>NC_051245.2:29252530-30453030 GCF_015237465.2 Chelonia mydas
CATCCACAAGTGCCTCAAAGAGTGGGATATGAAGCACTTTGGGCTTTCTTTTGCCCCATTGTCTATGGGCATATGGAACATGTGAGCAGGTTGCAGAGAGATGGTTTGCTAATGTCCAGCACAAAGAAATCTAGGCTTTGAATTCAATCTCCCTGGCCTTGTTCAAGGCCCTGTGTACCCAGCCCCAGTCTGTGTCTCCTTGTGCTTTCACTCAGTCTCTTCCACTCTGTCAGCGAAGCTTTCCTCATTCCCACCTCCTTCTGTGCTGCCCCCTCTGTGTGGAATGTCATTTCCAAGCCTGGAAACCAAGATACCTCCCCTCTCCTCATTCAGTTCTCTTCTGCCTTTTTACCTATAAGAAAAGAATTATTGTTAATCAAGAGGGGAAACTTAAAAATCAAATTTAGCTGAACCATCAGGATTTGAACATGCCTGGCAAAGTAACTGGGTGACTTTACTATTATAACCTTGTGTGATGGTTTGGGGGATATGCCTGTCAACGTGTGAATTCCATTTTGGTTTTGTGTACGCCATGTTGTATTTCAACCTCCATTTTTAAAGTAACCTGTAGTGTGGCTCAGAGCAATCATTTTCTAGCAGGAACTTGACACTTAGTAGAAAGACTGTCTGGAAAGTTCCCCTAGTGAAACGATGAGTTGCTACCAGATGGGCCATTGATTTTGAACAACTCTCCCAGAAGCTAATCTGGAGGTTGGAGCCTGGGAAGTCCCCAGCAGAAAAACGGGGGCAGGGAAATGTCAGGAGCTGTTTTAAAAGAGGAATGCTCTCTAACCAAAGGGAGCCATTCCACTGCTTGAATACCAGACCAAGTAGGCAGGAAGAGCTGCCTGGTCTAAAGGACAAACTCTGGACTCACATAGGTGGTTGGGACACACTCAGGGGGGTTACATTCAGGAGTTGGTTTTAAGAGTAAAAGTGCTTGTGGTTAAGAAATTCCTTTGCTAAGCCTGCACTTCCTTGCTGTATTGTCATGTTGTACCTTAAGGGTGTAGCTAGAAAAAACAAGGCTCCCACAGCCAATTGGACTCTGGGGGGAGGATGCATAAGTGACAGGGGTTCTCAGAGGGGCTGTGGCATTGGTTCTGGAGTCAAGGCAACTGGACTGTGAGGTCCCACTGCCCAAGAAGGGTGTCAGACACAGGGTCTTCATCTGGGAATACACCTAACAGACCCAGAGCTAGGAACAGTAGCCAGTCACTATCCAGACTGAGGAGGCTTGGAACCATATGGGATTCAATGGCTTGTTCCCATCACAACACACTGGTGTTGTTCAGAGAACAGGACTAGGCTAAACTACAACATTTTGGTCCTACCTCCCCGTGTCCCTGACTTTTAAGTTTGTTTGTGACCCTCTCATTATGAATCTGAATTCAGATTATAAGCTGTTTGGGGCAGAAAATGTGATTCTATTTATCTCTATGCCAGTGGAGGCTCAAATACAGAGGGCGTTGGGGCACTGCCCCACCCCCCAAAATAAAACATGCATGGAGGGGGCTGCTATAGATTTGTTGGGTTTGCGATTTGTATAGTAGCAAGGTGCTCTTCATCACCCCTTTCTGGCTCGTGCACAGACTGCTGACAGAAGGAAACCCATGCCAGTTCTGAGTGTGATTTTAGATGCTGGATTCACCGCCCAAGCCACAGGCTTGACTACATTAATGTGCTCAGGGTATCTTTTAGAGCATGCTAGCAGGGTCTACACAAGGGGTGGGCAAACTTTTTGGCCTGAGGGCCACATCTGGGTATGAAAATTGTATGGCGGGCCATGAATGCTCATGAAATTGGGGTTTGGGGTGTGGGCTCTGGGGTGGGGTCAGAAATGAGGAATTCAGGATGCAGGAAGGGGCTCCGGGCTAGGGTAGGGGGTTGGGATGCATGGGGTGTGAGGGCTCCAGCTGGGGGTGCTGGCTCTGGGGTGGGGCTGGGGATGAGGGGTTGGGGGTGCAGGAGGGCGCTCCGGGCTGGGACCGAGGGGTTTGGAGGGTGGGAGGGGGATCAGGGTTGGGTCAGGGGGTTGGGGCGCCGGAGGGAGTCAGGGGTGCAAGCTCTGGGGCGGCACTTACCTCAAGCAGCTCCCAGAAGCAGCAGCATGTTCCCCCTCCAGCTCCTATGTGGAGGCGCAGTCAGGCGGCTCTGCACGCTTCCCTGTCCGCAGGCGCTTGGGGCGGGGGCAGCGTGCAAAGCCCCCTTGCTGCCCCTACATGTAGGAGCCGGACGGGGGACATGCTGCTGCTTCCGGGAGCCACACGGAGTGAGGCAAGCCCCTGGCCCCACTCCCTGGCTGGAGTGCCGGAGTGGGGCAAGCCCCAGACCCCACTCCCCAGCGGGAGCTCAAGGGCCAGATTAAAACATCTGGAGGGCCGGATGTGGTCCCTGCGCCATAGTTTGCCCACCCCTGGTCTAGGCAGTGCAGTAGGAATACAACACTTTAGAGCACTCTGCAGTCACCACAGCTTGTGACTTGGGCAGTGAATGTGGTGCTCCAAACCCCACCCAAAATAGCCACAATTTGCCTCCTATCAGACCTTCACTGTGCAGTCTGCAGGGGATGAGGCAGTGGAGACAGAGAACGTAACAGAGGAAAAAGAGGAGGACCACCACCATCCTGGGAAGAGTCCAGGCCCGGGACTTGCCAGGGTAAGTAAGGGCCCTAGACAGCATGGGAGGGTAACCTTCCTAGGGCCCGTCCTCCCGTTTGCCATATTTGGAGGTGGGTGTGGATGGTAGTCCATGGGGACAAGTGGGCGTGATTTGTTTTATAGGGTATGCCCACATGCCACAAAGTTCACCAGCGGCTGCTGCTTTGTGTACCACCTACCACATTCAGGTGCAATAAGAAATAAAAATTTAAAAATAGGACAGTATGTTAGCACAAGTTGCACAAATGTTGAAAGCCCTGACTGGTTATATTGGTTCTGCTGAGTTCCTCTTCCTAAAGGTAACTTACATTGGAAGGGAAAATGACATTTATTATTATTTTTATAGCACTCAATGTTTATTTAAATACTAAATGGAAGAAAACAGAGTAGGGCTTGTGATACTGACTGATTTAATTAATTAATTTGCCGTACTTTTTGTATTCAACATGGAGTATTTATCTTTTGAATAAATGTGTTATTTCTCTTCATAATGAATGATATGCAGATTTATTTTTCCCCAATACACTTTTTTATACTAAGTGATAACATCAGTATAGTGCAGAATCCTTACAGTTTCAAATCATTAGAATATAGGACAGTTAATCCCTAACTAAAAATTCAGGTCCTCAGCAGGCAACTGATTCCAGGAAAATAATCTTACCAATAAATAAATATGTAACCATAACACAGTATGTTAAATAATAAAGAAAAGTGGAGATAGTGAAGGCAATACATTTTTTAGACAAGTTCTGTTAGTGCAGCTACAGATTAGAGGGAGCCCTGGCCAGAAAAAAGTTGTGGCAATGAAGTTCTGCTGAGGAAAAGGGGTGGACATTATAACTTAAAGGATATCATGAAGGCATATAAAACTCTACAGCCTAAATACTTAATGCTCGGCCTACTAACCTTCTGTCCTCTTCTAGAAAGGTACTTGTGCTGGGATGGGACGACTTCACTGTAGCAAAGTGTGCAAATTCATTCCTATGGCTGCACATAAATATGCTCAAAATTACCAAATACCATGGTGATGATCACTCTATAAAAGAGGACATGTCCCCAAATCACTCAGGTCCTCCACGGCATGATATGTCATTGAGGCCTGGGATCAGGTCCTTGTTGTCTAGTGCCTATGTCCCCTGAAAGAGCTGCCCCATGTTTACGCAGATGATTTCACAGGAAGCAGCAGCTAATCTGACTGTCAGCACACAGTAATGCTACTTTGCTGCATTTACGTTCCTCTGTGTCTCAACAGTGCTGAGGGCCTGAATTTGACCCTAAACAAGCATTCAGGGTAACAATTTTAGACTGCAAGTCTCATACTTGAAATGGAAACATCACAGAGGAGCCATTTTGGCCATGATCCATGAAGGTAAAAATGTGCTTAATGGAAAAACAATTTAGAGTGAGGTTGTCAGGTCAGAGGAAAGATCCCCTTCTCCCTCCTGGGCATAGAGTTAAACATAAAATCCAAGAGTATTTAGTCTTGATTTTTCTGAGACCTGTTTTCTGTTCATGGAGGTCTTACAAATGGGCATTTTGGAGTAGACACAGAATTTATAGCAATTACGCTCTTCCAGGAGCATTGCTTGCTGTTGAAGAGCGTAGTCAATCATGTGTGGTATTCATTTACCACCTACGCTGCACTCTCCTTATTTATCCTTCTGATGAGAGTACAGCTCTAACCACATCCTACTGAAAACATCATCCTAATGTTGATTGACTACACTAATTGTGTGCAATACATAAATGTACTGCTAGTTTTTTTCACAAGAAAGGATTCCATTTTAGATAATAAAAAGGCACAAGCATCTGTTTCCCCATCACTCCCCGAAACATAATTGCAAGCTGAGTCACTCAGATAAATTGGGAAATAATTGGAAACTTATTAGTTACCCTTATTGTTTTGTAAATGAGAGAAGTACAAACTCTTGCTGTACTTACTAATGCAGTCAATTGTGCCAGTGGTGTTTATGTCTGCAGGCTGGTTTTCTAAGGGACAAATCCTAACTGGTCTTCTGAGGCCACTGGAGGATACTGTTTGCCTACCCTGAGTGGTGTGGTTCCTCTGCACACTGAGGGGAAAGGCAGGGAGAGATTTGGAGAGAATATGTCACAGGGCCCAGCTCCCTAGGGGTGCCTCCACATCCCTGCTCTGTGGGGCTTTCTGTTGGGCCAAAGGTATGGGAATGATTGCCCAAGGGCAGCAGGTGCTCAGTAGCTGCTGTAATTGCTACAGAGTGGCTCCCACTAATCTAACTCAGGCCTGATCTACACCTAAAATGTAGGTCAACCTAGGTACGTCACACCCCTGAAAGAGATAGTTCAGCCAACCTGAGTCCTGTTACAGAAACCACTAGTTTGACAGAAGACTTCTTCCGATGACCCAGTTACCACTTTTTGAGGGGCTGGATTAAGTACAGAGACGGAAAAACCCCGTCTGTCTCTGTAGCAAGTCTCTACACTCCAATGCTACAGCTGCAGCACCATAGCTGTGCTGCTGTACCATCTGTAGTGTAGACATATCCTTAGACAGTAGAGTCTTTCCGCCCTGCTACTTGGGCTCTGTGCAGGTGGATGAGTTATGGGTAAGCAGTACATTTGTCTGATTTTAAGCTGGACAGTCCTGTTTTTCTCTGGTTTGTCCCCTGTCCGGTACTTATGTAAAACCGGGCATGGTTTTGTCTGGTATCACCCATGGAGGAAGCCATTTTATAGAGTGTACAGTTCTACTCCTGCCAGCGTGACCTTGCACACTCGGTGCATGCAAGTTCACAACAGCGGGAGCGGGGCGGCATGCTCTGCCAAATGGTATCCTCTGTGCAGTGGGACCTCCCATGCACCATGTGTGAGGTCACATTGGCAGGGAAAACTGAGGACTCATGTCCTGTGTTCTGGGCACAGGAGGATTTGGCCCTAAGAGAGGAAATGATTGTCCATTACTGCCTCATTTCCCACTATTAAGTTCCTGTATAGGATTTTTTCTTCTTTGTCTCTTTTTCCTTTATTCTGCTTTTCCTGGTGAGGGTCGCAGCAGCAGCATGGAGAGTAGGGAGGACCACACCTCCGTTTCTTTCACAAAAGGTTCCAGCTCCTCCTGGGGCATTCCCCAGCGTTCCCAGGCCAGCTGGGAGATATAATCCCTCCAGCGTGTCCTGGGTCAGCCTCCTCCCAGTGGGATGTGCCTGGTAGAGTTCCAAAGGAAACCTCCCAGGGGGCATCCTTATCAGGTGCCTGAACCACCTCAGCTGGCTCCTCTGTATCGGTAGGGTTTTTTTCTTTTTAACTTAATTAACTAGACTATATTGAGAAAGTGTTAAAAATCCCTTTGACAACCTAGAGAGTTGAAACCAACAATATTTGTTGACAATTTACGTAATCCTACTACAACATTTAGAGAATACTTGTTACTCAAGCAAACTGATCTGTGCTTCATCATCGCCAAGGCAAATCCCAAAGGGAAGTAACCTCCATGTAGATTGAGTTCAACCTGGATTGATCTCAAGCTGGGTTCTTAAGGTGATCTAGCTGGATATTAAGTTTGTCCTTCATTGGAGATTTTATTACATCACTGAAGCTTTTTTGCCATGTGATTGCCAGCCACGTGTTTACTAAGGAATGCTGCTAAGCATCATAATTCATTGGTCTTCCATCCTAATAACATGTCCATACTAAAAAAGTTCCCGAAACTGAACTAGTGCTGATGGAGGTGGTTTCTGGATTCAGCTACAAATATCCTCATTGCTGATTGTGTCCTGCCATTTAATATCGAGCAGCAGATAAAGACAATGAGAACTTGTAGCTGATCTGTTGATTGTATATTAATTAAAATGATTACTTAAGAATTCCCCATTAACAGTCTGAGATTTGGTAGGTTCTTGTTCAAAAATCAGGCTGAGTATATTAAAATTATTGTTCAGTTGGGAACCCCAATGTGCAGGGGTAAACCCTCTGTATTTGTAACAGTTTTATTAACACAGTTAGCAAAGTTACAAACACTCCTACACAAGGTAGGTAGAGATAACACAGGATGTGCCATGTGTCTGAGCATCTGTATACTCACATCATCCCTTGCAAAAAGAACCAAAATATTAGTCGTCCTCATCATCATCAATGGTTGTCATTGTGGCATCTCCCAAGAGTTACAGCTCCCAGAGAACACAAGCTAGGAGATAACTTTTATAATGTGTTACACTGATGCTACTATGCCTAATGCATAAGGCTACTTTTATGTCATGGAGGTCATGGAAGTCACGGAATCCGTGACTTCCAGAGACCTCCGTGACATTCTCTGCTTCAGCCCCAGGAGCTGCAGGACTTTGGAGCTGGCAGCCAGCAGGACCCTGGCAGGGTTCTGGGGACAGCAGCAACAGGGGCCCCCCGACAAGGTTCCAGCGACAGGTGACAAATTCCCGAGGGGGCCCTCCTCAGGGTTTCAGTGGTGGGCGACAGCCTCACAAAGGGGGAGTGGGACGCCTCGGGCAAGCGGCTGGGGGTGTCCTGTTTTCTCCTTGGGAAATATGGTCACCCTGCAGCTTCCAGATGCCGTGGGCAGAAGGGGAACTCCACAGCTCCCAGCCACCACAGTGGCAGGGGAAACCACAGAGCCGCAGCAGCAAAAGTCACAGACAGGTCACAAGCAATAAACAGAAATTCACAGAAGCAGTGACCTGTCTGTGACTTTTGCTGCTGTGGCTTCCATGAATTTTTGTTTATTGCTTTTGACCTTTCCTTGACTTTTACTAAAAATAACCATGACAAAATCTTAGCCTTACTAATGCGTAATCAATAGGGATTTCATTCCCTTTTCCTTATTTGTATTTCTTCACCCTACTAATGTTGGGGTGCCCTTCTCCCATAGGCTAATTGGCTGGTTTATTACCTCAAGTTTATTAGCATGTATGTCAATTCATTACCTTGGTGTTCTTGTGGTGGGACATCTACTGATGTTCCTAACTTAAAATATGCCAAACTGGTATAAATTAGCATCTTGTGGTTACCTGTCAACAGTTTAGTCAATACAGCACTCTGTCTTGTGATAGCTTATGATCCAAGGTTACTCCTGGTTAACTGCACATGTAAGGCTTTGGGCCTTATGCCTTGTTTAGATAAGCTGTTATCTTACAGGCCTGAGGCATGTAGGGCTCATTGCTTTACTGCCTTAACTTATTCATATGTCTTACCTGGCAAATACCTATACCTATAGGCTACAAATGGAAAACTTCAATCCACTGCTCTTCAGTGTTCCTCAGCACCCACATTATACTGCCATACAATAGAGTTGGTCTAACTCTGTTTCTGTATGTCTACAGATATGTAGTAGCCAAGAGTTTCTGTGCCACTGAGGCAAAAATGACCAATGAAACCTTGTAAAAAGGCCATTCTGATATCCTAAGTGTTGGCAGCAAATTGGTGCTGGGAATGTTCTCCTCTTCGGCCCTTTCCTCCAACCATCTTAGGCCTTGTCTACACTACACAATTAAGTCGGCCTAAGTTAAGTCAATGTACAGCCACCGCAGTAATTACCAGGAGTGCTTCCATTGATTTAACTGTGTGGGGCATTGTGAAGCACTGGCAGCTGGAGCCCCACCCTGGGACCTATAGCCCAAGCTGTCAGCCCCCTCAGGGCTCACAGCCAGAGCGTCCCCCACTCCACCCTGGGACTCACAGCCCACTGTCGACGTAAGCAATGAAATGATTGCCCTAACTACACTGACCTAAGCACTACGCCTCTCACAGAGGTAGATTTATTAGGTTGTGTAATAAGTGATTTACAGGAGCAGGAAGAGCAACGTTGTAGTGTAGACACTTACAGAGTTAGGTCAACGTAAGCTGCCTTACATCGACCTAACTCTGTGGTGTAGACCAAGCCTCAGCAATAAAACCTTTAATTTTTCAGATACAGGAACATTCTACTTTCTTTCTTCCAGGCATTGTCATGCAAAGGGATCTCTTCCATTGCTGATTTACATTCATGAAAAAAGTTCTACCATTTCCCAAATGGAGGAGGGGAGTTGACCCAGAACCTTACTGCTATCCATTCATGCAAAGGTTTTACCTGGAGCCTAGTTAGTGATAGACTAGAAAGTGGCCTACTTTGCTAGTGTTATTGTATCTGTTTACCACATCTGGAGAGAAAATCCCAGTTTCCCCATATTTGGTGCTTATTAGTTTATTAGCACAAGGCTGTGTATATTTGAAGTTGCCTTTATTGATAGCCAGCACTGTTCATTTCTCTGTGTATCTTGAAAGAGTCACTGAGTTAGAATCTCAGAACATGCTCTCTTGATATCCAGCATAGTAGACATCATCCTACTTCCATTAAAATAAACACCAAACTCATTGACCTTAGTGGATAGGGGTAAGTTCAGATTGAGCATTCAGTTTCATTATATGAACTTCCAACTACAATAAATAGTCTCTCAGCTCCTAATGTCTATTTCCCACTTAGCTGTTTCCTTTACTTTCTCCTCCATATTTCTCCATTAAGCTCCTCTAATTCTACGTTGTGATCAATTTGAGAATTTCTTAAATGAAAGTAGTACTTCCTGTTGCATAAAATATCTTTTCCTAAGGCCACTTTATTTTTTAGAACATGTTGTCCATCGTTTCTTATGTGTGTGTTCTGTTTTTGATTTGTTCTGCATTATCACTTGTCTTTGTAATTTATAAAAACCTTTTAAATAGACAACCAGAAGTTTTTTGTTTTTAAGAGAGAATATGGCCTTCTGCATCTGTTATGGTCAGGTAGCTTGATTCTGTATATCATTTGCATCATTACATTACATTACATTTTCATCTACCAGAACCCTGTATTAAATAAAGAAGAGCTTCTTAATCTCATCTAGATCAGAAACATCTGCTTTCTTTTGTAATCAAAGTATTTGCTTGTTCATCAGATCTGCCGAAGGAGAACTAATTAGGAAATGCTAGGGATTTTATCCATCTCCCATTGGATGTGAATGGGAATTTAGCCATTGAATTTACTGGGTAAAGGATAAAGCCCTCTCTTAGTGTTCAGTACATAAGGTTTGTTGGCTGAAACCCAGGCTAAGAATTTATACTTTGATTTTTACTTTTTTTTGGAGCAGTAGTTAGGTTAGGGGGTGGAGATCAGTTTGTTCCCTACCTGCCTCTAATACATCACTACACAAATATATTAACATAACAAATCCATGGCCACTTGAAATTTCATGGTGAAAGTGGGGAAAGACCTCGGATCCTGTTGCTCAAAAAGCACAGGACCCTGACACTTGAGCTAAAGGATAATCTCCTCTCTGTATTAGCAGTTTAGGACCTGTGACAAACAACTGAATAGTTTTGATCCCATCTAGTAGGGAACATGCTTTTGTGCTCACATCTCTCCTCTACGGCTGTGAGACCTGGACACCATACAAATGGCATATCAAACAGCCAGAGGCCTTCCATATGCAGTCTCTGCACACCATCATGGGCATCCGTTGGCAGAACAAAATTACCAACCTGCAGTTTCTCCAAAAGTCAAATGCCATAAGCATCGAGGCCAGGCTAATTAAAGCCCAACTATGCTGGGTTGGACACGTCATTAGGATTCCTGAAGATCGACTCCCCATAAAAATTTTCTATGGAGAATTGGCACAAGGGCATCGGAATCAAGGCCGTCCCAGAAAGCGCTACAAGGACAGCATCAAGGACAGCATACACTTTGGTACAATAAAACCAGATGATCTTGAGAAGGCTACATTAAATAGATTAGCAGGGCAACCCACAACACTCAGAGCTTTTCAAGCCTTTGAAGAGGACATAAATAACCGATTGTTAGTTGCAAGAGAAAAGCGTCATGCTACTGTTGTAGTTACCAAGATGCTCACCAATGACTGTCAGTTTATTACAAGAAGAAATTGAGAGTTACAGATTGAAAGACAAAGTTTATCCCAGCACTCTTTGAAGGGGGAATGAACAGTAGACCTGCCTGCACAATCCTTCAGTGCAAGGATCCACACAGTGCCCTTGATCCAGAGCAGTATACCATCATTTTTCAAAGTAATATTAGCACACTGGTTTCAGTGGGAGTTCTGCCATGAATCAAGCTGTAAGTGGCCTACTTTTGGATGTACCACATTTCATTTACAGACTGAAATTTACAGACTTAATGAAATTTAGGCTTCAGTATTCTGTCAGGGCTCAGTCCTTTGTGGATTGATTTCCCTCTATTTTAATTTACATAGCTTTTTGTTTAAAGGGCTGGCTACACATACTGTCTCCATTAGTCTGTAGTTACAGTAATATACTGTTTTTGAGTGGCTAAACCATATTTGCGGTTGAAACTGAGCTATATGGAAAAGAACGTCAAGCTAGATAATCACAAGAGATAGGTGACATGCTTGCATTCTCAATTATTTCCATAAAATGCACTGGTTTTGCTACTGTATTGGAGCAGCTACTTCCAACTGAGCCAGAGCTCAGACCATAGCTAATATGTGGTCATAACAAAATAAACAGCAGGATCTGAAGAGTTTGTTTGGCTTTTGTATCATGACTGTAGTAGTTGTACATTGTGCTGATCTCCAAGGCAGAGACTAGGAATTTTTTACAGATGTGCTTGGTTATAATGGAAGCCACAGAGTCACTGGAGTGTTACCTACTTCATAATACCTTCTGCTGTTGGGCCTGAATATTTAGCAAGTTTGAGATTACTAACTAGTCTAATATCCATTAAAGTGCACAGAGTGAACATTTTTGCTGACTGCATCTTTTATACTTTAGCTGATATGGTCAAGTAGGAAAACAAGAATACTCACTCAGTGTTTTGTTTTGCTATTTTAGTCTGTTTTAAATCTCATTTTGAGAGATTCCCAGATTAATGTCTTTAACCTTTACCTTCAGTAGCCTAAACCTGCTCACTTTGTCTAAATTAATTTAGCTATTGTGTATCACAGTTTTGGTACAGTATGTTCAGGAGACAGAGCTCATGCAGGGCTCTGTTACATGTTGATAACTGTTTTTTAGTGGGAAGCAAAGGAGACTTGCTCAAAGAGTGCCAAGCATTATGTAAGTCAAGTTCACAACCTTTCCTGTGATCACTAAGACTTGCTCTTGTGGAGCCTGGAAACTTGACACAGCGGCTAGAGGCAATCAGCTAGAAAAATGTGTATTACAAACGTTGGCACTGATTGTAAAAAACAAAGTCATAAATTACAAATCAGGAAACTGAGCACATATGTATTGTAGGGAAATCTCTTTCATGCCTAAAAACTCTTGAGGCCGTTGAAGGATCAACTTATTCAAAAATAGTCTTGAAATAAACATAAACAAATAAAATAAATAAAAATAAAGTTAGGAGATGAAAGAGGTTGCTTTTGTAAGTTTTTACTCCACCCAGCCCTGTTGTGTATATGCATTACTATAATCTCTATTTCCATGATCACAGATAGAACTGAGTGAATAATTTATTTTTCTGGTTCACTGGCTGAACCAAAAATAAAAAACAAATAAAAATTATTGTATTAGAAGCAAAACTGAATTGTTTTTAGTTTTTTCTCACCAGACCAAAAAACAAGAAAACAAATATTTTGTTTAGGTCAAAAGGATTTACTATTCCTTGAAAATATTTCATCTTGCTTTAGTGACTGTTGTTACCACATTCCTATTTCATCTTGCTTTAGTGGCTGTTGTTACCTACCCTATTCAGTGTCCAGGCTGGATAGTAAATCAGGCAGGGTTGTGTAGTGAATGAGGCTCACTGGACGCAAGTAGGAAAGTCTAGGGGTAATATCCAGGCCTCATTGACGTTAATAACAAAAGTCCCATTGACTTCAAGGGGACAGAATTTCACCCTGGATCTTATTTCAAACACTCTGTAGTTTGACCGTGTTAGATCAGAGCTTTTGATTTGGCCCATTATCAGGATCTGCATCACTTGCAAAATGTTTATATGACTTTATGTTTGGATGGTGAACACCCTCACAATAAAAGGGGAGTTTGGATCTGAAGTTGTGTTCTGCTCACATTCTAGTGTGTACTTTGCTGTGTGTACAAACAATTGGGGGGCAAAGTCATCCATGTTTATTGGTAACAATAATAGCAATACGCTGTGGGGTTTTTTTATCTCAAGATGGTGGTTGTTAAGGTGGAGCCCAGGATTTCAGCACAATATTTGTCTGGTTTTACATGTTTGTTTCATTTCTTTCTTTTTCTTCCCATTTTTCATTAGTTATTTTGGGACGGCCACAAATCATCAAGTGCAGATCACCTGAACAGGAAACATTTTCATGTCATTGGACAGATAGGGATTTTTACAACCTCACTACTCCAGGAACAGTACAACTGTTGTATATGAGAAGGTAAAGAGAGTATGCAATTTGAAATGCTTAACAGTCACTCATTAAAATGCAAAGCAATTCATTTCATATCATGAAAAAAGGCTAAGAAGGCACAGTTTAAGTAAATGTTTTTGAAACCAAAGATGTCTGTTATTTGTCAGGTATAATGCAATGACTAATATGGATTGGGAAAGAATGGGTTAAACACCGAAGGAAACATTCTTAGTAGAAATAGGCCCCAGGTGCAGAATCTGGAATTTGAACACCCCACAGTTTGGGGAAGAGGTTTAGGATATGGGGTTTTCGTTTGTTCCCCTATGAACCTAACAGACAGCTTTGAAACTAAAGCCACGTTTTTGAACCTTACCAAGTTTGAGTTGTGTTCACATCTGGGGGTCTGCTTCAGGCCCATCTAAAATTCTGGTTCAAGCTTTAGTAGAAGCTTCCTAAATCAACTGTTAGTTTGAACTCCTTTGAATCCTAAATGCTCAGGGATGCCACTATTCCATCTAATGTAAATGATTATCAGATAATTGTGATATCTCTGTGTGTGTCCAACTGTAAAGCGTGAGCTATAAAGACTAAGTAGGTTCCATTTAATAACTCAATATAACAGTTCCACACAAATTGGACATATCACACATTTTATCTTCTTACCGGAAACAAGAATCATGTAATAAAAAATTGAACTAAATGGCAAAAGAGGTCATTAGGGTATGTTGTTATACACATTTGCATTTAATGCCACTTATTGTATGTTCATAGATTAGAAGGCAACACTGAGTTCACCTAATTTGACCTCCTGTATCGCATAGGTCAATGATTTCATGCAGTAACTCCTGCATCAAGTCCATAACTTCTGGTTGAGCTAGAGCATATTGTTTAGAAAGATAACCAATCTAAATTTAAGACTTCAAGGGACAGGGAATGTTGTAGCAGTGCCATTTGATTATTACATAATCATTGGACTACTAGGTGATTAATAGAATTGCTAACCATGAATTTTCTTGCCTTTAAGTTTCTGACCATATTCTTATAATGTAATTCAGGGTATAGAAGTTTTGCCTAATGCCTGCTTAAGGACTCAAAAAGAAAAGGAGTACTTGTGGCACCTTAGAGACTAACCAATTTATTTGAGCATAAGCTTTAGCTCACAAAAGCTTATGCTCAAATAAATTGGTTAGTCTCTAAGGTGCCACGAGTACTCCTTTTCTTTTTGCGAATACAGACTAACACGGCTGCTACTCTGAAACCTGCTTAAGGACTGTGCCATATGGAGATATGTTCTCTTCTTGGTACATGTGCATAGCTTCCATCTCTGCTGGTGGGCATTGCAGTATGTTTGCATGCTGGAAAGATAGCATATTCTAAATTATTTCTGGGTAGAGGGTTATTATTTTAAGCCACAGGTGGCCAAACTTTGCAATATCAAGGGCCTCAGTGCCTACTTGCCAGGAGCCCAAGGGCTTTGCTTAATTTTCATGTTAAAAAATAGCACACATTCACAATATTTGCTTGTACTTGTATCTTTCTTGATACCTGAATACAACTTGCTTGTTGTTTTTCACCAGCAACAAAAGCCTATAGCTGATTACTTTTGTCCTAACCCTACTGTTTCTGGGAGAGGACAGATGTGGGCCACATTTTAGTTTTTCATATAACATATAACCTAAGGCTGCATTTTGGGTAACCCCATGCCAGTCTGTTTCAGCTCCCATTACAGCCTGAATTGCAATCAAATCGAGAAAAGATTAATTAGAAGTATTTCTGTGATATAGTGGTCTGTCAGTTTCTAGCGCACATATACCCTGTTTTCAAGTATTACAAGCTACATGAACGGAGAAACCGGATTATAATTTTTCCAGCAAACATCAGACTATTAAAGACTGTTTTCCACAATATATTTTCTGTTTTGTGAAGAAAGAAATGTATCTTCACATCTCTTGACAATGAAGTTAAAGACATCAGTGAGTGCAATTAAAATAAATGTCTTTAAGTATGTCTCTGGCTTTGTTTTACATTTCAGGTGGGCATAATCTTCCTCTAAAAAGTTTCATTGAGCAGTGTAATTTGTTAAAATTATGAACTTCTGCAGAGTTCTCATCCAGCATAAAAGACAAAGGAACAACTGTTTTATTTTTCTCTTCAAATTCTGTTAGCAATTCCAGTGGCTTGTAAACTTCCTTTATCAACTTTACTCAGGTGAAATGAAACTGATTTCAGATACTGACTATTAAGGGCTCTCCAGAAAACCACTGCAGAAATTCTATCACCTTCCACACATGCAAAAAATCTAGAGGGAAGCTCATCATCATCCTGGGCTGTGCAAAGTGTTGGAACCCCCTTATCCCCATGAAAGAGTCTGTGCAGGGTGTCTCCCTACCACACAAAGACCTGGCATTAGGTTGGCTCTACACCAGCTCACACAGAAGCCCCTGGTGCAGGAGATGTGCCAGGCCACCCTAGGTATAGTCATGGCATCCTTATGCCCCAGCCATTCTCAAGTGCACCCTGAAGTCAGGAAAAAAGTTAGGGAAGTCTTCAGGACTGCTGTGACGAAGTAACGCCTGGCATCCCTATGAATGGAGAGGTGCAAGCTGTCTCCTACTGTTCCCTACACCTATCTCAGCAGGCAGAAGGAAGAATCAGGAGGCCCAGTGTTTGTACAGTTTTGTTCTGATTTTTAAATTTGCCATTTAGTCTTTAAAAACCGGTGACAGGGCAGGCTCCTTTCCCATGCTGGGGTCCCTCACAAACAATCTTGGACACCTCTTGCTTGTCAAGACCTCTGAGTTTTATTAATATTACTACCACCAAGTCCCCATCACAGTCCCTGTGCAGCACATATAACTACATCTAACTAATTATCCCCAACTCGTGCGATAACTTGCTCCTTAGCTCACCAAACCCCAGCTTCTCCTCCTCTATCAGGACTTTCTGGGTGGAGCTAATTATTGTTTAAGTGATCAGAGTGCTGGATCAGCTACTGGGTCTCAGTATTCTATCACACCACTACTTCAAGCTGCCTTGTTTCCTCACACTGGTTTCAACAATTCAAATCTGATTCTTTCCCAGTGCATGATGCATCAGAAATGTAGAGGCATCCATTCTTCCCTCAGAAAATCCAAAACAGCTTCACTGTACACCTATAAATATATGTAATGGTTCGGGGGACAAGCTCTTGTTAGTCTGAGTCTTTTCATTTTGTTTTAACTGAAGACTTTTGCCATTTTTCTTTGAAAATCCTGGCGTTATTCAGACCTGCCATATGAAAATGAAGCTAGAGAAATATCATTGCCCCTTTGCCTGACTTGGTAGCCAATATTTGGAGTCTGCTGGATTGTTTCTGTTAGGAGGAGAAGCTGGCCAGTGTTTTGGGTGGTGGCTTCTACTGTTTCATCTTTCACTACACAAAGGAACATTTAATTGCTCCTTCCACTTAGCCTGAATGAAGGGTGCTTAGTACACACACCAACTTTACCCAGGCCTGTGATTGATAGCAGATGTTTAATACCTTCCAGCATAACAATATAATCTAACAGCCTGTTTTGGAATTTCACCAAAGCCCATAAAAATAGCCACATGATCATATACATATGGCTTCGGGTGGCTTTGGGTAATTTATTATAAAACATGATCAATACAGACATGATTCCTCATTTCCATTTCTATAGTAGCTGTGACTTGCCACTAGCCACCTTGTAATATGTGTTTTGTTGTAATTCTAGGAATGATGAAGAATGGAAAGAATGTCCCGATTATGTAACTGCAGGAGAAAATAGCTGTTATTTCAACACATCGTACACCTCTATTTGGATAACTTATTGTGTTAAGCTTATCAATAAAGATGAAGTGTTAGATGAAAAATGCTTCAGTGTTGATGAAATAGGTACATTTCCATTATATATTTTACACTGCTTTATTTTTATAATATGATACATATAATCAAATACATTGGCTTGGTTACCATGATTTCTTTTCATTAATTTGGGAGTTTTATATATTTAAATTCACACTGTGGTAAAGAATAATCTTTTAAAAGTAGATGGTATAAAGCTTGAAAGTATACCCTAGGAAAATGTTCCAATAGAGGGGAAAACTCCCATGGATTTCAATTCGTTTGGTATGGGGGAGGTTGTTTTTGTTTTTTCTTTTCTTTTAAATGCACAGTTCAGCACAGATTAGCTTTAAAATATAATATAAATCCATGAACTATTATGAGCAAAATGTTGTTAGTTAGGAGTTCAGGGAAAGTTTTGGGCCCAGAGTTTCAAAATTCTGAAACATACATATCTGGTTTTCCTAAATTCCTATGTAATCTTAGGGTGAAATCCTAACCCTATTAAAGCTAGCAGAAGTTTTGCCATTGACATTAATGAGGCCAGGATTTTATCCTTAAAGTCAGCAGGAGTTTTTTCAGCATCAGGGCTGTGTGATGGGCCCTCTGAGATTTAGGTGCAAAATGTCTGACTCAAATGAATGTTATCAAATCTTCAGTAATTTTTATATTAATTTGTAGGTTGAGACTGGAATTACTGTATGTGTGGTTCAAATACTTCTTTAATCATGAACAGTGTTGAGCAAGAATAGTGATTTTCAGACTGAAAACTGTTTTATTTCCAACACGCTGTTTAAATAAACAGTACAACCTGATCCTCCTGTCGGTCTCAACTGGACTCTAATGAACACCAGCCTGACCGGGATCCATGCAGACATCCAAGTGAGATGGGATCCACCACCATCAGCCGACGTTCAGAAGGGATGGATTACGCTGGAGTATGAGCTGCAGTACAAAGAAGTAAATGAGACGAAATGGAGGGAGGTATGAAGGAAACATTTATATATAAAAAATTGTAATATACTAAGAGCTCATTTGTGCCTGGTTCTGGAAGGAATCTCCCCCATTTATGCCTCCTTGGGGCAACTAGTGAGTGCTCCCGTTTGCATAGAACAGGCAATGCTCCTTACTAGCAGTAGCCACCTGAAAGGGGGCAGGGTGATGGTAGGCCTTTGCCCTGCTTGCAGTCTACACTGGGCAGCGTAACTAGCAAGGCATGGAGGAGAACGTGTGCTGCACTAGTTGCAAGGGTAATGATTGGGTGCCACTGCATTGTGCATTCTCCAGAATTCTTCCTTGAAGTTCCAGATGCAGCATACTCCCTCCCTGGTGTGGACAGTGATTCAGTAGCCACAGTCTGGCCCTAAAATGTTTATGCTGCTAATATGAAAGAAAGGAAATACATACAATGAGATAACATACCCTAAGCCTTTAACAAACAATATAAATATTTCTCTACAGCCTGTAGGCAGGCCAACTTTGGTTGTGATCTTGTAAGATCTCATAAGTGAAGTACTATTGGGCTTGGTCAGCACTTGAATGGGAGATCTCCAAAGAAAACCCAGATAGTATTGGGGGTGTAACAGGTTTCGCTCTTCTCTCTAAGGCTGTGCTAAATTGCACAATCTTTTGTTGGAAGTCCTGCCTTTAAGATAAGACATAAAACCAAGCTCCTGATCACTTGTGTGGTTGGTAAACATTTTGGGCCATGTTTCACAAGAGCGTTTGATCCTGATATTATGGCCAAATTCTAATTTGACAAGTTACTTTTTTTGTCTACTTAGAGAATTAACCTGCACTTTCCCTCCTCAGTCCTGCTGAGTGGAGTTGTCAGTGCAGGATGGCTGCTGATTCCTCCCCCAAAAGTAGTTATATCTTAGTGATGGATGAAGTGGTAATAGGCTCACGTGATAATAATAAAAGACTTTGAGATCCTTGTGGATAAATGTAAAGTAAGATTATTATCAGTGATCTCAAATTTTCCTGTAATAAAATAATCTTCTGTTAGTTTCCTAAATTTTAGCTGTTTTACAAAAAAAAAGTTATTCTGTTATATCTGTTATTTTTATTTTTTGGCACAACAATATTAGTTTGATGCCAGGATATCAGATTTTCAGGTTAGTCTGTGAAATTTCTGGGTTTTATACATTTGGGTTAACCCTTTAAAATTGCTTACATTTTAAATGTACTTCTGAATGCAATTCTGTGGAAAATTCTTGTAATTATGCATTGATTTCAAAGAGCATTTGTAATACTTTTAGTATTCACTTTATGTTTTCTTTTATTTCCATTGCACATTTTGAATCATGAAAATGGAATTTTGCATCCTTACCATCTACCTCCTTTTCCATTTGGCAAATGCCCTTTGTTTCAAATAGAACTTAATCACTTTGGCTTTTTTCTAAGATACTATCAAATTAAAATGAATATTTTTTAAAAAATCTGATCTTTTCTGTCACAAACAATATCGTAGCTTTTTGAAACTCAAAGAAATTTGAATCAGACTTTTCTTGCATTTTTCTCATTTCAGAAAGTGAAAATGTAATAGTTTTCACTTCATTTCATAATCAGCATCTGCTGAGTTTTAAGTTCAAATTCTCATGCATTAGCACAATGTTGCAATGTTACATTTCAAAGACTTAAAAGAAATGTGTTAAAAAATTTCCAAGGAATTATATAGTTTTCAAAAAATGAAATATTAACTATTGTTACTTGGTTTTATAAACAGTTATTTTTATTACATTTTTATTTTGGACCAAAATATACCTTGCATTATCCCTTTAAGAACAACTTAAAGATCACCTGCAAGGTTTTTGAGGAAGATTTTCAAATACATGGCAATTTAGGTGCCTAACTACCATTTGTGCCTTGGAAAATTTTTCCTTCTTTGTTTTTTTCTAAAGACCTCTAGATGTTAGTATATATATTTTTAATTTTCCCCAATACATGTTAAAAAAACAATTTGATTTGTCTTTTATATGCCCTTGAAGTCTTCTGTTTGGACACATGCCTTTTTAGCTTCAAACTGCATGCGTTACTCCATTTTCAGTGAATAGTAGTATCAGAAGCCCAAAGAACATGTTAATCACTGTATATAAAACTGTAATCTGAGCTGCTTCTGGTCTGAGTTATTTGCCTTCCAATATTATCTGTGTTGGGAGGCAGTAATGTAGTGGCTTTAAACAAGACTATGTAGCAATATATATAGGGCTTAGCATGCAAATATAAGTGATGTCAACAGCGGAGGAGCTTACATCTCTCTTGCTGATTTTTTTGGTAGGTGACAGACACTAGTTTTAAAAAATCATGAAAAGGGGGGTTAAATTAAAGCTGAAGGACCATGAGTCTCATAAGCTAAAAAAGTCTTTACTTTAGAGACCTTATCTGTGCTGCTGTCACATCAGGCAGTCCAGTTCCTCCACTGATTACGGTCTCTTGCTAGTTGTAGCGCTTCTTCCCCGCTGACACCAGCACATTCTATGTCCTCTGCCACTGTCTTCTGCCCAGTTCTTCCTTGGCCTTCCCCGCTTTCTCTTTCCTCCGTTGGGTACCCAATGCAATGCTTGCTTAGCATGTCTCCCCTCTTCCCTACAGCGTACATGGCCCAAACACCTGAGCCTGCTTTCTTTGATATTCACTCACATGTCCTGCTCTGTTGGCTCCCTTGCTTTCACATTTGTTGTTTTGTTTTTCCATGTCCTTTATAGTCTCTCCCTCAGCCAGCTGTGGTAGGCAGCCTCCTATCACTTTTTGTTAACCACAGTCATCAGCCAAGTCTCTTCTCTGTACAGTAGCATGCTTAGTACAATTGCATGGCATGATCCAGAGGTGGGCAAACTACAGCCTACGGGCCACATCCGGCCCGTGGGACCGTCCTGCCCGGCCCTTGAGCTCCCAGCCGGGGAGGCTAGCCCCTGGCCCCTCCCCTGCTGTCCCTGCTCCCCCGCAACTACGCCACCACGCGGCACGGCTTCCAGTCCTGCCACTCTGAGCGGCATGGTAAGGGGGCAGGAAGCAGTGGGGTTGGATAAGGGGCAGGAGGTTATGGGGGGCAGTCAGGGGACAGGAAGCGGGGGGATTGGATGGGGGCGGGGGGGTCACCCTTTATTTTTTGGCAATGTCACGGTAATGCCATCTTTCCAGTCTTGTGGCGCTTGTTTTTTCACCCATATTTTATTAGTTTTCTTAGCTCCTCAGTCAGAATTTCACCTCTCACTTTAGTATCTCTGCTTGTATTCTGTCAGCACTAGGAGCTTTCCCCTGTTTAAGGTCTTTCTTTGATAGCGATTTTAATTTCATCGGCCATTGTTGGTCCCTCTTCTGTTTCTAGCTTAGCATTGGTATTTCTCATGAACCTGTGCATGATCATCAGCGCTGGACAATTTAATATGGAATGGAAATATTCTTTCTATTGTCTAGCTTCTGTCCATGATTGTCCCTGATGGTCTGGTTCTTCCTGAGAGGTTTTCATTGTTCCTTAGAGTTGCTTGAAGTCTGCACCCTGTAGTGCTGCTTATGCCTCTGCAGCCTTCTGAATCCTGGCATTTCCATCTCGCTGAATATATTTATTTCTTTGTCTTCTACTCTATATCTTGCATCCACTTCTAAAAGTTCTGCCTGCATCTTGCACTGGTCCTTTTTTGCCTTCAAAGCTTCCTGCTCCTCAATCAGTTCCCTTGTTCCAGATGTAATGGATGATTCTTTCTTCTGCCCTCTTCGGAGGCCCACTACTACCTGTGCTGTCTCGACGGCCTTCTTGCAGTTCCACCATTTGCTTTCCAGACTTTTATCAGCCTAGTCCTAGAAAACACTGGATCAGTTGCTACAAGCAATCTGGAATCTGCTGTGTGTTTCTGTCTTTGAACTTATCCACTGCTATAACGCTCTTTTTGTCTGCCTTCATGATCTTTTTGAGTTTGTTATAACATGTCCACTAAAAGATAATGATCTGAGCCAACATCTGCTCCCCTGCTGACTCTGACATCCCTCAGAGAAGATGCCCATCTCTTAGCTATACACACATCATCTACCTGGTTGACAGACGTTGTCTGGTGATCTCCATGTGAGCCTGGGAATCCTCTTTTGCTGGAAAAGACCGCCTCCTATCATTAGGGTGTTTGTGCCACAGAGATTCAAAAGCCATTCACCATTATCAGTTAGGATGCCTTCTGCTGCTATGCTCATGACTCCTTCCCAGCCAGTAGAGTTGTTGCCAATTTGTGCATTTAAGCCATCTATCATTAACTTGATACCATGATCAAGAATAAAGGCCAGAGTAGTGATTAGCAATGGAAGGTAAAACAAAAGAAGTGACTCTTGAAAGGTGTGAAGAAGGAGAGTAAAGCTGCATGGCACAAAGAATAAGGCAGGACATTGCAAGCATGCAGTGGCAACAAATTGTAAAAGTCCAGAGTCTTCCGTAGGCCGCTCTGTACAGAAAACTGGAGCAAACAATGTAATCCTTGACTTGTAGTTCTGAATAGGACTGTCAATTAATCGCAGTTTTAATCACACTGTTAAACAACAATAGAATACCAATTTAAATTTATTATAAATATTTGGATGTTTTTCTACATTTTCAAAGATATTGATTTCAATTACGAGACAGAATACAAAGTGTACAATGCTCACTTTATATTATTTATTATTACAAATATTTGCACTGTAAAAAAGATGAACAAAAGAAATAGTATTTTTCAGTTCATCTCTTATAAGTGCTGTAGTGCAATCTCTTTATTGTGAAAGTGCAACTTATAAATGTAGAAATTTTTTTACATAACTGCACTGAAAAACAAAACAATGTAAAACTTTAGAGCCTAGAAGTCTACTCAGTCCTACTTCTTGTACAGCCAGTGGCTAAGACAAACAAGTTTGTTTACATATATGGGAGATACTGCTGCCTGCTTCTTATTTACAATGTCACCTAAAAGTAAGAACAGGCATTTGCATAGCACTGTTGTAGCGGCGTTGCAAGGTATTTACGTGCCAGGTATGCTAAAAATTCATATGCCCCTTTGTGCTTCGACCACCATTCCAAGGGCATGCATCCATGCTGAATTTAAATTTGTATTCTGTTATTGTTTAACAGTGTGATTAAAACTGTGCAAAGGAAGATAGATGGTATTGTTGCTGCCTAGCCTTCCCTGTTGAATTTCTGCTGGAGAAGGCCAGCTTTACATTATGATCAAGCTTTCATACTGTCCTTCCCATGTGAGTCTGTTAAGAGAATGGGTTCAATCAGTGCATCCTCAGGGCAGCATTACTTATATTTGAGGTTACATTGGCCCCGTGGGGCTCCAGCACTAGAGAGGTTGTGACCACTTTTTACCACTACAGCCTTCCTGTCTCTAGTAGATTTTCCACCATTAGGGACCTACTCCAAGGTGTACCTCAGTAAAAGAAAAGACACTAAGCCATAGTGTGAAAATCCAGTGTATTTCATTGTTTCTGGATTTATACAACTACAGTATGAAACAAGCAAGCTAAACTAGTTTTGGATTGCGTTCTTAGCTGCCTTCCAGCCCGATTGGCTTTGCGTGCTAAGAGTCAGTAAGACATAATATCATGGTTCTCTCAACTTCTTCCTGTGGACCACAGGGAACGGGAAGGAGCCTCTCCTCTCCCAACACCGCAATTCCTGACTGATTTGTTCTCAAGATATTTCAACCTATAGGGGTACTTGTGGTCCAAAGACCACAGTATCATAACAACAGAGAGAATGTGTTTTAAAGTACACATTTAGGCAAACACAGCTTATTTAGATTGCACAGTTCAAGCACAAATTTATTCCAAATCTGTGGGATCATAAATCCTGTTTTGGCCAAATGATTTCAGGCTAATCTATTCCACTCTGTCTGGTTTTCTGACTCTCATTCACTCTTGCCAATCATACTACTGGGTTCTGCAAACATAAATTCAACGTAACTCCCACCAGAGGGAATTGTATTTAGAGCACATTTTCATTATTTTTGTGTATTCTGATGCTGAAACTGGAAATAGATTATATAAGGGAGGAAGACTGGTCTTAAGGAAGGGAGGTGTTCAGATACTATGGGATGGGGCCCGTGTACATAGGTAGGTACCAAGGCAGGTAGATCTGTGGTTAATATTTATATATAAGCGTCTTGATTCCTGAAATCTGTTCCCACTCTTCATATGTTACCATTACATTTTATTCACTCTGTGATTTTTGGGGGGAGGGGTTTACACAGTATTCCTAAAATAAGTACGTTTATAAGATGTGCAGTGAATTTAGTGTTTGTGCACAGAAAAGAGTTTAAAAAATTTTAGTTCATAAGATCTGTGCTGAAGTGTGGACTCTAGAGCATAGTATTATCCGGGATGGGGTTTAGGAAGTATACCTAATCCTGCCTCATCGTGGGGAACTGGACTAGATGCCCTCTCAAGGTCCCTTACAGCCATGCCTCTATATTTCCAATATGTCCTCTTGTTTTTAACAAGACAGTTTTCATTGGGAAGTTAGTAGAATAGTGTTGGAACAATAAAAAGGCTTGCAGTTTGACATATACCCTCTAGACCTCTGAACAGTAAACACAGAAGTTCCATGTAAGTAAAAATGCCTGCAGATGTTTGTATTTGTCAACTAGTATCAGTCATTTTGTCTTTGTAGCTGGATCCTGTGCTCGCAACAGTAGTTCCATTGTACTCATTGAAGTTGGGAAGAGACTATGAGATTCGAGTCCGATCAAGACAACGTGCTTCTGAAAAATTTGGGGTGTTTAGTGAAGCCCTTTATGTGTCTCTTTCTTCAATTAGCTCAGTTCTATGTAATGAAGGTAAGTGAGGAAGAACAACTCTGCAATGAAGTGTCATTCTAAACATTGCCCTGCTTTCCATTGCTTCCTCTCCTTAGTGTTTAGTACTTGAATATGCTAGAAACTCAAATGACTGCAATAAAAAACACTTGGTGAGACTGGCTCTGGCACAGCAGAAGATCCTTGCATTGTGGTACAGGAAGGACAGATTCGGAAACAAACTCAGTGGGGCTGTTTCCCAGCTTTGCAGAGATAAAAATAATTTTAGGATTATTAATGAGTTCTGTAGTTCATGCCATACACGCTTAGAGAAGGGCAATTACACTGTGAAAGCAGTTTGCTTTCCTCCTGGCCTGCCAGAGGTGGCAAGGGATAGTAACTTTCTGACTCCTGCTCCTCTTTCTTTTTCTAAAACTCTTTTAAAAATGGGCAAACAGCTGATATGAGCCTTCCCATTTCTTTTTATCTAAAAATAAGGAACTCATCATTCTGAAACATCATTGGGCCTGACCTGCAAATTTACCAACTCAAAACTTGGTATCATTGGCAAATTTATTTAGTTCTGTTTTACTCTCTTTTCCAGATCACTAGTAGAGATTGTGATACAGCATGGCCAGAAGGCAGCAGGAGAGTGATATAGGAGAGATATGTAAGCCCCAGGATGAGGAGAAGCCTTATTCCCTGTAGAGGGAAGAAAGGTTGCTATAGATTAAAAGCACCTGAAGCCAGTCACCTGATAAAAACCCCCTGCTTCAATCAGCCAGGGGAAGGAGTTGGAGCAGAGTGCAGTTTGGAGGAGTTGAAGTAGAGGAGAGTTTGGAGAAGTGCCATGGCTGGCTAGAAGACCAAGACCCTAGGTAAAGAGACAGCCGGCTTGTGCAGAGAGAGGGCAGGAAGCCCCACAAGCTGAAGAGCAGGAAACGGAAGTAGCCCAGGGGAAAGAAGCACTAGTTCAAGTGGTTTGCCACTATCCCTAGGGTCCCTGGGCTGGGACCCGGAGTAGAGGGCAGGCCCGGGTCCCTCCTTCTCTGGGTTACTAGTGGGACAGTAGATACCCTAGTTCAGGGGCAGGAAACTGCACCCTGAACCCTCCCCCACCCCCACCAGAAAAGGAAGCTCAGGACCCATCATAATTGTGCTGGCAATTTGCCACAAGATGTAAAATAAAACTGAACCAAACAATGATCCCTTCAAAATCCCACTGGACACCTCCCCTCCACTATTTATATTGACAGTTTCTATGGACATTTAGCCTGTGTTCTGTCCATATGGTACTGTTCTTCCTACCCATGTCAATTCAAATTAAATTTTCAAGTAAGATTTTGTGGAAACAGAATGACAAAATACCTTAATAAAGTCCAAATACACTGCGCTTGCTGGGTTCCCTTCATCCTTAAAGACCGGATTCTGGAAGCTGAGCCATATGGGTGCACCTGTACCTCTGACTTTGCTGATCTGAGTTCTGTATTTGGCATTTCTCA
Organism: Chelonia mydas; assembly: GCF_015237465.2. Taxonomy (NCBI): domain Eukaryota; kingdom Metazoa; phylum Chordata; order Testudines; family Cheloniidae; genus Chelonia; species Chelonia mydas. The sequence continues at coordinate 29,278,583 of NC_051245.2, forward strand.
GTTTTGGAGCATAAAGTTAGATTTGAAAATTTTTGCCTTAAAGTTAGGCACTTAAATCCTTGTGTAGGCACCTAATTTTTCAAAGATGCTGCGCATCCACAAATCCCATTGACTTCACTGGGACTTTTTGGGTGCTCTGCACCTTTTTGAATGGGGCCTGTTATTTAGGTGTCTCCATATGGATTTAGGTGCCTAATTTCAAGCACCCAAACTTGAAAATTTGGCCTAAGGATCAAAAAGCTGAGCCATTAACTGAAGCGGAAAAGTGGTCTCTGAAAATATTTTTTATATTTATGTTCTTACATACAAGTTTTAAAGCTCCTTGTTCAGTTGTTCTTGGCCAGAAAAATGAGTGAAGCCTAAAGTTAAAACAGGGAATCACAGGAATCTTAAGGGCTGCAGCCAGAAGAGATTTCCATGTGTTTTCCTGATTTGTTACCCTTTACAGTCAGAGCTACAGTAGAATGAGAGTGCCATTATTTAAGAAGAATGTTTCACTTATCAGCATGGTTTCTCATTCCTATCATACCACACGTGTTAAGTTCTCTCCTTGCATGTGCCAGGCTGCAAGGCAGGGGTAAAAAGCCATCAACCTTTGTAGAATTTCAGAGTGGTAGCCGTGTTAGTCTGTATCAGCAAAAACGACAAGGAGTCCTTGTGGCACCTTAGAGATGAACAAATTTATTTGGGCATAAGCTTTTGTGCATCTGATGAAGTGGGTTCTAGCCCACAAAAACTTATGCCCAGATAAATTTGTTAGTCTCTAAGGTGCTACAAGGACTCCTTGTCATTTTTTCTTTGTATAACTGATACTACTCAAAACATAAGTGACCAGCCTGGCCTTGTGGAGAGGCGCATGCTGGCTGTTACATCATGTTATGCTGTTGGGTGACTGCCTGAGCCAAAGGGCATGGTTTGCTCAGAAAGGAGGATGGCTAGTGGTCTAGTGAAGGCATCTGCTCCCAGCAATGAGCACTCTTCTCTTGCTTAGAAGAGCAGTAAAATAAACCCTGCGGCAAGGTTTGCTGGCAATACTACCGCTGTCCGGCCCTGAGAAGGCCTTCGGTGCATGCATCTGTCTCCTTCTTAGGCTATGTCTATGCTACAGCTTATGTTGGCATAATTTGTCGCTTGGGGGGCTGTGAATAAATCACTCCCTGAGCGATATAAGTTACACCAACATAGCTACTGCAACTTGCAGGGGCTGGAGCAGTTAAGCCGACGGGAAAGCTCTCTCCCATCAACTTAGAGCAGCTACATTAGAGAGCTTACAGCAGCGTAGCTGTAAACTGTCTAGCGTAGCTATGCCCTTCATGTAAGTGCTTCTGCCCATGCTACGTTTGCCAGGATTTGGTTCTATAATAGAAAACTTCATCTTCTTTTCGAGGTGTTGAATTGGACTCATGAAATGCAATATTAAAAGGGTTGAGATTGGAAGGACATTTTTACTTGTTTTTTGTGCAGAATTTTTGGTTGAGTGACCAGCAGCCCCGTAAAATACATAACTTGTGGAATCCTTTGGAACTGACGGGAAAGTTAAATGTAAGGTCACAGCAAAGCCTTGCAGATTCCTGCCAATATGATTTTGTTATGTTGTTGCAGAAATTCAGTTTCCATGGCTCTTGGTTATCGTCTTCGGAACATTTGGGCTGATAGTGGTGATGTTCTTAATTCTGTTCTCTAAACACCGCAGGTAAGTGTGCTTCATCTGTTCACTTTTCTTTAGCAGTTGTTTGGCGTGATCCGTTATGTCATCAAATCACACATTTGTACTGCCCTTTCAGTAAAGTCTCCTGACTCTTACGTTGCATGTTGAATTGACAGTTTGCTCTGAGGAGTTTGCTGTTTGTAGATTTGAAAAAAAAAAAAAGTTAAAGAAAATTCCATAGTAGCAGCCAAATGAGTCATCTAATTTAAATACTTCCAGAGATACAGCTGACTGTAAAAAAAAACAACACCCCCCCCCCCACACACACACACACACACCTGCTGTCTTGTCTGTTGCAGTTACAGACAAGATAACTGTAAGATGAGGCAGTCCATTCTCAGCTCTGCAGTGGTCTGTGGAATAGAAAAAATTCTGAATTATGAGGTGCATTTTTAAAAAATTGTCAGGTTTTAGCAGGCTTACATTGGGGGGAAAAAAAGAGGGGGAGAATAATCTATTCCTTGAGATTTTTCAATGATGCATTAACTTCTTACTGAAGCTGAACTTTTATTTGTCCCTGAACAATGGAACCTGTCCCTGTGAGGTTTATATGTAAAACTGAATTGTAGACCTTTTATTTTAAAAAATTTTACACCATTTTCAGGATAAAGCAGATCCCATATACTGGTGGTACATGGAACTCATTGGTTTTACTGAACATGACGTGTGAACTTCTGCAGAGTAGTCTCACATATTGATGGCTCCTACTCCTTCCAGGCTGCAGATGTCATGTCCTTGCTACTCGTAACTAGAACTGGGCAATTACTCGATATGGGGGATTGGACACCTAAATCACATGGTATTATTTCTCGTGCATGGTTGGATGACTGAAACTTTTTATAAGCAGCAGGAGAAAAAGAAAGTTAGTTCATGATGACCATGGATAAAAAGGACATAAATACTGATGAAGTGAACTCATGGCTCTCATTTAACTGTGTGTTCATCGATATCTTTTGCAGACTTCACTCAGCTCAACTGTTACCTCAGCACCCTCCTGGGCTAAGGAGCAAGGGCATAATCAAGCATAACTTATTTAAAGTATTCTTGTAAATCCCCCGAACACACGCCACCCCCAATGGTCTTGCATATGCACATTTAAATATTTAGACTATAGGTGTTTTTCACATGCCAAGTGGAGCAAAATTCAATACAAGGCCTACAAGATGGAACCGCTAGTTCAGAAGGTCATTAAAGCTCTGGAACTCATTCTGTGACACAGTAGCCCTGAAGCAGAAACTTTCGGGAAAAAAATACATGGCATGGGAGCCAGTATTCCATCACGGGCCTATTGGGCAAGAAGCTAGATACATTACAAAAGACAAGCAGGATTTTCCTTCCATGGATATGGTAACCCTCTTTGGTGAAAGAGGAGAGGTGGTGTGTATGCCCACTGTTAATGTAAAGCCTAGCTTTTCACAAAACACAAGAAATAGTTGAAGATCAGTTCTTTTTCACCCAGGCTAAAATTCACCACTGTGTAGCGTACCACACAAGGCCTACAAACATTTCAATATCACTTAATGGTGCAGAGAGAGCATGCTGGCCCTCTCCCCATTATGATGATCTTCAGATTGCTGTCATCGAAATTTGTTATGTTAGTGGATGGTCTGAATTCACAAACACAATCATTTAAAATTTTGCTTTCATTAATCTGCAGGTTTTGTTTCGCAGGCCTGAAATACCTTCCCTCCCTTTCGCTATCTAACCCTTTCCATTCCTCTGTTTACTACTTATTGGACTTCTGCAAGAACCCCTTGTCCCTGAAGATACTTAGGGAAAGTCGCTTGGCATGTTGAGTAACCCATGCTGACTCATAAGGTTTTTTTGTAAATTATACAAGAGGGACCTTCCATGGGGCTTTCCTGGAATTTATTCAAGAACTGACTTGTGGAGTGTAAACTATGAAGACCTGTATCCAAAATGTGTGTGATCTGGACATAAATTTACTTGACTTTAACAAGCCAGATTTCAGAAAACCTGCTTCTTATTGGAAATGAGACTAGTAAACAGCAGTTTTTTAAAAATATTTTTAAATTGAGTCCATCACACTGGAGTCTTGGAATAAATAAGCAATAAAGCAATGGAATGCCGACATCTTATTTCTCTGTGTGCCAAAAAAAGTAACAGTTTAAATTATTTGGAATTAAAATCCAATTTTTATTTTTCAAGGTTAAAAATGCTGATTCTTCCTCCAGTTCCAGCTCCAAAGATTAAAGGGATTGATCCAGACCTCTTGAAGGTAATTATATATTGTACAATATAATTCTGCAGAGTGGGCATCAGTTCAGTGATGATACTTGGGAAAAAAAGCTTTCCCCATGCAGCCGGATTTTGCAGGAAAACTATCAGATAGAGGTATTCCATGCTAGGAGAGATGCCCAAGTATTTAACATAATACACCGTGTAACTGCTACCATTGCAACAGTTACTTTTCCTTGAACAAACGTGTTACATAAAAAAGCATAACCATTCTTGACTATTTCCTTTATAACATACACATTTTGGTTTTGCTCTGTAGAAAGGAAAGCTAGATGAAGTGAACTCCATCTTAGCCAGCCATGACAGCTGCAAGCCACAGCTGTATAACGACGACTCATGGGTTGAGTTTATCGAATTGGATATAGATGACCCCGATGAGAAGACAGACGGATTGGATACTGACAGGCTCCTGGGTGATGACCGTGGTAAGTCTCACAACTGTCTTGGAGTGAAAGATGATGATTCTGGACGTGCCAGTTGTTGTGAACCGGACATTCCAGAGACTGACTTCAGTGCAAGTGACACATGTGATGGCACCTCAGATATTGATCAGTCCAAAAAGACAAGTGAAAAACAAGAGGATCTCTTGTGCCTTGATCAAAAAGATAATGATGAGTCACATGCTAGTCCTGCTGACCCAACTACTCAGAAGCCTAATACTAATATTCAGTCTGAAGATAACCAGTCAAAGCCGCCTTTTGCTGACAGTATTGAATCAACTAGCCCACCTGTCCATACGCAGCTAAGCAACCAGAGTTCAGTAGCAAATATTGACTTTTATGCGCAAGTAAGTGACGTTACTCCAGCAGGAAGTGTCGTACTATCTCCAGGGCAAACAAACAAGACAAGGAGAACACAGTGTGAAGCCTACACAGAACCAGCTATACAATGTCAACCAAACTTCACCCTGGACAATGCCTATTTCTGTGAGGCGGATGTGAAAAAATGTATCTCTGCGACATCTCACGATGCGGTTGAGCCACATGTTCAGGAGCAGAGCTTTAATGAGGATGTTTACTTCACCACAGAGAGCCTTACCACTACTGCCGAGAATCCAGGTGCAGCTGCAGTAGAAGCCTCAAGTTCCGAAATGCCTGTCCCAGACTATACCTCCATTCATATAGTGCACTCTCCACAAGGCCTTGTACTTAATGCTACTGCACTGCCTGTGCCAGACAAAGAATTTATGATATCATGTGGCTACGTGAGCACAGACCAACTGAACAAAATCATGCCATAGCCTTTCTTCGATAATGTGCGTACAGTATGTATTTAATGGCATAGAGTTGGCTTGGGCTTATATGCTTAAACCAAAATAATGTTTTAAACTTTTTTGTGGTTCTTACGCTTTTACCTGAAATGTCAAAATGTAAAATGTTACATCAAAATATTCCCATTGTGTATTGTAAATATCTATGAATTGTCTTAAAAGACTGTTTAGTAGTAGTGACTGTCTTGTTATTGTGGGTGTTGATTTTTGTGATACTAAGCATTGAATTACTATGTTTAATATACAGTAAATCATGCTTTTTGAAAAAGCTAACGTCAGGTGGATTTTGAAGTTTGAGAATTTAATGCAAATCATATCACGTGCTGAGATCTTTATATCAGTAACTGGGAACTGAAAATATAAAATAGGTGGGAAAGCAAAAGTTGTTTGGATAAATACATTTATTTTGAATTACATAAATTAATAAATATTTTAATTTTAGACAAAGGCATGGATATCTTATATTATACTACATACTGTAGTTTAAATATGATGCTCCATCTAAGGAATGTATTTGCTGCAATCTGATAAGAGCTTGTTCCTGCGTCAGTCATTGCAGGGGAGAGGGGAGGGGAATTAGTTTTTTACAGAGCCATTTTTATACCTCTAAAGAAACCTGTAGAGAAATTAAAAATTGTAGCAACTCACATTATCTGATATTAATTTCTTACCGTAAGTATAGAAAAGTATTAATAAATTTTAAGTTTTTCAGAAAACTTTACAATGTACAAAACGAGTCTATTCTTCACTGGATTCTGGTTAGTGCCAATAATACACATTTTATATAACTGTAGAAACAACAGTAGGCGTTTGTGTACCAAGATCTTTAAATACTTACAATTACACTTTTATTGAATGGTTCTCAAGAATAAGCTCTGGTGACTTGGCAGCTTTATTTCTTCACATGGGAACAAATTCTGAAGTCCTCACTCAGACAAATCTGCTGTTGAAGTCACTAGTAGCTTTGCCTGAGTATGGAATAAAAGTTAAGTAAGAACTTCCGGATTTGGCCAACAGTGCATTTTTGAAGCTGAAACAGAATCAAATGAAGTTAACAGAACAAAGGAGTTTGAGTACAGTATTGTTCAGCAGTGTTTTCTTTTTCACAGCCTAGCACAGAGAGAGAGAGTCTCAGCAACATTAGGAAGACTTTCAGAAATCTATGAAAGAGAAAACCAAAATTCAGTGTAATAGCTTTCTTCATTCTTATGCATTTTTAAGAAGGTGATAAAGCTTTGCAATGAACCATTATTTGCTTCAGAAGTTGCCTTTATAAGAAACAATTTCCATCTTAGCAGAAATATTTTTAGAAAGCAAACATAACCAGGGATTTTAATTTCCCTTTTCTTATGTGAATAGCAATCTACGGGCCCAATGAGGCAGACCTAGCTTACATGAGCACTCCCACTTAATTCAGTGGGACTCAGCCTTTGACTAAGGGCTGCAGAACTGAACCCTATGGTTGGATGGGATTTAAGTTTAGCATGTACTTTATGGTAAATGTTTATTAAATATTCTGCCAACAGCTATATTATTTGGTTTCATATAAAATTTAGTAAGTGTACGACACTAATGCGATTAACAGCTATGTATGTGTTTGGAAAAAGTTTCTTACTATATTTCTATTGCCAAAAATAGAAGATACCTCAATCAATCTCAGAATGTCATTTTGGTACTTTAGTGGTTACACAAGTCATTATACACCAGTATGAAGATTTGTGCCTTTCAATTTCTATTTAACTTTCCTTATGTCAGTGTTTTTTCTTTCAAAGTTTAATAAATTTATTTTCTTTGATCCATCTTGACACTGTGTTCTTTGTTGTAGGTGCATTAAATAGCTTTTAGCATTTGTGAATTATGCCAGTGTATTCAGGGTTTTCCATCAAATGAAGCAGAATGCAGCCACTCTTGCTTGGACCAGGCGCATTGCATGCTAGGACCTGTGTTCTCTGTGGGCCACATGTATACAGTTAAATGTGGGTAGAATTAATTGTAGGTGGGCCACTTTGTATAAAAATTAAAAATTATATATTTATTGAAGCTGGCTCTCCCATATCCCAGATGAGTGCCCTAACCCCTGGCCCACAGAGTCAAATCTCTTTCTCTGTAATTATTTAATACAAAGTGGAACTTCAGCAGGGGAGATTGAGAGCCCTACCCCAAAATCCCATTAGCCTGGTGGTCAGGGCACACTCCTGAAAGGTTCAAGCGCCTGCTTCAAATCAGGCAGGCGGAGTGCACATACCACAGCCACCTGAGCAATTCATGACCCACTCACGCGCTGCTGTCTTAAATGCGAGACCTGCTCTGAGAACACCAACCAGACTAGGCCCTGGTGGGGAGATAAGGGTGGGGGGGCGCCTAGTTTGAGAATCCTACTGGGGCATAGGCATGAACAAGGGCTCCAAGCAGTTTGTTAGCTCTGGGGCAGCATCAGGGCTGAGGCAGCTTTGTGCATGCCTACCGGAGGACATTTAGGCACCTAATGGACTAGAGGCACCTACAGGGTTAGGTGACAGCTGTATGATGGTTTTGAGAACCTCAGTGGTGCCTAAATGTTGGACTTTGCCACCTCAAGAGGCAGTTGGGTGCCTGAATAGTATCTTTGTGGATCTATCCTCAGGGTCCAATGTTGCCACTCTCTTACACGGAGGAGTAGTGTCTTTCCAGTCCCAAAGTAACATATGACTCAATGTAAGAGTATGAGAATCAGTCCCTCTTGAAATTGTTGAGAAACAGCATGGCCAACCCCCTACTATAGCTACATTTTCCTCCCTCAATTCTTCCTGCATGTAATCAGCACACTGAGATTTTGTAATCAAATCACAGATGACAAATAGACACTGGAGACAAGTAACAGTTTGGTGAAAAGCAAAACAATGCCACTTAACTGAATCTTTCTTCTGGCATTAAATAGTCATTGTTCTAAGTATGGGGAATAAATTAGCATACTAATTGCTTCCTGGTAGAGGCTGGATATTGAGATTACAATTTGATTCTCAAGGGGAGAGGGAAGGGTTTTGGTGCTGTACCTGCTGCTTCTATTGATGCCATTAGGAAAGGCACTTAACTTGGAGCAGAGTACAATTTCCATTCCTTCTCTGCATTGGTGACAATAGGAGATCCCATGGTTTGAGGATATTTTTGATAGAAGGTTGAAAGAAAACCAGATGGTGTGAGTGCACTTCCACTGGGTTAAGAGCAGTTGGTTGTTTTTGTTTTTTTAAAATGTGTAATTTTGAGAAAGCTGATAGTTAAAGGCCTGTATTCTGTATATTGTCCCAAATAGTTTGTGCTTTCCCACATGTGGCTGAGCCCGTATGAGGAATGAGACTCTATGACCTCATAGGGTATGTCTACACTGCAATTAGACACCTGTGGCTGGCCCATGCCAGCTGAGTCAGGCTCATAGGGCTCAGGCTAAGGGGCTGGGGCTGTTTAATTGCAGTGTAGATGTTCAGTCTCGGACTGCAGCCTAGGCTTTGGGACCCTCTGACCACAATTAAATACCCCTTATCCTTGGCTCAGGCCAGTCTCAGGTACTAATTGCAGTGTAGACATGCCCATACAGGCCAAGTGTAAATCAGTAATGATTGGAGGCCAAGGAGACCTCAAAATATCTCTGCACTCCCCCAATGTCTATTTGAATGTCAATTAACATCAGAAAAAGTGTAATCAATTTTTCATGGTAACAAGAGCAACAAAGGAAAATGTGGGAGGTGTTTTAGAAGCAGTTGAAAGCCTTAGTTCAGGGATGATAAACTTAAAGTGGCACTTAATCCAAGCTTGAAGCATGCTACTGGAGTTCATAGCCTCTTATGGACAGATGTAGCAGGATAGCCTTAAAAGCAGAAAGAATGCTGTGGTTCAAAGCAACACTTGAACCTATACGAAACATGACTGGGGCTACCATTTGTTATTTCAAGGAACTAGTTAAGGGGAGGGGGAGGAATGGCTATTCTCTGTTACCCTTTGAATGGTAGCCAGCTAATGTCTTGCAAAGGAAGAAAAGAATCTCAAATACTTCATGGTTTAATCAAAGAGGATATAAAAATTGCGTTTTGAGGGGGGAAAAAGGGGGATGATATTTGCTTTTTAGGCATTTTTTAGATTACATGCAAATTCTAATTCAGATTATCCTAATTTATATGTAGGGTGGAAGTTATAGGGACTTAAGAAAATCAACTAGCTTTAACAATTATTGATTTTGGAAGGAGTACTTCCAATCATATTTGGTCACATTTTTCATACTGGAGCTTCCTTTGGCTAAATATAATTTTATTGTACACACTCCACTTCCAGACTAAGCATCACTAACCATACAAATGTCCATGCAGAATGGGCCCATATGGAAGCCATATTGCAAATACCAGGTATATATATTTGACCCATTGTCACTATTTATATATCACTGCTGAGCCCCCTGGAATGGAACACACTTTCAGTAGCATTGAATTTATCCACTACATCCTTGCATTTTCTGATCCTATTAGTAGGTTAATATAATGGTGAAAATACACAAGCAGGTGGAGAACAGAGACAGCAGATGTATTGGAGAACCAGATGCAGGTGGAGTGGATGCCAACACAGATAATACACAGATAGATAGAGGTAGGTAGATCTGTGAGAATGGACTGGATCACAATGCAGACAGCATAGTCAATGGCTATGTAAATACTGTGAAGTATCTTGACATAAGTGCTGGGGGAGAGGTAGTTTTGGTTCCTTGAAATTGCTTTCATAATTTTTCATTCTTCATCATGGCCTTCCCCTACCCGCTGCCCCAATATGGAAAATTTAGCAGTATAAAGAAATGTTATCTGGAAACAGTTCAGAGAGAGAGAGTGTCACATACAAATCAAGAATGTACTGAAATTGTGTGTGTGTGGGAGAGAGGGGGATCCGATTATAGGGAGAGAGTTACATACATCATCTATTCTCATTTTATTTTTCTGAAACCTACTGCTACTTAAGATTTAGGGGACAAACATGCAAAAGTAGTGATGATGATCATGCAAGTTTTTACTAAATTCTAAAATGTCACAGATTTTATTGAGATGCATTTCTCTGTGTGAGTGTATATATAATACCCTTTCCCCTTTGATTATGTCATAAATAACCTATGATAGATACTATATATAACTGGTGCACTAGAAACACTTAAGATACTTAGATCCAGTTAAAATCTAAGGAGAAACTCTATGACATCTGTCAGTGTGCTGCTTAGCATATAGTTAAAGGAAACATTCATAATATTAAATATAATTTAATCTTCTTGCAGACTTTAATTTTGGTAAAAAATTGTATGTGGTTTAATTGTTTTGCATACAGCAATAAGCTTCCAAGTGGTTGTGTTGCATTTATATACAGACCATTTAACTTCAGGCAAACATACCGCAGGGCCATAAAAAATTTGCCCAAACAAGGTGGTCAGCACCGAGTATCTTCTCGGTATCTTCCCATGAATGCAACCTACAAAATAAGATAAACCACTTCATAACTATAACCAATGCCATCCTGCACAATCCAGTTTCTTACAATGCTTTAAAATTTTATTCCCTCACCACTCACAAATCTATTTGTTTTTGCAGTTAATATCTACATGCACCATTTTTCCAAGGTTGACAAGAGCAACACTAGTCATTTCCTACTGATTGAAGCAGTTTGGTCTAGTCTAGCAAATAGTTGCTTCTACCAGAGTTGTAATTTTTTTTTTTTTTTTTATTATTAAACAGACCAATCCTTTAAAGCACACTTTTGGGGAATGGATACAGGCTTTAGAGAGACATTTATGGTATCCAGCAGTAAAATTCTTCAAACAGAAAAGAATGTATAGTACTCCCAACTCATTAGTGATATTGTGGAGGAAAAGCTTCATTAAGCTTCTAGAAATAACAGATACTCTCAGAGCATGCACAGATGTGATTTTATTTTCTCATTTTTTCCCTCCAAAAATATGGCAATATTCTTTCCTCTAGTTACATAAGCACGGGAAGCCATATCTAGAGCTCTGTGTGTTCTGTGGTGCTGTAGCCACTGAGTTTGCTGAAGTAACCACCCCTAGCTGCAGAATTGTGCTAGACTCTTCTTTTTTCTCTAAACAAAAATCAAACCCATGACAATGAAAGCTGCAGGGTGTTCAGCGCAAGCCAATTATTATGGGATGTAAATGTAGATTTAAGAGCCTAATTTTATGCATCCATTTTTGAAAATCATGACTATAGTTTCCAGCCCTTGTTAATGTGAAATCAATCTTCCAAACATGAATAAAATGCAAATTAATGCTAAAGTGTGTACCTGAGTCCATAACTGCGTTAATCAATCACTCTGAGGTATGTGAACTGCCCATTCGTCCCAATAAGATAATACTGAAAACTAATGGTGATTTTAAATGTCAGCATTGTTAATTGCTTTATAGTTGACCATTACAGTAGGAACATCCAGCTAATATGCTGGACCCATAGCTCTGATGCCTTACCGGGTGACAAGAAGCCCCAGCTGCCTCCTGACAACTTCCATAATGCTTCTACACACTTTCAATGCAAGATTCTGCAGAACATTAAAAATGCAGGGGCAGCATGAACTAAATTGAATTTGATATCAAATTGAACATAAGTAGTAAAGCAGTGATTGTGTCATTTTTCATATTTCGTTCAGTAGTACTCTGAATTTGTTAATTTATCTGAAGCTGCCACAGATCTCCAGTCTAAGAACATAACAATGGGCATACTGAGTCAGACCAATAGTCCATCTAGCCCAATATCATGACTTCTGACGGTAGCCAGGGCCAGATGCTTCAGACAGAGTGAACAAAACAAGGCAATTTATCAAGTAATGAAGCAGTCCCAGTGTCCAGCAGTCAGAGGTTGAGAGACATGCTAAGCATGAGGTTACATCATTGACCCTCTTGCTTAATAGCCGCTGATGGACCTATCTTCCAGGAACTTATCTAATTCTTTTTTGAACCCTGTTATAGTTTTGACCTTCACAACAGTCCCTAGCAATGAGTTTCACAAGTTGGCTGTGCACGGTGTGAAGCAGTACTTATCTTTGTGTCACGGGATGCAGACTCACCCAGCAGTGCCTCCCGCTGGTCATCTTGGGGAATTAGCATTCCAGCCTCTCGAGCACCCTCTTCAGGCTGGTGTCTCACCGCCCCAGCCCCCGTGTCCCTCCTGGACCCCAGTACTCTTGTCTTGGGTGCTGCCCCCTGGCAGTACCCCCACACCTCTGGGTCTCCCCCTCCCAGGGGAACCCCCCACCCACTATCCCTACCTCACCTCAGTCAGAGGCTCCTGCCAGTCACCAGCTAGCCGCCCAGGGCAGACTGCAGTATGAGCCACTCATCACCAGCAAGGTTGGGTTTGGACCTGCTGCCTCTGCCTACCCGTGGCTGCCCCTGCAACCCCTGTACCTAATAGCCTTTCCCAGGCCTGCAGCTTTCCTAGGCCAGAGCTCCCCGGCTCCCTTGGCCTTTCCCCAGCCCTGCTCCAAACTAGGTCCTCTATTCAGGTCTCTGCAGCCAGGTCCCTCCCTCTCAGAGCTAAAGAGAGTATGGTCTTCTGCTCCTGGCTCTTATAAGGCCTGCTGGGTCTGTTTGGGGCGTGGGCCCCAGCTGCGGCTGTTCTGCCAATCTGCCCAGCTCTTCCCCTGCCCTAGCCCTCTCCCAGGGCTATCTTAAACCACTCTGGGCCCGAACAGGTGTCCACCCTGTGTCAAAGTCAGATTCAGAACTCACATAATTTGTCAGACCACTCTGTTTATTAGCAAAGCGCTTTGCTAATGCACCCAGATGTGAGCCCCCCTCTGAGGCTAAAGATAACTTATTTATACAGCTAAGCCAAAGCCAATTTAACATAAGAGACAAAAGGAAGCAGAAACTGACAAATATACATACATATCTTATTTGCATACTAACTTTTACCAATCTCCTAGCTCAGTAGGAGCTCTAAGTTAATTAGTTTGAGGACCCATTGTCTCCCACTCCTTAATGTTTCTCTTCCTGACAACTATATTTCAACAAACCCTTCAAGTAGCATTTCTTTAATGAATTATAATTTCAATATAATTCATTCTACTTTCACACCTGCTATAGTTTGTTTTAAACTTGCTGCCTACTAATTTCATTGGATAACCTCTGATTCTTGTGTTATGTGAAGGGGTAAGTAACACTTCCTTATTTGCTTTCTCCACATCATTCATGATTTTATAGACCTCTATCAGATCCCCATAAATGATCCCAGTCTTGTTTTCTCTCTCCTCCATATGGAAGCTGTTTCATACCCCTCATCATTTTGTTGCCGTTCTCCAGACTTTTTCCAATTCTAATATATCTTTGAGATGGGGTGACGAGAATTGCATGTAGAATTCAATGTGTAGGCATACCATGGATGTATACAGTGGCATTATGATATTTTCTGTCTTATTATCTATCCCTTTCTTAATGCTTCCTAATATTCTGTTACCTTTTTTGACTGCTGCTGCTACACATTGAGCAGATGTTTTCAGGGAACTATCCACAGTGACGCCAGGATCTCTTTCTTGAGTGGTAACAGCTAATTTAGACCCCATCATTTTGTATGTGTAGTTGGGATTATGTTTTTCAATGTGCATTACTTTGCATTTATTAACATTGAATTTCATCTGTCATTTTATTGCCCAGTCACCCAGTTTTGTGAGATCCCTTTGTAAGTAACTCTTGCAGTCTGCTTTGGACTTCTCTATCTTGAGTAATTTTGTATAATTTGCCACCTCACTTTTTACCCCTTTTCCCAGATCATTTATGACTATGTTGAACAGCACGGGTCCCAGTGTACAATAGAATGCAGCTGAATCCAGATGTCTGGCTGCAAAACTTAAGTCAACCTTCCTGCAAAGTACCCCAGGGCTTGACCATAATCATTAAATCCCAGTTGAGGAGTGTGAAAGGAGTCCAAGCCCTGTAGCATGCTCCCACCCAGCCTGTGATACCATAGAAGCTTTCCCCCAAAACTCTTTGATGTTAGATTTCCCCAGAAAAATGAGGGGTGGGATCAAGAGGTAGCCACTGATTGGAAGCCGGGGTGACAAGCACAGTATAAATGCTGAGAGAGGATAGAGTCAGAGAGACGTCAATCTGTCTGTCAGTCCCAGCAGCATGCTATTTCCTATTCAAAATCCATTTGGGCTTGAATGCTGCTTGAAGAAGCATTCACACCCTATTTACCCCCTCTGCTGATGATGACATAAAGGAGTCAATCAGAATCGTTCTGTATACAACACAGTTGGGGTACAAGGAAGGTAGAGGTACAGGGCATCTATGGATCTCAGAAGATCCAGTGGTTTGGGGGACTACAGTTCATCAATGTCCCCTTCTCCCCAGAACAAATGAGTAGGAACCTCTCAGGTTGCATAGGGGCTAGTATTTCCCAGGAGACTCTGTTTAATGGAGGGAAAACTATATCTTAAGCTTGGGAGGTTTTGTTCAATTATTTTTCAGTTTTTGGAAAGTTAAATTGTAGGCTGAAAGTGGTGTGTTTTTTCATTCAGTCATAATCAAAAAGCAGTGGAATGATTTTCCCCTCAAACTTTTAATAACAAAAGGGCAGAGATCATAGAAGATGGAAAAATTGAAAAACCTCAGAAAGAATATTTGAGAAAATTACAAGCTTGTGACTATGGGGATTAATATAAGGTTTGTTTGGACTTGACAAGCTTTCACTGTTGCAAAAGCTGTAATAAATCTTGCAGGTCTAGAATACAGACTTACATTTTATAATGCAACATCACTATCAGGCCAACAGAAACAAAGATACAATTATGCTTTCAAAAAGCTGAATTCAGGTTCCTGTCTTATCAGCTTTTATTATTAGAATGCGAAACAGGGTTTCTTGCATGTCCTTTGACATCTCAAAATAATCCATGGTTCTTGATTAACTTCTTGCTGCTAGAAATCAATTTGTCAAGGGTTGGCACTAGTGAAGCACAAACATATTGGTACTTAGCTGAGTAACCTCAGTCCCAAGGGGGTAAACGTTACAAGCTGCCCAACACTGACTATTGCATGCAAAGAATGCCAAAAATAGCATAACAAACTATAAGTAAGGAAGAAGGTTTTGATCACATTAATTTGAGCAATATGCTCCACTCTTGCTGGACAAAAATGTAGAAATGTGCATGCTGCTGAAAAATGATGTCTCTAAGACATGTTTTGGAATGATGTTTCATTTCAGAACACCAACATAAAAAATATTTAAGACCCTTACCTATTTCTATCATATGTATGAAATCCTGAACGTAATCAAGTTGACTTTGCTTAACAAGGACAGAAGGTACTATTGGCCACAGTCATGGCTTTTGGTATAAGAATCTAAACAGAAAAGATGAGTGGCCTCCTTTTCTGTTCTAACAAAAGACACCTTTTCAACAGTAGTGTTGCAGAGCAGAAAACTGCAGCCAGCCTGAAACCTTACCAGACGGGCCAATGAAGTTGAGGAGGCGCTATCTGCTCTGGAATAAGAATTACTGCTAGAAACCTATTATGGTCCCCCTGCAAGTGCCATAAAGGGAGCAGGTTACCTGTGGGAGACAGTGGTGAATCACTCTGTGTGTGTTCTGTTAGTGATAAGGAGAGATTGAAAGATGATGTCAGAAGAATCGACAGAAGAACCAGCCTGAAAATCTCATATACAACATTTAAGCACCACCAAATTCCTAGTTAAACAGACTTCCTAATTAAGCAGTGTAAACTGAAATCCCATTTGGCACAGTTCGCCCTGTAATGGGGCCTAGCAGTAACACCACTTGTGTTTTTAACATCAGAATTTTCTGGAATTTTGTTGAAACTAGAAACCTTAGAAAGCCTACAATAGGAAAAGTCTTCAGAAACTGTTATAATTTTAAATGCTTTAGAAAGGTGAGTGTTATTCCAGTTTTATAGATGAGAAAACTAAAGTATAGAGAGGCAACTTGCCCAACATCCCATGTTGCGTCACTAACAAAACAGGAAATAGAACCTGGGTTACATGTTGTAACCACTACATCACATTTCCTCCCTGGCCCCAGGATAATGTGCTTGTTCATAGAATAGAATAATACAGCAAGAGCATCTTCAAGAAAATTTCCATTTTAAAATTCCTAGCTTTTGTCTGAGTTTTCTAGAGAAGTATTTTAACCATGTGAATCTGCAGTTCTAGATAAATAATTAAAGACTGTGTTTTGAGCCTTATTTTAGACAAATATATCTTATGCAGCACCCCCTTGTCTAATTTTACTCAATTACATTGGATTAGTTTAGATTCAGTACTATGGAATGATGTGGTAGTACAATACAATGTTACATATAAATTATCAGGGTCATATACTGTAATTCAAAGATTTTAACGTGTTGGGAATTACATGGTTGAATTTCTGAGATTTCATTGATAAGTATATTCTCAGTATATCTTTCCCTGTTCCTTCTCCCTCCCGTTCCTTTCACCACTTACACATAGTTCAGAAAAGAGATCGAATTCTGCTGTCCGGTACGCTGGTGTAAATCCACTGACTTCATTGAATAACCATCTCTTTGTTACTGGGCATAATCATATGGCTATACTTACTGCTTCTATAGTGTTTTATCAACATTAACTAAATAAGTGAACAATCAGGACTTCACAGTCATTGAACAGAGATGATGGTTTGCACACTATTATGGCAAGATGACAATTTGATTTGTTAATGTGAAACCAAACCTCTAATCTCTGATTTAGGAAACTAAGAACTACAGATAAAATATATTCAAATTACTGTATTCTGTATACAAGTAAATTTATAAGCCTGTCTAAGGACCGAGTCCTGAGAGGTGCATAGTCTTCTCAACTCCCATGAAAATCCCATTGATGTCACTGGGAACTGAAAATGCTTCCATCTTTCAGAGGTATTCATTCCCTATATCTGCACATACCAGATCCCTAAAGACTATATACTACTCAGGGAACAAGTACTCTGAAAAAAGTCCTTCCAAAACAATCCATTAGCTGCTTTGCTGTCTCTGAACACATCAGACTGTATTCATAAGCCCTGACACTTAGGCTACATCTATACTGCAGGAGGTCATATTAGATGATCATGCTGGTCCCTTCTGGCCTTAAAGTCTGAATCATCTGAATTTTAAAGAGTGTGGCTTTAACCCAAAATATTGGATCTATGACAGTCCTCTTTTCCCTTTAGAATTTGTTGCTCACTAGGTGGAAACTACATGGTGATTTAAATTTAAAGCCTGATTGATAAGATTGTATTTAATGGCCTTGCTTATTTTTAAAACGTTAGCGTGACATGGAGTCAGTGGCAATGATTGGTCTTTTTTTCCCTTAAAAACCACTAATTATTTAAAATTACTCTGAATTCCCATCACCCTTTTCTGCTTCTCCTCTCCTAGCCCCATCTCATGCAGAAACAATGATTTTTTCCCCCCATTTCTTCAAGGTCATCAGCATAAAGCACCCTCTCTGTTTCCACTTCATTTCCCTGGAAGCATTGCCACTCATCGCTACACCAAGCCTGACGCTTAGGCTATGTCTACACTGCACACCAGAGACAGTGGAGCCGCAGCGTTGGGGATATGGATCTACACACCTCGCTGAAAAACAAGCTGTGTCCACACAATGGTACAGACTTACACATGACAGTGAAAGTTTCAGGCAGGTGGGAGGCAGTTAGGGAAGGCTTCAGCAGCTCCCCACTGATACAGCCTTTCACTGCAGTGAGGTAAGGCTTTGGTGGGGTGGGAGGCAGTGGTGGAAAGCTCCAGCAGTGGGGAAGCAGCAGGACACTACACTGCTAAAAATAGTAATATACATGGGGAGACATGGCTTGGGCAAATAGGGAGCTGAGTATGATACATTCCCACAGGCTTCAGGCATGTTTTTACTCACCTAAGCAATGCTTCACAATCTATGCTGCTATTTGTACCTGTGCTAGGGGGTATGTACTCTGCACACTACCAAAAGAAGTGTTCAGTGTTGCCATTTCTTTATCTACTCTGATAATAGGTATCTTAGAATCACTATAGACTAGATGGCATTGCATGTACTCATTGTCACCCAGCAAGATCCAGCCCCTCCAACACTGAATCAATCTTCCTTTCTTACCTAAGCCCATCTCCAATTTCCAAACAGGCTACATCTGTTCTCTTGCCTCCCCAGCCTGAGAGCCAACAGCCCCACACTGCACTGACTGCATCCAGCCTGAGCATTACACCCACCCTTCCTTGCATTCATTTTATCCATCAGCCTCATAGCTTTGGATCCACCTCTTGTGTCTCCCCGCCATCACCCATAGCCATCCAGTCACCCCCCTCTGCTGCAGTGCTGCATCCATTCTCCCCTAGTACCATGCTTACCTGATGATTCTCCCCCATCCCCATGCACTGTGCTGTCCTTTCCTTCCACTGCTCCCTTCCCCTGACACAGCAAGCAGAGCTTGCTTCGGGGGACGTGCATCAGATGCCACCATGCAGGGTGTGGGGAGCAGACTGTTCAGCAGCTCTGTGGTTGGGTGGCCTCCTCCATTAGCTGGTTGGTGTGGGGGGAGTGTAGAAAATCTCCCTCCTGTCCCCCCAAGGACGCTAGTGGTACAGTCCATGTTGTGCTGAGGGATTCTCCCGCCTGTCTGGGAAGGCGCCAGCGCTGCTCCTCAGCCTGGCGCGAGGGGCAGGAGGCTGAGGGGGGTGCGGAGGGAGTCAGGTGAGCTGGGTCCTATCCCCTTTCCCCAGGGGCTTGGCGCAGACTCTGGGCACTCTCCCTCTGTGCCCCACAGACACATGCTGCGGCCCCAAGAGTGCCTCTGGAGCCTGCCCGGTGTTGGAGCCGTGGGGTGTACCTGACCCCACAGAGGTCAAGGGGAGCTTGCAGTGGGAGGCGCTGGGCCGCCCACCAACACTCGGTGCCAGCCTTCTGGAGGTTGGGCTTTGGGGAGGTTTATTGATTGTGCCTTTGCTGGGCGGGGGTAGTTTTCCACCCTGAGTGATGTCACTCCTACGGCGGCTGGAGTGACGAGCCCCTGCGTGCATCCACCCGAATCCCAGAGGCCAGGCCATATTGTGGGCTTGGCCTAGGGGGCAGAGCACCAGTCTGGATCTCAGAAGAGCTGGGTTCCATTCCTGGCACAGCCACATCACCTCCCTGTGCCTCAGCATGCTCATCAGTAAAATGGGGTGATGATACTGACCTCCTTCAGAAAGGGCTTTGAGATCTAGTGATGAAAAGCACTGTATAAGGGTGGGGGATTATTATTACCAATGCTTAGGGCAGGTACTACAGCCACTCCTAGTACCGAGGGCTCAGGTGGAAACATTATTCAACACAGAGCATTGCATCCTGGGACCTCTGTTCTTCACTGTGGGCACTCTGTACAAAGTGCCTTGGTGAGCACTATAGGTCATGCATGATTCAACATTGCATCCTAGAATACCTAACCTCCACGGCCCCTCTACTTAAATCGTCACATTTGGGTGGACACTCATCTGTGAAGTCCTGCATAGTGGCTCAATGTCATTGTGTGGTCCATAATTCAAAACAGAAGACACGGGGGGTAAGGGCCACATTGCAGAATCCATCCTTCAGCTATCCCTGCCATGATAATTTTTTTAGAGCTCTAAAAATACACACAAAAGGGGAGAAAATACTGGCGCTTACTGAGTGAATTTTAAAACATTCACAAAATCAACAGGTTTCAGAGTAGCAGCCGTGTTAGTCTGTATCCGCAAAAAGAAAAGGAGTACTTGTGGCACCTTAGAGACTAACAAATTTATTTGAGCATAAGCTTTCATGAGCTACAACTCACTTCATTGCATGCATCTGATGAAGTGAGCTGTAGCTCACGAAAGCTTATGCTCAAATAAATTTGTTAGTCTCTAAGGTGCCACAAGTACTCCTTTTCTTTTTACAAAATTAAGTTATTTTAACTCAACACAAATATATTTTTAAAGCACAGTACAATTAATTATATAAATTGCCTTCATTTTTCTTTATGCCTTTTTTAACCATTATTTAAATTTTCTATATCTTTTCACAGCAGCAAAAACAACAAACATATTGGAAGATGACTATGCATATTAAGGCCTCTATCCTGCAGACTTACACACGCTTAACTTTATGCAGTTAGCCATCCCGCTGAAGTTAATAGGACTCCTAACGGTGTAAAATTAAGCACCATTTTTTGTAGCCTCAGGACCTTATTAACAGAAAGGAAAGTAAGGATTGCTACTTCTGTTTGTAAAGATAAAGAGCAGTCAAAATAAAGCTACATTTCCCTATTGATAGCCTCCCAGAGGCTTTGGGGTAGGTAGGTTAAAATGCTGCCACTTGTTCCATGTGACATACAGTGTGACCATAACTACACCCTCTAAGTGTGGGGCAGCTCATGCCTTCCACTGTGGCCAACATGTTCTACTGTCCCTTTTGGGTTGGCTAGAGACCATAAGGCCTGCAGTTGAGCTAGGTACTCATGAGTCCTTTCCCACACTTGCACACCCACAGGTGACCTGGGCAGAATGCGACACTCGATTAAAACTGACTTTTAATATTCACAAACATATCTTTCCTTTTCTGGTATTCTCAGGATATCCTTTGAAGACCAAGCAATTAAAGTGAGATACAGATAACTATACATATAAAATGATGGGATCTAAATTAGCTGTTACCACGCAAGAAAGAGATCTTGGAGTCATTGTGGATAGTTCTCTGAAAACATCCACTCAGTGTGCAGCGGCAGTCAAAAAAGCGAATGGAATGTTGGGAATCATTAAGAAAGGGATAGATAATAAGACATAAAAATATCATATTGCCTCTATATAAATCCATAGTACGCCCACATCTTGAATACTGCGTGCAGATGTAGTTGCCCCATCTCAAAAAAGATATATTGGAATTGGAAAAGATTCAGAAAAGGGCACCAAAAATTATTAGGGGTGTGGAACGGCTGCCATATGAGGAGAGATTAATTAGACTGGGACTTATCAGCTTGGAAAAGAGATAACTAAGGGGGGGATATGATAGAGGTCCGTAAAATCATGACTGGTGTGGAGAAAGTAAATAAGTAAGTGTTATTTACTCCTCATAACATAAGAACTAGGGGTCACCAAATGAAACTAATAGGCAGCAGATTTGAAACAAACAAAAGGAAGTATTTTTTCACACAACGCACAGTCAGCCTGTGGAACTTCTTGCCATAGGATGTTGTGAAGGCCAAGACTATAACGGGGTTCAAAAAAGAACTAGATAAGTTCATGGAGGATAGGTCCACCAACGGCTATTAGCCAAGATGGACAGGGATGGTGTCCCTACCCTCTGTTTGCCAGAAGCTGGGAATTGGTGACAGGATGGATCACTTGATGATTACCTGTTCTGTTCATTCTCTCTGGGGCACCTGCCGTTGGCCACTGTTGGGAGACAGGATACTGGGCTAGATGGACCTTTGGTCTGATCCAGTATGGCCCTTCTTATGAGATTAGATTTGGTGCAAATGTTAACTGCCTCACTTATCAAAGTGTGAAACAATGGAAAGAACAGATAAGGCTGTTACAGAAACCCATCATTGAATAATTAATATTCCACCGATATACATTTAATTTTTACAGAAACTTTTGATGTTAAGCTGGCAGTCATGAATTAAATGATCAGTTACTTGTTGTAGAGAAAGTATCAAATCAAATTTCAAAAGCAGATTATCAGTTACCATGCTGAAAAATTTTTAAAAAATCATGTTTTTCTTCTTTCATCTCACTCACAACATGCTTTTTCTGTTGTAATGGGATGAGAATGTGAATTATTTTCCAGGATAGATTAAAAGAGGCTATTTAATTTAATTGTGAGTATGGTCAGAAAAGTGTCTATGTTAGAAAGGCACCATATACTTCTTAATATTGAAATAAATAAGGATATAACACAATTCAAAATGTGGATAAAAAACTTAATGCAATATCGTTAGAGGAAGAGATATATGAAAAATGAACTAATAAGCAAAAATACTAAAAACATAACCTTTCTTTTTAGATTATTTGACCAGGGACAGTTTAACAGCAATAACATAACATCTTCTGTTAAACATTTTTTTAAATTTTTCATTATTTCAGTTTAGCAGGAGTTTTATTTTGTATGGTACTGTTAACCTGATGCTACAAAGTGCTGTGGTTCTCCTGTCTTCCAATGGGAATGGAGGCCCTGCAACACTTCTCAAGAGGCACTTCTCTGTATCTTGCAAGATGAGGCAAATCCTCTCACTCCCACCCAGAAATTGTGATGTAAATATTAGACCAAAGACATAACGGGACTGCAGAAAAGGAAGATATTTATGCTTATGAGAAAGAGGAATGGTTATAAACAAATGGAAACAGTATAGATATTTTTAAAGACTGTATAACAGAGGGCTTTACATTCATACTACATAGTTTCCTCAGCAGGTATATTTTGTAGAGAGAGAATTATTTTGCAAAACTATGTACCTAGAAAAGCATATACGATGTGCAGTAGGATAATTACTGATAAATTATACAGCATCAGGCAGATTTTTCTTTATTTTATTTTTTCAAACCCCATTATAATAGTAATAATTATAATCAAACTACAGGAACAACTGAGTAGGTGGCAGTAGCACTTAAAAGGGTCTGGGGGTTATAGTGGATCACTAATTGAATATAAGTCAACAATGTGTTTGTAGATGTGACAAAGGTTAATATCATTCTGGGGTGTATTCATAGGAGTGTCATATGTAAGGCACGGGAGGTAATTGTCCGACTCTACTGGACACTGGTGAGGCCTCACGTACTGTGTCCAGTTCTGGGTGACACACTTCAGGAAAAATGTGGACAAACTGGAGAGTCCAGAGGAGAGGGGGAATATGATAAATGGTTAAGAAAACCTGACCTATGAGGAACGGTTAAAAAAACTGGGCATGTTTAGATTTGAGAAAAGAAGACTGAAGGGGAAACCTGATAACAGTCTTCAAATATGTTAAGGGCTGTTATAAAGAAAAATTGTTCTCCATGCCCACTGAAGGTAGAAGAAGAAATAATGGGTTTAATATGCACCAAGGGAGATTTAGGTTAGGTATTAGGAAAATCTTTCTAAATATAAGGGTAGTTAAGTACTGGAATAGGTTTCCGAGGGAGGTTGTGGAATCCCCATCACTGCAGGTTTTTATGAACAGGCTAGACCAGTGGTTCCCAAACTGAGGTTCGCACACCCCTGGGGGTTTGCACAACGTTACAGGGGGTTTGCCAGAAAAATTTCTCTAATGGTGGCCAGAGGACCCCGGGCATGGGAGGCAGCAGGTGGGACCTGGTTGCAGGGCAGACAGCCCAAGACCCATGGAGTGCTGAGCAGGTAGCCGAGCGCCGGTCAGTGGAGGGACTGGCAGCCCAAGCCTGTGGAAGTTGGGGCCAGCAGCCCAAGCTCTGCGGAGCACACAGCTGAGCCCTGGTCGGCAGGAGCCTGAGCTCCAGTGGTCATTGTGGGGCTGGCAGCCTGAGCCCCATGGAAAGCGGGGCCGGGAAGTTGGAGCTAGCAGCCCGAGCCCCGCCCCAATCAGCGGGGGCGCCGGCAGCCCAAGCTCCCGTGGTCAGCATGGAGTCAGCATCCCAAGTCCCATGGAGCGCAGGGCTGGGCGGTTGGGACTGGTAGCCCAAGCTCAGTGGAGCACTGAGTGGGCAGCCTGAGCCCTGGTCAATGGGGTTCGGCAGCCTGAGCCCCGTGGAGTTTGGATCCAGCAGCCCAGACCCCCGCACAGGGCCAGCAGACTGAGCCCCATGGTGGGCAAGGCAGCAGCTGGGACCCCAGGCGCACAGATGGGTAGCTTGGACCCTTGGCCAACAGGGGAAGTTGGGCGGCATAAAGGGCAGAGTGAGCAGGGGCCACACTGTATGTGGAGGGTGGTCCAGGCTAATTTGTCCCTCATGGGGCACCCCCCTA
This sequence comes from Chelonia mydas, assembly GCF_015237465.2. Taxonomy (NCBI): domain Eukaryota; kingdom Metazoa; phylum Chordata; order Testudines; family Cheloniidae; genus Chelonia; species Chelonia mydas. Next base: position 29,302,746 of record NC_051245.2, read on the forward strand.
GGAATGGCCCTGGTGGTGGAAGAAAAGGTTTTTGCACGCCAAACCAGCCGTAACCACATTGTAGCCAGTGTAGCAGCATTAAGGTGACTCAGTAATTCGATATTAAGTCATTCTCTCTGGAATGCTGTTTTGCTTCAGTGAGACGTGAGTGAATCTTCTCATTTTCTAGTTTGTTGGTTGTTAGCATTCTCTCTGTGTTATTTTTATTACAACACAATAAATATTTTGTACACAAGTTCAGTGGATAAGTGGCTGAAAAAGGAAAGTGTAAAGACACAAGAATCAGCTAGTGTTTCCTCAAGTCCACACTATGGAAAATCTAAGTCTAATGATCATGATGGTCCTGGAAACTCACCTACAAAGAAAAGAAAATATGACAATGATTATATAAAGTATGGCTTTACATGCATTGGTGATAAAGAACGTCCAAAACCACTGTGTGTAGTTTGTGGTGATGTTCTAGCAAACAGCATCCTCAAACCTTCTCTACTTCGGTGCCATTTAGAAACTAGGCATCCTGCACAACTTGATAAGCATGTTGATTTTTTTCAAGCGAAAATTAGCTGAGAGGAAAAGTGACATTACCAGTCTTATATCCAAAGCAAATACTGATAATGAAAATGCACTTGAAGGATTATATTGCGTGAGCTACTGAGTAGCAAAAGCATCAGAAGCCTATGCCATAGCAGGGAGCTTGATTGGTCCATGTATAAAAGACATAGTTCATTGCATGCTCGGAGAAAAGGCTGCAAAAAGGATTGACATGGTACCTTTGTCCAATAATACATTGTCACGAAGAATTAATGACAAGTCAAATAACGTAGAGACTACAATGGTACATAGAGTGAAAAATAGTCCATATTATGCTATACAGTTGGATGAATCAACTGATGTAGCTAATCTAGCTATTTTGCTATGGTTTGTACATTATGTGAATGAAGCTATGGTTGAAGACTTGTTGTTTTGCTGACCATTGGAAGAACGTACAACTGGAGAAGATATCTTCAATCTGACTAATGAATATTTTCAAAAAAAGGGAATAGATTGATTTCGTTGCCTAGGCATTTACACTGATGGGGCCACATGAATGACGGGGAAGTATACTGGATTTGTAGATAAAACAAAAAAGGTTGCATCAAAAGTCTCTTGGACTCATTGCAGTATCCATAGACAAGCTCTTGCAACAAAATGCATGCCTGAGGGACTGAAGGAAGTGCTGGAATATGCAGTAAAAATGGTGAATTTCATAAAATCACGGCCAACAAATTCCAGAATATTTCACGTACTTTGTGAAGAAATGGGTAGTATACACAATTTTCTGTTGACCCACACCGAAGTTAGATGGCTCTCATGGGGCAAAATCCTTTTGCGCTTGTTTGAGCTTAGAATGGAAATCCTAGGGGTTTTTTCAACAGCCACCCTTTCCACCTTGCCAGCTGTATGGAAAATAATGTCTGGCTCCAGAACCTAGCTTATTTAGCAGATATTTTCTCAAGAATTAATTACCTAAATTTATCTCTTCAAGGCCTCAATATAACAGTTTTCAATGTGCAAGAGCGAGTTGAATCCATGATAAAGAAGTTGCAGTTCTGGGAAAGTTGTTTGAAAACAATCAAACTGAGTGTTTCAGTACTCTTCATGACTTCCTGGCAGAACATAAACTTCAGTTGGATCAGTGCACTAAAACCAATATAACTGCACACCTAACAGGACTTTGCACAACTTTCCAGCTCTGTCAGGCGATAATGACTGGATTCACAACCCTTTTGATGATACCACTTCCTCAACACAGATATTAAACACTGAGGAAAAAGAGAAATTGATTGAGATCTCCTGTGATTACGAACTGAAAAGGAGCTTCAGAAATCTGTCATTGATCAACTTTTGGCTGAGTTTAAGAAACGAGTAGCTTTTTCTGCCAGAAGAGGGTATTACAGTTTTGTTACCATTTTCAACAACATACTTATGTGAGAAAGCATTTTCCTCATATGCACAGCTGAAAACCAAATACAGAAACAGACTTGATGCCGAACCAGACCTGAGACTTTATATTTCTCCAGTGGTTCCAGACTTCCAAGAGCTATGCAGAGCAAAGCAAGCACATCCATCACACTGAGGAAATTTAAACTTAAATCCCTGGAAAATTTTTAGGAGGGGGTTCATGAGATTTCACAATTTAATGAAAGGGGTTCGCGGGTTCTTAAAGTTTGGGAACCACTGGGCTAGACAACTATATTTCAAGGATGGCACAGGTTTACTTGGCCCTCCCTTACCACTGGACTTTATAACTTCTCGAGGTCTTTTATAGCCCTCCATTTCTATGATTCTATACAGGTAATTACTTATTAGGAAGAAAAGTTTTATTCTGTAATGCTAACCATATTTTGTTTATATCTTCCTGAAAAGTATTTGTAAAGTTAATTAGCTGTTTAAGTAATCTATGAGAACAAAGAGTGAATACAAAAAAAAATGTACTTATCACAGAGTGCTAATGTTTTTACGTTATTGTTTTACTAATGAAGCTATATAATATATGTGTGTATATATATTATACAGGCTTCTAATCATTACATTACCAAGAATATCTGCTGGCTTGATGACATAATTTTGTCTGCTAATCAAAACTGGTCGCTTAAATGCACATTTCTGTGTAATTTTCTCTTAAATGGTTTTATCTAGAAATCCATTCAATTTTTTTTTTATACTGCACATTCCAAGCTCTGGTCTTTTTCTATCATGTTGCCACTTACTGTTTGTAAAAATTGAAAACAAAAGGTTGTACAAACCATCATGAAATTAAAAGTTGAAATTAAAAGTTGAAGTTAAAGCTCTGTCCTAATTCATAATTTGCTCTGGTCTTTCGGTTGTTTCCTAATAGAGTCTTCAGGTTAATGCATATAGACTGTCTTTATAAATATTTATTACAAGTGAGACTTTCTTGTAAATTTATGTTTAAGTTCTTAGAGTGAAATTTCAAAAGTGTTCAGTGTTGACCTTTGTTTCCACTCAAGTCAATGGAAGTTTTACTGTTCACTTCAGTGGGAAAAGAGTTAGGCCAGCACAGATTGCTTTTGAGACTGTAAAACTGTGAATATATGCTATATATACTGTAATACAAGGCTCACTGGCCTGCACTCAAATCATGGTTTAAAAGAACACATAAAAGTGAATTTATGCAGGATTGTAAACCTGAGTAGTTAAGTCTAGCAGCATGTACATTATAAACATAAAATAACTGGGCCAAATTCTATATTAATTTACACTCTGTAAAATCCCACTGATATCAGTAGCATTGTATAGGTTTTAAAGCAGCACAACATTTGATCCACTGGTTCTAGTATTGGTGCAGTGTGGTATAAAGGAGTAAGCACATAGCTGTCTTAACTATTCATGTACTGTGTAGTTTGGGTACGTCACTTAGCCTTTCTGATTCAGTTTCCCTAGCTATAAAATGAGGACAATCTATTTCACAGGGTACTGTGGATTAATTGTCTTTTAATGTTTGTAAAGTTCTTTGTACATGTAAACCACTAATATTTATTTGGCATAGTATGTTGATGATATGGTTGCAGCTTTAGTTTTGAACTTCAGCAGAAAATTCAAATTCTTACAAGATTGCCCGCTATTCTATTTAATAACATTGCCTCTGTTTTCTGACATTTAAATATCATTCCTAGAAATGTCACTAAAGGTACAAGAGAGACAAGGTGGGTGAGGTAATATCTTTTATTGGACTAAATTCTGTTGATGAGAGAGACAAGTTTTTTGAGCTTACACAGAGCTCTTCTTCGGATACTAGTGAGAATGATTTTTTAAAATGGTTCTCATAGTTGCATATGAAATAGCACATCTAGAAAAATGTCTGCAACACTTCCTGGCTTATTAATAAAGATAAGTGAAATATTATATGTAAAATCAGCTATGTCTATGTTGGATAGAAATTCATTTTAATTTGCAAGACTAATTTGATTTGAAGATAAGACATATTTTGCTCACATTCACACCCATGCAATCCCTTTGACACGTGAAATGAATGAGGGCATAGGTGCTGGAACTTGGGGTGCGGGGGGTGCTGCAGCACCCCGTGGCTTGAAGGGGTTTCCATTATATACAGGGTTTACAGTTTGGTTCAATGATTCTCAGCACCCCCACTATAAAAATTTATTGCAGAACCCCTGAATGAGGGAAGAATTTGGTTCAAGTAGTATAAATTCTTAAATCAATGTTAATTTTATATATAATAAATACTGGGTGATATTTTCTAGAAACAAATGAATCACACTAGTGAAGCAAATATGAAGAAAATCAGCGTGGCAAATCTTGATAAACTTTTAGATGACTTCTCACAGATAGAAAAGGTAGGTAACAAAATTAAACTGAAATGGCTCTTTGTTAACACTTTGTGACATCTTTTTAAATGCTTTTTTTAGTGAAATTTTCTTCTATGTGGATTCTGCAGTTGTCATACTTGTGGAATGCGCCCCCTAGTGCCATAGAACTTCAAAATCTCCTGCAAAGTAGGTTTCAGAGTAACAGCTATGTTAGTCTGTATTCGCAAAAAGAAAAGGAGTACTAGTGGCACCTTAGAGACTAACCAATTTATTTGAGCATGACCTACAGCTGTAGCTCACGAAAGCTTATGCTCAAATAAATTGGTTAGTCTCTAAGGTGCCACAAGTACTCCTTTTCTTTTTGCTGCAAAAAGCCTATTTGTGCCACACAATATCCTCTCTCATCACTGAATATTTGGAGCCAACGCTGTAAAAAGGCTGTCGTACCCCAGTTACCTTAGTTGCCAGCATTCCTGGGCTAGCACCTTCTCGGTGCTCACAGCAATTTTGGAGGGGGTGCCTATCAAAAACTCCTCTAATCTTTATTGTTAATTTCTGTTGTAGTTAGCTGGCAAGTGTTAGTTTGTTTGTTCCATCATGCACTTAATTTTTGTGTAGGCCAGGATCATTGGCTCTTTTTGTCATGGATTATGAGGCTTCCAAAGATTCAGATAAAGATCAGTTTAAGCACTGTACAGTAAGATCTTCTGTGTTTCAGGAAGCAAAGGTGAATCCTCATTCTGTAGATTCCAACGCAGTGTGTTGTGCCTTCATACCTCCAACCCACACAGGCAGGCAGCAGAGGCTTTGGCCTAGATCCATGAGGGAATTTAGGCTTGAATTCAGTGGAAGTTAGGAGCCTAAATACCTTTGAGGATCTGGACCACTGTGCCTCATTTATAAAGGAAGGCCTTACAAACATAATCCTGGATTTGACAGTGGATCAGACATCTGCCCTGCATAGCAATAGAATGGGCTATCTTCAGCTTTAAACCCAGCAAGTCAGGGATAGCTCTGGCACCAAAGACTTCAGAGCCAGGTATATCAGATCTATAGCTGTAGGGCCAGATTTCTAAAGATATTTGAAAATCCCACTTGTAGCCTATCTGCATCTTCAGGTGCCAAAATACCTTTAAAAGTCTGGTTCATGGTGCTTTATTCACCAATGAGCATCAAGACCTCATTGGCACAGGGAACATCTCAGAGAAGCGGCCCCTCTGGTACCAAAACTTTATCAGTGCTGAGGCCACTTTGGCTTCTAGATAATATGACAGAGCAGCTCTCACCAGCACCAGTTGCTGATATTAAGTAAGCATTTACTGGTGTGTTGGTGCGTTGGTGCTAGACTCCTTCAGTACCAAAGAGCTTTTTCCGTTGGAACAAGTCATGCAGATACTTTTTCCATGCAGGAATTGTCCAAGGAAATTGCAGCAACAGTGAGGACCTCTTTTAAGTATGATCTCCTAAGCATCAAGCAGTTCATTTTAAGGATGTATCACTTCCTCAAAGATTGCACACTTTCAGAGATATTACTGCAATTTTTATTTAATTAGAACAACTCAGCCCAAGTTCCTAAGGGACTGTACTGCTCACTAGATTCCCACAGTGGGAATATGCAGAGGCCACCTCAAGAGAAAATAATGATTTTCCATAAAAACTGTGGTTATACAACAATGTTGTCTCTGCATATTCACACTACCTGCCCACCTTGACCCTTCCTCAGAATTCTACTCATATGGGGCCTTCGTCAACTCCACTGAAATTAAGAGAGATTCCCATTGAGTTCAATGGGAGCTGATCTGACCCATAATGTTCTGGAGTTTAGTGGAAGAAATTGAGTCAGTTGAGCTACACAGCCCTTTTATAACGACTGTCATTATCATTACCTTCCTCTCCTCTTTTCCAACACCAAGGTTGGATAGGGCCAAGATTATGAGCAGATGCTGTCCACATCAGTTTTGAGTTACTATTTTAGCCTATTGAGGGGGTTGCCTAGATGGTTTTATATATACCACTCTCTCCTGGGACATCCATGGCCTCTTTCACCATGCACTCTTCCATAGAGAATAATTTTAGGGTGTCAGTATGAGGTTATTTTAGCAACATCTCCAACCATTGTAGTTGGCACCGTCTGATGATTGTATTTAACTACTGTACTTTGAGTCTTCTACAGATGTCATCATTTAGGCATGACAAGGTTAAGTAGACAGGTATGGCACAGGCCCCTCATTTTAAATGTGTACAGCTTTTACTCCAGACACTTCGTCTGTACCCATGTTTCCTAATTGTAAAGTAATGTGGACACATGGGTGTATATAATCTGGTTTTAGCTGTCATGGACACTGATTTAAGGTTCCAATTGTTTTTATTCAGGCACACAAACATTCTGCTGGCGTTAGCTATCCACTTGTTGATGTCATCATCCTAATGGCTGTCATGTATTATGATGGAGATCAAGTAGCAAAAGCTGTCCACTTGGTCGATGTCTACACCAATCATGACTAGTTTAGCCTATTTCTTTGATTTTTTGATGTTACCATTAGTTTGGTCTTTTGTCATTCTTTTTTAATCCCCGTTCTCTGATTGCTGTGTACAGGTTAGTTGCAACTTTTTGGTTGTATTCCTCCAGAGGCATTATCACTACAATATCGCCTACAAGGTCAAGGTGATTGATAATTTCCCCCCATTATCATCCAACTTCCATCAGTACTACCAAGCGTGTTGGACAAGATGTTTTCTAAATATAGAGCAAAAAACTTGGCTTGAATATTTAGTTCTGCAAGAAGGAGCTTACAGAGCCCGAATGGGTTCTGCTTCCCAAAGATTCCCACAGCTCTGCAGCTTGGACGGGGACATCCCTAAGCTTGAATATGGAGAAGCAATACTCTGAAAGACCATTTCCATAGTAACCATTATCAGAGAGGAGCCTAAACCTTTAATTATCTACAATGCAAGCCTCTAACATCTAACTTCATTTTTTTACAGCTAAATCATAATGGCAGTATAATAGACCTGGGAGGGAGGCACTAAACTATTCTGTAAACCTCAGCTCAGTGTTGTTGGTTTTTTGTTTGGTTTGATTTGGGATTAGTTTTTTGTTTGGTTTTTGTAACATTCACTTGAAAAACCTGAGATTTAGATTGAAAATTTAGAACAAAAGGATTTAATTTAGCATTAACCTACAGATATTTCAATATTTTTTTGAAGAAAATATGTGAAATTAATGGAAAGAATAGCCTTCTGGATCTTCAGCTGGAAAAATGTAATAGGTTATTAACATTAAGCCAATCGAAGGAAGACTCAATAAAAGAGGGTAAGCATTATTTTAATGCTTAAAAATACAGTTGATTCCATTCTTGTATTTGACAATTCAAAAAATAATTCCACTATCTTCCATCATAAAATGTACAATAATAACTTAGTAAGGAATGTAAGATATCCTATTAATAAAGCAATTTTCTACAAGACTTTGGAGCCAATCCAGTCAGATGTCCTATTTAAATGTATGGTAGACAAGAATGTTGCTTAATTCATAACAGACTCAATATGAAAGGTAGAAGGCCAAGGGGAGACGATTACAGTAATCATGAGAAATAGCCAAGGCATGGACAAGAGTTTTAGCAGTACAGATAGTCAGGAAAGGTCAGATTTTGGTAATGTTAAAGAAGCGGTGACAGAATTTGGCAAGAGGGTGGATACAGAGGAAGAAGTAAAAAGAAGAGTTGAAGATTACTCCAAGCTTTCAAGCCTGGGAGACTGGAGGGGCGATGGAGTTGCCAGTAGCAAAGGAGAAGGATCTGGAAGAAAGGTAATTTCAGGTTAGGAAAAGTTTGAGAAGGTGGTGGGATGTTCAAGAGGAGATTTTCAGAGACATTTGGTAATGGTGAGAGTGGAGAAGGGGAAGATATCAAGGGTATAGACAACAGACGTTAACTGCTCCCCTGATAACTAGTGAAGCAGCAAACATTTAGCACAATATTGCTTTTTTTATGTAGGCAAAACTCCCAGTGGGCCCACAGTTAATTGTCAAGGTGTTTTTTTTTTTAAATCAATCACACAGGTATAACCATATGGAAAATTTGTCAAGATATGTCTTACAGACATGGTCACATTAAGGCATAATTCTTGGGATTGGGGATTCTTAATCAAAAGTGGTTTACACTCAAATAGGGGTGGAGCAGCAAGCATTGGTTCAGTCTGCACTAGTTTCTCTCCCCTGCCTTGCCTACTGGGTATACTGACTGGGTTGCCTCATCTGTGAAAATCACCAAGGATTCAAAATGAAAGGAAGACAAGAGCCGTCCAGGGGTGTTGGAAAAATATTATTAAAATATAATAAAAATTTCCACAAGATGTATGCAGCAAAGGTTTTCAAAATGTGCTTGGACTAGAGCCCTGCACGGGACTTTTTAAAATCCTACTTCCACCCGCTCCTGCTATTATGGCAGCGAGTCCTGCTGGACCCATGGGATCCCAGTCCCTCTGAGGGCTCTACACTAGTCTTGTGCAGGACTCTACCTTGAACCTAAAGGATGGTATATGGGCAACAAGTTTCCATCATTCTGAGTGGAGAGGCAGAACCAGTCACTGAAAATGGAGGCAGGAGTAAAGATGTGGATGCTCTCCGTCTATGGGTCATATTTGAAGAAAGTTGGTTTTCCTTGGGACCTAATCATAAAGCATTGAGATGCAGTATGTAATCTATTTTTTAGCATGAATAAACATTATTTCTGAAAATAAGTCTGTAGGACACCCAAATAAGACACAATTTAAGGGACTGGGATTGGAAGTAAGTAAAGAAGAATTACATGATTCCTGAATAAAGAATGCAATTGTGTTCTATAAATTATAGGTGGAGCTGAGAGCGCCATCTATTGTTGAGATCACTTGACACTAATTATGAGACCCTGTTTTTACTTGCTCTGCCAAACTAACTGTGTGTGTTGAAATTTTCCACGCAGTGTGTCTGCCTCGGGTTGAATTCTTTTAGAAATTTTCAGCAAAAATGGTTGAGCCCCTTCTCAAAATAAGGTGAGGGGAAAACACATAATTTTAGACACATTAAAAAAAATCTTACCACCTTTTTTGGTGAAAAGCTTTGTCGTCTCCATGCTTTGGAGCAGGCACTTCAAATTTGGCAGCGGGGGGTATCCTTTAGCATCAGAGATGTGCCTTTTGTTGTCTCTTTGAAAATTCTCCAAAATTTGGCCAAATTATGAGCCTCTGAAAATCTCAGTTCACAGTAGAGACAAATCTCAGTAGAGACTTGGAAGTTTGACAGGTAATTTTTCTGAAGAGTCCTTCTGTACAGAGCATATTCAAGTCTGGTACTGTAGGCGTTGAACAGGACTTTTCCTGCAATTGCTGCTTCTGGCTTCTGAGGATGCTGTGGTAATGGGCACAAGAAATGAGAGCAAGGTGATTAGCTGTCTTTCCTGTGCTCTCTATGCTCCCCGTACTGGCCACCAAGCAGTGTGAAGAGGAGGATGAAGTAGCCTACTGAAATGCAGGGGCTGGAAATGCAGAGGGGTAACGGAGGGAATAGATTGGGTGAAGGAGCCTAGGGGAAGACTGGGAGAGGAAACTGGAAGCTTAATCTAGCTCCTTGTGTACATCATTGTTATAGTCTTTGATTTCATGATCACATACTATTTGTTTCCACACGACCCCTACTTCATTCAGTGCAAAGGATGGACGATGCTCTGGAGTTGTATCAGGATTGTACAGTGAATGAGGTTTTGGTCTGTTGGACCCCCTGCCTTATTTGTTGCAGATGTTGGAAGATATACTGCGAATGACAGAGGATTGCAGGAAAAGAAAGGATGGCCTCAGACACAGGCAACCTTTATTCTAGCATTTCCTGACTTCTGAGTGCTTGGTTTTGCAACCTTAATATTCTTTTAATGTAGTTTTCTGTGTGTAGTTTCTAAACAGTACGAGTTTTTTAAAAGAGGCATGCACACAATATCTAATGAGGATTTTATATTTTAACATATTACAGGAGAGCCATCTTGTGTTCACATGTTAATATTGCAAATGTTTGCAAAAACTGAATAATTTTTTGCTTATAAATGTGTTCTAGTTTCTGAAATTATTTACCAATAAGAACTGGCCTGTTTCCCAAACAAATACAAATTGTATTTTCATAGTGGTTTTATTTAAGATGCTGTGATGGGGTATTTAAACCTGCACTAGCATGGAAGAGGATAAGGAGCTACTTTGGGCTGGAGTAGCCCTGCCCTGTCACACCTGCAAATGGTGCCAGGACTGGAGGAGGAGTTAAAAAGAGGTAATTCCACTCAGATGGGGAACCTTGGGATGGGAACAGACTGTTGAGCTTTTCCAGCCCAGGAGAGGGGACTGACAGCCTGCAGAGTCCCTGCCCTCCAAGAAGGAGGGTGCAGAAATCCTGAGTTGAAGGAGAAAAGAACTGGAGCCCAGTGAACTCTAAAGTAGATACTGATACTCCAAGGGCCCCTCTGAAATAAGGGAGGTCCATATGCTGGAGGGAGCTGCTTTACCTTTCTCTTGTTTAACTCCTTTTGCTGGCTATGGGCGTTTAGTGGCATCACTCGGGACACAGAGAAGGGATCAGACAGTCTCAAGGCCCCAGTAAGAAGGTGAGTGCTGACGTGCTAAAAAGATGACCTGCGACACCTGTTGGGATGGGGGTGAAGTAATTGACTTGTGTGTGTGCACTCCCCATGTAGCCTAAAGGGGGTGCTCTACCACAGAAAGATTTGTGACAGATGGAAGACTGGAACAAAGTACAGAGCTGCATACTCTTTGAATTTCTCCAACTTTGGTCTGGATTATAAAACACATGTTAATATCTGATATCCAAAAGGGGAAAAGAGAGATTGGACAATAAAAAAACAAAAAAACCTTATGTTTATTTAGGAGCTATGTCTAAATTAATCCTCCTTCACCTTCTACTTAATAGCCAAATTTAAATTCAATTAAGAAGAAATGGAAGAATATCAGAAACAATATCTCCATTTAAAATAAATTTGATGAAATTTGAAGATGCATTTAGCCTTCATCTGTTGGTATTTCCAATAAAATGTGAGACTTAGAACACACAAAAACAATATAAATGATCAAGGTACTGGTTCCTCTCGTCCTGTAATCTTCAGAATTAATAATCCCATCAGTGTCATTGTATATTACATTAAAAAAACTATATTAATTGAACATTAAGGTTGCAGAGTCAAACACTCAAAAGTTAGGAAATGACAGAATTCGAATAATAGCATCATAGAAGTGTAGGACTGAAAGAGACCTCAATAGGTCATCTAGTCTACTCCCCTGCACTCAAGGCAAGTCTAAATAATAACTAAACCATTCCTGACAGGTGTTTGTCTAACCTGTGTTTAAAAATCTCCACTGATGGAGATTCCCCAGCCTCCCTAGGCAATTTGTTTCAGTGCTTAACTATCCTGACCACTGTTCCCTCTAAGCTGTGTGTGTGTGTACGCGCGCACACACAGATTCTAAACCCCATGCACTCAGTGAAACACCGTGCGCACAAAAATTTGCACAGAAGAAATTTTTTACGCAAACGGCCTGTCAAAAATTTGAGGGAACATTGATCCTGACAGTTAGGAAGTTTTTCCTAATGTCCAATCTAACTTTCTCTTGCTGCAATTTAAGCCCATTGTTTCTTGTCCTATCCTCAGAGAACAATTTTCACCCTCCTCCTTGTAATAACCTTTTATGTACTTGAAAACTGTTATGATGTACGTACGTCCCGTCCCCCACCCAGTATTCTTTCTTCAGACTAAACAAACCCAATTTTTTCAATCTTTCCTCATAGGTCATTTTTTCTAGACCTTTAATCATTTTTGTTGCTCTTCTCTGCAAAATGGGAATAATAACATCTTACCTCACAGGGGCGTTAATATAAATTAATTAATGTTTGTGAAACACTCAAATGCTACAGTAATGAGTGCCATAGAACAGTCCCTGAGAAACTTAATAATTCTGTATTCATAACAGGGCTTGAATGACATGCAATAATGCAGAATGGAGCCACAAACTGAATGATGAGAAAATGAAATATTGAATAGCTGCTCCTTCAGTGAGCACCATTCATCCTGTGCACTGAATGAAGGGGCCGCTTTAAAAAAAAAATGTGAAAATGTAATTAAAGACTGTATCATAATGCATATGCACAAAGCAGCCAAATTAAGATTTTAAGGTTACCTTAATTTTGTCATTGCCTTGCTGTTGGGTGCTTTGTTCACAACCTTAACATTCTTTTAATGCAGTTTTTGTATGTAATTTCCTAGGTTTAAAAAACCCCCTGAAAAAACAGAAATTCTATCATGTTAGCACCATATTTACACCCACTTGGTCCATCAGCAGGCTTGGAACCTTTAGATCTAAAGAAATCTCTGCTGCTTAATCTAACAGAGTAACTGGTAGAAGTAGTAGGTTGTCATTGTTTTATGTGGGTCAGGCACTAGTTAGATGAGGCACACGTTTGCCAGTGGATTTCACAGGTATTTATTGACAGCAGAGGAATGCTGAGATTTAAGGAGCCTTGTTCTGTTCAAGAGTTTGAGGGCAGCATACTTTAAGAGTTGTAGGCTCTTCGTCCTTGGCCTTCCATTATGTTTTTGTCCCAGTCTTTGTCCTCCACCCCCACCGCACTTTGGCTCCTCATCTAAGTCTCATTCCCCTTCCACCAGCCCCCTTGATTCTGTGTCCCAGTCCCCTGGTTTAGGGTCCCGTTCTTCTCCCAACTGCTGCTTCTTGGCTCACAGTTTCAGTCCCTCCCTGGTTTCTCATCCCACTTCCCCCTCTACCTACCCCCGCCTAAGTCTCCACCATGGCACCATGCCCCAGTTTACCTCCTCCTCTACATTCCAGTCCTCCTCCTCCTTGCTGCCTAGGCTCCAGCAGTTAGAACACAGGACAGACAGCCTTCCTGCTTTCAGTTTCTGTGCTTGATGCCCCAAGAAGCCCCTGGTATTGTGAATAGTTCTCTGAAAACATTCACTCAATGTGCAGCAGCAGTCAAAAAAACTAACAAAATGTTGGGAATAATTAGGAAAGGGATAGATAATAAGACAAAGTATCATATTGCCTATATATAAATCCATAGTATGCCCACATCTTGAATACTGTGTGCAGATCTGGTTGCCCCATTTCAAAAAAGATATATTGAAATTAGTAAAGGTACAGAAAAGGGCACAAAAATGATTAGGGGCATGGAACAGCTTTCATATGAGGAGAGGTTAATAAGACTGGGACTTTTCAGCTTAAAAATGAGACAGCTAAGAAGGGATATGATAGAGGTCTATAAAATCATGACTGGTGTGGAGACAGTAAATAAGGAAGTGTTATTTACTCCTTCTCATAACACAAGACTTAGGGATCACCAAATGAAATTAATAGGCCGCAGGTTTAAAGCAAACAAAAGGAAGTATTTCTTCACACAGTACAGTCAACCTGTGGAACTCTTTGCCAGAGGATGTTGTGAGGGCCAAGACTATAGCAGGTTTCAAAAAATAACTAGATAAGTTCATGGAGGATAGGCCCATCAATAGCTATTAGCCAGGATGGGCAGGGATGCAAAACCATGCTCAGAAGTGTCCCTAGCCTCTGTTTGCCAGAAGCGGGGAAAGGCTGACAGAGGATGGATCACTTGATGATTACTTGTTCTGTTCATTCTCTCTGGGGCACCTACCATTGGCCACTGTCAGAAGACAGGATACTGAGTTAAATGGACCATTGGTCTGACCCAGTATGGGCATTCTTATATTCTTATATTGCAAGGAAATTCCTGTTCATCCCTGTTTGGATTATGTCCCATGCAAACAGAATCTTCAGAAAATTTAGCTGCCAAACTCTAAAAGGTCTCTACTGAACATGTGCAAATTAAGATTTTCAGAGGCTCAAAACTTGGCCAAGTTCAGGGAGATTTTCACAGGAATGGCAAAAGACACATCCCTAACATCAGCATGACCCCCCACTTCCTGGCCAAATTACAAGTCTCTGTTCTGAAGTAGGGAGGTGCTAGAGCTTCTCAACAAAAGAGTTGTAAGAATTTTTTTAACATGGCAGAAAACAATGTATTCTTCCCTCATTTTGTTCTGAGAATTGTCTGAACTATTTTTACCGAAGTTTTCATTAAACAGAATCACACTGAGGCAGACACCTAGTGTGGAAAATTTCTGTTCAAACACTTAACATTTGGCAAAGCTTTAAGTGACTGAAAACAGGTTTGTTCTTACAATGGACAGTGTCAGGAAACCTGACTATAGATGTCATTGCCTGTACTACCTATAATAGGTATAACATGGATTTGTACATTTGGAAAAGTATATAACTGAACACTGAAATAGTTGTAAGATTGTTTTTCCTTGAAGTACCTGCTACCTGTTACAAAAGACCACTCATTGTTAAATAAGATATTTATGGTTGTTTTCAGTTCTTAGAGTGGAATCCTAAAATGAAAATAATGAAAAAATTATTGAAAAATAATATATTTATATTTCTTTTTGTTTGTTTAGAATATGCCACTCTCCAGAATGTGATAAAAGGTCTAAGACAAACAATTGAAAATCAGTGTAACCTGAGAGGTAAAAAAAACAAGCACAAAAAATCCTGTAAAGTATATTGCATTATATTTTAGAACAAATATGCATCTACAGCATAAACAAGGAGATTCCTAATTCACATGTAATCCTTTTGTTAGACCAATCTTTAACTGCCAATCAGAAAACACAACAAAATTAAATTTAAAAAGAAACAAACTTATCATTTCATATGTACCTAAGTTTAAGTGTGTGATACACAATAAAGGTCTTTTCCTGCAGTTCTACACGTACAAAAATTGCTTTATCTTCAATGGGAGTTTTGCCTGAATGAGGATTTATATCCTGAATTTGTGGTTTGTTTTTTATTTCTTAGCAGTGCAAGAAATCTTGCAAGAAATCAAGGTAGTGTAAATCACTTTTTTAAAGTGCTCTGTAATCCAGCAAAGCACTTAATCATGTGCTTACACATGCATTAGTGCTTTCCTGGGTCAAGGAAGCCTTAGGCTTTAGTTTGATAATGTTCTTAAAATGCAGCTATCATCCAGAAATACTTTGATCTAGATAGTTATTATTAGATATTATTTTGAAATTAAATGATAAATATATTTGTAATGTTTTGTCTTATTTTTGATACACATCATAATTAGAAGCAGATGGTTATACTCATAAACATGTTGATTTCTGTGAAATCTCTGCTTCTTCTGAATTGTTACTTGTGAAATTCACCCTGTATGAAGGGCCAGCAGAAACTATGTTCTTGTTAAGTGCTCCTTGAGCCTGTGCATTTAAGTGGTACTTAGGCCTTGTGCTGGGAAGTGAATTTTCCCTAGAATGAATGCCATCTCTCTTACACTTATTGGTTTCACATTAATAAAAGTATGATATCCAGTTCTAATCAGCTCATCTTATATTCTGTCAGTTTGCCCAATATTTTGCATTTACAGGTTTAAACTTTGCTTAGTTCTAATTATCTGCTACTGGCTTATAAACCATCTATTCTATGTTAGTAAGTTTGAATTGTTCAATACGGTTTTTAATTTTTCTGTGATATTGACAGTCTTAGAGACATTTCCTCCATACTTTTTTCTCCTTGTGTTTACTTCATGCCCTCTCCCCATATTTACCCTACAACTTTGTTTATCTCTAGAACCTTGATATCATCTGCTATGCTCATTTCAAATACTCCCCCAGCTTCTCATAATGCTAATAAAATATTACACCCCTTCAGGAAAATGCTGATAGAATGTATATCATGTAAATAGACTCCCTGAGGGAGTACTTCTGCTGTCCTTCAGAAATGGTGATTTCTTTCACCCATTTTAGAAATCCTCCTTGTGCTGTTTTAACTAAGTCATCCTGCCTAATTCATTTACTGGACAGTGTCAATCTTGAAGAATAGAATGCAGTGAGAGAAAATTGTCCAAATTTAAATTTTTGCCAGTCATACATTAATGTCACAAACTTTACTACATGTGCATAGTCTTAAAAATGATTGTGTGTATGTATTGAGTTTCTTAGTTTCTTTCTGTGTACGATTTTTATGGAAAGATTTTTTTTTTTAAAAAAAGACTCCACTGTTTTCAAATGTCCTTGTAGTCTTAGTCTCTGGTCTCCAGTTTGATGACCTTGATTTGTTTCCAGTATCAACTTTTAGCAACAAAAATGTCTACAAGTATGAAACCAAAAGCTAGAGAAAAGTATTAGCAGATGATTCAGATCTAACAACCCCTGCCTTCTAAAAGAATCATGACAATCCAAATTTGTGAATTTTTGAATACATAACTCATAATGCAGCTTTTTATGTTGATGACATCTAAGTAAAATAGATTAAAATATACAACAAGCTAAGAGTCTGCTCAACGCACATCAACTAATAAGAAAGGATCAAATCCTGCAAGACACTGCGCCATCTAATTTCCATGGGAGTCAGACATTTAAACACCTTTGAGGATCTGGGCCTCTGAGTGTCTCCTGTCAGCTACTGAGCAACCTCAACTCACATTAGCCTCTATGGGAGCTATGAGCATTCAGCATGTAAAAGGAGGTGCTCTGCACCTCTGCCCTGTTCCTCCATAAATCCATGGGAATTTTGTATGGGAAACAGCCTTAGGACTGGTGGCTTAAGGCTTTCATTACCCAAGTGAAAGTGATTCAGCTCCTCTTATTGAAGATTCACTGTCCCATTTACCATCTGTCTGGGAGGTAGGTTGGCCCTCTTTTTAACAAATGAGCCAGGACTCTAATGTACTGATTCTCATTTGTTCCAAAGCCACTTTACACCACTCCAGCAGTGTAAAGGACCTTAAAAGGGTGTATATATAATTTACTCCCACTTTATGGCTCCTTTACACTGGTGTAAAGTGGCAATAGTATCTATGAGAATCAGCCTTAAATAAAAAGAAAAGGAGTAGTTGTGGCACCTTAGAGACTAACAAATTTATTTGAGCATAAGCTTTCGTGAGCTACAGATCACTTCATCGGGTGCATGCAGTGGAAAATACAGTAGGGGGATTTTATATACACAGAGAACATGAAAAATGGGTATTACCATACATACTGTAACGGGAGTGATCAGGTAAAATGAGCTATTACCAGCAGGAGAGAGGGGGAGAAAAAAAAAAGAAAAAAAAAACCCTTTTGTAGTGATAATCAAGGTGGGCCATTTCCCGCAGTTGACAAGAACGTGTGAGGAACAGTATGGGGGGAAAATAAACATGGGGAAATAGTTTTACTTTGTGTAATGACACATCCACTCCCAGTCTTTATTCAAGCCTAACTTAATGGTGTCCAGTTTGCAATTAATTCCAATTCAGCAGTCTCTCGTTGGAGTCTGTTTCTGAAGGTTTTTTTGTTGTAATATTGCCACTTTTAGGTCTTTAATCGAGTGACCAGAGAGATTGAAGTGTTCTCCGACTGGTTTTTGAATGTTATAATTCTTGACGTCTGATTTGTGTCCATTTATTCTTTTACGTAGAGATTGTCCGGTTTGGCCAATGTACATGGCAGAGGGGCATTGCTGGCACATGATGGCATATATCACATTGGTAGATGTGCAGGTGAACGAGCCTCTGATAGTGTGGGCTGATGTGATTAGGCCCTATGATGGTGTCCCCTGAATAGATATGTGGACACAGTTGGCAACGGGCTTTGCTGAAAGGATAGGTTCCTGGGTTAGTGTTTTTGGTGTGTGGTTGCTGGTGAGTATTTGCTTCAGGTTGGGGGGCTGTCTGTAAGCAAGGACTGGCCTGTCTCTCAAGATCTGTGAGAGTGATGGATCGTCCTTCAGGATAGGTTGTAGATCCTTGATGATACGTTGGAGAGGTTTTAGTTGGGGGCTGAAGGTGATGGCTAGTGGCGTTCTGTTATTTTCTTTGTTGTTCCTGTCCTGTAGTAGGTAACTTCTGCGTACTCTTCTGGCTCTGTCAATCTGTTTCTTCACTACAGCAGGTGGGTATTGTAGTTGTAAGAACGCTTGATAGAGATCGTGTAGGTGTTTGTCTCTGTCTGAGGGGTTGGAGCAAATGAGGTGGTATCGTAGAAGCCTTAAATAAGAATCAGATATCTTCTGAGATTCACTGACAAGGATATAATCTCAAGGCCTTGGTGGCTATCACTAAATTCTTTCTAGGAATTAAGACACTATCCTTAGCTAAGAAATTTGCTGTCTAATTAAAGGCAGACTGAGGGCCAGAGTCCTATTTTGTAAAATGTTCTCTAAGGCTCTAGGATCTGATTGCCCCAAGCAAAAGACATGTTAATTAGCTATCAAACAGGTTTTTCTAATCTACTGTCATACAGTTCCCACTATAACATCTTTATCCATAAAAATAAGTGTTAACATCCAGAGGCAATGAAACATCTTAGAAGGGCATGACATTTTAATAAGGTTTGTTTTGCCAAATAAAGTTTAGAAGTCCTTTCAACTTGGCAAGTGTTCACTAATTCCATCAAAAGGGATTAATTCAACAAGATTTACTCAATACTGCTGAAATAAATAAGGCTTAATAACATAATGAACTATTAAATCCATATCAATTATAAGGCTTGAACTCATAAAGTGGACCTAGAAGATCGCTGAATTGATTAATAGGTGATTATAGGGTCTAGAATTTCTGGCAAAATAACATGTATCATCTGTATGAAGAGTCAGTTTGTTATTTCTCTTGCCTGTTGAAACTCCATGAAAATCCTTTGCCTGTATTAGGTTTTTAATAATGGTTTGTTCATAAATCCAATGATACGGGGCATAGACAATCTGAGTTGTGATTTTTCCCCAGCCTAAAAAATACTACTGAAAATATTGGGGAAAAAACAAGGTTTTCTGAGGTGAAATATAAATCGCTTACACTATATGATTCACTTCAGAAGCAATCCCTAAGACACAAAAAGGAACACATACTATTCAAAATGCAAGGATTGCATTTCTATAAGTAAAACACCAGTATGCTATAACTGAATCCCTAGCCAACTAAGTAGTTAGGCCAATCACTCTTTTGTGTCTGTCCTTAAACATTACTATACTTTTACCAAAATAATTTGCTCTTTCAGCACCTATGCTACTAAGTTTGGAACAAATTTGTTCAAATGGAAAGGTACCATGCACAAGTTCTGAATTTTTCAGTTTTGCCTTTGTGTGGTTCCCGTTCTTTGTTGTTAAGCAAATGAAGCCAGATTTCCAGAGACTGTAATAATAGTGTTCTTTGCCCAGTGGTTCTCAAACTTTTGTACTGGTGACCCCTTCACATAGCAGGCCTCTGAGAGCGACCTCCCTTATATAAAAAAAGTGTTTTTAGTTTATATTTAACACCATTATAAATGCAGGAAACAAAGCAAGGTTTGGGGTGGAGGCTGACAGCTTGCGACCCCCCATGTAATAACCTTATGACCCCCTGAGGGGTCATAACCCCCAGTTTGAGATCCTCTGCCTTAGCCTCTAATCTGTCAACTCTCTCCAAAATTTCCAATTGTTTTTGCAAATTTATTCCTTCTTTGTAGAATCCTTTGTTCCGCAGAATGTGTGCTGTATTTTGATCAAAAACCTCTTCTGTTTCATAAAATGTCAACAGACTTACAGTAGTTGGATGCAAGTGTAGAGACACAATATTACTGAGAGTTCCAACAACAGTTATTGGGAAACTCAGTAGTAATCTTCCCTTTTTCAACCAACCAACCACCCACAAAGTTGACGATGGTTGCAGAATTTCTGAACTTCCGCACTGTGCTTTAGGATTGTGTTAGGTGTTACTTCTTTCTCAAGAAGGTTTAAATATTGTGCTGAACATTCATACCTCAGAAGTTTAGCACAATTGTATCTGAGAGGTTCCTTCATTATTTTAATTTTATTTTGTTGTCTGAGCAAATGGCAAAGAGCTTCATGTCATACTTTTGTTTGTATTCTTGAATGGCATACTCTGCAATTTGGACAATATTCTGCAGTTTTCATTTTAGATGTAGTAGAAACAATAATGTTACATATGAATGCATTTTTCCCTTTATGGATGGTTGAAACCATTGTTGGGTCATTTCCCATATTTGACCAAACTTCCTGTATTAATGTCAATGTTGAGTCTTTTAGTTCTCCATTTACTATTTCTTCTAGTTTTTCACCTGCAGCATACAGTAGCAGACCTGTGAGTTCACATCTGTCAGGAGGAATACATTCAGGGTGAAATGCTTCAACCATTTCTTTATACTACTCATTTTGTGCTATGTCGAAAGCAATGTTGTCATAAAAGTGGGTTGCAATTTTTTTTTCTAGTTCAAGTCTTTTCCTTTCTGTTTCCATAGATGTCCACTAATTGTGTGTTCCTCATTTGCTGCAAACCCAACCTGAGACATATACAGTCTGATTTTCAGAAATTCTGAGCACTCATGATTAAGGCTACAATTTTGTCATGGAGGTCGTGGAAGTCATGGAATCCATGACTTCCTTCCTACAGTGGCTGGGAGCTGCAGATGCTCCCTGCTGCTCACTGTGGCCGGGAGCTGTGGGGGCCCCGCAGAGCTCCTAGCCACCACGTGTGGTAGGGATACTCTGCAGCCCTCGGCCACCACGGGCAGCAGGGGCTCCCGGAAGGTCCAAGCCACCACGGGCACCAGGAGACCCCACAGCTCCCGGCCTCCACAGGTGGCAGGGGGGACCCCGCAGTTCCCAGCCACTGCAGTCAGCAGGGGGGACCTGGGAGCTCCCAGCTGTGGGCAACAGGGCTTCTCAGGAGCTCTGGGCTGCTGGCAGCAGGGGGACCCCGGAGCTCCGAGCCACCGACGGGGAGACCCTTTAGCTCCGAGCCCCCATGGGTGGTGGGGGGCCCTGGAACTGCCCAGCCGTCGCTGGGGACTCTGCAGCTCCCAATTTTCTCATGGATATTTTTAGTAAAAGTGACGGACGTGTCACGGGCTTCCGTGAAGTTTTCTTTATTGCCTGTGATCTGTCTGTGACTTTTACTAAAAATATCCATGAGAAAATCTTAGCCATACTCATGATTGCAACTGAACTCGAGGGAACTGCAGATGCTCAGCACCTCTGAAAAATCAGGTCCTGGATGCTTCAAGGCACCCAAAGTTAGTGGGCCCTCTCTGCACCTTAGTTTTTCATCTGTAAAACTGGGATAATAATACTTCTCTACCTCACAGGGGTGTTGTGATGATAAATTCATTAATTTTTGTGAGTTTTGAGATGGAAAACTGTGAGGAAGTTAATAATTCTGTATTCAGTGCAGGATTTGGATGGAGTTTGGTAAGTAAAGAATGAGGCCACACATTGAATAATGCGGGTAAAAAGAAACCTTGAACAGTTGCTTCAGTTCACTCAGTCCAGTCCAGTCTGTGCACTAAATGACACAAAAATAGGATGAGCACGTGTAATTAATGTTTGTAAATGAATATGTACAAGGGGGCAAAAATAAGGTTACATGGACAACCTTAATTCTGGTATTTCCTAAATGTTGAGTACTTAACTTTGCAACCTTAAAAATGTTCTTTTAACAGTTAATTTTTATATGTTTTAATACAGCAGCGCCCCAGAGGCCACACTCAGTACTGGGGTCCCACTGTGCTAAGTGCTGTACAAACATCTGTAAAGACTTCATTCCTGATCCAAAGATTTTAGCATCTAAAATTCTGATCAACTAAATCAATTATTATAAGGTTCTTCCAAATTAATAAGACTGAGACAAATACTATGAATAAACAATAAGTGTGCTTTTAAAAAAGTTTTAAAATGTATTAGAAACCACAAAGATGTAATAAAAGGGTGTGGTAACAGAATCTACTACTAAATAAGAAGTTTTATTTTAAGGTTCAGATGGATAATAAAAATACATACAAAAGTATTTCCTTATTCTGACTGTTGTCAGAAAAAATGAAATCTCATCAATTCCATCTGATGCAATATTTTATTTATACAGATGAAAATGAAAGGCTGAAGAATAATACCCGTCTCTTGGAAGAGAAATTAAAGGTTCATGAACAGGTGAGAAATGACTGGGCAGTCTGTATTCAAAGCAATAGGGCATATATCTATATTTCCCTTGATTGGAGCATCTCAAGCAATGGTTTACAGGTTTTCATGTTCCCAGGGGATGGTATTGAACTTTGGGGAAATTCTATGGCCTCTGTTATATGGCAGGTCAGACTAGGTGATCACAATGGTCCCTTTTGACTTTGGAATCTATGAATCATTCCTGAAAGGGCTGTGGCTGAACTGAATTATTCTTTTAATTTATCTTATTATTGCTCTTCTGAAGCTGATCTTGCACATAAAAACAGATGAGCAGCTGTTTAAAGGTCAGATCAGTACAGATAAGAGGTGATGTTTTGGAGAGCCAGGGTAGGTCTTGTAAGGTGCTGAGCACTCTGGCTCAGTCCAGCAAAGAACTTAAATATGTGCTTTCCTTTAAAGGCACTTAACTTTAAATTCAAATACTCACATGTTTAAATTTACAGGAATATAAGAATCAAATTGACAAACTTGTGACAGAAATTAAAAACAAAGAGGAAGAATACAAAATGGAATTAACAAAGGTTCATTGTGACATGAGCAGAAAATGTAAGTTTTCTGAATGCTGCACTAAGTTTTAATGATGCTGAGATATGACATATCCAAGTCAAAATCACCAGCTGTTTATATATGTTCTGTATCTCTTTTTCACTGTTTCATATTGTTCAGGAAACTTATAGGTAGCACATTTTATACCTATTTGAGACCTTTTTGTAGATAATTTAAAAGCAAAGATTCTATAGATGTCTAAGACCCTCTGAAAAGATATTCCTGCCTACAATAAGGGATAAGGGTGAGTTCCACTTAACATCAGATTATATTTATTTGTTTAATTTGAAATGTATTACTTGTAAAATATTGAACTCTGTGTGTATACATGTAACCCTTCTGCCCATCAGAGTTGGCAGCAACAAAGGCTGGGTTCAGTATCTAGGGGTTCCATTCCAATAACACAATGCAAAATCGGCTCAAGCCCCCACCCAGCGACCTGAGACAAATATATACCACCCCCGCTGGGTGCCTCTAAGAGGCAATACTTCCCCTCTCACAAGCACAGAGTCTGAGTGTAGCAAAAAGCCTTTTAATAACAGAGAGAAACAATGTGCCATTATATTGGGGAAACACCTCCAACAGGATTCATAACACAACCCATGAGCAAAAACCCACCCCAAGCAAATTGGACCATGTCCTTTCCCTTTGATTCTTGAGTCCAGCAACCCAAGGGTCACTCAAGTCCCAAAAGTCCAACAACCCAAAAGTCTGCCCCTAGTCAGTGCAGCCCCAGAGTTCGAAAGTTTATCTGCAGAGTTTTACCTCCCAACCTGGGTGGGGATGAAGAGCTAAGGGGCACCTTACGTGATCGGAAGCCGATTGCCCCCCTCTCCATGGGGCTCTGCTCTGCTCTACCAGCCATCCCATAAATCGCTTTGCTCTACCAGCCGTCCCGTGAGCTGCTCCGCTCCACCAGCCACTCTGCTCTGCCCGCTGTCCCATGAGCCGCTCCAGTTGTCCCACGAACTGCTCCGCAATATATCTTCAGGCCCCCCCCACTTAACACAACAATCAGTGATTTCAGCTCTTAGTAATTTTAGCTCTTTTGTGATTTCAGCTTGTAGTAGGGGAGCCTCAGTGTTGGTGCACCATTAGCCCAAAGTGAATTCAGCTCAGCAGCCTGTAACTAGACTCCTAATAAAATCAAAATTAATTCTGATATTCTACAGTGGAGAGAAGAGAAGATGCAACTGGCATATAGGGCCCATACCACAAGATATGAATACCTGTCCCCAGCCTTTGTCAATTCACTGAGTTTTGGAACCCATGTCCCTTGCCTAGCAAGTGCTACTTAGTTGATGGCGAGTCCCTCAATCATAACAAAAGGCCAAGTACAGTTCCACTGTCCTTGATTCACATAATCAGGATAATAACAATTTATTCTTTCTGCCCCAATAACAGAGACACTGGGGATCCCACAGCAGCCAAAGTGACCATTTGGGCAGCTATGGGCTCATCCGAGACTGGGTGGGTGTGCCTATGCAAATGAGATCAGCCCCTGAAGTTATTTTCCACAGCTTGCCACAACTCACCACCAGATGTCAGGGTGGAGCTCATCCTGACTCTGCTTACAAATAGCAGCGGTAGGCAAACTATGGCACGTGTGCTAAATGTGGCACACAAGCTGATTTTCAGAGGCACTCACGCTGCCTGGGTCCTGGCCACCGGTCCGGGGGGCTCTGCATTTTAATTTAATTTTAGAATGAAGCTTCTTTTAAACATTTTAAAAACCTTACTTACTTTACATACAACAATAGTTTAGTTTATATATTAAAGACCTATAGAAAGAGACCTTCTAAAAATGTTAAAATGTATTGCTGGCACATGAAACCTTAAATTAGAGTGAAAAATGAAGACTCGGCACACCACTTCTGAAAGGTTGCCAACCCCTGATATATAGCAATGGTAACTATTATCCTTTCTCAAGGCGAGGCTCACAGCTTCTTAGGGTATGTCTACACTATGAAATTAGGTCGAATTTATAGAAGTCGGTTTTTTAGAAATCTTTTTTATATAGTCGATTGTGTGTCCCCCCCACACAAAATGCTCTAAGTGCATTAAGTGTATTAACTCGGCAGAGTGCTTCCACAGTACCGAGGCTAGCATTGACTTCTGGAGCGTTGCACTGTGGGTAGCTATCCCACAGTTCCCACAGTCTCCGCTGCCCATTGGAATTCTGGGTTGAGATCCCAGTGCCTAATGGGGCAAAAACATTGTTGCGGGTGGTTCTGGGTACATGTTGTCAGGCCCTCCCTTCCTCCCTCCGTGAAAACCATGGCAAACCATCGTTTCGCGCCTTTTTTCCTAAGTTACCTGTGCAGACACCATACCACAGCAAGCACGGAGCCAGCTCAGCTCACTGTCACCATACGTCTCCTGGGTGCTGGCAGATGCGGTACTGCATTGCTACACAGCAGCAACCCATTGTCTTGTGGCAGCAGACGGTGCAATAGGCCTGATAACCATCGTTGTCATGTCTGAGGTGTTCCTGGCTGCCTTGGTAAGGTCAGTCAGGAGCGCCTGGGCAGACATGGGCACAGGGACTAAAATAGGAGTGACTCGACCGGGTCATTCTCTTTAGTCCTGCCGGCAGTCCTATTGTACCATCTTATGGTGAACAGGCAGGAGATGAGGATGGTTAGTAGTCCTATTGCACCATCTTCTGCCAGCCAAAGATGTAAAAGATAGATGGAGTGGATGAAAACAAGAAATACACCAGATTTGTTCTGTATTCATTTGCTCTCCCTCCCTCCCTCCATGAAATCAACAGCCGACAATCGTTTCGGTGATGTCTGTCAGGGGCACCTTGAAAAGTTTCAGGGAGATTCACTCCTGCCTGAAATACCGGGGGGAGGGATAGCTCAGTGGGCTGAGCATTGGGTTGAGCATTGGCCTGCTAAACCCAAGGTTTTGAGTTCAATCCTTGAGGGGGCCATTCTGTGTGACAGTTGTTTTTGTTTCTCCTTGTTGTAAGGCCACCCCCTTTGTTGATTTTAATTCCCTGTAAGCCAACCCTGTATGCCATGTCATCAGTCGCCCCTCCCTCCGTCAGAGCAATAGCAGACAATCATTCCACGCCTTTTTTCTGTGCAGACGCCATACCATGGCAAGCATGGAGCCCGCTCAGATCACTTTGGCAATTAGGAGCACATTAAACACCATGCGTATTATCCAGCAGTATATGCAGCACCAGAACCTGGCAAAGCGATACCGGGCGAGTAGGCGACATCAGCACGGTAACGTGAGTGATGAGGACATGGACACAGACTTCTCTCAAAGCATGGGCCCTGGCAATGTGGGCATCATGGTGCTAATGAGGCAGGTTCATGCGGTGGAATGCCGATTCTGGGCCCGGGAAACAAGCACAGACTGGTGGGACCGCATAGTGTTGCAGGTCTGGGACGATTCCCAGTGGCTGTGAAACTTTCGCATGCGTAAGGGCACTTTTATGGAACTTTGTGACTTGCTTTCCCCTGCCCTGAGGTGCAAGAATTCCAACATGAGAGCAGCCCTCACAATTGAGAAGCGAGTGGCAATAGCCTTGTGGAAGCTTGCAACGCCAGACAGCTACCGGTCAGTCGGGAATCAATTTGGAGTGGGCAAATCTACTGTGCGGGCTGCTATGATACAAGTAGCCAACGCAATCAAAGATCTGCTGATATCAAGGGTAGTGACCCTGGGAAATGTGCAGGTCATTGTGGATGGCTTTGCTGCAATGGGATTCCCTAACTGTGGTGGGGCCATAGATGGAACCCATATCCCTATCATGGCACCGGAGCACCAAGCCGGTGAGTACATAAACCGCAAGGGGTACTTTTCAATAATGCTGCAAGCACTGGTGGATCACAAGGGACGTTTCACCAACATCAACATGGGATGGCCGGGAAAGGTACATAACACTCGTATCTTCAGGAACTCTGGTCTGTTTCAAAAGCTGCAGGAAGGGATTTTATTCCCAGACCAGAAAATAACTGTTGGGGATGTTGAAATGTCTATAGTTATCCTTGGGGACCCAGCCTACCCCTTAATGCCATGGCTCATGAAGCCATACACAGGCAGCCTGGACTGTAGTCAGGAGCTGTTCAACTACAGGCTGAGCAAGTGCAGAATGGTGGTAGAATGTGCATTTGGACGTTTAAAAGCGCGCTGGCGCAGTTTACTGACTCAGTTAGACCTCAGCGAAACCAATATTCCCGCTGTTATTACTTCTTGCTGTGCGATCCACAATATCTGTGAGAGTAAGGGGGAGACGTTTATGGTGGGGTGGGAGGTTGAGGCAAATCGCCTGGCTGCTGGTTACACACAGCCAGACACCAGGGCGCTTAGAAGAGCACAGGAGGGCATGGTGCACATCAGAGAAGCTTTGAAAACCAGTTTCATGACTGGCCAGGCTACGGTGTGAAAGTTCTGTTTGTTTCTCTTTTATGAAACCCGCCACCCACTTGGTTCACTCTACTTCCCTGTAAGTTAACCACCCTCCCTTCCTCCCTTCGATCACCGCTGTCAGAGGCAATAAAGTCATTGTTGCTTCACATTCATGCTTTCCTTATTAATTCATCACACAACTAGGGGGATAACTGCCAAGGTAGCCCGGGAGGGGTGGTGGAGGAGGGAATCACCGGGAGAGGTGGTGGAGGAGGGAAGGACAAGTCCACACAGCACTTTAAAAGTTTAAAACTTATTGAATGCCAGCCTTCTGTTGCTTGGGTAATCCTCTGGGGTGAAGTGATTGGAGGCCCCCCCACTGTGTTCTTGGGCATCTGGGTGAGGAGGCTATGGAACTTGGGGAGGAGGGCTGTTGGTTACACGGGCTGTAGCGGCAGTCTGTGCTCCAGCTGCCTTTTCTGCAGCTCAACCATACGCTGGAGCATATTAGTTTGATCCTCCAGCAGCCTCAGCACTGAATCCTGCCTCCTCTCATCATGCTGCCACCATCTTTCAGCTTCAGCCCTCTCTTCAGCCTGCCACTTACTCTCTTCAGCCCGCCACCTCTCCTCCCCGTCATTTTGTGCTTTCCTGCACTCTGACATTATCTGCCTCCACGCATTCGTCTGTGCTCTGTCAATGTGGGAGGACAGCATGAGCTCAGAGAACATTTCATCACGAGTGCATTTTTTTCGCCTTCTAATCTTCGCTAGCCTCTGGGAAGGAGACGATCCTGTGATCCTTGAAACACATACAGCTGGTGGAGGAAAAGAAAGGGACAGTGGTATTTAAAGACACATTTTATAGAACAATGGGTACACTCTTTCACGGTAAACCTTGCTGTTTAACGAAAGCACATGTGCTATGTATGTAATGTTACAAGGTCGCATTTTGCCTCCCCCCACCGCGTGGCTAGCCTCTCACCCCTCCCCACTCCCTGTGGCTAACGGCAGAGAACATTTCTGTTCAGCCACAGGCAAACAGCCCAGCAGGAACGGGCACCTCTGAACGTCCCCTTAAGAAAAGCACCCTATTTCAACCAGGTGATCATGAATGATATCACTCTCCTGAGGATAACACAGAGAGATAAAGAACGGATCTTGTTTGAATGCCAGCAAACATACACTGCAATGCTTTGTTCTGCAATGATTCCCGACTATGTGCTACTGGCCTGGCGTGGTAAATTGTCCTACCATGGTGGATGGAATAAGGCTGCCCTCCCCAGAAACCTTTTGCAAAGGCTTTGGGAGTACATCCAGGAGAGCTTTATGGAGATGTCCCTGGAGGCTTTCCGCTCCATCCCCAGACACGTTAACAGACTTTTCCAGTAGCTGTACTGGCCACGAACGCCAGTGCAAAAACACGCTTGCTTTTAAACCATGTATACTATTTAAAAAGGTACACTCACCAGAGGTCCCTTCTCCGCCTGGCGGGGCTGGGAGGCAGCCTAGGGTGGGTTCAGGGGGTACTGGCTCCAGGTCCAGGGTGAGAAACAGTTCCTGGCTGTCGGGAAAACCGGTTTCTCCGCTTGCTTGCTGTGAGCTATCTACAACCTCATCATCATCATCTTCCTCGTCCCCAAAACCTGCTTCCATGTTGCCTCCATCTCCATTGAAGGAGTCAAACAACACGGTTGGGGTAGTGGTGGCTGAACCCCTTAAAATGGCATGCAGCTCATCATAGAAGTGGCATGTTTTGGGCTCTGACCCGGAGCAGCCGTTTGCCTCTCTGGTTTTCTGGTAGGCTTGCCTCAGTTCCTTAAGTTTCACGCGGCACTGCTTCGGGTCCCTGTTATGGTCTCTGTTCTTCATGCCCTGGGAGATTTTGACAAATGTTTTGGCATTTCAAAAACTGGAACGGAGTTCTGATCGCTGTGTGGGGAGAGGAATCCATGCTATCAGATCCCGTACCTCCCTTTTGGTCCATGCTGGAGCTCTTTTGAGATTCTGGGATTCCATCATGGTCACCTCTGCTGATGAGCTCTGCACTCACCTGCACGTTGCCACGCTGGCCAAACAGGAAATGAAATTCAAAAGTTTGCGGGCTTTTTCCTGTCTACCTGGCAAGTGCATCTGAGTTGAGAGTGCTGTCCAGAGCGGTCACAATGGAGCACTCTGGGATAGCTCCCGGAGGCCAGTACCATCTAATTGCATCCACAGTACCCAAAATGTGACCCGGCAAGGCTGATTTCAGCGCTAATCCCCTTGTCGGGGGTGGCGTAAAGAAATCGATTTTAAGAGCCCTTTAAGTCAAAAAGAAGGACTTCGTCGTGTGGACGGGTGCAGGGTTAAATTGATTTAATGCTGCTAAATTTGACCTCAACTCCTAGTGTAGACCAGGGCTTAGTGTGGGTCAATGCCTGTCTGTAGCTGTAGGGGGCAGAATCAAAGTATTGAACTGGGGACAAGGTACTAGCCCCCACCCCACCTTCCAGAGAGGACCCCCTCAGTTACTCTTTGTCTCCTGTAGCTATGGGCAGGGCAGGGAATCCAGCACTTGCTGCAAGAGAGAATTTTTAAAAAAAACCTGAAGGTGGTGGGTGGTCACCTGCCTGGAATTAGCACAGTGCCTCCCC
Organism: Chelonia mydas; assembly: GCF_015237465.2. Classification (NCBI taxonomy): domain Eukaryota; kingdom Metazoa; phylum Chordata; order Testudines; family Cheloniidae; genus Chelonia; species Chelonia mydas. The sequence continues at coordinate 29,332,674 of NC_051245.2, forward strand.
CTGCCCTGACTGTTCAGGTTATAAGGTAGGAGGATGGTGGAGGGAGACCAAAGCTATGTTTCTCCTGCGCTGTGCCCCTGCCAGAGGGTACAGAAGAAGAGGGTTGTGCCTTGTGCAACCCAGTCGCCTCATCTTCTCAGAAAGGTTTCACTTTGGCTGCCTCCCACAAACCCCTGAACCAGTTCCCCAGGAGTTCCCCACTAGTGAGGGAGGAGTCTGACAGTCAGAGACCACAAATGTCTCAATGGGTGGTGGAAAAATGAAGAGAGCACTTGAGCCACCAGAAGCAGTTACATCAAAGGGCAGCGGCCCGGCATAGGAAACCATGAGCCAGTCGTCTGAATCCACCACAGACAGAGCCAGGAGCAGCCAGTGAGACCATTTTGGGTGCATGCCGTCCCATGGCTCAGGTCTTACCATCCCTCCCTTGGTTCATTGGGCAATTCAGTCTCCTCCTAGCCTCAGGGAAGTCAGGAATTCTGCATGAAGTGGAGAAGAAGGGAATCAGTCTCCCCCTCAGAAAGAAATTTCCTCTTGGGCTAGGGATTTCTTGGATTTGGCACAAAAAGCACCTTTACCTCAGAGGCCACCATCTTGTGAGCTCCAGCCAGAGGCTGCAGTATCCGCTTACAGGCTTGTTATCCACTCTCAAAAGGACAAAGATAAAGAGATACCTGCTAGCAGAAGAGGTTCCCAGGACTCCTCATCTGACTCAGGTCCCCAGTCCCCACCTCCCTTAAGAAATCAAATTATAAAAGGGGGAAAGGTTCAAGAAATTAATTCAGAAACTTTGAAGAAAACTGCCCTGTTCTTCTTGGGATAGCAGTTCCACTGACACATCACCAGAAGGACCCAGAACTACAGGCTCTGCTCAAAGTTTTCATACAGGGAAAGAAAAACCATAATAAAGGGAATACATTGTTTAAGCATCTGGTTCTTCATCATTATCATTTAACCAGTTCAAAATCTGAACCACACATTCCCCTTTATATCTTTTTGCAAAAAGTAATAAAGGCTGAATGGGGAACATCAGCAAAGTATATGAAATTGTCCAGGTGTGCCAAAATATTCTACAACACAAACTGTAGCAAACCAGATTTTGTCTCTTTTCCCAAAGTGGACGGGGCAGTCTCAGCACTAGTCAAAGACACTGCTACCCCAACTCTCTGAGGGCTTCTGCAGCAATGTGTTTTGCAAGAGCAGAACTGGCCTGGACTGACAATTTGGCAGCCAGACTGCCAAGAAAAAAGGCTAAGAAATCATTGAGGTTAGGTTTGGAGTTAAAAGAAAATCCCAGTGGCTTCAGCATTCATAGCCAATGCTACCAAGGATTGCTTTGATGTTTTCAGCACATGCTGTGGCCTCCAGTGTGGTGACCAGATTGCACCTCTGATTGTGAGTCTGGAACAGTGAAGTACAGGCCAAAATCATGATAGTGGCTTTGAAATAATCAGTTATTTGGGGAGCCATTAGACCAGTGGTTCCCAAACTTGTTCCGCCACTTGTGCAGGGAAAGCCCCTGGCAGCCAGCTTCCAGCAGGCTCCCATTGGCCTGGAGCAGCGAACCATGGCCACTGGGAGCTGCAATCGGCCGAACCTGCGGACGTGGCAGGTAAACAAACCAGCCCGGCCCAACAGCGGCTTTCCCTGCACAAGCGGTGGAACAAGTTTGGGAACCAGTGCTTTAGACATTTAAAATAACCATTTTTTCATTCCAAACCAAGAACAATACATTTTTAATATGTTAGTGTTCCCCTTTTTTCAATTTGTGTTTTTAGTTGGTTCATGAATTTGTCACATTACAGCTTCTGCTGGTTTTGAAGTTTACTCAGCTAATAAAATTAATTTGCTTGATAATTACAATTTTATATTATTATTTTATTGTTATTAGTTGAACTAAAAGAAGAAGAGCATAAAGAAAAGCTAGAGAAAAAAGAGCTGACAATATTAGACTTAACCAGACAGCTGAGAACTCTAGATAAAGAGAAACAGAATGAGATAATCAAACTGCAGATCGAGGTATGCACTACTGGGAAGAGAGGGTTTCATAAGTTTAAAGACCAAATAGACACGCACCTTGGATAGATTTAGAAGAGTCTATGTAAAGAAAAGGGTTGAGATTAGCATTTACTAATGTAATTTGGATCCTCACAGTTTTAAAATTTAAAGAGGCAGATCCACAGGTGGTGTAAATTGTCATAGCTCAATGAGCTTCATCTGAGCTGAGGATAAAGCCTCCAAAGTTGGCCAGTACAGAAAATGTTTATAACCTATTATGTTGTTTTTGAGAAAGGTAGAATTGTTTTAAGTACAACTGTTATGCCCTCTTTGAAAATTTTGCCCTATATGTTTTTGAGCACCTAAAGGGATGAAAAAAAATGCTCTTGTTTTTTGCTTATTTTTTCAAATGTTTATAGTTCCTGTAATGTTTGGAAGATGTCTTTACTTAAAAATGTTGAGAGCTTGAGGCCCTGATCCAGCAATGCACTGGCAGCAGCCCACTGATTTCAGAGGAGCGCTGCATAGGTACTGTAAGCTTCAGGACTGGAGCTTTATTTAGCCGCTGAGGTTTTAAAGCCACCGCACTGCTACTGAAAAACTAATCAAAGATTTCAAATGCTGTAAATGTTAAAAAAAAAAAAATAATAATAATAATAATAAAATAGGGCATGAACCTCTGGTTGGGATGAGCTCTCCTCAGGACCCAAACTTGGGGCTGGTTTAATTAAGAGTATGCAATGCCTTCTTTTGCCCAGACACACTCCCTACAGTTGGGGAAAATCCTCAGCTGGTTGGCAAACTAATATTATGGCCCCTCTGAACCACCAGAATCAAGGGCCTGGGCCTATATTTTTAAAGGGACACTGTCAACTTGTAATCGTATTAATTTTTAATTTTAAAAAACTAATTGGATCACCCTGACCATTTTAATTTTAAGGTACAACATTATGGTGCAAAAACATGTGGAAATTATGCCTATTTTTATGAAAATGTTTTCTTCTGTTGGGTCAGTGTAAATATTAGGGATTTTTGTCCTTTCCTTTTGTTTCAGTTCAATGCTAAATTAGCAAGAGTTCAGAATAAAACAACAAAATCATATCCAGATACCACTGTCTTGCCTCAAAATATCTACAGAAGGGTATGCGTTTTAATAGCTTTTTCCTAAAAATGTCTGTGGGTTGCAAATACTGTTGCTACCATGTGTTTATATAGAGTACGTAGCTGGTATTTCTGTATGATATGCAAGGTTTTAAAGTGCAGCTTGCTTTGAAAAGTGACTTTGTAAAAATGGTAATGTGCCACTCCTTGTTTATTGTGCCACCATGGCTCCAAACCATATTGCTCATTTACCAAGTAAAACAATGATTTTTCTATGTATCTGAAAGTGAAGCTATGATCCTTCCAGCTCATGTGTCATCCCCAGCACTAAAGATTCTAGGGGACAGATTCTATCATCAGTTACTCCTATACAACCCCAGTGTGTTCAGCGGAGGCTCTAAAGAGAGGCATAATTTGCCTATCACACCACCAGTATCCTGGAAAACTGTCCAGAAGGAGGAAGCAACAACCAGTGGATTTGATTGCAGTGTGCATCCCCCAACAAAGGGCCTGATCCAAAGCCTATTGAAGCCTGCTGACTCTTTCTATTAACTTCAGTAGAGTTGGATTGAGCCCTAAATATTCCTGTATATAGCTGTCACATGTTGGCAGCTATGCACGACATGCAGCCCCACCATGGCCTTCCAGCTTTCATTGATTATGCTCTTTCCAGTATGATGATGTCACGGTTACCACAGAACCATTCTGGTGCCAGCTTATGGAGGTCAGGGGATAGGGTTGAGGATTTACTATTATTATTATATATCTTAAAGTGTATGTAATAATAATAATAAACTCTGAAAATTTTAAACATAGCACCAGGTGGATTTTTTTTTAAGTATATGCATGATCCCTTGCTTCAGGGACTTAATTTTACTGCTATTTGCACATAACCTTCAAATAAGCTTGAATTTTTTTGAAGATATTTAAATATATTTTGTTAAATAATACCCATACACAATCAAACATCTACTATTGCTTTCATTCCAGTGTAAAGTGAGGATTGTGGGATTTAAGATTGGCCGTGTACCAACAAAGCACTTAAGCACATGTTTAACTTTACCTGGAATAGTCCTATTGACTTCAATGGCAGTACTTGTATGCTTAAAGTTAAACTTGTGCATTGTATACATGCTTTTCTAGATTAAGGCCATTAGGCTGTCAAAGAAAGAAGATTTTGTGAGACTTATCCTTGTAAAATACATATTATTATGTTCTCATTATTGTACTTAGGATAATTTTTCATTAGTAGCATCATGTTGTGTTGATACAGTGGAGTCGCATCATACGCGCATTTAACTTATGTGAATTCAACTATACACGCGCGGCAAAAAAAAAGAAAAACAACAATAACTCACGGCGGTGGAGTACTGTACAGGAGTAGACGGGAGAGCGCTCAGGGGTCGATCGCTGCCCGCCGGTCCGGTGAGCATCTCGCTGCGCTGAGTGTGATTCTAGTGTTTAAAGATACGTATTTTTTTGCACAACATTGCCCCTAAACGCAAGCCAACTACTTCATCTGGTACTCAACCAAAGAAACAGCGATCTGTTCCAACGCTGGAGGAAAAACTGGCTGTGTTGGACTTATTGAGAGACGGTATGTCGGTCTCCAACGTGGCGCATAAATATGGCCGCAATGAATCTAGCATCCATGCCATCAAGATTCGAGACAGAGAAATTTGTCAAGCCGTGGCATCAAGTGCTCCAGTAACTCCTAAGGTGATGAGCCAGGTGCGTGATAAGACTTCAGTGAAGACTGAAAAGGCATTAAACTTATGGCTGGAAGACATGAACCGTAAACCTGTGCCTATCGATGGCAACACGTTGCGAGAAAAGGCTCTTAGCCTCTATGCGCTGTTCAAACCTCCCACCGAAGAGGGACAGCCTTCTGATGAGAAGGAATTCAAAGCCAGCCAAGGTTGGCTTAACAGTTTTAGGAACCGCTTCAACCTCAAAAACGTGCAGACTACTGGTGAAGCTGCATCTGCCAATGAAGAGGCAGCAAAAGCCTACCCCGAACAATTAAAGAAAATCACAGAAGAAAAGGGCTTTCTTCCTGAACAAGTTTTTAATGCTGACGAGACTGGGCTCTTCTGGGAAAAAAATGCCCAACCGCACTTACACTTCGAAATCAGAAAGACAAGCCCCTGGCTTCAAAGCAGTTAAAGACCGTGTGTCTGTGTTGTTTTGTGGCAATGCGGCTGGGCATTTAATAAAGCCAGGCTTGCTCTAGAGGGCTGCAAATCCCCGTGCCTTAAAAGGCAAGAACAAAAATCTCCTGCCTGTGTTCTGGCAATCAAATAAAAAGGCTTGGGTGACAGCAGCGGTATTTCTGGATTGGTTCCACAAGTGTTTCATTCCAGAGGTCAAGCGGTACCTTGAAGAGAAAGGACTTGACTTTAAAGTGTTGCTGATCATAGACAATGCTCTTGGCCATCCTGAGGCACTCCAGTTTGTGCATAATGACATTGAAGTCGTCTTTCTCCCTTTTTTATTCTTTCATTCTTCCGTCTCTCTCTCTTTTTGACTATACGCGATTTTCGCCTTACGCGCTGACTTTAGAACCTAACCCCCATGTAAGATGCGACTCCACTGTACACCTATGCTGTATTTCAGTTCCAAATTTTAATTACCAAAACATTTTATTTATATTTCTATAGAAACTTCAGCATCTCCAGGAAGAAAAAAACAAGGAAATTGAAATTCTCCGTAACACTATTAAAGACTTAGAGCAACGACTCAGCAGTGGCCCAGATTCCCTCCTCAAACGGAGGCGGTTTTGAGAGTAACTTTGAACATGCAGTACTGAAATGGTTTCTTGACTTAATACAACTGAAAAATATATGATAAATGCAATAGCACAAGCTATGTACTTGGAAAGTGAAAACAAAATATAAGGCAACTCTGGAATGCCATCTATTTTTTATTGAAAACTCCCTTATCAAAAATACCATACATCTATATTCTCCTTATATTCAGTACTGCTTTCTTGCTTATTAGCATTCACCATAAAAGGATTCAGGTTTTGTAGGAGACACAGTTTCCCTATTAAACCATCATTAACTATGGCATGTGCTTTCAAAGCATTCACCTCTATTCTCTTTTCTTTCTTCCATGATCCTTCAAATTAAACACTACGTTGTTTTCAGTTCAGCTAAGATAGTCAAATTGTAAGAATAACTACACCAAGAGAGACATTATACAAGTTTCATTCGTAAGTTACATTAATAATCTATATATGGCTAAATTTAACCCTGGCATAAATAGGTGCAATTCAGTGAGTGTTGTGTTTGCTTATACCAGGATTGAATTTGATTCATAACCTTGTTTCATGCCCTGATTCCACATCAAGATCTACTAACACTGCCCCCTGTGCCCATGCAGAATCCTATTGTCTTCAGTAGGGCTTCACAAAGGTACAGGGGTCCTTGCTAATGGATCCTGATACAGGATCTGGTCCTTAAACTATAAGACTATCAAAGAGTACAAAAATTATTACTTTTGAACAATGCAATTTTTGGCATATAGTTTACAGCTGAAATAAAACATTGTTATGGCAAGTTGCTCTTGAATAAGCTTTTCGTGTGTATCAAAAACAATATAGTTGGATCACTTTCAAAGCTCCTTTTTTAATTGAGAAAAAAATTAACTTTTTAATATTTCCTGTTCTTCAGAAATAAGTAGTAAAACATTATTAGAATGTCTTTTCTGGCTTTCTTCTATTCTTGGTTGCTAAATATCAAACAGAAGCCCCTAGGTTATAGTTTATGCTTCTGTCCTCATTAATGCAAGCAGAATATTAGGAGAGAAACGAGAAAGACAAATTAACCAAACACTGTAGACACTCTTCAACTAGCACTGAAAAAACAAACTATGGCTTAGGTAATTTTACTTTTTAAAAAACCCAGAAAAATAACCCTCTACTGATGGTATTGTAACACACATCAAATTGTTTTCAGTGTTATATTTTAACTTCTCTACGCTTTTCCATTTCCTGTCTAGGGTATTAATCTGATACGTTTGAAGTTTGTTATTACAAGTTGTATTACAATTAAATGCATTAAAATTGAAGGGATCTTTCCTGATGTTAAAATGTTTAGTTTGCTTTTCATGCTCAGTTTCCTGTCTTTCTGTCTCACTGTCAGGTGTCAGATGTTTCATGCTCACTTGCTGCTGGTGAACGTCAAGCAGCTGTGGGCAGACGTCACTGTCAAGATTCAGTGATGTTCTCTGCTAACAGCTGGCCATGTCACCTGCAGGAAGATGGGAGTTCTTCCTGACAGTGTCAGGTGGCTGCATTTCCTGATTCTTCAAACAACAGGTGTCGGCAGTGTCAACATCAGCTACTAGAAATTGACTGTGACACTTTCTGCCAGCTACAGGTTAACTGATTGTTTCAGCTGGCAGTTCCTTTTTTTCAAGGCCTCTTAACTTGTGTAGGAACCTTCCCTACTTCTCTTTGTGGGGCACTTTCTACATTTGGTTGATTACCTTTCTGACCCTGTCTATTACGACCCACAACCCTATTATAACGTTGACTGCTCTGGTGGGAATGATGTCTTGGAGCTTGACCAGAATCCTGTTGAGTCTGATCTTCTGAAAGCTGGTCCCCTTCCTGGTGGTGGTGCCTGTGTCCATGATGTCTATGTTGATTGTGGTGGTGTGAATGGTTGTTGTGTGGCTTCGGTGCTTCTTCAGTTGTCTTTTCGTCTGCTGTCTGAGATATGTTTTTGCATATATCTTCAACAACTGGTGTCTGGAAAATATAAGTTCATACAATAAAAATGCACTCATCTGAAGTAAACAGGGTTAATTTTAAAATCTCAATTAACTGATGTCATTATTACAGTAACTGAAAACAAAGGCTTAATCAAATCAACATAAAATATTGTCATTGCTTAGGTATTTTTGTTCAAGTTATCCTTTTTAAATATGTTTTTGAAAGCCATGACTGTAACATGAACAAATTAAAGGCTAGATTTTGTTGCAGTAGGGCAACCTGCATTGCAGCTCCCAGCACTCACGGGAGTGCTGGAACTATGCAAAAGATGCTCTCACCAGAAGTAAGTTGGCATGGAGAAGGAGAAGCAGGTCAGCTGGCTGGGGGAATTTTTCAGCATCTCAAAGGGTATCATCAATTGCTGCCCCCCATCGCAGAAGGGGAGCTGGGGAGGAATTGTGCCTCTGAGGGCTTTTTCTGAGGCACAGTGTCTCCCTATGTTCCCCAGGTGCATTATGAGTATACTCTGCCACTTACTTCAGGCTGTGTCTTAATGGCACAATTTAGCCCTAAATAACTATGCCAGCAGAGCAACTACGTACACTAGGCCACATGGCTAAGCTAAAGAGAAACTCCTTTATTTGTAACCTGCAAAATATTATTTCAGAAATTTGTGAAGGACATGAGGTTTAAGAAAGAAAATCACTTCTGTTATCAATCTGCTTTGTGCTACCAGGTTCATATTCACATGAAACAGAGTAATTCAGATGTTTAAAAAAATGAAGCTGAGGAAACTGAATGGCTCAGCTGACTAGTAACAGAATATGAAAACGCTCTCTTTTTCACAAGGTCATTGATTTGAATCCAGCCCATTTTAGTAATGACTTAATGTCATACTGTTTCAGTGGATTATTAGCAAGACAAGGTGGGTAAGGTAGTATCTGGTACTGGACCAAAGTAGGTTGGTGAAAGAGACAAGCTTTTGAGCTATACAGAGCTCTTCTTCAGGTCTGGGAAAGGTTCACTGGGGGCACATCTACAGTGCAGAGTAAGCCAAGGGTTAGCAGAACTTGAGTAAGCAGACCCTGGGTTTGTTAACATAGGGTTTGAGTATCTACACTCGTTTGTATCCCCAGGTTAGGAATTGTTGAGCCCTGGGTTCCAACCTGGGGCTCCAGCATTTATACTGCATGATGTGGGCCCAAGTCCAACTACCCATATCCCAAACCTCCCAAAATGTGGTTGCTCTAACCCTTTGTTCATGGTGCAGTCTCGCAAAACTTGATGGTCCACCAAACTTGTCTTTGTCTGTTGACAAAGAAAGTTGGCCTGGGGGTTGTGGAACACTTTTGGCAGACTCCCAGAGCACTAGTTCAGTGGGGCTGAAAAGCAACAGGGCTTGAACCCTGGATCCTGGCTTGATTCAAGCTTGAACCATTCACCCCCTGGCGCCAAGCCCTGGATTAGCAAGGGTTGTGTGTAGATAGAACCGGGGTTAAGCTTGAGCCTGAGTTTGAATCCTGGGCTTACTGTGCGGTGTAGACATACCCAGAGTGTCACAGCTAAACACAAAGTGGAATAGATTGTTTGGCATAAGTAGTTAACACATATTGTATCAGACCATTCAATGTGAAGTGGCCTGTTAACACCTTTGCAGTAATCAGACACAAAAATGAGGGTTAGTGGGTAACAGATTGTTGTAATAAGCCATAAATCCAGTATCTTTATTAAGACCATGATTTTTGGTGTCTAGCAAAGTTATAAATTTAAGCATCTAGGTTCATGTTTTGAAGATGTTGTGCAGGTTTCCTTTGAGGACAAGGACAGAGAGATCTGATATGGAGTGATCACTTTGTGAAAAGTGCTTCCCCATTGGTGATATGGTATTTTTTGTCTTTTATTATTTTTCTTGTCTCTCTAATATCCTGGCACCAACATGGCTACAACTACACTGCAAACATCAATGGATTATGTGAAACTTTATGGAATGCTTGTAGGATGCTGCATGTATTAATCCTACTTATAATAATTGTATACCATTGTCAAGGTTCCTCCCCCACTCTGAACTCTAGGGTACAGATGTGGGGACCTGCATGAAAAAAACCTCCTAAGCTTATCTTTACCAGCTTAGGTCAAAACTTCCCCAAGGTACAAAATATTCCACCCTTTGTCCTTGGATTGGCCGCTACCACCACCAAACAAATACTGGTTACTGGGGAAGAGCTGTTTGGACACGTCTTTCCCCCCAAAATACTTCCCAAAACCTTGCACCCCACTTCCTGGATAAGGTTTGGTAAAAAGCCTCACCAATTTGCCTAGGTGACTACAGACCCAGACCCTTGGATCTTAAGAACAATGAACAATCCTCCCAACACTTGCACCCCCCCTTTCCAGGGAAATGTTGGATAAAAAGCCTCACCAATTTGCATAGGTGACCACAGACCCAAACCCTTGGATCTGAGAACAATGAAAAAGCATTCAGTTTTCTTACAAGAAGACTTTTAATAGAAATAGAAGTAAATAGAAATAAAAAAAAAATCCCCCCTGTAAAATCAGGATGGTAAATACTTTACAGGGTAATTAGATTCAAAACATAGAGAACCCCTCTAGGCAAAACCTTAAGTTACAAAAAAGATACACAGACAGAAATAGTTATTCTATTCAGCACAATTCTTTTCTCAGCCATTTAAAGAAATCATAATCTAACACGTACCTAGCTAGATTACTTACTAAAAGTTCTAAGGCTTCATTCCTGGTCTGTCCCCGGCAAAGACAAAATATAGACAGACACACATACCCTTTGTTTCTCTCCCTCCTCCCAGCTTTTGAAATTATCTTGTCTCCTCATTGGTCATTTTGGTCAGGTGCCAGCGAGGTTACCTTTAGCTTCTTAACCCTTTACAGGTGAGAGGAGATTTCCTCTGGCCAGGAGGGATTTTACAGGGGTTTACCCTTCCCTTTATATTTATGACACGCCCCCCAAATCTCAGCTAGGGTGAAACACTGGCTGGGATTTCTTCCTGGAGCTCTAGGAAAAACAGAGTTAATAAGACACATGCATCTCTAAATATACTACCAAGTACATAAAGACTAACAATATTTTCTACATCTCAAGGACGATTTTAACCAGTTGATTCTGGGAAACTTTCACGGGAGAGTGCATCAGCCACTTTGTTAGAAGCTCCTGAGATGTGTTGGATGTCAAAATCAAAATCTTGGAGAGCTAAACTCCACCGAAGAAGTTTTTTGCTATTTTCTTTGACCGTGTGAAGCCACTTCAGTGCAGCATGGTCGGTTTGCAGGTGGAAACGCCGTCCCCAAACATATGGGCTTAGCTTTTCCAGAGCGTAGACAATGGCGTAACATTCTTTTTCAGTGACTGACCAGTGGCTTTCCCTCTCAGACAGTTTTTTGCTGAGAAACACTACAGGGTGGAATTCTTGATCAGGTCCTTTCTGCATTAAAACTGCTCCCACACCACGCTCGGACGCATCTGTGGTTACTAGGAACGGTTTGTCAAAGTCTGGGGCCCTTAGTACAGGGTCAGACATGAGTGTCGCTTTAAGCTTGTTAAAGGCCTTCTGACACTTTTCGGTCCACTGAACCGCATTTGGCTGTTTCTTTTTGGTTAGGTCTGTCAGTGGGGCGGCGATTTGGCTGTAGTGCGGTACAAATCGTCTGTAATAACCGGCCAAGCCTAAGAAGGATTGAACCTGTTTCTTTGACTTTGGGACAGGCCACTTTTGGATAGCATCCACTTTGGCCTGTAGGGGGCTGATAGTTCCTTGACCCACCTGGTGTCCAAGGTAAGTCACTCTGTTTAGGCCTATTTGACACTTCTTAGCCTTAACAGTTAGTCCTGCCTCCCTTATGCGCTCAAGGACTTTTTGTAGATGTTCCAGGTGGTCTGCCCAGGAATCCGAAAATATGGCCACATCGTCAAGGTAGGCGACTGCATATTCTCCTAATCCCGCTAGGAGACCATCTACAAGTCTTTGGAAGGTGGCGGGTGCATTTCGCAGCCCGAAAGGGAGTACATTAAATTCATACAGCCCGAGATGTGTGGTGAAGGCTGACCTTTCCTTGGCAGATTCATCTAGCGGTACCTGCCAGTACCCCTTGGTTAAGTCCAAGGTAGAGATGAACTGGGCCCGTCCCAGTTTCTCTAATAGTTCATCTGTGCGTGGCATTGGATAGTTGTCTGGGCGAGTTACAGCATTTAGCTTACGGTAGTCCACGCAAAAACGTATTTCCCCATCTGGTTTGGGAACTAGAACCACTGGAGATGCCCATGCACTTTCAGAGGGGCGGATTACACCCATCTGTAACATATCCCGGATCTCCCGTTCTATAGCAGTTTTAGCTTGAGGAGACACCCGGTAAGGTTGGACTCTAATTGGGCGAGCATTACCTGTGTCAATGGAGTGGTATGCCCGTTCAGTCAGTCCTGGGGTGGCTGAGAACGTTGGCGCGTAGCTAGTGCACAGCTCCTGGATCTGCTGTCGCTGCATACGCCCAAGGGTCATGGAGAGGTTCACCTCTTCCACACCACCAGCACATTTCCCTTCGTAGTAGACACCTTCAGGCCACTCAGCGTCGTCTCCTCCCTGGGCTGTAAACTGACAAACCTTTAATTCTCTGGAATAAAAGGGCTTTAGAGAATTAATATGGTACACCTTAGGCTTTCGGTTGGAGGTGGGGAATGCTATGAGATAATTAACAGCTCCCAGGCGCTCCTGGACCGTGAATGGCCCTTCCCACGATGCTTCCATTTTATGGGCCTGGAGCGCCTTTAAGACCATGACCTGGTCCCCTACTTTGAAGGAACGCTCTCTGGCATGTTTATCATACCAGGCTTTTTGCTCTTTTTGAGCATCCTGTAAGTTTTCTTTAGCAAGGGCTAAAGAGGTTCGGAGGGTGTTTTGTAGGTTGGTTACAAAGTCCAGAATGTTAGTTCCTGGAGAAGGTGTAAATCCCTCCCATTGCTGCTTCACCAACTGCAATGGCCCCTTAACCTCACGGCCATATACAAGTTCAAATGGGGAAAACCCTAAACTGGGGTGTGGTACAGCTCTGTAGGCAAAGAGCAACTGCTGCAACACTAGGTCCCAATCATTGGAGTGCTCATTTACGAATTTACGTATCATGGCCCCCAAAGTTCCATTAAACTTCTCCACCATGCCATTTGTTTGATGGTGGTAAGGAGTGGCAACCAAGTGATTTACCCCATGAGCTTCCCAAAGGTTTTTCATAGTTCCTGCCAGGAAATTAGTCCCTGCATCTGTGAGGATGTCGGAGGGCCAACCTACCCTGGCAAAAATGTCTGCTAGTGCCTGGCACACACTTTTAGCCCTGGTGTTGCTTAGAGCTACTGCTTCCGGCCATCGGGTGGCAAAATCCATGAAAGTCAGTATGTACTGCTTCCCTCTGGGTGTCTTTTTCGGAAAAGGACCCAGAATATCCACAGCTACTCGCTGAAATGGAACTTCAATGATGGGGAGTGGCTGGAGAGGGGCTTTGACCTGGTCTTGGGGCTTTCCCACTCTTTGGCACACCTCACAAGACTGGACATAGGTAGAAACATCCTTGCCCATTCCCTCCCAGTGGAATGACCCCCCCAAACGGTCTTTGGTCCTGTTCACCCCAGCATGGCCACTAGGGTGATCATGGGCTAAGCTCAAGAGCTTGGCCCGGTATTTAGTTGGAACTACCAACTGTCTCTGAGGATGCCAGTCTTCCTGGTGTCCACCAGAAAGAGTTTCCTTGTATAAAAGTCCTCTTTCTACAACAAACCTGGATCGATTAGAAGAGCTGAGAGGCGGTGGGTGGCTCCGTGCCGCCGTCCAAGCTCTCTGGAGGCTTTCATCTGCTTCCTGTTCGGTCTGGAACTGTTCCCTTGATGCTGGAGACATCAGTTCCTTATTGGATTGTGGACCTAGGCTTGGTCCCTCTGGAAGCGATATAGGGGATGGGGCTGTTTCTGTTGACTGTGAACCGCTCTCCGCTGGTGAACTATGTTGGGATTCAGGCTCCGGCTGAGCCTCTTGTGTCGGGTTATCGGCTGCTGTCGGTTCAGGGTCGGTGGGGCCCTCTGGTGTTGAGGTTGCAAGTACTGGATTCAGTGCTGGCAATGGGTCTGGTGTTGGTTGTTCGGCTGGTTCCGGTTCTGGGACTGGTTCCGTCTGGGTCTCTGGGACTGGATCCACTACTGCTGTTGCAGACATTGGTCTGGGGTCCGGGTCCATCACCTCTGACCGGGTCCTGATAGAAGTTTCCGGAACAGAGCTAGGCCTCACGGCTTGTTTAGCCTGGCTGCGGGTGACCGTTCCCACCCTCTTGGCCTGCTTCACATGATTGGCCAAGTCTTCCCCCAACAGCATGGGGATGGGATAATCATCATAGACTGCAAAAGTCCACGTTCCGGACCAGCCCTTGTACTGGACAGGCAACTTGGCTGTAGGCAAATCGAAAGAGTTGGACTTGAAGGGTTGAATCGTCACTTGGATCTCTGGGTTGATTAAATTGGGGTCCACTAAGGAAGCATGGATAGCTGACACTTGTGCTCCGGTGTCCCTCCACGCGGTGACCTTCTTCCCGCCCACACTCACAGTTTCCCTCCGCTCCAAGGGTATCTGGGAGGTATCTGGGCCTGTGGACCTCTGGTGCGATTCCGGTGCAATGAACTGTAATCTGTTGGGGTTCTTGGGGCAGTTGGCCTTTACATGCCCCAGCTCGTTACATTTAAAACATCGTCCAGCTGATGGGTCACTGGGGCGAGGAGGGTTGCTGGAGAACGGGGTGGTGGGACGATAAGGGGTCTGGAGGGTTCTTTGGGAGGTAGGTGGGGCTTTGGGCGGCCCCTGGTAATAGGGTGTGGTCTGGGGTTGTCCCTTCTGGTCTCCGCTCCAACTGCGACCAGTTTTTTTCTTCTCTGCCACCTCCACCCATCTGGCTCCAATCTCTCCTGCCTCGATTACAGTTTTGGGCTTCCCATCTAGGATGTATCTTTCTATTTCCTCAGGAACACCCTCTAAGAATTGTTCCATTTGCATTAGGAAGGGCACATCTACTGGAGATTCAACACTTGCTCCGGATATCCAGGCCTCCCAATGCTTCACAATGTGGTAGGCATGTCGGGTAAATGACACATCTGGTTTCCACCTTAGGGCTCTGAACCTCCGACGAGACTGCTCGGGTGTTATCCCCATTCTGACTCTCGCCTTGGATTTAAACAGTTCATACTTGTTCATGTGTTCTTTAGGCATTTCAGCTGCCACCTCAGCTAAGGGTCCACTGAGCTGCGGCCTCAGCTCTACCATGTATTGGTCAGTAGAGATGTTGTACCCAAGGCAGGCCCTTTCGAAGTTTTCTAGGAAGGCCTCAGTATCATCGCCTGCTTTGTAGGTGGGGAACTTTCTGGGATGGGAAGTGGTACTTGGAGAAGGATAGCTAGGGTTTGTTGGGATATTCTCCTGAGCCTTTATCTTCTCTATCTCCTCCACATACTTCCTCTCTTTTTCCTTCTCCTCCAGTTCTTTGTCCCTTGCTTCCATAGCTCTCCTGTGAGCAGCCGCTTGGTGTTGTTCTGCCTCTTTCGCTGCCTCTTTCGCTGCCTCCCTTTCTTGTTCCTTCTCCTCCTTCTTCAGCCGCATGAGTTCTATCTGTCTTTCATGTTCCCTTTGTCTTTCCTCAGCCTGAAATCTGGCTAATTCCAGCCGTAGTCGAGCCGCAGATTTTGTCATTCTAACCTCTCTGTTTTTAACTAACTTTACACCCGAGGTTTAGAAATAAACAAAAAAAAAACTTGGCTGTAAAATTTTGCTGTGCTGGAATAGAATACCTATTCTCTGATAGTGATTGTCAGCCTACAGAAAAAGACAATTCCCTTGTCTCTGCTCTGGGCCCAAATCAAAGCAAAAACTTCCAACTACTTGGAAACCTGTTTACCCAGCCCAAAGAAAAAACAAGTTTCCTTTTTAAACTTGTGCTCCTTGTAAAAAATCAAAATCCAAAAAAAAAACCCCCTGCCACTTTTGTCTCCAGGCAAATGGGTAGAACACCCCTCCTTCTATTTACTTTTAGAGAAACAAAAAACTCTGGGTTGGAAGACTGTGAATTTCCCTGCAGGAGTTAAGTACCCTGCCTCCAGGCAAAGAAAACCTGCAATTCACAAAGATAATCCCCTTTTGTCTCTGCTTGGCCACAAAGCAGAGAAAAACAAGCTGCTTTCTGGACTTCCTTTCCAAAGGAAAAAAAATCTCTTTTTAAAATCTGTATTTCTAATTCAAAAAAATCTCAACTGGATCTCAAAATGATTTCAGGTTAATCCCACCACTCTGCCACCATGTCAAGGTTCCTCCCCCACTCTGAACTCTAGGGTACAGATGTGGGGACCTGCATGAAAAAAAACCTCCTAAGCTTATCTTTACCAGCTTAGGTCAAAACTTCCCCAAGGTACAAAATATTCCACCCTTTGTCCTTGGATTGGCCGCTACCACCACCAAACAAATACTGGTTACTGGGGAAGAGCTGTTTGGACACGTCTTTCCCCCCAAAATACTTCCCAAAACCTTGCACCCCACTTCCTGGATAAGGTTTGGTAAAAAGCCTCACCAATTTGCCTAGGTGACTACAGACCCAGACCCTTGGATCTTAAGAACAATGAACAATCCTCCCAACACTTGCACCCCCCCTTTCCAGGGAAATGTTGGATAAAAAGCCTCACCAATTTGCATAGGTGACCACAGACCCAAACCCTTGGATCTGAGAACAATGAAAAAGCATTCAGTTTTCTTACAAGAAGACTTTTAATAGAAATAGAAGTAAATAGAAATAAAAAAAAAATCCCCCCTGTAAAATCAGGATGGTAAATACTTTACAGGGTAATTAGATTCAAAACATAGAGAACCCCTCTAGGCAAAACCTTAAGTTACAAAAAAGATACACAGACAGAAATAGTTATTCTATTCAGCACAATTCTTTTCTCAGCCATTTAAAGAAATCATAATCTAACACGTACCTAGCTAGATTACTTACTAAAAGTTCTAAGGCTTCATTCCTGGTCTGTCCCCGGCAAAGACAAAATATAGACAGACACACATACCCTTTGTTTCTCTCCCTCCTCCCAGCTTTTGAAATTATCTTGTCTCCTCATTGGTCATTTTGGTCAGGTGCCAGCGAGGTTACCTTTAGCTTCTTAACCCTTTACAGGTGAGAGGAGATTTCCTCTGGCCAGGAGGGATTTTACAGGGGTTTACCCTTCCCTTTATATTTATGACAACCATGTTATAAGGTAATGTTTAAATTATACATTAACTATACATATGTTTAAGACACTAAATTTCCCACAGTCGGGGAGAGGAATTACAAGTGTGAAACATTAGTTTAACCCAAGAGGTGTTATCTCCATCAGGAAGGATTATTGAATCCAAATGGGCTATTGGGGAACAAAGACTTTGTCAATTGCTCCCCCCCACGAAGAGGTTACATGCAAGAGTGCTCATCCCATCAGCTTTGATTCTGGGGTGAAGGGGAGAAGGAAGGGTGTGACAAGGAGAAACTGGATCTTTTAGACTCTGGACTCTCAGTGGAAACATTCTTAAATATAAGGGAGAGATCCCCAAGTTGCTTGGCTTGGGTTAGTCCAAAGGACATAAAAGTTTACTTATTTATAGAAGCTTCTATTTCCTTTTGAACTTAATATTGTACCTCATTTGTGTGTGTATGTTCACTTGCTTTAATCTTCTACATAAGAGAGTTATTTCTTTTCTTAGTTAATACATCGTTAGTTAGTTTATTAGAGGATTGGCTACAGGTGTTGTCCTGTGTCCCTGTACAGTGTGGCCAGGGATTGCTTGAGTACAAACCCGTCCGGACTCCCTGAGTATGTACTCAGGCGGCTAGCCCAAGCTGCTGCCCATGCTACCCCTGGCTCTACTGCTATTTTTAGCATGCTAGCTTGAGCAAAACTAGTTTATTTCTGTCTGCCTGAGCTGGGAAGTATTCTCCCAGCTGCGGTGTAGACATACCTTCAGGGCTCATAAAGTGGACTAGTGAAAAGCAGTAAGATAAGAAAACAAAAGCAGCAAGGGATTTTTGTGGTCAGCACTAGTAAATGCAGTAAGCAGTCTAATGTATTGTAAACTGCTAAATGCTTCCTTTAGTTAATTTTCCCAATTTTGTGAATTTTTCAAATCCACTATAATTAACTGGTGGCAGTTATTTCACTCTGATACGGCCCAATTGCACAGCCCATTGGTTGGCTTCATATTCCCCAGATGAGAAGAATAGGCACTGGCCCTTCTGCTGCCTATCAACTAGCAGCACGAGCAGTGGTTGTATTATGCATATCAGCAAATCACTAAGGTTAATGGGTAATATCCTGGCCTCATTAATGTCAATGACTTCACTGAGACAAGTATTTCACCCAGTATGTACAAATTACACATCCAACCTAATTGCCATTGACTTCAATAAAGCTAGGTTTTCACCCATACAATTCAACAGTAAAACTATCATTGGCTTCAGCAGGACCAAGATCAGGCCCAAAGGCAAATTCAGAAGTGCTCAAAATAAGTCAAATGTGACATTTTATAGTTTACAGAGGTATTAATGATCATTTCAAAAGTTAGGAAGTATCTAGAGAATGAGTCACATTAATTAGAAAGACAAGAGAATCTCAGAACTCTGTTGGTTTTCTGTTTTGCTGATTATACACACAACTAAGTAAACAGAATTGGCAGCCAAGCCAGGATTTAGGTTTCTCAAAATGATTCACATTTTTACACAAGGGCAGCAATTTAGCCCTTATATTTCAATCTTTTCTGAGCTCAAGTTGATCCATTTTGAAAAATGTGTAACAAATTACTTAATAATTGAGGAGCCATAAAATGGCCAGGTTGGTGAACAATGGCTTTTGGGATTAATCAGGTAGAAATAGTTCCTTTAAACATCAGTCAATCTCACTTCCCCTCCCAATATATTTATATATATAAAAAAAGAATAAAATTAGGAAAATACCATATAAGAGCAATTTCCACACTTGTATTCACAGTATGCAATCTTAATAGATTCTTCCACATATGGGAAAGTCAGGAAGCTATAAGGCAGACCAAGATGATACACCAGACGGCCACACCTAAGAAGAGAATGAGATTTACAGTTATACAAAAAACCCAGAAAATATCTATTACTATTATTCTTTGTGTTAGTGTACTGCCCAGGAGCCCTAGTCATGCACCAGGACCCCACTGTGCTGTACAAGCACAGAACAGAAAGATGCTCCCTGTCCCCAAATGTTTACAATCTAAATATCTATAATGTGCAGTTTCAACATATTGCAAATGTAAACTTAATTCTGTAAAAACTGAATTCTTCCTTACACCCAGCTCTGCCTGAATAAAGACTATGGGCCATATCCTAGGAATGCTGTTAACAACAAGACAAAAGCAGTTGTCAATCTGATACATGGGGGTGGCGAAGCAACAGCAGCCGAAACACCATGCACACGTTCCTCTCCAGGAAAAAGATCATTGCAGTTAGTCCTCACAACTTCCCAGAGGGAGGGACTGTGGACAAGCTAGGGGTGTAGTTGGTGCATCCATGCACCGCGCTGGGTGAAAACTCCATATGTAGATAGGAGCCGTGAGTTACACCTGCTTCTTGTTTCCATGCTGCATGAAATGGCACAGACAGGGTACTCAGAGGGGCTGAGGTTTAGTTCATCAAACCTAGGATGTTTTCACATGAGGAAAATATGTTTATTTGGACTTTGCTCTATGCTCCAGGATTTGGCTATAGATAAGGACATTGACCTACGATACTGTTAACTCATCTACATAGTTATTTCTTTTTTAAAAAACGCTATTTAAGCAACACAAATATTTTCTTTCTACTCAGTAAACCCACAAATGTCTAAATGGATTTACCCCTCCTTTTCTCACACAGACAGCCTTTTAGGCTCAGATTAAATATGCTAAATAAATTTTCTGTGTAAATCAGGGTCAGAATCAGATGTCCTAGTGTTGTGTAAATATAAAAAATGAGCAAGTGTGATTGGAATCCTCAACCAAATTCTGCTCTGTTACTCTGATCTAAATCCAGAGTAACTGCACTGAAAAGAATGAAGCTATTCCAGATTTACACTGATTTAAATAACAGCAAAATTTGGTCCATATTAATTCTTCTCTGGCTGTAAAAGGTGAAAAAGACTTTACTTTGCTTAATGGCATTTAGAAAAGCAGAATATGATGCACTTGTTATGAGATAAAGGGCTTTTGGCAAGCAAATGAGAAAATACTCATTCTGTTGGGTTACAAAATACAACACTGTAAATTAATATAAATCATTTCCTAATGTGTCCTTTATATACAGACCTGTCATAGATAAGAAAATCATCTTTGTTTCCATTTAAGGTAGTCCAGACATCAGTTTGATTTTCATCCTGCTGGTATACAATAATATTCTCCGATACCTTCTCCTTCAGTGTGTGAATTTTCAGTTGGGAATGGATTCCTTGATGATTAACCACCATGTATGAGATATTGACTAATCCTTCATTCTCTAACTTTACTCTCAGGTCTTCCAATCTGATGGAGATTTTAAAAGAAAAAGACCATTAATCAGGCAAGAATCAACTTTATTTCTTGATAAATAAAGTATGTTTTTTAAATGGACATTTGCTTTTATGGATCAATGATTTGCCTTGATCTATCTGAGAGCTAATAATTCCAGTTCTTCCATTGCAATCATTGATTTCAAGCAGGGTCATTAAAATCAATGGGAGCGTCGACATTGTCATCAATGTCCTTTGTGTTATGCCCAGGATTGGATCCTATAAGAGTACACAGTGTAGCTAAAAAATACAGTATCCTATCCTTTAATATATTTTACATACATAGGTAAAGCAGATGCATTCATTTAATTGATCTTTCCATTTCAATTCCTTTGTTTCTTTTACTGATATAGATTTAGATATTTAATCTAACGGGTGTATTTGAGTGATAATTGATTAATGACCAAATACTGGTGTGACATCTGAGTGCATGTACAGTCCAAACACAGCAGAAACAGTGCCTCACTATAGATGATCAAGAAGGGGTACCTACAATGAAGGGCTGCTAACTCTCCCACTCTTTTGGATGATATAACAGCTACTCAATAAGTCAGAAAAAGGATATGGTAGCCTTTGGAATAAAAGGGGGAAATAGAACTTATGCAGGATGAGGTTGTGTTACTAATGATCTTCTTCAAGAATTACAGGATAAGCAAATTCGGCAATGCAAGAGTTCCGACTTTGATACATAGCAACAGCGTGGTCATACTTTCATACCCTACTGAAGTGTTCTTTAAATGCATTTGCTCTGTAAACTGAATGAATGTATTATTAACTACCATACAGTGAAAATTCTTCATTACCCAGAACTTGAAATCCTCTGGTCCATTATAAAATTTGGTTTTCTAGGGTCAGAGTCTACTCCATTGATGTTAGTGGCACAACTCCCATTGTCTTAAACTGGGCCAGAATCCCATCCCTAGTTTTTCAAATCCAATTACTGAAAAACTCATAAAGACCATTGTAATATTAGCACGGTGCAACCTCTAGAAGGGGTTTAAAAGAGTCAGGCTGTGAAAGCAGCTCTGTCCATTTTCAACTCAAAGTGATTTCATAGCTGCAACAGGAATCCAAGTTCTGAGCAGGGGGAGCAACTGCTGCTTGATTCCATCCAAAAGAATTGTCTGACTCTTGCTGCTGTTGATTTTTTTGTATTCTGGTAGGGTCCACAGGCTCCAGCCCCATTGCGCTAGGTACTGTATGAACATGTAAAAAGACAGTCTCTGGAATCCTTGGCCTATCTCCTACAAGTTGACCCTTACTCACATGGGGAAAAATACATTAAAAATACCAGCTTTTATGTGTCTTTTTCCATTAGAATTTGAATAAAGATTATTTATCTTGAATAAAGAATATCCATCCTACTTATGCTTTTACGGACAGTAATTCCTCACTTAAAGTCATCCTCGTTAACGTTGTTTTGTTGTTACGTTGCTGATCAATTAGGGAACATGCTCGTTTAAAGTTGTGCAATGCTCCCTTCTAACATCGATGGGCAGCCGCCTGCTTTGTCCACTGCTTGCAGGAAGAGCAGCCCGTTGGAGCTAGCTGGTGGGGGCTTGGAACCAGGGTGGACCAGCAGCCCCCCCATCAGCTCCCCGCTCCCCTAAGTTCCCTGTGCGGCAGCCACCCAGCAAGCTATCAATTACCGGCAGTTCAGCTGTCCCTCCCCCCCACTGCCATGTGCTGCTCCTGCCCCCTGCCTTGGAGCTGCTCCCAGGAGCCTCCTGCTTACTGTGCGGGGGGCCTAATGTCAGGGTGTCCCCCTCCCCGCTGCTCCTGCACCCCATTTATGCCATCTCCGTGGGGGTGGGGACCACACAACAGGGCTCAGGACGGAGGGAGCTCCCTGGGAGCAGCTGCTGTCTCAACTTGCTGACCTACTTAAAAAGGCAGTGCACTTAGAGTGGGGTCAGCCTACTTAAAGGGGCAATGTGCTGTGTGTCTCTGTCTCTGTCTCCCATGCTGTCTCCCCTCCCTCCATTCATGCTGCCGTGTAGAGCGTGAGGCTACATTAACCGCAATGGGTTAACCCTTGAGGGCTCAGCCAAAAGCTAGTTCATCATTTAGCAGTAAGGCATTCCCTGGGAAATATCCCACTCTCTTCCACCCTCTGACTTCACCACCTCAACCAAGCTTCACAATCGTCATCGCTGGGTACAGTATTAAACTGTTCGTTTGTTTAAAACTTATAGTGTGTGTGTATGCCTTGTGAAAAAAATTTCCCTGGAACCTAACCCCCCAATTTATATTAATTCTTATGGGGAAATTGGATTCGCTTAACATCATTTCACTTAAAGTCGCATTTTTCAGGACCATAACTACAACGTTAAGCGAGGAGTAACTGTGCAGCTTACCTCTGCTGATCACAAAAAAAGAATGAAACATATAAAGCTCTCTCTGTTTCAGGTAGTCTTTTACATATGTGAGAAATATGATTTTACTCAGCTTCAATATCTCTGCCAAATTACTAACTAAGGAGTCAGAGATAGTGGCAGTTTGAAAGAACTAGCGAATCGCAGGTCATCCCTTTATTTTTTCTTTTATCAACTCAAGAAAACATTCTGTATTTCAACCAGCTGTTGAAATTTCATTTACAATGAAATTCAGCACTGCCTGTGTTCGACCCTGATTTCTAGCAATGAAAGACCTGACCACAGGTGTAAATGATGACTACTCAAGGAGCAAGGCACTGGAGAATGAAGCCCACTGATGATCGCCTTAACACAGATGGAAGGGTATGCTCATAAATGGATGAATCTGACCGTGCATTGCAAATGAAATGGAGACCCTTGAATGTTAGGGCCAGGATTTGCAAAGGAGCCTGAAGGCGTAAGCACCTTTGAAAACCACATCCCACAAGACTCACCTTAAGCTTCATTCTGATTTCAGATGGAGCTTTCTCTTAGGGACTGGTTTTGCAGTGAGAATAGGATCAAGCTCTTAAAGAGTAGCGAGTCTGGCTGACAGCTTCCGAATGTATTGCCATTTTCTTTTGTATTAGTTTGTTTACCATTACTGATCTAGGGACTACTCTTGGTAATGAGTAATGCTTGGAAGACTCTGTAGGATCAGGCCCTAAATCACATCTCAGTGCAGTGGTTCTCAAACTTTTGTATTGGTGACCCCTTTCACACAGCAAGCCTATGAGTGTGACCCCCCTAATATATTAAAAACATTTTTTTTATATTTAACACCTTTATAAATGCTGGAGGCAAAGCGGGTTTGGGGTAGAAGCTGACAACTTGTGACACTGCACCCCCCCGGTAATAACCTCACGACCCCCCCCCCCAAGGGGTCACCACCCCCAATTTGAGAAGCCCTGTCTTAGTGGGAGTATAGCTCTGGAGGAACAGTTTCTGCTGGATTTGCTAGGGTTCATTTGCATTTGCATGGCCTAAGATCTTAAAGGTCTATTTTGGTTTTGGTTTTATTAATGAAGAGTTGGTTGTTGTTTATATATATATATGGTGGTAATTGGAAGATGGCAAGACTTTTGAATGGTTGCTTCATCTACCAATGAATACTTAGGCAGTGATTTAAGAATCTGAGTCACAGGGACGGATTTGTCCATCTAGGAACTCAGTCAATGGAGCTGCACCTGTCACGGGTCCTGTTTGGTACACAAGCAGGTGAAGAAGCCATAAATAAGTCACCATATCTATCTATAATATAAAAGCTTTGCATACATGTTGTAATTAAATAGCTGAGTTTTAAAAACTGCTCTGTCCCATTTTCAGATGTACATGGAAGAGACAAATGTCCTTACCTGGAAGCCTGCAGCAGGCACAAATATCAGCTGGCTTGGAGGAGCGCTACCACTGTGACTGAGCCCCTAGAATTCTGCATTGGACTGCGTGCCTCGATTTGCCATTCTGGTGGTTCTTTACAATGGGCACTTGAACCCTGGCTCTCTGTCCCTCCTCCTGGGAGGAGACAGAGAACCAGGGCCAGACCCAGCCCCCCCCACATGGCTGGGCTTCAGCTGAAAATGAGAGAAAACAAAGGAAATGAGATACGTGCACAGAGCAGTTCCGGTTGCTGAAATTCTCATAACAAAACCAGCAGGCCTTTAACTTTCTGGGGCTCGCACAGAAAGTAAGCTCAGAATTGGGCCCACTATGTTTATTGCTATTGGCAATATTCCTTTGATTCCATGGAAAGCACTAATGGATAACCTTGATGTTTTCTTAATTGAAAACAGGACAATCTAAGTATTCCAACCAGTTGGGTGACCCTTTATATTAATTAAACAAATTGAGTTGTTCCCTACTCCTATTTCTTCTTCTTATCAAACTGCAATTTTAATGACTGCAGCACTGACTCCAATTCTGCTGCTTTTGACTTATTTGTGCATTGACGTCAATGGTGCTATGCCAATTTACACCAGATGGCGATCTGGATCATTGGTCCAAATCATCTGGGGTGCAATTCCATTGACTTCAAAGTAGTTGCCCCAGGGGTATATGTTGGCCCATAGCAAATACTATACAAACTGGGAGCAGAATAAAAGAGTCCAGAATTTTTAGAAGATTTTTTTTTTCAAATTTGGACCTTAGCCAGAAAAAGCTCTAAAGAAGGCAGACACCAGAGACAATTGAGTAACAAAGAAAAGGAAATGAAAAATCCAAAATTTCAGGATTCCCTAAATCTCACAAAACCTCTTGCATGCACCCAGGGCATCTTATATTTGTGATCATCATAAAACATAGAAATATTGTAAAACCTCTTTTTCTCCCAGTGATACATTAACATAACACCCTTTGGCTTTTTGTGTTTAGAAACCATGCATTATCTAGGAAAGAAACTGAAAAACTTCTCTTTTCCCCCTCACAGGCTGCAAGATTGTATTGGATATCCCACAGCCACATTCACAACAGAATTTGATCAGACGCACCGTTGTGCTCTGTGATGTAACATACATAATACATGAAACTCATATACATAATATACGTTTTCATCAACCCCAGCGCATTCCAATACAAGGAAAGTTTTGTATTACCAATCTCAGGCAGACAGACGAAATTGCTGCAAGCCAGCCTTATTATCAGACTCCATATTTCCTGACTTTTCTTTCTGTAAATTGTATTTTATATACAATTTTATATTTTATATAAAAGTATTTTACCAGATTGCTCCAATTCTGTAGAAGCAATCTCGTAAAATACTTTAGGGATGAAATTATGGAACCATTGACTTCAGTGGAGGCAGAATTTCATTCCAGGTCTCTGCACAGACTTGGAGAACTGCATCCCTTTCACGTGATTCTCTTGTAGACATGTACAAAACATGCCAGGATTGTTCCATGACTTTAGCATTCTGCAGGGTTGGCACACAATGCCCAACAACAGTTTGCCAAGCCCCACAGACTGGAAATAAGTTTCGTTCTGAATTACACTTTCTTCTTTATTTCAATTTTTTTAAACAGCCATTTGAGTTAGTTTCAAATGGAACTTTCTAGCTCCCCAATCAATCTCTACAACCAAAGAAACAAAGGAACACTTTGCAGAACCAGAAATCACGACGATATTTTATAGCAAAACAACACACTTACCCTGTTTTCCCCTTTGGTTGGCTGCTCTGCTTAACTCCGCTTTGCAGGAGTAAACAGCCTCAGCAGCTGCTGCTCTCTGGTATTTATACTTGCTTTGTTTATCTCACTTCTCCGATGTGGTTCAAAGTTCGGGGAACTCATTGGAAACGACCTTGCAAGCAAAGCAAAGCCAAGCCTTTTAGCTAAAGCAGCCAAATCCTTTCTTGATTAACTCACTGAAAGTAGCAATCATTTATCATTCAGCAGGGAAGTATTTTTATACAAACATGAATATCAGGTTATGAAGTTTGCCAGCCACCCCAGTGACATGGAGGCAGTGGTACAGTTGGAGAAGGGGGATGGGCTTGAAAGTCACATTCTTTATCTAACAGACTACAGAGGGAAAATGTAGATACACATTTGCTGAGCCAGCAAGTTTTTGCTCTCATAGCCTTTAGCCCTTATTTGTCTTAGACTGTGGTGTACCCTGCCCTAGTATGTGTAGAAAGGTAACCTTCCTTGTGAACAACTGTTGTCAATTACTTCCGTTTGCTTTTAAAATTGTGTTTGTGCATATAAACAACAATCTGTGTTGCTTTTATATTTAATCCTGTTGAAGGAGATGGGCCAGATCCTCAGCTGATAGAAATCGTTGTAGATCCATTGAAGCCAGTGGACCTATACTTATTTACAACAGTTTTCTATTCTATATAGGTTCTTTACTGCCCTTATCACTTTAGGATCTGAGCACCTTCTGGTAGTGCATTAAGTGGTGTGACTAACAACTGTCACATGTGGTTCTTTCTCTCTCTCATCTTCTCCCCATTTTCCCACCTTGTCTGTGTAGACTGTAAGCTCTTCGGGGCAGGGACTGTCTCTCCTTGTGTTTGGACAGTGCTTAGCGCAATGGGACCCCATTCTCAGTTAGCTTCTAGGCACTACCGTAATAAATATGAAGAATAATAACAACAGCAAATGAGCAAATTCGCTCTGTGGAATTTGTATTTATTTAGTGATATATTTCCAGGAAAATTGACTGGTTGGTTGCCAGTTATTGCAACACAGATTGAGACATCAGATGGCCAACTTTCCATAGCCGTCACTATTTCATTTACCAAGAAAGAAGAGTGGGGTATTGGTTTGGAGGTGTTCAATGTATGAGGCCTTTATATATTGCCACTGAGCATCTAGGGAACAGTAACTCTGGTTTAGGGATGAACACGGAGTCTAGATGAATCAATCTTAGAACTGCAAACTTACCATTCAGCTGTGAACACGAAGACAGGTTTAGAACAGAAAGGCATGGTGGCTTTCGTTAAAAAGTCATCATTTGCCAACAGTTACAATGCAGTGGTATTTGAGATACTAACGATTCTTCCTGTCCTAGGATAGGAAACAATTGTGGTTATTACATAGTATCTGATGGCAAACTTTTATGTATTTGTGACAAAATGTTAAAATGTGGACTTTGGCAATGTCTACAGTTATAATTACAGACATCTTGCTTTAAAGTGTTCACTCTTTCTATCTAAACTACTGCGATCATTACTTTACGCTCCCAAGAGATGTTTTTAAGCTGACCTAAACCCAGTATAGACATCTTGGACCTAGCTGCCGCCTCTTGAGAGGGCAGATTTACTACAGCTATGGAAAAACCCCTTCCGTTGCTGTAGCAAGTGTCTGCCCTACAGCAGTGTAACTGCAGTGCTGCAGCTGTGTTGATGTAGCACTTGTAGTGTCGACATACCCTTAGTTTAGGGGGAAAAAACACTCTCAAAGCAACTGACAGGGAAGTACTAGAAAAACAGCTGTGGGAAAGGATAGACAAACCAAGCTGTATAAGTTAAGTATCAGCTCCAAGCTTTGCCCAAGGTTCAATCTGAATCTAAACCCTTTTTGGGTAAGAAGATGTTTGGATAAATAGCCTCTACTACTAAACAAATTTACACAACCTTTTATAAAATAAAGATTTATCTAGAATACCCATAAAGTCTCAGTGTTTGCTCTCTGAACACTCCTATTGTATGAACAGCACCATAACTAAACTAATTACAGAAGAATGTCCAGACCATTCTGTTGCCCTCATTCATCCCCCTCAAGCATACAAAATTGTCCCAGTCTCCCAGTTCCTCTACTGTAGCTTCCTAAGAAGTACTAGCCTTAAACCCTAATTTTGGCCTCTAGAGTAAGTACTTATTAACACCAGGCCATGTTCCTGTTTCACAGCAGGCGGCAGCTGTCAACCCTAATCTGGAAAAGCTTTTATTTTCAGACAATAATTTTTCTAATTATTGCCCTATTTCCACCCTCCGTTTTTGGAAGGGGAGGGTGAAGCCTTTGGTGGATGTCATGGCACCCCACTTATTGGACTTAAAGGTAATCGGTTTTATGAGATGCTTCAGTCAAACCTTCAGCCATGTCACAGCTCTAAAGCTGCCCTTTCCTTAGGAGGGTAATGACTTAGTAGTTAGGAAGAAAGCTGTTGAGCACTAATTGGCTTAATGCGGACGTAAGCAATGGAGGCAAGAGTGTAGGTATCTGACTTTTTCCTTTTCATTGTTTTCTAAATGTATGAATCTTCTAATGACACATTGGAGGGGGAAATGTAAACTACTTGTACACCTTACAGGGTTCTAAATGAACTGTACCAACTCAAGAGAGCGACCTAGGCATCATTGTGGACAGCTCAGTGAAGATCTCTGCTCAATGTGCGGCTTCAGTCAAAAAAAAAAACCAAAAAACCAAGATGTTAGAGTGCATAAAGAACAGTGTGGTGAGCTGGAGACTGTTATCATGCCTTTATATAAATGCCTAATCTGCAATCCTTTGTGAAATACTGGTTCCCCCATCTCAAAAAGGATCTTGCTGAACTAGAGAGGGTTCAGAGAGTTGTCGTGAGAATGATCAAAGGACTGGGAAAACTCTCCTCTGAAGAGCAATTGAAAAGACTGAGATTGTTTACTTTAGAAAGGAGACAGATAAGATGGAACATGATAAAAGTATATAAAATAATTACTGGATTAATGAAAGTAGATTGGGAATTTATCTTCTCCCTGTCTGATAACACAAGACCAAAAGGACAAAATTTCAATAAAAGTAAAAGGTATGACATTTAAAACTGATAAAAAGAAATACTCTTTCATACAATGTGGAATTAAACTGTTGAATTTATAGCCACTGTAAATCCTGGAGGCCAAGAATTTAACAACATTTAAAAAGTGGATATTTCTGTGGATATCAATAGCATCCAGAGTTACCATAAAACAAAACAAATTTTGGGGAAAATATATTAAATCTTATGTTTCAGGTCTTAAGACAATCTCTAAATATGAGAGATTGGGATGATGATAACTAATGTAGAGGACAAGATTACTACACTACTACCTCCTATTGTGAGTTCTTACATCTTCCTCTGAGGCATTTGGGGCAGGCCATTGATGGAGATGGGATACTGGATTAGATGGACCTTGGGTTTGATCCGGTCTGGCAATTCCTGTGACCCTACAAAGCCAATAATACTTGCCATTTATATAGTACTATGCATTCAAACTGCCATAAAGGCATCATCTAATTCCTTACTAAGTAAATAGCAGAATGTCTGTGGAACTAAATTCATCTGGGCTGGGAATGATCATAAGGAAGAATCACACTGCAGAGCCAGTTTTCTTACATTTTCAATACCTCTTGGAAATCAGTGCCTTTTTTTACTCTCTGGTTCAGTTTTACTTATCTCATTGGCCCCAGATCTAGACAGGTGGAAGAATTCAGACCCAGGTGTTTTTAAGACATTTCCATCTGAAGATCAATGCTTTGATAAATCAGATGGGAGCAAACTTGTGAAACTTACCTCTTGGGTGAATACTTCAGAGGGTCGTGTGCTGGGATCTGAGCCCTGGCTGGGGACGGACTTTTGAAATCAGCTGTTTGTTTGCTGCTATTTCTGTAGCCTGGAGTGCCACATGAACGTTTCTGAAAATCTGATATGAACAAGGAATGGGAGGCTGTCAGCACTTCTGCTTTGGTAAAAGGAGCTAGACTACAGCGATGACTTATAATACACTGGATCATGAGATCAATGACTGAGAGGTGTCAAAAGATACTGAAATCTAACAATGGTTTGTGAGAACTGGGATTTAAAATCCATTGGTAAAGTCCTTAAGTAATTCCTCAGAGCCTGAGTCTCCTCTTTATTTAAGATGGTTTTTATATCAGTGTAACCTTTTGACCACAATGGAGTTACTCCTATTTTACTGTAATATAAATTAGAACAGAATCAGACCCTTAGATTTTATTCAGTCCTTAACCAGGTGAACGCCCATTGACTCACGGGGCCTGATTCTCTTTTCTCAGTGGTGTAAATTGAGAATAACACCTGTAAAATCCATGGATTTACACCTGTGTAAAACTGGAGTTAGTGAGATCAGACTCAGGACAGTGAGCTCAATAGTTGAAGTAACTCCTGAATAAAGCAAGTGTCAGTGTGATGGAGCAACGACGCTACAGTCCAGGAGATCTCAGCCACAAGTCTGCACCTGGCGAGGTGATAATTAAACCGTGGCGTTGAGGCAGCTGCACTTGGAATGCTGCGTGCAATACAAGAAAGATGTTAAAATACTGGAGGGGATCCAGAGAAGCGTAACAAAGATAATCCAAGGACTGTAGAAACTGACAACTAAGAAGAGTTAAAAGAACCATAATCCTCAAAAATATTTAGGTGCCTAACTAATGGGGCCTAAACACCTGGGAAGGTCTTGGCCTAAGGACCTGATCTTGCAAGGTTCAGAGAGCTGTACACTGCTGCAGGAAGTGCTATACATCTTGCAAGATCAGGCCATGAATGGACCATATTTGTCCACAATTATATGCACACAACTCCCATTGGAGTTAATATACCAGATAGTTCTCGTCTCTCACTAGGTTCTCCTTGAAGAAGAGCTGAGCTGTGATGAAATATCAGCCTACCTGGTTTCTGTCTCTCAACGACCACAAAAAAGTTTTTTTTCTTTATGAATTTATTTGTCTGTTACCTCAGCCCTCATGCTGCTTAACTTTCCTAGGTGCACAACCTCAAACCAGAAGTTCACCCTCTGCAATGGAGACTGCAGACTTTAGGACCAGATCTTCAAAGGGTGCAAATTGGAGCTTACATGTGAAGTTAGTGGAGCTCCATTGATTTGACACCAGCTGAGAATCTGCCCCATATGCACTCTCTATTGGATGCTGGTTTTGATGGTGTTTCCCAAAGAACTGAATATGTCATCATCTAGAAGGCTGCATTCATGCCAGAAGCGAGTTCTGTGTGCCTTTTCATAGGGTAAAAGTATGTGCATCCGCAAGCAGCACAAGCGATGAGGCCATAGCCAGAAACAACAGGCCTTTTGGAGTCATCTGTTAGTCATGGGCAGTTCAAGAGTACCTGCTGCTTTGGCATCAAAACACTGTCCAGCAGCAAACTATTTGTGCTGCATCGTGAGCTGCTGAACCACTTTGTGGATAGAGCACAAAAATAAATAAGCCAAAATTGGCTACCAAAAGCAGCACTCCTTGCTAGTGCAATGTTCATCCAACAAGCAGGGACCCACAGTCACCTATTCCAGCCGTAATTAAGACAGACCTCCTAATACCGTGATGGCCTCTGAACTTAAACCTGACATGAATGGTAGAGTTCTGCTGTGCAGAAACAAGGACAACTCAAAGATTTACTCTACAGTTCAGACTTACAGTGGGAACATTGAACTGTTTGTTAAAGGGAACACTTTTAACCCTTAGACCCCTGCTTTTTAGAGCACACGAGTTCGCAGGCTCACTTCACGGAAGGGTAGAATCTGAGCAGATTGAAAGAGGCTTCTGCTGCCTTGTGAGTTGCTGAACACCTGCTGAGCAAACTTGGTTGTGACAGACCCTCAGCTCATGTAAATGAGCATACCTCTACTGCCATCATGGGAGCTATGCTGATTTTCACCAGCTGACTTACAAAACCTCAATTAGAGCTGTGGTGCTTAACATTTCTCTGGATTTGGCCTGTGTTAACAAAATAATCTTGCCTTATACACTTTGCCTCTGATGGCAATACCCTGGCAAAAAAACAAACAAACCCCAACAATTAAAATATGAATCTTTGACAAGTGGCTGCATGGTATCTGCATTTTTCACAGGTATCAGCACTTGTCATACAGAATGGGCACTGCTCTAATCAGATAGATAGACAAATATTTAACATTTTTACAAGGTGTGCTATTTATCTGATAGAATGCAATAGCTCTGCCTTTTGAGTACATAATACATATTTGATAAGTTTGTACCGAATAAGTGACTGGTCTGAAGCCCAGTAACAAGGCTCCCATGGGCTTCACTGGGCTTTGGAGTAGAGCCTAAATCAACAACTCCAGACGGTGGGTCTCTATTGAATAGCTTGTCCCTGGTCCTACTGGAACTGTTAACTAATGTGTATTTGTTTTGTTTAAGTGTTTAGGATATATAAACTGTAGAGAATGTAGAAATATTAGCCATATGTTGATGGTGCCCCTCTCTCCTATCTTTCACATGTCTCCGATCTCCTGAGTCCTGGGGCTGACCAGTCAGAGTAGTTCCCAGTGTGCGTTACAGCAGTTTTACACTTGGTGTCAATGGCTCTCTGTGGGGCTGCAAGAAATTCCAGAAGCAAGGCCCTGGTGTGCACATGTCTCTATTCAGAGGAGTCAGCTGTGGTACTCCCTCTAGTCAGACAGGGAGCGAGACATTTAACCCCTTCCTGGCAATCTTTGGTCGAGGTGTACACATGCCATCACACTTCCCCACGGGACTCACTAACCACTCCTACACACACACCACTGTGGTGGTTAGTAATCACCAGTGCTCATCACCCCAGGTACATAGCCTTTCTTTAAAATCTTGAAACACTTAAGTGAGCATTTTAACTTTCCTAAGGATTCCGCGTGTGAGACTGTCTCATATCCTCTCCTCTGCCTGCAGATGAGAAGGGTGAATGCCTCTGTTAGATCTGCTCATCAACCCATTCCCATGGCATCAGCTCAACTTGAAGAGCTTGAACAGTAGCTGATGTCCTGCCCTGAAGAGGAACAGCAGCAGCATGGAGTACCCTCGCAGAGTCAATGGCTACTTCCATAGCTGCCCACCGATCTTTCCTGACCCAGTCAGACACAGGAGCATTTATAGAGCTGTAGAAGATGCCTGTGTAGCTTGCTGGCCTGAAGAAAACAGCAGTGCCATAATGAGCCCTACTCTGCTCATCCCATTCTAGTTTTCCTTCCAAGCACACACAACCAGGAATAGAGTAGGGATGCTAGTTAGAAACATTCACTTGCTATCTCTATAAGTATCAGCCATATAATGTTCTTTAATGTCTCTCAGTCAAATGGTAACCTGCTTATGTCTGCAAAAAAGCCCCAAGCTCATAGCTGTGGTTTTGAACTAGTTTAAAGCTGCATTTCTCTGAACTTTTGCCAATCAGCAAAGGAAACAAACGGAACACGATTTCTGCTGATCCTGCATCATGGGGTCTTTGCCAAACTTCCTGTCAGGACTTGTGGGAGGGAAATAAAATCTGTCTGTGAAATGAACTGCTTAAACAAACAGTGAGAGTAAAATCACAGGCTGTTTGTGGTACAATTAGCAGCCATCCAAAGGGTGAGATATACCACAAAACTAAGTACATTAGAAATCATATTACTTTATTAATAGTAATAATTGCATTTATATTTCTCCCTTAATTCCAAAAGATCCCAAAGGTCTTGATCCTGAACCCATTGAAGTTAATGATAAAACTCCCATTGATTTTAAGTACAGACCTGGTCCCAAAGTGCATTACAAGTGCAAATAATATATTACAAACAGATCATAAGGGAGTTCAGATTTCCTGATGCCAAATGTATGGTTAGGTCCTGCAGCCTTTATTCAGGCAAAACTCCCTGTGCAGTCAGAGGGAGATTTGCTTAGTGAAGGCTGCAGGATTGGGTGCATACTTCGTGTAGTCAGGAACTAAATTCAGCCCAAGCTTAACATCACAGCTCCCATTGACTTCAATGGATGGTGCATCTCCGTTCACCAGGACTGGACTTGGTCCCTGGAGTTTACTGTTCCATGGAAAATTCTGACATTTTGAAAAAAAAATTCACTCTGAATTGTAATGAAAGCCCAAAATGTCCTGTGAAACAAAAATTCTGAAAAACTTAATCCAAAACTAAAATTTTTCAGAATCATTTCATTTTGATTTTTAAAAAAAAGTGTTGATTTACTAAGGTAAAAGTCTTATTTCAGAGTTGTATCCAGTGTCATTGTAGCCATGCTGGTCCCAGGATATTAGAGAAACAAGGTGGGGGAGGGTAATATCTTTTATTGGACCAACTTCTGTTGGTGAGAGAGACAAGCTTTTGAGCTACACAGAATTCTTCCTCGGGTCTGGGAAATGTACTCAGAGTGTCACAAGCTAAATCTAAGGTTGAACAGATGGTTTGGTGTAAGTAGTTAGCACATACAGAGGAACCTCAGAGTTACGAACACCTTGGGAATGGAGGTTGGTTGTAACTCTGAACTGTTTGTAACTCTGAACAAAAAGTTATGGTTGGTCTTTCAAAAGTTTACAGCTGAAGATTGATTAACACAGTTTTGAAACTTTAGCATGCAGAAGAAAAATGCTGCTTTTAACCATCTTAATTCAAATGAAACAAGCACAGAAACAGTTTCCTTACTTTGTCAAATCTTTTTTTAAACTTTCCCTTTATTTTTTTATAATTTACATTTAACATGGTACTAT
The DNA here is from genome assembly GCF_015237465.2 of Chelonia mydas. NCBI lineage: Eukaryota > Metazoa > Chordata > Testudines > Cheloniidae > Chelonia > Chelonia mydas. The sequence continues at coordinate 29,367,412 of NC_051245.2, forward strand.
ACCGTATTTGCTTGGAGGGTGGGCAGCAGGGGTTGTCTCTGCTGCTGCCTGATTGCATACTTCCGGTTCCAGATGAGGTGTGTGGTTGACTGGTCAGTTCATAACTGTGGTGTTCATAAGTCTAAGGTTCGACTGTATTCTAAGGGATCATTCAAGGTGAAGTGGCCCATTAACTACCCTGCAGTCCTAGGACAAAAAGGGAGCCGATAATGAGTTATAGATTGTTGTAATAAGCCATAAATCCAGTGTCTTTATTAAGACCATGATTCTGAGTGTCTAGGAAAGTCATTGATTTAAGCTCCCAGGCATGACTTTTGAAAGTGTTGTGCAGGTTTTCTTTGAATCAGATATAGAGTGATCACTTTGTAAAAATTATTCACCAACACATGATATGATGTTTTTGTCTTTTATTATTGTCCTGTGTGAGTTCATTCGAGAGAGTAGTGATTGTGTGTTTTCACTGACATAGTTGTTATTAGCAAAAAGAAAAGGAGTACCTGTGACACCTTAGAGACTAACAAATTCATTAGAGCATAAGCTTTCGTGAGCTACAGCTCACTTCATTGGATGCATACAGTGGAAAATGTAGTGGGGAGATTTTATATACACAGAGAACATGAAACAATGGGTGTTACCATACAGACTGTAATAAGAGTGATCAGGAAAGGTGAGCTATTACCAGCAGGAAAGCGGGGGAGGGGGGACGGGGGGAGAGGAACCTTTTGTAGTGATAATCAAGGCGGGCCATTTCCAGCAGTTGACAAGAACAGTGGGGGGGGAATAAACAAGGGGAAATAGTTTTACTTTTTGTAATGACACGTCCACTCCCTGCCTTTATTCAAGCCTAAGTTAATGGTGTCCAGTTTGCAAATTCATTCCAATTCAGCAATCTCTCGTTGGAATCTGTTTTTGAAGCTTTTTGTTGAAGAATTGCCACTTTTAGGTCTGTAATCGAGTGACCAAAGAGATTGAAGTGTTCTCCAACTAGTTTTTGAATGTTATAATTCTTGACGTCTGATTTGTGTCCATTTATTCTTTTACGTAGAGACTGTCCGGTTTGGCCAATGTACATGGCAGAGGGGCATTGCTGGCACATGATGGCATATATCACATTGGTAGATGCGCAGGTGAACGAGCCTCTGATAGTGTGGCTGATGCGATTAGGCCCTATGATGGTGTCCCCTGAATAGATATGTGGACACAGTTGGCAACGGGCTTTGTTGCAAGGATAGGTTCCTGGGTTAGTGTTTTTGGTGTGTGGTTGCTGGTGAGTATTTGCTTCAGGTTGGGGGGTTGTCTGTAAGCAAGGACTGGCCTGTCTGCCAAGATCTGTGAGAGTGATGGGTCATCCTTCAGGATAGGTTGTAGATCCTTGATGATACGTTGGAGAGGTTTTAGTTGGGGGCTGAAGGTGATGGCTAGTGGCGTTCTGTTATTTTCTTTGTTGGGCCTGTCCTGTAGTAGGTAACTTCTGCGTACTCTTCTGGCTCTGTCAATCTGTTTCTTCACTTCAGCAGGTGGGTATTATAGTTGTAAGAACGCTTGATAGAGATCTTGTAGGTGTTTGTCTCTGGCTGAGGGGTTGGAGCAAATGCGGTTGTATCGTAGAGCTTGGCTGTAGACAATGGATCGTGTGGTGTGGTCTGGATGAAAGCTGCAGGCATGTAGGTAGGAATAGCGGTCAGTAGGTTTCCAGTATAGGGTTGTGTTTATGTGACCATCGTTTATTAGCACCGTAGTGTCCAGGAAGTGAATCTCTTGTGTGGACTGGTCCAGGCTGAGGTTGATGGTGGGATGGAAATTGTTGAAATCATGGTGGAATTCCTCAAGGACTTCTTTTCCATGGGTCCAGGTCATGAAGATGTCATCAATGTAGTGCAAGTAGCGTAGGGGCATTAGGGGACGACAGCTGAGGAAGCGTTGTTCTAAGTCAGCCATAAAAATGTTGGCATACTGTGGGGCCATGCGGGTACCCATAGCAGTGCCGCTGATTTGAAGGTATACATTGTCCCCAAATGTGAAATAGTTATGGGTGAGGACAAAGTCACAAAGTTCAGCCACCAGGTTTGCCGTGACATTATCGGGGATACTTTTCCTGATAGCTTGTAGTCCATCTTTGTGTGGAATGTTGGTGTAGAGGGCTTCTACATCCATAGTGGCTAGGATGGTGTTTTCAGGAAGATCACCGAAGGATTGTAGTTTCCTCAGGAAGTCAGTGGTGTCTCGAAGATAGCTGGGAGTGCTGGTAGCGTAGGGCCTGAGGAGGGAGTCTACATAGCCAGACAATCCTGCTGTCAGGGTGCCAATGCCTGAGATGATGGGGCGTCCAGGATTTCCAGGTTTATGGATCTTGGGTAGCAGATAGAATACCCCTGGTCGGGGTTCCAGGGGTGTGTCTGTGCGGATTTGTTCTTGTGCTTTTTCAGGGAGTTTCTTGAGCAGATGGTGTAGTTTCTTTTGGTAACCCTCAGTGGGATCAGTCTGTATGGTAACATCCATTGTTTCATGTTCTCTGTGTCTATAAAATCTCCCCACTATATTTTCCACTGTATGCATCCGATGAAGTGAGCTGTAGCTCACGAAAGCTTATGCTCTAATAAATTTGTTAGTCTCTAAGGTGCCACAAGTACTCCTTTTCTTTTTGTGGATACAGACTAACACGGCTGCTACTCTGAGACCAGTTGTTATTAGGGCACTCAGTGCTTTGGATGAGGTATACCACGTTGTGATAGGCATGTCTTTCTTATTTCATATTTATCATTTTGAATCATTTTGGTTTTGATGTTTATATTACATGAAAATAACAAACATATATGTGAAATATAATATTGATATTTCATAAAATGTAAAAGTCCAAAGGAAATGAATCAAAATGATAAAAATAAACAAAATTGTTTTGACTTTATTGAAACAAAATGAGAAAGATGAAACCATTTGTTTATACTTTTCCCCATCAAAAATGTTGTCAGAATTGACACAGCATCACAACATTTAGGTGAACCAGCATTTTACAGTAGAAAACTGGTCAGTTGAAATTTTTTCAGCCAGCTATAGCAGAACCAGCACCAGCAAACAAATATCAGGAGAAGTTTTTGTAATCAGGGCATTCAGGATAGCACTTGCATCACTTGGCAGCAGATGGCACATTATGTTAGATGAGAAGGGACGCTATGTTCAGACTTGTTTTGTTAGTGCATTTAACTGATATGTAGCATGTGTTACTGTTGTGCATTGCATGATTGACAGATAACTAAGAAATTAGGAGTAAGAAACACAGAATGCTAAAATAAATGTAGACACTGCAATTAAGGATCCCAATGTAACTAAATTTGGAGTGTTGCCAAGAAAAATCTATGGAGTAGTTACAAGTCTGATAGTCACTTTACTGACTTCAGTGAAATTAGTCAGAGGGAATTTTACCTGTGGATTATAAATCCTTTCTTAACATTAATATTGTAACCCCTTTGACTCCAGTCGGAGCTGCAAGTTCTCACTATCTCTGAAAATTACACCGGGGATTTTAAGTTGTGCACGCTTAATCAGTGGTCACTTTTGGACCTTAATCTTGCATTGTCTCAGTTTCCCCATTGTAAAATGGAAATAATCATATTTTCCACTCCACTCAGGTGTTGTGAGGCTAAATTTACTAATGTTTGTGAGGTACTATAGAAAAACACCTATAAATTATGACAAAAACAACAAGGTAATTAGATGTTTGCATTTAAGCACAAGGTTAGTGTAGTACAAGTCTGAATCTGTGGTCTTTTACATGCAAGGAGCAAATATTAGGCAACAAAGGAAGGGAAGAGAAACAAAACAAAGGGAATCAAGATGAGCAGGACACAGATTAATGCAAAGTGAAGAGAAAGGGACAACAAAAATACAGAGCAAGCTACTTGATGGCTAGAACTTCACTGGATTATAATTTATAATACCTATGATTTAATTTTCTAAAAGTGCAACAACACACTGTCAATAACAGTCATGTTGCATGGAAGAAGGACAACCTAGTGCAGGGGTGGGCAAACCTTTCGGCCCAAGGGCCACATCGGGGTTGCGAAACGGTATGGAGGGCTGGGTAGGGAAGGCTGTGCCTCCCCAAACAGTCTGGCCACCGCCCCTTATCTGCCCCCTCCCACTTCCTGCCCCCTGAATGCCCCCCTCAGAACCCTTGCCCCCATCCAACCCCCTCTGCTCCCTGTCCCCTGACTTCCCTGACCCCTATCCACACACACACCCTGACAGGCCCCCTGGAGCCCCGACCCATCCAACGCCACCTCACTCCTTGTCCCCTGACTGCCCCCTCCCGGGACCCCCATCCCTCACTGCTCCCCCCAGGACCCAACCCCCTATCTAACTCTCCCTGCTCCCTGGCTCCTGACCGCTCCCCCCAAACCTCCACCCTATCCAGCCGCCCCCTGTCCCCTGACTGCCCCCCGGGACCTCCTGCCCTTATCCAACCCCGCTCCCCCAGCCCGCTTACCATGCTGCTCAGAGCGGCAGGACAGGCGTATTGTAAAGCCTGGGAGGTGGGCAGGCGCAAGCCGCACTGCCCACACGGCAAAGTGGCTGCAGGGGAGGGGCTGGGGGCTAGCCTCCCCGGCCGGGAGCTCAGGGACCAGGCAGGATGGTCCCGCAGGCCGGATGTGGCCCACGAGCCGTAGTTTGCCCACCTCTGATCTAGTGGTTAAAGCACAGCATTGGCACTCAGGAGTTAAGGAGTTCCATTTGTAGCTCTGCCACTGACTTGCAAATTGACCCTAGGCATGGCAATTAACTTTCCACCCTGGAACAAAGGGGTAACACAACCTCCCTACTTCAGAAGGTAGGGATTATGAAGCTTAATATTTAATGTTTGTAAAGCACTATGCTTTTCTAGAGTTTTCCATAAGAAGATCTTAAATATTAATGATCAAAATAGAAGTTTATAAATAATTAGAATAATCACTCTGAGGCAAATCTTAGAAACTGCACACAAGCCAGGTACATGGCTGTGTGTAGGAATCCCCCACTTCCTCCAGGGGAAGGAATCCAGCCCTCCAGGCTTGTGAGCAGCAGGGGGTAGTGGACAGGTATGGCTAGGCTGCAATTAAAAATCCACAGCTAGCCCATGCCAGCTAACTTGAGCTTGCATGGCTCAGGCTAAGGGGCTGTTTAACTGTGGTGTAGATGTTTGGGCTCAGGCTTTAGGACCCTGTGAGGTGGGAGGGTCCCAGAGCTTGGGCCTGAGCCCTGTGAACACAAGTCAGCTGTCACGGGCCAGCTGCAGTGTTTAATTGCAGTGTTGACATATCTGAGGTAGTTAGTTGGCAAGTCATTGAACCAAAACACTTTCCATTCCCCTGGCTTCTATCAAGCCCCTTCTTATTCCTGGGGCGCAGGCAGGTGCCCCAGCGCTGTGCTCTGGCAATGTGCATTGGGTGCAGTCCCACTTAGGAGCTCCCCACATCCTGCTTCTCACCCCAGTTCTGTTGCATTCAGGGCTCTCCGCACCAGCAAGTTGTGGGCAAAATTTGCCCATATGGACCTAATCAGTCCTTATTTGAGCAAATCCAAATTGCTTCCAATGTGAATACTCCATTAATATTAGGTCTGGGCCCTGCAACATTCAATATAATGATGCCATGCCCTCGTCTTGTTCACAAAGAGCGCACCATACACACAACCCTTATGGTATGAAGAATATTTCAGCTCTCTCTCCCAGCTCCTCCGCCTCTGTGACCCATGGCTCCAGGAAATGAAAAGTTGTTTTTCTCTGCTGAAAGCAGCTTTTCACGTCCGGCAGCACTGCCCTGGTTGAAAGGTGAATGTTTCCACCTCATAGTGAAAACGGCAACAGTGAAGCCACATTTACTAAATTTCAGATCAGGTGCAAAATATGTCATTTGTTTCAGAAGCAATTATTTCATGAACGTATTCCTCACCTTTTGGCATGATGCTCATTTGCCTCACTCTGCTTTATACTGAAAGTGGAAAATACAAAGGTATTCTGACTCTCACAGGGAAAAGGCATTTCTCAACTACGTCCAGTATCTTTCTCCAAAAGGATTTTCTGACCTTCACCTCCCATGCAGCATTTTGTTTTATAAATGTAAAATTCAATAATGTTGAGAGAAACGTTATACAGCAATACATATGGATTATAGAGGGGTTTCCTGCTGAATAAATCGTGGTTCTGTTGAATTCGCTGTCAAAGCTGCCATTGGTTGGAAATGTTTATTGTTTTGTATGCACTGCTAGGGGGCTTATTCCTTCACCCTCTTACTTTTCTGGTCTTTCTTGCATGAACAGAGAGCAACAATACCTGAAGTCCGAAGGTGCAAACAATTTGATGTTTATTGGGGTGAACTTTTAGTAAGCAATTATTTTAATTTTCTTTCTTAGTATCCCCCTTCCCAGCTTTGACACCACAGAGCCTTGCCTGTGTCCCTGTTCCCATTCCCCCCACTTTAGCGAAACATAATTCCAATTCCCCATCCTCATTCCCTGTTCCTATTTCCTCCCCTTACTTTCTGATTGACTGCAGACTATATAGTAAAACTTGAGTTCAGCTTAGCTATACCTTAACCAATCATTTTACTAACATTTAACTAACCAATTCTAACATATTGTGACATAATTTAACCAATTATATTCCACCCTCTTAATTAGTTTACACCCAGCAAAATTAATTATACAGCAAACAAAAACAATCACAAAACCAAACAAATTATACAAACAATAGGAAAATGAAAACTAAAGTAATAAAACAAAACAAAATAAAAATTTCACATCCCAGCTATTAATAAGTAAGTTTTTGCCAAACAAAATGCTATCAAACTAAGTTTCCTTTTACATCTTCTATGCTCTTCCCTTTCTCTAAAGGTGATAGGCATTATTAAAACAGAATTGTATTCTTAACAGCCCAATAGCACCTTATTTTAAAGTAATTAGTTTAAAATGTAAGAATGTAACCATACACTTCCCAGCTTATGGCTGCTTCTGCTGCTTAGCCTAAGAACAGGGCCTCAAACTGTCACAGTAAAAAAAGGCCCTAGAAGCAAGCGAACTATGATTTTAATTCTTTCTTTTATACCTCTATAACTAGCTAAGTAATAAAAATACACCTAAATTCTTAAAGTATAGGCCTTTGCAAACAGACCTGAATATCTATATCCTAATATGCACTGCCTGTGAAAACTGTCTAGGTTTCTAGCGTAAATAAGGTTCTCTGTGAACTGAGTCCCTGAGGCCACATCGTGCTCCCCCAAACCCCTCATGGACAACACCCCAAACACTGAAGAGAACATGGAGAACTCCATCAAAATGTTTAGCACTTACTTTGGCTTCAGCACAGAAGGCTGCAGACAGTCCTTTTCAAACACTAAAACATTGCATTGTTCCTTTTTTAGTGGTCTCATGGTTGTACAGTATTTACATTGTTCTTAGCCTTTTTGTCTTTTTCTGGACTGACAAGACAGAAAAAAGGATCGTTTAAAAGACAATACCATCCTCAGGAGAAAAATGCTAGAATTGCTTCCTCCTCCTCCCTGTTTCGTGAGCACAACTGCTCACCAAAGGAAATAAAAATAAGAAGACACAATGTTGACCTCACTTACACCAATATAAATTGGGAGTAACTGCACTGATGTCAGTGGAGTTAACAAGTGTAACTTGTATATGGGAGATAAGGATCTCGCCCAGAGTTTGAAAAACAGCAGAAAGAACTGAGTAAATGTAAATGCATATCTTTGCTAACCACACCTTTCCTTTGAAAAATCTAAAGATAACAAAAGAACATGCTGACTCCTTTGCCTTACAGATGTAGCAGTTGATGATAGTCAGCTTTCTCAAACAATTCAGTAAATAAGCCCTGGTCTACACTAGGAGTTGAGGTCAAATTTAGCAGCGTTAAATCGATGTAAACCTGCACCCATCCACACGATGAAGCCCTTTTTTTCGACTTAAAGGGCTCTTAAAATCGATTTCCTTAATCCATCTCTGACAAGTGGATTAGCGCTTAAATCAGACTTGCCGGGTCGAATTTGGGGTACTGTGGCACAATTAGACGGTATTGGCCTCCGGGAGCTATCCCAGAGTGCTCTATTGTGACCACTCTGGACAGCATTCTCAACTCAGATGCACTGGCCAGGTAGATAGGAAAAGGCCCGCGAACTTTTGAATTTCAATTTCCTGTTTGCATGGTCACCTGCAGCTTGCCACGCTGGCCAGAGCTTATCAGCAGAGGTGACCACGCAGAGCTCATCAGCAGAGGTGACCATGATGGAGTCCCAGAATCGCAAAAGAGCTTCAGCGTGGACCGAATGGGAGGTACGGGATCTGATCGCTATATGGGGAGAGGAATCCGTGCTATCGGAACTCTGTTCCAGTTTTTGAAAGGCCAAAACATTTGTCAAAATCTCCCAGGGCATGAAGGACAGAGGCCATAACAGGGACCCGAAGCCATGCCGCGTGAAACTTAAGGAGCTAAGGAAAGCCTACTAGAAAACAGAGAGGCAAACGGCCGCTCTGGGTCAGAGCCCCAAACATGCCGCTTCTATGATGAGCTGCATGCCATTTTGAGGGGTTCAGCCACCACTACCCCAGCCGTGTTGTTTGACTCCTTCAATGGAGACGGAGGCAACACAGAGGCAGGTTTTGGGGACGAGGAAGATGATGATGATGAAGTTGTAGATAGGTCACAGCAAGCAAGCGGAGAAACCGGTTTTCCTGACAGCCAGGAACTGTTTTTCACCCTGAACCTGGAGGCAGTTCCCCCCGGACCCACCCAAGGCTGCCTCCCGGACCCGCCAGGCGGAGAAGGGACCTCTGGTGAGTGTACCTTTTAAAATACTATACATGGTTTAAAAGCAAGCATGTTTAATGATTAATTTGCCCTGGCATTTGCGGCTCTCCTGGATGTGCTCCCAAAGCCTTTGCAAAAGGTTTCTGGGGAGGGCAGCCTTATTCCACCCACCATGGTTGGACACTTTACCACACCAGGCTACTAGCACGTACTCGGGAATCATTGTAGAACAAAGCATTGCAGTGTATGTTTGCTGGCGTTCAGACAAGATCCGTTCTTTATCTCTCTGTGTTATCCTCAGGAGAGTGATATCATTAATGGTCACCTGGTTGAAATAGGGTGCTTTTCTTAAGGGGACATGCAGAGGTGCCCATTCCTGCTGGGCTGTTTGCCTGTGGCTGAACAGAAATGTTCCCCGCTGTTAGCCGGGGCCGGGGGGGGGGGCAGTGGCAAAATGCGACCTTGGAATGAAAGCACATGTGCTGTGTATGTAATGTTAACAGCAAGGTTTACCGTGAAAGAGTGTAGCCATTGTTCTAGAAAATGTGTCTTTTTAAATACCAATGCTGAGGCTGCTGGAGGATCAAACCAATATGCTCCAGCATATGGTTGAGCTGCAGAAAAGGCAGCAGGAGCACAGACCGCCTCTACAGCCCCGTGTAACCAACAGCCCTCCTCCCCAGGTTCCATAGCCTCCACACCCAGACGCCCAAGAACGCGGTGGGGGGGGGGCCTCCGGCCTCCCGGCCACTCCACCCCAGAGGATTGCCCAAGCAACAGAAGGCTGGCATTCAATAAGTTTTAAAGTTTTACACTTTTAAAGTGCTATGTGACCTTGTCCTTCCCTCCTCCACCACCCCTCCTGGTGCTTCTCTCCTCCACCACCCCTCCCGGGCTACCTTGGTAGTTATCCCCCTATTTGTGTGATGAATGAATAAAGAATGCATGAATGTGAAGCAACAATGACTTTATTGCCTCTGACAGCGGTGATCGAAGGGAGGAGGGGAGGGTGGTTAGCTTACAGGGAAGTAGAGTGAACCAAGGGGCGGTGGGTTTCATCATGGAGAAACAAACAGAACTTTCACACCGTAGCCTGGCCAGTCATGAAACTGGTTTTCAAAGCTTCTCTGATGTGCACCGCGCCCTCCTGTGCTCTTCTAACCGCCCTGGTGTCTGGCTGTGTGAAACCAGCAGCCAGGCGATTTGCCTCAACCTCCCACCCCACCATAAACGTCTCCCCCTTACTCTCACGGATATTATGGAGCGCACAGCAAGCAGTAATAAAAATGGGAATATTGGTTTCGCTGAGGTCTAACCAAGTCAGTAAACTGCGCCAGCGCACTTTTAAACGTCCAAATGCACATTCTACCACCATTCTGCACTTGCTCAGCCTGTAGTTGAAGAGCTCCTGACTACTGTCCAGGCTGCCTGTGTATGGCTTCATGAGCCATGACATTAAGGGGTAGGCTGGGTCCCCAAGGATAACTATAGACATTTCAACGTCCCCAACGGTTATTTTCTGGTCTGGGAATAAAGTCCCTTCTGGCAGCTTTTGAAACAGACCAGAGTTCCTGAAGATGCGAGCGTCATGTACCTTTCCCGGCCATCCCACGTTGATGTTGGTGAAACGTCCCTTGTGATCCACCAGTGCTTGCAGCACTATTGAAAAGTACCCCTTGCGGTTTATGTACTCGCCGGCTTGGTGCTCCGGTGCCAAGATAGGGATATGGATTCCGTCTATGGCCCCACCACAGTTAGGGAATCCCATTGCAGCAAAGCCATGCACTATGACCTGCACATTTCCCAGGTCACTACCCTTGATATCAGCAGATCTTTGATTGCGGTGGCTACTTGCATCACAGCAGCCCCCACAGTAAATTTTCCCACTCCAAATTGATTCCCGACTGACTGGTAGCTGTCTGGCGTTGCAAGCTTCCACAGGGCTATTGCCACTTGCTTCTCAACTGTGAGGGCTGCTCTCATCTTGGTATTCTTGCGCTTCAGGGCAGGGGAAAGCAAGTCACAAAGTTCCATGAAAGTGCCCTTACGCATGCGAAAGTTTCGCAACCACTGGGAATCGTCCCAGACCTGCAACACTATGCAGTCCCACCTGTCTGTGCTTGTTTCCCGAGCCCAGAATTGGCGTTCCACCACATGAACCTGGCCCATTAGCACCATGATGCCCACATTGCCAGGGCCCATGCTTTGAGAGAAGTCTGTGTTCATGTCCTCATCACTCACGTTACCGCGCTGACGTCGCCTACTCGCCCGGTATCGCTTTGCCAGGTTCTGGTGCTGCATATACTGCTGGATAATGCGCGTGGTGTTTAATGTGCTCCTAATTGCCAAAGTGATCTTAGCGGGCTCATTGCTTGCCGTGGTATGGCATCTGCACAGAAAAAAGGAACTATTGTCTGCCGTTGCCCTGACGGAGGGAGGGGCGACTGATGACATGGCTTACAGGGTTGGCTTACAGGGAATTAAAATCAACAAAGGGGGTGGCTTTGCGAGAAACTGAATGGCCCCCTCAAGGATAGAACTCAAAACTGGGTTTGGCAGGCCGTTGATTTCACAGAGGGAAGGAGGGAGGGAGGAGAAAATGAATACAAAACAAATCTGGTCTATTTCTTGTTTTCAGCCACTTCATCTATCTTTGTACATCTTGCTGGCAGCAGACTGTGCAGTACGACCGCTAGCCGTCATCATCTCCTGGGTGCTCAGCAGAAGACGGTGCAGTATGACGACTAGCCATCATCTTCTGCTGGCTGGAGGTTAAAAGACAGTGCACTGCCGGTAGGACTGAATCGCCACGAGACAAAACTTAAAAGGGAAACGACCTGGCTGAGTCACTCCCATGTTTGCCCAGGCGCCCGATTAAAAGAGCACCCAGGACTACGTTGATGATGGCTACCAGTCATACTGCACTGTCTGCTGCCAAAAGGCAATTAACTGCTGCTGTGTAGCAATGCAGTACCACGTCTGCCAGCACCCAGGAGACATACGGTGACGGTTACCTGAGCGGGCTCCATGCTTGCCGTGGTATGGCATCTGCACAGGTAACTCAAGAAAAAAGGCACAAAATGATTGTCTGCCCTTGCTTTCATGGAGTGAGGGAGGGAACGGGGGCCTGATGATAAGTACCCAGAACCACCCACGACAATGTTCTGGCCCCATCAGGCACTGGGATTTCTACCCAGAATTCAGATGGGCGGCGGAGACTGTGGGATAGCCACCCACAGTGCAACGCTCCGGAAGTCGACGGTTGCCTCGGTACTGTGGACACACTCCGCCGACTACATGCACTTAGAGCACTTGTGTGGGGACAGACACAATCAACTGTATAAAACCGCTTTCTACAAAACCGACTTCTATAAATTCGACCTAATTTCATAGTGTAGACATACCCTAAGTTACAATTTTCTGAACATTTCATTTTATAACCATAATTTTGACTATCACTAATTCTACACTCCTCTCCTCCTCCACTGAAATAGAAAGCACAGATGGTGGAGGGGAAAGTGAACTTAGACTGACCTCCTCTGTCCCCCATCACTAACACTGTATGAGGCATAGCTCATACAAGTCTCTTATTTCCTTCTGTAAGCAATTGAATCTACAATCTGAAACCTGGAATCTCTTCACTATAAGCTATAGTGGGGTTATTGAGGGGGTTTACAAAAAAGGATTTCCTCTTGCTTAACAGCATATGTCTGGTTTGCACTGGGAATGAAAATAAAGCCATGTCAGCCACAAAACAGCAATTCCAAGGTATGCATGAGACTATCCTGAGCTTTCGGATAACAAAAAGATTCATCACAAGTCCCTGAGCTCACTACAAGGGTAACTGAGTAAAATTCTATGGCCTGTGTTATACAGAAAGTCAGACTAGATAATCTAATGCTCCCATCTGACTTTAAAATCTACTAATCACTGCTGCTGGGAAGTGATAGCCATAAAATTCTAGACCATAAATTGAACGGGGCTTCTAATTCAGCTCATTAATTCCTCACATATCCTTAGATCAGAGAATTTTTGGCAACAGCTATATCAAAATAAATAAGGGGAACTATGGTTACACTTTTTCTCCCTGTTACATAGATCATACAAGTAGAATGTTTAGGTTGCTTTAAATGTTCATAGTTAGCATCTGAAACAAATCAGTGGCGAGAGATATCTGCCACCCAATGGGAAAGGCTGATCACACTCAATCCATATACTTTCTTCAGTGTTCTCAGAATCATCTTGCATCTGGAGGCAAAATCTTGCCTTACTGAGGATTGATATATTTCCAAGATCCAGCTAAGTCCAGCTGCCCAGGAGTTTTAGTGCATCATACAAATGAATACAGCTTTCTCTGGACTTTTGCTGATGGCAATTGTGGAAGGGTCACATGATGCTGGAGTAAGAAAGGAGTGGTAGAAAAATGTAGAAGTGGTTAATGGTGACAAAAGTAGCAATGGTACATTTTCAAAAGGAGGCAATGGATGTTGGAAGGGGGTTCAAAGAAGTAGGTGATTTTGTTCATATAGGTATAGAATAAACTACTGAGCACAAAGAATAATGAGGTATTTCTCAGAGTTACAGTTAAACTATATTGGCTTCTAACAAACACGATACAACATAAAATATATTTAAGCACTGGCTCTGATTCTCAGGTGCTGTCAAGCTATAAATAGCCCAGGACACAAGGAGGGGCAAAGGTGGCACAGTGTACCTCAGTTATTCTTGGACCAGCCAGAGGCTTGGCTATTTATAGCTTGACCCCCCGTGCCAGTTAGAGCAGCTTCAGGGCCCAAGGTCTCAATGGGTCACTGCTACCCTGAGGAACCACCAGAGATAGGTGGCACTTCAGCCACATCCTCTTTTCCCCAACAATGTCCGCATCGCTGGCTGTGAGCAGGATGGCATAGAGATGGACACTGTCTCTACACCATGCAGGGACTCCCTATGTTAGGATGAGGCCTCAGTGGCTGGATCCACCAGCTTTATAGGCCCATTGTGCTGATGGAGCCAGTGTCAAAAAGGTTGCAGCTCAACAATGAATTGTGCCCAATATCATATATAATAAATTAGTATTTGCTTGTGTCTATGATTTTATGGGCTTTCTAGTAAACTAGGCAGTGGGACTTGAAACCTATCCTTTAGCTCTCTGGCCCTGGTAAATCAGCTGGCAGCTCCTTCATGGAGCTGCCACGGGCATGTACCTGGCCCAGTTCATCTGCATCCCCAATACCTGTCCTTTTTGAGGAGTGAGGGAGACCCTGGCATATGTCGGTTTGGAGTGTGCTAGGTACAGCCCCCTTTTCCGACTCCTCCAGAACCTTCTCCTAAGGTTTTCCCCACATTTCCTGATCTATGCACATCCAGTCCATAGCCCCACGAAGTCATGAGACCTCCTCATCAACCTCCTCCTGGTGTTGGCCAAAGTGGCCATATAATACCAGGAGGGGGATGCTGGGCGAGGGGGGTGCTCTGCGACTGTGGGGCCTACTTTCATTCCTCCTTTGGCTCTTATATCCGGGCAGAGTTCCTCTGGGCAGCATCTGTTGGCTCCCTAAGACACTTTTGAGGAGAGGTGGGTGCTGTCTGAGGTTCTCTATATAAAAACAGCCATACTGGGTCAGACCAAAATTAATAGGCAGCAGGTTTAAAACAAACAAAAGGAAGTTGTTTTTTTTTCACACAATGCACAGTGGAACTCCTTGCCAGAGGATGTTGTGAAGGCCAAGACTATAATGGTTCAAAAAAGAACTAGATAAGTTCCTGGAGGATAGGTCTGTGATGGGTTGTCACCCTTGGGATGCAGTCTGGGCGCTGTGGGAACCGCTGGGCCCCTGTAACCACTCAGTTGGGTTGGCCCTGCTCATACCGCTTGGGGACACAGCCAGCCTAACCCAGGTCCTGTTATCACCCAACACAACAGCAGGTGGTGCCACACATCCAAACTGAGCTACCAGTTTCACCCAAGCCACTCAAATATATGCAACAGACAGCAGCCAATTTCCCCGCTTTCCAGCCATTACTTGGAGGCTGTCTGTAGCATTTTCAGGGAGGCTTCCCAAGGCTTCCCTCCTAAGGCCTATTGTTTTTTTCTATTGGCCCATTGCCCTGAATAGGCCCTTCCCCACCCACTATCTAGACTGAATGCATCTTGTCTAGTGGGCATTACCCAGGTGTAACTACATTTGAAATATAGATGCATAGTCTATATTCATAACTTCAGATACAAAAAAGATACATGCATACAAATAGGATAATCGTATTCAGCAAATCATAAATTTTCCAATGACACCTCATATGACTTATCTTGCATAAAATACATTATAATTATGTCATAATCATATCATCATAATATCACTGCGAAGAATATGGGGTGCAGTGTCACAAGGACCATCAATGGCTATTAGCTAGGTTGGGAAGAGATGGTGTCCCTAGCCTCTGTTTGCCAGAAGCTGGGAATAGGTGACAGAGGATGGATCACTTGGTGATTACCTGTTCTGTTCATTCCTTCTGGGGCACCTGGCATTGGCCACTGTCAGAAGACAGGATACTGGGCTAGATGGACCTTTGATCTGACCCAGTATAGCCCTTCTTATGTTCCACCCCATCACAGGATTCTAAAGGAATTCAGTAACAAAATTAGGCAGATCTAAAGATAACCCACCATAAAGATAGTTAAAAATTGATTAGCTACCAATAAATAAAATAATTACGTAACACAAAGATAGTCAAGTGGATATAGCTTCAACCTTATCTGTTATACTCACTGCAAAGGACAAGTACCACCTGCGATGTTCCAGACAATAGTAAGGAACATTTTTTGGAGGACAGTGGGGAAGTATTGCAGGGGATGGCAGCTGGGTGGCTTCTGATTTTCTGGAAGTGCTTAGATTTTTTGAACATGCCTGGAAAAAAGTTGGCCCATAACTCTGTCACCAGAGACAAACTAAGACCCTTACTTGGAGTAGCACCTTACCTCACAAACAGTCCTATTCATTTCTGTGGGACTATGCCGAGAGTAAGGTACTTCCAAAAATGAGTAGTATCAAAATGTGACCCAAAGTCTGATCACAGTAGCTGATGGTGCCTGAGAGTCACAGTAGCACTTTGCGATCTTGTTTGCATATTGCAACTGAATTTAAAAATCAGTATTGGGTGAGTAAGGGTCCTTTCAATAGTTCCTCTACACTGCAGCACAAATGCATAGATTTTCCCTTTAATCCACTCCCCAAAATAAATAAATAGCCAGACAGCATGTCTTGAGAGAGGTCTGTCAGGTCCTAGCCCCGCTCTCATTCTCCTAAATTAAATTCTATCATGTGGGTGGACTGGTATAAACATCCATCATCCAGCTGTCCCCAAATGGGGCAATTAGGAGGGTAAAGCAGGAGGTGAGAAGGAAAGAAATAAAAGCTACGAAAGATGGGGAGGAAGAGGAAAAAGATAGGACGACAGACAAAAATATAGACTCATAAATAACAAACAAACCTACCAAGATAGGGAGAAGTTGATGAGATTAAACCCTTTGTGGGAATGGTCAGTACTTCTTAATTGTTATACAGCATTTTGAGCCCACAGTACTAGGTGCCTTAGTTGTATTTCAGTCAGCTTGATTACATGCCATTCAAAATTCTGTTCTTTCAACAAGAATTAGACTCATAGTAATATTGAACAAACCTTTAGCTGCATTTTTGTAAAAACAACTGAGTGCTATCATGAAAGGACTCATCATTCCTAATGCAATTCAGTAAATTAGAAAAAAAGAAGGGGACGGTAGACAATTTCTCAACCTTCTAGTCTAACCAGATCCATTAACAAGATATTATTGAATTTCATTGCACCAGGAAATCTGCTGTGCAATAAGCGAGGAAACAGAAGGAACATAAATTTGATTTTGAATCACAAAGGATCCAGGATATCTCTGGATCAAGAACTGAAACTAGCAGTAATTACGAAAATAACTTTATTAAACAAGCTCAGCAGGAGTTTTGGTTTGGTTTCAAGTTTGTAGCAGGGAAAAGGAGAAATGAAGAAAAGGGAGGGGTAAAAGATTAAAATTTCTTGGCTGAAGAGATGGAACTGCTCAACAGATGTAACTTGGCCAAAGCTACAGTGTATGTGAATTGACATAGCTCCAGTAATTTAAATAAGCTTATGCCAGTTTACACCAGCTGAAGATCAGGCCTTTCTGTTTCCCGCTGACCACATCTGAAAATTAATGAGTCAGAGTTTGATTCTTCACCGCTTTCCACCTTGTCTGGTCATTTATACCTGTGACAAGTGAGTGCCCAGAGGGTGTAAAATACTCCCCAGTGAGAACTGCATGGACACCGGTGGTGGTATTGCACCAGCATAAAGAGGAGTAATTCCACTGAAGCCAATGACAATGGTGTTAAATGTATATGGTGAAATGGTGTTAGATCAGAATCTGGCTGTGGTGGAAGTGGGGCTGCTCTGTAATAATTTATTAATACTGTACTGTGACCAGGTTATTGTAGTGTTTACTATATGAATATGATGATATAACTGTCTGTTGGGAAAACAAGCAAGAAATGGGAAAATATCTTGAGAGAGACACCCTTCTGCCGAAACTTAAGGGACAATGCAAGAGCTATTCGCTTTGATGTTCTGCCTCTGATCCTCTGCAGAGCTCACCTATCTGGTTTTGGGCAGCAGGGTCCAATCCTGGGAAAGTGAGAAGACAGAGGACTTCTGAATAGACAAAAAGGTGACCCTTTCTCTGCAGGGAGGGAGTCTTGGGAAGCTGTTTGAGAGGCAATAGACTGACACTTGCAGACACTGCTGGGAGTGTCTGAAGAACCCTTTCTAGGCTGAGGGCTCCCATCAAAGGATGGTAGGGCTTTAGGTACAATAGATAATCATGTAGATCTTTTGCTGTGTGAAAATACTTTTATTATATTATGCCTAGTTCCTACTGTTAAGATTAATCAATACTTTGGTTTATGAATGCTGTCTGGTCACAGTATTCACTGCTGGTTACCGACTCCTGAAGGGAAGAACCATAGATACCAAACCCAATTGAACCTGTTAGGGAAGCACAGTTGATCCATAGAGTCCGGTGTCAGATGGGAGAATCGTGGGCTTCCACCTTAGGACAGATAAAGACATAAGGCCTGAGTAGGGTTACCACCTGTCCAGGTTTTACCCTGACAGTCCAATTTTTTATTTACCTGGACAGTCCAATGGCTTGTGTCCGGGTGCCATTTTAGGGTTGCCAGATGCCCATTTTTTTACCGGAAATTTCTTGGATGAAGAAAAACGTCTGGTCGAAAATGGGACCTGGCAGTGTCTGGTCAGATGTATTGACCAGACCAAAAGCCCGGTTACTGAGGGGTGGGCACTAGGTCATTAACCTGTGCCAGCCCCTGCTCAGCTGGGGCTGCTTCCTATTGCAGGCAGGCTCCTTCTCAGGCTGCAGCTGCTCCCGTCCCAGCCCCAGAGCAGAGTGAACCCAGCGGAAGTGGGGGAAGGGAGGTGGAGACAATCCAGCAAGCGATGGCAGAAGAGGAGCGAGCAATGGGGGCAGGACCTTGGGAGAAGAGACAGAGAAGGGCAGACCCTTGAGGGAAGAGGCGAAGCAGGAACGCAGCCTTGAAGAAAAGGTGGGGAAGGAGGTGGGACCTCAGGGGTCCAGTTATGAACAATTAGAAAGGTGGCAATCCTAAGCACTCTGATAGACTAGAGAAGGTACAAAGGCGCAGGTAGGCCCGTAACCATAAGACAGGGTAAATTTGTTTTAAAACATCAACAGCCACAGGAAGGTAAATGGGAAAAAAGCAAACACATTTATTTAGCTGCTGTATTTTATGTCATTTCTAATTACTCAGGAAAGCAACTGCATTTGTTAAGTCATTTCCAGAAAGACTGAATTGTTTTTCCGTGTTTGTACATGTATATGTAAAATGTGGAAATGACATATACAAAATAATGGGGTGCTTTTCAAAACTGAATCTTACTTTATGAGAAGTTATTTGTAAAGTACCAGTGTCAATTTAGTTGCAGTCACAAATTGTATACAATAATTTGATCATCTGGAAATGATCAGAGGCCATAAAATCATTTCCTTATGGTTGAACTATTGCTGGTTTCACATTTTTTCCAGTACCGTGCCAGGAATTGCATCTCTCCTACTGAAGGTTATTAATTTGACATTAAATTACAATTATTTGGCACAAATAAAGCTACGGCAGCCATTATGTGTTTTTATGTTATGAACAAAACAAGCTACTGAACAGCTGCTGGAAGCTTTGAATACCTAGGAATGCAGGTTTTGCCAAGGACTATTTAAAAATGTTCAATTGAATTTCACTGAATTTTCATTTTGTTTGCTGTTAGTAGGATTTGTTCACTAACACACACAGTTAAAGTACAAGCAGTTATTCCACCTATGAACGAGAAGCGGAGCCCCAAGATAAGGGAGCCCAGGCAGCCTTGGGAAAGGAGCAACAGCCAACTGGCCATTAAAGATGAGCTCAGTAACATCAATTTCGCAAGTGAGCACATACGAACCTGTCATAATAGCCACAAGTCTGTGGGAAAGCTTATGAATGTGCTCCTTTTTTGCTAATATCCTAGACGTGCGGCATTAATAGCTAGTTTCACATTGCTGGGATTGTGAAAGAGTGTGGGAAGGTTGGTTGATTGGCGTTGATAGTGCCTGTGATATTGCAATCCCGTGCAGTAGCTTCGGGGACCATTGCAGTACATTTATGAATTATTTGTATATGACTGTGTTCTACTCCACGGTGGAGGATTACTGCAACGCCACAGGGATTATTAAACAACAGGGATTATTAAACAACTCAAGAGACGCACCACCCTTTAGAGTAGTTTATATATACTGGTTCAGACTGGGTTTTCCAAAACTAGGAAACAAAAAAAAATGGCTTTTGGTATAATAGGATGATCTGGAACTGACTGGCAGTCTTTCTTTTGATTCAGCAGATAGGACCTTTGGTCCTAAGCAGACCTCAACACTGAAGAGCTCGAAGGGGTGTTGGCTTCCCAGATTCCCCACGTGGAAGTTGGGTGATTTCTGGTATGTTTAGTAAGAGTGCAAGAACTTTTTATTGTATTTATGTTTTCTCTGTAATGCTTTTGTCCTATGAATAAATATACTTTGCTTTGGAAGAGCTGTGTGGTAACTTGTAATGGCTGACCTACACTGGTCATTGTCCTCAGAAAAAGCACATCCCAGAGCTGGTCTTTAGCAGACTAGCTTCCTGAGGCTATCACAGTGTATGGGAGGGGGCTGTGCAGCCCTTAAACCCCAGTCAGAAAGGACTGGAACATAGGTCCCTGCTGAGAGACAAGTGACTGCTGGAGGCTTGAGACCCAACTGGGCACTCCTGGAGGGGAAAATGGTAATACACATGTTCTTACCCTAAAATTGTGACATTGTCGTCTCATTTTTCCCCCTCCTGGGCATTGAAATGTTATATCCTTTTGAGTCATCTAAGGCCTGGTCTATACTAGGAAATTAGGTTGATATAAATACATCACTCAGGGGTGTGAAAAATCCACTTCTGAGCGACAGTTAAACCAACCTAACACCAGGCACAGACAGCACTCGGTTGACAGGAGACCAAGCCACCACTTCTCGTGGAGATGAAGTACGAAGCCCTGCAGCTCCACTGCTGCAACATTTTAAAGTGTAGACAAGCTTTGTCAACAAGGCTCCTAGTAGACGCACCTCGACTAAAACCTCCTTCTCCTGGAGGAAGGATGTGCTGTTAATGTACAGGGGGGAGGATTAGGCACAGATGCCGGTGTTGGTAGCAGGATCATGGCCGGCCGGTGAACTTGGGGAGACTAGCCCCCTGCCCCGCCCCTACCCTGGCCTGAAGGGGGGGGGCGGGGGGGCAAAACAAAATTAAAGGTAAAAAAGATCAGAGCAGGAAACTTGAAACAAGCTGGAAAAACTGATCACGGGGAAGGTTTTCGGCAGTGTAAAGCCTGCGACTCGAGCAGCAGGCCGGAAGCCTGGTCGAGTGGGACTAGAACCGGCACTGTGCCCTGGGATGAGACACGTGGGCCCTCGCTAGGGTGCAGACAGCAGCCCCTGGGGCACTTCTAGCCGCCGCCCCGCTTCCGCAGACCGGAGACCCCCGGGACAGCGCGGGCCGAGCTCCCGCTTCGGCAGCAGCAGCCACGTACTCCTGAACTTGGAGAGCCCATCCCGCGGCTCCCAGAATGCAACGCGCCACGCCATTCCTGGCGGAGACTACGACTCCCAGCGTCCCCCGGGTCAGCTGGTCCCAAGCGCCCTGTGGTGCTAAAGGTCACCGTGCCGTCACTTCCGGTACGCGGTGCAGGCCGGGAATGCGAGTCGCGATTGGCCGGCGCCCTCCCCGCTTTTCGGCGAGCTGGGGGAGCAGGAAGCGGCAGAGCCGGCGAGACGAGGCGAGAGGCTCCTCGCGGTGAGTACCAGGCGCAACGCCCATCCCCCCTCGGGGCGCGCGCGTCTCCGGGGTGCGACCCCGGCCGGGAGGGGGATTGAAAAGGGATCGATTTAATGCGCGCTTTGATGACGTAATAACGACTACAGGGCCCGAGGCGCCGCCAGGTGCCTGGCTCAGGCTGTTCCTTCCGCCCGCCTCACGGTGGGGGCCCGGCCGCGCCAAGTCCCCGCTCGTAGCAGCCTGGTAGCCCGTTGTTCTGTCGCCGAGTTATCCGACACCCGCGGGTGCTCCACACGTCTAGGCCTTCCGCCTTCCCTAGCGCCTGGCTCTTAGCGAACGTCCATTGGCTCGTGTCCTGCCTTGGTGTCACCCACTTCCCTGCAATTGGCTGGAGTGTATTTGATTGGCAGCAAGTTTTCCCTATTGGGGTCGAGGGTTGAGGTCATGTGACCAGCTTGGGCTGGGGCGCTGAGGTTCGAACCCGGGGAAGCTGCGCTCTTTGGGCACGTGGCAGCCTCGCCTGGCCCTGCTGGGCGTGAGGCAGGGGGCGCCATGTGCCCACCCCCACTGTGCTCCATGTTGCAGGGGCCGCAGAGGGGACGAGACACTACCCACCCCACCGTGCTTCTGGGGGTGGTCACGACGTGGAGGGCGTGAGACGTGTCCTGCTTCACCTTGCTCCATTCCTGCTAGGCAGTCACTGTACTGTGTCCCTGCTGCAGGGTCACAACGCCATGGGGACCTAACACATCCCACCTTGTCTCATGCTCCATCCATGCTGTGGGGTTGCCACGCAGAATGGGACATTATGTGTCCTCTTCCACTTCACCATGTTCCATCCCTGCTGCAATGGGACAATACGAAAAGGGAACATAGTGAATTACCAAATCTAATGGCAGATGATGATGCAGAGAGAAAAATAACACCTACCTCTTGGGGAGATGCTGAAAAAAGGAGCTGACTCATGTCATGGAAGGGATATGATCTATTTTGCCTTGAATGAATGCACCATAGAGAGAGGATGAGTGTCTTACTTGGCACAGTGCTGCAGAGGAGACTGTAATGCATTGCACACTGCCATGTGCTTTCTTGAGGGTTTGCAGGAGGGAGTATGGCCTTGCATATGATAATGCTTGACCTGTCTTCTGGAATTGACCAACATACTATGCTTGGATGAGGATGGAACAACGAGCTCAGAGTCATGGTGCTTACATAGGGTGACCAGATGTCCCGATTTTTGGGGCCTTTTCTTACATAGGAACCTATTACCCCCTACCCCCATCCTGATTTTTCACACTTGCTATCTGGTCACCCTATGCTTACATGAGCTGTACGTTTCCATAAAGCAGAGGATGGCTGCAATAAACTGTTCTAGGTTAGCTTGACACGGTTCTTTGCCATTGTGACAGCATACACTGGGCAGTTTGGTGCAATGTTTCCTTTCTGTTGATTAGCATACAGTTCTTGGTAAATGACAGTAGTTCAAATAGATCTATGATTAAAAATATTTTGTTATTGCTAAAAGAAAAGGAGTACTTGTGGCACCTTAGAGACTAACCAATTTATTTGAGCATAAGCTTTCGTGAGCTACAGCATCCAATGAAGTGAGCTGTAGCTCACAAAAGCTTATGCTCAGATAAATTGGTTAGCCTCTAAGGTGTCACAAGTACTCCTTTTCTTTTTGCGAATACAGACTAACACGGCTGCTACTCTGAAACCTTTGTTATTGCTGACAACTTGATTAATGCTGCACGTGTATCCTGGCTTTTGAGCTAATAGATCACATAACAGGCTACATCTTTATTTAGTGATCACAAACTGATTTATCCTGCCATCATTACTTCTGTCACTTTTATTTTAGCAGTTCCTATCTATGTGTATTTATAGATTGCTTATATCCCTGTAGTAGCTAAACCAGGGGTCTCAAACTCCCGGCCCGCGGGCCATCTGCGGCCTGAGAACCTCCGCAATGTGGCCCGCAAGGTTCCAGCAGTTTTGGGGCCGAGTCACTCCCTTGGCCCCACCTGCCGCCCCGGGCACTCCCACTCGCCCCCTGTCCCCTGGGCGATTTGCAATGGCCCGGGGCCCTGCCCACCACTGGCAAGGGAGTTGAGCGGCTTCCTGCCAGCTTGCTCCATGTGGTTGCCAGCCCCTCCCTGCAGCTCCTGGGCAGGGCTGTGCCTCTGCCCCCGCCCCGAGTGCCCCTGCGGCTAACGGGACGCTTTGGGGGTGGTGCCTGGAGGCAGCAGTGCACGGAGGCCCCCCACCCGGCCGTGCCTTAGAGCCCCAGGAAAGCGCTGCATCCTCCAACCCCCTCTCAGAGCCTGCACCCCCTCCCCACGTACCCCCTCCAGCCCCCAAACTCCCTCCCAGAGCCTGCACCCCCTTCCCACACAACCTCTCCCACCCCTCCTCCCTCCCAGAGCCTGCAATCTCACCCCCTCCTCCTGCAGCCCCACCCCCTGTCCCAGCCCAGAGCCTGCACCCAGCACCCACTCCATCCCAGAGCCTGTACCCCAGACCCCCTCCCCCACCCAAACTCCCTCCCAGAGCCCAACCTCTCACTCCTTCTGCACAAAATTACCTCCCAGAGCCTGCACCCCAATCCCCTACCCCAGACCTCCTCCCCCACCCAAACTCCCTCCCAGAGCCTTAGGCAGGTGCGGGGGCGGAGTTTTGGGGGTCCAAGTTCTGGGCAGCAAGAGTGACATTATTGGCCCGCTGGGAGGATTTGAGGATTGGCATTGGCCCTAAGGTAAATTGAGTTTGAGACTCCCGATGAAAACACTGAGTTTTAACTATTTCTCGTAATAATGCTGTCCTCCTATCTTTCAATTTATTGAGAGATTCGTTCTTTGGATTTTTTTTTATTTTTATTTTTTTTACAGTATTCCACTTTAGTGTATAAATATTCTAAAACTATGAGTCTTAGGGAATGAAGTGAAATATACAAAGCTCTGTTCTTCTGTGATTTAGAGAATTTGCCTTCAGAAAAATGAGCTGTGGATAAGTCCAGTTTGGAAAGTTCTTTGGGGCTTTCAGACATTTTTGAACATAGGAGGCATTCGACCTCTTACCCCCCATTCTGGAGAACAATTACTGTTTTTTGTTTCTGGGGATTCTTTATATATGTTCTGCATTTTTGCACTTTGGTATCACTTGGGGATATTTTGCATATAGTTTGAACTTCCACAAGAGAAAAACATGGTGCAGCATGTAATGGACAAGAACCTTCCAAAGCATGCAGTGAAGTATGGTTCCTTTGAGGTAAATTCACTGCTGATCTAGGTTGGTGAAACTCCATTAGTTTCAGTGGAGTTGAGATTGCTTATGGCAGGAATTAATTTCATGGAATCATAGACTTTAATGTCAGAAGGGACCATTATGGTCGTCTAGTCTGACCTGCACAAAGCAGGCCACAGAATCTCACCCACCCACTCCTGCAGTAAACCTCTCACCTATGTCTGAGCTCTTGGAGTCCTCAAATCATGGTTTAAAGACTTCAAGGTGCAGAGAATCCTCCAGCAAGTGACCCGTGCCCCATGCTGCAGAGGAAGGCAAAAAACCCCTAGGGCCTCTTCCAATCTGACCTCCCTGGAGGAAAATTCCTTCCTTACCCCAAATATGGCAATCAGCTGAACCCTGAGCATGTGGACAAGATTCACCAGCCAGATACCCAGGAAAAAATTCTCTGTAGTAACTCAGATCCCACCCCATCTAACATCCCATCACAGGCCATTGGGCCTACTTACCATGAATAGTTAAAGATCAATTAATTGCCAACATCATGTTATCCCATCATACCATCTCCTCCATAAACTTATCGAGTTTAATCTTGAAGCCAGATAAGTCTTTTGCCCCCACTGCTTCCCTTGGAAGGCTGTTCCAGAACTTCACTCCTCTGATGGTTAGAAACCTTCGTCTAATTTCAAGTCTAAACTTCCTGATGGCCAGTTTACATCCGTTTGTTCTTGTGTCCACATTGGTACTGAGCTTAAATAATTCCTCTCCCTCCGTGGCATTTATCCCTCTGATATATTTACAGACAGCAATCATATCTCCCCTCAGCCTTCTTTTGGTTAGACTAAACAAGCCAAGCTCCTTGAGTCTCCTTTCATAAGACAGGTTTTCCATTCCTCGGATCATCCTAGTAGCCCTTCTCTGTACCTATTCCAGTTTGAATTCATCCTTCTTATACGTGGGAGACCAGAACTGCACACAGTGTTCCAGATGAGGTCTCACCAGTGCCTTTTAAAATGGTACTAACACCTCCTTATCTCTACTGGAAATACCTCGCCTGATGCATCCCAACCCTCTCTAGCTTTTTTTACGCCATATCACGTTGGCGGCTCATAGTTATCCTGTGATCAACCAATAATCCGAGGTCCTTCTCCTCCTCTGTTACTTCCAAATAATGCATCCCAAGCTTATAACAAAAATTCTTGTTGTTAATCCCTAAATGCATGACCTTGCACTTTTCACTATTTAATTTCATCCTATTACTCCAGTTTACAAGGTCATCCAGATCTTCCTGTATGATGTCCCAGTCCTCTTCTGCATTGGCAATACCTCCCAGCTTTGTGTCATCCTCAAACTTTATTAGCGCATTCCCACTTTTTGTGCCACGGTCAGTAATAAAAAGATCGGTCCCAAAACCAATCCCTGAGGAACTCCTCTGGTAACCTCCCTCCAGCCTGACAGTTCACCTTTCAGTATGACCCAATGTAGTCTCCCCTGTAACCAGTTCCTTATCCACCTTTCAATTTTCATACTGATCCCCATCTTTTCCAATTTAGCTAATAATTCCACATGTGGAACCATATCAAATGCCTTACTGAAATCGAGGTAAATTAGATCCACTGCGATTCCTTTGTCTAAAAAATCTGTTACCTTCTCAAAGAAGAAGGTCAGATTGGTTTGGCATGATCTACCTTTTGTAAAACCATGTTGTATTTTGTTCCAATTACATTGACCTCAGTGTCCTTAATTTTTTTTCCAAGACTTTGCATACTACAGACGTCAAATTAACAGACCTGTAGTTACCCAGATCACGTTTTTTCCCTTTCTTAAAAATCGGAACTGTGTTAGCAATTCTCCAGCCATACGGTACAACCCCTGAGTTTACAGATTCATTAAAAATTCTTGCTAATGGGCTTGCAATTTCATATGCCAGTTGCTTTAATATTCTGGGATGAAGATTATCTGGGCCCCCCTGATTTAGTCCCATTAAGCTGTTCGAGTTTGGCTTCTGCCTCAGATGTGGTAATATCTACCTCCATATCCTCATTCCCATTGGTCATGCTACCATTATCCCTAAGATCCTCATTAGCTTTATTAAAGATTGAGGCAAAGTATTTGTTTAGATATTGGGCCATGCCTAGATTATTCTTAACCTCCACTCCATCCTCAGTGTTTAGCGGTTCCACTTCTTCTTTCTTTGTTTACTTCTTATTTATACGGCTATAGAACCTTTTACTATTGGTTTTAATTCCCTTTGCAAGGTCCAACTCTACTTGACTTTTAGCCTTTCTCACTTTATCCCTACATGTTCTGACCTCAATAAGGTAGCTTTCCTTGCTGATCCCTCCCATCTTCCACTCCTTGTAGGCTTTCTCCGTTTTTCTTAATCACCTCTCTGAGATGCTTGCTCATCCATCTTGGTCTACAACTCCTGCCTATAAATTTTTTCCCCTTTCTTGGGATGCAGGCTTCTGATAGTTTCTGCAACTTGAAGTAAATCCAGGCCTCCTCCGCCTTTAGATCCACAAGTTCTTCAGTCCAATCCACTTCCCTAACTAATTTCCTTAATTTTTTTAAAGTTAGCCCTTTTGAAATCAAAAACCTCAGTCACAGATCTATTTTTGTTTATCCTTCCATTTAGTTTGAACTGAATTAGCTCATGATCGCCCAAACCAAGGTTGTCCCCTATAACCATTTCTTCTATGAGGTCCTCACTACTCACCAAAACCAAATCTAAAATGGCATCCCCTCTTGTTGGTTCAGCAACTGCGTGGTAAAGGAATCCATCAGCTATCGCATCTAGGAGAATCTGAGCCCTATTATTATTACTAGCACTTGTTCTCCAGTCTATATCTGGGAAGTTAGTCTCCCATGATCACACAATTCCCATTAGTATTTACTTCATTAAAAACATTTAAAGAGGTCTCCATCCATATCCAAATCAGATCTCAGTGGTCTATAGCACACCCCAAGCACTATCCCAGGGGAGGCTCTAGTAGCTTTCTTCCCCACTGTGATTTTTGCCCAGACAGACTCTTACCCATTCCATCACTTCTTATTTCTTTACAGTCTACCTCATCATTGATATGCAATGCTACTCCGCCACCTTTGCCTTTATTTCTCTTTCCTAAACAGCACATACCCTTCAATACCTGTACTCCTGTCATGACTACTATTCCACCATGTTTCTGTTATCCCTATAATATCTGGTTTCACTTCCTGCACCAGTAGCTCTAGTTCCTCCATTTTGTTATCTAGGCTCCTTGCATTAGTGTACAAACATCTTCATTTTTGCTGTTTGGCTTCGCTCACATTCTTTACCTGATTAGGCACAGACATTCTAATGCCAGTATCACCTATTAGACTGGTATCTACTCTACCCTTCCTCCTGATGTCCATTCTCCTACCCACGGCTGTATCCTTTCTTACTTGGTTTTCTTCTCTCTTGATGTTAAAATCCGGCGTGGAGATTACCTAGACGTCTCCCAACCATCTCCCCCAAATTCCTAGTTTAAAGCTCTCTTAATCAGTTGTGCCAGTCTCCATTCTAGAAGTCTATTTCCCTCCCTACTCAGGTGAAGTCCATCCTAAGAGAACAGTCCTCTGTCCATGAATGCCTCCCAGTGGCCATACATCCCAAAGCCCTCCTTATAGCATCACGGCCTGAGCCATCTGTTGATCATCATAATCTTGTTACACCTTTTGTTGCAGTTCTCTGGGAACGGGCAGAATCCCACAAGAGATCACTTGAACCTCGATTTCCTTAAGCATCTTCCCCAGCCTGGTATAATCTCCCTTGATATGTTCCAGTGAGAATCTAGCCATATCATTTGTTCCCACATTAAGGAAATCAGTGGATTCTTTCCCGGTCCCGTTAGGATCCTCTTCAGCCTCAGGTCCACATCCCGTATCTTAGCACCTGGGAGACAGCACACCCTTCTGTTCTCTGGATCAGCTCTGGTTACAGGCCTGTCTGTCCTTCTCAGTAAGGAGCCCCTAGTCATGTACACCTGCCTTTTCCTGGTGATGGTGCGATTCTCTAGTTTATCCCCTGTTCCCTCTGGCTGCAAGTCCTCTCGATTCCTATGTTCCCTTGCAATCCTCTGCAACCCATCCTGTATCCTCCTGGGGCTCATATTTGGTGTTATCTCCATTGCCTCTTCCCCTCTTCCTATAGGACTAGCTGCTCTTTTCTTCCTTTCCCCCTCACTTTCAGTGACCACCTGCTGTGCCCCTTCTTCATTTTCCAACTCCTCAAACCTGTTCCTGAACTCTTTCTCCTTCACTAGCCCGTCTTTTCCTTTGCCTGGTTCTCTTAGTCACATGCTTCCACTTTCCTCACCCAGCAGTCTCCCTTCAGAGTTCTTTGGTCCTGCTTCCATCTGCAAGTCTGAGCTTTTCCCTTCAGCCTCTTCATGTCTTTGCTCCATCATCTGCTCGAACCCCCTTCTAAACTCAACCAGAGTTTCCACGTGCATCTCCAATCCTCGGATCTTTTCTTCTATCAGCTCTATCAGGCGGCACTTCATGCAGATGAAACTCTTTTCAGGTCCCCCCTCCAGGATCATGTACATGCCACAGCTTCCACATTCAGTCATCTTCATTGTGTCTTCCACTGCTTGGGTGACTACCATTGCTGCCTCTGTGTCTGTCATAGCCTTCTCACCTAAGTCCTGTTAGTCTGGGAAACGCAGACCAAACCAAAACACTACCACCCACAGCAAACAAACCCCCAACGAGCACCAAAACACTGCCAGACCACCACACACTCCCTTCACTTGCCTGTCTGTTCCACTGCCTGGTTCTCCTTGTCTTCCCCCCCAAAAAAACTCCCCAACAGAACTCCCACTCAAACTCCCCTGTTTACAGCTCTGTTTGCTGGGTCCTGTGCCGCTGCATTTGTTCCCATCACTGCATTTTTTTCAGTTTGTAAATCTCTGCCGACCTGCAACTATAAAGATAAAAAAAAATACTAAATGCAAAAAAAATCCAAATGAGTTATAATAGTGATCTGATTCCATATGAGGAAAAGAACATTGTCATTACTGTCCACTCAGGCCAAACATGATAAGGCATTACTCTTGTGTTCTCTGGAAGTAGTAAAATATGCACAGAAGTAAGGGAGCAATGGTGTTAAAAAGGGGTTATATTACCTGTTATCTGAGTACAGCAAAGGGACCATTTCTTATTCACTTATCAAGCTGTCAGCTTCCTCCTCCAATTGACCCATGATGCCAACCTATATTGCCCACTTGCTAAATTTTCAAACAAGAATCTCTGTGCTTTCTCCGATGCTGCCCTTACACTTGAAAGAGCTTCCCACATCCATGTGCAAAGTTACTCCATTGTCCTTCAAAACCCTCCTTAAGTCTCTCCTTTTCCATGATGCCTATGGGTGTGAGACCCATCTATTATGCTGACCAATACTGTTTCCTTCTGTTTCCCCATCTGTCTGCACCCATCTTTTGGCTCTTCTTTTAAACTTAGATTGAACTCTTTGGAGCAGGAATTGTCTGTTCTGTTTCTACTGCACCTAGCACAATGAGATCCTGACCCATGACTAGGGTTTCTAGTAGTAGTAGTAATAATAATAATAATTAATAATAAGTGTTTATAAATTTACAACAGCACATATATATTTGACTATAAGTATTTACTTACGTTATTCTGAGGTGCATTTGAACTACCAGTTACTACAAAAGATCTTCAGTCCTACTACTTTGTGGTGAGATTTGATCAGATCATACAAGTTAAGCAGTAGGTACTTGTTTGGGAGACTTCCTAGGAAAACTTGGATGGGGAAACAGAGTAGTTGACACTGATTTTGGAGTCCATACACAACACCGTGCTTTGGAGTCAGTACTCAACACCATGCAGCTTTGTTGAGGAGATACTGCGCTGCTGGAGAGGCTTCTGGAGGTGATAGAGAAAAGTCATTAAAGATTCCATCGTGTGTTTTGTAGCATGAAGCACTGATATGCACCGTATATCAAATAGACTAATTTAAATCTTTATTAGCTGCATATGTAGTGCAATGTATAAGGCCCAAGGAGACTCCTGGTAGTTTGACCTGCAAGCTTCAAAGTCTTATAGCGGCAGCCTCACTAATTGGAACTAATTTCAATTTCTGAGGTAACGGAAAGAGTAAGGTGTAATCCCTGTGTAATATACACTGCTGCATTTTAATAAACAGTGAGAGGGAATCTTAAGCACTTGAGTCATAGAATTAGAGATGCAACTGCAGCTGGCAGGAAGACAGAGAGCTGCACCCTAAAACAGGGGTGGGCAAACTTTTTGGCCCGAGGGCCACATAGGGGTGTGAAACTGTATGGAGGGCCAGGTAGGGAAGGCTGTGCCTCCCCAAACAGCCTGGCCCCTGCCCCCATCCACCTCCTCCCACTTCCTGCCCCCGACTGTCCCCCTCAGAACTCCTGACACATCCAACCCCCCGGAACTCCCTGCCCCTTATCCAACACCTCCCAGCCCCCCACTCCCTGCTCCCTTATGATGCCACTCAGAGTGGCAGGAGCTCGCAGCCACGCCACCCATGCTGCCCAGCAGTGTGGCGGGCCAGAGCACGGGCGGCATGGCTACAGCGGAGGGGGGACAGCGGGGGAGGGGCCGGGGGCTAGCCTCCCCGACTGGGAGCTCAAGAGCCGGGCAGGACGGTCCCGCGGGCTGGATATGGCCCGCAGGCCGTAGTTTGCCCACCTCTGCCCTAGAATAATCTCCATTTACTACATAGACACCCCAAGCTGTATAGAAATAGGATATTTTTAGCACCATTACTTAGTTTTTATAGGTTGTCCATTGTCTCCTTTGAGTCTGGAAAATATTTGTGTCACAAAAACCACTGTCACAATTGGCACTAGTTGGCACCCTTACTGGCAGTGTCAGCAGTTTGTAAGGATTGAAGGGGCATGGAGAATGGACTAATCTCTTACTCTGAGAAGTAGTCTGCCTGATGTGAGGGGTAGCTTTCACTCCCACTATGCTTACTGGTCATGTTCTTTGGATAAATCAATGGCTTTTGACTTCCAGGACTATCAACCTGACACCTCTCACATAAACTAAATTCACACTTTTTTCTTTTTTGTAATGTATGAGCTGAGTTTTGCCGATTTATCTGTATTTCCTTTCACAGGAGTGGGGACAAAGAGCATAATTTTAGTTTTAGCTTTAGTTAGCATTTTATCTGTATATTCCCACCCCTCTACCTTGGAAAAATGAATGATAATTTCACCCTGTCAGTTAATTCCATTTCTGTTAGACTATGATCTAACAAGAAAAACTGCTGTTTGGAGAATAAATGTGGTATCTTTGGTGTCCTGCCAAAATTTCAGCTTTGATCATTAATTTTGTCTACCTCAATTCAATGTTTTCCCCTATTGGTACACTGAATACTTCATTTCGTATTCCAAAGTTTCGTTGTTTTGCTGTGTGCTTGTTATAGTGTTGCTGTGCTTCAACTCGGAGGTAGCATTTCACTGGTATCATTTGGCATTTGGGATCTTTCAGGATAAAGGTCACTATTACTAGTTTATCTAAATCTTTTTTCAGGATTCTGTCTGCTATGTTTTTGAGATTACCTATGAGACACACAATGATTTATGAAAGCCACAACAGACACATTGTTAATGAGGATTAGGAATAATCCAAGTCTTTTCCAAAATAATTTCAAAACATTGTATTACTTTATGATAAGTTAACGCTTGGTATCAAATGCATTTCAACCTATGGAAATAAATCCTTCATAAGGTGTGAGTGTGATCACCTGGCTTATGTAATTCACAGGAATTGGGGTACTCCTGACAACTCTGAGAACTAGTAATGGAAGCATGGAGCTTACTTGTCAGACTGATTCTTAACCATTGAGGCTTGTACTGTTACTCCATGGATGAGGAAAATGCAGCAATGAGGAAAAGATACAAAAAGTTTGGAAAAAGCAATTTCTGGAGGTTAAACTGCTTTTGAATATATGGAAGTTATAAGAGCTGG
Source organism: Chelonia mydas (assembly GCF_015237465.2). Classification (NCBI taxonomy): domain Eukaryota; kingdom Metazoa; phylum Chordata; order Testudines; family Cheloniidae; genus Chelonia; species Chelonia mydas. The sequence goes on from NC_051245.2 coordinate 29,399,857, forward strand.
GATTTGGGGGTTTTTCCTTTGATTTTACATTAGCAGAATCCTTAGGGAATTTTACCTGTAATTCCAAGTTGCCTGTCTATTTATTATGTATCTTAGTTTCTACTTCTTATAGTAGACATAGTGATGGCAAACAGGAATAGATTTCTTTAAGCAAGCATTTTTATTTTTTCTGTTTGGTGAGTTGGACATATTCTAAATAGGGCATTTTCCTTAAACAAACATACAAACAAACAACAACCCAAGGAGGGATCTGTTCTATGGAGAAATAGGATAGCAACAGCTTTCCACCAACTTGGCATCTGTAAAATCTAATCCTATGCCTAGAGACAAAATGTCTCCTTATCATAACAATAGAGTTTTGTCCCCAGGCTTCCACTCCACCTTTTTATTTCCACCCCACACCACTCCAAGACACAAGCATGTTAAATACTTCCTTACCTCCAACAGCCACATATGAGGTCTTGTCTACACTTGAAATGCTACAGCACTTCAGTGTAGATACTACCTATGTCAATGGGAGGGGTTCTCCTGTTGCAATAGTTCTCAAACTGGGGGTCCTGACCCCTCGGGGTCACAAGGTTATTACATAAGGGATCACGAGCAGTCAGCGCCCAACACCGCTTTGCCTCCAGCATTTATAATAGTGCTAAATATTTTAAATATATATATATTTAATTTTATTTATAAGGGTGGGGGTCACACTCAGAGGCTTGCTGTGTGAAAGAGCTCACCAGTACAAAAGTTTGAGAACCACTACAACAGGTAATCTGCCTCACCGAGAGGCATTAGCTAGGTCAATAGGAAAAAATCTCCATTGACCTAGTGCTGTCTACAAGGGGGGTTAGGTTGGCTTAACTCTGTAACTTGGGTATAAATTTTTTGCACCCCTAAGATGTGTAGCTGAGCTGACCTATCTTCTTAGTGTAGACCTGAGAGTTGGCAAGCTTGGTAATGTCAGATGGATAGTAGTGGATAGGTTCAAGGGATCGGCTCATGTTCAAAGGAGGAGGCTCTCTGATTCTGGTTGAGGAAAACCAGGCAGTTAGATTAATTATGAAGACTTTGTTCTAATCTTTCATGGAACTCTGTGGATCTCCACTTCGTGCACCCACACCATACGCTTCTGTTACTGCAGCCACCATGATAATGCAGCTGGCAATGCATCTCTAATTTAATGTAAGATACTCTCTCTTCTGTTGTTCTCCCACATGCTATTCCTCCACGTACTTAGTACCTAAGTACAGATTAATCACTAACTATAGATATGAAATTTCATGAAGGAAACATCTTTGATGTGACTATTGCCTGGCACCCTACCCGCAAGCAGGAGAAAAGGTATAAAGACACATTCAACCCTGGTATCTTTGTCTTCTTTGTCTGGAACCAATTGTTCTTTGAGCTGAATTAAGTTCACTCAAAAGACATTAAGCTCTTGCATTGTTCAGATTTACTTCCAAAGAAAGTTTGGGTCTGCAGCAGAGGGCTTTCTTTTCGACATCCTTCAGTAGTGGGAGTCTTCTTCTGAACTCCATTTTATACAGTTCCACAACTCAGAAAAGCCCTAGGTTAGGTGCAAAGTCTTATTCCAGATTTCTTCGCTGCTGTACCCCACAGAATATTTCTGCTTAAATAGAGCCTTAAGGGACTTAAGAAGGAGAGTCTCCTGTCAGATTCACCTGGTTGAATTGAGCACAAGGATTTTATACTTCTAACATATGAAGAGCTCCTATTGACCTCTGTGTGAGAGCCACACCTGCAGGGGGAATAGAACATCAGAGATGGGTACTGCCATGCAGATCTGAACTTTAGGCAAAATTCTTCTTTATTTGAGTGAAATGCGTGCAGTTGTAATTATCTGGACTGTCTCTCCAAAGGTATTAACGCATACCCAGCAGATTAACATCCGTTGTCCATGTTTTAGGGTAGATTTTCATGATTTTTTCTGGTGGTAATCTCTTAAAGTCAAAAACTTTCACAGCCCTCTTCCGCTTACTATAAAAGTATCAGATAAGCCTGTATGATTTATTTGTGTGTGTGTTTTGAGAGGTTGACAGCGACTAGTCGATCCCAAAGGGAAAGGTTGTGCGGGAACTAGGGGAGTGAGATTTTCTTTGCTTTAGATAGTAACAAAATTTTCACTCCTTTGCAACTCCCCTGAACTCATAGGTGAAGAAACACTTCCTTGGTGGATACCTACTTCCTTCATTCTTCTACCTTCTTTAAACATCTTCTCTTCACTGAATAGAAAATTAACTTAATCTGTGAGAGTATTGAAGAGCCATTCTGTCATCAAATGGGTTAGCAGCGTTCCTCAAAGTAACCGTATCAAGATGCTGATATTATCTTGCCAAATTTTTGTTGAAATTGCAATAATTAGTTATGTTTCCGCCATTTCTGATTGCTTTGAGGGAGGCAAAATTCTTTCCAATTTATAGAATAAAGTAGTAGGCTTGCAAAAATTTTAGTCTCTGTCTATAATAAAGCCATGTTTCTTTTTTGTTTTACTCTAGTACCTCCTGTTAGCTAAATTGAGGTACACCTATTGTTGATCTAATTTAGTATAGTCATTAACAATCACACTACTCTATTTCATGGCCTTTTTTAAACGCTGAATTTAATTAAAGCATTATGCTAATTAGTTAATTTTTTTGTATGGCGTACTGAAGATGTTAAACATTGAGTACTGCAGTATTCTTACTTCATTAATAATCTTTTGTAGACTAGTCCATTCACTATGGAAGCTGAAGAAACGATGGAATGCATTCAAGAATTCCCAGAACATTATAAAGTTATTTTGGACAGACTGAATGAACAGCGTGAGCAGGATCAATTTACAGACATCACTCTGATTGTAGATGGTACGTACTATCATACCAAATTAGCTGATACACAGATGCTTTGGAATTCTTCATTTTGATTGCTATAGGTCAGACAACTGAAAATAAAGAATCAATGTATTTTATTCTCAATCTGGGCAGAACACAAACTAATGTCTTCCAGTTTTATATAGAAGTACTACAAATTCCAAGAAGACTTTCATCCTGAATGATGTAGAAGATGGAACCTTTCCCTAATTTTCAGATGTTATGCTGAAATAATCAGCAGCATTAAATAATAGTGGTGTTTGTTTACTAGTGTTCACAGCAAAACAGAAATTCAAAATTGAATTTCTTAATGCTTTGTCTAAACCAGCCTAGGCAAGAAGACTTACGCTCACCATCAGCAGATGTAGATAGAACGGGGGAAATAGCAAAGCTCTTGTGACCTCATTTCCCTTCTTAAAAAGGACAGTCTGTTTGAACTCAGTTCTTTTCCTGTCCCTACCAGGTGGAGATAATTCTCTGTTACCAAAGAACTAAGACTTTTTTGTTTTGTTTTTCTATCATCTTTCTTTTGGTGAATTCCCTGCCTATAGCCCAGTCCTTTTCTATTAGGATTAGGGCTTTATAGTGAAGTATTCAGTTTAGGGTTTTTTCCTTGTCCCCCCCACCCTCCACACCACTTTTTCACTCACCTGAGCACTCTGAAGGGAGGAGACTGCCTAGCTTTGGTGTGTTTGGCCTCTTAGTTACCAAGCAAAAATGGTCCCACATGTAAACAGTCCTTTGGTTTTGATGTATCCTAATACTCATCATTCATACCTACATATTCTGGTAATTGGAACCAGAAGTGAAGGCCCAGGAAAATGTCTGCAGTAGCATGCCATGCAACAGAGGGCAGGCTCAGATTGCGCTCTGCTACAATGTCTTCATGTACTGAATTCTACAGCTTCCTTTATTCTGAAGCCATTAGCATCTAGCATGAATGAGTGTATGTTGACTTAAAACATTTGATTTTTATCTCTTTCCTTTTAGGTCACCATTTCAAAGCTCATAAGGCTGTCCTTGCTGCCTGCAGCCAGTTCTTCTACAAATTCTTCCAAGATTTCACTCAGGAGCCGTTGGTAGAGATAGAAGGTAACCTGTTGATATGACTTGTATGACCAAAATACTTATATTTCTGTAATGTTAGTGATACAGATTGATATGCGGGCTTTAGTGGTACTAATCTCCTTGTCAAGACCTAGCTCCATGGTGGTTGTGAGGTAGCTAATGCCACCAGAAAGCAGCTTCCTTCAAAGATAACATCTGAAGGAACAATTTTGAGTAGAGGCTTTTTTCAGTGGCAGTAGACACACGATGGAGACTGCTGTCTCTCTAAACTTCAGTACTAGCCACTTTAGCAGAAGGGGACTAGCAGCCTTTCCAGTGATGAAGATGATATGTTTTATATTATGGGACACATAGTTCTACTATTAAAACATGGCACAAACCTGAAGAAGCTGCATGCAGCAGTAGACTTTCTAAAGCCCATGAGAACATCTCATGAAGGTGATCTGCAAAAGCCAATAAGCAGGACATTGTGAACAAAAATCTAAATGGTGAAAGATTTGTAAGCAAAATTTACTACTTATACTTATAAAATGTAACAACTAAAATCTGAAGAATTGCAAAAAAAATGTATATTTTCTTCTAAACAGGTGTAAGTAATATGGCATTTCGACACTTAATTGAGTTCACCTACACAGCAAAATTAATGGTCCAAGGTGAAGAAGAAGCAAATGATGTTTGGAAAGCAGCTGAGTATCTACAGATGTTAGAAGCCATTAAAGCACTTGAAATCAGGTAAGCATGCAGATTTTTCATTCATCTTCTAGAAACATGGAATACATTATCTGAGGAAGATTCTTGCCAGGCTTGGTTATCAATATTGTGCGGAGCTGTTTCTTCTCCTCCTGGAACCTGAGTAGTAGCTGTAGAGTCCTCATCCACTTCTTCTTCCCAAAGTCTGTAGTCTCCTCCAATGAGGGTGGGATGGAAACCATAAAGGGTAAAATTGAGCCTCAAACTCTGTGTGCTGGAACTTAGTGTCAGGGGACATGGCTTGCAAGCCTGAGCAGATGTGAGAAAAACAGAGCACAACCCTTGGGTGCCTTTCCCTTCTCACTGCTCTCGGGAGGACCTTCTCTGCCTTCCCATTCTTGGAGTTCTGCTGTAATCTTCCCTTTAGCTATGCACTTTCTCTCTCCTTATGAGAAGGAAGCCCATGACAGCCACCCCTACTTCCCATTCTGGAATTCACACAGGAGTTTCTGCAAGCTTGAGGAACATGAGGGGAAGCTGCTGTTTCCTTCCTATCCCCTCACAAGGGCCTTTTCCTCACTAGATAACATGTTCCTTAACATTCAGCATAGTGGAGAGCAGACATAGGCCTATAGTACTTACAGTAGTAGTATAGACTTACTGTATTACTTTGCTTTATTTAAAAAAAAAAAAAAGCGTGGTGACACTGCAGACTAGAAGCAGGGTTTTCAATATCAATATTTATTTTAAAATATTTGCCCTATGCTTAAACTTTGCTGCCAATAAATATAGGGAAAAAGTATGGTCTTGTGGTAGTAGTAGGGACTGGAATCAAGACTGCACAACTTCATTCTTGGATTGAAAAGACATGATGAGGATAAAAATACACATTTAAAAAAAGGGCAAAAAAGTTACTTATTGCAAATAGCTGCCAAGCTTATTCACACTGAAAAAAGTATAAAGCTAATATGACTACAGTAAAACCTCAGTGTTATGAACACCACAGTTATGAACTGACCAGTCAACTACAACCTCATTTGGAACCAGAAGTATGCAATCAGGCAGCAGCAGAGACCAAAAAAAAAAAAAAAGCAAATACAGTACAGTACTGTGTTAAGCGTAAACTAATAAAGGGAAAGTAGCATTTTTGTTCTGCATAGTAAAGTTTCAGTGCTGTATTAAGTCAATGGTCAGTTGTAAACTTTTGAAAGAACAACCAGAACATTTTGTTCAGTTACAAACATTTCAGAGTTATGAACAACCTCCATTCCCAAGATGTTTGTCACTCTGAGGTTCTACTGTATTTACGGTTCCTTTACTTATTACAATTCTCTCAGCTTGGAAAATGGAGAGAGTACGGTTTTATTTAAGGCCAGTTTCAGGATCTAAGGCACTAATGTAATGTTAGAATAATTTGGGTTGCTAAAGTTGCAAGGAAATAACTATTTGCTTTAAAAAACAAAAAAACTTGTTTAGTAGTTTTTCAAAATATTTTAATTCATCTTGGATTTAGTTTCTCCAAAAATAAGCTTTTTACAACATTTTGGAGCTAAATTTAACTGGACAGTGTCCATTTAGTTTAGCTGTTTACCCATCTCTAAACAAGATGTTGAGGCAAAAAGTATATAATGCTACTAAAGCAGGGCAGAATTTTTCAGATGAAAATTTTTTTCGCTGAAAAATATAGATAAGGGATCGATTAAAAAATTTTGAAAAATCATATACATTTTGGCAAATTGTTCCAGCTAAAATAAAAAAAAAAATTGGGACTGTTGAAACAAACCATTTCAACATCAAAAAGGAACATTTTGATTTTTCAGGCTACATTCACAAGGGGATTTAGGCCTATTGATGGAAGTGACATTGTACTCCTTATGCCATATATTCATTGGAGCAGGGATGGAACATGGATATTCCCCCTCCTCCCAGGTGAATGCCCTAACCACAGGGCTATTGGTTATAAGGACACCACCACCATCTCCTCCTCTGTTTTTTGAATTCCTTTGCATTTTATTAAAAAGGCCCAAAACAAAATGTTTCTGACTTCCAATTCAATGAAAATTCTGAAAACATTTTGGTTTTCATTCAACCTGAACTGATTTTTTTTCTGAATTTTCAGAATTGCCAAAAATCCATTATTCGCACAGTTCTAAATGTTACTATGAGCTAAACTCCTTTGGCTCAAATGGGAGGGGATTGTGGAGAGGGGATGCACAGTGAGTTCCTTACATCACAGATCTGCTAGAACCTGCATTTATTGAACTTCAAGTCATATTAAGAAGCTCCTATTTTCTCAGGCATTTCTAAGATATTGTTTTCAATTTTATATGGATTTTATTAGTTAAATGTTATATCAAATGAAGTGCATTTAGATTCTCAAATGAAATACGCTATATAAATGCATCATATTATGGTTTACGCCCTCATTAATATTTTATATAAAGGGGGAAGGGATAGATTGGCCTTCATTCTTCACTACTCTGTAAGAGAGCTGGATACTCTTCCTTATCCTGGCTTCTTACTCGCAGGCTGGGCTGCCAGGAACTAGGATTGTGGTAAGGAAGTACCACTTTAACTCTCCACCATGCCAGCACTTACCCTATGTTATCCTTCTGTGGACCTGGAACCAGGACATAACCCCTCTCCTCCTGCCGCAACCAAAATAGTTGAATTGGTATGCAACTGAGTGTGGACCAGTCCTAGACACACACAAATCTCATCCAGTTCCTGTTTTGAGAACTAAAGTCCTTAAGCTGGCCCTTTGCATAGGGGTGAATTTCACATTTAGTGCTGGAAGGCTTCAGTGCTTCGGTATAGTACGATGGGTTTTGCACTACAGGCCTTGAAAACCAAATCCCATCACCACCATCTCCTGCTTGGTCCTTTTGGCTTCTCCACGTGTGTTCATCTACAGCAGCCTGATGTTCCTGGGATCCAACACCTTTACTCATGGCCCTGGACTGAGCGGGGTGTAGTTTTCACAAACATCTTACCAGTTGCAGTGTTTTCTTCTCCTTTGGGACAGAATGCATGAAATACGCGCACAACAGTAGTTCTCGTTAAAAGATGACTTATTAAAATAGAGAGAAAAGTGGAATTACAGTGTTTGCTCAATATCTCTAGATTTACACTTCATATAACCTAAACTAGATAAGGCATTCTCAGCTCAGTTACAGAGGAGATGGACAATCTTTTATGTTTAAAGACAGCTCTCTTTTCTTACCACTCTGTCAGAGACTCAACCCCACGTTGTCTCCAAAGACAGACAGACAGTGAGTTCCCTCACCTCTCTTTCACATATGTGGTCCTGGGGTTGGTTCATTGCCATATCATGTGAGGTGGTCACCTTTTTTCCATTTCCTCCATTGGAGTTTCTCTCCACTGAAGCATCAAGTGCAGCATTTTCCAGGGTCTGTGAGTTTCTGTCTAACCAGTGAGGCTGGTTGGTTTTTGATGGGCCTGTCCATTCATTGTTCTTGCAGATAGTTATTAGATCAGTCCAGAGTGGGTGGAGTATTTAAAATCTAAAACAAAACTTTGGTCATCTCACTTTGTTATAAAATAGGGGCAGCGGTCGAGATTCTCCATCCCAGGCCACACTCCATTAGCCCTGATGGTTCAGCAGTAAAGAGTATGGATTAAGGATTAATGCATTCCTGAATCTACAGTGTAGCCATCTGCATGGTGTTTCAGAACATGCATTCTCTTCAAACACTTTATTACTGATTTATTACCTATTTTGAATGATCTCATGTGTAAATTCAGTATATTGCAGGAATTATTATGTAGGTGGTTTTGGATCCTTACTATGTTCTATTACACACACTTTACAGGAACAAAGAAAATTCAGCACCACTAGAATCAGATAAAACACAAGGTAAAAATAAAACCAAAAAGAGGAAGATAGCCGAAACCTCCAATGTCATCACAGAAACATTGCCATCTGCAGAATCAGAGCCTGTTGAAATTGAGGTGGAGATTGCTGAAGGGACAATTGAAGTGGAAGATGATAGCATTGAAACCCTGGAAGAAGTAGCTTCTGCGGAACAGTCTATAAAGTATATACAGACTACGGATACGTCAGACGAGTCTGCTTTGGCTCTTTTGGCAGATATCACCAGCAAGTACCGTCAGGGGGAAAGAAAATGCCAGATCCAAGAAGAAGGTGACAATGCAACTGATCCTACATGCAAACAGGTAGAAGGTATTGAAATTGTGGAACTTCAGCTGTCACACATGAACAATTTATTCCACTGTGAGAAATGTAACCGTTCGTTTAAATTGTTTTACCATTTTAAGGAACACATGAAAACACACTCCACTGAGAGTTACAAATGTGACATATGCAATAAAAGGTACCTACGAGAGAGTGCCTTGAAACAGCACCTCACCTGTTACCACCTTGATGAAGGTGGAGCCAGCAAGAAGCAAAGACCTGGCAAAAAAATACACGTATGCCAGTACTGTGATAAACAGTTTGACCACTTTGGACATTTTAAAGAGCACCTTCGGAAACACACAGGTAACGTTTCTGTATTTCAAGTATACATCTATGCCTGTTTTGTGGGACTGGGGGAAATAAGAGGGGAGTGTGTGCAAGATTTGTTGCAAGTATTTTTCTAAAGCTGTATAGCAGTGGTTCCCAAACTTGTTCCGGCACTTGTGCAGGGAAAGCCCCTGGCGGGCCGGGCTGGTTTGTTTACTTGCCACATCCGCAGGTTCGGCTGATTCTGGCTCCCAGTGGCTGTGGTTCGCTGCTCCAGGCCAATGGGAGCCGCTAGAAGCGACAGCCAGTACGTCCTTCGTCCCGCACCGCTTCCAGCGGCTCCCATTGGCCTGGAACAGCAAACCGCAGCCACTGGGAGCCGCCTTTGGCCGAACCTGCAGACACGGCAGATAAACAAACCGGCCCGGCCTGCCAGGGACTTTCCCTGCACAAGCGGTGGAACAAGTTTGGGAACCACTGCTGTGTAGAATCGTGAGACTGAAGAAAGCTAGAAAGGCTGGGCTTCCACTATGACAAAATGTGAACAATTTATTTACATAGCGGTGAATGTAGATCTTAATGAATGCAACTTACTTAAAATACTGACTCACTAATTTCACTTAGCCATCTACTGAAAAAAAGCCTCCTAAAGAAATAAATGTGTTTTTAAATTTAGTATATTGTATTTGTTTCAAAAAAACAAAATGCAAAGAGTGACACTCATCTGAAAAACAAGTATCCAATTCAGGAATAAACTTGTGGAACCAAATTAACTTCCAGTTTGTCAAACAAAGTGATATTCAGTAGAAAATTCATCTGAAAAAAATAAGTCCACTAAGCAAACCTACCACACTCTATCATAAACCAGAAGAAAATTCTTAAACAAATGCCTATTAATATAGTAGTTTGGGTAAGCAAGTTATGCAAATATAGGCAACATACAGTAGAAAATTAACTCTTTTGACACTTAGTATGTAATTACTTAACCCAGTGGAGTTACACTGATTTTAAAAAACCCCTATGTGACTGAGATCAGAATAAACAACGAGGAGTCCTTGTGGCACCTTAGAGACTAACAAATTTATTTGGGCATAAGCTTTCGTGGGCCAAAACCCACTTCATCAGAGCTTATGCCCAAATATATTTGTTAGTCTCTAAGGTGCCACAAAGACTCCTCATGGTTTTTGCTGATACAGACTAACACGGCTACTACTCTGAAACCTGAGATCAGAATGTTGCTTTTAGACTACAGTGGATCATTACAGGAGGTAACTTTTGCTTTTTAAATTACACTGCTTCATTTTTCCCCTCCTTATACAGAGATCGTTAAGTACCTCTACCATGCTCTCTGTGGTCCTGCTGTAAAAAGAGTTACATTTTTATTACTTTACCATATTTGCAGTATTAAGCACCATACAAATACTTTATTAGCCCTGAGAACATGTGACAATTCGCATGGGCCCTGGTCCTTCAAACACTTAAGCATATTTGTCACTTTACCTAAATGAGTAGTCCAGTAACACGTTAGTGGGTAGATGAGGGGTAGCAGCACAGGTCTTCCAAGGCTACTATGCTAGGTTCTGAACTAAAACTTCTTTGCACCCATATGTGAGTTTCCTGGCCACTGGAGCAGTGGCCCAGCTCCTGTCTATTCACAACTAATGTAGAAAGGTTTTGGAAAAACCTCTTCCATGTCCAAGCAGTATAGAGAGGGCTTCCGTTGCATGCTCCATCTATACCCTTTTTGCCTCCACCCACTGCTGAGCAGAGACATCAGTGGGCTTGTGTAGGCCCCTGTGTAGTGTGGTAGATTTCATCCATTATGACCAAGCTATGTATAAACTTATTATAGGTTTCTCTCTTAGAAAATGTTCATGACAGCTGTAAGGACAATATTTGGTCAGATTGCCAAAGTAGCTGGTATGTCGTTACGCCTAATTTGGTGTTCCAACAAAAGGGCTTAGTTTAAGGCCATTATACTGCAAGTATGTAGAAGGCAATTCCCATTTATTAATTGCTGCCATATCTTTTTGAATTGTTTCACATTAATGAAATAATTATTAGAAGGAAAGCGAAGTTGGAATGTAAAAAAGAGGCAAACAAAGTAAAAGTAGTTAAAACCTTTATGCACGTTGGGCTCAACTGGATAGTAGCACTCCACTATTATTGTTCATTGAGATCAGTGAAAAGACTCCCATTGATTTCAGTCATCTTTGGATCAGGCCTAGTATTTGGAGAGTACAGTGTGGCACATAGTGTAAAAACTGAATTTGAAGCAGAAGATGTAATTTTCTCCCCAAGTATTTAACACTAATAATGTTGTGCATTAACAATGACAAGATAAAAGCATATATAATCAAGTGACAAATTGACTTCAGTTGTTACAAATTAACAAATTTCCAATTAGTACTAATAACTGCATACAACTTAATAATAGAAAAAGCTTTTCCTTTCTAGCTAAAGTTATAAGGCCAGCCATCAGCTGTCTTTGTCATAAGCTTCTAGAATGTGCTTTGTGTCTCTAAACCTAAATTGTTTTTGTTCAGATTAATCCTGTGAAGTACTAACTTCCAAAATTGTCATCGTAACTTACCAGACCAGGAAAAAGAATCCACTCACTCATCTCCTCTTTTATCATGATTTCTGATAATAAAGAGAAAACAATGAAATTTCAGTTGCCCATCATAAATTGCAATGGAGTAGAATTTTACTGAGCTAAATTAAAGCAATAGATGTATGTATAGTTGGGCTAGTTTGGTATTACTCAGAATAAGAACAGTAGTTATTTATTTGGATGAAAAAATATAGCGCTTGTAACTAAGAGCAATTAACTCATTATATTTGCCTAAACATGATCTTGCGGCAAAACACTGGGGTCAGCTAACAAAAGGAGGGACTGAACACCTACAACTCTTACTGCCTTTACTGGGAATTATGGATGCTCAATGTCTCTCAGCATTGGGGTCTTTCTGAATTTTTAACAAAATAAAATTGGTGGGCGTCTCTAAATCAGTTTATCAGTTGATTAACAAATGATATTACATTCAGTGCATCTGACTATTTAAGACTGAAAGAACTTTTTGGAGTTGGTTTTTTTTTTTTTTTAGGACTTAGACTATTTGAAAAAACTAAAAGAAATTTTTAAATGAGCCTCTTTATATCCTATATCTATGTACAATAGCCTTCTAAAGGATTTTTATATATAAAACACTCCATAATTTCTAATGCTAATAATTGGGTAGGGCAAAAAAGTTAATGCACAAAATTGGGGAGGAAAGAAAGATAATGCACAAAAATAGGAAATGAGATTCAGAGAAGCTTTATAAACTTGGTGAAAATATTAAAGGCAAAAAATAGGTCCTGGAGAAGTACCAGCAGCTGACTTATTTTGCTTGCTCTGTGGCAGTGGTGGGCAACATGCGGCCCATGGGCCGCACGCAGGGCAATCGGTAATCTGTTGACGTGCCGCGAGACAGTGTTTACATTGACCATCCGCAGGCACGGCCGTCTGTAGCTCCCAGTGGCCACGGTTCGCCATTCTTGGCCAATGGAAGTTGTGGGAAGCGGCGGCCAGCACGTCCCTGTAGCCTGCACAGCTTCCTGCATCTCCCATTGGCCGGGAGCAGGGAGCTGCAGGTGGCCGTGCCTGCGGATGGTCAATGTAAACACTGTCCTGTGGCCCACCAGCAGATTACCCTGACAGGCCGCAGGTTGCCCACCACTGCTCTTTGGGGAAATAGATCATATTCAGGAAAAGCTGGTAGAGAGACCTAATGATACTGTAACAAAAGTTAGACTTACTGAAGTACAATAATCAATTTCTGTTTCTACTTCAGTAGTGAATCTATATAGTAGTCATAGTTCACAAGGAGTACTCTGTCAAACCTGGGTAAGATTGTCCATAAAAGCATGTGGGGAAAACTGACATTTTGTGAAAACTTCAATTAATATTCCTAGAAACTCTACTTTACTTTATAAATAGAGTCAGGTATGTTTATGAGAAATCCGAAATAACTGGGTTTACTAATAACTTTCCACTATCTAGACGTTATTTAAATATTCGTGCAGTAACTTATTGGTTAAAGATGCATTCCTTTGTATTTTGTAATCTTAAACAAACAAAAAGTCAATGTGTATAGCTACTTGCTTGGGTCAGTTTCGTCCTGGTGATGGACAAATATCAAGTGCTGACTGAAATCTATCGGCTGTCTTTGAATGAGAGCTGATTTGCTAAAGCTCAGTCTGGATACGACTAAAGTATGCTTGTGTGTTGGTTGAAGCAATAGAAAGAAATGACAGACAGTCATATTTACGGAAGTTTGGCCACTGTTTTTGTTACTGAGATTTTCAGCCCTGGGGATCGTGTTGACTCCTTGACTGTGCTTGGAGCTCCCGGTAGCAGCAGTGAGCAAGAGCGCTGTTCTAGTTTCACATGACAAGCAGGTTGCAAACTTTTTAGGGGGGTGAGGGGGCATCAGACTTTGCCACAGTTGTCCATGATGTTGTGATCTTGAGATTATTACTGCAATGTGCTGTACATAAGAATATACCTGAAGACTGCTAAAGAACTTCCCAGCTATAATAGAATGAGACTGCCCACTTATTGAGCAGTGGTTTGCTCCAGACACACATGTAAATGAGTCCTGGATTCAGATTGGATTACTGATGAAGTTTAAAGTGTGGGTTTGGCCTGATTTGATTTTGGTCTTGGTCTCCACTCTGGGACTTACTCTCCTTTCCCACATAAGCTCCTGACATTGCTTCCGCAAAGCCCAGAATTGTTGACCTGCAAGATTGATGGCAATTTGCTGCCAGGAAACTGCAGTGGAGCAGAGGTCCCCCGGTGCAGTCTTGGCACAGGGCCAAGGCATAAGTTATCGCTGACCCCCAACACATCCCCTACAATACATATAGCTCTTTGGGCTGAGGATGAATAATGTGCAGATTGTTGGGGTCAGTTCCTTGTTTCTCTGGGGTTTCCAATCCCCCTGCATAAGAGACTATTTGGGCTAAAATTCATGTGCCCAACTCTTTGTGTCTACTGCCATTCTTGTCTAAATATTAGAGATCCTGGGATTTGGATTGTATGTTGATGGTGAATAGATTCCAACAGTTCCTTTGAATTTTCTATGCTCATTAACATTTTACTCTTTAATTTTTCACTATTTTTACTTAACGTTTTCCTTCTGATTATTATTATTTTTTACTGTGGTTCTCAATCCCATTTTCAAAAGTGAGTTAGGCACTCACTGGGACTTGCACGCCTAAGTCACGTAAGCGCTTTTGAAAATTTTTGCTGAGTGACTGACGGCCATTTAAATTTCAGTCCTAACTAGAATAACTACAAATGCTGTTGTACATGTCAATGTCTTATCCTCTTTGGAATTTTACTGAACAATTTGCTTCAGATATTATAGAATCATAGAAATGTAGGGCTGGAAGGGACCTGTGAGGATATCTAGTTCAGGGGTTCTCACACAAATTTTTTGGCAGCCCCAGAGTGTGGTGACCAACTCCTGCTGGTGGTTGCTCTGACAACTTTTCCTAAAATACTTAATTAACTTTAGGAATAACAAATAAATATCGACATATACATATCCAAATCATTGTGATTTATTTATGTATGGTGGTTGTTTTTTTGAAGACTCAATAATAACAACAATGTGCAGTTTAGCCTCTGAGTGCAACCCCCCCCCCCCATATAAATTAAAAACACTTTTTAATATATATTTAACACCATTATAAATGCTGGAGGCAAAGCGGGGTTTGGGGTGGAGGCTGACAGCTCGCGACCCCCCATGTAATAACCTCGTGACCCCCCTGAGGGGTGCCGACCCCCAGTTTGAGAACCCCTGCTCTATTCTTTCCTGGATCTAAACAGAATAGAAACACAAATAAGGTGCTTTGTCTTTTTTGTTGTTTTCTGTTGCCTTTTTTGGTTGCTTATTATTTTTAGACTTGCTAGCTAGTAAGTCCGCTGCTGTGAAAAATGATATTAACAACCATACAAATCTAACTTTTTCACAGCAGACTTACTCAGCCCTGGCAAGCCCGGGGACAAATTAAGCCCTGTATCGGGAGGTGGATAGGGAGGCATTGGGTGCCGGGGCAATGGAGGGATGGATGGGAGGACGGGGGAGGCAGCAGGTGCCAGGGGTAATGGAGGGGTGAGCCCTTGGCAAGCACCTGCTGCCATGGGGCTGGGGTTGGGGGCCGAGCCTGAACCCGAAGCCCCGTAGCCAGATCCTGGGGCCCGATCCCGAAGCCCTGCAACTAGATCCAGGGCCAAGCCTGAAGCCCTGTGACTGGATCCCAGGGCTGGGGCCGAGCCCGAAGCCCTGCTATCAGGAGACAGAGCCTGCCACCACATGGCTGAAACCTGGGGACAGAGAAGACAGCAGGGACCAGGTGAGATGGGTGAGGGGAGGTGAGCCCAGGGTTTGAGCCCATTGCCAAGGCGAAGGATGGAACCTGAAACCCCACAGATGGAGTCTGGAGCCTGCAGCAGGGTCAGAGGCCCCTGGCCAGAGCCCAAAGCCCCAAGGATGAAGCCCGACCCCACTGCTCCTAGGAAGATGAGGAACTCGCCATCTGCCTGCTCCTCCAGAGCTTGTGTCTCCAGGGGGGGCAGGGCCCAAAACCCTGCTGGCAGCCCTAGGGGAGGGGCCACTGCTTTTCCTCCACCCCCCAATCATCACTCAGGAAGCTGTGGCCACAAGAAAAGTTGCTGGTGGACACATGCAGTGGCCATATTTGAGAAACATTCTAGTTTGGGGGTGGCCAACCTGAGCCTGAGAAGGAGCCAGAATTTACCAGTGTACATTACCAAAGAGCCACAGTAATACATCAGCAGCCCCCCCTCAGCTCCCCCACCCCTGCTCCGAGCACCTCCCACCCACCAGCAGCCCCGCCGATCAGCGCCTCCCCATCCCTCCTCGATCAACTGTTTCGTGGCGTGCAGGAGGCTGGGGTGGAGGGGAGGCTCAGGGGAGGGGACGGGAAGGGGTGGCATGGGGGCAGGGCCTGTGGCAGAGCCAGGGGTTGAACAGTGAGTACCCCCTGCACATTGGAAAGTTGGCGCCTGTAGCTCCAGCCCCGGAGTCGTTGCCTATACAAGGAACCACGTATTAACTTCTGAAGAGCCGCATGTGGCTCCGGAGCCACAGGTTGGCCACCCCTGCTCTAGTTCATCCTCCAGCACTGAGGCAGGACCAAGTAAAGCTAAACCTTCCTCAACAGGTGTTTGCCTAACCTGTTCTTAAAAACTTCCAATGACAAAGATTCCACAACCTCCCTTGGAAGTCTATTAGAGAATTTAACTATCCTTGTAGTTAGAAATTTTTTTCCTAATATCTATCCTAAATTTCCCTTGCTTCAGATAAATCCCATTACTTCTCCAGGTCCACTAAAGATAGAACAAGAACAATTGATCGCTGTCCTCTATATCAGTGTTTCTCAATGACCAGTCCGTGGACTGGCACCAGTCCCTGAGATTTCCCTGACACAGTTTAGGAAGGCAACAAGCCAGTGCTTGGTATCAAAAAGGTTGAGAAACACTGCTCTGTGGAACAGCTGTCAACTTATTTGAAGACTGTTATCAGGTTCTCAGTCTTCTTTTCTCAAGTCTAAACATGCTCAGTTATTTTAGCCTTTCCTCATAGGTCAGGTTTTCTAAACCTTTTATCATTTTTGTTGCTCTCCTCTGGGTTCTCTCCAATTTGTCCACATCTTTCCTAAAGGGTTTTGCTCAGAACTGGACACACTACTCTAGCTGAGGCCTCAATGGTGCTGAGTGGAGTGGAACAATTACTTCCCATGTCTTAGGTACGACTCTCCTATTAATACACCCCAGAATGATGATATTCTTCACAACTGCATCACGTTGTTGGCTCATATTCAATTTATATGCACCATAAACCCCAGGTCCTTTTTAGCAGTACTGCTGCTAATGAATTATTCCCCAATTTGTATTTGTGCATTTGATTTTTCCTTCCAAGTGCAATAATATGCACTCCCCTTTGTTGATTTCATACCAATTCTCTATTTGTCAGGGTCTTTTTGAATTCTAATTCCATTCTCCAAAGTGCTAGCAACCCCTCTCAGCTTGGTGTCATCTGCAGATTTTATAAACATACTCTCCCCACCATTATCTAACTCATGAATGAAAATACTGAATAGTCCCACTCCTAGGATATAGACTCCTGCATGACCCCACTAGATACATCCTTCCAGTTTGACAGTGAATCATTGAAAACTAGACTTTGTCAGCAAATGTCATGGGTGGGTTATCTCTTGAATTTCAGAAAATACCTTCTTATTTTAATTTTAAAACGTTCCACTTTTTAACTTCATTTCATGCATATAATTTCATTTCTGTATAATGAGAGAGACAAATAGGAATTCCTGATTTTTACTTTCATTGAGACTGATGTTCTTTTTGTACCTCAATCCTAGCTTCTCTAATTTTTTTTTATCCTTTTCATGCTGAATAAAACAGCCATCTTTTGAATCTCTCCTGCTGTGCAAGTCTCTAATCATGTTTTTATTCACTGCTTCTCACTGGACTTTTTTTCTGCTGTATCTGGTTGGAAATGAGCTGACCAAACTGTATGTAGCATTGAAGGTTAGGATGACCCATTGTGGAATTTGTTGCTCTTGTTGTTTTCTCCCCCTCCGCCCCCCAAATGGTCTCTGTTGCCTTCTCAGTGTATCTTATGGTCTTATTTTCTGATTATCGCTGCATGTTGAGAGATGTCACTCAGTGAACTACCCATGACAGCAGCTATATCTCTTTCCTGGAAGGTTTCAACTAATTTTTAGGAGGATCCATCCTGACTTCCTGTAACTCTAAAACAAAAAATAGTCTTCACAGTTCTTGGTACATGATGAATATTTCTATATGTTAAACTGGACATGAGTGAGTAATGCAGAGCTCTAGTCATTGCTCTAGTCATTAGTTCCAGTCATTGCTTGTATTTCATCTCAGCAAATCAAGATAATACTTGAATGTAACCAAGCTCTTATCAAAAATGAGTTTTTCATGAAACTAAAGATTCCATTTAAAATGTAATCAGCAGTTATGTCAAAATCATCATAGCTCCCAGCTGTGGAAAAATTAATCTACTCAACCATTGTTTTCTCTGCCCTTTTGGTTTCTATATAAAATGTATTAAATGAAGTGGCTGTTTCTATTGGAACAATCCCAGTGACTGCCTCTTTAAAAGATTATATCCAAATCTTTAAATTATATTTACCAAGTTACTAATATCTATATACACAACAAAAAACCAACTCCAGTAGAATTGATTTGTTTTCCTATACATCCATAAATTCTTATCTGTCTTAACAGGTGAAAAACCATTTGAATGTCCAAATTGCCATGAACGTTTTGCTAGAAATAGCACACTCAAATGTCATTTGACAGCCTGTCAATCCGGTGCTGGAGCTAAAAAGGGAAGAAAGAAGCTGTATGAATGTCAGGTATGTAATGGAAGCAACAGGAGGAGAGAGTCTTGGTGGGGGGGAGGGGAAATTTAAAAAACTGTTGGATGCCAAGTAATTTTATTTTTAAAATTACTAAAATTGTTTAGTTTAGCGAAGTAAGAAATGGTAGGCATTGTTTCTCTTACTGCCACCAGAAGGGTGTGACTCCCACTGTTTAAGTCACAGGAGTTTTTACATACCTTAGTGGATACCATTCATAAGACCAAGACAAGCCATCACAGTTATTAACCATGGATCTTTTATTATTAAAGAAAGGAAAAGAAAACATTAAATAACTCACATGACCGAACACAACTGATAAACTGGTTACTTCCATTA
Source organism: Chelonia mydas (assembly GCF_015237465.2). Taxonomy (NCBI): domain Eukaryota; kingdom Metazoa; phylum Chordata; order Testudines; family Cheloniidae; genus Chelonia; species Chelonia mydas. The sequence goes on from NC_051245.2 coordinate 29,418,787, forward strand.
CAATATCTACAGTATGTCTCTCTGTAGAGACCTTTTAACAAAGATTATGTCCTTGAGAGTGAACCACTTCTGGGGGGTGCTTTTTCTCTTGGTAAGTTAAGACCCATGTATATTGTTTCGCAGAACTATTTTAAATGCATTGGTGATATCATTAAATAGGCAAACAATTTTATTTCAGTGCTTGCAGACTTTTTGATTATTAATAAATAACCAGCCCGTTTATAGTTGGGTAAAGTAAGCAATCTTAACTACATCCTAGGAAATAAAAAAAAGTATTTAAATCAGTTACTTAGAATAAGCCATTTAAGGAGTTGTTTGAAAACAAGCCAGTTATGAATGTTAAGGATCCTAAATCCAGTTGAATCCCACTGTTTCATCTCCTATTCAGGAATACATGGTATAAACATTTGATTAATGTGAGAAACTGCTAGCATTTTAAGTTACAACAGCATTTCAGTATTCCAACAAAATCATCATACGAGTTTTAAATTAAATCCTTTGACAGTTTCTTAGTTAACTTCCTCTCACCAATCCACACTGAATTCTTGGGGAGCTTTTCCTTGGGTTGGTTTCATCTTTACTCCTGAGGGCATTCTGAGCAAAAAATTAAAAATTCTCACAATATTCTAAAATTCTGCAAATTTTATTTGTCAAATAAATGTGGAAGCTCCAGCATAGAATTGGGGAGCATAGGCCACTGGCTGCACAGAGATGGGAATCACCCTGCATCACCCCGCAGGACATCCACTCAGTGGTGAGGCTGCACCCAGCCCTGACGCAGCACAAGGACTGGGCCTGCCCCAGAAAAACCCCAGTGTCCTGCCCTTCTGCACCAGGTGCACCAGGTGTGGGGCAGGCAGGCTCAGCAAGGCAGAATCCAAATGTGGAGGGGCTTAGTTTGGAGAGATCCAGGTGTGGGTTGAGAGGGTTCTGTGTGTGGCAATCTGGGTGCAGGCAGCTCAGTGTTATGGGAGAAATCTGGATTCACAGGAGCTTGTTGAGGGGTTCTGGTTGCAATGGTAATGGAACTCTGCAGCGTGATCTGGGTGTGAGGGGGATGGAGTTTAGCAGGGGGGTCTGGGTGTGGTGGGCTCAGTGGGCGGAGGTCCAGATCCAGGAGAAGTGGGGCTCAATGGGGTGGGGATCCAGGTACAGCTGGTTGGGACTTGGTGGGGTGGGGATCTGGGTCCAGGTGCAGGAGGGTGGGACTCATCAGGGGGGCTTCTAAGTGCGGGGGGTTGAGGCTCCGCAGGAGGGTCTGGGTGGATGGGGGAGCAGCTCCCTGTAACAGGGATCCTGCAGCTGAGGAGCAATGGGCCCAGGAAGCGGGCAGGGGGAGTTTGCAGAACTTCCTGCTGCTGGGGGAGAAATCTGAGGGTGAGTCTGACCCGGCCCTAGACACCATGCAGGGGAAGAGGAAGTCCTGTCCTCCCCAGCCCTGCTGGGAATAGTAGGTGAGCCCGGCACAGGGTAGGAGCCAGCAGCTGGTTCTTCCCCAGTCCTGGTCCCTGCCCCACAGTGATTTATCTCTCTGCCAGCTGCACACGGAACATACTGCTGGGGAGGATCGCATGACTGCTCTTGTGGCTTTCCCAACAGAAAGTCATTTTTCTGCGGAGAAGCAAAGAAATCTGTGGGGGACATAAATTCTGAGCATGCGCAGTGGCGCAGAATTCCCCCAGGAGTACATCTTGAATCTTCTCTGTTTTTCTTATTTGTGGGTGGCCGCTTCCTTGTGGAGTACACTGCTGTGCTTGAGTAGGGTAACCGGTGGGATGTGAGGGCTGCTCACTTCTGAGTGTTTGGAGCACTTTGGAGTGCTCTTCTTTCTATTTCTACAAAATTATAGTAGAAAACTCCTCTTTCGGACTTGTTTAGATTCAAGATTGGCTGCTGTCACCCTTTGATTGGCTTGATGCCTTCATTAATGGCTTAAGTGACACATTCAGCTCCTGAATATGCAATGTTTCTTTAATTGCCCTTGTTCTTCTTGTGGTGGAAAAGAGTCAGGTAACTTTTTTTTAAATTTAGTTTTGTCTTTTCAGTCAGTCCATTTTCGCAGAGATTATTTCAATTTTTTTTTAAGAGTTAGCCCGGAAATGAAATTCTATTTCGAAATGTCCAAATACTCCTGTTCTTTGTATACGAGTGTTTAGTCCTCAAAACAGATTTTAAAATTAAATAACTTTTAGAATATCTTGAACTTGAGTTTTGACCCTATCTGACAAGTTTTGGAATGATTATTTTCTTTTCCTGCATTAGGTAAGGGTTTGCTTGTGCACTGCTATAAATTAGTTCCCTAATAATATAAACATTCTATACTTAAATGGTTTCTTACATTAGCAATTAATTTAGCATCAAATAACCTTGCTATATTTCTATATAAAACATCTTACTCTTCTACTCCTGGTGGAATTCTGTGCCAAAAAATTAAAAATTCTGCACACAATATTTTAAAATTCTGCATATTTTATTTGTCAAAATAACACAATATAATCACACCAATTTCAATTACTTTTGGTCATTTATTTCAAAATACCTGTCAGTAAGTATGTCTGTAACAATGCAGACAACAAAAAAGATTCAAAAAATGTTTTTTTTTGACAAATAGATTCCTTACTAGGCATATTAATACAGAACTCTGAGTAATAATTTATTTAAACTACAATACAGAATTGTATTTCCCACACCCTTCAGAAGTAGTGCAAAGTCTTGGGGGAGTCAGGGTAATGGAGGGGTAACGGAGAGAAGTAAATTGCTGGGAAGAAGCCTGGGTGTGAACTTGGAGAGCTGTTCGGTATGTGTGGGGAAAAGTATGGAACAAGTTTTTTGGGGGGGGTGGGGTGGAGAGAGATTGTTAGGGAGGTTCCCCCATGCAGACCCTGGCTGACCTCTAGCCTCTCCCATTCAGTCAGGCACATCTGCCCCCATCACCATGTGTCTCTGTGCCCTCACCCAGTCACTCCACTGTCCCTATGTAGTTCTTCCACACCTCCCCCTGTGTCTCTGCATCTCCCTCCCCCTCTGGTCCTGTGCCTGCACTCCCATTCAGCTGCTGCCCGAGTCTGTCCTCCCCCACTAACCCTTATGAGCCCCTGTCTGACCACACCCAGCACCCCACAGCCTCTGTCTCCTGACCTGACCTGACAAGCGCTGCAAAGGCAGCTCTCTCTCTCTCTTCCCTCGCTGGCGGGTAGCTGCAACTTTGTTCTATCCCCACAGCACTCTCTGGTGGGCAAAAGGCAGAACTGCAAAAGTTATTTTCTGGGCGCTGCTGCTGTTCTTGAAGCACATTGCCCTCGGTTGGGCAAAAGGCGGAACTGCAGCAACATTTTGGCAGAAGCTTTTTTCTGCGCAAAATATTGGAAATCTGCAGGGCTCATTAAATGTGCGCGTGCGCAGTGGCTCAGATTTCCCCCAGGGGTACTATTCCTATAACAATGATATCAGGCAGTTACTGTATGAAAACTTTCATTTAAATACAAAATATTTGTAATCTGGAAAAAAGATGCTTATGCCATCTTAAGAAACAAGGAAGGCTTTCATCTTTTAAGTGGAATGATGAGTTGGAAGTATTCAGTATTTTCTATAAAACGCTTCCTACTGTACATGTTCTCCAGGTTTAAAGAGTGGAGACTTTTTAGTGTGTTTACAAAAGAAATCAGTTTCAGTAAGGCAGTTTCTTGAATACCTTGTGTGAGTTTAAACGCAGGTTTTTCTTTGAAAAGAGGGGTGGAGAGAGCTGGTATAGGCTCACTTTACAACCTAGATTTATGGCTCTTATAACACCCTTACATTCCTTTTTACAATTCAGTTTCTTCCTAAAAGTGTTTGAGGTTTGTCTGCTTGACGTTTGCTTGTCCTTGAGAGACAGAAGCAGAAACCCTCTGGAATTTCTTTGATTAGGTTTAACATTTGGTAATATGCCTAGCTAAATGTATGTATTTGTTGTATTTCCAAGCATCCTGGCTATAACATTCTAGTAGCTATAGCTTAATGTTCAGTATATGTACAAACCAACTTTGTAACAACTTAATAAAAATAAGTTTTATAATAATTTTATTAATATTTTTGCATCAATATTGAGTTCTCACACCCCCCCCCCAGTCTGAAAACGGTCACCTGGTTCGTGAGTTGACTGAGCTCAGAAGGTGGGGAAGGAAATGAGAGAGGGATAGCATATCTCAAAGAAGTACTGCAAGTAAAATGGATACAGGTGTCATGATATTCAGACAAGAAATGTCTAGATCCATAATAGTGTCATTTTAAAATGAGAGTACTAATAAGGAGCTTTGTAAAGATGTATTAATCATCACAACTCTCATGAGAGGTAGGCTAAGCATTACCCTTTTACTGAAGAAGAGGCAGAGAGATCAAGGCCCTGATCCATCGAACCAGGCCCTCTCCACTTAAGCACATGCCTCACTAAGTACTTGTAGAGTCCTGTTAAACTCATGAAATATTGTTGAACTTTTGTTGCTGTCCCTCCTGTTTTGCTGCTGTCCTCTTTAAACACACAGTTTACTGATTCATTGTCTACTGAGTCTTACCCATGTCACATAAACTTACAATAACCGCATATGCTATGTATGCGGCGTAGGTAAAAATGCTGTTAGATATGCTCAAGGGTCTTAGCTACCCATCTGTATTACATATGGAAAAAAACACGATAAAGCACTCAAAAGTTAGGAAATGCCAGAATTAAGGTTGCCCATGCTATCTTAATGGGCCCCATATGCATATGCATTATGATGGTCTTGAATTACATGATCACATAATTTTTCCACAGGATCCCTGCCTCATTCAGTGCATAAAATGATTGTTGCTCACTTAATGAGCAGCTATTCAATATTTAGTCTTCTCATTATCAGTGTTTGATACTAGGCCTTATTTACTGCACACTATTCAAATAAACTGCTCTGAATATGAAATTAATACATTTCTTCATGGGGTTTTCTATGGTGTCCACCACTGCAGTATCTGAGTGCTTCCCAAACGTAAATCTATTTTACAACACCCATGTTAGGTGTGGGGGTTGTATTATCCCTATTTTACAGATGTGGAGCTGAGGAAAAGAAATTAAGGCCAAAAATATGATATCCATTAATTTTGGGTGCCCAATTTACGACTACTAGGACCTCACTTTTCAGAGTATTCAGTGTTATACAGCATTTTAAATGTTCAAAGCACAGCTCCCAGTGACTTCAGCTGCAGCTCGGATTGCAGAAGTGCTGAGCACACCATCTCCAGGATATCAAGCTGGGCACCCAGAAAGAGAGGAACACAGCGACCGCTCATGACTAGTCCGGTTTAAGTGACTTGCCCAGCATTTCATAGGAATGCTGGTGTAATCAGGGTTAGGATCCAATTCACAAAGGCAACATTAGGCTGCCTTAGACCATCTTTTCTTTTACCTCAACCCCTGACTCATTCAGTATACACCTTCCAACTTCTATAACAGATAAGCTAGAGAGGTCCTACACACAACATTCTCCTGTACTATACGACCCTGATTCATCCCCAGACCAAGTCCATCCGTGGCACTAAATGAGGTTGGGGTCCTGTTGTAAAAATAGTGTGGGATGTAATTAAAGGCCATGTCATAATACATTTGAACACAGGAGCTGAATGAAGGTTGCTTGTACAACCTTAACTCTGGCATGTCCTAACTTTTGAGTGCCTGACCTTTTTTTTTTTGATAAATTGTGTCGCTAATTGCTTGGCCACTTTTTAGTTTGTTATGAAATCTATTCAAGAGCCCAAATAACCAATATCAGGCAGGTATATTGGTAATAGCCAATAAGAGGCTAGTACAGGGAAAAGTTTCAGTACGATACCAGTCTCCAGGAAGCTATCTTGTGCAGCATTGTTCTATTCATCTTACATAGAAGGTGTGCTCCCAGAGTTACACCCCTAAAGCCGTCTTTTTATACCCTACATGGTTACAAGTAAAAGATACTGTGTACATCAGTGATGGGAAACCTTTGGCCCGCGGGCCGCATGCAGCCCATCAGGGTAAGCTGCTTGCAGGCCGCGAGACATTTTGCTGACGTTGACTGTCTGCGGGCACGGCCCCCTGCAGCTTCAAGTGGCCACGGTTCGCTGTTCCCAGCCATTGGGAGCTGTGGGAAGCGGCCAGCTGCAGGGACGTGCTGGCTGTCGCTTCCCGCAGCTCCCATTGGCTGGAAATGGCAAACAGCAGCCACTGGGAGCTGCAGGGGGCCGTGCCTGCAGATGGTCAATGTCAGCAAAATGTCTCGTGGCCCGCAATCATCTTAACCTGATGGGCTGCAGATTGCCCACCACTGGTGTACAACATCTGAAATGAGATTTAACCTATCAACTTTCAACCATGATTTTTCTGATACTGTGGTCTACCTCTTTGTTCTGAACATAGGCGTTCCCAGTACCAAGGGGCATGATGGCACCTCCTAGGTTTGTACTAGGGTAGAACAATCGCGTGTCTTGTCTCTTCCATTGGGGCATTCCAGCAGTAGCCTGTGAGAATAACTGCCTGCTTGTTGCTCTGGTAAAATAATCATATGTCCTCCCCCTGACAACTTGCCTATCTACTTAAGCCAAAGTTTACTTCAGCTAATGCAAGGTGTTATGGGATAATTTAGGGTATATAATTGTTATAAAATCTGTGCTTAATGTTATTTGTGCTTAATGAATGTTAATTTTATATATATTAGTGCAGATATCATACACATTCATAATACAATATATAGATGTATGCTAACCAGCATATATTGGTCAACACTTTACAATGTTCTTTTAGCGTAGTTTTTGTGTATATTTTCCTGTTTTGTAAACTAACTGAAAAAAACAAAAAATCCACTATATAGCATCAGTTGACACTCCAATGATTCATCAGCAGAGCTGAAACCTTTAGATCTACTGCACAGACCTCTGCCTCTTGAACAAATGGAATAACTGATAGCAGTAATAGGTTGTCATCCTCTTCTATAGACCAGCACGAGATAGGGATGGGACGCTTTGCCAGTGTGTTTCACAGATATTTGCTGATAGCAGAGGAATGGTGAAACTCAAGAATCTTGGATTCCTTTCCAGGCTCTGGAGGGGAGTATGTTCTGACCTGCACAGATTCTTCTGCCTGTTCCCCCTCCTCAAACGTGATGTTTTTTCCATCTCTTCCTCACCTCTGGCTCCTGTCCCATTCTCTGCCTACCTAGTCCCAGTCTCTACCTCTCGGGTTTCTCCTCCTGGTTTCCTTGCCGAGCCAGTCCCAGTTGAGAGGGTAGAGCATGCTCAGATGCCCTGGTGATGGTGCATGTGCAGTCTGGTCAGTTTTAGCAGCTGCGAGAGCCTTGAGTGTGCTCCGTGAGGATAGAATCTTCTTTGATTTTTAGCTGTTCAAATGAAGCCTCTGCTGACCGTTGGTGAATGGTGACTTTTTTTCACAGTCTTACAACTTGGCCAAATTTGGGCAGATTTACATGAGGATGACAAAAGCCACATCCTTGACACACAGGCCACCCCCTGCCAAATTTCAAGTCCCTGCTACAAAGCGTGGGGATGACAGAACTTCTCAAAGGAAAGGTCACTAGAATTTTTAAACCTGGGCAAAACAACATACTTTTCCCTTGCTGCATTCTTGGAAACAGCTGAACCAATTTGGCTGAAATTTTCCAAAAAAGTCAACCAGCAACAGCTACCCGGCATGGAAAATTTTAGCCCAAATGGTTAAAGTCTGGCAAAGTTATGAGCAACTGAAAACAGGATCTTATGATGCAAAGTCTTGGGCAACCTTAATAATGCTGCCAGCCCTGCCTGTAATATCGTTTTAGAAAAAGCGCAACATGCTCACTGTGTGGTAACTTTCACACATAACATGTGTACGTATCATTTCTTCATGCAGTATTATAAAACAGATAGCCAGAGCTCTAACATAAGATCTTTGAAGGGGGAGGTGGAATTCAATATAAGAATTGTACATTTTTGTTAAACTGAGGAACATTAAAAACACAGTACCAATCCATAAATGCCAAGGTTGTCTGCATCTTTATGTATATGCACAAGGCCAGAATTAGAGAGGCACTGTCAACTTGAAATATAATCACTTAAAAAAAATTCAGGTACTAGACCTAACTCTGAGTTCTGCCAAATTTTTTTGTTATTTTTTTGTTATTAACAAACTGGATTTTTTTGGCTGATGTCCATGTAACGTGTTCAGTCATAATAGCAAGAAACTACATGGTAGGCGTTTGTAAGCTTGATCCAGAATATACAATGTACTTTGCTTTATCAGATTTTTATTGACATTATTTAACATATTACATCTTGTTGTTTCAGGTATGTAATAGTGTATTTAACAGCTGGGATCAATTTAAAGATCACTTAGTAATACACACAGGCGACAAACCCAACCATTGCACCTTATGTGATTTGTGGTTTATGCAAGGCAGTGAACTGAGAAGGCATCTCAAAGACATTCATAACATTTCAGAACGAATAGTGACAGAGGAGGTTCTTCCAGTGGAAGCTGTGGAAACTGAACCAGTGACATCAATGACTATTATAGAACAAGTGGAGCAAGTCCATGTACTACCAGTAATTCAGGTACAAGTGGATCCAGCACAAGTAACTATGGAACAGGTACATCCGGATCTGATTCAAGATAATCAAGTGAAAGGCGCACAGATGGACGATCTACAAGAACAGGTACAGATTAGTTACGTAGAAGTGGAACACATTCAGACTGAACAGGGTGCTGATGTACATATGGAGGAGCTACATGTTGAACATGTAAATCAGATACAAATGGAAGAGGTACAGGCGGAACTTATAGATGAAACAGATCTAGAACAAGTGGAGTCTGAAAACATTAATCAAGGAGAGCTAGAAGAGAGTGAAACTGGTGAAATAGGTGATGTGGAGACAGTTAAAGAAGATCATGAACAAGCTGAAGATTTAAAAACTCAACAAATGGTGGACACACAAGATGAGCAAGTGGATGATTAGGACAAATGACTGTACTGAGCAGGTTTAGGGATGAAATACCAAATTATTTTTGTTAATTTCTACATTGATTTTTATACCAACAGTGGTCTGCTCTCCAGCATCGCTGTCCTTAGGAAACCAGACAGGTGGACCAAATTTAGGATATTTCATATACAATTAAAATCATCCTATTGTACTTTTCCCCGTTCGTGTAATGCCTTGGAGCAAAAACTATCCCAGAGGTCGGCAGCTTTATGAGAAGTGTAATAGTTGGTTGAATAGACTGTGTCATTATTATACCCCATATGTGTGCAGTTGTTGTCACTGAGAGACTCCCCCCCTTTACAAGCCCTTGATATATACTGGCAGAGGAAGAGGGCTGGGTGTGTTTGTGTGTGTGTGAGAGAGAGAGAAAGAGAGAGAGCGAGATGGTAAAATGCTAGAATATGGGGATTCTAATGTACGCGTGGATATTTGAGGACGGTTGATTGACACATTTAGAAAACACACAGATGTTTGTCATCCAGCAGCAGTTCCTTAAAATAGCAGCAATTCTCAATATACTTTTTCCTAATCTGAACAGCCTTCTTTCAGCCTAGTTTGAAAATGCCAGACCGATGGCGACAAGTGCTGTCACTAAAGTTCTTGGAGTGCAAAAAGTCTTGTGCCTTTTCAGAATTGACTAAATTTCCACAAAGCTCCTAGAGTATTTAAGAAGCTAGTGCAGTAAAAGGCAATGTAGATAATGCTATAGTGCTTTATATTTTTTGCTTATAACTGTCAGCTACCAACTCTTGCTTTAAATTTAGATGCAGGGTAGAATGGAGCAAATTACACATTGTGACAATTGTTGAAAGGGCCACTTACAATAGGAAAAAATTAGCTGAATCCACGGTAAATGAAGCGGCTGAAAGATTGTACCGTCTTACCACTTTGTATTAAAAATGAATGCATTCAAAAACAGAGGAAATGTGTGTATGATATATCAGGTTCCTGTTTTGAAATGAAATTTTCTCTGAGACTTGACATAAAGATCTTTGTGCTAAAAAGATTTAAAGCCATAGGTATGAGTGCTAAACTGTGGATTTAAAAGTAGGAGTGTAAATATTTTAATCAGTATTATTGAACAATAAAACAATACCAACCACGAACAAAATGTGACATTACTTGCTTCAGTCACTATATTAGGAAACAAGTGTTTTAGTTTGAGTACTTGTACAGTACAATGTACACAGCAGGTAACAGTGCAATTCAGTTTAGCTCTAATGTAAAACATTCCCTCTCTTTGCAATAAATAACTGTTGGCTAGACTGTGATCTTGGTAATGACAATGGAGTTAGTGCAGATCCACTTTGACAGAGTAATCCATAACTACATATGGAACTTCATTAAAAGATGTTGGCCTGACTTTTCAAAGGTGATGGATACTTTCAGTTACCAATGCCTTTAGTGAGATTTGGCACTTCTGAAAATCAGACCACTTTTTCTCATAACTGAAAATGAAAACTTATACAGATAATTTCTCACAGAATTCTAGCAGTCCTGCAGACCCCAGACCTATCTTGTTCATTTTCCTGAAAGTGCAGAATTATTCCCTCTAGTATGCTCTCAAGTGCTTTCTCTAGTCTCAGTCTAAATGCTTGGTACCTGCCACCATTTCCCTTGAGCAACTACTCCACAGTAAACGTGGATAGATGTAAGGTTCTGAAACATAACTTGAGACAACATATAGTGGGTGCACTCTTTCTATGTATGCTGCTTTACACCCATAACATTTTAATTGTCTCTCTTTTTTAAAAAACAAAATAATCAGTGAGGTTGTGTAGATTTAACTGAGGGCAGAACTTGGCTTATTGCGCTTCACAAAAGAGTAGAAACAGGAGTCAAACAAGTGTTAATCTCCAATTTAGGGTTTCTGTCAAATCACTGCAACCAGCTTCTATTAATTTTTAACTGAAAGTATGTCATTGATTTTTCTAATGTAAATATTAGGAATATTAAATCTTAGAAACGTTAAATAGGTAAGCAGTTAAAACAATCTTCAGAAGTTATCTTTTTGTCAGGATTTGTTAAAACACACGGGTGCAGGAGCTTTTAAAATTGTTTTCTAGTAACCACCTGAAGAAAAAAGAACCACAGTAAAGAGACAAAAATGAATATTTATAATGACGGCCTAAATGTTGATTTGTTTTGTAGATATTTATGTGCTAGTGCTCATGACCATGTAAAAATGGCGAAGTGTTCTATATGATCAGCATGTGCAATGTAAGGAGTCTCCTACTACTGCTAACAAGAATTGTTTGTTTTTAATTAATGACGATAGTAGAGAAGTGTGAAATGAAACTAAAATGAATTCAGGTAAATTGTTGATCCAGTGTAGATTCAAAAGGTGTACAGTATCCAGCAGTGAATTTTGGGGAAAGAGCCTACATAGGTAAGAGTTGTGGGGAGGGGTTTGTCATACACAGAAAGTAACACGAAGTCCAGAGGTAAATTCTGCATGAGAGAGAGTAGTGTGTATCTACCTGTAGCAGGCATCTTATGAACACCCACCAGCAGCAGATAGTTTACTAATTTACAGAAACCAAAGGCTGGTCTTGCATTATTTTGTCGGATGTGAAAAAACGACCAGGGCTGCTATCTCTTCCCCAGATCATATGATGCCACCTACCTACAGTAACTCCCCACTTACCATCCTCTCGCTTAATGTTGTTTCGATCTTACATCCCTGCTCAATTACAGACCATGCTCCATTTAAAGTTGTGCAATGCTTCGCTGTAACGTCGTTTGGCTGCCTGCTTTGTCCACAGCTGGCAGCCCCCCTTATCACCTCCTCCTGCCCGCGGCAATCAGCTGGCTTGCGGCGTTCAGGAGGGAGGGGGGAGGAGCGAGGACTTGGTGCGCAAGCTCTCCCTCCCTCCCCTGCCTCTTGAATGCCGCAAACCAGCTGATTGCTGTGGGCAGGAGAGGGAGGTCGGAGACTGCAGTCCAAGTCCTCGCTCCTCCCTCCTGCCCCCTGAACACCGCAAGCCAGCTGATGAGTAAAGTGTGGGGGGGGAGAAGAGGCGGGTTAAGGGTGGGGGTTTGGGGGAAGGGATGGAGTGGGCAGGCCAAGGGTTGAGCCCCCGCCCTGGTGCTTGCAGAGTAGGGGAAGCTGTGCAACGTGCTTCTCCTAGCTTACAGCACCTTCAGCCTTCTTGCCTGCCTCGTCTCCAGTGCCAGTGGGCTGTGCCTGTGTGGGGTAAGGGAAGGGAACCTCCCAACTATAGTACTGTACTGTAGGGCAAAAAAAAATTTCCCTGGAACCTAACCCCCCCTATTTACATTCATTTTTATGGGGAAATTGGAGTCGCTTAACATTGTTTCACTTAAATTCTCATTTTTTAGGAACATAACTACACCATTAAGTGAGTTACTATATGCCCTTCACTCACTCCTGCTCTCTAGACACACATTGCTCTCATTCCTGTTTATCCCCCAGCATATGTTCTTTGCTAATCAACATGCTCCTCCACAGGGTAGGGAGCAGACCTCCAGTGGGACACCCTGAAATACCTGATTCAGTGGTGGTGAAGCAGTTCTCTAGCACTAGAAGCAAGAATCAGAGGGGGAAGAAGAAAGGGACTGGTTTGGATGGGGAAAATTTGAGTGTATAAATGTACAGAACAAAGGGTACTCCTACTTACATTTTTTTCATAATATAAGGAAGATGCATGAAATAAATGCAGCTAATATTCAAATTAAGAAAAGGAAGCACACTTATGTAATGCATAACTAGTATGGGGAACGCATTGGCACTAGAGTTGCATTAAAGAACCTAGTAGAATTCAATTGACATTAATTTGAAAATAACAGACCACAGTCATATTAGGCTAAAACTAAAATTAAGGATATAAAACCTCATCCTGTAGATCGTAAGCTGCTAATTGAGGGGAGTAGGAGAAAGTTCACGTGAGGGAAGGTTAATCCATCACATCCCTCTGTCAAGTTTCTTGTATCTTCCTGCAAAGTTACAAAATATCTATACTGACCACTGTCAGAAATAGGGTACTCAACTAGATGGACTACAGTATGACCCAGTATGGCAATTTGTGTTACTACATAGGGACAAGGAAAGCTGGGAGAAGCGAGAGATCTGTCAAGAAAAAAATCTTCGGAGGCTCCTACCTCAGCTTAAAACACAAGTGATTCCCTCCCACTTCCCTCAATCAAACTTAACATAGATACAACAGGAGGAAGGGGTGGAGAATGTATGTATGGAAAAAATAGCAGGTGATCATGTAATTAAAGATCATTGTAGCGCAGAAGCACAAGGAGTTTGAATTAAGATTGCACAGACAACCTTAATTCTGGTATTTTTTAACTTTTGGGGGCTTGACTTTGCATCCTTGATGTTCTTTTAATGTAGGGTTTTCAGGTTGGTGGGTTGGGTTGGTTTGTTTTATGTAACTTCCTAGGTTTTTAACAAAGCAAATAGAAATTCCATCATAGTAATACCAACATGGTTCTACAGCAAGGTTGGAACCTTGAGTTCCACAGCACAGACCACTGCCTGGTGAAATAAGAGTACTGCTAGCAGCAGTAGGCTATTATCCTCTGTGTGGGCCAGTCACTAGAGGGCGATGAGAGCAACATTTTTCCATCAAGTTTCATAATTGTTTGTTGACAGCAGAGGAATGTTGAGACTCAGGAAAGCTGGGTTTCAGTCCAGTTCTGAAGGCAGTGTGTTCTAGTGGTTACAGACTCTTCTACCCCGTCCCTCCAGCCTGTCCTTTTCACACCCAGAGCCGTCCCTTGGGTAGGGCAAATTGGGGCAACTGTTCTGGGCCCCAGGCTTTGGGGGCCCTATGGGCTAGTGCGATTGGCCAGCGCGGTGGGTCCTGAAAGAGACTAATCCATCACTTCCACCCTGGGCCCCCTAGGGATGGCCCTTCCCACACCCTCCCTAGCTTTTTGGCCCAGCCTTCCCCACAACCCTACTCCCAGAAAAGGCTCCTCCACAGCTCTGAATTCTGGTCACACTGTTTCCTTGCTGCTTGGGCTAAGCAGATTAGCTCTGGGAACACAGGAGAAAAAATTTCCCTGCTTTCAATTCTTGTGCCCAGTGCTATAGCAGTGCTTGGCTGTTAGGAGGAGCAAGTCCAGGATAACTCCTGCTTGGCCTCTGCAACCATAGCATGGAGTAAACTGAGCTCCGATGGAATCCTCTGCGTATTTGGCTGTCAAACTCTTAAGTCTAAGCATGTGTGAACTGAAATTTTCACAGGATCACAAATTTGGGAGGATTTTCCTGGGCACGGCAAAAGAGCCATCCCTGACACCAGGGCACACATACCCCTGCTCTCCCACATCACAATCACATGTCAAGTCCCTGCTCCAAAGGATGGAGGCAGCAGGGCTTCTCACCAAACTGTAAGAATTTTTCTAATATAGCAAAACTAATTTTTCCCCAACATTGTTCTGAGAAACAGCTGGCCTGTTTTTGCTGAAATTTTCCAAAAATTTCAGTGTGATGCAGACACTGAGCATGAAATTCTAAACAGACAGGAGACTGGTGTATTGTTCTTTTCTTTTCTTTGTTCTTTCTTCTTCAAAGCTTAACAAATTTACCAGCAACTGAAAACAAGGTCTGAGGTGTTGGACAACTTTAACTGGCAGCATCACTCCCTGCTTCACCTATAATATATACGCTCCCACCATTTATAGAGCCTCTGAGCAATTTGGGCTTAAAACTGCAGCTGATGCCTGTTACCAGAATCCCTAAAGCTGTGCTAGGGCATATGGCTTTGGGGTAGGAATCAGAGAAGAATGATGGACTTACAAGACTTCTGCAACATAAAACAATCACTCTTTTGTGGGTGCAGTCTACACCTTCTATTGTATTGCAAACACCAAGTGAAGTACATGCACCTATAAGGATGTAATTTGTAGCGTTAGTCAATCCTGCAAGAATCCTGATTTTGAATCCAACGCAATCCAGTGTGAGTGCCAATTTTGTAACCACAAGTTGGCCACAATTTGGAAGAAAATTCCCTTTGCCTGAGTTTCCTTATCTATAAAATCGGGCAAATGCCTATTTATTATCCATGTTAAGGGATTGTTGCCAGGATGAATTAATATTTTTCTATGAAAAGTGTCACTTTATTATTAGACTGTTGGGATGTTTTGGATTCCCCGAATCAATGCTGATCTTCAGTCCTAGTCTCTGAAACGCTTGATCAAGCCTACCGAGTTAAATGATCGCATTCCCATGACTGCCGTGTTTCCCCTTGCCGGGAAACCCTTGCCTGGGTAATGTCGAGAGAGCTAGCGGAGCTGTCCAAGGTTGTAGAGGAAAACAGCGGCTCGCTGGCTAACTGCATTGTCGTTTTTTAAAGCATCTCCCCCCCAGTAACTCTGCCCTAAAAAAAGATGCCCCTAATCTTGGTCCTTGAGTCCCACGCGTTTCACCAGCTGCCCACCTGTAGCTAGCGGGCTCCCCGCGCGGCGAGCGCCCCGCAGCCCTGCAGTGCCCAGGCGGGCTGTGTGTGTGGTCGGCTCCTAGCTCCATCTCGCCGCGCCCAGCCCGGGGGCCGCCTCCCGCTGCCGCCAATCAACGCCGCAGGGCCCTTCCCACCGCCGAGCGGGCGCAGAGGCGGCTGGCTCCCCCCTTCCCGGGCAGCGGGGCTGCTGCGCGGTGCCTCGCCGGGCTCCGCTTCGCCATGCCCGGCGCGCGGCCCTCAGCCTTCCCCGGGGGCTGCGGCTCTCGCTAGCCCGGCCTTCCGCGGCCCCGGCGGCCCGCCCTCCCCAGGGCCCTGCCCCCCGGAGCCCCTCCCTCGCAGCCCCTTGACAGCGCTGGTCCCCTCGCTGCCCGCGCCGTGCGAGCCAGCCGGCTGCCCGGGGCTGCAGGGGGCTGCAATGACTGCCCCGCGCAGAGCCCCGCCTGGGGCCGCCCTGCAGCCGGGCACCCTCTCTCAGCAGGTAAGGCGGCCGGGAACGGGGCAGCCGCCGCGCCCCGTTAACCTGAGATGAGAAGGGAGGATGGGTGGAGGGGAGGGAGGCTGGAGGGGGCTGGGTGTGGAGGAGGGGGGCTGGGGATGAGGGGAACGGTGCTGTGGGGTGTTTGTGTAAATGGAGGGGCTGGCTATGTTTGGCGTAAGGGCAGCAGAGGCTGTGGGGAAGCTACGGGGATGCCTGGGGAGATGCTGGGATATAGGAGGTGTAGAAGATTGGGATGGGGGTTGGGGGACTGAAGGGAGAGTTTATGGTGCATCCTGCCAAACTTTCAGATGTATTTCAAACAGTCCGTTGTTATGTGCTAGCATATTGGGATGTAATTTTAAAAAAAAAAAAAGTTTGCTGCCCTTAGGATGCCCAGACATACCAATATTAGGGGCTTTGTCTTGTGGTAGGCAGCTATACCGCAGAAAAACAAAGTGTCCTGGTTTTTCACACTTGCTGTCTGGTCACCCTAGCTGCCCTTACAGTGCTTGCTGAGGTCGTTGCCTCTAGCATCCCTGGCTGCAGCTTGTTCCACAGCCTGTATACCAAGCCAAGCATTCCTAGTGTTTGTGGGGTCAGAGGGAGACAAGGTAACATCTTTCATTGGACCAGTGTCTGTTGGTGAGAGAGACAAGCTTTCAAGCACACACAGAGCTCTTCTTCAGGTCATTTGTGAAATCATGTTTTGCCAACGGAAAACTTAAAGGAGACTGTTGGCCTGATATTGCTTTAGTTCTACAAAGCATTTTTGAGACGTTTATTCATCTGCAGTCTAGGGCCCACTTGCTCTGGTGGAGTGTGGCAGCTGCTTTGCACTGTCCCCCCAGTACAAAGCAGCCTAAAGCTGGCAAAGCCAACCCAAGCACGAGGGTGGAATATCTCCCCAGCATAGGGGGAATTCTCTGATGGCATAGAGCTGGCATAGTTGCTGCTGTCCTGTCCTCCTTCCCTGATGCTGACATCAAGGGCATGACCAAGGTTTTCTTACTTCCCACCAACTCCCTGCTGCAGTATGGGATCCATAGAGTAGTTATGGACTCTCCCAAATGATGGCAAAGGTTTTGAACCAGCACGCAGCCAGCCTAGTATTGGAGGAGCGCAAAGGCCGCCTTTTGCATGCCCTCCTCCTGAGCTGAGCTGTGTGTCCCTCAGACATAGCTGAGGATCTGAGCCTAAAAATGTATCAAAGAAGAAAGAGGTGTTTATGTTGTAGCAGGGGTGGCTGCAATCATTATAGTTAGAGTTAGTTAATAGTTTTCATTCTAAATCTCTGTCTTCACCTTACACGTCTCTGTAAATTCAACATTTGGGGCTGAAATATCAGGGCATCACCTCTGCCCCCCATTGATTTTCTGTGCAAAATATTTGAGCAAAAACAGATCAGCTGTATTTGAAAATGAGACTGAAAATACTACTTTCCTCACTATTAAAATGGAACAGTACTACATTTGGAACCTGAACCTGAAATGTGACATGCAAATAGACCCGCTTGAGGAGAAATGCCTTTGAGTGCTCCTGTGAAATTTGGTTTTGATCAAAAATTGTTTTTTCATGTGACTGAGTTAAAATCCTTTTAAGATCACATCCTGCTCAGGAACATGTTGGCTGTTTCTTGTTTGTTGGCTTTTCCTTTGCTAATCTTGTAAAATAAACATTTGAGGAAGCAGGCTGTGTATTCTGCATGGCTAATTTAGCTGCCTATTGAAAAGAATATTAAATTTGTACATAAACTAAGCAAGGAGCTCCACGTTATCCCTTTCTCCAGCTCCTTGTGCAATGCCTTGCTAAAGTGCACCATAAGGGAGTGAGCTGCTGTGGTCCCTCGCAGCTTTCCCCCTAGAGTAGGATCCTGTCAACGGGACTTGCAAGAAAGTGCTGTCCAGCGGAGTTCCAAGAGCCGCCCCATTCCCACTGTCTCCTCATTATATCTCACCATAGGGAGAGTTCCTGTGGCATTGACAAGGTGAGAATTGATTGAGGGAAGGCTTCTGGGTACCTTATAAGGAGCACTGGATGAATCCTTGCTCTGCCATACCTTAAGGTTTCTCCATCTGACAAAGGCATAAGGCTCCTTGAATATGCAAGAGAGGGGCTCTCCCAAGCTGTATGGGACAGACTGTTCCAGCAGGCTGCTGCTAACTTGTTTCAGATTGTGGGTTTTACCCACATTATTGTCAGTTTTCACTGACCCAATAGAGCTAGTCAGTTCTGAAAATCCTGGCCACAATACATGAGTGCTTATGAAAATATTAATGTAAATACCATAGAAACAAGAGAAAGTATCTTACACAAAGTTTAAGTCAATAATGACATAGAGCAGGATTATGAGAATGAAGCTAATGAAAGAAGAATGAAAAACAATTGCAAGATAATATTTGTGAGAATCTACAATTGGAGGGAAAGTGGCACTATATATGGTATGTGATGCAGTGTGTGATTTAATCAAAGGTTATACTGTAATGCATACTAGGGGGCAGTGACTTTAGAGTGCTTAATTGTGCATCTTGAATGGTCTAACATAGTATTTTTTTTGTATGTAATAGCAATCCTTCCCCCTACGTTTCTATTTTAATTTTCTTAGTCGTGTAAAATAACTTAGGGGGTGAACCAAAGCTCTTTGAAACGATTGGAAAGATTTCCATTCACTTCAATAGGCATTGGATCAAATTCCTTTTGTCTGTACATCTGGAGACTCTTGACAATGGAAATACTTTGTTGTTTTTGTAGTTTTTTTGGTGCTGTCATGAAAAAAAGAAAGATCTGGAGTAAAACCTTTTTTCTAAAGGGTACCTAACAATTTTATGTCAAATTTCTAATGACTCACATAAGACTACCTTACTCCAGAAGTAGTCCTGCTGATTAAATGGAGCTACTTTATGCAATAAGGTGGCAGTCTAGTTCCCAGATTTTTCTTTCACAACTCTGAGGTTGTGTCATGAATCCTCCTTATTAGGCAGAGCAGGATTAAAAGTAAATATTGTCTAAAACAAACTGACAAAAATATATTTCCCTTTGCCCTATGCCAACCTGAGTTTTAAAAAACCTGCTGCAAAGAATCTGGCTATGAGGACTTAAAAAAATCTGTACAATATATTCCCACATGCTGTGCTTAACTCTAGAATCCAGTACTATAATCTATAATAAACACATTTCTAGTTTGCTCAGTTTTCATCTACAATCTAAGTATTTTGGGGTAGCATTCCTTTATCTCTTATAGAATTACTGATCTTTGGCCCCTATAAACCAGATAAAATGACTGTTCCCCTGACAAGATTTGCCTCTTCTGTTTCTACAAGGTGACTGGTATATACATTTCCTTTGTATTACAGTACATATCATAATGAAATATTTCTACATTATCCATTTGTATCCACATTTATCCATTTATGATGGTTATACTGTCTCTGCTTGAGTCTTTATCCAGCACTTCAATTCCCTTCCTGCTTTCTTGCCCCTGACACTTTCTGAGTTACAGAACAATTTACGAGACTGGCCAATTGCATTCAGAGCATCGCTTCATTTGCAGTTGTCATTCTGAAGAGACATCTACGCAGCTTTCTTTGATTGTGGCTTGTACCTTGCTTTTACTGCTGTTCATATGGAGAAAAAGAAAGTGCACCCCGATCTCTTCAAGCTATCTTTGATGTAATATTCCAGAGAGTTGACAGAAATTCAGGATTTCTCATGCAAGTACAGTGTTCTGATGTTTGGAAAAAAAACTCTGCTATTAAAAATGAAGATAAAGGGACAATGTCAAGATGGTGTATATTAAAAATATTTCTTAAACCACTGCATATTATTAAAAACTGAAATATTTTTTTAAATTGAAATGATTCTCCCCTCACTTATGCTGATTGTAAATCGGAAGTAACTGCATTGAAGTTAATCAAGTTATATTGGCATAAAAATGATGTAAATGAGGCAGAATAGGGCCCCCAGTTTATGCATTTAGGCCCCAAGCCATCAAAGTACCTATGCACATGCTCAGCTTTAATGATGTGAGTAGTTCCATATATGTTAATGGAACTAACAACATGCTTAAAGTTAAGCACATGGTTAAATGCTATGCTGGATTGGGGCATTATTAATATTTTATATAGTTTAATTGGTGTATATGGCAGCATCAGATAAGTGCAGTTATTTACAAGAAAATAACAAATCCCTGCCCCAAGAATTTTAAAATCTAAGGCTCTGATCCTGCAAAGACATACACATAAGTTTAACTTTACACGCTATGAGTGGACTCATTGAAGTTGCTTGCCTCTGTGTGTGTGTGTGTGTGTGTTTAATAATTTAATTTTCCCCAGGGTAAGTAAGAGGGAAGATACAAGAGGGTACAATATTATATTAATACTATACATTAGATACATACAAAGAATATAATTTTGTAACAACAAACATTATTCAATCAAATAAAATTTACTTTTAGTCATACATACAGACATCCTCTCATATTTCCTATCAGTACCGATTCAATGGCACACTTCCAAAAAGCAAGACCTGGTTTCTTGATTTTTTTTTTTTAATATTTTTTCACTTTTCTTAAATGATTTTTTTATTCTTAAATAATTTATCGTCTAACATTTTCTGAGATTCAGAACAGTTTCAGAGACTGATCAGTCCAACTGCTAAAGTTGGGAGAGAGTAAGTTTCCACTGTTTATTTACCCTGACATTTGTAAATATTATGGTCCAAACTCTGGTAGCTTTTCTCCCATTGAAGTTCTTCAGTAAGGACTACTTTATTTAAAAATAGTCCCACTGACTTCAAGCAACACACATGATGATGCCAGTCAGTGAGACTATTTGGGGAAGAAGGTACTACTCATTGTAAGGGTATCAGAAAATGGGCTTATATAAAAAAGGTCTCATGAAGGCTGTTATTTCTAGATTTTTATGTACTAGTTTAGGTAATGTGACTTTGGAATCTTGTTGTATCGTATTTAAAAACTGCAGAAGTAATCTGCTGCTAGGTTTGTTTAAAGTTTTCTTTAAATTATAAGATCTTTGGGCCAGGGAATATCTTTTTGTTATGTGTTTGTACAGCACCTAGAACAACGGGGCCATGATCCATGATTTGGACCTCAGCGTGCTACTGCAGTGAAATAAATAATTATGATAAACTATGTTGAAGGCAATTAATTTACACCAGGCATGAATTCACCCCACTTAATGTGATAGCATCACGAGAAACTGATTGAATAGCCTTTTCTTCCAAGGTCAGGTTTTTCTGTGGTCCCTATCCATACTATTGTAGAGTTTTCTGCACTCTAAAATAACGTGTCCTCTTGAACAAGTATGTCAGCATTTCCCACTACACAACGTGATGCAAGGCATAGGCATAACCAGATGTGACATGTCATCCCGGGTGAAGTGCTGAGCCTGCAGGAAATAAAAACAAAACAGTGGATTATTCTGAGCTGTATTTTAAAAATGCTTAAAAAGAAAAGGAGTACTTGTGGCACCTTAGAGACTAACCAGTTTATTTGAGCATGAGCTTTCGTGAGCTACAGCTCACTTCATCGGATGCATAGCTGTAGCTCACGAAAGCTCATGCTCAAATAAACTGGTTAGTCTCTAAGGTGCCACAAGTACTCCTTTTCTTTTTACGAATACAGACTAACACGGCTGTTACTCTGAAACCTTTAAAAATGCTTGTTTTTCATTGGAGCAAATATGAACAGGAGCTTATAAATTGTAGCCATACTAATAGAGGAGAGTCCCATACAGCTGGGAACAGCACAAACAGCATCTGCATGCACAGCCTTGGCCTCTGGAAGATTACTAAGATTCAAAAATTTGGGGAATTGCCCCCCCCTTTTGCATTTTTAGAGGGGACCTAAACCATACCCCTGGTACTTGCCTCCAACAATGGAATGATCTTGTAGAAATTCTATGGGGAGAAACCTACAATTTCTCATTCCCTACGTGGGTTTTCAGTGTGTAGGACCAGAATATTCCTTAGTGCTTATATAGTGCTTTATTATTTCAAAGCACTGTACAGTTATTAATGAATTCAGTTTCTCGACACCCGTGTGAAGTAGGTAAATATTTATTATCCTGTACCAATGTGATAACTGAGGCACAGACATATTAAATGATAAAGATTAAATTAAAGCTCTACAGGGAGTCAGTGGTGGAACTGGGAATAGAACCTGGCATCCTGACTCCCTTCCTATGGCCTATGAACAAAACCATCCTTACCTTCAAGGAAGCCAGGTTATTGGAAGAATTAGAACTCCACTCTCTAGTTCTCTGAGTGGAAAATAGATACCCCTGTCCCCTTGTTTGAATAAGCAAGGTGCACCTCTTTCCTCATCATTTATGTCAGGAGTACTGTATTATTTCTAGGGCTGTCAATTAATCACAATTAACTCAAACGATTAATGCAAAACAAATTAGCTAGATTAAAAAAATAATGATTAACTGCAGTTTTAATCACACTGTTTAAGTGGTAATAGAATACCCATTTACATTTATTATAAATATTTTGGATATTTTTCTACATTTTCAAATATTGATTTTAAGTACAACACAATACAAAGTATACAGTGCTCACTTCATATTATTATTTCTGATTACAAATATTTGCACTGTAAAAAAGATAAAAGAAATAGTATTTTTCAATTCACCTCAGACAAGTAATGTAGTGCAATCTCTTGTATCGTGAAAGTGCAGCTTACAAATGTAGAATTGTTATTATTATTATTACAAAGCTGCACTTAGAAACAAAACAGTGTAAATCTCTAGAGCCTACAAGTCCACTCAGTCCTACTTCTTGTTCAACCCAAGCGCTAAGACAAACAAGTTTGTTTACATCTGCAGAAGATAGTGCTGCCTGCTTCTTATTGACAATGTCACCTGAAAGTGAGAACAAGCATTCTCATGACACTGTTGTATCCGGTGTTGCAAAGTATTTACTTGCCAGATATGCTAAACTTTTGTATGCCCCTTGATGCTTCGATTTGTAAGCTCTAAAGTTTTACATTGTTTTGTTTTTGAGTGCAGTTATGTTAAAAAAAATTCTACATTTGTAAATTGCACTTTCACGATAAAGAGATTGCACTACAGTGCTTGTATGACGTGAATTGAAAAATCCTATTTGTTGATCTTTTTTCCGTGCAAATATTTGTAATCTGAAATAATAATATAAAGTGAGCACTGAACACTTTGTATTCTGTGTTGTAATTGAAATCAATACATTTGAAAATGTAGAAAAACATCCAAAAATATTTCTAATAAACAATAAAAGAATAGCAATTTAAATTTAAGTGTGATTAAAACTGCGATTAATCACAAATATTTTTTAATCTTGTGATTAATTGCAATTATTTTTAACCGTTTTATGGCCCAATAATTTGTTATTACTAGTTATTTGATTAGATTTATAAAATGATAAGAGCCTGTCTGAATGCTCTATTTCAAAATACGAATAATCTCATGGAAGTGAATTATAAATATACATTTCAAATAATAACCAAAGATCTCTCTTTCCTTCCAGTTTTGATCTTCTCACTGATTGTTAATTGGAATGCATTTGCAAGTACTTTGCTATTTATTAAGATGTAAAGGGAACTACAGATTATACCTATCGAGGTATCTGAAATAAAATCACCCTAAATATGTCAGTGCTGGTGATAAATCTTGTTAATGCTACATGGAGACAGATCTGTTGAGAGAGGATTAGCAGGATACATTTTCTATTGGTTGTCGTGACAACCATGACTCCATGCAGCTGTAAAGCAGCATGTTAATCCATGCAGGTTAATCTAGTTTCAAGATTAGCTCATCAATATCAAGCCACTAAATAACAGGGGGGTTAAATGCCTTTTATTCTTTTTCTTAAAAAAAAAACCCAAAACCTATACAGATAAATAAATTCTATGATCCAGGAAAGTATTTACACATTGAATTAATTTGTTGATCCAAATTATTATTATTATTAATTACAGCAGTAACCAAAATGTGCTAGGTATTGTACATATACATATATTCCTCCCCACCCCCGAGGAGTCCAGGGATGGGGATATGGATACAATCTACTAGCAACATGGTGAGATAAATGATGACTGGTTTATGTCTTCTTACTACCACGGTTGCCTGTTGTTTGTTTTGTTCAGTGATTAGATTTTTCATAAATGAATGTCTGGCTCATTTCTTATAGATGTCATGGCAGAAGTGGATGTTGAAAAACGATTTGATATCCTGATACAGCACAGCACATAAGCAAATGCTTAACTTTAAATTTGTGAACAGTTTACTTCAATGGGACTATTCACATGCATAAAAGTAAGCATATACTAAGTGCTTATTCAAGGATGGAATGAGGAATGGCCTGGTGTATAAGCTCTGGAAGAGTGTTCTGTTCATAATGCTAGTGGAGAAAAGAGGGGTGGCAGGCAACATAACAAATACGGTCTAATCAATAGGATGGAGCAGAGTTATGCAGCACCTGGAAGGCCAGGACAAAAAACTTCAAGTAAAGTGGCTCAATTTATGTGATGAAAATTGAAAATTAAGCACTTTGTTTCCATGGGAAGCAAAAGAAAATAAAAGAGTATGAGAAAAGGTTTTTAGACTAATTAGTCTGGTGGTTTGGCAAAGTTGCAGACTTTGGCAGCGTTAGAACAGCCATTTAGGAATCTAGATTCTTGGGTTTATTCCTGTCTCAGTCGCTGGCTTGCTTTTTATCCTTGGACACATCACTACATTACAGGTGCTACAGCGGCACAGCTCTGGCACTGTACCTATGCCACTATAGCACTGTATTGTAAAGGCACACTACAGCGACGGAAGGGATTTTCCCGTTTCTGGAGTAACTCCACCTCACCTAGTGACGATAAGTGGGTTGGCTGAAGCATTCTTCAATTGACCTAGCCGTGTCTACACTGGGGGTTCAGGGTCTTTATCTATGGTGCTCAGGGGGTATGGATTTTTCACACCGCTGAGCATGGTACCTATGTCAAGCTGAGTTTTTAAGCGTAGACCAGGCCTTAGTAGCTCAATTTCCCCATGTGTGAAGTGGGTGTATTGATATTTACTGTACCTCACAGGAGTGTTTTAAGACTTTATTAATGTTTACAAAGCTCTTTGCAATTCTTTGGTATAAAAGACCCTGCAGATATGTACATTTATTATTAATTATTATTATTACTATTATTTTATTAGTTAATAGTCTAAAATAACAATGGCACTACTTAAAAATGATCTGAGCTATCAGCATGGTCTTGACTATAATCATAACAGTTGGATACAACAAGCATTAATCATTTAGGTTAAATACAACTTAATTTTCTGAAATGTAGCTTACATATGAGTTTTTCAATGAAATAAAATGTATAAAAAGTTTGAAGTTTGTATAACAGTGCTATTCTGTTATTCAAATCATTCAAGTCAATGATTGCTGATTTTTTAAAAAAAACATTTTTTTAAATGTTTATCATGGAAAAGTAAGAAAGTTTGTCATCCAGAAAATGAATTAGAAAATTCAGTTGTCCTCGGAGGCGCAATTATAAAAAATTTCAAATGAAATTCATTAATTAAACTATAAAGTATATGTATTTTAGTCCTGCTTCCAGCTTCATGAAGAAGAGGAAAACAAGGGCCCAGATTTTGTGTGGCAAAATGGCCACTTTATGCCATCCCATTGGTGTAAAGATGCCATAAGGGACCCCCACAGAATACACTCATTATAGCCATAGGGCAGTTCTCCATACAGTGTAGAGCTGGCATAACAACTCTATGCCAGCCCTTCCCAGTGCTGCTCTAAATTGTCCAACTGGTAACTGCCCTGTATGGCCTGTTCTGCCAGCAAAGAAAAGGTGGATTATACTGCATTCCAGTCACACTACCTTCAGCCCCCTTCTACACTGGCAGTGGGGGACAGTGTAGAGCCACTGTGCCAGCTGTATGCTATATTGAGAACAACCCTTTGATGGAGGGATTCTGCAAGGACCATTTAAGCCCTCCTGTTATGGCCCCTTTATATGGTGGAGTGTCTGTTTTGCCATACTGAAACTGAGCCCTTGTTTTCCTGTCTTCAGACAAAAAATTTCATTTCATTGAAGTGAAGGTTGAAAGTATTGTCAGTCCAGGAGATGCAAAATAGGAACAGAGCACTGCAGAATTTAGAACAAGGTCCCTGCTTGAAAGGGACAACTCACTGTGGATAAGGGTGGCACAACTGTGTCCATGGGGTGTAGATCATTTTGCAACATCAATTAAATTAATTATTACCTTTTTTGACCCAAGTAGGTCTTTTGGGTTGGTACTGTTAGGTGGAGAAATTGATGATGGAGTCAAGTATTTCTTTGATACAATTCTGTTTATTTACAAAGCATGTACAAAGTCCTGTTTCCCTGAACAAATCAAATGGCAGGAGACTGTTTCTTTGCTCACAAGCCTCCCAAACGAGGACTCTACCCAAAAGCTCTCTCTCTCTTAGCTTCTTCTCAGGTTCATGGTGCAAGTGGTTCTCCAGGGCTTCGTTGCTTTCTTCTCTGTGGGCTTCTGTGGTGTTTCTGCTGCTTTTCTCCACACGCATCCAGCCACTCTGCATTTGCATGCAACCCCCAGTGAAACGCCTTTGCCTGCATAGCTGAGATTCTTCACCACCCTTGCACTTGGCCTGTATTTTGTGAGAGGGCTCCCATTATCTCAACTGTCTGTTTCATAAAGAAGCTTAATAGTATTTTTACATTTATCCTGAATGAGAAGTGGTTGTCACACACCCCAGCTTCAGCAAGGTTTCACCCAACCCGCAGCACAGGAACATAAGAATGGCCATTTTGGATCAGACCAAAGGTCCATCTAGGCCAGTATCCTGTCTTCTGACAGTGGCCAATGCCAGGTGCCCCAGAGGGATTGAACAGAACACTTAATCATCAACTGATCCAACCCCTGTTGCTCATTCCCAGCTTCTGGCAAACAGAGGGTAGGGACTCCATCGCTGCCATCCTGGCTAATAGCCATTGATGGACACAGGAATATATTTCCGAAGGCACATAACTTAAAGCCATAGAGTGAAATGGGAGTTTTGCCATTGTCCTCAATAGGGCCAGGATTTCACCTATACTTTATTTTTTTGCCATAGGAGCAAGGCTCAATGTTTTGTTTTTTAATGGTTTATGTTTTCATAATCCAAAGGTATTGTGGAGTCATTTTACATACAGTACAGTTCACACTGATTGCATCCGATGACGTGAGCTGTAGCTCACGAAAGCTTATGCTCAAATAAATTTGTTAGTCTCTAGGGTGCCACAAGTACTCCTTTTCTTTTTGCGAATACAGACTAACACGGCTGCTACTCTGAAACCAGTTCACACTATATTACTCTTTATCGTTTCAGACATGTTAGTATAGAATTTCTTAATTTTCCATCAGTTTTACTTGAACAGAATTGATGCTCAATGCAGGTTTCAATGATAGGTTTGATCTCTTATAAGGAACCTCCTCTGTTAAGTGACTGTACCTCACTGGAGTTGTGATGTGCTGGTCAGTGTAGTGGCCAGCCCCTGTGCTTGTGTGCTAGCTGGAAATCCTGCCCTGATGCTGTACTCTTCTCCCTCCATCCCTTCTCCATAACAGGGTAAGATTTAACCCTAGGACTCTTATGTTCTTGTTACAATTAAAGCAAATGTGACTTAAAGGGGCAATCATATTACTACTTACATCTCTTTCCAGTTGCTGTGGGTTATTAAAATTTCATGGCCTTAGGGCCCAGTTTTGTGATTGCCTGTTTATTGCTTCAGGGTAGCACTCTTTGGAGAGAGCTCTGCATGCCTAATTGCTTAAAGAGCAGGTAATTTGGGCAATAGTTTTCTTTCCTTTAAGGCACTATATTTATTAATGATTTAATCCATTTCTGCATATCTGTTCTGCCATGAGTGCAGGGGACTGGGCTAAATGACCTCTCGAGGTCCCTTCCAGTTCTATGATTCTATTGCTAATAAATTAATCATGTTGACATTATATAGATGCATGTGCACAGACACCATATTTGTTTCTTTTATGTTTTGTATTTATGACATTTTAAAATATACTAAACACAATCCAGGGTCTAGTAATCTAGAAGAAGTTTACCCCCACCACACCCTCTCTGCCTCAGAAAAAGTAATGATGAGAAGATGCAACTATCCATTGCTTAATGACTTCAGTGTTCAGAGATAGGAGTTCAAGAAAGAAAATGTTTACCTTTCAGAACAGGGAGCAAGGGGTGGAAGGGAGAGGGCTCGTCTACATTGAGTTTATTCTGGGCCTATTTTATACTCTTCAGTAATGCATATAGCCTGGTTGGATAGAAAGCTGTTCTTCAGTACTAATGGGCAAGTACCTCTGCAATATGTTCTCTCAGGAAGCATGGACTTAAGATGAGTCAGCAGTAAATCTCTTGAGTGTTTCATAGATTCATAGATATTTAGGTCAGAAGGGACCATTATGATCATCTAGTCTGACCTCCTGCACAACGCAGGCCACAGAATTTCACCCACCACTCCTGCAAAAAACCTCACACCTATATCTGTGGTATTGAAGTCCTCAAATCGTAGTTTAAAGACTTCAAGGAGCAGAGAATCCTCCAGCAAGTGACCCGTGCCCCATGCTACAGAGGAAGGCAAAAAACCTCCAGGGCCTCTTCCAATCTGCCCTGGAGGAAAATTCCTTCCCAACCCCAAATATGGCAATCAGCTAAACCCTTTTTTTTCCCATAGAATATCAGGGTTGGAATATCATCTAGCCCAACCCCTTGCTCAAAGCATGACCAATCCTCAATTTTTGCCCCAGATCCCTAAATGGCTCTCTCAAGGATTGAACTCACAACCCTGGGTTTAGCAGGCCAATGCTTAAACCACTGAGCTATCCCTCCCCAAGTGTTAGTAATTACTCTCTTAGCTGTGTATCAGAATTGACCTTTTTGCTGCTTAAACATGCTAAAGACATAGGGTTATGGCAATTTCATCATGGTTATGGGAATTTTTCAGTGTCTCTTTCATTGTGAGACATTTCATTCGAATGCCCAGACTTCACAGCGCTAAAGGTCATACTAGCAAGTTGCCAGGAATCCAAAGTCTGCGGCTGATTTACATATAAATGCATTGCACACTTATGGACCATAAATAAACACTAAATAATAATTGCACTACATGTGCAAGTCTTTTTAAAAATAGCTAGTGCTCATGGGCATATCCTTGAACCTCCCTGACAGAGCAATACGAACTTCTTCCTGTTTGAATTCACCAACAATAAACCCTTACCCAACACTGTGCTGTTACAGCACAGGGAAAGCTGCAGTTCTCATTTTAGGATGCTGCAAGCCATATTTGTCACTCGGGCTGCATTTGAGCAGCCCTAATCTAGGGCCTGATCCTGCAGAGTGCTGAGACCTGGAGCTCCTGTCAGTTTAAAGGGAGTGGAGAGCTCACAACATCTCTCAGGAGGTGTTCAGTAGCTTGAAGAATTGGCCACCTAATAGACATCAAAGGCAAGCATCTAAAACGCATCCTAATGCAAACTTTGTGCTGCCACCCATTAGATAAGCAACACTCTGATTTATATCATCTTAATTTTGAAGCATAATCAGAGCTTCATAGGAGGAGGAGTTTTCTTAGTAGCAATTCACTGGTAATTAACTCTGACATGTTCTTGCTTCAGTACTAAAGATTTCCTTGTCTATTTTTCTCTCAGGCCTTCCCACCAATTCCCACCCTGCTCACCATTTTATCTCCCCGCTTCATTTGGCTGCTAGATGCCATTGAAACAACTGATATCCTGCTAGGTTAGGAGAATGATGCAGGGACTCCCTCCAGAGTCAAAAAACCAGAGCTCTTGTAAGAGGTAGGGTTGGCAACTTTCCCAGACACAGATTATGTCCCCTCTTTGGTGTTCTTGGCCTCTAGTGACCCAGTATTTGATGAGCTTCTGAATGCTTGTTTGGCAGAACAATGAAAGTGCTGATTTGCCTGGCCACCACAAACTGGCCCCACATTTTACATGAAAATAGAGACTTCAAGAAAAAATACAGTATATAAATGCAGGTTGTGAGGCAGGACTAAGCTGGGCATTGCTAATATTCATTATACATCTTGGACATGTCAAAAGAAGCAAATTACTGATTAGTTTTATTTCTAAATAGGTACTGGGATCATCCCAGCCCATATCCTCACAGAGAGCCCTTCTTGCAGTCCTTTGGCTGCAGGCAAAACTCCTGATGACTTCAAAGGGAATTTTTTTATGTGAGGACTGTAGAATCTAGCCCATAAATGCTGCTGAAGAATTGTTATAATTCTATTGAACTGAAATCAGGTGATTAGATCATCCTTTTGGAAACTGTCTCTGACGTCTGGAAAGAAACAGGCTTGTGTGTGTGTGAATTACAGTAAATCACAGCACATAACATAAATCACAACGTGAATCGAAGGCACATAAGCTCTCCTGTTTCTTTTTCACTATCCACATGGGAAAGGCAGTCACACTTCCAGTACAGGCAGCATCCGTCCTTTTGTCATCAAGTAGCAAATCTAGGGGTTGGTCCTGGTTCTCTCTATATCAAGTTTCCAGTCTATAACTAGGAAATAGCTCCCTTTACAAGGATGTTGCAGAACATCGTTTGCTTCAGAGAAAACCCTGGTTTGGCAGTTCTTTATTCTTCTTTGACATCTTTTGCTATCCTGTGTTATCTGAGAGCTTCTGATTTTACTAGTTAAATTATACTTTGCTCCTTCTTAGAGAATCTTGTGTGAATTGTAAATCCAAAATCAGTTGTATGGGTCCCTGAATACTTGAAAGAGCTGCATACATGCTGAGCTTTATTAGCCCACTGTGACAGAATGACCTTTAATGAAAAGCTGCTGTAACTGTAAATGCCACAAAATCCTGGGATTAGTAGTATTGCATTTTTCACTAGTAGAACTCAAAGTGCTTTAAAAAGGAGGTAAGTATCATATACCCATCCCTCACTCCCAGTACTCAAGTAAAGAATGATCATTCAGAAGCTCTGGCAGGATCCATATTTTGACATCACCAGCCAAAGGGAAGGAAACTGGGAAGCTTCATTCTTGATTAGGGACAGACGCAGAAGGAAGAATCCCAGCGGATGCCATCTTTCCATGATTGGTGGCTTTCCTTGGCTGTCATGCACGCCTATGTATAAATCTGGGTATCTAGACAGTAAATTATATATATTCATGAATTATGTATCATAAGTTTTTTAAATTAAAATTTAGGATTGAAATAATGCATATTTTAAATACCTAAAACCCAGAATTGTATACAGGTATGTAAAAAAAAAAAAAACAAAAAAACCCCAAACCTGACCAAGAACTCTCTGTCACGGTCTTTCTACTGACTTACCAAAGGACCAAAGATGTCATATGAATCAGTTAATGCTGAAATAAAGCATCCCACAAGAGCTTACACTCTCAGAACCGAGCCCTAAAGCATGAAGAGAGGAAGTCCCTTCCCCAGGCTGCACGTCTGCTCTACCCTAGAGCTGAGATTTAATGGGTAGGCATTATGACTTCATGATAGTTAGTCTGCACTGCATTATTGCAAAGGGTATTGTACACTTAAACCAGTTTGTCAGTCAGGATTTCCTGAATGCTAAACCTGGCTTGGATACTGATTCTCTGCATTCTTGGGCAACTCTGTTAATCTCACTACCTCATTTTCCCTATCTGTAAAATGGAGATAACTAACATATCTGCTTGTAGTGCCAATCTGAGGATTAATCAGTGTGTTTTAAAGTATTTCAGTACCTAAGTGCTAAGTGGTATGAGGAGGCACAAAAACATGCTTACATGTTATCTGATTCTCACAACAAACACATCCTTCCAAATAACTGGATTATCTGGTGGGCCCATTTAAGAGAGGCTGGGGGAGGGGAAGCCCTCTCTTTATTTTTTTTAGGCGTTATTTTCATTATTCTATCTTGCTTGAAATGGTATTTCAAAAATGCCCAACATTTAATATATTTTTTTTTATTTCAAAGAGACCTTTGCTGAAACTCTTAAGGCTAGGATTCCTAAAGAGGGGCTGAGGGAGCGAAGGGCCCATCTCCCACTGAAGTCAATGCATGTTAGGCACCCAGCTCTCTTTGGCCCCATTCAAAGTCCCAGTCTAAATGCTTTGGGACAACCTTAATGGGATTGCAGTTGGTTTCTAAGAAAGCCCAGGATTTACTTTTAAAACTAGAGTGAAGCAGCCAACATTAGCAAATGTTGTCAGGCCTCATTGACGTTGAGATACGTGCAAATGAGATTTATATGCCAGTGTTAAAACAAGTTATTCCCTCAGTCCCTGGAAAAATCATGGAGCAGGTCCTCAAAGAATCAATCCTGAAGCACTTAGAGGAGAGGAAAGTGATCAGGAACAGTCAGCATGGATTCACCAAGGGTAGGTCATGCCTGACTAATCTAATCGCCTTTTATGATGAGATTACTGGTTCTGTGGATGAAGGGAAAGCAGTGGATGTATTGTTTCTTGACTTTAGCAAAGCTTTTGACACGGTCTCCCACAGCATTCTTGTCAGCAAGTTAAGGAAGTATGGGCTGGATGAATGCACTATAAGGTGGGTAGAAAGCTGGCTAGATTGTCGGGCTCAACGGGTAGTGATCAATGGCTCCATGTCTAGTTGGCAGCCGGTGTCAAGTGGAGTGCCCCAGGGGTCGGTCCTGGGGCCGGTTTTGTTCAATATCTTCATAAATGATCTGGAGGATGGTGTGGATTGCACTCTCAGCAAATTTGCGGATGATACTAAACTGGGAGGAGTGGTAGATACGCTGGAGGGGAGGGATAGGATACAGAAGGACCTAGACAAATTGGAGGATTGGGCCAAAAGAAATCTGATGAGGTTCAATAAGGATAAGTGCAGGGTCCTGCACTTAGGACGGAAGAACCCAATGCACCGCTACAGACTAGGGACCGAATGGCTAGGCAGCAGTTCTGCGGAAAAGGACCTAGGGGTGACAGTGGACGAGAAGCTGGATATGAGTCAGCAGTGTGCCCTTGTTGCCAAGAAGGCCAATGGCATTTTGGGATGTATAAGTAGGGGCATAGCGAGCAGATCGAGGGACGTGATCGTTCCCCTCTATTCGACACTGGTGAGGCCTCATCTGGAGTACTGTGTCCAATTTTGGGCCCCACACTACAAGAAGGATGTGGATAAATTGGAAAGAGTCCAGCGAAGGGCAACAAAAATGATTAGGGGTCTAGAGCACATGACTTATGAGGAGAGGCTGAGGGAGCTGGGATTGTTTAGTCTGCAGAAGAGAAGAATGAGGGGGGATTTGATAGCTGCTTTCAACTACCTGAAAGGGGGTTCCAAAGAGGATGGCTCTAGACTGTTCTCAATGGTAGCAGATGACAGAACGAGGAGTAATGGTCTCAAGTTGCAATGGGGGAGGTTTAGATTGGATATTAGGAAAAACTTTTTCACTAAGAGGGTGGTGAAACACTGGAATGCGTTACCTAGGGAGGTGGTAGAATCTCCTTCCTTAGAGGTTTTTAAGGTCAGGCTTGACAAAGCCCTGGCTGGGATGATTTAACTGGGACTTGGTCCTGCTTTGAGCAGGGGGTTGGACTAGATGACCTTCTGGGGTCCCTTCCAACCCTGATATTCTATGATTCTATGATTCTATGATTCTATTCAGGGAAAAGGTAAAGGGATTTCCTTCTCCTAAATAATGAGACTGTGTCTCTGAGCCAGGTATCAAACTTGTAACCTTATGCTCACACTCCGAAGATTAAGGAGCCAAGGTCTACATGATCGTCATGGGAAGGGTCTAAAGGTTTTTATATATATTTGCAAATGGTTCACTGAAGCCATTATTATAACCTAGTTATTTTTCTGGAGGTAAATATGTTCAAACAATTTTTGTCTGGATGAAAGCATGTATTTTGTTTTGCTGGAAAGATATCCGAAAACACAAAAGCTGACTATGTTGGAAGGAAGAGAGAGCATCAAGTGAGGAGAAAGTTAATATGCAAACTAACATAAAACCCCTAAAAAACAGTAACCATCTCTACAATCACTGCTGTGCACCTTGTTAGCATGAAACCCTTTTTCAGTGCATTCCCTTCAAGTGAATCTCATCAATATGCACGTACAGAAATTGCATCTTATCTCCTTTTCTAAGAAACAAGGCAATATAAGCTTTGGGATCAGATTTTTTTTCTGGTTTCACCTGATACATATACCCTAGTTTTCTAACTCTAGGGTTGATTCATCAGTGTGTTATTCCGGTTTTACATTGGTGTAACTAAATTTAGTACAGTGAGGATACACAGAAGTCAAACTTGAGTAATGCAAGAGTGAAGCAGATACTATGCTTCTACCATACTTACTTAACAATAGGTCAAAATAGAAAAGTGCAGAAAGAGAACTGTTTAATTCCTGGCGTATCTCCATCAACTAGAATACGAAGGATTGGATTGAGAATGGATCCAATGTCCATTAAATTCAAGGAGACTGTTCTCATTGACTGCAATGAATATTGGATTTGACCCTAAGTGTGTATGTAGTGACTCCATAAAGCAAGAAACTAGCACAATGTGGAAGCAGGCATTTTTGTTTGTTTGTTTTTGTGAAGCCTACAATCCATAGAAACTTCCAGTTCTGTTATGTATTTAGCCAAATTCTTCTGAGTTGTCCATAAAAAGTGTGATCCACTGCTCCAGCTTTGGCACTGAAACAAACCTCCACAATAATGGTTTCACATTTCTCTGGTTTTCTTTTTTAATTCTCCCTCTCACTTTTTAACCTGTAATCACTCATGTGTGTTCTCACTGAGAAACAGAATTCCCATGTTCTGTGCTATTAACATCAAAATCTTGCCTAAATAGGTAACAGAAATTTAAACTTATGCTAAACCAGACTTTCTTTCCTTTAATCCTATTGCATGGAAAACAATAGGACTCAGCAAAAGACAGCACAACAAAAATGTTTCTTAACTTTTGATTACAGATTAAAACACAGT
This sequence comes from Chelonia mydas, assembly GCF_015237465.2. Lineage (NCBI taxonomy): Eukaryota > Metazoa > Chordata > Testudines > Cheloniidae > Chelonia > Chelonia mydas. The sequence continues at coordinate 29,453,699 of NC_051245.2, forward strand.
TGCCAGAGTAACTGTTGTTCTTTGATTGGGTTGTTTGTATGGACTTACACTCTTGGGACAGATGCAGCTAGGCGTAAAAACTCAGAATCATTTAGAAAGTAGTGCCCCTTCATCCCTTGTGTAGGTTTCCAAGCATGTAAAAGGGGGGAATGGGGAGTTGTCCTAACTGCCCTCCAGTTTCTGTCATTAATTCAGGCCTTCATAACCCAAAGCTCCAAAGAAATGGAAAAGGTGGATTGCTACATGTCATAATCTTGAGAGCACGACAGTTGCTATCTGTTTCACAGAGTTTTATGGCCAGAAAGGGACCATGAGATCGTCTAGTCTGACCTCCTGTATATCACAGACCATTAATTTAACCCAATTACCCCGGTATTGAGCCCAATAACTTGTGTTAGGTTATAAAGCATTTCAATGCTCAGGAGCCTAAACTGACAGATTCAGGAGAGACCAAGGTGCCACGAGTGCCCAAGGCCCTGCAGGTGAGGTAAGCCTAGATGATTCCAGCAGGTGATCCATGCCCCCTGCTGCAGAGGAAGATGAAACCCTCCCCCCAACAAGATCCCTGCCAAACTGACCTGGGTAAAAATTCCTTCCCAATGACAAATCTGGTGATCAATTTGATCCTGAGCATGTGAACGAGACCCACCAGCCAAGTATTTAAGGCCTGGTCAAAACTAGTAATTTACTTTGGCATAGCTACGTCTCTTAGGGGTGTGAAAAATCTACACCCCTGAGAGAAACAGCTATACCAACCTAACCCCCGGTGTAGACCAGCGCTGGGTCAACAAGAGGATTCTGGGTCAACCTAGCTACCATCTCTCAAGGAGGTAGATTACCTACACCGATGGGAGAGCCCTGCTCTTGGCATAGGTAGTTGGCAAAGGCTGTGCCTTTGCAGCATTTTAAGTGTAGACAAGAAAAAGGATTCTCTGTGCCAACTCAGAGCACTGGTCAGACCCAGCAGACCCAAGGAATTACAGACTAGTCAGCTGAATGTCTGTACCCGGAAAGATAATGGAGCAAATAATTAAGCAATCAATTTGCAAGCACCTAGAAGATAACAAGGTGATGAGTAACAGCATGGTTTTATCAAAAACAAATCGTGTCAGACCAACCTGATAGCTTTCTTTGGCAGGGTAACAAGTGTTGTGTTTGGGGGGACACGGTAGACGTGATATATCTTGATTATAATAAAACTTTTGATACTGTCCCACATGACTTTCTCATAAATAAACTAGGGAAATGCAACCTACATGGAGCTATTATAAGGTGGCTGCAAAACTGTTTGGAAAAACGTTCCCAGAGAGTAGTTATCAGTGGTTCAGAGTCATGCTGGAAGGGCATACATAACAAGTGGGGTCCCACAGGGATCAGTTCTGGGTCCAGTTCTGTTCAATATCTTAATCAATGACTTAGATAATGGCATACAGAGTAAACTTATTAAGTTTGCAGACGATACCAAGGTGGGAGGCTTTGCAAGTGCTTTGGAGGATAGGATTAAAATTCAAAATGATCTGGACAAACTGGAGAAATGGTCTGAAGTAAATAGGATGAAATTCAATAAGGACAAATGCAAAGTACTTCATTTAGGAAAGAACAATCAGTTGCACACATACAAAATGGGAAATGACTGCCTAGGAAAGAGTGCTGCGGAAAGGGATCTGAGGGTCATAGTGGACCACAAACTAAATATGAATCAACAGTGGTCTAGATAATTAGTCCTCCCACAAGTGCAGGGGACTGGACTAGATGACCTCCCGAGGTCCCTTCCAGTTCTATGATTCTGTGACCCAGAATTTGCGAACCGCTGCCATAGACCTTCAAATCAAGTTCAAGGTCTCAGTCCTTATCTTGAAAGTGCTCGGTGGCTTGGGCCTAGGATATCTGTTAACTTGGGTTTGAATAGAGACTGGGAGTGGCTGAGTCTTTAAACATATTGAATCTATTTCCCCATGTTCAGTATCCTCACACCTTCTTGTCAACTGTCTAAATGGGCCATCTTGATTATCACGACAAAAGTTTTTTTCTCCTGCTGATAATAGCTCATCTTAACTAATTAGCCTCTTACTCCACCTTTTCATGTTCTCTGTATGTATATATATAATCTTCTGACTATATGTTCCATTTTATGCACCCGATGAAGTGAGCTGTAGCCCTCGAAAACTTATGCTCAAATAAATGTGTTAGTCTCTAAGGTCCCACAAGTCCTCCTGTTCTTTTTATGGTCAACAACTTCACTTCTCTGGCACAATAGAACTTTTTCTACAGTAAGAGTAAAGTAAAGTCTCTCTATCCATGCATCAGAGGGTGGAAAACTTACCAGCAGCCAAATGGGCCCTGATAGTTCAAAACAGTTTTGACTCTTTCAAATGTAATAGCTAATCTATTGGTAGTGATGGAAGATGGGCTGGGGTATACACCCTTTTGATCTGACTGGATGGAGAATTCTTCCAATTCGTCTAGTAGGTTCATCTCCCCAAAAGTTTCTGCTTTCTAATAGGATCTTGTGGACTTCATCAGAACACACTTAGACTTGTTCTTTGGGGAATCCAGTGTGAAAGTAGAATGAATTATATTGAAATTATAATTCATTAAAGAAATGCTACTTGAAGGGTTTGTTGAAATATAGTTGTCAGGAAGAGAAACATTAAGGAGTGTGAGACAATGGGTCCTCAAACTAATTAACTTAGAGCTCCTACTGAGTTAGGAGATTGGTAAACGTTAGTATGCAAATAAGATATGTATGTATATTTGTCAGTTTCTGCTTCCTTTTGTCTCCTATGTTAAATTGGCTTTGGCTTATTTGTATAAATAAGTTAGCTTGAGCCTCAGAGAGGGGCTCACATATCTGGGTGCATTGGCAAAGCGCTTTGCTAATAAACAGAGTGGTCTGACAAATTATGTGAGTCCTGAATCTGACTTTGACACCAGCAACTGAATCAAGGATCCATATTTAGATGTATAAGTGCCGCTCCACTAATGCAGGCAGCTATATTAATCTTCTTTTCCTTCATTTCCAGTCCTAAAACATTGTCTGCCATGACAATGTACTGGTAAAACACCCATATAAAGTACATTGAAATTTTTTAGTGTGAAAGGTGCTTTTGTGAAAAGAGTTATTGGATCTTTAAGAACCACAGATTTTTATAGCCATCTCTCTCATGAAAGTATTCAATGTTGCTGTAGCTGTGTTGGTCCCAGGATATTGAAGAGACAAGGTGGGTGAGATAATATCTTTTATTGGATCAGCTTCTGTTGGTGAGAGAGAGAGAAGCTTTTCAAGCTTACACTAGAGCCCTTCTTCAGGTCTGGAAAATGTACTGAGAGTGCCACAGCTAAAAACAGGTCAAACAGATAGTTTGGCATAAATAGCATATATTCTAAGGCAGTGGTTCTCAAAGCTGGTCTACCGCTTGTTCAGAGAAAGCCCCTGGTGGGCCAAACCGGTTTGTTTACCTGCCGTGTCTGCAGGTTCGGCTGATCGCGGCTCCCACTGGCTGCGGTTCGCTGCTCCAGACCAATGGGGACTGCGGGAAGTGGCGTCGGCCAACGGACGTGCTGGCTGCCTTTCGCGCAGCCCCCATTGGCCTGGAGCGGCAAACCGCGTCCAGTGGGAGCCGCGATCAGCCGAACCTGTGGACGCAGCAGGTAAACAAACCGGTCTGGCCCGCCAGGGGCTTTCCCTGATCGAGCGGCGGACCAGCTTTGAGAACCACTGCTCTAAGGGACAAAAGTGTATGTGTGGGGGAGGTGTTAGTGGGTTACAGATTGTTGTAATAAACCATAAATCCAGACCATGATTTTTAGTGTCTAGCAGAGTTCTGAATTTAAGCTCCCAGGCTCATCATTTGTTAGTATTGTGCAGGTTTCCTTTGAGGATGGGGATTGATAGGTCAGATATAAGAGTGCTCCCTTTGTGAAAATTGTTCACCTGCAGGTGATATGGTGTTTTTGTCTTTTATCATTTTCCTGCATAGTGATTGTCTGGTTTCACCCACATAGTTTTTATTAAGGCATTTAGTGCACTGGGTGAGATACACCACATATTGTGATAGGCATGTATAAGGCCCATGGATCTCAAAAGGGGTGTTGTGGGGCGTGTTGATCATTTTAGCAGTGGAGCTATGTCTGCAGGCTTTGCATCTGTTTTTCTGGTAGGGTTTGGTGCTACTTTTGAGTTGGTGTGTCCTGGTCTCTGGGGAGCTTCCTTCTGATGGGGAGCTTGGAGTGGTAGGAGGGTTGTTTGGCCAGAAGAGAGGGTTCAGGAAAGATTTCTTTCAGGATGGGATTCCCATTGAATATGGGTTGTAGTTGTTTGATAATATCCTGTATGGGCCCCAGTGTGGGGTGATACGTGACAAACCCCACCTCTGACTGCGGACCCCTTGTTATTTCTGAACTGAGGCAGGTTCTCTTGGGGTATTTGTGTGGCCTTTTCCATGATGCAGTCTACTTCTCTGTGGAGTGTCCTTGTTGGTGTATGTTAAGGTGTATATCCTGGACTTTCTTTTTGGAGTATATTCTGTAGTATCTGCGTGTCTGGCTGTAGATAACTGATTTCTTGGTGTGTTTGGGGTGGTTACTGGATTTGTGAAGGTAGGTGTGGTGATCTGTGGGTTTCTCGTATATGGTTGTGTGTAGAGTTCCATTGATGAAACTGACTGTGGTGTCCAGGAAGTTTATGCTGGTGTGAGAGTGTTCCAAGAAGACTTGAATAGATGGATAGTAGTTGTTGAAGTTGTGATGGAAATCTATGAGGGAGTTTGTCATCTGTCCAGAGGATGAAAATATCATTGATGTATCAGGTATATCATTGCTTTTGTGGTGCATATGTCCAGAAATTCTTCTTCAAGGTTGCCCATGAGGAGGTTGGCATATTGAGGAGCCATCGCAATACCCATGGCTGCTCCCATGGTTTGGACAAAGTGTTTGTTGTTGAATGTAAAATTGTTATGAAAGAGGATGAAATGGATGAGTTTGGCAATGTATTTGGGGTGGTTATCTGAGTGTTGTCCATTATCTGGTAAATATTTGAGGCAGCCAGCAGTGCTGTCATTGTCAGGGATGTTGGTGTATAGGGAGGTGACATCCATGGTGGGAAGGATGGTGTTCTGACGGAGGATGTTAATGTTGTGGATATTGTAAATTTCCACCACAGCTTTAACAGCCACCACCCATCCATTAAACTCTCTCTAGAACAGCGGTTCTCAAACCTTTTTTTTCGTGGACCACTTGAAAATTGCTGAGGGTCTCAGCAGACCACGTAATGATCTTTCCAAATGCTGTTTGTACCGTTAGCTAACTATTGTAAAGCATGTTGGATAAAAGCGCTATATTCAAAAAACCGTAATAATAATTAACATTTTTTGTTCTACAAATAAAAGCACACAATTCATATTTTAATATCAGTAGTCTTACCTTTCTAATGTGATTGATGTGCCCTCCCTCCCCTGCCACGGCAGGAGCCCCCGAGCTGGGGCTGGGAAGGAGGGGGGTTCTCTCCCCCACCACAGCAGCCACAGAGCTGAGGCTGGGAAGGAGGGCTGTCTCTCCCAGCAGCCGCAACCCTGGAGCTGGGGAAAGTCGCCTCTTTCTCTGGCCGCTGCAGCCCTGCATGTCCCAAATTCCCCCCACTCCCTCTTCTCACCCCACTTCCCCCTCCCACCTACTCCCTATTCCCCCCAAGGACACCACCTCACTTTACATGTGCGTCTTCTCCAGGGTCATGCATGGCTCCACTAATTAGGTGAGTGGCCCTTCATTCTTTTGTGTGCGGCCGCCCAGGTGTGCACCTTAGAGGGAACTATCTGCGGACCACCTGAATGGAGCTTGCCGACCACAGTTTGAGAACCTCTATCCTAGAACACAGTGTTTCCCTCTTTCTTTCCCCCCATGAATGGAGAGATTTTAATGGGCTGCTTCACTTTGAATGTTCCCTTGAAATATGTGTTAACTACTTATGCTAAACAATCTGTTCTGCTTTGTATTTATCTAAGACACTGAGTGCATTTCCCAGACTTGAAGAAGCGCTCTGCATAAGCTCGAAAGCTTGTTTCTCTCACCAACAGAAGTAATAAAAGGCATTCCTCATCTACCTTGTCTCTCAAATGCTGTTTTGGCATTTCAATCTGATTTCAGTTGCACCATCATAGAGCTTGGTCCAACACCACCAAAGACTCTCATTGACTTCAGTGGGCTTTGGAGTCAGCCCACAGTGCTTTCTAGCACCTAACTGGGATATTGGTTTAATCTGATTCAGGGCCTGTTTACACTACACAATTAAGTTGATCCATGTTAGGTCAACTTACAGCTACCACATGTCCACGCTGCCCTCCATAGACGACATATGGGGCGGCATGTGGGGTCAAATGCCCCCCAGATTTCTGCTCAGCCTGCTGGGGGGCAGGGAGAGGGGCTCTGTCTTTCTCCCGCTGCTCCTAGCCCCCATCCTCACCCCACGGTACGTTTGGCTCCTGTCCTTGGCAGCTGGGCCCTGGCAGCACATGGAAGGTGCAGGACAGAACTGCTTCTCACACCAGCTGAGTGTGGACGCTCTTGGTCACTGCTCTGTGCAGCACAGTGGCTGCCTGTGAGAAACCTGCTGGGATGCAGGGGCAGCCTGCCTCCTCTGCTCCCCACTTGGGAGGCAGCAGGGCTCCCAGCTGGAGTACCCCACTCACAGCATGGAGCCTACCAGCCTTTCTTGTCAATTTCACAGCTGCCTGTAGCTCAGAGCAGCCCTCTAGCTCACAGCTGTGAAATTGACAAGAAAGGCTGCATAGGAACCATGCTGTGAAACTGAGCCAGGCACCAGGCTCACAGCTGGGGCTGTCACCCAGTGGTAGGGGGCAGTGACTCCAGCTGTGAGCCTGGTGCCCACTGGACAGCTGGAGGGAGGGGGGGCAGCTGTGAGCCACATGCTGGGCTCAATTTCATAGTGGGGAGGCTATCAACCTTTCTTGTCTATTTCAGGGCTCCAGCTGTGAGCCAGGTGCAGCAGAGCTGAGCTATGAAATTGACAAGAATGACAGCCAACAGCTGATCTAAGTAATGCAGTGTCTATAAGGACAGGGCTTCGCCCTAACTACACCAACATAAGCCCTACACCTTTTGTGGAGGTGGAGTTATTATGTTGGTGTAGTAGGGCATTTACATGGGCAGGAGCAAGGCTGTAGTGGAGACACTGACATAATTAGGTCCATGTAAGGCAACTAACTCTGTACTGAAGACCAAGCCTCAGAAGGAAGAACACCACCTACTGAATTACAAGCACCACTACTTGCAGCTCCCAGATTATGCTTAGAAGTTCCTCATCTCATTTGATCTCATTGGCCTTGTGTGACCCTACTTAGCTGTGAAATGTGAAGGGGTTATCCACCCCTATTTTCCAAATTTTTACCTGTTCAGAGATTCAACCGAAAATGCTGATACATGTTTACGTATGTAGCCATTGCTGGTAGTACTGAAATGAGCATTGCTTTTAAATCCACCACAATAAGTAGTTTCGTTCTTTGCTTTAATATTTAAAGAAAAAGAATACTAGTGGAAATTCTGTATGTTGCTGTGGGCATGTAGCTTTGTGTGAATACATTTTAAACAGCTATACTATTCATCTATGACCTCAGCTACACCCACACCTATGGCTTTCACATGTTGTTCTCCAGTTTCTAATTTAGTAAATTATAAACATTTTTTAGTGTTGCCACCATGGTAACTTTATATATCTTTTTAATAGTATGATTTTAAAACCCACATGTTAAAAAGTATATAAAAAACTCGCATGTATAATTGCATTGTATATTTTGTCAGATTATTTTCTCAGAAACTAAAGTGAAACTAGAGAGGTTTTCTTTCTTGATTTTTGTTTTGTTTTGTTTTCCCTTGCAACTTCTCTCCATCTAATTCTGCTCCACTCATGCCTTTCCATGTGTTGGTGGCAGGTTGCTTTGAAGAGGCACAGCATTAAGGAAATCCAGGATGGATTAGTCAGTGAATGAAGTGCCAGAAGCACTGTTAATATCTATGTAAAAATAGCTTTGGTTATTTCAGAACTTCCATCAAGTAGTATTAGCTTGTAGCTTCTACTGCACTTAAAAGACTATACCTCAGTTCTCACAATTTCCTTTGAAGTCTGGATTCTTAGCCACAACTTTTATTCAAGATCCTGGGGAGGAACGGAGTCCGAGTGACTTTTTTTTAAAAGATTTTTACACAGACTTTTGATATTGGGCCTGTGGTACTAGCAGTGGTTCTACAATTATGAAGTATTGCTTATAACATCATCAGGTAAGTGCAAATATCAGCAAGAATAAAATGTAGGGATCTTGAGTGTTTGTAGAGGAATTGGAGGTGAAGTATGGTAAATTTAAACATACTAGTGTGAATTTCTCTGACCCAGAACTCTAAGTGTATATCATTCATAGGCTGATCAATAAGAAACTGTAGTCTCCTAAAAATAAAGGAATGATTTTGATCTCACTTGTAACTCCGTAGATTCAGTCAATGGATTTACTCCTAATTTACACTCTTGCAAATGAGATCAGAATCTGGCCCCAAACCTTTAGGAAGAGATTGTATTTTATTTTCAATGTAAAAGTTTAAACAAGTATAATCTGTCCTACCTTCTAGAAGAACATACCTTCTGGCTGTTTTTATTGTCTTCTTTTTTGTGGCAGTTCAAATACTATATTGTACAAAGTTAGCAGCTCCAACATCCTTTGGAATAATATACATAATCTGTGTTTAATTAGAAATGGCTGGTCTCCTACAGATTACCCCATTATTGTCAGATATTCAGGCCAGTGTTGCTCTTTAAGGATGTAAATGTGTAGGAGTCTTCAGTTTATCCAAAAATATTATTGGACCTTTGAGTTTCTAGGCCAGATACTCAGTTGTTGAAAATACCTGTAGCTCATTGAAATCAATAGAGCTGCAGATATTAATAGTAGCTGAGTGTCTGGCACTCTGTGTTTTGTTTGCTTAGGTTTTTTGGCTGTTCCTTTTTATTGTTAATCAAAAAATCTCATTCAGATCAAGCAAACTGTTGTGTTGGGCTTTTTAAAGTGTGACATGAGGAAACTGGATGTCTGTAGGGATAGGTACTGGAATATGGAGTATTTAACCTTTAGTTACTACTCTAGTTTATAGGTGTATCTAATTGTATGCCATTCTACCTTATAGTTGTACCTCTGATTGGTACTTTCTGATTATTCATCTTTGGCATATGACTCTGGTGGCCAACAGAGAAAACGTTTTTGACGCTCCTGCCCCTACCCCAGAGCTGCAGAGGAGAAAACACATGCACACATACCTACGGCGCCCCCTGAAAGATAGCGCCCAGAGTGACTGCTCTGGGTGCCTGTTAGGGGGCTTATTCCTTCACCCACTCACTTCCCTGGTCCTTCTCGCATGAACAGAGAGCAACAATACCCGAAGTCCAAAGGTGCAAACAATTCGATGTTTATTGGGGTGAACTTCCAGCAAGCATGATTCCAGTTTCCCTCCTTAGTATCCTCCTTCCCAGCTCTGACAACACAGAGCCTTACACCTGTGTCCCTGTTCCCATTCCTGCCCTTAGCAAAACAGGATTCCAGTTTCCCCACTCCCATTCCGTGTTCCCATCTCCCCCTTTAGCAAAACATGATTCCAATTTCCTTACCCCCATTCCCTGTTCCCATCTCCCACCCACGCCCACTCACTTTCTCATTGACTACAGATTATATAGTAAAACTTGAGTTCTGCTTAGCTATACCTTAACCAATCATTTTCCTGAAATTTAACTAACCAATCCTAACATATTGTAACATGATTATGTAACCAATTATATCCCACCACCTTAATTAGTTTACACCCAGCAAAATTAATTATACAGCAGACAGGAACAATCACAGAACCAGACAGAGATTATACAGACAAACAATAGCAAAGTGGGAACTATAATGACAAAACAATACAGAAGTGAGGATTTCACATCCCAGTATTGATAAGTGAGTTCGTACCAGACAGGATGCTGTTTCCTTTTACATTTTCTAGGCACTTCCCTTTCTCTGGAGGTGATAGGCATTATCAGGACAGGATTGTATTCCTAACAGCCCAATAGCACCTTCTTTCAATGTGATTAGTTTGGAATGTGAGGATGTGACCTGTCGCTTCCTAGCTTATGGCTGCCTCTGTTGCTTAGCCAAAGGCCTTAGCCTAAGAACAGGGCCTCAAACTGTCACAGTAAGAGAAGGCCCTTACACCAGCAGACAGTGATTTTGATTCTCTTTTGTACCTCTATAACTAGTCAAGTGATAAGAATACACCTAAATTCTTAGAGTATAGGCCTTTACAGACAGGCCTGAATATCTATATCCTAACACTCCACCCCTTTTTTCTTTTTCTTTTGGGATCCTCCTGCCCAGGTATCCCTGGAAAAGCATAGGACATATGGCGACACATTTCCTGATAGGGCCAGGCATCAAGGTGGAAGGTGTCGATATTCCATTTGTCCCACTGCCCCTTGTGTAGTATAGTGCCCTGCACCTTCTCTCATACAGGCATACCACACCTATTCCAATTAGTGTTCCAGACTTCCCATTATAGTGGGCCCGAGAAGGTTGAGTCCGGGTTGTCTAGTACACTGTAGGGTTTGGAGGGCTTATTACATTCCTTATAGGTTATCTCCCTATGCAACGTAACATAACATCAGCAACACTGAGTCCTGACCACTGCAGTATGGTCCAACATTCGAGACACCCCCAAAACACTGCCTCTCCTCCTTCGACGGGGTCACGATCTTATGTGTCCAGTTGCTGGCAGTTGCAACACGCTGCCCCTGCAGGTTTTGCTTGCTTTTGTCCATATCATAAGTCCACTGAATGTTCACAGAGAAATGGGATATTGTCCAAACCAGTTTGACCACTTGGTATGGAATCAGGCAGTATGCCCTGGCTTGATTATTCACAGCAATAAGATTCACAGATCCATTTGTGCACCAAAGTCCAGATAGCAGCATGTAAATGTGTGTAGTTTGGTTATGGGCTGGTGTAATTGTGCCCCCAGTAATATGTACATTCCCAGCAAAATACCTTATACACAGTACACCCAATTGTCCACCCCTTGCATAGGTCATTGATCCTGCTCCTCTATAGTCATAGGAGAGGGGCACATCCAAACATCTTCTATTGATTTACACTATTGTACACACCCCTCCATTGATTCCCAGTGAGCTCCTCCCCTTCTCATTGGTTCCATAGGGCTTGTGGGGGCCACCTTAGTTGCCATTCCATTTCCAGGTACCACGGTAGCTATTACACAGGTGCTGGCCTCCTAGTTGAGCATTTTGTATTCCCATACACATCTTCCCCGCCAAGGTCAGCCTTTTGAAGCCATCCCCCACCCACATCATGAGATTTTTCTGTTCATTAAAACACAACAATGCTAGCAACAAGACAGACACCACAGACAAACAACACAAAACATAGATCCATGGTATTCTGAGTTATTCTTCCTGCTGGCGCCAGCTTGCTTGTAGAGTGTCTGAAAAACAAAAGAAACAATTTCCACCCCCCTGGTGGGGACAGATTATTGCTTAATAATAATACCACTTTCTTTTACAAATTTCCTTGCTAATTGCAGGAAAAACAGAAGAATTACCTCCAGGCTGTCCTTATTTTGTTCTATAGTCAGGCTAGTGAATTACCTCACTCACTGGTCATTTATGAAATTCATGAGGTGGTGTACCTCAGTTTCCCCTCTTGTACAACAGACCAAGTTTGCAATAGTTTCTCTGCTGTACCAAGCTTTAAGATTATTCTCAGGTAATAGCTCACACACAGAGACACGCCCCCTTAAGGTTAACCTGTCCCACTTATTTTCAGGCTTGACTTTTTCCAGCTCCCTTTCCTAGAGGGCCATAATCTGAGTCTTCTAGTAGCTTGTTTGCTGACCGGATGTATTCATTATTTGCAGCTCCTTTGTGCCCATCAGCTAGGTAATTTGCATTTACACACAGAGGCTTACTAGCTTGCTTCTGGATCCAAAGCTGTTAGCAGCTCAGACACTGTCTTAAAAGGGAAGCATTCCACTTCCACTAGAGTTCTGATTACTTTCCACTTTCATCTCCTGCTCCAAAACACAAAGAGATCTGAAAAAGAAAGCACAACCTATTGTGGCCCCTTTTGGAGCCCTATGAGGATTTTAATGAAGTACCATGTTTTATTTGCATTTCTTTTACCCCTTCTCCAATATACACTGCACACGTCCTGGGAATATGCACATTCCTTCCATATAGTTTAACCTCCATAACATTATATTAGCCAAATTAATTTTATACAAGGTGTAACTGCCTCCCCCATGCCCACAGAGTTTTCATGCACACCCACCAAAGCAACAATCTGATCCCCCAGAGCCACCCCAAGGCTCAGTGCTCCCATCATTCCTCCCCTTTTCCTTTTCTTTTACCTGTGCGCACACACACAAAATTCTCTTTTGCCTAACATCCCTTGCACTGTGATTACTCTTTTTTACACAACTGTACCCCAATTACATTTCCATCTTGTACAACTAGACACAACCAGGGGCAGCCAAGTTGAGTTCCAATAGAAACCCCTTACATCCTTTAGTGATTTTGATTACATTACCCAAAAGTCAGATAATTTTGATCAGATTCTCTCTCTGCCTGCTGCCTGCAGCAGTCCCCTATAGATCATTTCTGTGGGAAAAGGGCCCATTTTCCCTCAGAATAGCTGTAAACGCTTCTGGGGACAGAAGCATAGTGGTGGTAGTAGCCACTCGACCTGACCCCCTTGGATAATTTAATTACCAAGCTTCCATCCAATGTGACTGCACAGAGTTGCACATACAGTTACATTTATATAACTGGGTTTTATCATTAAACAAAAACTTCCCTCTTGACATCTCACATAAGTATCCAAAGTACCCTCCATTAAAACTTCAGAAAAACAAAAGAGTGTGGAAAGGCAGGTTGCACTTTGAAACTTTTTTTTTTTTCCCCCATTCCCCCAGGACCAAGTCCCAGATCCAGTCTCTAAAGGTGGTCTGTTAACTCTGCTTTTGACTGTAAACCCTTTTGTGCCAAATCATCTTTCACTACCCCTAACTAATTTACAACCCTTCAGCAGCCCTTGCTGAAGCAGCACCAAACTTGAAAGATTACTGGCAGCTTCCCATAATGCTGCCCTTACTTCAAACCTCTCACAAGCAGACTGAAGTGCCTCCTTTCCCTGGAAGGCATTCAGTCCCATGGGCAGGGACCTTCTTCCACTACCCAAATATACCAAGGAGGGTGGGCTCCTCAGCCACCCCCCATACCTCTGGGTCCCCTAACACTTCCTTTTTAATCTCATCCCAGGTTGACCCCTGCACCTGGTATGGGTCCTGGTTCTTCCTTATCCATTTATCCAAAAAATCCTTTACCCTGGCTTGCCAGAACCCGCAACTACCATCACGAGAGTTCGCGATACCCCCTCCAAGCAGCTGCGCGGACTGTTGGGAAGGGGGACTTACAGGCTGCCGCTCACCTATCCAATGCGATGCATCCGAGTCACGGCACCAAGATGTTAGGGAGCTTATTCCTTCACCCACTCACTTCCCTGGTCCTTCTCGCATGAACAGAGAGCAACAATACCCGAAGTCCAAAGGTGCAAACAATTCGATGTTTATTGGGGTGAACTTCCAGCAAGCATGATTCCAGTTTCCCTCCTTAGTATCCTCCTTCCCAGCTCTGACACCACAGAGCCTTACACCTGTGTCCCTGTTCCCATTCCTGCCCTTAGCAAAACAGGATTCCAGTTTCCCCACTCCCATTCCCTGTTCCCATCTCCCCCTTTAGCAAAACATGATTCCAATTTCCTTACCCCCATTCCCTGTTCCCACGGCCACCCCCTCCCACCCACGCCCACTCACTTCCTCGTTGACTACAGATTATATAGTAAAACTTGAGTTCTGCTTAGCTATACCTTAACCAATCATTTTCCTGAAATTTAACTAACCAATCCTAACATATTGTAACATGATTATGTAACCAATTATATCCCACCACCTTAATTAGTTTACACCCAGCAAAATTAATTATACAGCAGACAGGAACAATCACAGAACCAGACAGAGATTATACAGACAAACAATAGCAAAGTGGGAACTATAATGACAAAACAATACAGAAGTGAGGATTTCACATCCCAGTATTGATAAGTGAGTTCGTGCCAGACAGGATGCTGTTTCCTTTTACATTTTCTAGGCACTTCCCTTTCTCTGGAGGTGATAGGCATTATCAGGACAGGATTGTATTCCTAACAGCCCAATAGCACCTTCTTTCAATGTGATTAGTTTGGAATGTGAGGATGTGACCTGTCGCTTCCTAGCTTATGGCTGCCTCTGTTGCTTAGCCAAAGGCCTTAGCCTAAGAACAGGGCCTCAAACTGTCACAGTAAGAGAAGGCCCTTACACCAGCAGACAGTGATTTTGATTCTCTTTTGTACCTCTATAACTAGTCAAGTGATAAGAATACACCTAAATTCTTAGAGTATAGGCCTTTACAGACAGGCCTGAATATCTATATCCTAACAGTGCCCACCCCAAAACCAGCCCTACCTGTCTAAAGTAAGTTTCAAGGTCTCAGTCGAGCCAGCAGGTTCTACATCACAAAACTCTTGACATTTAATTGGAACCTTTTGGAAACTGAACTGGGCTGAAACCTTCAGCAATGGTCCTGCCAGGACAGAGTGGAGGCCCAGTGGCAGGGCAGTGTGGGCAAGCTTTCATCACTGCTGCATGTGCAGCACTTGTTCTGTGAACACATATAGGTCTCCAGGGCCATCAATTCAGCATCTCTTCAAAAAGAAGTAAAAAATGTCAGATGTGAGGCTTCTGTTGAACTTCTGACCGAGGCATGTTATATATTTCAGTATTTTCCTAACACTGGAAAGTATAAAATTAATGTTTACATCCAATATGACGAAATGACCTCTTGGAGGTCAAACTGTGTGTGAAATTATATATTTATCAATGAGAAGGTGCAGTGTTTGATCTCCCTGCTTGGACATTATTAGAAATTAAATGGGGAGGTTAATCTAATTCTTTGATAAACGGAATTTATATTATTGTATCATAAATGGTGATCAGATTCTGATAATCTTTTCTCATGTTGAATTATTCCATGAATAGCCCCATTGAAGTTAATGAGTCAAATTGCGAGGCCCTTACCCACACTGATGCTAAGTTATTCAGATGTAAGCAAGGGGATTACTGTCTGCTCACGAAGTTATTTGCTGCAGCCTGCCAAGCTCCCTGCACCCGCCCCCCTGAGTTATTTCCTGCGGCCACCAAGCTTCCCTCCCCTGCTGCCTCCCCTCCCGCCCAGCCCGCTGTGTCCCAGCTCCTCTGCCTACCTCCAGGTGCTTCCTGCCGCCAAACACCTGTTTGGCGGCGCTTAGCACTTTCCAGGAGGGAAGAGGGAGGAGCGGGGACCCGCGCGCTCAGGGGAGGAGGCGGAGAAGAGGCAGAGAAGAGGCGGATTTGGGGAAGGGGTTGGAATAGGGGCAGGGAGGGGGCAGAGTTGGGGTGGGGACTTTGGGGAAGGGGTTGGAATGGGGGCAGGGAAAGGGTGGGAAGAGATGGGGCAAGGGCGGGGCCTCATGGAAGGGGTGAAGTGGGGGTAGGGGCGGGGGCAGCCGTGGGAGGGGTGTCAGTAATGTGGCCCTCGGGCTAATGTACTAGTCCTCATGTGGCCCTCATGGTGATTTGAGTTTGAGATCCCTGGTCTGGACCATTGGGACTATTTGTGAAATCAGAAACTACTCAGCATGAGCAAGGCTATCAGAATCTGGCCCCTAAGAACTGAAAGGCAACAATTCAAAAAATGTAGTGGAAATCATCTTCACACATTGATACTCACCAGATAAAGTTATAGTTTCTTCCTTCAACCTCCATTCACTTCACTTCTTTCTTGTTTTGAATATTACTCATTATTTCCTTTCCTCACTCTCCTTAAAGAAGTTTTGCAGACAGGTCAATCAGCTAGCATAGCAGTATATTGCATAGTGCCAAGAAGAGCCACTCTAAAGAACTTGGAGGCAACATGGCATTACTTGCAGGGAACACTTAAATATTTAACATGCACCCACATTAAGTTGCACAGTTATTATTCATTGTTAAACTAGTTGCTGCTTCTGGGGAGCAAAGCAAGCTATACCTTGATTTGCTCATTTTAGGGAATGTTTTTCATTGCCACATTAAAAAGATTCTAATCAGATTTGTTTTCACCAACCCAAAAGTTTCTAAGTATAATCAAATCTCAAGTCATGGACATAGAATTCCTTTGAAATTAAACTGCTTCTTTGGTATTTGTTTTGTAGGCTTTTAAAAATGTACAGAATACCTAACCATGATAGGGTCTGAACTTTTGTTTTTAATCTCTTATTATTATATTTTATTAAATATGTCTAAATGTAGCTCTTGAGAGAGGGCCTGGGGTGTGAAGTCCTCTGTTAATCACAGAAGAGGTACAGCCTGGGTATTAGCCGCACAAGCTTCCCCTTACTATGTGTTAATGTGTCCCAGCCCTGCTATAGAGGCGTTATCTGCAGGGATGAGATAACAGTTCTAGCTAGCTAAGGTACTTAAGTGGATCCCATTACTGTAGTACTGGAACTTTTAACAATCTTTTTAATATATATATCCTCGCTATGTCCCTGTGAGGTTGGGAAGTACTGATGTGCCCATTTCACTGGTGGGGAACTGAGGCACAGAGGGACAGACTTTGAAAGGTATTTAGGCACCTTAGGATGCAGTTAAGGGACTAGTCGGGTTTTCAAATGGGTGTTTAGGCACCTAACTCCCATTGATTTGAAATCAGTGGGAGTTAGGCACCTAGGCTCATTTGAAAATCCTACCAGGTACCAATCAGTATCTTTAAGCACCTAAATACTTTTACAAATCTGGCCCAGAGAGACTCCAATTGAAGTCAGTGGGGCTTAGGCACCTCACTTGCTTAGATGTTTTTGAAAATCCCACTAGATGCCTATCTGCATCTTTAGACACCTAAATACCTTTGAAAATCTGGCCCTAAATGTCTTGCCCAAGGTCGCACAGGAAAGTCTGTGGCAGAGCAGGGAATTGAGTCCAGGTCTCCTAGGTTCCAAGCTAGCACCTCAGCTACTAGGCTATCATTCCCCTCTGTTCAGTCTCTATAGCCCCTTCAGCCTTTGGACTCCATAGTGCTACAGGTTGCCTGTTAGTGCTAAGCACCAAGCATGGTGATGGTTATTGTGATTTGTCCACTAATAAGTACTGGTCTGAAACCACCAACTCATTTTGTGAAGGCTTCTGATAGGTCACTGTCCATGTGGAGGTTAAAACTCCTATGGCACTGTAAAAAAAGAGTGGAGGGTATCACTGGTGGCCTAGCACATATTTCCTCTCTCAGTGAAACAGGTTCTGATGCCCCAAGCCATGCCTGTGTAACAGGGTTGCCAACTTTCTAATCGCACAAAAACGAACATCCCTACCCCACCCCTTCTCCAAGGCCCCGCCCCGCTCGCTCCATCCCCCCTCCCTCCATCGCTCACTCTCCCCCCACCCTCACTCACTTTCACTTGGCTGTGGCAGAGGGTTGGGGTGCGGGGCGAAGGGTATGGGCTCTGGGCTGGGAGTGCAGGCTCCAGGTGGAGCCAGAAATGAGGGGTTCAGGGTGTGGGAGAGGGCTCTGGGCTGGAGAGGGGGTTGGGGTGCAGGGGGGTGAGGACTCCGGATGGGGGTGTAGGCTCTGGGTGGGGCTGGGGATGAGGGGTTTGGGATGGAGGAGGGGGCTCAGGGCTGGGGCAGGGTGTTGGGGTGTGGGAGGGGGTTCGGGGTGCAGGGTCCTGGCAGCACTTAACCTGGCTCCCAGGAAGTGGCCTCCAGGTCCCTGCAGTGCAGCTCCTAGGCACAGGGGTGGCCAGGGAGGCTCCATGCACTGCCCTTGTGCCCACATGTGCTGCTCCCGCAGCTCCCATTGGTCACAGTTCCCAGCCAATAGGAGCTGCGGAGTTTGCACGGGGGTGAGGGCAGTGCACAGAGCCTCCCTGGCCCCCATGCAACCACAAGGACCTGGCAGGCACTTCCGGGAGCCGCGTGGAGGTAGGGCAGGCAGGGAGCCTGCCTTAGCCCCAGGCCCCCGCTGTGACACCAACTGGACGTTTAACAGCCCAGTCAGTGGTGTCAACCGGAGCTGCCAGGGTCCCTTTTTGACCGGGAGTTCTGGTTGAAAACCAGACCCCTAGCAACCCTACTGTGCGAGCTATTGTTGGTTGCATGATACCTCTACCACCTTTGGTCTACAGTTTCAACACTGCCAATATGTTATTGCTTTGTAAAGCACCTTGGGAATTTGTAGTGTAATAAGTGTATGGTCAAACCTGAGTACAGATATCACACTTGTCAGCTAAACTGCGCACATGAAATGTAGAAAATAGAGCAGGTCTGAGCCAGTCCAGTAGAAAGCAATGTCATACAGTCCCTACATCTTTAGTATGAATGGTGCTACATGAAATGATATTCAGGATTTTTTCAGTTCCAGTGTTACCCGGGGTTATCTGAACCCAAAGCTATGGTAACTAATCTGTTTTCCAGGCCGTTTCAGGAAATAAATCAGTGGGGGACACAGCACCCCTGTCTGGTACACACCAGAGTGCTTCCACTTGTTTTTATTGAGTACAAAGCACATATCAAAACTAGCAATACTCTAGAACAGGGGTAGGCAACCTATGGCACGCATGCCAAAGGCGGCATGTCAGCTGATTGTCAGTGGCACTCACACTGCCCAGGTCCTGGCCACTGGTCCGGGGGGCTCTGCATTTTAATTTAATTTTAAATGAAGTTTCTTAAACATGTTGAAAATCTTGTTTTCTTTACATACGACAATAGTTTAGTTATATAATATATAGACTTATAGAGAGAGACCTTCTAAAAACATTAAAATGTATTACTGGCACGCGAAACCTTAAATTAGAGTGAATAAATGAAGACGCGGCACACCACTTCTGAAAGGTTGCCGACTCGTGCTCTAGAAGCACATTCAGTTACCCAAAGTCTGAGGTGGTGTCAAATGACAGCAACAGGATTCTAGTGGCCTGCCTTTGTCCTAGCCACTTGGGAGTTTGATGCCAATCTCCTTGCTTGTAAAAAATCCAAACTTCTGCAAAGTACAGTCTAACTAAACTCTTTATAGATTTTCTCCAAACCAGGCACACAACTCATAATGGCTCCGATAGGCTAACAATCCCCTAGTAACAGCAAATAAAAAATTATTATTCTACTCATCAGGAAAGCAACTTAGGCACCCAGACCAAGGGTCAGTTTTCCACCCCCTCCCCATGAATCTGTCCTTTCACTGTATCTATCCTGTTAGTAATACTGCAGCTTTGTGCAGCTGTTTTTGTTCTGTCCGCCTAAGCCAACGCCAGATTTTCTGACTCTGTGGCATCCTTGCTTCCAGTTTTAAGTGCATAAGATGGCTGCAAGTTATGTCAAATCCAATTCTCTCATTACACTGATAGCTGCCTCTATGGTTCAGAAAATAGTCCAGTACCAGTGCACAGCTGCCATGGTTGCTCCATCCACTGTAGATCCAGGGACACTGCTGAGCCACAATGTTCCTATTGCTATGCTTCAACGGGAATTGTAAACCTTAGTTTCTTCTGTGAGTGGGTTTTCAATTTCCTGCTGATCCAGAGCATATGTAATGGAGCTGCCTTACTGGAATTGCATTATGTGTAACTGGAGGAAAAAATCAATGCCATCAGTAGAGAAGCAGATGCGTGTCCTTGATGTCTGAACTCCTGGAGCAGGCTGTTTATAAAGTAAAACGTTCTCCTGAGACTTTTGAGAAAATACAGAATCCTGCTTGGGGCTTCATTGCTCAAGTTACATGTGTGCTGTATATTGATTCAGAGGGGAGAACATTTGTTTTGTAAGACTATTTAGTCTAAAGGTTTTTAATATTTTATGTCTCTTATTTCATCCTGTTTGGATTGTTGTTGATGATAATATGGGAGTCCGTAAGCATGCTTTGTATAAAAGGCCATTTCTATGAAAACGATTGGGTCTGCGTAAAACTATACTGTCTGGTGTTCTAAATCCAAATAATTTCAAATTTATCTCCATGCCTCTCACCACCACCCTCCTGATCTGACTGTTTTTAAACAGTTTTGATCTTTCATGCTTCAATAGCTCAGAAATAGCTAAATAGATTTTCTTCAAACTTTACAAAACAATTCCAAGCCCAAAAAAATCTCAGTCCGAAAGGTAATTTGTGGAGAAACTGATGAAACTGAAAATCGGGCTTGAATTTAATGTCCCATCTTGGTTGTAGGCATAGTGTGACTTTCTGGTAATTCCTGTGGAATAATCCATTGTATTGTTTTCAGCCAAAACATTTTTATCCAAGCGAAAAGGATAATATGTTTTGAAAATCAAGACAAGAAAAGTACTGAGAATTTATGCTACACAGGGAAATTAAACTGCAGTGCGGTGATACAGTCAATGTATGAATGGCAGCAGGGTAGCCAGCAGATTCAAATGTGTATGTACACCCTGGCTGATCCATTGTCTTCATGCACTCATCAGAGTATATCTGTAGTTTTGCAGGGTGGGTATACTGTTGTGTACAATGTATGAAATTCACCCTCGGGTAGAAGACCCACACAAGGGTCTATGTACCATGTAAATCCTCAAAATAGGATTTATGTGGGATTTAATTTGTTCATAACTAGATCTCAATGAAATTTTTTGACTGAAACTTTTTTTGGCAAAAAATGCAGATTCAGCAACCTGTCTGGGCCAGCAGGAGCATGCAGCTGGCCTTTGTGGGATAGGGGATGTGAGTGTCTGGGCCAGGGAGGGCCCCATGGCTGGGCTCTGGGGATGCAGGGGTGTGAGTGTCTGTGCCAGGGAGCGCCCCACGGCTGGGCTGTGTGCGGGAGGAAGGGTGAGTGTCTGGCCTCCCCGGGTGGGCTGTGAGGGGGTGGAGGCAGAGACACAGGAACTGGGTTTTCATAGGGGTTTCTTTAAATTTCTACTCCTGGGGGGAAATTTGTGTGTGTCTGTATTGTTAAAGACATACTTGTTGACAGGTATTTTGAAATAAATTACCAAAATAATTGAAACTGGTGTGATTATATGGTGTTATTTTGACAAATTTGTGCGCAGAATTTTTAATTTTTTGACACAGAATTCCCCCAGGAGTAACATTAGCAGTTTGTTAATGCACTTTGATCTAGTCCTGTTTCAAAGAGGACTAGATCAAAGCACATCAACAAGCTGTTAATGCATGTCAGCAGGGTCTACATGGACAGTTAGTCCTTGGCAGGCTAATGCAGGCAGGGTAGATTCACACCCTAGGATGCCACTAACTAATTGTTCATGTAGACACGCCCAGAAGGGTCCATTGTGATCATCTAGTTTAACCTCCTGTATAGCAAAGGTCATAGAATTTCCCCAAAATAATTCCTAGAACATATATTTTTAGAAAAACGTCCAATCTTGATTTAAAATTTGTCAGTGATGGAGAATCCACCATGACCCTTGGTAAAGTGTTTCAATGTTTAATGACCTTCACTGTTAAAACATTTACACCTTATTCCCAGTCAGAATTCGTCTAGCTTCAATTCCAGCTAGAGTGAAGAACCCATCATGAAATATTTGTTCCTCATGGAGGTACTCATAAACGGTGATCAAGTCATCCCTTACCCTTCTCTTTGTTAAGCTAAATAATTTGGGGTCCTTGAGTCCCTCAATATAACACATGTTTTTCTAATTCTTTAATGATTCTCATGGCTTTTCTCTGAACTCTCTCCAGTTTATCAACATCTTTCTTGAATTGTGGACACCAGACTGGACACAGTGTTCCAACAGCAGTCACACTAGTGCCAAAAACAGAGGTAAAATAACCTCTCTACTCTGAATCGAGATTTCCCCTGTTTCTGCATCCAAAGTTCACATTAGCCCTTTTGACCATAGTTTCGCACTGGCAGATCACATTCAGCTGATTATCCACTATGACCCCCAAGTCTTTTTCAAAGTCACTGCTTTCTAAGATAGAGTCCTCCATCACATAAGTGTGGCCTAAATTCTTTGTTCCTAGATGTATACAGTAGTCATATTAAAACACATGTTGTTTGCTTGTGCCAAGCTTACCAAGTTATCCAGATCACCCTGTATCAGTGACCTGTCCTCTTCATTGTTTACCATTCCCCCATATTTGTGTTATCTCTAAACTCTCTACATCACTTATTCATGATGAATTTGTTTTTTTTCCAGGTCATTGATAAAAATGTTAAATAGGGTAGGTCCAAGAACTGATCTACGTGGGGACCCCATGAATGCACACCCACTCAGTGATGATTCCCCATTTATAATTACCTTTTGAGACCTATCAGTTAGCCAGTTTTTAATCCATTTAATATATGCCATGTTAATTTTATGTCATTTTATATCATTCTAGTTTTTAAATCAAATGTGTGTTACCAAGTCAAATGCTCTATAGAAGTCTAAATATACTATATCAATTCTATTTCCTTTGCTAATTTATAATCTCATCAAAAAAAGACAGGCTAGTTTGACAGGATTCATTTTCCATAAACCCATGTTGATTGGCATTAATTATATTACCCTCCTTTAACTCTTTATTAATCAAGTCCTGGATCAGCCACTCCGTTATCTTTTCTGGGACTGATGTCACACTGACAGGCCTATAATTACTTGGGTCATCCCATTTACCCTTTTTAAATATTAGCATAGCATTAGCTTTCTTCCAGTCTTTTGGAACCTCCCCAGTGTCTCAGGAGTTACTGAAAATCAACATTAATGGTCCAGCAAGCTCCTCAACCAGCTCAGGCGCAAGTTATCTGGACCTGCTCATTTATAAATGTTGAACTTTAGCAGCCGCTGTTTAACAATATCCTTAGTTATTGTTAGAGTGGAAAGTATTTCATTATCATCATATGATATGATTACATCATCTGTTTTTTTCCCCAAATACAGAACAGAAATACTGATTGAAAACTTCTTCCTTTTCTGCATTATTATTGATAATTCTGTCATTTCCATCTAGTAATGGACCAATACATTGGTAGGATTCCTTTTGTTCCCAGTATACTTAAATAACTCCTTATTGTGCTTAACTCTACTGACTATAAGATTTCTCCTTGTATTCCTTTGCTTCCCTTATCAAATTTCTACAATTCCTAGCTTCTGGTTTATATTCCTTACTATCGACTTCCCCTTTATTTCATTTTTATATATTATTTTTTAATATTTTAGCTGGCTTCACTTCCCCTCTAAACCAGGTTAGTTTTTAACTGGTACGGCCTTCTTAATCGATTGTGGCTTTTGGGGTATCAAGTAAAGCGTTCTTAAACAATTCCCAATTATCATTCACCTTTTTCTGATTAAATGCTTCCTCCCAGCTGATTTGCCTTGTAATTGTTTTCAGCTTTGTTAAATTGGCCCTTTTAAATCTCCAAATGTATATATTACTTGTTTAGGCTTTATTCTGTTTGCATATTATAGATATGATAAGGTCATTATTGTTTATACCTAAGCTACCATTAATTTTTAGTTCATTTCCTCTTTATCTGTCAGAATGAGGGCTAATGTAGATTTCCCCCATGTTGGATGCAACACTTTTTGAGTTAGCAAACTGTCATCTATAATATTTTGAAAATTCCAAGGATGTTTTAATTTTGGCACCATGAGACCTTCAGCATATGTCATTCAAACTGAAGTCCCCCTGATCATGCAGCATTTTTTCCTACATGTCATAAATAGGTACTTAAGGAGCCAGTCATGCTATTCCCTAGCGTGATTTGGTGTTTTGTAGCAGACAACAATTAATACAGTGTCACATGCTTTATCTCTTAGGACATTGATCCTTAAGCACTCAAGGTCATTTTCTTCTGAGTTGTCAGTGACTCGGAAATGGGTAATACTATTTTAACATAGAGTGCCTTCCCCCCTCCCCCTTTTGCCTACTTGATGCTTCCTAAATAAGTTATAACCATTGATTTTAACATTCCAATCATATGAATTATCCCACGAGGTCTCAGTAAAACCAACTAGATCCAATTACACTCATAAATGAGCAATAACAATTCCTCTTGTTTGTTCCTCCAGCTCCTAGCACTGGTGCACAGACAATTAAAGAATTTCTTTTCTTCATGTCCCTTGATTAATTTTGTTATGATATTGATATTATGCTAATCTTATCTTCTCTCTTTTTACCCTCCCCTTTTGTTATTACTTTACCCCCCTCCTGACTATGCTAGCCTGCTGCCCCTTTTTGTGGAGACCTTCCAAACGATACAGCCCCCTTCCCCCATAGAGAATCGGCCAATATTCCATAAAACCAAAGCCCTCCACCACTTACCTAGCCAGCCGTTCACTTCCACATCCTGCTGCTTCTGCCTTCCTTTGTTTCTGGGACAGGAAGGATATCAGAGAACATTGCTTGGTCATTATTATTCTTCAGCACGCTTTCTGAGTTTCTTGAAGTCCTCTGTTATCTGTGAGATGCCTTGTGACACAGTGTCATTGGAGTGTTCTCTTCTCTAAGTTGCTTTGAAATTTTCTGGTAGGTAGGAGTTGTCTTCTAATCTTGACCTTTAACAGCATATTGTACTGCTCTAGCGCTGGTGTCTGCAATCTTCTGCAGCCTACTCAGCTCACAGAGCTGAAATAAAGTTGGGTTGGCTGGGACCTTAGGGTCTTCACCACATAGTTATTTAAAACTATTTAAATTTTTTTTACATCAAGTATCCTCAAACTGAACACTCATGTAAAGAATGTGACTAGTTTTCCCTATACGTTTCACTTAGAGAATAGAGTCCTAGTCAAAAGTTTGAGTCTTCAGTGGATAATCTGTGCAAACCAAGGATGGTGCAATTTTATCTGCCTTCCAACCCCCATGCCCATCAAAATGACTCAGAAAGGTCTGATACTAGTGATATCTGAAGTTAGGCAGGAAAAGCAATTAAAACCAGTGTTTATCCTGTGCTTAAAGTGGTCTTAAAGAGTTGCCAGTCATTTCCTACCGATGGAATTTCATCCATTTGTAACACTGTTAGGGCTCCAATGGCTTGTTTAAACTCATGTGTAATGCTTCCTCACCAGCAATGAGTTGCTCTAACACCCACCTCAGAGATCTCCGTTTATTTTCCCTGATGGCCCTGTGACCCTGTATGACCCAGTCTACTTTCAATCTTCCATGAAACCTCAGAGCCAATTTGCCAGAAATCAGTAAAGATCAGACAATATCTGACTCTACCTTGAGTGGCCTCCACTGCAGTCAGAGTTTTACTAAATAAGACAAATGCCGTCCCTGTTTCCAGACGAGAGAAAGAAGTTTTGAAGAAGGGTTTGTCCTTTATGTGATGTCAGAGTCTAACATCACTGTGCAACTTAATATATGGAGAACTTTATGCCACTGCTGCCCTTTGTCATATCAGCAGCTGACTGATTTCAGCACACTTCTACCATTTAAAAAGCAAAAGGGATTTTGAGATTAGTTTTAATATATCCTCTCACTAATTCACATTAATTAAGGAGGAAGTATTTTTCTTTTTTGGAAGGATGGGCAGATCATTTAAGAAGATTAGTCTTTTATGCCCACTGTTGTATCTTCTGCTCTTTACACAACATATGTTATATGAACAGATTACTAAGTATATATACCATACAAGGACAACCTATGTATACACACTGCTTCTCTGGCAGGGTTTGTGTGGCTTCTGAAACATAGTGAGGGCCACTAGAAGGCTCATAAACTATTTAAAGAGACACTAACCAATTCTTTATACACTGCACCAGCCTATCAGTTGTTTCAGACAGGCCTTTTGCCATGCTTGAATATGTTTGGAGCAAGGAGGGTGGTTTAAAAGTGTATGCCTCTATTATATAAAGTTGATACAAAAATTCAGTTGGGAGCAAATATGATGAGGAAGACCTAAGCAAATCTCACTGGGGATGGCAGCCTGTGACCTTACCCAGAGTACAAGCTGGACTGTTGGACTGTTCTCCAACCTGCGGTACCTTTTACATTGCTTCGCTATGAGAGCAACCACTCCTGGCCTATTCACACACAGCCCCCAGCATGTAAATTACCCCTAGCTAGATTGCAAGAGTGCTTCAGGCAGCCAGCCTGCCACCCTTGAATTACACTGCAGAGTGATACCAGCAAATTCCCAGCCCCAGACTTTCCCCCAGAAATGTGTGTCTTGTAGTGCCCAGTACCCTCCTGGGCAATGCAAGCTCATATAAAGTCCATCATTTAATTAATAGAAAATGATATTCACAAACCTTGTTATCGCAAATGGAGTTCCCCAAACACTTCAGTCCAAACATACTCTGGCTTATGTAAAACAATAAAATATGTTTATTAACTACAGAAAGATAGATTTTAAGTAATTACAAGTAATGAGGCATAAAATCAGTATTTGGTTACAATAAAATAAAAGATAAAAATGCAACTAATAGCTAATTTAACAAGCTAAAGTGATTTCAAAGCAGAAGATCTCTCACCACATGTTCTAGCAGTCTTACTGGCTGAATCTTTCAGCCAGGATCACCCTTCAGTCCAATGATACTTCCTTTGTCTTTCAAGTGTCATTGATGCCACGAGTAGAGATGAAGGGAGAGATTATTGTGTCCTCTGTTCTCAATTTTTATAGCTATTTTCTTCTTTGAAAATCATCTGCAGCTGAGGTTCAGGAGACGGATAGTCTATTTGTACAGGAATTTCCAGCTGTTCCATTGCCAAAGAATGCTCTTCCTGCCAAAGAATGGTCGCTTAAACAGGTGATAGTCCATTTGATTTTGTTGACACTTGGTTGAGGCATCAGTTTACCTTGTCTCTGAGGAACTGGTCTGTGCCTGCTTTTCTAAACTTGGAATATGTCTCAGTAAAGTCCTACAGCAGAATCTTATAAGTTTACATACAAAGTTGCCACACATATTTTACCAGGACAATAATGACCAGCAAATTATGAGTTTTCAGATGATACCTCGCAAGGCATACTTTGTCTTATAAAAAGGGTGAACATAAAAATACAAACTGTCAAACAGCCCCTGATAAGTTCATCTTTAGATGGAAGGCCGGTGGGAATAGTGTGTGAGCCAAATTGCTCTGGACCAGTTTGGTAAGATTTTAAAGGATCTGTGGTCAGATAGAACTTCAGTTAACACCTTAGCCACCCCAAATCCACAGAAGTGAGCAGGGATAGAGCTTCTGTCCTTCTGCTAACACACAGGCTCCTAACACAAGATCTAAAAATGAATCTTATTGAGGATTCAATCCTGCAAGGTTCTGAGCAGTCTGGCCCTGATCCAGCAAATCGCTTAAACAAATTTCCCAATGTCTTCAGTGAGATCAAGAGGGGCCCTTTGTCCAGTGGTGATGATACTTGGTTTACTGAAGGGGCTTCTCATTTGTCTAGGTTTGCTATTAATTGTGTTATTAAAATATCAGTGGCAAGAAAAACAATCTGGAACAGAATACATCCTTCTAAAAATGAAGGGCCTGGTCCTGGCTGCAACCAAGGAGCATTGTGAATTGTTGGTCTTTTTTTTTTTGGTAGATTCATAGAGTATAAGGCCAGACGAGACCATTGGATCATCTAGTCTGAACACCTGTATATCACAGATCGTTAAATCTCACACAGTTCCCCCTGTACTGAACCCAATAATTTGTCTTTGACTAAAGCATAACTCATATTTGCCAAGCGCACATTTTCCAGAAAGGCAGCCCTTCTTGATCTGAAGACATCTAGAGATGGGGAATCCATCCTTTCCTTTGCTAGCTTGTTCCAATAAAAATGTGTGCCCTATTTCTAATTTGAATTTGTCTGGCTGCAGTTTCCGTTACATCTGCACAATTACCTTAATGAACCAAACTTGTAATTTCCTCAAAGAATGAAATCAGGTTTGTTTGGCAAGACCTGTTTTCCCTAAAACTATGTTGACTGGATTTATTATATTTCTATCCTTTAATTTTTCATTAATTGACTCTTATATCCTCTTTTCCATTATTTTGCCTGGGAATGATGTCAGGCTAACTGGCCTGGTCATTCCACTTGTTTTAGAATATTGACACAATATTAGCACTCTTCCAGTCTTCTGGAATTTCCCTGGTATTCCAAGATCTATAAACTATTAAGTTCTCTAGCCGGCTGACATTATCAGCCAACTGTTTTAGGACTCTTGGGTTCAAGTTATCCAGGCATCCTGATTTTAAAAATGTTTATCCTAGTAAATGTTGTTTAACCTCCTCCTTGGTTATTAATGGATTGGAAAGTATTTCATCTTCATGTGATAAGAGTACATCCTCCTGCTTCTTTCCAAAGACAGAACAGAAACCTTTACTGAACACTTCTGTCTTTTCTGCATCATTATTATCAATTTTACTATCTCCATCTAGTAATGGATCTATACCATGCTAGGATTTGCTCCCCAATATACTTTAAAAAATCCTTTTTATTGTTCAGAACCCTGCCAACCATGGATTTTCCCCTTGATGTCTTTAGCATCCCTTATCAATTTTATACACTTAATAACTTCTAATTTATATTGATTTCTATCTATTTCTACTTTTTTCCATTTGACGTTTATTGCTTTTTTATTTCTAATTGCTACCTTCACTTCACCAGTGAACCAGGATGGGATTTTAGCCAAAGACATCCTATTTCTTGAATGTGGAATCATGGCTTTTTGGCCATCTAATAAACTCTTCTTAAGGAACTCCCATTTTTCGTTCACATTTTTCTCTCTAAACTATTCCTCCCAATCAACTTCACTCATTTTCACAATAAGAAATTAGCTCTCTTGCCCATTGCACTCTCCCCCGCCCCTCCACTTCTGATTGGAACTGTCTTCTGTTTGCCCATATTGAATGTAATATTACTGGTCCCTTGGCAACCACCAACTTCCAGTCCAGCGATTAATTCATCTTCATACTACTTGGCACAACTCAGAAGGGATGGCACAAAGATGTTCTTATTGTTCCCCTAATTCTAGGCTGTCCAGATGCCAGAGTGGGTCCCAGCATGAGTTAGGACAGTCTGAAGGCTGCTCTAATTTATGGAGGCTATTAACAGCCCAGTGGGTTTTCTTTTCAGCCATGGATTGATGGGGCACGGAGATGGACTGTGCTCCTTTCCCAATTTTTCCAGGAAGGAGTGACTCCCATTGAGCATGCTATGTACTAATAAACAAGACAGTCATGTACTGTACATATGACATATGCTGTGAAAAATACACAAGATCATTGTAACTATCAGGAGATAAAACCAGAAAATTCCCACTGAGAGGCTCCAATTCAAGGACACAGAGATTAGCCAAAGCCAGGTACTCTGCTAATCCTCCATTAGCATCATCTATCTTATTCTTGGATAAATTCTTTGCAAAACAAATCATAGGTAAGTGGACTAATGAATCTGCTTATTAAGACATTTCTTTCTGACCTGCATGCCAAATGTTTAGGATTTGCCGCTTCCTGAATTAGGAAAACCATCATTTTATATTTTTAGTGAACTGGGTTGCATTGGATAGTGAAAGATGGGGTGGGTCCTCTCCAATTACAGCAGGCCAAAGCCAGTTTTGGAGCCCAGGGCACAATACACATAGCCACACTATGCATAGGGGTCTCTGTGGGACCAATGGAAAAAGGAATCATCTTCCTCCAAGCCATGAAGCAGCAGGGAAGCCACCCCATGATCACTACTGCATCTTCAGGACAGCAGTCTGTCTGCATGCCCCCTATATGGGAGAGACTGGCTAACAGATCTCCTTGGCCATGTGGCCACTCTCCACTCCATGCACTGTATTTGCAAAGGGCAATTCTGTTTATCCTGAGAGGTCTGCATCAGAATATTCAATACACTACTAGTAGTTTCACTTTCTGTTAAATCACAATGTTGAATTTCCTTGAGTTACATCAGTGAAAGCCAGGATTAATGTTACAGGCTGCTTTAAAGCAGATCCTGCCAACAACATCCAGAGATTAAAAGATCGTCAGAGAGAGATCACTTGAGGTTTAATAATTGCTATATGAAGTCTAGACAAAATAATGGCTATTTTTCTTAGTATTTTCACAGCTGTGTACAAGTGGATAAAAACAAGTCGCAAAAGAAAGCTCGGTTTTCTTTGATTTTGATTAGTTTTCTGACTACATACTTGTTTCTTGAAAATTGGAGTGAAAGAGCACACAAATCAGTACCGACAAAATTACGCTTTCCAGCTTTTACATAATCTGCATCCAATCTGAATTAAATTCACCATGTCTGTAGAGAGCCAGAACAAGACCAATACACCACTTTAGCCCTTAAATAGGTCTTATGTGTGGTGCATAGTCCTTGCGCTGTTTGGTTCTCTGTACCTTCAACCCCCAATTAAAACCTCTCCAGCGCATCATCAAAGATCTACAACCTATCCTGAAAGACAGTACCTCACTCTCACAGATCTTGGGAGACAGGCCAGTCCTCGCTTACAGACAGCCCCCCAACCTGAAGCAAATACTCACCAGCGACCACACAACAAAAACACTAACCCAGGAACCTATCCTTGCAACAAAGCCCAATGCCAATTCTGTCCACATATCTATTCAAGTGACACCCTCATAGGACCTAATCACATCAGCCACACCATCAGGGGCTCATTCACCTGCACATCTACCAAAGTGATATATGTCATCATGTGCCAGCAATGCCCCTCTGCCATGTACATTGGCCAAACTGGACAGTCTCTACGCAAAAGAACAAATGGACACAAATCTGACATAAGGAATACATAACATTCAAAAACCAGTAGGAGAACACTTCAGCCTCTCTGGTCACTCAGTAACAGACTTAAAGGTGGCAGTTTTGCAACAGAAAAGCTTCAAAAACAGACTCCAACGAGAAACTGCTGAACTGGAATTAATTTGCAAACTAGATACCATTAACTTGGGCTTGAATAGAGACTGGGAGTGGCTGGGTCATTACACAAATTGAATCTATTTCCCCATGTTAAGTATCCTCACACCTTCTTGTCAACTGTCTGAAATGGGCCCTCTTGATTATCACTACAAAAGTTTTTTTTCTCCTGCTGATAATAGCTCATCTTAATTAATTAGCCTCTTAGAGTTGGTGTGGCAACTTCCACCTTTTCATGTTCTCCGTATGTATATATATATATATATCTTCTTACTATATGCTCCATTCTATGCATCTGATGAAGTGGGCTGTAGCCCACGAAAGTTTATGCTCAAATAAATTTGTTAGTCTCTAAGGTGCCACAAGGCCTCCTGTTCTCTTTGTACAATCTGAATATCCCTATCTGTAGGCAGAAGTGCCATTGACACCAATGGAAGCCGCATACATGGAACAAGTGCTGAGGAACGTACTCTGCAGGGATAAAAAAGTTCTCTACAACAACAACAAGAAAAAATAATGATCCCAGCCTGTGCCCCATGTCGAACCAGCTGATTTGCTGATTAGATTATTCCTGGTCCTGGCTTTTGGCAGCAGTCTTTTTTAGACAATTGTAGTAAGGTAAGTCAAAGAGCGATTTAGTGGTACGCCAAATGTAGACAGGTTTTGCCTCATGTTTTAGTCATTTTCCTTTGAGGAAGGTGTCTAACTCATGTTTAGCACTTGTGTTGTGGAGGTGGAAGATGCTCAAAACTGTCTTAGTCACAGCTGGTGGATAAGCTGCTCCAGGACTTTGAAGATGACACACAGCAGAGAGATTGGTCAGTAGCTTGCCGCATTGTATGGGTCCTTTCCAAGTTTTAAAAGGGCAATCACCTTTTTTGACATTCTCCAGATCCTTGGCAGGTCACCCTCATTGACAACTTAAATCAGGAATTTGGATAACCATTGAATGGCATGGTTTCCAAGGTGGTTCAGAAATTCTGGTAAAATGTTGTCATATCTTGCTGCCATTCTGAGTTTGATGTTGCTCAGTACAGTGTCTAATTCAGCACTTGTGAATGGTGCTAATTCAGTAATTCTGGACGAAGCCAGAAGTCATTGAAGGCCATTTGTTTACATCCAGGAGCAGAATTTGGCCTAGAGTCAATTAATATACAGTAGTCACAAAATCATGTCTATAGACTTATTTTAAAAAAAAAGTGTCTTCCCATCCTCTCCCCCAAATGTAAGGTTTTCCTGTGCCCTGATGTGTGCTTGTGGTACACCTCTACCCTGATATAACACGAATTCGGATATAACGAGGTAAAGCAGAGCCCGGGGGGGGGGGGGGTACGCTCCAGTGGATCAAAGCAAGTTCGATATAAGGCAGTTTCACCTATAATGCGGTAAGATTTTTTGGCTCCCGAGGACAGCGTTATATCGGGGGTAGAGGTGTACTTGTTAATGTATGGTATATGTGCACATTGAGGGTGTGTCGATACTGCAACGTTCAGGCTCAGGTTACAGGCTGAGCTCTGGGACCCACCGACTTTGCAGGGTCCTAGAGTCTGGGTTCCAGCCCAAGCCAAAATGTCTACACCACAGTTGCAGTTAGCCCAAGCCCAAGTCAGCAGGCAGGAGCCAGCTGTGGGTTTTTAATTGCAGTGTAGACCTATCCTAAGGGGCTAGCAGACTGCTTTGATTTGACTCAGTGTTTGGGTATGAATCAGAGAACTGTTGTTTGATGTTAGGGTCTGTGTATACGACTAAGCATAGTTGTTCTAGGAGGTTTACAACTTGACTGGGAAAAGCATTAGTTAATCGGCTGTAAAGATCACTCCTGCATGGACAGGGCAGAGGAATTCCAGCTCCATTTTTTTGTTATTCTTTGATTCTAAGTTAGGGGCATAGTCATGCTATTAGGTTTTTAGCAAAAAGATAGTGTTGCTATCTTGTAGTGTGGTAGCAGCCAGGGATCAAGGCCACCATTGTGCCAGGCGCTGTGAGACCATGGGAAGTTCTGCTTAAAAATTAATGGTACATTCTGGCCCATAGTTGCATAAATGTTGTTATAAACCTGATACCTAGTCTGTCAGAATTGCAAACATATGTTCAATTATATAACAGGAGAGTGAATGCTATAATGCAGTGCACATGATGTACATTATTATAAATTAATATGGCACACACATTGTGTTGACCAAGTAGACTTACATGAATTACTGAACAAGAAATGAGAATAGAGCATGTGATCAATCTGCTATAAGAGGCTTATCTCCCAGGTCACAACAGTCTAATTAATTCTTATATTCACCTGGCATGACACACCTATAGTATGGATAAAGCTTCGTGTTTTTAAAAGCTCTATGCTATTGTCTTAAATTGCATTACCCATTAGCCATGTCCGCTGTGTATATTAACCTTATGTACGAGGAAAGCCAACATACAATGATGGTTTGGTTTTGGATTTTTTAAATTACAGGGCCTCATCTTTGTCTCAGCAAACATTGAGTTACAGAGTGATAGCTCTGTGCTAAATGTAAAAGCAGTACTTATTCTGGGATGTAGTTAAGTTGGCAGCATGTGGACCTGCGCAAAAGAGCTAGTTTAGTTATTGCTGTAGGCTCTTCCAGCTGCACTCAGGACATTGTAAATATTTTCTCCTACTTGGGTTGGCAATGTAAAGCAATCTGAGTTCAAAGGCTGAAGTTGTGCCCACCAAACTGTCTCCCTACCCCCTAGTTTCATCTCTTGCATTTGGGATGTTACCTTGGAGCATCCCAACTGGCCCCAAGGTGTTTCCTGTTGCTTGCATTTTTCGGATTTAAACAACGTGCTTAGCAAAGTTTGAGGACAAACATTCAGCAACAGGAAGTTTATGTGGCTTGTTCTGGCTACTTCAACCATGAACTGAACCAATATAACACAAGAAAAAGAGCAAAATTGGGCTGCTTAAAATACTTTCCCTCTGCTTAGAAGAACATGCTGTGCAGTAACACCAGAGAGGTTTTGTGATGCTTTCAGCAGATCCGGTACCTCCGCTAGTGCGCTGTCACCTTCTGTCAAAGCTAGGCCTTCAGAAATAGAAACAAACTAAGGCATCAGTATTTTCTTGAATTACCCAAATCTGGAATGCTGAATTTGGAAAGTGGAACCAGTGTTTTCTTATTAATCCCATCAAAAACTCCTATCTGGAGTTCAGTTCAATTCCTAATTTGGCTCACAGTAAATAGAGGAACAACTTCTGCAGTAGTAGAAAGAAGTCCATTCAATAGGGATCAGATAGCTAAATCTTAATCTCTTGCTATCTGGGAAATACCTCCAGGATCCTGCTATCTTTAGAGACTGTAATGAAGGACACTTGTGAAGTTAGCCTTCAGACCTCTGATCTCTGAAGGAGGGGAGCCAATCACCAGTGACCTCCTAAAGATCTCTAAAAGAAAAGGAGTACTTGTGGCACCTTAGAGACTAACACATTTATTTGAGCATAAGCTTTCGTGAGCTCACAAAAAGCTTATGCTCAAATAAATTTGTTAGTCTCTAAGGTGCCACAAGTACTCCTTTTCTTTTTGCGAATACAGACTAACACGGCTGCTACTCTGAAACTAAAGATCTCTGTGGTACCAAAAGCCTGTGCTGTATTAGGCCATCTTGTGTGTTCTTCCATATTCACAGTTTTAAAATATATCTGTGGAGAAACCGCTCCATTTTCGTTATACAACATGCACTTTACATGCCGTGAAATTAAAAAACAGTGACCAAAGTTTTCAAACTGGGTGTGACAGATATGGCAATTTCTTCTTCTAGTGCTTGCTTATGTTGATTCCATTTTAGGTGTGTGTGCACCCATGTGCACAGTTGTCGGAGATTTCTTCCTTAGCGATATCCATAGGGCCGGCTGTGGTGCCCTCTGGAATGGCACTCCCATGTGGCGGTATATCAGCCGCCGCCAACCCTGTGCCCTCTCAGTTCCTTCTGACCGCCCGTGATGGTTAGTTCGAGCACCTTGCCTTGCTTCACAAGAGGAGTAGCGGTTTTTCCATAGACTTCATTTTGTTGTTATTATACATAGTTTCATTGTAGTTAGTCTACAGTGTTAGTTAGTCAGTGGAGTCCCAGTTAGACTCGGCCCAGCACCGTTCCATCTTGCCGGCACCAAAGAAGAGACAGAAGAAGCAAAGCCCCTCAGCACTGAAGGACAGAGGGGCTTCAGGCAAAGGACCTACGTCAGGCCATGCATCTGCTACGGCGCTTCACAGGGGTACCACTGAGATCGGACCCCCCAGCCTGGGCAGGGACCTGCACCCCACCCTAGGCAGGAGCAAGGGCTCCCAGCCACTTATGGGGCCTTCAGTGCCCGAAGTGGTTCCGGCGGCTAAAGAGCAAGGCCAATTGGCACGGCAGGTGCCAGGCCAGGTGACCAAAATGGCTAAGCTTGCAGCACTGAAGGGGAAAACCACCGGGCTTCTGTAGTAACATAGACTGGCGGAACACCCCAGGTCACGGACTGCAGGTGCAAGTCCCCGTCGCTGCAACCTCAGACCCCAGCACCGCAACCTAGTTCCCCAGCCAGAAGGCCTAGGTCTCCGTTAAGATCCCCTCCTACTAGGCGAGGGACTCCAGACTCGTGGCACCGCTCCCTGTACCATTGGTACCGGCGACAGTCTAGTCATAGGTCACCAGACGCTGGTAACCCTGTCCCAGAAGGTCTCCTTGTTGGTCACTGTCCTGGAGGGGTTGTTCAGGATTTCG
This sequence comes from Chelonia mydas, assembly GCF_015237465.2. NCBI lineage: Eukaryota > Metazoa > Chordata > Testudines > Cheloniidae > Chelonia > Chelonia mydas. The sequence continues at coordinate 29,489,374 of NC_051245.2, forward strand.
GCCTAGTTTGCGCTCGCCCCAGTACCATTCCTCCGGCAGGCGGTGCTACTCCCCGTCTCCCTGCCAATCACCTACCAGGGTCAGTAGGAAAACCCAGGCCTCAACAGCCCTGCTGTTGTCACTGGAGGGACAGTGGTCAGGGTCGGACCGTGATTTCAGGCCCTTGCCAAGAAGGGGCGACTTCCCAACAATGCGGGAGACTGTGGCAGCACCAGCCATGGTGCTGATGCAGCAGGGACAGTGGCCCCCCCAAAGTGGCCATACTGGTACCCGTTGGGGGTGCCGGTGATACCTGTCCAGTACTCCCATGCCACATATGACAAACCGGCCAGGGCACCGCCAGTACTGCAGTCAGAACACGGCACCAAGAAGAAGGCCTAGCCTGCGCACCATACTCCGGCACCGAGGGAGCCCTCCCCTGACAAGGAAGGGGATAACACATTCCCTCAGGTGGCCCACACCAGCAGTCCCCTGAATGATTTTAAGGAGCACCAGGCCCTCCTTAAACGGGTGGCTGAAAACCTTGGCCTGCAGATCCAGGAGGTTGCTGAGGAGGCCGACAACTCTTCAATGTCATCTCAGCCACCACACCGGCAAGCATTGCATTGCCTGTCAACTCAGGGGTGCTCAGGATAGCCAAATCTTTGTGGCAAACCCCCTCTTCTATTCCGCCTATGTCAAAGAAAGCAGAAAAGAAGTACTGTGTCCCTGCAAAGGCCTTTGAGTATCTATATACTCATCCCCCTGCATCATCGCTGGTCATGTCTGCGGTGAATTAAAGGGACAGACAGGGCCATGCCAGCGGAACACCAAAAAGTAAAGATGCCAAAAGACTAGACTTGTTTGGCAGGAAAATTTATTCAATGGCCAGCTTACAGTTTAGGATCTCTAGTTACCAGGCCCTGCTGGGACATTATAACTCTAACCTGTGGGACTCCCTTAATAAGTTCATGGAGGCCCTCCCACAGGACCATGCCCAAGAGTTCACCGTGTTGGTGAGCGAAGGCACGGTGGTGGACCGGGGAGTTCTCCAGGTGGTTGCATTGGTGGTGGCCATGAGATGCAGCTCCTGGTTGCAGGCTTCTGGGCTGTCCCAGGAGAAAGCAGGCCACTATCCAAGACCTCCCATTTGAGGGTTCGGGGTTCTTTTCTGAGCTGACTCCAGGCTCCAAGGGCTCAAGGACTCCTGAGCCACTCTCTGCTCCCTGGGCTTGCACACCCCAGGAAGCCGTTCCGGCCTCTGCCTCCTCCTTCTCCAACACAGGCTAGGTCCTGGGGGGGTCCCAAGTCAGGCTCCTACAGGCGGAAGGACAAGGACAAAGGGCCTCAGAGATGCTTCCTGTCCTCTTCCCGTTCGGCTGCCCAACTTGATCCTCCCAGAAGTCAGGGAGGCCAGAAGCAGTCATTTTGAGGGTGCGCTCGAGGATGATGCCCCTGCCAATGTACTGGATCCACTCCCCTCCTTCCTCAACTGCCTTTGGCCTTTCTGGTCAGCCAGGTCCCATATCACCTCAGACAGCTGGGTGTTCGATACAGTTTCTTTGGGTTCCATCCTGCAATTTATAGCCAACCATCCCTCCCAGCCCCCTTCCCCATCCCTCGTCAGGGACCCTTCTCATGAGCAACTCCTCATTCAAGAGGTCGAAAACCTCCTGCGCGTAGGGCCAGTGGAAGAGGTTCCTCGGAACATAGAAGGAAGAGGATTCTACTCCCGCTACTTCCTAGTTCCGAAGGCAAAGCGGGGCCTCAGACCCACCTTAGACCTGCATTGCCTCAACAACTCTCTCAAGAAGTTGAAGGTTCATATGGTCTCCCTGGCCTCCATCATTCCATCCCTGGATCCGGGAGACTGGTATGCCGCCCTCGATTTAAGGAACGCATATTTCTATCTTCCCGGGGCACCGGCGCTTCCTCCATTTCATGTTGGGCTAGTGCCTCTTCGAGTTCACAGTGATGTCTTTTGATCTCTCATCAGCCCCGATAGTCTTCACAAAGTGTATAGCGCCAGTGGCCGCTTACCTGCAACATCGGGGAGTCCAAATATATCCGTACCTCGATGACTGGTTGATAAGGGGCCGGTCCCCAGATCAGGTGTGGAGGCCTCTCCATCTGGTCTGTTCCCCCTGTTGCGACCTGGGGTTGATAATAAACAAGAAAAAGTCAACCTTAACCCCAGTGCAATGCACAGAATTCATCATCGAGGTCCTTGACTCCAGCTGGGCCAGAGCCTTCCTCCCCGAGACTTGGTTCCAGGCTATATTGGACCTCATATCGGGCCAATGGGCCCACCCACTCACCACCATCCACACATTCCTGAGACTTTGGGGCCACTGGGCAGCATGTACTTACTTGGTCCGGCATGCACGACTCCGCCTCAGACCCATACAGGCATGGCTGGCGTTGATCTATGTCCCCAACCGGCACAGGATGGACTGGATGATCAGGATTCTGGACAGCATACTGTCATCTCTCATCTGATGGCAGGATCCCATGTCGGTGCTGGAAGGCGTTCCCTTCGCAGCCCCGGCCTCGTCGGTGGACCTTGTCTCTGATGCCTCCGACCGGGGATGGGGAGCACACCTGGGCAATCTCAGTACTCAAGGTTGTTGGTCCAGATCATCCCCTGCATATCAACGTCAGGGACCTCAGGCCGGTTTGATTAGCCTGCCAAGCCTTTCTACCCTCTGCACTCTGCCAGGAAGTGCTCTGGCTCTGGGATTTCTGTCTGCTGCACATCCATCTCGTAGCCACTCACCTTCCAGGGGCCAAAAACACTTTGGCAGATTGCCTCAGCGGGGCATTCTTGTCTCCTCACAAGTGGTCCCTTTATCCAGAGGTGGTCGGTTCCATCTTCCACAGGTGGGGAACTCCCCAGGTGAACCTGTTTGCTTCCAAGCAGAACAGAAAATGCCACATCTTCTGCTCGATTGGGGGCATGGACAGAGAATCCCTGTCAGACGCCTTTCTGCTCCTGTGGTTGGGGCTCTGATGTACACCTTCCTTCTGGTGCCGTTGCTGCCCAGGGTCCGCACGAAGATCAAACAGGACAGGGCCAGGGTCATCCTCATAACACTGGCTTGGCCACGCCAACACTGGTTCAGCACGCAGCTGGGCCTCTCGATGACAACTGTGTTCCAGCTACCGCTCAGGTCGGACCTGTTGTCCCAGAACCACCTGCAGTCTTCTACACCCCAACTTGACGGCACTGCATCTCACGGCTTGGCTGCTGTGTGACTAAATGCACAGGAACAGCAGTGCTCAGCTGAGGTTCAGTGAGTCCTGTTGGGGAGTAGGAAGCCCTCCACCAGAGCAACCTACCTGGCCAAGTGGAAATGGTTCACCTGCTGGATTGCAGGCAAAGGTGTTTGTTCCGAGTGGACTTCGCTGCATCATATTCTAGACTACCTCCTGGATCTCAAGCTCCAGAGCTTGTCTCTCTATTCAATCAAGGTCCAGCTAGTGGCCATCTCAGCCTTCTACCCGCCGTTTGAGGGCAGGTCAGTTTTTGCTCAGGATATCACAGACAGATTCCTTAAGGGCCTGGAGCACCTCTACCTGCACATCAGGGCCCCCATCCCTCTGTGGGACTTGAATCTGGTGCTGTGGCAGTTCACAGGTCCTCTCTTCGAGCCTCTGGCTTCCTGCTCTCTCCTTTTCCTCTCTTGAAAAGTCAGATTCCTGGTCATGGTGACTTCGGGCACTCACCTCAAAGCCGCTGTACATGGTCTTCTATAAGAACAAATTCCAGCTAAGGCCACACCTGGCTTTTCTTCCAAAAGTAGTCTGTTTCATTTGAGCTAGGACATTTATTTATGAGTCTTCTTTCTGAAGCTGCATAAGTCGGAGGAGGAGCGCAGGCTACATGCCCTGGATGTCTGGAGGACTCTGGTCTTCTACATTGACAGGACCAAGCCATTCTGTAAGTCGACGCAATTATTCGTCGCTGTGGCTGACAGAATGAAGAGTCGCCCGGTATCCACTCAAAGAATTTCTTCTTGGATCACTGCCTGCATTCTCTTTTGCTATGATCAAGGAAAGGTGCCTCCCCCGGTGATCATCACCGCCCTTTGTACCAGGGTGCAGGCCTCTTCGGTGGCATTTCTGGCCCATGTGTCTATTCAGGACATCTGTAGAGTGGCCACCTGGTCATCTGTCCATACCTTTATGTCCTATTATGCACTGAGCCAGCAGGCCCAGGACGATGCTGGCTTCAGTAGGGCAGTACTGCAAGCCACTTAACAGTGAATTTCGAGCCCACCTCTGTGGATACTGCTTGTGAGTCACCTAGAATGGAATCGACATGAGCAAGCACTCGAAGAAGGAAAAACGGTTACCTATCTTTCGTAATTGTTGTTTTCCGAGTCGTGTTGCTTATGTCCATTGCATTACCCGCCCTCCTGCCTCTCTGTCATAATTGTCAATAAGAAGGAACTGAGAGGGTGTAGGGCTGGAGGTGCCTGATATACCGCCGCATGGGAGCGCCACTCCAGAGGGCCCTATGGATACCGCAAAGGCAGAAATCTCCAACAACTGTGCACACACCTAGAATGGAATGGACATAAACAATACATCTTTAAGAACATTAGTTACAAAACGTTTTTTCCTGCAATATCCTGGACAAACATTATTGAAATAAGTTAAACCTTATTGGATTAAATTGGTGACTCTGGGGAGCTCATTGTATTAAAAATGCAAAGGCTTATGTGTAGAACCCTCCACAATAATTTACTTGTATCCAATTCACGATCTGTGCTCCACCTTTTATGTGTATCAGCATCCGTGCGAGAACCCTCTAGAGCAGCTGTTCTCAACCAGGTGTAATGAAATGTTGTTATCCTTATTGCATGAGTAAAGGGAAGCAGAACTGTACTTAGCTTGTCCTGATTGAGGGGGTCACCCTCAACTGAACTCACTAAGCAGGGGGTTCGGATGCCAGAGCCCAGTGGAGAGAGAGAGAGGGTGGGGACAGGTGTTTCTGCCTGGTCTTGTGGGCTCTACCTAAGAGTCATAGGCACTATCTGACCTGCCCCCTCTAATGTTCAGAGAGAGAGCTGATTAGGCTCCATTGAGAGTCTTTTGTTTTGTTAAGTGATCACTAGAGCTGAAATCACCGATAATTAGGTCTAAGGCCTCAGACAACATTGTTGCGCAAGCAACTGCCCAGTCTGCACTAGCAATGAGGTTCCCACACTAGCTGCTGAAATCACTGAGAGCTGGGTGGAACCTCAAGAGACGACTCCCCGAGGTCACAGTAGAGAGGCAGGTGGCTGCAGAAAGGGCTGGTGCAGAGCCATCGGCACCGGCGCAGATGACGGTGGGGTAGAGTGAACAGTGGCACGAAGGATGACAGCCGCGGAATGAATGATGGTACAGCGACAGCAGCAGGCAGGCAGCAGCAGGCAGTGACACAGAGCGAATGGCAACTGTGAGCCAGTTGTGGTGGCAGCAACACCTGAGACATTGCTTGATGTTTCTTCCCCCCATATCCCGGGTGGGAGGTGAACTCACATGAACACACCTCTGAACTCTGGGTCTTCGCTGACCAAGGACAGCAGCTGTGAGTGGGGTGCGGTGAAAGGAGAGGGGAGTGGTGTGTGAAAGGGACATTCGTTTGTTGGACTATCACACTGCAAAGTGAGAAATGGAGGCAAAGGACACTGCCCAATGTACTATGGTTGCGGGGGTGAGGTGGGGGGACTTTTGCTCAGGGTCAGATGTGTTCAAATCATGGTTATGGTGTTTTCCCAAATTAATGCCAGGTTCCTTTTCCCTTTTTATTAAAAGTTTTCTCTGCTATACACAGACTCAGTGCTTGCAAGTAGGGAAGTATCGCCTCTTAGAGGCGCCATGAAGTGGTGTTTAATTTTCCCAGATTACTGGGTGGGGGCTCGAGCTGGTTCTGGACCCCTGGATATTGAATCCGTTCCTTTTTGCTGCTAACTCCACCTAGCAGAAGGAATTACAGATGCCAATACATGGATTTAGAAGCTTACGTTATGCATCGAAGTCTGAAAAATATTGACCTACATTGTATTTGCAAGTTAAAAGTATTCTCATTCTTGGCTTTCTCCTTCTTCCTTTCATTCTAATGTGTTTCCCAAGTCTGTGATGTAAGGCTTGAGCCAGTGGTGTCACTGATGGAGGGTGTAAATGTTTGAATAATGGGGTCAAATATTTTGTCTTGCTGGTGGCTCTAATATCACTAGTATTAGTTTTTTAGCAATGAGCTAAATCAGACAGACAGCAGGCTGGCCAACTGCTGTGGGTCCCTAATAAGCCAGGTGAGTTACAAAACTGAAGCACTTTGGGACATAAGCTGCCTTTCAGTACATGTGGCTCCTGGTTGTATCATAGAATCATAGAATATCAGGGTTGGAAGGGGCCTCAGGAGGTCATCTAGTCTAACCCCCTGCTCAAAGCAGGACTGATCCCCAATTAAATCATCCCAGCCAGGGCTTTGTCAAGCCTGACCTTAAAAACTTCTAAGGAAGGAGATTCCACCACCTCCCTAGGTAACGCATTCCAGTGTTTCACCACCCTCCTAGTGAAAAAGTTTTTCCTAATATCCAACCTAAATCTCCCCCACTGCAACTTGAGACCATTACTCCTTGTTCTGTCATCAGCTACCACTGAGAACAGTCTAGAGCCATCCTCTTTGGAACCCCCTTTCAGGTAGCTGAAAGCAGCTATCAAATCCCCCCTCATTCTTCTCTTCCGTAGACTAAACATCCCCAGTTCCCTCAGCCTCTCCTCATAAGTCATGTGTTCCAGTCCCCTAATCATTTTTGTTGCCCTCTGCTGGACTCTTTCCAATTTTTCCACATCCTTCTTGTAGTGTGGGGCCCAAAACTGGACACAGTACTCCAGATGAGGCCTCACCAGTGTCGAACAGAGGGGAACGATCACGTCCCTCGATCTGCTGGCAATGCCCCTACTTATACATCCCAAAATGCCATTGGCCTTCTTGGCAACAAGGGCACACTGTTGACTCATATCCAGCTTCTCGTCCACTGTAACCCCTAGGTCCTTTTCTGCAGAACTGCTGCCGAGCCATTCGGTCCCTAGTCTCTAGCGGTGCATTGGATTCTTCCGTCCTAAGTGCAGGACTCTGCATTTGTCCTTGTTGAACCTCATCAGATTTCTTTTGGCCCAATCCTCCAATTCGTCTAGGTCCCTCTGTATCCTATCCCTACCCTCCAGCGTATTTACCTCTCCTCCCAGTTTAGTGTCATCTGCAAACTTGCTGAGGGTGCAATCCACACCATCCTCCAGATCATTTATGAAGATATTGAACAAAACCGGCCCCAGGACCGACCCTTGGGGCACTCCACTTGATACCAGCTGCCAACTAGACATGGAGCCATTGATCACTACCTGTTGAGCCCAACAATCTAGCCAGCTTTCTATCCACCTTATAGTCCATTCATCCAGCCCTTACTTCTTTAACTTGCTGGCAAGAATACTGTGGGAGACCGTATCAAAAGCTTTGCTAAAGTCAAGGAACAACACGTCCACTGCTTTCCCTTCATCCACAGAGCCAGTTATCTCGTCATAGAAGGCAATTAGATTAGTCAGGCATGACTTGCCCTTGGTGAATCTATGCTGACTGTTCCTGATCACTTTCCTCTCCTCTAAGTGCTTCAGAATTGATTCCTTGAGGACCTGCTCCATGATTTTTCCAGGGACTGAGGTGAGGCTGACTGGCCTGTAGTTCCCAGGATCCTCCTTCTTCCCTTTTTTAAAGATGGGTGCTACATTAGCCTTTTTCCAGTCATCCGGGACCTCCCCCGATCACCATGAGTTTTCAAAGATAATGGCCAATGGCTCTGCAATCACATCCGCCAACTCCTTTAGCACTCTCGGATGCAACGCATCTGGCCCCATGGACTTGTGCACATCCAGCTTTTCTAAATAGTCCCGAACCACTTCTTTCTCCACAGAGGGCTGGTCACCTCCTCCCCATGCTGTGCTGCCCAGTGCAGTCGTTTGGGAGCTGACCTTGTTCATGAAGACAGAGGCAAAAAAAGCACTGAGTACATTAGCTTTTTCCACATCCTCTGTCACTAGGTTGCCTCCCTCATTCAGTAAGGGTCCCACACTTTCCTTGACTTTCTTCTTCTTGCTAACATACCTGAAGAAACCCTTCTTGTTACTCTTAACATCTCTTGCTAGCTGCAACTCTAGGTGTGATTTGGCCTTCCTGATTTCACTCCTGCATGCCCGAGCAATATTTTTATACTCATCCCTGGTCATTTGTCAAATCTTCCACTTCTTGTACGCTTCTTTTTTGTATTTAAGATCAGCAAGGATTTCACTGTTAAGCCAAGCCAGTCGCCTGCCATATTTACAATTCTTTCTACACATCGGGATGGTTTGTCCCTGTAACTTCAATAAGGATTCTTTAAAATACAGCCAGCTCTCCTGGACTCCTTTCCCCCTCATGTTATTCTCCCAGGGGATCTTGCCCATCAGCTCCCTGAGGGAGTCAGAGTCTGCTTTTCTGAAGTCCAGGGACCATATTCTGCTGCTTTCCTTTCTTCCTTGTGTCAGGATCCTGAATTTGACCACCTCATGGTCACTGCCTCCCAGGTTCCCATCCACTTTTGCTTCCTCTACTAATTCTTCCTGGTTTGTGAGCAGCAGGTCAAGAAGAGCTCTGCCCCTAGTTGGTTCCTCCAGTACTTGCACCAGGAAATTGTCCCCTACATTTTCCAAAAACTTCCTGGATTGTCTGTGCACCGCTGTAGTGCTCTCCCAGCAGATATCAGGGTGATTGAAGTCTCCCATGAGAACCAGGGCGTGCGATCCAGTAACTTCTGCGAGTTGCCGGAAGAAAGCCTCGTCCACCTCATCCCCCTGGTCCGGTGGTCTATAGTAGACTCCCACCATGACATCACCCTTGTTGCTCACACTTTTAAACTTAATCCAGAGACTCTCAGGTTTTTCTGCAGTTTCATACTTGAGCTCTGAGCTGTCATACTGCTCTCTTACACACAGTGCAACTCCCCCACCTTTTCTGCCCTGCCTGTCCTTCCTGAACAGCTTATATCCATCCATGACAGTACTCCAGTCATGTGAGTTATCCCACCAAGTCTCTGTTATTCCAGTCACATCATAATTCCTTGACTTTGCCAGGACTTCCAGTTCTCCCTGCTTGTTTCCAAGGCTTCCTGCATTTGTGTATAGGCACTTGAGATTAACCTGCTGATTGCCCCTCTTTCTCAGTATGAGGCAGGAGCGCTCCCCTCTCACGCACTCCTGCTCGTGCTTCCTCCCAGTATCCCACTTCCCCACTTACCTCAGGGCTTTGGTCTCCTTCCCCCGGTGAACCTAGTTTAAACCCTCCTCACTAGGTTAGCCAGCCTGCTTGCAAAGATGCTCTTCCCTCTCTTCGTTAGGTGGAGCCCGTCTCTGCCTAGCACTCCTCCTTCTTGGAACACCATCCCATGATCAAAGAATCCAAAACCTTCTCTCCGACACCACCTGCGTAGCCATTCGTTGACTTCCACGATTCGACGGTCTCTACCCAGGCCTTTTCCTTCCACGGGGAGGATGGACGAGAACACCACTTGCGCCTCAAACTCCTTTATCCTTCTTCCCAGAGCCACGTAGTCTGCAGTGATCCGCTAAGGGTCATTCTTGGCAGTATCATTGGTGCCCACGTGGAGAAGCAGGAAGGGGTAGCGATCCGAGGGCTTGATGAGTCTCGGCAGTCTCTCCGTCACATCGCGAATCTTAGCTCCTGGCAAGCAGCAGACTTCTCGGTTTTCCCGGTCGGGGCGGCAGATAGATGACTCAGTCCCCTTGAGGAGAGAATCCCCGACCATCACCACCTGCTTCCTTCTCTTGGGAGCGGTGGTCGTGGAACCCCCAACCCTAGGACAGTGCATCTCATGCCTTCCAATCGGTGGAGTCTCCTTCTGCTCCCTTCCCTCAGACATATCATCTGGTCCACTCTCCGCATTAGTACCTGTGGAGAGAACATGAAAACGGTTACTTACCCCTACCGGCGTTGCTGGTACATGGACATTCCCCTTTTTTCTTCTGGAGGTCACATGATGCCAAATTTCTTCACCGTCCTCCTGTCCCCGATGTGCAGCCTGCTCTGAATCTTCAGAACCTTGTGCCCGTAGAAGCATATCCTGATGTCTGTCCAGGAAATCTTCAGTTTCTCTTATGTAACGCAGGGTCGATACCTGTTGCTCCAGACCTTGAACCTTCTCTTCCAATATGGAGACCTTGTGGTAATGTCAATCTCTCCAGTCTGTCTGTCTCGCTTTTGGAATTAGTATTATTTATTTACAGGCATCTGTGAAGTACCCTTCACCACAGTATTTGGGTGCATTCTACATCAGTGGTTTTCAACCTGTGTTCTGCAGACCCCGGGCGGTTCACAGACTATGCCTAAGGGTCCATGAAAGGTTGCCATTACCACAGAACAGTGGTTTTCAACCTGTGGTCTGCAGACCCCCTGGAGGTCCGCAGACTATGTCTAAGATTTCCAAAAGAGTTTGCACCTCCATTCAAAATTTTTTGGAGGTCTGCAAATGAAAAAAGGTTGAAAACCACTGTTCTACATGATTTAGATTAAAGAGTAAGACAACATTGGCCACAGCTGGAGAGCATATACTCCATTAGCTCCTGCAGCACTGAAATAGCTCATGTTAAAGGACTGAGGAAACCTAGCCAGTGGGCTAAGTGCCAGGAGATTCCAGGGCCTGCAGTTAGCGGGAGGGTTGGAAAAAGAAATTAATCTTAGGCTGTGTTCTAAAAATGGCCATCTTTGGGCTCAAGCAAATATTTGGTAGGCGTAAATTCCAGAAGGACCTGGTGCTGAGAATGCCTTGACCCAGTTTCCTCTTTGGATAGACAGATCTGGATTAAAGCATTCTCATAGCCGTGATATTGAGCTTCCACAGCTGGCCTCTCTTTGCCCATAATCAATATTACACAATGACTGTTCACATAGGTCTATCTGACAGGCTGCAAGAAGGATTTTCTTCAGCCCTTTTGTACAGCTGATTGGTGCAAAGGCATAGGTAATTCTTGCAGAAGATGGCCTTAACTGTTGAGTATCCTCTGTGTGCCCAATTAGCATAAGTAGGCTGACTCTTTCACACCGAATGAGCTGACAGGCATAAGGATGAGCTAGACTTCTGTGGTTAATTTTCTTTAACTAAGGTAGTGCTCATGGCAATCTGTTTTTTGCATTTCTGGTTTCTGCTCTCTGACTCCAACAAACATAACTTTGACAGCAAAGCAGAACTTCATGTTGGCAGCCAGAGATCGCAGAAATATCCAGGGTAGAGCCTGGGTGCTGCGGGGAGCATACTTAAAATGGTTTTGCGCCTTTGTTTAAGGGCCCAGTAAGTGCTTTTTAAAAGGGAGCAAGCCCTACTGGTGCAGCATATGCTCTGTTCCCAGCATCAGCATCAGACCTACAGCTGATTCTGGGGGGGCTTGGCCCTAGTTATGCCCCATGTAGGGTACGTGTACACTGCAATTAAAAACCTGCAGCTGGCCTGTGCCAGCTGACTTGGGCTAAGGGGCTGTTTAATTATAGTGTAGATACTTGGGCTCAGGCTGGAGCCTGTGAGGTGGGAGCTCCCAAAGCTTGGCCTGCAGCCCAAGCCCAAATGTCTACACGACAATTAAACAGCCCCTTAGCCTGAGCCCCACAACCCAAGTCAGCTGGTACAAGCCAGCCATGGGTGTTTTACTACAATGTAGAGATACCTCTAGTCACTCCCCACTCAGCATACCGTGTTAGCTTATGCCCTCTTGTGCTCCTGAAGTGCAAGCCCCAACACCCTGTCTGCTCCCATAGCACTTGCACAAGGGAAGGAAGGGTGGGTTATCTGTGCCCTCTCACCACTCTTGTGCACCCATGCTAGAGAGCCAGAACCTAGCAATGAATAGCACCTATACTGTTGTGATATAATAAAGACTTTGGTTGGGTTACTGTCAACCCAAAGCAGTTTAATTAAATAATAATGCTTAGCTCTTATTGCGCATTTCAGCTCTTTTCAAAGGAAGGTGAGTATCGTTTCTGGGGCACAGAGAGGTGACGTGGCTTTGCCTAAGGAACAGCAAAGCAGGAAGAGAAACCAGGTCTCCTGACTCCCAGTCTAATGCCTTATCCACAATACCTTCCATTTCTCCACCTATCCCCAGTGGCACAGGGAACTTGTCTTCAAGCCAGCCAGCTTCATCCTGCAATATATGCAGGACATGAGTGGTAACACCCCTTAAAATGTGATACCTTAGATGACTATCTTCCAAAGCTCAAGGCCTTGAGTCATTAGGGTGTCCTCACCATCTTTACGTACCTCACGGACTCCACATACTTAAAGTGATAATCATTTTGTTGGTCTAATTCTATTTAATCAGTTATGTAAGGATATTGCTCCTGTGTCTGTGCATGGGCGAGGTAGGCTAGAGGCAGCAGCTTCTTTAACATCTCCACGCCTTCTGTGCACACACTGGTACTGCTGGGTACAGAAATGATTAACAGTGTCTGATAAAATTCCTCTTCCTGCACAGTTATCAGCAGGTAGAGAGGAAAGAACATCTTACTATTATTGTGTTAAGTGACTGCTTGTAAGTATGTTTTAGTACAAGCTGTAATTTGTATGTGTGCCAAAACCAAACGGTGTGGAAATAAAATTGGTAAATGATCTAATCTATCATGTAGCTCAGTGAAACATGAGGCGATTTATATAAAGGGTTTAATGACTTTCTTCATCTCTCTTCTTAGGAAGACAACGCATCTGGCAAAATTTTGAGAAGGCTCAAGGCTTTAAAGAAGGCTCGTCTAAATAAAGGAGGGTTAAAGTGACATTGCAGTTACTTAATCCTGTGCTTTCCTTCCATGTGACTCGAGCAAGACTGAGGTACAGCTTTTCTTTTTCCCAGGGCACAGATTACACTGCTCCTAGCATCCTCCAGCAGCAGTTCTGTACATCAGAGTAGCAATGGAAATTAAACAAAGCAGTGGCAAGCATTTTACAGCAGGGCTGCAAGGTAAAGGTCAGGCATTTCCAAATCACAGTGAAAACCTTGCTGGCTGAAAAATGAATCCAAGGAAAATTCAGCTTTTGGACTGAGCCTTGAACCAAGAAGGACTGCATCATATCCTACCGAAGCTGTTCAAAGTGATCTGAAAGCTTTTGGATTTATTCAAAGTAGTTATTGAGCTACCAGTCTGAGGTGTGCCCATCAGTGTTTTCAGGGCAGCAAACCAGAACCTGAAAGTTAAAGAAGTGTCAAATGTATTGCATTTGTTTGCACTCCATTGAAAATGGACTCCTTGCTTTTGTATGTGTACAGTTTACAGCTTTAATTAGCAAGCCTTTTTTATCTTACAGATAAGGATTTAAAATTGCTCGCTGGAGATTAAAAGCCAATTGGCTTTTAATTTTACTTCTGATTTTGGATAGAAGCAGCAGTATATATATATATATATATATATGATGGAAAATTTGGTTTGTAAGTCATTTCCACATTGATCTTTGGACCTCTGGCAATTTTTGTTCAGGTTATCACAATTCTGTTATGTCCAGGATTGTATTCCACTGGAACAGCTTGCTAAACCAAATGGAAATGTGATCACTCTGTGGACTATGACAACAAGCTATATGAATGGCGGAGGTCTTGGAAACCACCGATATACCAGGTGGAATCGTGAGGACAGCGGAGAGGACTATGGGCGGACTGAGTGCTATGGAGAAGATGAGGAGGGCAGGAAGCGCAAGCTGACCCCGTTGGAGAAGCTAACCCAGGATATGTCCCAGGATGAAAAGGTGGTGAAGGAATTAACTCTGGGGAAGAGGATTGGATTCTATCGAGTCAGAGGGGAAATAGGGAGTGGGAATTTCTCACAAGTGAAGCTTGGAATTCATTCTCTAACCAAAGGTAGGCGATGCCATTTGCAACACGTTATGATTGTGGTGGTGCTGTGTATATATATGGTGCAGGGTTCTTTGGAGTGAAAGGCACTGTGTGAGTCCTACATACCTATACAGTTTTGGCAACATGTATTTATAGGCAGGGACACAGGTAAATGCTTAGGACTAGATTATCCCTTTCCTTTGAACAGGGGAAGGATCATTCCCCTATCTAGCACCTCCTGTGCCAGATTCAAGGAAAATTGCAGTCTCTGTGTTCCAGGACTTGCACAGGCTGCATCCCTTGGCTTCCAACCACCACAGATAGAATGAGCCTTGGCCCTGCCCCCACATCACACAATAAAGCTCATTAAAGGGTGGTTCTGTGTGCACATACCCCTGAATTCCTTGGAGCACTTGGAGGGGTTGTGCCTCTCCCCAGGGTCCTCGGCCACATGGCAGCCTGCACTTATGTGATCCGGCATGCCAGACTGAGGCTCAGACCACTCCAAGTGTGGCTCACTTCGCCCTGTCACCCCAGGTGCGACAGCCTGAACTTAGCGGTCACCTCAGCAGATCGTTCCGCAATCACGAATGATCCATCCGACCAGATGTCATACATTCCATCTTCCAAAGGTGGGGGTTTCCCCAGGTCAATCTGTTCTTCACTCGGAGCAACAGAAAGTGCCCAATGTTCTGCTCCTTCCAGAAACACAGCCCCGGCACAATCACGGACGCATTCCTGCTACTTTGTGGGGGGGATCACCTGTTGTATGCCTTTCCCCTGATCCCTCTCATGCGCAAGGTCCCCTGAGATGGGGCAGAGATAATTCTGCTGGCACCAGCATGGCCTTGACAACACTGATTACGCCACGCTCCTGGAGCTGTCAGTGGATGCCCTGATCACGTTGCCACTCCTCCCCAACCTGATCACACAGGACCACGGTTGTCTTCATCACCCCGACCTCATAGAATCATAGAATATCAGGGTTGGAAGAGACCTCAGGAGATCATCTAGTCCAACCCCCTGCTCAAAGCAGGACCAATCCCCAATTTTTGCCCCAGATCCCTAAATGGCCCCTTCAAGGATTGAACTCACAACCCTGGGTTTAGCAGGCCAATGCTCAAACTACTGAGCTATCCCTCCAGTCCCTCCACCTCACGGCCTGGAAGCTTCATGGCTGAACCCTATGGAGTTTCTATGCTCTAAACAGGTAAGGGAGGTCCTCCTCGGCAGCAGGAAACCCTCTACTAGAGCCACATATCTGGCAAAGTGGAACAGGTTTACTTGCTGGTGTGACCAGCATTGTACATCCCCACTTCAGATGTGTATACCTTCATCCTAGAATACCTTCTGCACCTGAAACAGCAAGGCCTGGCAGTGTCATCCATAAAGGTACACCTTGCAGCTATCTCGGCTTTCCACCCAGGAGCATCTGGACGTGGGATCTTAACTTGGTCCTCTCCAAATTAGTGGGGCCCCCGTTTGAACCACTGGCGACTTACTTCCTTCTCTACCTGTCATGGAAGGTAGCCTTCCTGCTCGCCCTTACCTCCGACCCACCTTATACGATTTTCCACAGGGATAAGGTACAACTCAGGCCTCACCCGGCCTTTCTTCCTAAGGTTGTGTCACGTATCCCTGCCTGTTTTTTATTCTAAGCCTCATGCCAGTAGCCAAGAGCAGAGGCTGCACTTTCTGGATGTTTGGCAGGCGCTAGCCTTCTACATCAAGCTCACTAAGCCGTTCAGGAAATTGAACCAGCTGTTCATAGTGGTGGCAGACCGGATGAAAGGTCTCCTGGGCTCTTCTCAAAGAATATCTTCCTGGATCGCATCCTGGATCATGTGCTACGAACTGGCCAAGATACCGGCCCCGGCACTTACAGCACACTCCACAAGGGCACAAGCCTCGTCGTCAGTGTTCCTGGCCCAGTTCCCGATACAAGAAATCTGTAGGGCAGCAACTTGGTCCTCGGTGCATACGTTCACTTCTTATTATGCCATCATCCAGCATGCCAGAGATGATACAGCATTCAGTAGAGTGGTGCTCCAGTCAGTGACTCCATAACTCCGACTCCACCGCCTAGGTAGGGCTTAGGAGTCACCTAATTGGAATCAAAATGAACAATCACTCAAAGAAGAAAAAACAGTTACTCACCTTGTCGTAACTGTTGTTCTTCAAGATGTGTTGCTCGTATCTATTCTAATACCCACCTACCCTCCTACCCCTCTGTCAGAGTCTCCGGCAAGAAGGAACTGAGGAGGTGCCGGGTTGGTGCCACTCCAGGGGGCTCCACAGCCGACCCGCCGGGAGCTACTAAGGGAAAACTTTCTGACGCCCGTGCATGCAGCGCGCGCACACCTAATTGTTCTCCTTAGCCACTGAGGACAGGACACAAAGCAATGGGCTTAAATTGCCACAAGGGCGATTTTAGGTTAGACATTAGGAAAAACTTCCTAACTGTAAGGGTAATTAAGCTGTGGAAGCTCCATCAAAGGAGGTTTTAAAGAACAGGTTGGACAAACTTGTCAGCGATGATCTAGCTAATACTTAGTCCTATCTCAGAGCACGGGATTGGACTAGATGACCTGTCGAGGTCCCTTCCAGTCCTACCTTTCTATGATTGTGCTTGCTGCAATGCTGAACATAGAGGAAGGTATGGTCTCTGTCCCAAAGAGCCTATACCTTGAGACACAGGCAATGGCTTCCTCCAGGCCCCAGGGGTGCTCAACTCCTCCCCGCACCGTCCGCTCCACTCTGCCCCAGGCCCCACCCCCACCCAACCCCTTCCTCCCAGTCCCCATCCCCTCCTCTTCCTGCCCAATTCTGCCCCCTCCTCCAAGCGCACCCCATCCCCATTCCTCTCCCCCCCCCGCCCCAGTGCCTCCTGCACACCACAGAACAGCTGATCGCGGAGGGTGGGAGGCACTGGGAGAAGTTGAGCGGCAGAGGCCCTAAGCACCCACTAATTTTTTTCCATGGGTGCTCCAGCCCTAGAACACCCACAGAGTCAGCACCTATGCACTGAGAATAAAATGTCTTCATTGTGGTTCATCAAAGACCACATAACCCACTGTTAATGTAGATCTAAAACAGTCACTCAGAATGAGCAGTAGGGGCCAGATTAATCTGTAAACAAATCCTGCTTTTTTATGCTATTTCAGTGACACAAAGCTGCTGCTGTGCTAAGTTTAACCAGGTTTCAGAATAGCAGCCGTGTTAGTCTGTATCCGCAAAAAGAAAAGGAGGACTTGTGGCACCTTAGAGACTAATAAATCTATTTGAGCATAAGCTTTCGTGAGCTCACAAAAGCTTATGCTCAAATAAATTTGTTAGTCTCTAAGGTGCCACAAGTCCTCCTTTTCTTTTACGTTTAACCAGGTTATCCATTTATGTATACAACGTGTTCACTGGGGTGAAGAAATGGGGGTCACAATGTACTGATGATACGTATGTAAGCATGGCTGCTTTGCATCACCAGATTAGCACGAAGTAGCAGGAGCAGTTCATTGGTATAGTCCTACTTAGCAGTAGGTACATGAACTGGTAGGTGGCTTCTGAGCACACTTACTGGATTGGGCCCCACATGTGAGTAAGGTAGACAAATGTCTATCTCCCTAGGCTTTGTGGATCACTCTGGGTTTCAGATGGAGACAGGCATCCAGCTGCCTGGACTACGGTAGCAGTATGTGTGAGCACCTATTTTTGCTGTAAGCACCTACTTTGTTTGGTGGCAGCCAAGCAAGAATTTTGTGGCGCACAGTAGAGCCTAAAACTGGGACATAAGGGCCTAAGTACCTTTGTTTTCACTAGTTGCGTATTAAAGTTAGTTCTGTCCAGGTTATAACTTTACATTCTCCAGTCCTCAATCCACTAGATAATCATTGTGTCCTCAAGCGCCTTCAGTGGAAAAAGCAGGAATTACAGCAATAGCTGGAGCGTGGACAGCTGCTGCACAGGAAATGGGCGGTGGAAACACCACAGAGACAAGCTTGTTAAAAGCCTAACTGGTTGGGATGCAAACACCAGCAAAATCAATGATACTTGCTAGGGATCCATCACAGTCTCTTTCTGCTTATCGCTCTTTGTTTTGTCCATTGTCCATTCACAAGGGTGACTAACCCCCTTGGTATTTTGCACCTGCCTCAACAATGTATGTTATCATATGATCAGATTGGTACAAGAGGCTAGAATCTTAGGGCTAAATTGACAAGGGGAGTTTAGGCACCTAACTGCCACTTCAGGCACCACTGGCATTCACAAAACCACCACTCAGCTGCTGCTACTCTCTGTAGGCACCTAAAGTCCCTCAGGGCTGAATCCCTAAAGGGGCTTAGACTCAGCATTGCAACACCTAACTTTTAGATGCCCTGTGCCTAATGGAATCCACAGCCCTGAGTTTGTTGCCCAGCTCCCTATACAATGCGTAGGGAGAGTTAGGTGCCTATGAATGGGATTCACAAAAGCCAGCATATTGAGCAGGGAGCCATCTAAGCTAATCAATAAGACATACTGTGGAGAGGGACCTAAGCCCCACCACGGAAAGTGAGTGAGGAATCTCCCTCGATTTGGGATTCATGCTGGAAACCCTCTCCTAAAGTTAGGCTAAACCCGATCAGTCCTTTCTCACAAAAACCAAGGAGGTGGTGCCTTCCTTGAATGCAATAGCCCACTACTCAGACCACTCACTTAGCATATGGGAGACCCAGGTTCAGACCCCTGCTGGGGAGCAGCAACTTGAACCCAGCTCTGCCACCTCTCCGTTAAATACTCAAATCACCAGGTTAGTGGGGTGTGGTTCTCTCATTCTTTCCTACTGCAGCTGTTCCACTTTGTATCAATTAGAGCAGGGGCTTGAACTTGGTTTTCCCCCATCATTGCTCAGTGGCCTAATCACTGAGCTATAGCATCATTTAACTTTGTTGTTGGCCCAATTACTATTTAAAGAGTCTTATTCACCCCTTATTCCCCAAGTCACTCTTCTTCTCACACCCTCTTTTGAGGACTATGCAGAATTTGAAAAAATGGATCATTATGGAAATTAAATCTGCCACTTTTGTAAGATAAGGTTATACTTTAAGTTTGTCTGTGGTATCAGACAGCATCTAATCTTTGCTGCTGATGTAAATATCTGAAACAAAGCTTAGAACAGGCATGAAGGAATCGCTTTGCAAAGCAACAAAGAAGCCAGGATGTACTTTAAGTGCAACTTTAGCCCCAGTCAATTAATTTTCTAATAGTTAATCTTCTTAAATTTTGAGTTAGGTCAAAAGTTAAAACCTTGAATCTTCATAATAGCTCCAAATCCTGTATGTAGGAACTCAGCACTTAGCACAATGGATCCTAAGGTAACAGAAGTATCACAATTTTCTACATCTAGGAGCCCCTAGTTACTTCAATGGTAGCATGAGCAGGCCATTAGTTTGGTGGGGGAGGGGAGGTGCGGATGTGTGTGTTAATAAAGAAATCTGAAAAAACCACCTTTGTCTCAAATATTGCTATTAGTGCGACATGCTTTAACTTCAGTTAAACATTTCAATATGTGTGGGTGAAATATCAGTCTAACAGATATAGATTTGTCACTGTACAGGTTAAGAAACCTCAACATTTTGCATCATTTCTGTTTCCTAGTAATTTAAAATGCATAAAACCATCCAGATCTCAAAACTGTAATTATATAATTAGTTAAGTTGATGCTTCTAAAAGATACTGCAATTTTAGCCCAACATATGAGGAATTTCTTTTAAATGCACAGAACAAGTACATGCAACATGAGCCAGGGTAGGGCAAGCTTCCCCCCACTGCCCCGTTAAGTCCTTTTTTGCTGAGCAGTCCAGCTGTGGTACTGGTGGTGGTTCAGTGATGTGGACGCCTGCCCAGTCTGAATCAGCCAGAAATCACCAAATCATTTCACGTAAGCAACACACCAGTTATCCAGTGTTAACTTATAGTTAATAACAGCCTTGGCAGGTTTCAGATTGGTGATCTAGACGTGAAAGGCTCCTTATCCTATTATTAACTGCCTGATCCATCCTGTCCCCAGTGAGGAAATATAATTATACATTACACTCACAAAAATGCAATTTAAAAATCCTAGTCTAGAGAATCCTGATTACTTTGGCATATTACTGGGCAACAATTAAATCAACAGAAATACTGCCATATGCAAAGCTTACAGTATATTGTTTTTCATGACCAATATAAGTGTTCAGATACTATAGTGACTGATATTCTATTATAGCAGTTAAGATTGAAGCTTGCTTCTTATTATAAACTGATTTTTCAGCCTCTCTTATGACTTTAAAAAAAAGAAGTAACATCCCTCTGCACATTGCATGTGCCATATCTCATTACAGGATACACATTTACTGAGAACACTGGTTTAAAAAAACAACAGAAAAGGCATTTTAAAGCTGAAGTGCCTGATTCCTCTCTCACACTAGTGTAATTCAGACATAAACTCACTCAAGTCACTGCAGTTACACAGTTGTAAAATGAAAGAAGACTAAGCCCCACAGCGTTTTGAATATTTTCTGTCTTAACTTTTGAAAAACATCATTTTCTCTTTTGGGGGGTGGTTTTTTTTTGGCTTCCCATACCTCCAAACTTGCTTGGCTTATGAAGGCCAAATGATCTTTGTTTTGTTGTCCTAGCTGAGCAAAAGAACCTTTTAGGATTTTTTAACAGTTGGTGAAGACTAACATTATTTCCAATTTTAATAATGAGTGGAATTTCAAGAGGCAGAATATAATTAGAATTTGACCTGGACATCAGGGTAACACCAGGACTCTTACAAAAAGATCGTAAGAATTTTTATAAGCCAGAATTTTGTAAGCCAGTGCCACCTAACACCATGATGGCACATTGGTTCAGCAGGTGGAATTACTAACACCCCTTCTTGAAGCATGTAAGCGTTTTTGTGTTGGTCTCTCATCCAAATACTAACCTGATCTGACTGCTTAATTTATGAGAGCACATGAGCTCATAAGTAGAGTTAGTTGAAAAATGCTCCTCCCCCCTGGAAAATGTTGACGTTTCATCAACATTTGTAACCCCCTTTAGGGTTGAAAATTAAAGAATGAACATTGTCAGCCAAAGAGAGCCAAAAAAAATCAGCTTTGTGGTGAAAAAAACCCAACATGTTTTAAGGAAAGCAGATTTCCCACAAAAAAATTTGTTTATTTGAACCCCCAATTTTCCATCAATACAAAAGTTCAATGGAAAATTTTCAGCAAGCCCTATTCATAGGCCAACGTGATCTCTCTCCAGGATTCAGTAACATACATGCGGGCCCAGACCAATCTCTGACTCTGGTGTCCTCCCTGCTCCTTCCTTTCCTTGGTATTCCCTTTATTGCTGCGTGATTGATATTAAAGGAGATGTTGCTCAATGATAAGATACTGCTTCCCCTAAAAAGCAAACAATCAAATCAAGCAACATATCATGGGTCACATGCAGCAGATAGCTCTTCTGGAACCAGTGAAAGAAAATAGAACAAAAACCTCATGCATGGGGAAAGATGGAGGGTTTGCAAGCCTTTAGAATATGTATGTATTCTATATATGTATAGCAAAGAGAAGAAGAAAAGGTCAGAGAGAGGGAAGGGCTTGGGGGCTTTAAAACATCTCTTGGAGTGGCTGGAGAGGGAATGCAGGAAGGAAAGGGCAGGGCCATGAGAAAGAGATGGAAATGAGGATCAAAAAGAGGAGAAAGGGATAAAAGGGCACAGGGAAAAATGGGAAGTCTTAGAGAGGGAAAGTGGTGTTGCTTCCCCTTGTTTTCAGACAATGGTAGAGTGAACTCTTTTTTATGAACATTGAATCCTAATTGAAATTTACATGTGTGTGTCATAGGTTATATACTAAAGTTGTGACATTCAGGAATCATGGTGAGAGATTTGTCTTTGTTTCCCTGCACCAGGCACCTGACACAGATCAGTGTTTCAAAAGATTCTTACCTCTGTCACATGGCAGAAATCAGTATCCACTGATTGTGGTCTCTAATCTTTATTTATTAGAAAGACTAGAAAACGACAATGAACATTGTTAACGCCTGTTCTTTGTATATATTTCCATAATTTTTAATTTAAATACTGATGCAGTTTAGCATTTTTTTGTATCTCAGCCAATAAATGACTCCTGAGCGTGACTAGTCCAAGTTTTCATGCAGCTGTTGATTTGGAAGTCATAGCATGGTGGCACGGTTCCACCAGAAGTGAATACTGCAGTATAAATGCTAATGATCCCCACCCACATTGCAGTGTGGGGGCTGGTGAGGTTTGATTTTGCAATGCACAGCAGAGGATATTGTTCCAAGAAAACATATTAAAACCTGGGGCATAACTGATACTTGGGTGACATTCACCTAAGAACGTAAGGACTGTAGTAGGCCTCCACTGTAGCGGACTATGGTAGTTCTGCTCTACTGGATGTTGGCAGCTAGAGAGGGGACACACAGAGGGCCTCAGCACCCCTGAGTGTAGCAAAGGTGGGCCCAGGGCCTGTTCTGAATTCACCATTGTGGACAGGACATTTAGGGGGAGGGTTACATAGATCCAGTGGACACAAACCCCTATGTTGGGATTGTGCAGAAGTCTCAGCCCCTGGTCCAGGCTAGGAATTGGAGTCACAGCTGAGGATAGGCTGCAGAGGGGCACTGTTTCCTTTCTGCCCCCCAGCCTTGCACAACACGACACTGATGTGCTCTTGTCTACTAAATACCATCTTTCTCAGGCCTGCCAGAACTGGGAGGAGAAAGGTGGAAGAAGAGCAGTGCAGACACAGCCTGGCAAACTGAATCCCCTTTTCTAAATCAGTGCACTCCGCATGTATCCAAAGGTTGTATGCACCCAGACCTTGGCTACATTAGCAACAGGGTTCATTTACAACTTGCTTGAATGTGTCTCTAATAGTTTGTGGCTGATAATAGGACGGAGGACTGTAATTCCTTGGTCTAATTTCAGTTGTTGGGTTTGGTGTGTGGGTGCCAGGTAGTGCTGGTGGCCTGTGATAAACAGGAGGTCAGACTAGGCAAACTCGTGGTCCCTTCTGGCCTTAACTTCTATGACTCTCTCCCTAAAGGCCTTTGAAAATAGGCATCATCCTGTGCACACAGAAAAGTAACATCTGCAAGACCTGCTGCACAACACATGCAACTGCGACCTGGACAGGCGGTGGGGCTTTTGTTGACGTCGTCTTGGAACCCTGGGCCTGATGGTAAGCCCAGGGGGTCCAAAAAGGCCATTGTGTTGGAGACAATGGGGATGCCTTGCCATCGGTGTCTCCCTCTGTCGCTGGTCCAATCTGTGCCTGCTGTGGCAGGAACAGAAGGAGTCCCCATCAGAGTCGGACGAGACCGATCTCAACCGTGATGACCACGGTGGCGCCAAAGGTTATTGCGCTGGGAACCGACGATGCAGGGGAACGGTGCCGAGGTACCCTTGCTGGGAATCCGTGAGCTCCTCTCACGGTGCTAGGGAAGGAGAGCATCGCCTCACTGGTGCCGGGGAGCCAAGCCTGGAACCTAGTGCCAAATAACAGTGTCTTGGCAACCATGATCGGGAGCGGCGCCGGGGCGAATGGTGCCAGACCGGCGATGGTGATCTCCTCAGTATGGCTGGCTTGCCTCTAGACAGTGCCGGATGATGCGGCACTGGAGGCTCATCCCTGACTGCCAGGGGCTGGGGTGCCATCATGGCAATGAGATCCCTGGCGGCTTCAAAAGTGTCCGGTGTGGAGGGCAGCTCTAGTTCCTCCACCTGGCACTGCTCTGGGGAGTCGCTGGATACCAGACTCGACAGTCTCCTCAGGGGAACCGAAGTCAATGGCACCAACTCCTGATGTTTGGGCACTAAATGCTCCTTCGTGGGATGCACTGCCAGTCCTGCTGTCTTTGGCATGGGGAGCGCCCCCTGTTGGTCTTCCTATGCCACTTGTGCAGCAGTGGTTAATGGGAGTGGTGCCGGGCTGAAGCTTGCAGTGCCGAGAAGCACCGGTGCTGCGGGTTTCTTAGACTAGAGTCCTTCCTCGGCACCATGTCATGCGAGGCACTCTGTACGGACACGCTTGGTGCCGGGTCCTGACGATCAACAGCAGGCTGAGGATGAAGAACGGATTCCATCAGCAATTGTTTCAGTCGGAAGTCTCACTCCTTTTTTGTCCTGGGGTGGAAAGCTCTACAGATTTTGCACTTGTCTGTTTGGTGCACCTCCTCCAGACACTTCAGACACGAGTAATGAGGGTCACTCGTTGGCATAGGTTTGCTGCAGGCTCCGCAGGGTTTGAACCCTTGGGCTCGTGGCATGCCCCAGAGCCCAGAGAGGGAAGGGTTAGGGATTGGGGAAAAAAAAAAAAACACTCCCCAACCCTTATCACTATATACTAACTATTACTACTAACTAAGAACTAAACTACAACGATCAGAAATTACGCTAAGGGAAGCACTTGCTAGGCAAGCAACCACAGTTCCAACAACTGTCACTAGTGGTAAGAAGGAACTGAGGAGGAGCTGGGTCAGCAGGGGCATATATTCAGTGCCATGAAGGCACCACTCCAGGGGGCTCCACTGCTAAGGGAAAACCTAATTGGAGTTTATATGAGCGATCACTCAAAGAATTGAGATTTTAAAAAGTTTTCAGTTAAATGAGCATTGTTTTAAAGTAAGAGTGTTGATATAAATATTTGTTGTAGTAATACATTCCAATACATTTTACTCTCCAGAAAAAGTAGCAATTAAGATTTTGGACAAGACCAAGTTGGACCAGAAGACTCAACGCTTACTGTCCCGTGAAATTTCCAGCATGGAAAAACTGCACCACCCAAACATTATCAGACTTTACGAAGTGGTCGAAACATTGTCAAAACTGCACCTTGTGATGGAGTATGCAGGAGGTGGGGAACTCTTTGTTAAAATCAGCACAGAGGGAAAGTTAGCAGAAATGGAAAGTAAATTAATTTTCTCCCAGATTGCATCTGCTGTGAAGCACATGGTAAGTTGTTTTTCTGTAGGCCTAAATTACCCTGCATTACTTTAGCAGACTTCATGTATTTTTGTTTTGTGTTGCACCACGTAAGAGTAGTGCTAATGAAAGGTTCCTGAAAGGCAGCTCTGGACACTAAAAATCCCCGTAGAACAGATACCCCCACGTGCAGTGGCAATGTAGACTTCCCCACATCACTGTTCTTCAGCCTTTGTCTAGGGATATTGCTTTTAGGGAGAGACAGTACTGTTGTCTCCATGCCCATTCAACTCTTGGCCTCTCTGTTTAATGCCTAACTATGCTGCCTTTGCGGTGTGTTTTCTGATACTGTCACCTCTTCTTTGGATGTCGGACTGAGAACACAAAACTCATTTCACATAAAGCAACACACCAGTATGACAACTTTCCTTACTCTTGTGCAGCACTCTCATCCACATGTGAAGTCATAAGCTAGGTGTTACATCTGTAAACACACTGAATGAGACAGTCTATATCATGCCAACTACTGGAACCCAGAATTAGCATGTTAGAGCAGGTTTCTGTTTTTGTAGGTAATGGAAGTGCTAATAATGGGGAGGGAGAACGCAGCAGATGAGAGGGAACAGCATAATGGCACCCGTTAGCACTGCTGTAGTTTTAGAATAAATCAAGGTCTAAAAAGTGATGATAATCCCATTTAGAAGATCTTCGTGGATCAAATTCAACCCTGGCCTAAACTTCTATAGAAGTCAATGGGAGTTTGGTCTGCTTTTTAATCAAGACTAAAGACTGCTGAGGTATCATCCACAGAAACATTCAAAAAGAGATCAAAGGATGTTCTGTTTGGATACAGGATAGTGCATAAAGGCCAATCACATGCCTTTGGCATTAAATTCTAATCCCACACAAACACAGTAATAAGATGGAGGTATGGTTAAAAGTACTTATCAGTAAAGTAAGGTAAAAAACGTGAAAGATATTGTAATTATTGCAAAAACAGTGTTATAAACCCCTTAAAAGAAATATGAATATTAGGGTTAGGAAATGCAGTTAGGTTGTTCAGGTGCCTTTAACCGTACAACTATGATTAATGCATGTGTTGTTATGGTGTCAGAGTACATTGATTTTTAAAGACACCTTACAGCTTTTTCTCCCCCACCCCCTTGGTGTTAACACAGGGAAAATTTAAGTTCGTTTGGGCACCTTAACTGTGCATTTCCATACTTTACATCTAGACTTTCCTAGTCCAACTATAGGGAAACAGTAGAGGATCTCAGATCCACTGTGTGGTAACTTGGCAAATGTTGACTTTTTAAAATGGCAACTTCTGTATAGCAAAGATAAAGAAAAAAAAAATGAGCTAAAAAAGCCTTCTCATATATACTAATACTTAATTTGCTTTCCTTTTGCTCTAAAGCATGATAACAATATCATTCACCGGGACCTGAAAGCAGAAAATGTATTCTATACCAGTAACACCTGTGTGAAGGTGGGAGACTTTGGATTCAGCACAATAAGTAAAAGAGAGGAAACTTTAAACACTTTCTGTGGGTCTCCTCCTTATGCTGCCCCTGAGCTCTTCCGAGATGAAAACTATGTTGGTGTTTACGTGGACATATGGGCACTAGGCATCCTTTTATATTTTATGACAACTGGTACAATGCCATTTCGAGCGGACACAGTAGCCAAACTGAAGAAGTGCATTCTTGATGGGACATATAGCCTGCCCCCATACCTTTCAGACACTTGCCAGAAACTGATCAGAGGAGTTCTTCAGCCAGTCCCAACTGCACGATACTCTATTGAATGTATTATGAAGAACGAATGGATGCAAGGGATACAGTATCCAAAAGCCTTGGACCCATTTAAACTGGATCCAAAGTATTTAGCAGAGACTAGTACCCTCAAAGAGGAGGAAATTGAAGTGAAAAATACCTTGGAAGATTTGGGAATCACAGAAGAACACATTCAAAATAACCGTGGAAGAGATTCTCGAAGCTCAGTAACTGGTATCTACCGAATTGTTTTGCACAGAGTGCAGAAGAAAAGAGCCCTGGAGACTGTTCCTATAGTCACACAACCAGAACCCAAAGAGCAGGACTTAAAGAAAGGTCACAGTTTGCACCGTGGTATCAGACATACATCCAAGTTGTGTTCAATTTTATGAATTGTATATAGCAGACTTTACATTCAGTACTTTAACAAGGGGTTTTATTCATTTCACAGTAAACTTTGATGTTACATTTTTGTAATTTTTAAATAAACCAAAACTGCCTTAAATCTCAAAATGTATTAGTTCATCCAGAGGACTGGTGTGCTCAAACAGACTTGCTTGTGTTTGCACTTTGGCCCACAGACCTCACATGTAAAATGGAAGATATATTAATTGATTAACAAATACAAGTTGTTGAATGGATGTTTTTTAATAATTGAGTAGAATTACTCAATATAGTTGGGCTGATCTTTTAGGACAGCTATTTATAATATGTGGCCACTTGCAGAAATATTACTTTATTAGCCTGATGTTAAGTCACAACAGTACAGGAATCTAAATGACTGCCAATTTGCAATGGACAAAATCTGGTTATTTAAAAAGACTGATTCCTGAACAGCTGTGAATATTTATTTACAAGGAATCTATAACTATTTACTTAAGCTAAGACTAACAGGCATATATGAGGTATTAAATGTTAGCACTTCATTTTTAGCTATTCCACCTTGACAGATAAAGAGGCTCTAACCTTTTTTTCCCTTTCTCATCATTAGTCCAGGATCAGCTTTTGAAAAATCCAGAAAATTGCTTCTGGTTTGTCTAGGTATTTCTTGCTGTAATGTATCACAAGTTATCCTATATATAAAGTCAAACCCTAACATGCTGCTCCACTAACTCAAATCAAACATTTTGCACCTTTATTTTAGTACCACTGTGAGAAATGCTGCTACTCCTGGGTACTGACAGCTATGCTGCCATCTACTGGCCTTAGTATGGTTTGATCCTTGTGTGAATTAATAAGTAAGGCTACGATTTTGTCATGGACATTTTTAGTAAAGAAGTCATGGACAGGTCATGGGCAATGAACAAAAATTCACAGAAGCCGTGACCCGTCCTAGACTTTTACTAAAAACATCCCTGACAAAATGGGGAGGCAGGAGGGTCCACCACTCTGCCCCGCTGCATGTAGTGGCAGGGAGCTGTGGCCCCTCACCCCTGCCCAGCGGCTAGGAGCTTGGGGACGGTCAGGGGGCGGCTGGGAGTTGAGGGAGGTCCTCCGCTGCGGCTGGGCGAGAGCGTCCCCCCGCTGGCAGCAGTGGCTGCGCTGCTGCAGGGCCCCAATGTCACGGAGATTGGAGAAAGTCATGGACTCTGTGACTTCTGCTACCTCTGTGACATACTTATTAATAAGACCATGAGTAAGGAGACGAGGTATCAAGAATGCAGAACTACAGCACCCAGTCCTGCTCCAAATGAAGGCCATGGGCTATTGCTAACAGGACCAGACTCCAAGTTTATCTGGCTTTAGCTTCACTTATAGATTCAACATTAAATGTCCTTGAATAGGGCATTAAGGAAACATACCACAATGCAGTGCTTCAGCAGTAAAGATCAGCACCGAAAGCTGAAACAGTTTGTTTTTGTTTTACTTTTAATGGTCACTAGTATCAAAAATCAACCACCAAATACCACAAACCATACACAAGAGTGGGACAGCGGTTGGCTGGTTGTTTGATTTGGGTTTTTTTTTTATATTCTAGTCTCTTGTAATAGTGGTCTCCTTGCTTTATTCACATTGCTATGTACCCTTTTAAGAGACAGTTGCCCTATGCAATCCTTGTGTGTAAGGTAGGAGACAAAGATACCCCTACTTCCACTTAAGTCGGAAGTTCTGGGCTCCGCTCCCCCCTACTATCAACTTAAATACAAACTGTAAGACTGTTTCCCCAATAGTTATACCACTATGAGCTGGCACAGTTAAAATGGCTACTTTGACAGCTAGAGGTAAGCCCCTGTTAGGCCAAGGAAAAATTGAAGTTGCACAGCTTCAGTTTGTATTACTAACAGACAACCAGAACTTAAGTTCAAATGCAGCTTTTCCATCTTTACACTGGCCTGGTAGGGTTTTAAATAGCTCTTTTCATACATTAAAAATGAAGAGGGGTGGTTCAATATTCCTTCATTTGCTTTTATGTAGTAAAGAGGAGCTAGGAAAAGTAACGGGAAACTGACTGCATCGTAGTCATAGATGGGTGCAGAGCAAGAGGACACTCAAGAAAAATTAAGCTATCAAGTCTTTCAAAATATTGAAGGAAAGGGGATGGGAATAGAATTGTTGCAGACTACAGCTGCATTAGAAATGGTTTGGGTTTAAAGAACAGGCTGTACATAATATTGAAATAAACAGTCCTAAAACATGATTCTAAATATTTGTAGGTTAGAGTGTCAGCTAGACAGTCTGATTAATTTTCCTCTTAATATTCCACTATACAACAGAAAAGGGAAGCATTTACACCAGAACACCTGCGTAGCCTGGGTTCCCTGATCAGTAACCTGTATACTCTCCAGTGTTTGCTGGGTCATTAGATTTGTCCTAATCCATTTAAGAGATGTAGTCCACATCAGTTCAGCACTACACCAACACCGGTTTCAAATATCTCTGAAACTTTATTTACAAAAGCATCTGCTTCAGTGTTAGTGAGGATGGCAAGTTAATTTTTTTGTGCCAGTAGTTCTTGGCCTGTCCGTTGCCAGCAATGGACTTTATTCTGTGATAAATTTGTCTTCCGGTGACAAATTAAGTTGCTCTTATGAAACTAAAAACCCAAACACTTGCAAAGTATCTTCATGCCTCATTTCTCCATCACTTTCTGTAAAAGCACTTAGACCATTTGTCCACATCAGTTCATATTAAATGAAATTTTAGAAAGTTGACTGTACATGTACAACAAAAAAGAAAAAGTTACCAAATCCTAGTGAATGACATATGGTGTATTATACAAACACTACGTTACACAAAAATCTGCATTTTGCAACATGTCATTTCTGCAAGTTTATATTAGACAATTAAGTTTTGAAGTGGACAGTAAAATAAAATTAAACAAGAGACTCAGTCCTGTACATTAGAACAATTTAAATATATTTTACAAGTTAGCAAGGCTCTTAATATCTCAGAATGGTCTGCCCACTAGTTTTGGGCATTTAATCCTTGCCTGATGAACAGCTTTCAGACCGGAAGGATGGAAAAAGGTTTTTGTGTTTTCCTGCAACAGTCTTCTTATAGAAGTACAAGGGGAGTGTGAAACATGAAGCCAATCATGAGTTCAGAGTTAAAAATTGTCATGAAGAAAAATACAGTAAAAGCAAGAGCTAGGAGTCAAGGACAAACTATTATATCTTTTCCCTTTGTGGGCTGTCAGTTTGATAAGCTCCCCATAGTATTTGGAAACTGAGGACTAGAAGTCTGCTCTCTGATCACTCTGACAAAAAAAAAAATAAAAAAGAGTATTAAACCTAAAGGCCTTTTAAAAGGTGCCAGATTGAAAGAATTAGGGAACTAAACCCTTTATTTGACAGATATAGCTTTCTTCCCACTGCCCTGCCAAGAACTGCTCAGTGGAAGGACAATCCAACTTCATTCAGTCCTTGGCCTCTGCTAATGTTGCCAAAACAGTATAGTGGTGGGCTTTAAGGATGTGGATAAAAGTGATGCGATATAGACACTGGGAGTTAGACTGAGACCAAACCTATCTAGTGGTCACAGATTTTTGATCACTTAATACCTATTCCTAACTTATTTTTTTAAGCAGGGAAAGAAAGGGGTATATTGTATTTAGAAAACTGACTACTTATTGTCAAGGCACTGGGGACCCCAACATTAAAAACCAAAGTGACTTCAGAAATTGAAAGAGAGAAAATGGCTTTTGGTCAGTTTTTGAGGAGAGGAGGGAACCCGTTGCTCCCTCCTCTGCACCTCCCCCCACCCCCTTTAAAAAAATTTTACAGCCTATTTTAGAAGGTTTCACTAAAAATTTTGGGAAGTCAAGCAAAATTCCTGTTTTTCTGTGTCCAGTTACCAAGATCTTATAATTGGTACACCCATTCCTGAACCCTTTTTTAAAACAACACGAACATCCAGAGTTATGAAAGCCCACAGAACCTTTGCCTTTTTCTTTTCCAATACATTCATGCTTTAGTGTTACGATACCACATTAAACAAAGCCTCTCAAAGAGTTTAAACAGTTTTCCATGCTCCAATTAGAGTATTTCTGTACAGTGAACCTTAGATAATATTTAATCCCTTTTCCTTTCCCACCACACACCCATTTTGATTAATTTCGCACCTCACAGAGGTATATTAATGCTCTCCATTGGCAACAGAGACAGCAACAGCTTCAGATTCTTTTGTTGCAGGGATTCTTGGCACTTTCTTAGCAGGGCTTGGGATAAGCTGAGGAGAGGAAAAAAAAAAAGTTTTAGAAAACACAAGTTTCCAGTTCCAGTTTTACTCTTAGATTTTATTGCTTCTTCCTAGACTCCCAGCATTATCTCCCAGACAAAATTCATGCTACACTAGTTAGAAAGTTTGGTTTTAGGTATTCATGTCTGATTGGATGTTTCTGCAGTCTTGGTTTATATACAGACTGACTCCGTCTCTCTTGCACCAAAACTTACATTCTGCATTTTTTTTTTAAAATGTATATCTTTAATTTTTTGGCTCTTATTTTACCTTTTTTTAACAAATTAGATGGAAAGAACTTGTCATCCCCTGGTCCTCCTTTTACAGGGGGTTTGCATAGCACCACCATATAGAAATAATAGATATAAATAGCAAAACTAACAAAAATACAAAATTTTCACCTCATGAACTATGCTTGAATGGACAATATCAGCTCCTGCTTCCAAAGGCCCATCACCCAGCACTGGACGTCGAGCATAAGTTCTTCTGTGTTTTTCATCCACTCGCATTAGGTACCACGTTCCCTCAAAGAGATCATTCACTGAACACTGCGGAATGTAGTTGGCTATGAGGAAACCAGTAAAATACTGTTACCTGATTGTTGATGGTTAATGTTTATTGTAACATTCTCTACCCCTTTCCAAACTGCAACAATAGCAGAAGAGCAAGTGTACTAATACCAAAGTCTAGCCTTCACTTCAGCTCAAATTGTGCCATGAATACTTAACTACTGTAGTGCTTGATTGAAATTATGTAAAAACTAGAAAGGTGTGAAAGCCCCGGACTTCGACCCTTAACTGAATTCATGGATTTGATAACAATATCAGGAATTTACTTTGTTAAACATATTGTAATTTACTTTATATGAAAATGCCTTTACCCAAGTGATGCGTTTCCTGTCTAATCTTCATGTTTTCAGCAAAGACATCCGGTGCAATACACTTTCTTGAGTCAAGTCTTGTTTTCAGATCAGACAGGCTAGCAGTTATTTTATCCAGAGAAGAACCTGGAACACACAAGACCTCCACTAAGTCAATGCTATCATCATACGTAAATGTCAATGCACTAATATTTCAAGAGGACTTTTGTAAAAACTGGAAGACTATAGTTGTATTTTAATATGTAATTTGCATGATCTCTGGGACTCAAGATTACATTATTATAGCTTTAGTCATTATAAGTGACAAAAAGTTACAAAGCTACCCTTTTGGGAGTTAGAACATGGTGAGACAGCATCTTGAATTTTAGTCTTTTTCCAAGGGTACAGAAATACTTCCATCACTATTAGCCAGTCTGTTGCATGTCTGCTTATACTAATGTTTTACTGTAGCCAACTTTTCAGGTGAGCTGTTCAAATGAGAAAAGCTATAGTTAAATTAGCTTACCTGGTGTGGCATCCTGTGTAACTCTAATGGAGTAGAGTGTAGCAGCAAAACCAGAGCCATAGGAGAACACACCAATTCTTTGTCCTGCTAGCTGCTGTGGGGAGTACCTGTACATCAAGCAACAGTTAAGAAGAATTAAGAGAACTACGCTTAAGTGCCAATTTTAAATAACCAAGTGTGATATTTATCTTCCAGGAAGAAGCGTGCTAAGACCAAAGTTGATTGGATCAGTGCAGCTCACATCTCAACTACAAGCCACAGTTC
Organism: Chelonia mydas; assembly: GCF_015237465.2. Classification (NCBI taxonomy): domain Eukaryota; kingdom Metazoa; phylum Chordata; order Testudines; family Cheloniidae; genus Chelonia; species Chelonia mydas. The sequence goes on from NC_051245.2 coordinate 29,522,322, forward strand.
CTATACATAAAACAAGTAACACAAAGAGTGCTCCTCACTTCTTTTTTCACTTCTCATGGTGAGGCACCTACACATTGCATCGCCTGTATTAGACTGTATGCGTCTCAGGAAAGGGGTCTTCTCACTTTCCAATTGAGAAGTGCCACATACATCTACAGCACTATATAATGACCTAGAAAACAAGATTTAGGATTCTGCAGTGCAGCTACCCTCAAACTAATTTAAATGGAATGGGGTTAAATAATGTCCAGAACATTACAATCCTCAGGTTATTTGCTTTTCCATGCCTAAAGCGTATCACCACCTCTTAGAAAACTAGAGAGCCCAGGTTGAGAGAAAGTTGATGCTAAAGAGTGGACTTGCTAGAGTTCCCTTTGGAGCTGTCACAGTCAGTGGCTGCACCACAGCTGATGTAGCTGGAACTGTCTGCAAAGAAACAAATGAAGTTGCTCTTTGGGTATGCTTGTTTTGGTGGGGAAGAGAAGGTGTCTTGATTTCTCTCCTCTTAACTTGTTTGGAGGCTGGGAGAGGTGTGTGCTAGTAAATGAGAAATTCAGTCAGTGACTAATTAGTTTGGATAGTAGGGAAGCAGCTATTTCTGGATGCAACTCATGAAAGATGGGCGGATGAAGTATGTGAGACAAGAGTAAATACAAATTAGTTACCGGCGTAGGCTGGTTTCACATTACTAAGTATGCATGCAGAATCATTTGAGCTGCAACCAGCCCCTAGTACTCATCTAATCAACCCTGCCATAACCTGTGGCAGGTTAAGAAAGGCTTTTGATCCCTAATCCAGCAACCATGTGTGTGTGTGTAAGACTGCAACCAGGTGGGGTGGTTGTTTTTTTGTTTTGTTTTTTACAAAGATCTAAAATGTTGTTTTGCTAATCCAAGGCATAGATACTTGATGCACCTATGTTTATCCACCATCAACTGTTAGTATGCGGTCTTCCACAAGATAGCTATCAGGAAAACCCCTTCCCTGGAATGCGTACAGTCTGCTTTCCCACTTCCTTTGCATGACTAATGTATTTAGAGCACTTTGCTAAACTTATGTTCGGGTTTTAAAAAACAAAACAAAAGAGATTGCTACCTGAACTTCATCCAAGGGAAAAGATTTTTTGAAGCTAGTTTGTTTTGGTTACAGTAAGCCTGTTGGGAAAAAGTTACGTTTCTAGAGCTTTTCTAGAGTTAACAGGTCAAGTCACAACTTCTTATTTTTCTGGCTTTATACTTACTGTGCTAGAAGAGAAGCAAGGCAGCCATAGACTGAAGGGGTGTACATGTTTCCATTTTGATTGGATACAAGTAAAGAAGCTTTGGTTTTCTGATTAAAGAGTTCAGCACTAGCTTTCATAAAGGCCTTCTCCACATCTCTGTCAAAGTAGGTATCCTCCAGTTTTACATCCCTGTTTGAAAAATAGGGAGGTTTAGAAACTGCTGCTACTCACTATAACAGCTGAAAGGGAGAACCATATAGAATGCATGGCACATTTTAGATTCCCTTCTTCCTTAGACTAATTAAGTGATAGTAGCAGTTCTCACCTAAAAGCTTCCAAGCCACTATAGATACCATTTTCTGTTTTAGAGTTCTGGTCACTAAGAAAGTCATTCAACAACAGTCGAGCCACAGATTTCTGTACAAGTTTACAGTATGGAGAATGGAAGATCATGAAGCCAAAGTCATTCAAGGTAAACTCTCTGTCACTTCCTTCTGGAAAAGACAAAAAAAGGCACAGTAAGTTTAACAATACATGTACAATTGCTCAAATTAGCCACTTTTTTTAAAAAAGCAAGCTATAGTATGGCAGCATCCAGGAGATTACTGTAAAATCTAGCCTTTGCTGGCAAGTTACTAGAAGCACATCAGTTATTTGCATTTCAAAATACAAGGTAATTTCTGGCAATCAAAGAATCTCTTCAGATAACAATTGGCAAGTTGTGCCTGTATCGTAAATTGACGTATGACTGGGGTGCTACATAAAAAAAGCAGAACAGTATTTTGGCACATTGGTAAGATTTAGTAGTGGCAGGAGGTAGTTATTTATCTCCAAAACAGTGTTGCTCAATAAATATGAAACAAAATGCTTATATTTATTCTGTATAATTGTTGAACAATTTAATATAAATCTCAGTGTCACAGGATTAAGGGACCATTAAAAAAGCAAATACACACTCACATCCCGCTAGGCAAGGTACACTGGAGGTATAAGCTAGCCAAAGTCCTGGTGACAATGTTGCTTCCCTGAGGTTTATTTAATATTTCCTTAGGCTGGATATGCGGTTGTACAGATACTGAATTCTCATTATGTGCTCTGGCAAATTGAATTTTAGATTGCCACCAATGCATGTAAACATTTTTCAGTAATACATACCTTTTTGCCACTGAGCACGGATTTTGTTGCGGTAGACAAAATAGCAGCGATCTAATGCACTGAGGTAGCACTGAATAGATAGTTTACCATCAACTACAGGATATTCAGATACCATATCTGGCTTATAAAAGTCATAGGCATGTTGCATATGGGTCCCACGCAGTCCTATTTTTAAAAAAAAAAAAAAAATTGCTTAAGAAAATCACTTTATAAGTCAACCTGAATAAGTCACCCCAGGTTAGTGGCATACAGGTAAGATTTGGTGCTGGCCAGACAGCTTAGTTCTCTCACATCCATGGTGGTTTGACATACAGCTCCAGATCTCCCACTACCCAGGTGAGAGTGGAAGTGCTGGCAAAACACCAGGATAGATTCACAAAAGGATTTAGGTGCCTTAGTTCCAGTATCAGGACCCAGTGTGATTCACAAAACTTTCACCTCAGCTGCTGCCAAACCCTCTAGATGTCTAAACTCACTTAGGGCCTGAATTTGTGCAGTAAAAGTTCCCTAGGTGCCTATGTTTCTGTTTGAGCATGTGAACTGCAGCCCACTCTAGACATCTTGACACCTAAGCCCCAGTGCGATTCATGAACTGGGGGGAAAATAGGCATTTCTCCACCTAACTCCCCTGTGGGGCCCAACTCAGCAGGTGTCCTCAGACCTCGCCTACCACATCAGGCCCCTATAAGCAGGCATACACCAAACAGGCATTGAGGCTAGGGGATGACCTCCCTCATGACTTTTAGCCCAGTTAGGGTACTCACCTGGGTTGTCCCACCTCCACCAGAAGGGGAGAAAAGGGATTTGAATGTGGATCTGGTCCCTCTCAGGTGAGCTCCCTAACCACTGGGCTATTCTGATGTACAACTCCCTCAGTCTCTCCTACTGAAGGTATTCCACAGAGAATAAATAATTAGAATAATTGCTGCAGAGGGACTGGATGCTGGGTCTATCACCTCCCAGGTGAACACTCTAACCACCAGGCTACAGAGTCATTCTTATACTTAGCTGTTCTCTCTGGCCCAATGACTCTTATTTATCCAAACTGGAACAATTTCAACAGGAGAGACTGAGGGAGGCCCACATCAGAATATCCCCAAATGCAGGAGGTTAGGGCACTCACCTGAGAGGTGGAAGATCCCTGTTCAAATCTCTTCTCCCACGCAGGTAGAGGGGACTTCAACTGGGGGAAAGAGTCTCCACACTCCAGGCGTGTACCTAGACCGCTGGGCTAAGAATCATAGGACTAGAAGGGACCTCGAAAGGTCATCTAATCCAGTCCCTTGCAATCAGGGTAGGACTAAGTATTATCTAGAGACCACCCCTGACAGGTGTTTGTCTAACCTCCTCTTAAAAATCTCCAGTGATGGAGATTCCACAACCTCCCTAGGCAATTTATTCTAGTGCTTAACCACCTGACAGTTAGGAAGTTTTTCTTAATGTCGAACCTAAACCTCCCTTGCTGCAATTTAAGCCCATTGCTTCTTGTCCTATCTTCAGAAGTTAAGAAAAACAATTCTTCTCCCTCCTCCTTGTAACAACCTTTTATGTACTTGAAAACTGTTATGTCCCCTCTGTCTTCTCTTTTCCAGACTAAAGAAACCCAATTTTTTCTAATCTTCCCTCACAGGTCATGTTTTCTAGACCTTTAATCATTTTTGTTGCTCTTCTCTGGATTTTCTCCAATTTGTTCACGTTTCCTGAAATGTGGTGCCCAGAACTGGACATAATACTCCAGTTGAGGCCTAATCAACACAGAGTAGAGCAGAAAAATTACTTTTCGTGTCTGGCTTACCACAATTGTGCTACTACATCCCAGAATGAGGTTTGCTTTTTTTGCAAGTGTTACACTGTTGACTCATATTTAGCTTGTGGTCCATTATGACTCCCAGATCGCTTTCCGCAGCACTCCTTCCTAGGCAATCATTTCCCATTTTGTATGTGTGCAACTGAACGTTTCTTCGTAAGTAGAATACTTTGCATTTGTCCGTATTGAATTTCATCCTGTTTACTTCAGACCATTTCTCCAGTTTGTCCAAAGGTGCCTAACCCAGGCTTTGTTAATCCCAGTAATTTTCTAGGCTCCTAGAAGTTGGGTGTGCGGACGCTCAGCATCACTATACTTACATTCCTAGGTGAATCTACCCTATCCTGCCTGTAACAAGTCGATTTTCATCATTTGACAGCCCTCCCTCCCCTGGAGAAAACTGCACTAACAGGCACTAGACCAGACAATGCAGCCCTTGTATTTCCACTGGTGAAACTCTGAAGGAAGGCAGGCAGTAACTCTTACTCTGCCTGCCAGAAGCAGCAACAGGTCAGTCTAGACCAACAAGATTGAAGTTAATCTGGCTCCCTGGAGGCCTGGAATGATAGTAACTACAGTACAGGACATCCTGTAGTTGAGGGTGTTCTGCAGGCCCCGTATATGGTATTCGTTTTAAAATCTTTCCACGAGACTCACCTCTCTCAAAAATTAAAGGAGCATTTGGACCAATTAACATAGCAACAGCACCAGCTCCACCGGTTGGCCTGGCGTTTCCAGTGGCATACACAGCTATGTCTCCAGCAACAACAAGCGCATAACGACCTGGAAAAGATAAGAAATAACTATGGAAAGAAGTCCCTGGGAAACTTTATTTTTAGCTTGCAATGTTTAGTTTTTCAGTTTACAGGAAGAGATGGTTACAGGATTGTGCGAGATCTAATCAGCTGACACTTCTCCAAATTTATTTCCGCCTTTTATTTTCATTCTTGGAGCATTCCAGATTTCCAAGAAAAGATCAGTGATAAGTAGGTGTCTCAGAATCACTTTGTAAAGCATATAAAATACATTCTAATTTCACATTTCCACAAGGTGTAACCTAGACGTGTAAGCAATCTTGGAAGAATACATTTTCTGTCTAGCACAGGGGCAGGCAAACTTTTTGACCTGAAGGCCACATCGGGTTTTGGAAATTGTATAGAGGGCCGGTTAGGGGAGGCTGCGCCCCTGCCCCCTATCCACCCCCCCTTGCTTCTCGCCCCCTCCCAGGACCCCTTTCCCATCCACCCCCCCACACTCCCTGCCCCCTGACCGCCCCATCCAATGCCCCCTCCTTCCTGACTGCCCCCCCAGACCCCTTCCCCATCCACCCCCACCCCGACCACCCTGCCCTCTATCTAACCCCCCCAGCTCCCTTACCGTGCAGCACAGAGCACCGGTGGCTGGCGGCGCTACAGCCACGCTGCCCGGAGTGTTGCCCGGCTACCCAGAGCATTGCGCTGGTGTAGTGTAGTAAATTGCTCTCCGTAACTGCTACCAGTAGCACATTCCTATGTGAAGCAGTTTAATACACTACACTCGCAGCATGGCGTGCTGAGGCTGCGGGGTAGGAGGAACAGCGGGGGAGGGGCTGAGGGCTAGCCTCCTGGGCCAGGAGCTCAGGGTCCAGGCAAGAGGGTCCCGCGGGCTGTAGTTTGCCCACTTCAGGTTTCCTGGGAAATATGCCAGATCAATCTCAAGTCCAGTGTCTGTTTTATTTAGCATTTTTTAACTACAGAAAAGGAAATCTTACATCTTATAAAGTATGTTTAGAAAGCTTAGTATCCAAGCACAAAGTTATGTGCTTGGTATTTAAGGTGGTTACTAGAAAGACTACTGGACAAAGATGTAAGATGTAGCTTTCAAACAAACAGACACCAAACTTACCATCCCAAGAACTGGACTCAACCCAGTTAACAGCATTAAAGATAGCAGCAGTGCCTCCATAGCATGCATTTGTTGTGTCAATCCCTTCTACATCTGTATTACCAGAATCCTCAAAGAGCTGCATCAGGACAGTCTTTACAGATTTTGACTTGTCAATGATTGTCTCTGTTCCAACTTCTAATCTCCCAATGCAATCATAGGAGAGACTGTTCCTCTCCATAAGCTTCTGTACCACAGTCAAGCAGAGTGAGTTGATATCCTCTCTATCTGAGCAGAATCCCATCTTCGATTGACCCAAGCCAATGGTGTACTTCCCAGCATCCACACCATCAAATGTTTCCAATTCTGTCTGGTCAACATACTGAGAAGGAAAATAGATCTCCAGGGCAACAATTCCCACATCTTTTGGCCAACAGGCTTCAGCATTCACAGGAAGAGACCCAGGCATTGTTGTAGAGCTTGGAGGAGGAGAAAAAAAAAAAAAAAAACAACACACACCAAAGCTTATTTGGAAACATTCACTTTAATAAGTAATTGTGCAGTAGACTTCTAATTTCCTACAAACTCCTTGAAAAACTATTTCCCACATATTCTATCCAATGCCGTTTGCTATGGCATGTCCTACCTGCTCATACCAATATGGAGTACTCATCTTCATTAGAGGTGCACTTCACAAACATGCTTAACTCCCCAGTAGATATTATCTTTTTTTTTTTTTAAAGTGTAACTAATTTTAAATTTAAGGGGAAAAAAAAAATCAATGTTTCTATTTATGTACTGCTATTTATTTATTTTCTTCCCATTTTATTAGTAGATGCTTTGTACTTATTTCTTTGATTTTGTAATTGTCAGTAGAATTTCTGGTTTAACACCACTAAGAATTTTCGTAATTATTAAAAATACAAATTTCGTCCCTGAGGATGCAAACACTTATGCATATTAATAAGCTCACTGAAGTCAACTGGATGATTCATGCAAGGATGAGTCTACCAACAGAAGGTGGGTACCAAGTAGAGGTCTGCCAGATAACATTCACTTCTGATCCATGGAAGCAGAAATTGGCTTTTCCTTTCCAGATTTATCTAATATTCAGGAAGGGAATCTAGCATCTGCCTTCCAGATTTGAACACCCTCAAAATTCAGGAGTGCTCAAGCTCAGTTTAGGCTGCTACTTCATTTCTCCCAAATCAAATATACTTATCCACTGTAATTTGCTGTAGAAAAATTAGGATAAAATTGAGCAACACATGCTGGCATCTTCCCAGTGCTAACTAGGGCTGAAATTGCTATTTTCAATAGCCATTATAATTTTTTTTAGTTTTGTTTAAAAAGAAGACAGTAATATTGCATTGGCAAATTCCCCACAGAAACAAAGAGTGGAATAAAAGAACAACAAAGACACCTCAACTTTTCCTCATTTATGTACGACAGTTTTATAATATGGATCCAGATATCCTCCAATCACACAAGCTGAAAATGGTTCCGCTTTACTGCAGTTTTGTAACCATGCGGGAACTAGTCCGGTCTGTGTTCTGTGCACAACCAAAATTCCTGCTGAATTCAGAAGTACTTTGCTTTTGTGACCATACTACCTGATATTTTCAGCCCTTGTAAGCTAAGCAGGTTTACATTTAGTAATTGGGTGAAAAAGTTAGGTGTAGGAGGCGTTACTTATTCACTAGGTAATGTGAGACCTAAGATAAATCTGTGGGGAGTTTCCCCTGATCACTATGAAAGTTCTACTCACTGTGAACAATGGTAAACCCACATGGGTGTACAGCTCAATGAGAAAAACTGGGGGCTGAGGAAACTTGTGTATGGCAACGCATATAGTCATGCAGAGATATCTGACCAAAATGAAAAATGTCTCTGAGATTCAGTACCGGGTATACTATGGCACCAATGGCACTGCCACACCAGGCCCACTCGGAGCCCACAATGACTACATGGGGGCCCACAAATATGTTTGACATCGGAGCCCCAGAAGGTTAATCCGGCTCTGCCCATACGGCAACTACTACATGTAGAAATTTTTGAAGTCAAATCTAGGTTAAGTACACATGATACAGAATGTAATGATGCGGCATTCTAATTTGTCTACTCAGGAGCAGAAATCCTTTCAGTTAGTCACCTCCTGAAAAATGCAAATCAGGGGATCTTTGCAGTACTGATGCCACCTTTATTGTTGAAAGTGTTTCCCTGTTAAATTAATAAAACAAAATAGTGCGCTGCAGTGACAATAGGTACCAAGGTTTAATTTGCCTCCTCTATAAAAGCCCCACTATTGATAAAAAGCGCTATAAAAGAGCTAGGTATGAATTATTTATTACTAGCTCTCAGAGCGTTTTACAAGAGAACTTAGTGTCATTATCCCTATTTTACAGAAAGAAAAGGAGTACTTGTGGCACCTTAGAGATTAACAAATTTATTTGAGCATAAGCTTTCGTGAGCTACAGCTCACTTCATCGGATGCATTCAGTGGAAAATACGTATACATAGAAAAACATGAAACAATGGGTGTTACCATACACACTGTAACAAGAGTGATCACTTTTGTAGTGAAAATCAAGGTGGGCCATTTCCAGCAGTTCCTAAGACGTTCTTGTCAACTGCTGGAAATGGACCACCTTGATTATCACTACAAAAGGTCCCCCCTCCCCCCGCTCTCCTGCTGGTAATAGCTCATCTTAAGTGATCACTTTCTCCTTACAGTGTGTATGGTAACACCCATTGTTTCATGTTCTCTGTGTATATAAATCTCCCCGCTGTATTTTCCACTGCATGCATCCATGAAGTGAGCTGTAACACACGAAAGCTTATGCTCAAATAAATTGGTTAGTCTTTAAGGTGCCACTAGTACACCTTTTCTTTTTGCAAAAACAGACTAACACGGCTGCTACTCTGAAACCTACTTTACAGAGAAACTAAGGCAGAGTAGTGGACTTTCTTGTCCAAGGTCATCCAGCCCAGAGTTGCTGAGTCCAAGCACAGCGCTCTGCCCACGAGCCAACATGGCACTCAGACAGTCTCGTATCCACCCTTGGGGTCCTTCTGACTCAGGGTTACTTGGATGTCCCAAAACGGAGGCAACTCTCCCGCCCACACTGCCATCTGCAAAGGGCAGAAAAGAACAACAACTGCACAGCACCCAGCCTCCCCACCGCCTCACGCTTCGCACCCCCAGCGTCAGGCCGCGCTCCTGCCCCGCAGCCATGCGGCAAAGCCTGCCAAGCCCAGCCGGGGCAACAAGCCACAGCGCTGCTGCGATCAGCCCGGCGCCCGGCTCCGCGGCACGGCCCATGCCCGCAGCCCTCCCGGCGAGCGCGACGCCCAGAGCCGCCGGAGGGGGCCCGCGGTCTGAGGCGCCCCCCTGCAGGGCCCGGGGGCTCCTGCGCACCGGGAGCAGCCCCCGCCTGGGATAGGAAGCGGCTCCTCAGCCACCCCCGGGGGCTCCCGTCGCCGACCGCCCCCCCCCTCGCAGCGGCCCCCGCTCGCTTACACGTTACGGAATCCCATAGCCGGCCCCCAGAACGCACCGGGCGGGCGGACCCGAGTGCGCAGGCGCGCATACTATCGTCCCTCTGCGTGTCACCCAAATGCGCGCGCACGCACGCTGTTGCCGCAACCCACGCGGCCGCCCCCAGCTGGTTATTCCCCCCTCTTGGTGCTGTGACGTAGCGCCAGTTTTTGCTGCAGTGTAGACGCCGTCCTGCCCGGCGGGCGCGCGGAGAGCATAGCCCCTGCTCTGTCTTGTGGGTGAGGGGCTGTGAGTGCCGGAGCCAGGCGCGCGCCGTGCTGCAGCGCTGCGCTGGGAGCGGGCACGGGCAGGGCCGTGTGGGCGAGAAGACAGACAAGCCCCAGCCCTGCCCGGCACCCTTCCCTTTGTTCGGGGTCCTGGGACTAGAGGGAGACAATAGCAGCCGCCGCAGGGGTGGGTGCGGCACACCAGACGTGGATTGAGTAGCTGTTACCCAACCACAGCTGGTATTTCTGCTGCAGCCTGTGGGTCATCACACCTGAGTCCTGTTGTGGTGGGAGGGGATCCCCGGCTAGCTGAGGTTGAAGCTTTCCCAACAGTAGGAGCTAAAGTGGAGGAAGCCTTTTTATTTTCATGGAAATAGAGGCTAGGGCTGCAGCCTGCAGTTTCCAATAAAAAGAGTCATCCACAGGAATGACAGACAATAGCACCTGTGGTATGCCCACATGTTGAGTACTAAGTCATTATGCTTGTTTTTTTCCTACCCCCCCCCCCCCCCCCCCCCCCGTTCTTGTTAAACCCTGGATTTGTGCTGGAAATGGCCCACCTTGATTATCATACACATTGTAAGGAGACGGTTTCAGAGTAACAGCCGTGTTAGTCTGTATTCGCAAAAAGAAAAGGATCCGATGAAGTGAGCTGTAGCTCACGAAAGCTCATGCTCAAATAAATTGGTTAGTCTCTAAGGTGCCACAAGTACTCCTTTTCTTATTGTAAGGAGAGTGGTCACTTTAGATAAGCTATTACCAGCAGGAGAGTGGGGTGGGATGAGGTATTTTTTCATGCTTTGTGTGTATATCAAAAGATCTTCTACACTTTTCACAGTATGCATCCGATGAAGTGAGCTGTAGCTCACGAAAGCTTATGCTCAAATAAATTGGTTAGTCTCTAAGGTGCCACAAGTACTCCTTTTCTTTTTGCAAATACAGACTAACACGGCTGTTACTCTGAAACATGTTGAGTACTGTGTGCAGATGCAGTTACCCCATCTCAAAAAAGATATATTGGAATTGGAAAAGGTTCACAAAAGGACAATGAAAATTATTAGGGGTATAGAACAGCTTCTACCTGAGGTGAGATTAATAAAACTGGGACTTTTCAACTTGGAAAAGAGATGACTAAGGGGGATATGATAGAGGTCTACAAAATCATGGCTGGTGTGGAGAAAGTAAATAACAAAAGCTAGGAGTCACCAAATGAAATTAATAGGCAGCAGGTTTAAAACAAATAAACTGTTTCTTCACACAATGCACCATCAACCTGTGGAACTCTTTGCCAGAGGCTGCTATGAAGACCAAGACTACAACAGGGTTCAAAAAAGAACTTGATAAGTTAATGGATGATAGGTCCATCAATGGCTATTAGCCAGGATGGGCAGGGATGGTGTCCCTAGCCTCTGTTTGCCAGAAGGTAGGAATGGGTGACAGGAGATGGCTCACTTTATTATCTGTTCTGTTCATACCCTCTGAAGCACTTGGCATTGGCCCTAGTATAGCCGTTCTTATGTATGTCCAGGATGTAGTGCTATGCTGTGAAGTGCAGGCTGCACCTGGATCCTACAGAAACATGGGGTGTAGATGAGCCATCGCTGCGTGTAGTAGGGGCAAGGATCAGCATGTTTTCCTCCTCCCCTGATTTCATTCCAAAAAGGAAATAGTAGCCTGACCTGAACAGGCTAGGATGTGACAAGGTGATTAGGCACTGTAAAAGTTAGAGGTAGGCTATGTCTATGTTTCTCAAGCTTTTTGATACCAGGGACTGGCTTGCTGCTTTCCTAAACTGTATCAGGGAGATTTCTGGGACCGGCGTTGATCTATAGACCAGGTGTTGAGAAACATTGGGCTAGGTCCTTGACCACCTAAATAAAAAGGTGTGGTTCCTGCTGTGAGGCACTGACACTCTCCAATAAACAGGGAGGTACAACACAGGTTACAACAAGATTTTTGTTTAGCTGAGGTGAATTTATCACACAGTACAGGTAGGTGTTACTACATAAAGGGAAGGCACAGACTTGTCTTTATGAGAAAGTTGCATGGATAGAATCCAATTTGTTAATTTAAATGTATAGTGCCCCATTTAGGCTTGATCTACACTAGATGGTTAGGGTGACATAAGCTGCTTCACGTTAACCTAGCTGTGGAAGTATCTTCACTTATATTTGGCTCCTGCCCAGGTAAGTGCCTCTCTACACTGCTTTAGAAACTCCACTTCTCCGAGCAGCACAGAATCACAGTCAAGATAATTAGGTCTACGCAATGTCAGTGTAGACACTGCATTGCTTAAGTCAACTGTTACTGGCCTGCAGGAGCCATCCTACAATGCCGGCCACTGACAATACAATTGATACAAGCACTCCTGGTGAGGGCATGCACTGTGGACACAAAGAGCTACACGTGCACACACAGAAGCAATTTAATAACTGTGGTGGCTGTATGCCGACATAAGTTAGGTTGACACAATTTTGTCGTGTAGATATGGCCTTTGGCCATGATCCTGCAACCATTTATACAGGTTCTTACTACTTAATTTGAATAGTCCCTTTTAAGTCAATAGTTCTCCTGGAAGTATGTGTTTGCAGCACTGGAGTTTTAGTTTAGAGTAAGAGTGCTTTGTGGTCTTGTTATACATAGACTGGGAGCAGGTTGAGTTAAATGACAAAACACAACACAAAGAGACTACTCAAACCAAAACAGGAGTGACCACAGAGGGATTTAGAGAAAAAAGGAAACTGAGTACTTGTGACACCTTAGAGACTAACAAATTTATTAGAGCATAAGCTTTCGTGAGCTACAGCTCACTTCATTGGATGCATCGATGAAGTGAGCTGTAGCTCACGAAAGCTTATGCTCTAATAAATTTGTTAGTCTCTAAGGTGCCACAAGTACTCAGTTTCTTTTTATGGATACAGACTAACACAGCTGCTACTCTGAAACTGGATTTAGAGAAGTTACACTAGTTCAGTTTGCCCATTTCGTTGCTACCTAAAATACATATAAATACCTAAAAGACATATAAATAAATGTGGGGGGGGGGGAAGGGTGAGAAAACCTGGATTTGTGCTGGAAATGGCTCTACTTGATGATCACTTTAGATAAGCTGTTACCAGCAGGAGAGTGGGGTGGGAGGAAGTTTTGTTTCATGGTCTCTGTGTGTATATAATGTCTTCTGCAGTTTCCACGATATGCTATGCATCCGATGAAGTGAGCTGTAGCTCACGAAAGCTCATGCTCAAATAAACTGGTTAGTCTCTAAGGTGCCACAAGTACTCCTTTTCTTTTTATAAATACTCAGATGCATTTATTACTTTGTAAACATGAAGCCAGAGGTTTGTTACTTAAGAACTGGTTGGTTTTATGATTAGAAGCAACTGCATAAGGATACCTGGAAAAGAAAGTATCACTTTAAAATAACTTTGCCCTGATGCACTAAGTAGTACCAACTGTTTAATTGTGTTGTTTTCCACCTGCTAAGTTTGCTTGGCATGCATTTTGGGAGCACTAAAATAATTTAATAGTTATAACTTTTACGTAAGTTGCTAATCAGTCTAAATTACTCAAGTTTTATTCAACAGGTTTAAAATTAGTTTGTCAGTAGTTCAGATATTGTTCCTTTAGCTTATCCTTGAAGTGCTTGCTAGTACTGCAGTAAACTCAGGTTTATATTTCTGAGTCCCAGCGAAGTGAAATGGGACACTGGCTTCATCTCAGTGAAAGATTAAGTCACAATAGTGTCCCCTAGTCTGAAATATTAATTGGCATGTTTATGCTATAAGAATGCAAAGCAGAAGTGGGTTGCATAAACTAATAAAAATCACTGTTTTTGTAGTATATCTAATCTGACAAACCCCAAATTGAAATTAATCATTAATTAGGTTGTCTATCAGAACAGATTCTGAATGGATAGAGCTGACAAGCAAACTGGTTCTAGCCCATCCTCTAGTCAACTGAGGATGGCTTAAACATTAGTTTGATTGAAACCTGCCACATAAAAAAATGCCGTTTCCTCAGTTGTAACACTGAGTAGGAACAAGACTCCCCAAATAGGAAGTGTCAGTGGTAAAATAAATTTCAGTTGCAAAACTGTTCAAATCAGAAGCAATGCCATGACTATTAACAGTATTGCTCTCCTGCCATCTGCAGTTAGTCTATGCCTTAAGTTATATGGTCATGGATAAAGAGCATTTAAAGACAAAACACTATACACAAGATGGAGTTCAAATAACTTAAACTACAACAATGGGAGTTATCAAGATAGAAAAACAATCTTCAGCTAAAATGCTGTTTCATGTCAAAGACAAGAATATTTTAATACCAGAGTTGTTGCTATAACAATACCAAGAAAGCCTGCACATCTCAGATGATTGAAAGGTCATTAATCCAGCTTTCACTTCTGTTCAAATCCAACGTACATTGATTGTGATCAAAAAGTCTTTGCCATCTGACAGGTCTGCAGTGGAAGAAACTGGCAAAACAGTCCACTTCCGGTTGCTGTTGCACAGATCTCCACATCACAACTGGTACCCTTATTGATAATATCAGCAAAGATCATAGGGCAGACTAACTAGTGTGGTTGGCAAGTGGCCTGTGTTTTTCTCTGGATGGGCACAACTGAAAAAAAACAAATCATTTATAGGATAGATGGAGACCAGTGGAAATCTGTACCAGTGAAAAGTCATATCTAGTGTAACCTGCGCTTGTAGCATAGCATCCTGGCCCATGACCCAGACAGTCAACATTTGAAAAAGACCAAGGTATGAGTTATGGAAACTGAGCTACCCTCTAACTCAAGGGTGGGCAAACTTTTTGGCCCAAGGGCCACATCTGGATATGGAAATTGTATGGCAGGCCATGAATGTTCACGAAATTGGGAGTTGGAGTGCGGGAGAGGGCTCTAGCTGTGGGTGCAGGCTCTGGGGTGGGGCCAGAAATGAGGAGTTCAGGGTGTGGGAGGGGGCTCCAGGCTGGGGCAGGGAGTTTGGGGGTGGGGGAGCTGGGGGTGCGGGCTCTGGGGTGGGGTTGGGGTGAGGGTTTTGGGGTGCCAGAGGGCACTCCAGACTGGGACTGAGGGGTTTGGAGGGCAGGAGGGGGGGGGGGGATCAGGACTGGGCCAGGGGGTTGGGGCGCAGGGCATCAGGGGTGAAGGCTATGGGTGGCGCTTACCTCAAGCAGCTCCCAGAAGCAGCACCATGTCCCTCCTCTGGCTCCTATGCAGAGGCACAGCCAGGCGGCTCTGAGCACTGCCCTGTCCACAGGCACCGCTCCTGCAGCTCCCATTGGCAATGGTTCCTGGCCAATGGGAGCTGCGGGGGCAGCGCTTGGGGCGGGGCAGCATGCGGAGCTCCCTGGCTGCCCCTACACGAAGAAGCCAGAGTGGGGACATGCCACTTCTCTGGGAGCTGCATGGAGTGAGGCAAGCTCCCGACTCCGCTCCCCTGCTGGAGCGCCAGAGTGGGGCAAGCCCCAGACCCTGCTCCCTGGCGGGAGCTCGAGAGCCAGATTAAAACATCTGGAGTGCCAGATGTGGCCCCCAAACCATAGTTTGCCCACCCCTGCTCTAACTCCTACTACAAGCATTCCCTTCAGGAATGGAATGAGACCCATTAACAGGAAAGTATGGGTTGGGTAAATTATAGTGCTGCTTGTAATGTTCCTATTCTATAGTAGGAAGACTTCAGCTTTCATGAGTGAATGTTCAGCATCTTTCAGACCAGCTTTATTCACAAGGACAGCAATATTAAATTAAGTTTTGTATTAATAGGCCAGAAAGACAAGATGACATAACTCACACCAAAACTGATGCATGTAATAACCCTTAGAACAATTCTAAAACAGGCAGCCAAACGAGTTCTGAGAAAGATTAATGCCATCAGTATCAAAAGGAATTTGTGGCATTGATGATAATTAGTTATGTTCCCTCACATGACTAGAAGGCCTTTTTTAAAGAATCCCTCGGAGGCATAATGTGGCAAACCACAACAGTCCTTGCCTTGGAAAAACTGAGCTAGTAGCATTTTGCAACCATAATGGCAGAGACATCACATGGTGGCATGCACTGTTTTGTTTTTTAAATTAGAGCGAGCTCCGCTAGTTTGCTTGAGATCATTCTCTAGACTTTTCAGATTATATATTTTTTAAATTTCTTTCTTTCACAGGATAGAGTCTGCTGAAAGCTACAAAACAGAATAAGAATTCATATCTTTGGTTCTTGCAGGCAACACAATTTGTCATTCACTTTTTTCCTTTTATTCCTGAAAGTTTTCATAAATAAAACACTCAAACTATTATTTTCATTTCTGAAGAAATACTGTTATGATGAATTTGATAATCAGTTAATATGCCCTTTAACTTAATGTAGTTCCTTTCTCCACCTATTTCAAAATACATTTAATCCGTGTGCATTGAATACAGCATGTACTACTAGCCACTGAACAGACCACCAATTGGTATTTCTGCCAAACATATGAAAAAGGTTACCTACAGATATTCAAAGATTTTCAGAAGGCTGCTGCTAGACCATGAAGTGTTCATGAGATGCAGCACTCTTCTGGTTACAGCTCAGGTTTTAGACAGCAGTATACATTCATAAAAAGAAATGCAGTGCATGTACTATTTCACATGTCTTTTCAAGCTCAGAATATAATTAGAAAATAACAATTTCTCAGAGAAATATTCTCTCTTCCCATAGCAGGTTTTACATTGCTAATGTAGCAAATACAGGATTTCAGTTATTAAAAAGCCCCTTGCATAGTAACACACAGGCTCAATTCTGTGATTGGGTTTGATCCTGCAAAGAGCTGGTCACTTGCCAGAGTGAGAAGAGAAGAAAGGGAGAGAGAGACTTAGTAGCAAGCCTAATGCTGTATATGATCAATGGTAAAGAGGGCTGAAGTAAGGAGATGGAAAAAAATTGGTTTTGGGACCTGGAGTTCTGACCACAGTGAAGTGGAGCAATAACAAATGTATTTAATGCACACACAAAGCTAACAGGATAGGAAGACAGTCAGTGAAATTATCCACTAAGTCATGCCTTGCACTTATTCCGGCTTTTAGTTACCTGGTCAGTTCAGTTCCTGAATCGCTGAAGCCAGCTACATTTCTAGAGTTTATGTAGAAAACACATTTAGGGGGAAAATAGTTAAACTACATGTTTTAATGCGACTGAATTTCAGTAGGACAGTGCCTCCCACTCCTTTGATTTATTTATTTTTCAAGTCATACAAAATCCCTTCAACTTTCTGCCTCCAAAAGCCCCATACACATGCAGACAAAATTCCCAGTGACATCCGATGAAGTGAGCTGTAGCTCATGAAAGCTTATGCTCAAATAAATTTGTTAGTCTCTGAGGTGCCGCAAGTACTCCTTTTCTTTTTGCGAATACAGACTAACACGGCTGCTACTCTCTCTGAAACCATTCACACCCAGGTGAATCAAAGATAGTCTATGGGAATCTACAGAGTTTTATCAGCGGAACAGCATTCTGTGGAGGTTCTGGCCGCACAGACACCATGCAGTAAAAGACGGTCCTGTACCTTAAAGTGGCATCCATTGCGAATACTAGCGCAGTGACTGCTGTCCTAGGCGCCCGTACAAGCCTAGCACATTTTGTATAGCACTATAATACACAAAAACCACCACCATAGCCTGGTTGGCATATAGCCCTTATTTTCATAGTATCTTTCTATAGCTGCCTTGTTCCGCTAGTGAGGCATAGTCTAAATCCACGAAGGATACCTGTTACTGACAAGTCCAAGGACGTGTGAACCTATCAGGGTACCTGGGCAGGGCGGGGTCGGGGTGAGCCATTCTGGGCTACCGGCTCCTTGGCAGGCCAGACACGGAGAGCCACCGTTTAATCCAGCCACGGACCCCGCAGCCAAGCGCAGGGCAGCGCCCCCCGGTGCGATGCAGCGGGGCGCCCCTGGCCAGCCTTGCCCAATCCGGGCAGGAGAGGAGAGGCCACAGGGCGCCGATGGGTGGCCCCCAGGCGCCTGCACCCAGCCCACCACCACAGCTCCGGGGCCGCTCGCTCCCCTCAGCCCCTGCCCAGCCCGCCGGGGGGCTGCTCTCACTGCAGCGCCGGGAAGCCGCCAGCCCCGCCGCACGGAGCGGGACGGGGGCGCGGATGTCGCAGCTCCCCAGCAAGCCCCTGCGCGGGTCCCAGCCCCGAGCGGAGCCGGGCATCTCAGTCCCGCCCCCCGCGAGCGGCTGGGGTGGCGGAGGATGCGCCTCTGCCCAGCTCTCACCTGCGCGATGCGACGGACCCGGCTTAATCCTCTCTCTCCCTCAGCCACTGGATGGGGCACGGGAGCAGGAGCGGGCCTTTAAACCAGCTCCGCCGCCCAAGCGGTCGCTTGAAACGTGAGCGGCAGCTCGTCCGCCCAATCAGAGTCCCCCGTCGCAGGGTACCCTTTTTGTCACCACTCCCAACCAGTCAGCGGACCGGGAGGCGGGTGGCGCTGGCGCATGGTGTGAGAACGTGACGCGACCTGGGCAGATTGCTGTTCGCCAATGGGAGCGCGGCTCAGGGAGAGGCTGCCCAATGGGAACTCGGCGCAGAGCCCAGCTGACCAATGGGAGGCGTGCTGCCGACTGCGGGTGAGGGTAGTGTGGCCGCGCGGGTCCCTGGCGCACAGAGGAGGATGTTACCTAGCAACGGGAGCGAGTCTCAGCCCAGGCAGAGGGAAACCAGAGCCTCACGTTCCCTTACGGGGAGAGGCGCACCTGTGGGCGGTTAGGGGAGCTATGGGAGCTCTAGGGTCCCAAAGCAGGGCCCTGGGTGGAGAGAGGCTGCTATGGGGGGATGGAGCTGCCATAAAGGTGGATAGGGTCAGGAGGTGGCAGGCAGGGGGATGGATGGAGGGTCTCGTGGAGATGGATGGGGCACAGGGTTCCTTAGCGAAGGGATGAACCAGGGACTCCCAAAGGTGAGAGGAATAGCAGTGGTGGGGGAGGAGGCAGGTAGCAAGCATAATTTCTGTGAGTTTAACATTAGGGTCGTTAGGCACCTAAATGCCCTAAATCTTATGGGCACCTGTGTCCCAGTTTGGATCTGCAGAACTCTTGCCAAACCCTGTAGGTACCTAAAAATACTCAGAGCCTAAGTTTTTCAGAGCAGAAGTTCTCCAAGTGTTTATGTTCTTGCCTCTGGGCCTGTGTACTGCTGCTTCCCTCTAGGCATCCAAATGCCTAGATCCCTGCCTAAGCCCCAAAGTAATTCACAAACTGCGGGAAGACAGACATTTGGCTGCTTAACTCACATGCAAGGCCCAATCTGGTAGACGTACTTAGAGGTCACCTATCAGATTAGCTCCCAGTCATAATACCAGGGTGGAGGGGAAGAGGTGGTGTACACACCGTAACTTTTATCCCAGCAGTTAGATCATTTACTGGGAACGTGGGAGACCCAAGTTCAATTCTGCCCTTCTCTGCCTGAGGGTGTGAAGGGGTCTCCTGCTGCGCTACTTAAAAGTGCTGTCTAGCCATTGAGCTATGGGATATTCTGATGCAGAGTTCCCTCAGTTTCTCCTGTTGAAGCTGTTGCACTCTGGATATATAATGAAAGAGTGATTGGAACAGGGGGACTGGATACTGAGTTTCACAACACCCTGATGGACTACAGAGTCACTTTCTCTCCCAGTGACTGATTCACTGTGGATAAATACTTAAATAATCATTAGGCTAGAGAAAGAGAATGACTCCCAACTTTTGCATCAGTGGTAAACATCCCTGCAAGATTCAGAATTTGTAATACCACTCTTCCCACATAAATTGCTTATCACCTAGCTGTTGCACTAATATTTTTTCCAAATGCAATCTTCTGCTTCTTTAGTGCAAGAACTGAAAACAACTGAGGTGAAAGCTCACTGTGACACTAAGCACCCCTGTATTCACACACAACCCACTAATTTGTACAAAATATGCCTTGTGTGGTATCATTTGAAAACTAACAACTCACTGATCATTAATATTCTTGCATGATGTATATACATGGTGAGTCTCAAGAGTTATGGAATATGCTGAAATTATGACTGAAATGTGTGAAAACCAGGTATGTCAGGGGGAGCTGGTAAACAGGTCCTCACTAAACAAAGACATGTGTTTTCCCCAGCTAGGAGTTGCTTCCAAAGTATTTTGAAGGACAAAGAGAATTTTTTTACATATTATGTAAACAGACTCATCAAGCTAACACAGGATGGAGGCAAACCTCAAACTAACACATGGAGGAAAAGACAGCATGGCGTCTACACCCAGCAGGAGAGAGAGAAGCTTGGTCTGGGTTTTACTTTTCAAAGGATGCATTGCAAAGGTTTCCTGGTCTAAAAAGACAGGGGAGGGCTGAACCTCAATTGATAAATGATTGTATACAATATTACTGAATGTATATACTTTTAAGCCAGATTTGGGCTTAGACAGGCTCCTGGGGTCAGAGCTGCTTAAACAGGACTGTCTGGCATAGGGTTGCCAACCCTCCAGGTTTCGCCAGGAGGCTCCTGGAATCAGGCTCTATCTCCTGGAGGCTACTGATGCCAAACCGGGAGACTCTAGGCTGCTAAAAGTCCAGTGGCATAGCGGGGGTAAGGCCTACCTGGCCTTGCACTGTTCCTGGAAGTGGGTGGCAGGCCCCTGGGGGAGACCAGGGGTCTCCACGCGCTCCCCAAGTGGTGACTCCACAACTCCCATTGGCTGGGAACTTCAGCCAGTGGGATCTGCAGGGGTGGTGCCTGCAGGCAGGGGCAGCACGCAGAGCCCCATGCTTCCTCCCCATCCCTCCCCCCACTGGGGCTGCGGGGACGTGCTGGCCACTTCCGGGAGCAGTGCGTGGAGGGGGCAGCGCGCAGAGCCCCCGGCTCCATTTACCTCAGGCAGCTCCTGGGCGGCAGTGCAGTGGGGCTAAGGTAGGCTCTGCCCCAGCCCCCTCCCACACTCCAAACCCCTCGGCCCCAGCCCAGAGCCTGCACCCCCTCCCACATCCCTGCCCCAGCCTGGTGAAAGTGAATGAGGGTGGGTGAGAGCAAGCGACAGAGGGAGGGGGTATGGAGTGAGTGGTGCGGGGGCCTCAGGGAAGGGACAGGGTAGGGGGCGGGGCAAGGTTGTTTGGGTTTGTGTGATTAGACTGTTGGCAACCCTAGTCTGGCACTCCAACACTCATGCTGGTAGGCTGGTTGTGAGCAGCCCAGGTTGGGAGCTACAGCAGCAAAGCATTGTGTTACAGACACAACCCCTCACTGGTCTGGGTTACACCCTGCACTCAACTCTGTGACACTCACACGGAAGTTTTCCATTTTCTGTAGGCTCCTTTGGTGGACTTAGTTCACACTCATTGTATGGAGAAGATCAAATTCCATTTTTAAGTATGTTCCATAAATGGGTAAAAGATAGAAACTTTCATTCAAAAAATAGTTTAGATTCTGAAAACAGCATGCAGACCAGAGATATATCTTGCAGGCTGTATCATACCTACAGGCTATATGTTTGACAACTCCATTTTAGTTACTTCTGAGAGGATGACTGCCTAGTCAGAAACATTCAGTTTTTTCATACTTCGTTTAGCTTTTAAAAAAGGAAAAAAGAAAACCTGTTTTTTCATCCTGGACTTCAAAAGTTGTGCCTAACTTCAGCGTGTCATCATACACTTCAGTAATGTGTGTTCCTTCACTTTCAAACACTTTAACTGATATGCAAAAAGAAAAGGAGTACTTGTAGCACCTTAGAGACTAACAAATTTATTTGAGCATAAGCTTTCGTGAGCTACAGCTCACTTCATCGGATGTATGCAGGTATTTGTTTTTTAAAAATGTAATTGTAATTTAACCATGTAAATTCAGTCTGGTATCTGAAAGTCAAACTGGGTTTTTTCTTGCTCTCCAGTAATAAAAGATCAGATGTACAAAGGGACTTGAGAGCCTAAAGCCCAGTTTTAGGCACCAGTGTACGTACAACAACCACTATTCTGCTGCCACCTCACCCTGTAGGTATGTGAACTGACTCAGTGTTTAAATTTTCACTGTAAAAGTTCCCTGGGTGCCTAAGTTTCTGTCTCTGGGCATGTGCATTGCTGCTTCAGGCAGGAGCTTGGGCACCAGTCTCATGCCTTGGTCCTAGCATGTTGCTCAAACCAGGAGAAGATAAGCATTACACCACCTAGCTTGCCTGCAGGGTAGGTGTGCTCAGAGCATACCTAGCTCCATACAAAATGACCACTCGGGATGGGGGCCATCCATATAAACTTTAGTCCAGCAGTTAATGTATTTATCTGGGATGTGTGAGACCCAGGTTCAATTCCCTCATCTACTTGGTGAGGAGAAGGAATTTGAACAGAGATCTCCCACTTCTCAAGTGAGTGCCACAGCCACTAGATTTAGGATATTCTGATGTGGTTCTCTCTCAGCCTCTCTTGTTGAAGCCATTCCACCTTAATTAAATATTAATTGGGCCAGAGACTTTGTAAGAAACACTCTATAGTCCAGTGGTTAGGACACTCATCGGAGAGGTGTTGTTTCAGATCCCTTCTTTTACTCAGGCCGAGGTGGGAACTGAACAAAGGCCTCTCACCTCCAAAGTGAATTCCCTAATCACTTGGCTCAAGTTTATAAGGGAAGCTAGTGTTGCCTTCTTCTCCCCCCCCCCCGCCATCCTCCTTTTTGCATGGAATCAGGTAGGCACTTTATCATGGAGTGTATAGACCGCATGCTAGCTGGGTGGAACCAGCCAGTGCCAAATGGCAGCCTCACAGCAGCTGGGAGAATTAAAAGAGCTGAGAAGCAGAGGGGTGGAATGGCTGTTAGGGGAGCAAGCAGACTGGATAAGGAAAATCCTGCCAGCAAGCTGGTGAGAAGCCCCCCAGAGACAACACCCCAGAGAAGAGATGACTGCATCCACAGGCTGGAGAAGAAGGAGAAGAAGGCTGCATCTACAGAACTAAGAGAGATAGGAAGGAGATTGGGGCACAGCAGGAGTTGTTGAGGCTTGATTCCACCTGCTCAGCTTAAGGCCCCTGAGCTGGAACCAAGTTGCAATGGGGGAGGTTTAGATTGGATATTAGGAAAAACTTTTTCACTAAGAGGGTGGTGAAACACTGGAATGCGTTACCTAGGGAGGTGGTAGAATCTCCTTCCTTAGAGGTTTTTAAGGTCAGGCTTGACAAAGCCCTGGCTGGGATGATTTAACTGGGACTTGGTCCTGCTTTGAGCAGGGGGTTGGACTAGATGACCTTCTGGGGTCCCTTCCAACCCTGATATTCTATGATTCTATGATTCTAAGTGGAATGGGTGGGCCTGGGTTCCCCTACCAATCCCTCAGAGACTTAGGAACCAAAAGGGTTTCTAGAGCCCTCTGAGGATCAGGACCATCTGACCCTGCGAAGTATAAGTGGAAACTCATATACCCTAACGGGACTGTGACTAACCTCCTTCATAACCCAGAATGGAACTACCACAGGGACTTGGGCAAGAGAAGTTAACTAAGTGCCCTGCCAGACTGAGTGGACTTTGTTCAATGCTCTGTTGGACAAGAGGAGGTACTATTGTATTAGCACACCTACTCACATGCCTATGCCATCTGACTCCAGCAGACAGGTTCCTGGCTCTGGATTGGAAGTAGAGATAGGTGCCTCCCTGTAGCCCAGACCTAGGTGTCAAACTCCTTGAGAGGGTCAGGACTTAGGATATACCCTCTCATTGGCATCTCCCACTGGGTACCTTAGGTAGCTCCCCACCTACCTTGCTGGCTTTTGTGGATCCCATGCTCAGGGCTTGTCTCTCCCCATTCATTGTATACAGAGCCTAGGTGCTTAACTCAGGCTCTATGAATCCTAGGGATTTTCAAGGCCCCTGAAAGTTTCTTGTTGTCATTCTAAGCATAGCAACACTTAAATCCCTTTGTGGATCCAGTCCAAAGATGCTACAGGACAAATTATTCCATTGCAGTTGTGCTGCAAATCTGGGTTTTCCCAGAACCATCTGGTTTGTCCACCACTGGAGCTGTATTTATGAAAACTGACTAGAATTTGGCCCTGCAGTTGAACTTAGCTAACAATTCCATTGGCAAATTGCAAGCCAGAATAGACTCCAGCGTTATATCTTAGCTGTGATAATAAAAGTTTAGGTATATTGAAATCATTCAACTGAACTCTAACAGCTTCCCATTAGCTAATATGAAGATTTTCACTACATTTTAGAGTTGAAATAAAAATGTTTACTTTCTGTAAAACATGTCTTTTCTTTGTCATCTAATTTACTATTTATAATACAGTTTCCAATGTCTAAAAGTTTGTAACAATGAAAGCCTCCCAACAATGCTCTAGCAACATGCCTCAAAGCTGAGTTGAAGGAACTGCTGAAACTGCCAACTTGTGTCAGTTGTGTTGGTGCTCTGTTTTTATTCAGTGGGGGCAACTGGACTGAGACCAACAAACTAATGTTACATAACCACTTAACAGCTATCAGATGTTAGGAACTTCAGCCCAGATCCTCACATGTATTTAGGCACCTAATTAGCTAAGCGCATCTAGACTTCCAGTCGTCCCAACTTGTGGTGGATTTGAAGTTCCAATCAAGAGGTGAAAAGTTGGTGCATGTTAACAGTCTATCCTGTTCCTCTTGCAATGCCCCTTTCATACTATAGGACACTGGGATAATTTAGTAGTTTTGTTTGTTAGGAGGACCAGGTTTGTGAGAAGTTAACCAGGCTGACTTGTCCAAGGTAACACTCATTTCCTTTATCACAGTGTTTTTCTAGCAAATTGAATTTTGGTCAGATTCCTAGGTGCTGTTTTATTTATTATAAAAAAATTCTTATCTAAACAACTTTTTTTAAAAAAAAACCCTGAATTAAGGGACGCACTCTTGTCATTCCCATTCTGGTAAGTCTGTGACACAAAAAAGCTTAAAATCTAAGGAGAGGGAAATTGTAGGATAGAACATTAGATTAATGTCTATTTTATATTCAGAGTTAATTTATTGCTCATGAAAGTTGTGGGCCTAAAAGTCCTGGAGAGTGAAATCTGATTTAGCTACAAAATAGGTCAATACATAGAATCATAGAATCATAGAATATCAGGGTTGGAAGGGACCCCAGAAGGTCATCTAGTCCAACCCCCTGCTCGAAGCAGGACCAAGTCCCAGTTAAATCATCCCAGCCAGGGCTTTGTCAAGCCTGACCTTAAAAACCTCTAAGGAAGGAGATTCTACCACCTCCCTAGGTAACGCATTCCAGTGTTTCACCACCCTCTTAGTGAAAAAGTTTTTCCTAATATCCAATCTAAACCTCCCCCATTGCAACTTGAGACCATTACTCCTCGTTCTGTCATCTGCTACCATTGAGAACAGTCTAGAGCCATCCTCTTTGGAACCCCCTTTCAGGTAGTTGAAAGCAGCTATCAAATCCCCCCTCATTCTTCTCTTCTGCAGACTAAACAATCCCAGCTCCCTCAGCCTCTCCTCATAAGTCATGTGCTCTAGACCCCTAATCATTTTTGTTGCCCTTCGCTGGACTCTCTCCAATTTATCCACATCCTTCTTGTAGTGTGGGGCCCAAAACTGGACACAGTACTCCAGATGAGGCCTCACCAGTGTCGAATAGAGGGGAACGATCACGTCCCTCGATCTGCTCGCTATGCCCCTACTTATACATCCCAAAATGCCATTGGCCTTCTTGGCAACAAGGGCACACTGCTGACTCATATCCAGCTTCTCATCCACTGTCACCCCTAGGTCCTTTTCCGCAGAACTGCTGCCTAGCCATTCGGTCCCTAGTCTGTAGCGGTGCATTGGATTCTTCCATCCTAAGTGCAGGACCCTGCACTTATCCTTATTGAACCTCATCAGATTTCTTTTGGCCCAATCCTCCAATTTGTCTAGGTCCTTCTGTATCCTATCCCTCCCCTCCAGCGTATCTACCACTCCTCCCAGTTTAGTATCATCCGCAAATTTGCTGAGAGTGCAATCCACACCATCCTCCAGATCATTTATGAAGATATTGAACAAAACCGGCCCCAGGACCGACCCCTGGGGCACTCCACTTGACACCGGCTGCCAAATAGACATGGAGCCATTGATCACTACCCGTTGAGCCCGACAATCTAGCCAGCTTTCTACCCACCTTATAGTGCATTCATCCAGCCCATACTTCCTTAACTTGCTGACAAGAATACTGTGGGAGACCGTGTCAAAAGCTTTGCTAAAGTCAAGAAACAATACATCCACTGCTTTCCCTTCATCCACAGAACCAGTAATCTCATCATAAAAGGCGATTAGATTAGTCAGGCATGACCTTCCCTTGGTGAATCCATGCTGACTGTTCCTGATCACTTTCCTCTCATGCAAGTGCTTCAGGATTGATTCTTTGAGGACCTGCTCCATGATTTTTCCGGGGACTGAGGTGAGGCTGACTGGCCTGTAGTTCCCAGGATCCTCCTTCTTCCCTTTTTTAAAGATTGGCACTACATTAGCCTTTTTCCAGTCATCCGGGACTTCCCCCGTTCGCCACGAGTTTTCAAAGATAATGGCCAAGGGCTCTGCAATCACAGCCGCCAATTCCTTCAGCACTCTCGGATGCAACTCGTCCGGCCCCATGGACTTGTGCACGTCCAGCTTTTCTAAATAGTCCCTAACCACCTCTATCTCCACAGAGGGCTGACCATCTCTTCCCCATTTTGTGATGCCCAGCGCAGCAGTCTGGGAGCTGACCTTGTTAGTGAAAACAGAGGCAAAAAAAGCATTGAGTACATTAGCTTTTTCCACATCCTCTGTCACTAGGTTGCCTCCCTCATTCAGTAAGGGGCCCACACTTTCCTTGGCTTTCTTCTTGTTGCCAACATACCTGAAGAAACCCCTCTTGTTACTCTTGACATCTCTTGCTAGCTGCAGCTCCAGGTGCGATTTGGCCCTCCTGATATCTTTCCTACATGCCCGAGCAATATTTTTATACTCTTCCCTGGTCATATGTCCAACCTTCCACTTCTTGTAAGCTTCTTTTTTATGTTTAAGATCCGCTAGGATTTCACCATTAAGCCAAGCTGGTCGCCTGCCATATTTACTATTCTTTCGACTCATCGGGATGGTTTGTCCCTGTAACCTCAACAGGGATTCCTTGAAATACAGCCAGCTCTCCTGGACTCCCTTCCCCTTCATGTTAGTCCTACATGCAGTAGTAGTGGAGGTTTCCTCACACTGTCCTGCCAATGTGCGTCAACCCTGCCTTCACAGTCAACACCTTTAGGGAACAGAAAGTACTTAACCCTTAGGAATGTGATTAAATTCCTAGTGGTTAAATTGATCTTCCTCCTCCACAACAACAGAGATTTATTACCATTAGATTCATAGAGTTTAAGGCCAGAAGGGATCTTCAATCATCATTAATCATCTAGCGTGATCTTCTGTATATCTCAGGCCCATTAACTTTCACCTAGTTACCTCTATATTGAGCCCAATAGCTTTGTTTTGACTAAAGCATAACTTGTGTTTGGCTAAGGTATATCTTCCAGAAGGACATTCAGTTTTGATTTGAAGATCTCAAGAGATAGAGAATGAATTTCTTTTCTCAGTAGTTTGTTCCAATGATTAATTACTCTCCTTTGTTAAAATTGGGTACCTTATTTCTAATTTGAATTTGTATGGCTTAAGCTGCCAGCGATTGGTTCTTGTTATGTCTTTCTCTTTTAGATTAGAGTACTCCATGAAAATACTGATACAGGATCAGAAAGTCACTCTTCAGTCTTCTTTTTGACAAGCTAAACAGATAGTGCTCTTTGGTCTCTCAATGTGTGGTATTTTCTCCAGACCGCAAATCATTTTTGTAGCTCTTCTTGGCACCCTCTCCAATTTTTCAACCTTGTTTTTTAAAATGTAGACACCAGAACTGGATACAGTATTGCAGTGTTGGTCTCATACAGAGAAACTCACCTCCCTTCTCTTACTTACTACTCCCCTGTTTCTACATCCAAAAATTGCATTAGCCCCTTTTAACACAGCATCACACTGTGAGTTCATATTTACTGTGAGCTCATATTCAGTTGCTTCTCCACTATGACCCCTAAATCCTTTTCAGAGTCATTGCTTTCAAGGATACAGAATGGCGGACTGCAAGTTTGGCCTGCATTCCTTGTTCCTAGATACATAACTGTCAGCAGGGTCTGAATGAGCTCTTCCCTGACATCTGCTAATGAGCTGGGGGGAAAAGATTTCAGCAATAGACTGTTTTTGTGAAACATGCCTACTGTGCCTAGGTACACAGCATGTTGGAGTTGCTTTATCAAAGTGATCAATTTTGGCTGGTGTTGGGTTACAAGTCACTTCACTATTGAGTGCAGGGGTAATGAAATGTTATCCTTATTGCAGTGTTTCTCGACCTGGCGGGTCACAACCCCCAGGGAGGTTGCGGGATGGGTTTAGGGGCATCCTGAGCTCAGACTGTCAGCTTCAAGCGGCAGGGCTCAGGCTCGGGCTGTCAGCCCTGGGCAGCTTCAGCCCCCTACCTTTTCAAGCCTTAGTAGGGGGGTCATGATTTTTGTTAAGTCCAAAGGGGCTTGCCAGCACAAAAAGGTTGAGAAACACGGCCTTATTGTATGAGTAAAGGGCAGCAGAACCATACATAGCATGCCCTGATTGAGGGGCTAACCCGAAACTGAAGCTCATTTCCTAAACAGGGGGTAGGGATACCAAATCCCCATGAAGAGTAGAGAGGGTGGGAATAGCTGTTCCTACCTGGTGTTGTGGGCTCTGCATAAAGTTCTTGTTTTGTTCAGTGATCGCTAGAGCTGAAATCACTGATAACCTACCAGGTGCTGACCCTTCCACCTGCTGCGGGACAGCTTTGTAGTGAAAGAAATTGCACAGCCTGCACTAGCAGTGAGGTTACCCACTACCTGCTGCCAAATCAGCCTGGCAGAAGGTTTACATTATATTGCATTATTCTGTATTGAAACACATTTTGTTTGAATGGGCCCAGTTTACCAAATGATCCAGATCTTGCTGTATGACTGCACTAACCTCACCATTATTTACGTCTCCACCAATCTTTGTTATTCACAGATTTTATCAGCAGTGAATTTATATTTACTTCCAGATCAATGATGAAAATACTACAAAGCGTTAGGCCTACTACTGATCTCTGTGGAACTCCACTACTGTCATTCAATGATTGTCATTCAATGATTCCCCACTGATTACTTTTTGAGACCTGTCACTTAGTCAGTTCTTAATCCATTTAACTCTGTTGATATTGTATACCAGATATTTTAAATCAGAATATCATGCAATACTAAGTCAAATGCCTTACAAAAATCTAAGTATATTACATCTACACAGTTACCTTTATCAAACTTGTAATCTCATCAAGAATGAAACTGAGTTGTATGACATGACCTTTTTTCCATAAAACCATTAATGATTAGCATAAATTATATTCCTATTGTCTAATTCTTTATCAATTGAATCCCATATCAGCTTTTTGATTTTTTTTCCCCTAAATTGATTTCAGTTTAAGCAGCCTGACATTACTATTTCTAACCCCTATGCTTTGGTCACTGAGGTTATATTATATGGTTCATACTATTTGCATGGCTGTAGAAGTGGATCTCTCTATTTGTCTTTGTCTAATCCCTGATAGTCACAACTCAGAGTGACTAGTGCACCTGGGAAATCTTAGTACATCTGAGGGCGTTCCTTTACTAGGGTTCCTACTACTGAAGAAGCTTCAGAAAAATACTGTATGAACAGCAGGTTGAGAATTTGCCAATGAAAGAAAGAATATCCATCTGACTCTTCTTTCTTATTGCTGAAAGCCTGCTCAATGACCATGTCACCTCTTATCTTGGTTTCTGTGATGCGCTCCTCTCCAGCCTCCCTGGATCTCCTCTCTTCCTGCCCCAGCCTATTTAAACTATTACCAGCAAAATTATTTCCAGTCTCATTTTTCTGACCACATGCCCTCTTCTTGAGTTCCTTCAGTGGCTTCCACTTATCTTCAGTTTCAGGTTCAAGGTAGTCCTTATCCTCAAGGCTCTTCACAGTGTCTTCCGTACCTGCATTTCTTCTTTCATTTACTCCCTCTCCTGCTCCCTGCTTTTCACTTAGGTATCCTTCAGTTGCTACTTTCGTTTCTTGGGCATTAGTCCCATTTTAATGCCAATCCCTAAAACTGGAATAGCTCCCAAATTAATTTATGCAGAGCACACTCCCTTTCCTCCTTCCAAAACTTCTGAAGATTCATCTATTACAAAGGCATTCTAGCTACAAAGAACACACCCATTATGTGTTTTGTTTTTTTCCACTATTGTATCATACTGTGTTGCATAACCCACTTAGGGTAATCAAGTCCCATATGTCAGAGTAATAACAAGCCACCACAAGGTGAGGAAGGAATTTCTTCTCTCCCCATGTGCAGCCCTCTAAAATTAGCAAGGTGCATTATGTTTTTCATTTTCTTTGGTAGCATCTGGTATGGCCACTGGGCCAGAGTCAGGATACTAGACTTGATGGACCATTAGTCCAATGAGGTAAGACAAGTCCTTTGTTTCTATGTAACTCCTATGAGTGTCCTAATTTTGGTGTTTGTTAAAGCCTACCCCGCAGAGGGAAGAGAGCAAGACTATCACACTTGGATAATACAATAGCTTTTAAAATAAATTTTAAGAAAACTGGACACTAAGAGATTTTCCAAATGTATTTAGAACCAGGTTTTTAAAGGTATTTACATAACAAAAGATACACATAGGCACCTAGTGGAATTTTCAAAAGTAACTAAGGAGGTTAGGCACCTAGGCGTTATTGAAATCAATAAATATTTTTGCTCTGCATCTGGGAAAAAAAGAGAGATGATGTAGTCATCTGATAACACACTTTCCAATCTACTAATATCTCAGGAAGGTGTTGAACAGCAGCAACTAAAGTTAGATATCTTTCAATCAGCAGGTCCAAATAACTTTCACCCCAGAGTTTTAAAAGACCTGACAGATGAGCTCCCTGGAGAATTAACGTTTTCAATAAGTCTTGGAACATTGGGGAAGTTCTAGAAGACTGGAAGAAAGCTAATGTTGTGCCAATATTTAAACAAAATAAATGGGATGACCTGGCTGATTATAAGCCTGCCAATCTGACATCAATCCTGGGCAAGATAATGGAGTGGTTGATATGGGACTCGATTAGTAAAGAATTAAAGAAGGGTAATATAATTAATGCCAATCAACATGGGTTTACAGAAAATATATCAAGTTAGTTTGACAGGATTTTTTGTGTGTGTGAGATTACAAGTTTGGTTGAAAAAGGTAACAGTGTTGATGTAATATACTTAGACTGCTTTGAGGCTTTTTACTGCGTACTGCACAACATTTTGATTTAAAAACTAGAATGACATAAAATTGACAAGATACACTCAGTGGAATAAAAGCTGGCTAACTGATGTCTCAAAATATAATAGTAAACAAGGAATGATCATCGAATAGATGTGTTTCTAGTGGGGTCCCACAGAGATCAGTTCTTAGCTCTGTGCTATTGAACATTTATTAGTTACTTGGAAGAAAACATAAAATCATCACTGATAGTTTGCAGATGACAAAAAGTGAGGGGGTGGTAAATAATGAAAAGGACGGGTACTGATACAGAATGATCTCTGGATCACCTGGTAAACTGGACACAAGCAAACAAAATGTGTTTAAAATGCATTTATGAACAAAGAATGTTGGCCAAACTTATAGGATGGGGGACTCTATCCTGGGAAGCAGTGACTCTTAAAAAGACTTGGGGATTGTGGTGGATAATCAGCTGAACATGAGCTTCCAGGGCGTTACTGGCTAAAGGGGCTAATGGAATCCTTGAATGCATAAATAGGGGAATCTTAAATGGAAAGAATAGTAAAATAACCTCTTTACATTTGGCACTGGTGCATCTACTGCTGGAATACTGTGTCCAGTTCTGGTGTCCACAGTTCAAGAAGGATATTGATAGACTGGAGAGGGTTCAAAGAAGAGGCATGACAATGATTAAATGATAGAAATTATGCCTTATAGCAAGGGATTCAAGGATCTCAATTTGTTTAGCTTCAAAAAGAGAAGGTTAAGGGGTGACCTGATTACAGTCTATATGGACCTACACAGGGAACAAGCATTTAATAATTGGCTGGCTCTTTAATCTAGCAAAGAAAGGTATAACATGATTCAATGGCTGGATGCTGAAGCTAGACAAATTCAGACTGGAAATAAGGTATAAATTTTTAACAATGAGAGTAACCCTTGGAACCATTTACCAAGGGTCATGGTGGATTCTCCAGTCTTGACAATATTTAAATCGAGATTGGATGTTTTTTCTAACAGATATGCTCTAAGAATTATTTTGGGGAAGTTCTATGGCCTGCATTGTACAGGAGGTCAGACTAGAAGATCATAATGGTCCCTTCTGGCCTTGGAATCTATCAATCAATGGGGGGAAAAGATCAAATGACGTTAAACACTTAAATACCTTTGAGGATCTGGGCATAGGTCCCTCTATGTCTTTTGAAAATCTAGCTCCAAGACCCTCCACTCAGCAGAGAAAACAAACACTGATAGGCTACAGGGCCCTCTTTTCCTCTGAAAAACAAAATGCAGAGACAACTTTACTGAAAGAAAACTATCGATTTAAATTTTGTTTCCAAGTAGGTAAATAGCAAAGATCAAAAAATTACAAAGGAATGGAGAAAACTTGCTTTACTTCACCGGACTCACAGAAGTGAGTGAGATTTATCAAACAGAGCATTTTGTTAGGAAGTGGACAAATGAGGTTTATCCCAGTGCTCAAATACTGTTTTAATAAATAACAAAATGTCTTACTCCAGTGGTTCACATTGGCATGTGGCATTTAGAGTTCACAATGTTTTATTTTTTACACATCTGTGTGCCAATGTTCAAGCAGAAATGAAACTTACTTCTTTTTGGGAGGAGAGGGGTTGTTGGGGCGGGGGTGTAACTCAAGCTGTTCCAGCATTGTGCCCCCCCCACCCGGTCAGCACGCATGGGTTGTCCATGCTGATAGATTAATTTACACCTAATTCCTGACCCAAACAGCATACATGTTAGACCAACAGACTCACACTTGATTACTGACATGTAACTTACACCGCCTCACCTCTGAATTTGCCTTACTGAGTCCAAAGAAGACAGGTTGTAACTTATACTTAGTCTCAACTTTGAATTGGTTCTGATAATATTGCTTAATGGAGCAAGTACTGCTTAATGGAGCAAGGCCTCAGCAGACCTTGGTTCTATTTCCTATTCTGCTACTGGCCTGCTGGGTGACCTTGTGTTAGTCATTTCACCTCTCTGTGCCTCAGTTTCCCATCTGTAAAATGAAAATAGTTATTTGTAAAGCCCTTTGAGATCTACTGATGAAAAGTGCTGTATAAGAACAAGCTATTATTAAGGACTTAGCTCTGTGTGATTCTTACAATGCCAATGGCTTTGAAAATGTAAGTGCTCATGTCTTGTTGTAACTATACTAGTGACCAGCAAGGGGCAAAAGTGTGTTTAGGCACCCTCCCTGCAGAAATGTTGCTCAGCAATTGTCCATTAGATGGCTTTTCTTAAATGTTATAACACAGTTTTTGTTTCTAGAGTCTGTTTTATTTTGGAGAAGGACCAAGGGCAGAACTGTAGCAGATCCAGCTATGAATCAGTAATTTCTCAACACACAAGAATTCAGGAGATGAAGACAGAGGAATCTAGCGACAGAGGAGATACAACATTACCAGTAAATATATAAAGTACACAGACAATTACCTGTAACATCCTTTATCTGGCAGACCCTACTCCCTCACCTAGAACTGGTGTTCCATTATAACATTGGGCCAAATCCTCCCATTGCATTTTGCCCTCAACACAGCAGAGCTGTTTTTGCAAAACCTGTGGGGGTGGAGGCCCTCCCTGCAGGCTGGAACAGGCCCTCTCAGGAAGGCAGATTCTAAACCATAAAAGAATCGTTGCACCCTCAAAGCGCTGAGCATGTTACCACTGATAAAAAAAGAACACTCCTGATGCCTAGCAGAGCACCCCATGCCCCATCTGCCAACCAGAACTTCATGGAGCTTCCCACAGGCCCATATTAACCTCACCATTTGCTGAAACACCCATCACTCTTCTTCCCTCTCTGGGCAAGAGAATGGAAATAGCTGATGTTTGGGAAGGATGCTCTTCTTTTTTGCACTGCTACTCACCTGGATGGGACTGCATCTCCAGGGCGTCTTGGGTGCGATCTCTCCCCTTGCTTGTGCGTTCCAAGACTCTACTCCAAGTGACTGCTGCTGTCTGCTTCCCCTGCTGAAGTTGTAGCTTTACCACTCCTCATCCTACCTCTACACCCCACCACTCTTCCCTTCTCTCATCAGCCTGCCTCTGTACACCCCTGGCTTTGATCAAGCATGCTTTCTTGGTTTGCGTGTACAGTGTGAGGATAACGAATGACTGCAGGGGAGGAAACAAATCAAATGGGCCCACTGAGGACCTAGGGCATACCTGAACCAGCTTTGCGAGACAGATGCGGAGGTCAGATCCTGTGAAGAGCTGAGCATCTCCTGTAGGACATCAGTGGGAGATAAGGACACTCAGCAGGAACAAGCCACTGGTGGAGACCACTTACTTACACAGATTGAGGGCCTGAAAGTCACCATAACCCTGGCCAAGAAAAGTGCCTAACTCAAGAGGGAAGAGTCCAAAGATAAGTGTGGTGCTTGCCAGCAGAATACAGGCCAAGGAATACTCATATGACTGCGGGAACTAACAAGGTACATTATATAGGGCTCAATCATACATCAAAGTGAATAGGCATTGAGAGTACTCAGTACCTTGCAGCACTGGGTCCTACAGCATTGCTTTCATCTAATACATTCAATATATTCAAGTAGTTATTCAGGGCCAGCCTTATGGGTGGGCAACATGCGCTACCTCCCAGGGCACCATGGTCAAGAAGGTGCCGGTGCCTGGGCAGGTTAAGAGGTGAGAGCCTGTCGGCTGGGCTCCACTAATGGGTGGCTTTGTTGGCCCACACAGTGTCCTGTCTCAGCAGAGGGGGCGGGCAGGTAGGGTCAGCTCCCAGCGGGGGGAGGAATGAAGTTGCAGGGATGTTGTTGCAACTTGCAGCTGTGGAGGATCTGGGGCAAGCTGCAGAAACCCCAGCGGGAACAGGGGAGAACCTTGCAGGGCAGGCTAGGGCCAGGGTTGGCCTTGCCACTGGGGCTGTGCCATGTACCAGTCCACACTGGGCTGGGGGGTGAGGAGAGCACCAGGGAGAGACCTGCTTCTCCCTGGTGTCTCCTGCACTCACCCTGGGCTGCCTGGTGCAGCCCACCTGCCAGAGTAGCCACTCACCTGCCCCCAAATGCCCAGGAGCAGGAGCAGACAGGGCATACTTGGGTGAGTGGTGAGCACTCCTGGGGGCATAGAGCGGTGTCCAGGGTTGGGCAGTGCTAAGGAATGGAGGCAACGGGGCTCCCTGGGCAGGTTTCTGGCAGCCTGGGGAAACAGACCCCATGCTGGGTGTGTGCTGTGCTGGACTTCAGTTTATGCCTCACAGTGCTTCCATCCCCCCAGCGCTTCGCATGGCTGCCAGCCCGGCGTTCTCATCGCTGGTGCCAGAGGCTCGGGTGCTACAGTGAGCCAGTGCTGAGCATATGGGCTGCCCGTGCCATTTGCGGTGGTCTCGGCTATAGGTGAACACAATAAACTCAAGGTGTGTGACCATACTGTGTATCGGTACTTAAACTCAAAGAAAGGGCACAACAATACAAGTTTGCCCAGGTTGCCATCTTCCCTCAGGCTGGCCCTGTAGTTATTTATTCAAGTCAACTAATGGAAAATGTATGCAACAAATCTGCTTTAGATCACATAAGGCTCACATCTGTATAACACAATATAATTTACAACATATATGGTTATGTCATTCATATTTACAACATATCCCATATTCGGTAGTCTCAAAATGGCATTTTAATTATATTTAGCATATACTGTACATGCTGAAAACATATTGCAAAAATAGCTTTTTCAAATCATGTACATACTATGGCTGAGGCATTTTCCCAGGCCTAGGTTTGTGTTGTGGGCTCCATTTAAAAGGGTCAGATTTCTAAAGGTATTTAGGTGCCTAAAGATGCAGATAGGCAATTCTGAAAAGCCCACTAGGTGCCTAACTCCCATCGAAATCACTGGGAATTTAGCATCTATGTGCTTTTTAAAAAGACCATTAGGCTCCTATCTACATCTTTTAAGCACCTAAATACCTTTCAAAACCTGCCCCACAGTGACTATTTGTACCCTGGCTAAAGGTTCACTGAGCCAGAACTTTTTGTTCCTTCTGTCTTGATAAACAAAGCTCAAAGTTTGTAAGTGCCAGATCCTCACCTCCGATAAGGATCCTCCTGAGGCACCTCTCCAGTGGTACAAAGGCTTTAATCAGACAGCTGAGGATTTCCCCAGCATGGTGGAATTCTCAGCTGGTGCAAAGCTGACTATGCCAACTTTACTCCACCTGCTCCCCGACCTTGGTGTAGAAGGTATCCAATGGGAAGCATTTCCAGGTGCATCAACGGTTGTAGAAGAACCCTGGGCTAGTAGAACATTTTCTAGCAGGCATAGGTTAGAGCTAGGGCTGCTCTAAATAGTGCCAGAGGTGGATTCAGCCCTCATCTTCCTAGAGGACTGGAGGAAGAGTAAAGGTAGCCTAGAGCTTCCATCCGCGCTGCCCCACCTGCACTGAATTGAGGATTCAGTCCTTAGTTTTTTCTTACTTATTGCTATTTCAGGTGTGAATCAGTTTCTTCCATCATTGTGCATGTCAGCAGCTGAAGGAGCTGGGTTGTTATTTAGTGCCCCCACTAAACACAGCAGTTTTTATTTTGTTTTGGGGAGACTTGCTTGCTTCTTGTATCTACCATCCTACATGCTTTATCATGTGTTTGCTGTTATTATTTATACAAACAACTAAAACTACTTTGTACTTTACACAGTCCCTACCCTCAAAGAACTAACAGTCTAATTTTAGATGTGCTGCAGTGAGAACAGAAACAACTGGA
This sequence comes from Chelonia mydas, assembly GCF_015237465.2. Lineage (NCBI taxonomy): Eukaryota > Metazoa > Chordata > Testudines > Cheloniidae > Chelonia > Chelonia mydas. Next base: position 29,559,179 of record NC_051245.2, read on the forward strand.
GAAGAGAGAAAAGAGTTACAACACATTATGGTACTTTAGGCTTCTTGTAGGTATATCTTGATCAACATTGCACTCTTATGTGATTTTAAATCTCTACCTTCCTTCATTCATTACTTCTTCTCTCACATTTTGTTGGGGCAGAAAGTGTGTGTGACTGACATAGCTTAGTATTTGTAGGTTGTAAGTAGTAGTAAGTCTTCATGAGGGTTTTGAATGAGGAGGGAGAGGACCTGGTGATCTGAGTCTGGAAGGCTGCTCCACGCATCAGGAGGCAGCATGGAAGATGGCAGTGGGAGGAAGGACATGTAGCGTGTAGCAAGGCTGGTATCGCTGGCAATACTAAAATGATGAGGTGGGACAAAAGGAACAAGATCAAAGGTGTAGGCTGGGGCAAAGAGGTGCAGGCCTGTGATGGCAAGGATGAGAAGTTTGGTACAGTAGGTAGGAAGGGGCTGAGGGAAGCATTTAAAGAGGGGAGTAACATGATCCAAACAAAGAGTAATGAGACTGGACGTGATCTTTGCAGCAGAATCTTGGACCCCATAATTTTGAGCCTGAGAAGCAGGGAGGAAAATGGTTTTACCAGCAATAATGAAGAAAGTTTAGAAGCAAAGAGAGCTTGAAATGGGGGGAGAGAGGTCATTTTTGGTCATCTTGAACTTGAAGTGGTGGCAGGCCATCCTGAATATGTCATGTCAGAAAAACTGTCAGATAGAATCATAGAATATCAGGGTTAGAAGGGACCTCAGAAGGTCATCTAGTCCAACCCCCCTGCTCAAAGCAGCACCAATCCCCAATTTTTGCCCCAGATCCCTAAATGGCCCCCTCAAGGATTGAACTCCCAACCCTGGGTTTAGCAGACCAATGCTCAAACCACTGAGCTATCCCTCCCCCAACTGGGAAGGAGAAGGCAGGTCACATGAGAAGAAGTCAATTTGTGAGCCAGCAGCACAAAGATGGAGCTGAATCTGTGCAAGCAGAGGAGAATAAGGTGTAGAGAAGAGGAGAGTACCAAAGACAGGACCCTGAGATAAGCAGAGGAGGGGGAGAAACTGCCTAAGGAGATGTTGAAGCAGCAGTCAGAGATTGAGAAGGATGACTGTGAAAGCCAAGGCAGGAGAGGGGGTCGGAAATTAGAAGTATTGAAGAATACAGAGATATCAGAGGATGAAGTGGAGTGGAAAGCACAAGATGTGGCCAGGAAGATATTATCATTCCTAATGCATCAACTTTTGCCTTTATCGGGCCAGGATGATTCCCAAAGTACAAGATCTTTTCATTATGCATATTAAAGGTGGTAAAGGATATGTATAACTGACATCTGTCACTGCTTGCTCTGGGAATTTAGACATTTGAAAAGCTATTTTTAAGCTGTAATTGCAAAATGTTGAGCAGTCGTATGTGAATTCCTAACCAAACATTTGTCTATTGCAGAGAACACAATGCAGCATTCACAGGTAACTCCATCCTGGGTGTTGTTTCAGCAGACTACTGCTTCACCACAATTTGATTTTTCCTTGTGGTGTTCCTTTTCTTCCCAGAATGAAGATTTCCATTTCTTCTACGATTTTTGATTCTGTTCCTTTTCATCCATTTCTTAATGGTTTTATTATGTGAGCTTACGCATAACTTCTTGTGCTTTACATGAAGGCTGCCAGAAGAAAAAGAAGTTACTTTGTCTATTGCAAAACTCAATTTTTAAAAAAAAAGAAGTAACTCTTAAAAGGTAACTAGCCATATTTGAAAGCAACAAAACTACTCTGATCTCAGGTTTTGGGAGACCAACTTTTGATCACCATGATTTCTTACTTCTAAACAGAGCTACGCAAATATCTGATTTTTTTTTTTTCTGTTGGTTTGTTTGCTGTCAGTTCTGCAAAAATAAAAAATGTTCAGTTTGGTTTGAACCATACTCAGACATTTTTGGCTAATAGAAGTACTCCATTTCGGGTCAAATGCAACACTCCATTAGAGCTGAAATATTTTCTTTCTGGGCATTTGTAAAGGACTACATTTCAGGAGAATAAAGTGGTGGTGATGCCACCCTCCCATTCTAGCCCAGTAGTTAGGGTCCTCATCTGGGATGTGAGAGGCTGAGGTTCAAATCTTTGCTCTAAAACTGCTATTTGAACCAGGTCTCCCCCATCCCAGGTGATTGACCTAACTACCAGCCTACAGAGCCATTCTCACTTCTCTCTGGTCCAATACTATTCAAGTATTTTATCACAAGTAGGACATCTTCAATGGAGAGATTGAAAGACATCCATGCTGGAATACCCTGTATCCGGTGGGTAGGGCACTCAGCTGGGAGAGGGAGACCCAAATTCAAGTCCTTGCTTCAATGACTAGTAAATTCTTTATAAGAGGTAGAACAGCTTCAACAGCACAGATTGACATCTACCCCAAAATAACCTGGTGGTTAGGGCAGTCACCTGGGAGAGGGGAGTCCTGGGTTCAAATCCCTGTTCCAGAGCACAGATTCAAAGCTGGGTCTCCCACATCCCAGGTGAGCGGACTAAAGGGATGGCGGGGGGTGCAAACACCCCATTTTGTGAACTGTGCCTAAGTCCCCTTGTGAATCTAGCCCCTCCCTACCTTTTCTGGCCAAAACTATTCAATGAATTCATATCAAATTAACTAGTTTTGGGTCAACCAAAACTGCATTTTTCAGTGAACAAACCATTCATCCAAAAAGTTTTGCCCAGCTTTACCTTCCAGTAATTGCATAATTACTCAGTAACTCCTGACCTGAAAAAGTACAGAACAGGAGGGAAGTATCTTTGCTGTGGCTGAAGATAAACACAGTGCAAATTAGTGCATTGGGAATGAAGTGACGCAGTCAGGTCTGTTCAAGTGTTATAAAAACAAAAGACTTACAAAGCCTAAGATGAACAGGAATGTTTCCACGATTTTTAACTTAATTTATTTGGATTTTAAGCACTCCCTTGGGATATTACTAACCAAACATTGTTATTTTGCTAGTACATGACAGCAAAAAGTGAAACTGAGTAGGAATGACTATAAAAAAGAAGAAAATCTGATTTGATAAGTTTATGCTCATTTTCCATGCTGAGTGAAGTGCAAAAGCAACAAAACATTAATGGTGAAATATAAATTAGATTTTAAAAAAATAATCCAGTTTTGACAATCAAAGTTGTAATGCAGGGAAGGAAAGTTTTTAAAATATACAGGGTCTGTTTCTCCACAGTTACATCAGTTTTTATGCCAAAGTAATCAATGGAGTGATATTGGTATAAAATTGGAATACTCACTAGAAAACCAGGCCCAATAATTTTTAACTTTTGACAAGGTCTCTTTAATATATCATCACGCAGAACATCACTTACATCACAGCTGGTATGTTGCACACTCCATCATCTTTCTGGATTTCAAATTTTAGAACTTTTCTTAGAAGTCTTCTGGGCACAAGGTGCGATACTTCCGTGCAACAGTTAAAGGATACCGGAAAGAGAGTTGCTGAAAGAATCAAAGGGAAAAAAGGTCTTCAATATTGAAATGAATGGGACATTGTGCTGCCTATCTTGTCAAAGATTAGTGAAAGATTGCAGTCTTTGTGATCAGTCAGTATTTCTTCCTCCTGGGTCTCATCACCACCTCCACCACCACTCCTGCAGCTATAGTGTTTCTTCCAACTATCCCTGTGGATTTGTATTTAAATACTATCATCGGGAGATTTAATAAATAGCTTACTTCTGGAGGGAGAACTCTGAAAGCAATTGTGATGCTGGTAAACCAAGTGTCAGTTCTGGCCAAGGCTATAGGTGTTAGCTAAGAACTGACAAATTCATTACTGGAAACCAAACCAGCTCACCTATATGTTAGTTTTGTTCAAAATAGGTATTAATCTTATAAGAATGTATTTAGTGTTTAGATTCTATGAAATGCTTGTAAATTGCTTGCATGCACTAATCTCACTTGTTATGTCTGTATTCCATGCTACAAGGAAATACGTACATTTTGCTTTGTAACTTTGAAAATATTTGCTCTGGACTTGTGAACCCAGTCACAGGAATCATCCCCCTGCCCATAGAGAAGGAAGAACAAAATCAGATGGGCCATAAAGGAACATCACAATGCAAATGATTGGTTAATGGCCCTGTCACACTTTAGAAACGCTATGTGCCAGGGTGGCAAGAGCCTGAGGACGGTCCAGGAGTTCATTTTTGTTACTGGGTAGGTGAAATCTAATTATAGACCATACCACCTGTTTGGATGTCCGCCCTGCTCTAGACAGTCTGACCTGAGGTAGGCACTGACTGTTGTGAGCCACTCCAGACAGTGTGACAGCAATCACTAATGACCGTTTGGGTCTGATTTTAAAACTGGTCTTGCAGAGGCAAATCAGGATCAATACTTTCAGTCTTTGAGGCTGCCCACTGCTAGTACAACTTCTTTCGAGGGCTTGAAGCCCCAGGAATGAAGCTTGGCTCTCAGCTCTGGAGCCACCTTCTGCAGCTACTCTCCTTATCTCTCTGCCAACAGCTTCCCTTGCTGACAAACCATCTAAAGAGTCAGAAGAGGCTTGTTGATGGGAAGGTGAAGCATGCGTTCTTCCCCCAAGAAGATATATCCTGGAGTTATGACTGAGAGGGTGCAGTACTGGGGTAAGCCTGTATGCCCCCCCCCCCCACATCCTCCCCAGTATTTCCCTCTAATGCGGAGATTGAAGGGAGAAGGGGCACTGAAAAGTGTTCAGGGGAATAAGAGGAGATTGGGAAACATAGAGAGGACATGTAAAACGCCCCATTATGGCCTGCTTGGACTTGGGGAATATACTTCCCTTCCCTTCTCCTGGGGTCCCGTTTATTCAATATCATTCAGCTCCCCTCAAGATTTCTTTCTGCTCACTCACAAGGTTTAGGGTCCCACAGTCCTCCTTGGAACCATGGCTTTGAATTCTGGCCTCCCTGGCTCATAATTCACCCTTCCAGTTTAGAGGTTGCACAGCCCTCCTTCCTGGGCTGCATTGGTTGACTTCTTTCCTCCAGCCACTGTCTCTGACTGGGCTTGGAGCTTCCTTTTGATTCCCCTGCACAGTCATCTAGTCAGTCTCTTAATCCTTCCCAGGAGGGTCTACTATCTCCAAACAGCAGTCTGTGCTGGCTGGCAGAGTGGAGCCTTGCCCTACCAGGCCTTTAAGGAACACCGATCAGGGATGGCTTTATATCTTCTATCTCCCACACATTGTCTGCTCCCCAGGGCCATCTACTTCTCTCCCAATTACTGCTTCAGTTATTTTCTGGCCTGCATCTGCCTCCCTGGACACATGGAACGGGGTATCTGGCTTCTCACATGACTGCCTCTTACCTTAAAGGGACTATACCCATTACACGGGAACATAGATGGCCTTCTAGCCTCCTTCACTCCATTCTCTCCACTAGATGATCACATATCTCCCCATACCTCTACCTGCCTACCACTCCACAACATCATCACTTACCTGGTCTGCCATAACATCCACCCCTGTATTGCACTTCCCTATACTATGCAGCCCCTATTTAAAATCCAATAAATTCTTCTGTGAAAAGAACTTTATTATGCACCAGTTACAGTTGTTGAGGGCAAAACACACCCACATAAAAATAAGGCGATAACAAGCTGAGGGAAACTTCATCACCACTTTTGCAAGGAACTTCCACCTCCAATAGGTAAAAACACGTTAAAAACAACATACGTCTAATTTATGTTACAATGCCAAACCTTAACTCTGCCCCTGTGCTTTTCCCATGAGCACACAAGAGATCAAACATGAACTAGTACAGTATGTAAATATGTTAATGTTGCTGAGGTCAGAGTTAAGGTTTTACATTAGAATGTGATTCAGTTGAAAGTGTTGTATATTTATCTGTTGGGGATATAATGGGAATTTCTTATGGACGTGTAGAATCTGTCAGTAAAAGTGCTCATTGAATCTTTGTTAAAATACAATAAAAAATGTCCTCAATCATTTTCTTGCTCTTTGGATGTGTTGGTGTATTTTGCCCTAAAGCAAGGATAATGATAATATAGGTCAGATTATACCATACACTTGTATTGAGCATGCTACTGCACTGAGCAGAGACTTGGCCAATGACAATGGCTAACAAAAAGACAGTGGAGGCTGCCCATCACAGATGGCTGAGGAAGATATTACACAGTTCATGAAAAGACAAAAACAACAAATATAAAAATAAGGGAGCTGACAGCAGCGGCACTATTTCAGGGTTTTCGGGGGAGGAAGCCACGGGGGGGAGGAGGGCCAACTTTAACCATGATTCCAGAAGTTACTTAGACACCTGAAAACTCTATCGTGTTTTTGTTTGTTTGGTTGGTTGGTTTTTTTGAGTATAACAACTTAGAAGTTAGCTGACAGGTGCACTGTATCTAATTCCTCTAGTAAGAGAGCAAAATATATACAAACACCAAATAAAGCCGCATTTTAAGTTTATATGTAAGTCTGGAAAAATCAGGAGATAATACAGCAAAACATTCCCAATTCCAAGCCTTGAGGTATCCGTTTTGGAGCCTTAACACAGAATCAGAAACACAAGTTTGGTACTTTGTACACTATCTTTAGTAGAGATAAATAAATAAAATCTGCTTCCCCCGGCAATTACTGTTGTGTATTAAATGTCTTATGTTCCAAATTGTGAAGAGGAGAATGAGACAGCTGTCCTTGAAGCTGCAACCATTAGTGGACATGATGGCTCTGGACCAGAAGGGTCTGTCTAAGACCCACTTAGCTGCACCTAGCTCCCCACCCTTCTTCAGCTCCCCCGCCCTCAGGATCCTTGCCCCAGGGACTGTTCCCCCTCAGCTGCTCCTCTCTTATGCACTGCCCCTTCCCTCAGGGGACAACCCTATGCCCTTACCTCTCCCTTCTCCTGGTGATTAGCTTCCCCTTCCCAACCCACTGCCCCTCCCCCAGGCTCCAACACACACCTCCGCTAGTGCTCCCCCTCTCCTTCCCACCGTCACCACGGGGAACCCTGTCCTCCTTCTGCTTCTCCTACCACCTGTGGGGACCCTCTGCTTCTTCCCCCAACTACCACCACTGGGGACCCTGTACTCTCCCCCATTCACTCCCACCACAGGGTATCATATGTTCCTCCCACCACCACTGGGGACCCTGTGTTCCCCCCTCCCACCCTGACTGACCCCTTTCTTGTCTGCCCCACCCTCAGAGGCCCTGCTCACTACCCCTCCCAGGGGCTGACCCCCTTTTCTTTGCCCCAGACTGGTTAAGTCATCTCAGCTGCTGATTGGTAGAGCCAGACAAGGGGGCGGGATGGTTGAGCTAGCACAGCAGAGGAAGCTGACCGTGGGAGCCATAGCTGGAGAACCCAGCTCCTGGAGGAGGGGAGCTGGCTGCACGGCGCTGCAGGTAGGAGCGCCATCTGGGGCTGGGGTGTGTGCCGTGAGCAGACCTCTGGTACGAAACTCAGAGGGGGCAGATACTCACCCTCCACCCACCCTAAATAGCACCCTAGGCTAGCAGAACAGGACATGTTAGAAAATATCAAAGAAAGAAGGCTCAAGTGGTTGGGCCATGTACACTGTATAGAAGATGGAAGACATGCTAAGCAAGCATTGCATTGGGTGCTCGAGGGAGGAAAGAGAAAGTGAGGAAGGCCAAGGAAGAACTTGCAGAAGACAGTGACAGAGGAGATTGAATGCACTGGCGTCACCTGGGAAGGAATACCACAATTAGTAAGTACCACAATAATCAAAGGAGGAACTGGACCAATGTGACAGTGGTACAGGAAGAACTAAGGTCTAAAGTAAGGTAATGGTAATTAGTGCTTACATTGGGGGGGCGGGGGAGTGGGGGGCAGAAATTGAAAGTAATCTGTCACTTTCACACAAAACTTTATTTTGTTCCATACAAAGATGATGTTATTCCCATAACAGTTTGAAACTGATCACAAATAAAGAACAGAATTGGGATTCCCTCTACTTCAGAAAATGAGGCTATGACTTTCACAATCTGAATTGGCAAAGGCAAATTTGGTAACTAGTATCTTCCAATGTGCAACTGAGTGCTGAAAGAAAAGGAGTGCTTGTGGCACCTTAGAGACTAACAAATTTATTTGAGCATAAGCTTTCGTGAGCTACAGCTCACTTCATCGGATGCATGAATGATGCATCCGATGAAGTGAGCTGTAGCTCACAAAAGCTTATGCTCAAATAAATTTGTTAGCCTCTAAGGTGCCACGAGTACTCCTTTTCTTTTTGCGAATACAGACTAACACGGCTGCTACTCTGAAACCTGAGTGCTGAAACTGTTTTTCCTAAACGGGGTCAGTAAATTCTCATATTTTCCCATGTTCCTTGTCCTACTCAAGTCATTTGTTTTCCAAGCTGAGTTTCCGTTGCTATTTCCATTCAAATGCTGCATTTGTTTTCAGGACAATACTAGATCTTCTTGAAGAGGGATCCACTTGCAGCATTCATTCAGAACTCCTCCGAGTCCTTCAGGATTAAAGAGGATCATCTTCTGCAGTTAATCTGAGTGGGAATGCTGAATTGAAGATTTAGGGTTAGATCCTCTGCTTCATCAGTGGAGCTATACTGACTTACACCAGCTAAGGATCTGGCCCTTGAACTATTGGGGTCACACTGTGCTTTCTGCACCCCATGGTCCACACTGGTTCAGAAGAAGCCCTAGGAGGAATTCTGATGGATTCCTCCTGATGTGGTGGGGAGGAGCATAGTGGTGCAGTAGCAACACCCCCTTGAAAGGATGCAATGCACACTTCTTCCCTTCCAAGGTTTGTTGGACTGCGAGAGTAAGGAGTAAGGCCAAGACGTTGTCCTCATCCCACCCCTATAGGATGGCTAGTGCCCGTGGCTGCACTAGCAGAGAGACTTGTACCCTCTTCTTCATGCACCCAGGCAGGACCTGCCACAGACTTGACCTTAAGTGTGATTTTTGGCTCAGTCTAGTCCAATTGTTGCTAAAAGAAAACTGCAGTTTGGCCTGGCCTTTTTCATTCCGACAGGCATTTCTCCCTCCTCCCCCTACCATGTTTTGCCTGCCTTGGTTGCTGTCAGCAGCACAGACAGCAATCCATTCCATTACTGCTTCATCCAGGCCAGGATTTAGACTCAGTGTGGTAACACTGCCACACGCTGCATTCCTCAGCCAGCAAGCTAGAGCTAGTGGATGTGTGGGACTAGCAGCTGCAGTGGCAAATCCCCAGCTTCTTGCCTCCTCTCTGTCACAAGAGACATCGCCCTGTTGGTGTCATTATTTCTACAGATATTATCTATGTTGATCCTTCCTTCTGCCTGGGGACTTTCACCAAGGAGACCTCAGTTGTTTGTTAGAGGCTTTGTTCCCTTTATTTATAAAGAGCTGAATCATCCAGTCATGCAGAAGACTCCACCAGAGGGCTATATGAGAAATTCTATGCAGTTCCCCACCATACAGAGCTCCTGACTTAGGATGCCAGCCCCATGGAGGAGCAAGGAGCCCTTCAACCACATCTACATCCCAAAATTTGCTGGAAAATCACAGGGATTTTGCACCATCCGGTTCCAAAGCAATATTTCCTGGCCTTTCCCATGGCAGCAAAACCCACTGAGATGCTGGGCCATTGGCTTCAAGCCCATCAGTACCTGTGGTCAATCTTCACCCATCTCTGACAGACGCTGAAAGCCACTGAGGGAGGATTTCTTGTTCTGAAGTCTTGCTGGAATTACCAACTGGAATTCAGCACATTTTCCAGGGGATAACAACAAAGGAAGAAGCAATAGCTTCCCAGCTCTGGCCACCCTCCAGCTGCTGTCAAGAAGCCACGTTTCTGGGTGGGTCATGTGATGAAGGAGGAGAAAGATAAGTACCACCGAAGGGGTGAGGGTAAAGAAGGAGGAAGAGAAAAGCATGGAGGAAACTAAACAGTAGGTCAAAATATAGAAGCAAAAGAGGAGAAAAAAACCCACATCTCCTTCAAAACTCTGGTTGGACCGTGGCAGATCTCCCTGTGCGACCCCAGTAAAGCCATAGCAGTGGGAACCAACCCGCCCCCCAATTTTATCTTTAAATACATAACCCCTGATCTACCTCTTTTTGCAGATCCCACTTCTTTATGTGATTGAGCTACTTTTTGCCCGGGCAAGCATTTTCACATGTGATATGTTTTTGTTCAGAGGTTGCTTCTAAATTTTTGCTTTAGAAAAGTGATTTAATTTTTGCGGTGCCCCAAATGTGCTAAAGTTCTTGCAAACACATATGGAGACCCATCCCTACCCTGGGGAGGTTACAATCTGATCCTGCAAACACTGACTACTGAATATGACTTACTATGGGACAATGAGACTATAAACAGCACATTTGGTACAAGTAGGTGTTTGCGTGATCTACTTGCATTACAATTAACTCAGTTGATTAAGTGTTTTCAGGATCTGGCCCTAATTAAAAACATACAGGGTCCCTTAAGTAATTTCTAGTTTGAAATATAATTCTCCTCCCTTGCCCTTTTTTATACTGCCCATTCATGTTTATTACCATTTGCTTAACTTTACTTGCTTAACTCACTCACATTGCTTTATGACTGGCAGTTTGGTAGTAAACCCTTACCACTTATTTTTAACCCTTTCCTATTTTCAATATATTTGAGGGGGTGGAGAGGTAGTTCTCATTTACACGATTTTTTAAACTTTTTTCTTTTTTGTATCTTAATTAAAAATTAGTTATTGTTCCAAGCCTTTACCATTCATCATGCATTTCCTAATCCTTAGCAAGTAATAGTCCCCCAAATGTCTCTTCCTTTGGCTGGGGCAATACAACCAGTGTCCTAAATTGCACCCCAGAATACCCAAAAGACACAACGAGCACTTCTTCAACCTGAAATTAAATAAACCAAATCTTAATCCACTACCTTTGAAATACTTTGGAGATTCCTTATCCATTAGGCTACCTTGGTTCATGAGAATTCACAGGTATAATTTTGGCCACCAGAGGGCTCTCGTATATGCCATTAAACAGAGGTCAAATATACAGAAAACCACAACGAAAAGAAACCCACATAAAATTGAATATTAAGAACCAGGTCTTATTCTTACATTTCTGCCACACCTCTAAAGTAAATGGGGTGTAGCAGAGGCAGAATTTGGCCAAAGCCCATAAAACTCCTACTGTATTCTCTAGTTCCAAAATGGGCTAGTATGTTTGCTAGACTTCATGACAATCTGCCTTTAATTATTGTTTTGCTGTTAAATGCAGTGTGTTTGTCTTAGTCACCTAATTATTTGTCTCATACATACTGATCCATCTGGTATACAGAATAAAAGAATAAATTTAAGAAAACTCTCTCGATGCCTTATTTGAACACCCTACCCCCTAGCGTGCAAGCACATGCATGCCCAGCAAGTACACCCAGATTACAGCTCACACAAGCCTGTACCGTCCAACAGGTGCAGAGGCCATTTTGGTAGGGTAGAATTTAAGGCACATTTTACCCACTTGTGGCATGATCCTGCAAGGTGCTGAGGGCTTGTCTATACACAGTTAGTGCACAGCAAACCAGGGTATAAATCTGCAATGCCCTAGCTTGCTGGGCACTAACTGGCTGTGTGAGCCTGCTACCACACACTAAAAGTTCTGTAGTGTGATTTGATGGACTGCTGTTTGAAACTCTACTCTCGCTGAAGTCAATGGGAGTTGAAAACACTCAGTATTTCACAGGATCAGGTTCTTGGATCTCCTCCTGAATTTGGTAAAGATTTTAACATCACAGTTTAACAAGATTATTTTGTAATATAAAATTACAAGGAAAACAATAAAATATTGACTATAAGGACGAGAAATTCAAACAAAGTATGTGGACCCAACTCATGTATGCACCTAGCACAGCTGTCAGTAAGCATGATGCAAAAATGGGAGATTTAATCTGTTGTGCAATTTGCTACAGTTAAAATGTGAGAAGGTGTAAATAAGTTTTTCTACATTTTAGCTATAAAATCCTACATAAACATGGCACCAACCATGCACAGTATACATGACTTTAGAGAGTGCTAGTGAAGTCTGCAGGTAAAGTGTCCTAGAGACCCTCCTGCATGTGAGTAACTTCATTCAGATGAATTGTCCCAATTGCTCCAAAGTGCAGTTAAAATGGTAACATTTATTGTGGCAAATACCTTGTTGTACTGATCCTTTCTAAAGACCTGGCATTTCCTTGTTTAAACCATTTTACAAAAAGTTTCCCAGTCTAAATATCCAACTGCCCTTGATTTGACAAATAGTAATTAGCTAAAACATTTAGAGTGAAATCCTACCCCCAATGAAGTCAAGGGGAGTTTTGTATCAGGGGGTAGCCGTGTTAGTCTGTATCCACAAAAAAAACAAGGAGTCCGGTGGCACCTTAAAGACTAACAGATTTATTTGAGCATAAGCTTTCGTGGGTAAAAACCTCACTTCTTCAGATGCATGAAGGGGAGTTTTGCCACTGATGGCAGTGGAGTCAGGATGTCACACTTAAAGTTCTCCCAGTTTTCTGTACAGAAATAAAAACCAAAAGTGATAATCTCCAATTACTCACAGTGTTATGGATCTAAAACAGCTCAAATTCCACACAGAGACGCTTTGCCTTATGGTTGATTTTTTTTTGTTTTTTTTTTTTAAGAGAAACCTATTATAAATGTAGCAAATAAATAATGTACAGGACGACTTACCCTCAGATGTTTGGACAACCACAAATGCAAGAGCAGCAAAGAGAGTGACTAGCTTCAAATCCATTCCTTCTGACTGCTGCAGCACTTACTGTAACAGACCAGGTTGTAAATTACAGGAAACAAAGGTGATCCTACCTCCTGGACTGCAGTAAAAGAAACTAACTTTAAAGCCCCACCCTTCACAGATGCTGTAAGTGGGCTTGAGCCTGCAAGGTACTAAGCACTCTGGCCCGATCTAGCAAAACACTTCAACACATGCTCAATGTTTTATTGACTTTAATAGGACTACACACATACTTAACTTCAAGCATAGGCTTAAATACTTTACTGGATCAGGCCAGAGTATTCAGAATTTTGCAGGATCAAAGCCACTTCTGTGTTCTTACTTCTCTGTCTCTGCGATGGACCTGGCAGCTGCCAGTGCTTTGGCATTAAAGGTGCTAAATAGATGTGCTAAATGTGGGTTAAGAAGAACCAAACAATTAGAGTTTATCATTGCTTTATATAATTCACATATGAGAGCCAAATTTTGTTATCAGTAACAAACATGCAACTCCATTAAAGTAAATGGGCCAAATTCAGCTATGACATAAACAGGCACAACTCCAGAGAAGTCAGTGGAGTTGCACCTGTGCTGAATTTGGCCCACTGACTTCCAAGAGGTTGTATGGCCATGTTAGGTGAGAAAAATTAAATATGAAGCAGTTATGCCAACCGAACCAAAGTCAGGCCAATAAAGGTTGCTGGGAAAGTCCCTGAATGAGATAAATAGAATGAAAGAATACTTGTTTAAGTTGCAGGGAGTAAGAAAAAAGGGGAGGCCTGCATTCCTGCATTTTTGTACCAAATGTTCTGGGAACAGTTTGTTGAGATACGGAGGCACTGTTTTCCACTCCCTGTTCTTGTGTTATGTCTGTTCTTAACTCCTCATCTCCTGGTTGACACCCATACCGATAAGAAAGTTAGTGAAGCATTACAATTTGCTAAAAGTTATCTACAATAAGGGGGTAGAAGTGCATGCATAATAGAGAAAGAGGATTTTAACTAATATAGGGGAGCGGTGGGCTGCTTTATGAATAAATCTGTGACGCGATGGGACTGTCTATAAAAACCTATTAGTTTTACTTAGAGGCTGCTGGTTCTCTTTGGAGACGGGCTGCTCTCTATTGTTGTGTGCACTCTTCAGTAAAGAGCTTTGTGTTCGGTCCTTGCTGGTGTTGCTGGTCTCTCTCCAGTCAGACAACGAACCATGCCATCTGGGGTTCGAGTCCTCGACAGCCATAAGTGAGAGCAGAATTGGACCGCCCCATTTCACCCTACCTCTTGCTGCCTTTCTGAACTGTTAATAACAGCAGTAACTGAACTGGAGACCAAAGTTATACTGTAGGAGCACGTCTTTTCTGCCACCATAGAACCAGAGTATCCTGGGGGAAATTATACCTCTGACATCACTCTGTTCACATTCCCTGCATTCATAGAATCATAGAATATCAGGGTTGGAAGGGACCTCAGGAGGTCATCTAGTCCAACCCCCTGCTCAAAGCAGGACCAATCCCCAAGTAAATCATCCCAGCCAGGGCTTTGTCAAGCCTGACCTTAAAAATATCTAAGGAAGGAGATTCCACCACCTCCCTAGGTAACGCATTCCAGTGTTTCACCACCCTCCTAGTGAAAAAGTTTTTTCTAATATCCAACCTAAACCTCCCACACTGCAACTTGAGACCATTACTGCTTGTTCTGTCATCCGCTACCACTGAGAACAGTCTAGATCCATCCTCTTTGGAACCCCCTTTCAGGTAGCTGAAAGCAGCTATCAAATCCCCCCTCATTCTTCTCTTCCGCAGACTAAACAATCCCAGTTCCCTCAGCCTCTCCTCATAAGTCATGTATTCCAGTCCCCTAATCATTTTTGTTGCCCTCCGCTGGACGTTTTCCAATTTTTCCACATCCTTCTTGTAGTGTGGGGCCCAAAACTGGACACAGTACTCCAGATGAGGCCTCACCAATGTCGAATAGAGGGGAACGATCACGTCCCTCGATCTGCTGGCAATGCCCCTACTTATACATCCCAAAATGCCATTGGCCTTCTTGGCAACAAGGGCACACTGTTGATTCATATCCAGCGTCTCGTCCACTGTAACCCCTTGGTCCTTTACTGCAGAACTGCTGCCGAGCCATTCGGTCCCTAGTCTGTAGCGGTGCATGGGGTTCTTCCGTCTTAAGTGCAGACTCTGCACTTGTCCTTGATGAACCTCATCAGATTTCTTTTGGCCCAATCCTCCAATTTGTTTAGGTCCCTCTGTATCCTATCCCTACCCTCCAGCGTATCTACCTCTCTTCCCCGTTTAGTGTCATCTGCAAACTTGCTGAGGGTGCAATCCACACCATCCTCCAGATCATTTATGAAGATATTGAACAAAACCGGCCCGAGGACCAACCGTTGGGGCACTCCACTTGATACCGGCTGCCAACTAGACATGGAGCCATTGATCACTACCCGTTGAGCCCAACAATCTAGCCAACTGTCTATCCACCTTATAGTCCATTCATCCAGCCCATACTTCTTTAACTTGCTGGCAAGAATACTGTGGGAGACCATGTCAAAAGCTTTGCTAAAGTCAAGGAACAACATGTCCACCACTCTCCCCTTGTCCACAGAGCCAGTTATCTCATCATAGAAGGCAATTAGATTAGTCAGGCACGACTTGCCCTTGGTGAATCCATGTTGACTGTTCCTGATCCCTTTCCTCTCCTCTAAGTGCTTCAGAATTAATTCCTTGAGGACCTGCTCCATGATTTTTCCGGGGACCGAGGTGAGGCTGACTGGCCTGTAGTTCCCAGGATCCTCCTTCTTCCCTTTTTTAAAGATGGGCACTACATTAGCCTTTTTCCAGTCGTCTGGGACTTCCCCGGATCGCCATCAGTTTTCAAAGATAATGGCCAATGGCTCTGCAGTCACATATTCATATATTTCTGAACCAAATATAGAATTTCCATTTGGTGAGGCAACTAGGGCGGCGGAGGAGAATATTTTGTGGCAGCAATAGAACATTCAATCTGAATAGAACAAAAAGTGGGGTTTGTTTGTTTGTTTGTTTTTTGGTGAATCACTTCAAGCTAAATTGGGAGGCTAGTTGCATTCCATATTTCTGTGGGTTGCATGAAAGAAGGCCCTTTCCTGATGCTTGCACATAGAGAAAGTATTTGCCTCAGCAAACGTGTCCTGATCTAACCTTCTAGTATTTCTGGTGCACAAAATGTTCGGAAAATAATTTGAAACAGTTCATGCTTAATCACCACTTGGGCAGAATGATATTACTGCACAAGGAGAGCAGTGCTGCACCTGCTCAAGAAAAATGCTTCCTTTCCCCCTTGCAATTAGAAGTTGCCTACTTACCCTTCCCTCTCAGGTCTTTCCTGAAACTTAAATTGAACAAGAACAACTAAATTTAACAAGATTCTTATATGGTGCCTGTCACTGGTCTACAAAAACAGGCAATCTGTGAAAAAACTGAAGAGGAAGTCTTTCCTACCTCCCTGTTAGTGCCTCTCCTCTGCTAAAATGTACCCACTTGCCAGTCTCTGTCCAGTCTTGTAATACCACCATTCTCACCTCCCTGTGCCTCTACACCCTTGTTACAATAAACACATCTAGCTTCTTAGGCTCTTCCTCTCATCAAAGTGCTGCCATCTGCTTCCCAGCATCTCTTCTCCCCCCTGTGTTCCCACAGACTTCTTTCTTCCTCCTACACTCCCCAATCCCTTGCACTACAGTGGCTCCAGGTTTACTTCTTCCTTCAAATTAAAAGACTGAGGTCACGAGAGCTGGTTGGAAGTTTCCCAAAAGAACGTTACTCCTGTCAGAAACGGACAATTAATTGAAAGCAAAAAGTTTCAGGTATAAGGGGACTCTTGCCCCCTTACTAACATTCAGTGGGGGTTTTTTAGTTCTAACTCCCAGTACTAACAGGGGGAAGGGTCGATGGGAAACCAGGACCCTGAGACTGACAGTCTCCAAGAACAATTGGGAGAGGCCAATTTTCCAGGTCAGCCTGAATGACAGGGCAGGCAGGCTAATCAGGGAGTCAGGAGGCCAGGGAGGTCCCGTCCTCCTCTGTGTGAGCTGGATTTGCTTGGGTCAGACAGAGTGGGGCCGAGCTAAGGGAAAGCAGGGGCCCAAGCTGAGCTGGGGAGCAGAGCTGTGCCAGATCAAGAGGGACCAGAAAAGCAGCCCAGAAAGAGCAGACCCTGTGCTGGGAGCAGAGCTGCAGCCCCAAAGCCAGAGGCACAGCCCAGAGAGAGCAGACTTGCCCTGGGAGGCAAGCTGGGAGCAGAGTCAAAGAAGCAGCCTGCAGAGCAAACCGGTCCTGGGAGGAGAGCTGTGTTATACCAATAAAATAAAAACTAGTAGGATCTTATTAAAGGGACAAGGCAAAATGCCACATTTATTATAAATATAATAATAAAAAGAAATATATATAAAACTCACACTGTTGTATTGTTACTTATTCCTTACTTAACTATATATATATATATATATATATATATATATATATATATATATATATATATATATATATATATATATATATATATTCATTCATTCATTCATTCCAGTTCTGCATAGGGGTTATAGTTACCAGCCTAGAAGTTGCTCGTGACAGAGTACTGGCCAGGTAGCCTGTACACGAGAGTGGAGCCAAGTCCGTGTCAGATGCACATCTGATGCTCCTGGAAGTTGGTTTGCAGAATCAGACCCCTAAGCTCTCACTTCCTAGAGTCCATTTTTATAGGAATTTCTTCCTATGCCAGTCTATGGGAATTGCTTCATCATGCTGTTGCTGAATCAATCAGCAGATGGCACATTCCTGACAGCTCCGTGCTGCCAGATGTTATCTTGTTCTTTGGTTCTCCCATTCTTGAGGCTGTTGGGTGGATTCCAGTCTGCCCTTCGGGGGTCCTCTGGTTATTTCCACTTGACGCCTTCTTCAGCCGATGGACACTGGATTCTTAGGCTGGCACCTCCCTGATCATTCAGTTATTATCCACACCAAGCATCCATCCACATACATCCTCTATCTCTATTTTAATCACAATTGTTAACAAATAATAAGAAAAAATTGTTAACAAAGCGAGATGAATACAACAAAAGGGCAGGGAGTCTCTGGGCACTGTTTCCATTGTTACAGAGTATTGCTTTGAGTCTCTCTCTGTGTAAGTAGTTGTTGTTACAAAGAATTGCTTTGAGAGCAGACTCTGTCTTAGAATGTACTAACACAATTAGCAGCTTGCAAGTTTCACACATAGAGGGAGAGAAACAGTACCAAAATCCAAGAGACCTCTTAATTAGTGGAATTTAAACTATGGGGAATCAAACTCATTTGTGATTTTAATACAGAACTTCTTTAATATGATCCAACATAATCCCCCTTTTGACACTAATATTTATAATCGTCAGTGTCACTTTCTATGTAGCCTCTTCAAGAGAAGGTACTGTGAGGCAATTTGAGTTTGTGATTCCAATTCATCCCACATACATGGTCCTAGTGATGTATCTTTACTGCAGGGTTCTGGGGCAACAGGCAAGGTGAGGCACACCCACTTTTGAGGAGTCCATTCGGTAGAACCTCTAGTGTCCAATAGCTTCCCTCCCTCCCCAGCCCACTGGCTTTAGGTCCAGGGTAGCCAGAAGGATCCCATGTGTATTATGGGGAGTGGGCTAACCTTCAATACCTTTGCCTCCAGGGACTGTTGGTGTGCAATTTTGACAACAATTTCTCCCATTAACAAGTCTGGTTTTACAATACTGGAAACGTATTGCATCCATTCATATTGATAAGTGTCAAACAATGATCTCTTTCTTTGTTTTAACAAATGCCTCAAACCCTTAATATTTCCCAATATGACCCAAAACATTTTGTGTTCCAAAGTAGCTAGTGCAAGTATCTGCATTTCAGTGCATCCCATAGCTATGGCTGTGTAGTTTCCTATTTCTAAATTTTTTCTTATGCATAAGCTATGTGGTAGTATTAAGCCATTTCCAAAGATTCCATCGGGCTTTTAGGTTACCCAGACCAATTTGAACCAAGTCTACATTGGCATGTACTTGTTTTTGTATCAGGCTGTCCTGTACCTGGGACAGAGAGCTTAATTTATTTTTAAGTACCTGCAGGTCTTCAGTATTTTTTTTTTTAAACACACAACAGTGCTAGCAACAAGACAAGACAAAACAGAACACAAAACACAATTTCTATTGTGACAGTAGATTCATGGTATTGGGTTGCTCTTCAGCTGGCATCAGCTTTTCCTGATTTTCTGAAAGACAAAAAGAACATGTTTCTACCCCTTTTGGGGTGGCAGATTATTGCTTAAAATATTTCTTTTACAAATACCCTTGCTGATTGCAGGCAAAACAGAGGAATTTCCCCCACATTTTCCTGTTTTGTTCTATAGGCAGGCCAGGTTCCAATGGCTTGTCTTTTAAGGGTTATGGGGAAATTATCCCACCGTTTAGTCATTAAATTCATGAGGGGGGGAAGTACCTCAGTTTTCCTTCTTATACAGCAGACCAAGTTTATAACGTTTTTCCTGCTGTGTTAAGCTTTAAGTTTATTTACAGGTAATAGATGAGAAGCATCATTACCATATGACCTTAAAGGATTTTTCCAAAAATCATACACACTATACGTTGTTACAGGGGTACTTATTATCATTAAATTTATTAAAATTATCTTGTTATACTGTGCCTTTTATTTAGACAATTTGTTTGCTGACCAGGTATGTCCTTTAGCTGCAGCTCCTTTGTGCTGCTAATTCTTTCCTTCCTTTATCATTTAGGTAATTTGCATTTTCACAGACACTTCCTGCTTTTGGATTTAAAGCCATCAGCAGCTCAGAGACTCTATCTTAAAAGGGACACAATCAACTTTCACCAGAGTTTTGATTACTTTTAACTTCTGCTTCCAAAACACACAGCAATCTGAAAAAGAAAACCCAACCTATTGTGGCTCCCTTTGGAGCCCTAATAGCATTTTAATTAAGTAGCATGGTATGTTTGCATTTCTTTTGCCCCTTCTACAATATACCCTGCACATGTTCTGGGGCAAATGCACATTCCTTCCATAGTTTAACTTCTATAACATTATCCATATCAATTTTTACATAAGGTGTAACTATTTTTTTTTTTTTTTTTTGCTTACAGAGTTTTCATGTACCTTTATCAAAGTGACAGTCTGATTACTCAGAGCCATTTTAAGACTCGGTGTTTCTGACATTGCTTCTTTTTGTTTTGTGCACCTCACCCCTGCTGTTGCTTCAGAGGGGCACTGTCTTTTTTTAAAATTTCTTATTTATTTATTTTTTTACTACAGCTCCCATCTGCTATTTTGTTACAAAAACAAACAAACAAAAACCAACCAAACAAACAAAAAGAATCCAAATTTTTTTTTTCTATTCTCCTGACTTTGACTGCCCTGCTGCAGCCACAACTTAAAAACATTTTAAATTTTGTAAAGCTTTAATCTTTTAAAGGTTAAATGCCAAATCCCAAAGCCAGACAACACTAATTACCTGTGTCTAGCAAAAATTACCTCTGTCAGTTTTGCAACTTTGAATTAAAAAGTCAAATGAATTTTTAGTGGCATTATTTAAAACAAAAACAAAACCAATTGGTCCTTAGAACTTTACATATTTACACACACACAGATAGATACATACACATTTTCTTTTCCTTAACATCCCTTCCACACTGCTCTGTTTTTTACATCTTATATTCCCTTTATACATTTGAGGCAGTTAAGTTCCAATAGAACCCCCTTATGTTCTTTTAGCAAATTTGACTAAATTGTCCAGTCAAATGATTTTAATCAGATAATTTATTTTTGCCTGGCTAATTTACAGACATTCCTTTGGAAAAGGGCCCATTTTTCCTTCAGAATGGCTGCAAAGAAACCAAGAATGCTCTTTCTCTAACACTTTTCCTTTTTAACATTTTCACAAACTTTAGCTGCTTAATTCCCTCCAGCCTCTGCAGAGTTAACTTTTTTACTCTCTTTTCTCTTTGTAATTATGCCTGGGGGTGCCTTACATAGGACCTTCTCCCCCTTCACTTGCATCCCTCCAGCCTCTGCAGAGCTAACTTTTTCACTCTTTTTGTATTCCTGGAGGGCCTCTTTCACTATTTTCAGCTGGCTTTGGGTATTTGTAGCCAGCACCTTCCAATTGTCTGCTCCCTTTTCCGTTTGTGCCTTTTCCTCTTTACATGAGGACAAGCAGAGGTAAGCATCCTTACATGCCTCCCACAACAACCAAATTGCTGCTGCATCTCTTTTGGCAGCACTAGAAGGTTTGTACATGAGGATGTATTGAGCCAATCTATCCTCTAGGTCTGATATAGTACAGACATCTACAAGGGCTTGTTCAGTCCATGGATTATGCCCATATCTTTGGAGAACTTGTTTGAAAGGTGTAATTTCTCTAATGAAAGGCGAGGCTGGAGCTCCTTTTGGCTTCATGCCTCCCTCTACACCTGCTTTACCCTGTTTTTTCTTTAACATTCTAACAAATTTTTAACTTTTCGGTCACTCCTGATTTTATTCAGCGGGGGCTTCTTTGTCTCCCCTGGTTTTACTCAGTGGGTGACACAGCCTAGATTCCCTGAACCTGCTATTCCTTATTTCACTGAGTAGCCTAGCCTGGTCCGTGGACCTTCTTGCTGTCCCTGATACCTTAGTGAGCAATAGGGCTTAGGTTTAGTAATCGTAGCTTAATCTATGCGTTTCTCCCCTGCTACCTTCCCAGAGGCCAGCAGGTCTGGTTAACTTGTTTTTCCCTGCTACCTTCTCGGAGGCCAGCAGGTCTGGTTAACCTAATAGAAATGCCTAGCTCAATAGAGTTGGCGATGTGCACACCAATATTTACAATAACTGAGGTTTTTTACCAATATTCCCCCTTTCGCAATTCTCCACCAAAATGTTATACCAATAAAATAAAAACCAGCAGGATCTTATTAAAGGGGAAAAGGTAAAATGCCACATTTATTGTGAATACAGAAAGAATCATAGTAAGCAGTTAGTTATAGCTATAACATTCCATTCAATCTCATATTTATTCACACATTCATTCATACAAACACACACACACACACACAGGTTCTGCAAGGTTGTTATCATAGTTAGCAGCCTTAGAGTTGCTTGTGCCAAGCCACTGGCCAGGTGGCCTGGACACGAGGCAGGAGCAGGGCCTTGTCAGATGCTCATCTGATGCTCCTGGAAATTGGTTTGCAGAATCAGACCCCAAAGTTCTCAGTTTCTAGAATCCATTTTTATAGGAATTTCTTCCTATGCCAGTCTATGGGAATTGCTTCATCATGCTGTTGCTGAATCAATCAGCAGATGTCACATTCCTGACAGCTCCGTGCTGCCAGATGTTATCTTGTTCTTTGGTTCTCCCATCCTTGAGGCTGTTGGGTGGATTCCAGTCTGCCCTCCGGGGGTCCTCTGGTTATTTCCACTTGACGCCTTCTTCGGCCGATGGACACTGCATTCTTAGGCTGGCACCTCCCTGATCATTCAGTTATTATCCACACCAAGCATCCATCCACATACATCCTCTATTTCTATTTTAATCACAATTGTTAACAAAGCGAGATGAATACAACAAAAGGGCGGGGAGTCTCTGGGTGCTGTTTCTATTGTTACAGAGTATTGCTTTGAGCCTCTCTCTGTGTGAGTAGTTGTTGTTACAAAGAATTGCTTTGAAAACAGACTCTTAGAATGTACTAACACAATTAGCAGCTTGCAAGTTTCACACATAGAGGGAGAGAAACAGTACCAAAAACCAAGAGACCTCTTAATTAGTAATACCCTGGAATTTAAACTATGGGGAATCAAACTCATTTGTGATTTTAATACAGAACTTCTTTAATGTGATCCAACAGCTGCAGCAACCAGAACCAGAGGGGCCAGAGAAGCAGCCCAGGGAGCTGGAGGCAGAGCAGCAGCCGTGCTGAGGCAGAGTGGGGCGGGAACTGGGGCTGGAGCAGTCTGGAGCCGGGTGTGGTGAGCATCTTGGGGATAGCGAGGGGAACCCTGGGCAGCAGGCCCAGCACAGGGAGACGCCTCAGCCAGGAGGCTCTGCAGGCCAGACTTGGGGGGAGGGGCGCGGGATTGGTAACCCTGACAGGGCAGGGGCAATGCTGGGAAGAAGGGCCCTGTCACCTAGAGCCTGAAAGCATGTGGCCACCACCGGAGCGAGTGTCCAACCCACAGCATCCCTGCAGCACAGCCAGGGCCTGAGAAGAAGTCCTGGGACTTACAAGGAACAGACTGAACTGCCTGGACATTCCAGAGACACTGTTTGTGATGTTCCCTGCCACAGAGCGGGTTGATGTGTTTCCTTTAACCTTTCCCATTTTTCCGTATTCTTTTTAAAGTTACTTGTTGACTAAATAACTTGCATTTGCTTTAAATTGTATGTAATGGTCAGTGGGTAAGAGAAGTGCCCAGTGCAGAGAGAGTACCCCAGAGTGGGGACACCCTAGCCCCTGTCCTAGGTGACCACAGCAGGGTTGGGGGTCGAGCCCCCCAGGAATCCTGGGCCAGCCTTGTTGGGGTTACGAGGACTCCGCCAGACAGGAGAGTGGAAGGGGAGTCTTCAAGGGCAGGGAGGCCTCTGGGTAAAGGAAGTGGGAGCGAGGACTCAGATCCTTTTGCTAGCCCACTTCACCGGGGTAGTGCAGAAGCCAGGAAAATTCCCCACAATAGCGGGACTATTCCCCCGCTTACACATGGGAACTGATCAATTTGATGACATTTCATTTTGGAAAGAGAACA
Organism: Chelonia mydas; assembly: GCF_015237465.2. Classification (NCBI taxonomy): domain Eukaryota; kingdom Metazoa; phylum Chordata; order Testudines; family Cheloniidae; genus Chelonia; species Chelonia mydas. The sequence continues at coordinate 29,582,686 of NC_051245.2, forward strand.
CATTTGATTTTTCATTTTGAAATGACATTTTATATTATGAAAAAAATGTAAAATGTCAAAATTGGAAAAATATTTTGATTTTTTATTAAAACAATTTGATCTGAATTTTTTTTTCCTTTAGAATTTAATTTTTCAGGACATTAAAGAATTGTTATTGTTCTGTTTCAGAACAAAGAACAGTCATATTCAGAGAATTTCTTATAGAACGGAAAATCCGGTTCCTGCCCAGTTCCAGGTGCTGATTTAGTAGGCAACCCCTATTGAGCAAGGCACTTAAGCACGTGCTGAAGTCCTACTGATCTAGTGGGACCGTCACCATATTTTACGTCTATAATATTAGGAGTGTCTTTCTAAAAGTTCTACTCTAGCTCAACCAGAAATTATTAATTTGATGCAGGAATCACTTGATGAATTTCTATGGCCTGTGTTATGCAGGGGGTCAAGGAGTGGCTCCCAGTCTTTTCAGACTACTGTACCCCTTCCAGGAGTCTGATTTGTCTTGTATACCCCCAAGTTTCACCTTACTTAAAAACTACTTGCTTACAAAATCAGACATAAAAATACAAAAGTGTCACAGCACACTATTCCTGAAAAATTGCTTATTTTCTCATTTTCACCATATAAGTATAAAATAAATCAACTGGAATATAAATATCATACTTACATTTCAGCATATAGAGCAGTATAAGATGAATCATTGTATGAAATTTTAGTTTGTACTAACTTCACTAGTGCTTTCTATGAAGCCTGTTGTGAAACTAGACAAATATCTAGATGCGTTGATGTACCCCTGGAAGACCTCTGTGTACCCCTGGTTGAGAACCACTGGACTAGATGATCATAATGGCCCCTTCTGACCTTAAAATCTGAGAGTCCTGCCAGCCTGTTACTGTGAGTATGGACACAGTCATTACATTTCCAGTAAAATTTCCAGAAGCACGGAATCATACTTTACTAAACTCTAGAGACTTTGTAGTATATCTACTATGTTCCTTTCCAACACTAATTTTGCAATTAAATACTAATAAAAATGTAGGTCTGGTGCTATGGATTTGTTTGTCATAATTCCCTAACCCTACTTATCATCACTCTTGGGTCATTAATTTTCCAGAACACGTCTGAGACACCAGAAGCACGCAAAACCTATGTGGAAATTTGTGTGTGTGTGTTTTTTCTTAAGAAGAGAGATACAATAGAGTGAGTGTTCATTTACTCTTGGCATGAAAGAAGTTACTTATGTGTTACTCAGCAAGTGGATATGCACAGGTCATGCAGCGAGCACCTGCTCTGTAATACTGTTTGTGCAATAGTAAAGCCAGAAAGGGACTTAAAACATCTAGAAACCTTTGCCAATATGCATCTGCACCAAGATAAGGAGTTGCAGCAGTGTTGTATACATGTTAGCTGTTCTTCACCCTGACACACAGAGAAACAAATGACTGAATAAGAAAAAGAAATCTGATAAAAGTAAATGTTACAGCAGTATTCCCCAGGTTAGGAACTTGGTTGTAATAGATTTAAAAGAGGTTCTGTTTGCCAGCTGCTGGTCACAAACAGGACCCTGCGGTGCTCTCTAGCTCACACAATAACTAAACTGCCATGTCCTTACATAGGGTCGCCCATCTTGGATCAGGATCTGAACTTTGTGGTTCAGGCCCATCTTTAACGTTAATGCTAAGGATCTGCCCCAGCTCCTGTTGAAATCAATAGCAAAAGTCTGAGATCAGTGGGAGTGAAAACAGATACCTGCACAGGGGGTTGCAATGGAAGAAAGACAGTGGAGGACCATGTTCTGAACCACACAGTTCCACATAGCATGAGATCAACAGTGTTTTCTGCTCATTACTCAGATATATGCACATCTCCACTGTGTTTTCAAGAAAACAATTAACTGGTTTTACTTCTCTGCAGGGATACATTTTATTTCTGCTAACAGACATAACTACTGCATGCAGAATAAAACCAACTGCTTCAAAAGTGTTTCTATGATTTTGCACAAATTTTACAGTATTCATGTTCTTGCAGAGTTTGCAAAGCCATTTTTCTATATTTCCGGGAGCCAAAGCAAACAAAATGAGGTCCCTTCCAACTCTGATATTCTATGATTCTATGAAAACGTTTACTTGCTTCAACAGAAACATACAGGAAGGGAGACAGGGCTGGTTCAAACACAGTACTTTTTTTAATCCTCTTTATAGATACTATGTTAAGGAGCTTATATTAGCAATTTTAAGTAGCATAAAACATTTATAGGTGGATACTAACTAGCAGATTTAACGCCAACACAACCCATTCTTATGTCACTGAGAAATTTAAAAACAAAATCAGAACCAAGAAACAATATAATGAATGTGCAATAACACATTCTAACAACCAACTGTCACAGAAGAACATGTAACCAACACAACCTCTTTCCAGAATTGTGCTAACCTGGTATAGTGTTGGACATTTGATCGGTCCAAAAATAACTGGTCAACTGACTGGTCAAATATTTTAAAGCACTAGTTTATTAGAGTAGTAACCACCATAAAAACAACAACAAAAGAGAGTCAGAGTTATGGTTTCCAATAGGTTTAGCCTTTATATAGATACGGATGCCTAATTACAAAAACCAAGTTACTTAACTGAGCTATTATAACTCAGAAAAATGTGAAACAATGAAATGAAGCTCTAAAAAAAAAAAAAAAAAAAAGAGAGAGAGAGAAAGAATAATTATGACCTTTTCAGCAGTTACATTAGTTTTTAAACGTGAACATTATTAAAGACTGAACAGTTACAAATGAAAATAAATTAAATTACACTGAACTAAAACAAGCACTTAGTAACTATGAAAGAAAAACACAATTTTAAAATGCATTTATGCTCTGTTAGGCAGCAGGCGAACTCTTCAAGCAGCTTCTTGGCCATGCATATTTTGTTTTTGTGTTGGGTGAGGAGGTTAAATGGCTGTGACCCTGTGACATACCAGGGTATAATCCAGATTAATGAGTAGCTGTGTCACCCTTAGTCTGTAACCTTGGGTGCCCTTTACAATGCCTTGCTGCTGTAGCCTCCAGCCTGGACTGCTCCCAAACAGCTATGTCAGTGTGTGTGTGCTACAGCAAGCCAGCCACACCTTGGCTCTTACCAGCCTTGGTTATGCTGCAGGGTGATCCCAACAAACATGGATTTTCCTCCAGAAACGTATGTCCCATACTGCCCAGCCCTTTCCTAGAAAGTACAAGTATACTGAGTACATTATCTCTTTAAAGGAATGATATGCACACAACTTGTTACCCCAAACAGAGTTACCCAGACACTTCAACTTGAACATGCTGCATTAGATAAAACAATAAAACAAGTTTATTAATTACAAAGAGAGATTTTAAGTGAATACAAGTAATGAGGCACAAAAGTCAGAAATGGTTACAAGAAAAATAAAGATAAAATGCTTACTGGTGCCTAACTTAACTCTAGTAGATTCAAAGCTAAGTTTTCTCACCACATGCTTTCAGAAGTCTTACTGAACAAACTCTTTAGGTCAGGACCCTTCCCCCAGAGTCCAATGGATGCTTCCTTTGTCTCTTCAGGTGGAGTGAATGTGATGGCTCAGGAAAAGAAAGAGGGGTTCCTTGGGGTGTCTGTCCCTCCTTTTTATAGATTCAGTCCCCCTCTTGAAAAACATTTCCAGCTGAGACCCAGGAGACAAGAGTCTATGTGGAAGGATGTTCCACAGCTGTTTTTTTCACCTGTTTGAACTTCCTTTCTTGTCCCTTCCTGTTTGATGACTCTCTTTCCTGCTTAAATGCAAATTAAGGCAAGCACACATTCCTTTGTTTAGGACAGACCTGTCTGCCAACTTCTGTTTGGGCAGAGCTGTGGGGTTTGGAACATGTGTTAATAACACCATACAGGGGAATCTTATTTCACAATGCTACCACACATATTTTACTGCGACAATACAGATCAGCAAATTATGAGTTTTCAAATGATACCTTACAAGGCATACTATGTACAAAGATTATTACAATATGTACAGGGTGTGAATTCTGGGATATATCTGTAACAGAACCCTCCTCTCCTTCCACCACTCTCTTCTGAGTTAAGTTCTGTATGTTTGTCTGGTCAATTTAGATTGTAAGCTCTTCAGGACAGGGGCCATGTGTTTTAGCTTGTTTAATGTGCTTTGTAAACTGCTATGTACATTGATGGCCTGTCTACATACATACAGTTTGTTCTGCAAGATCCTTGCCAGTCAAGATGATCAGTTTTCAATGTATTCACCTTTTTCCCAACACTTGGCATTAGCTTATAGCAAAGTGAGTGATCAAGACATTTTAGTAGGCTTGCTAAACAGAAGGTACCATAAGGCAATCAAAAAGGTAGGCCACTGCCTACATCAGGGCATTCTTGTTAGAATATTTAACAATAATTGACTGTGCTCAAATACTAGGTGGTTAGTTGACATTATTTGAGTGGTCAGTTGACCAGCTTGCCAAGCCTAGGCTGGCAATGCTTTAGTTACAATTTTGACTAAGGGGATGTAAATAATCTGTTGGTATGTTGGCTTGTGCGCCATACGAGGCTAAAAAAAAACAACAACACTGAATGGCAGACAAAAAAAAAAATCCAGCAATTGGCTTCTAACCTAGTATTCATAACAATTGCCATGAGGGTGGGGTGTGGGGGGAATGAAAAGCAAACATTTAAACTCTACATCAGTCCTTTTTGAAACTTTTAATATTGTGTGTGTGTAAATGGAGTGCTGGTGAGAAGGGCCAGATTCACAGCTCTTTGGGTCTGAAGCCTTTTCTCTTTTGCGCAAAAGATATAGCACAGGGAAAAGCAGCACAGACTTTCCCACGCTGCCACGGGCAATGTGCCTCAACTTGGAACTGCAAGAGTGAGATAGAATTATTAGCTGTGGAGCTGAACTATCTGTGGTCTCAGGCTTCCAACAAGGATGCTAATTAGTGCCAAACAGGATGTGGACTCTTGTGTACTGGGTACAAAACTGAAACTACCAGCTCATTTTAATGAGGCCATGAACAGCTGTCAAACAGTTTTTGGTCACTGCTAAATCAGGTAGGATTTGAACCAGTGACTATGAGAAGAAAGGTCCCAGATCCCATTGCCAGTCACTATTATTTCACTACTTTACTGTCGTATTACAGCTAATGTTAATCAGCTAACTGCTCTCTTCATTTATGTTCCTAAAATTACTTAAAAGCAATGAGCAGACAGAGTTGTATAGCTTACAGCTGTGTCCTGCATTTCCCAGACAGTCCTACACTCGTTATCCCTCAACATGGGAGGGTTGTTTATTGTGTTCCAATGCAGCAAGACACCTCCTGCAATCCCTTTGAGCTGTGCTGCCTCACCACCAATACCTACAGCACCTGGCGGAGTAGAGAGCTGACTGGAGGAGCATCACCAGCAATGCATGACAACAGGGAGAGTTCCCCTGCTCAGCGCTCCACTCTGCTCAGATGTTTCAGGAGTGTAGTTCTGGGTAGATGCCCTGCAGGAGCAGGATCCTAATGGCAAAGCATAATGTTTGGACACTGACGGAGACCAGAACTGGGGTGGCAGGAGCAGCGGAGGGAGGCTGTGGAAGTGATCACGGTAAAAGCAATTGGGGATTAAGCCAGGAGGAAGGTAGAGAGGGAAAAACAGGTGGGACTGGAAAGGCAAGGGATAAGAAAAAAGGGATGTGTAAAGAGTACAGAGAACAATGGTGGGGGGAAGGAAGGATTGGAAGGGGGCTAAGAGCATGTGGGATAGGAGAGCAGAGACAAGAATGGAGGATAAAGAAATAGCCTGTTCATAGAGGATTTTCATTGCATATCTACTCAAACATAAGCCCAAAATGATACAACCTGCCTCTCTAGTATCTATTCAATTCAAAGTCCGTAAGGAGTTGATATCTGGACTTTGATTAAATTTCAGTTCCTCAGACATGCTGGCAGCCTCACCAGCTCCCAAAACTCTAACCATGTTTCATCTCAAGGATTTTCTCAATGTTTATAGGGAATATATAAGCATCTGCGAACTGGGACCTGTGGCTATTCACGTGAAGCAAAAAGAGTAATACTGGTGTTAGCTAAAAATGGGCACATCTCCAATCTGACATTTAAAAGCAACTCAGGCTGAGCTACTACCAAGCAGATTTGGAACAGCAGCTTCACTCACTGCATAAAAGTGAAGCAAGATGAAAACTGGAGATTAAAATAGCTTCTCAGTCCAAGCAAAGAAAACTCTCCAGGGTTACACAAAATGGCTGACGGAAACTAGATGAGAAAAAAGGCTTTGTCTCTGGTTCTAGAATCTGGAAAACTTACAGCTGAGACTGGATCCCAGTGATATTGTTTCCCAGCTCCAACTATTTGAAGAACAATCACAAATTAAAAATGGGATGGTGGAGAGTGCTGTTTCCTGAAAGACAAAGGATTTGTGGGGCAGCAGAAGGAGACCTTGGTGATATCCTCTAAGAGTAACCTTGTCAATAGACTCCAGAGCCATACAGCTGGCCTTGGAAAGAACCCAGTGCCTGGATACAGGTCCTCACTATTCACAGGCAGAACCAAGAACACTGTAACTTATATTTCATAGTCACAAAAATGGGCTATGAAAATGGAATAAAATTCAATAATAGCTACAAACTTTCCTATGATTTAAGGCAAATTTTTCTTGGTACCATACCTGACAGATTCTTTTTAACAAAGAATGTAAAAAGCCCTGCCTGCATGAGTTTGGGTTTTGTTTCAGTAATCTGGACTATTTCTCTGAACTCTCCAAAAAGTGCTTTTGATAAGAATACATAATAAATAAATAAATAAAATAAAATAAAATAAAATGAAATAAAGCCGCAAGCAGCTGGGAAAAGAGACTGGACAAGGGACCAGGAGGGAGAGAGATATTGGATGAGAAGATAGGAAATTAAACATAAACAAACCTATGTTGAAAGAACATTACTAAGTTGCAACATCAAGCACTCAAAAAGGCATGGAATGGATGGTGCTCATTTAACAATCAGCTGTTCGATATTTTGTTTTCTCGTCATTGTTCAATGTGTGGCCTCCATGCCTTATTTAGAGCACATGATTCAGACTCTGCTCCGAGACAGAATCATTCATTTCTTCATGGGCTTTTCTAAGGTGTTCAACACTATAATATTTGAGTGCTTCACAAACAATCTATCTTCACAATACCTTTGTGAAGTGAGGATGATGGGAGCAGAGGCACAAGAAGATTACAGTAAAAAATATCCACTAACTTTGGGTCCCCCATTTGAGATGACTAGGACCTAATTTTTCAGAGTACTTAGCATTATATAGCACTACATATGTTCAAAGCACAGATCCTATTGACTTCATTAGGCATGGAGTGTGCTCAGCCCTTCTGCAAATCAGACTCCAGTGTATGAAGTTGGGCACCCAGAAAATGAGAAACACATAACCAGTAGATCTCCTGTGAAAAACTTGGTTTAAGTGACTTGCCTAGCATCACACAGGAAGCCTGTGGTAGAAGCAGGGATAGCATCTAATTCTCCTGGGCAGCATTCAGCTGCCTTTGTTAGAGGGCTTTCCCTTCACCCCCTTCCCTGGTTCTTGTCACGCAGACAGAAAGCAGAAGACCAGAAGTCCTAAGCACAGGCAATGCGATGTTTGCCTTGAACTAAAAACCCCAATAAATATATTCCAAAGCCCTTCACACCAGTTGGGCTTATCTTTATAGGCTGATAGAGTTTTCCCCTTTCCTTCCCCCTCCCCCAACTACAGTTCTATACATTAATAGAACCCCTTCTTCTTCTAACACCTAGCTCCGCATGGATGGAGCTCCCTCATCCCAGTGTTCTGTTTCCAGCTCTGATGCCACAGAGCATTTACCCTGTGTCCTCCCTTCCCAGCTCTGACACTGCAGAGCCTTGCCTGTGTCCCTGTTCCTTACCACCCGATTCCCAGTCCCTCTCCCATTACCATTATCATTCTCCTTCCCACTCCCACTCCCATTCCCCCTCCCCCTTCTTCTTCTTAGCAGGCCCAAATATACCTGCAATGCATGCCCCTAGTCACACCCCTTATAACTTATGGTCATGTTCCATTCTGGAGGGTCAGGAGTTGGGGTCTTCATCCCACCCCTTTTGTACCCCATGGGAGGGGTAAGGAGTGAGGTTGTGCTCCGGTCAGGGGCAGGTATTTCTCTGGTCTTTTAGTGTTTTACCTCCCTCCCACCCAAAAAAACCCCTCCTTGCCCCTCCCAACTGGTTGCCTGACCTTGCTTTGAGATAAGGAGTTGAGGCAGTCAAGTGTGCGCTCATTTTTAAAAATTTTATTACAGCTAATGTTAAAAAAATTATATAATACATAGGTTGAGAAAAGACTGTCTGTACATCTGGGCATAGTGCTTAGATTATCCACAAATACAAAGTTTGTTTTTAAAAGTCATATGATACATAGAGCACATAATTAGCAATAACCCACATTTAGGTGAATAGATTTAACAATACAGTTTAGATATTAGAATCTGAATACTCGGGTACATCACTCATGAAAAGTTGTACAGAGATTTGGTTGTGGAAAGCAAAATATAAATCAGTGGAAATTGTGCCTCAGTAATTGAGAATTAGGTAGGTTGTCCATTTAGAGGAAAAAAACAGTCCATCAGGAAAGTATCTGAGTTACTTTCCAGACTGCGCTTCTCATTGGCACTCCAACTCATCCCTCCTGGTATTGCTGATGTCCACTGATGCATTCTGTGTAGATGTCCCTCGACTTCCTGATGGCGTCCAACACCATGAGTTGCTGCATCAGCCGAACGTAGCATTGACCAACTCCACATTCTTTCAGCACTCGCTTGTTACCGGGGTCCCATGCGCCCAGGGCTCCAACAATCAGCGCATGAGTTTGGACCTTGTAGTCCCTAGCTCTCAGGGTGTTGGCCAGAGGGGCGTATTTCTCCAGGTTTCAAGCTTGGGTGTCATGGAAGGCTGGAGTCCTGTTTTGAAAGGCACTGTGATGTCCACCATGATGATGATCTTCCGGTCCTTGCTGGTGATGACGATATCCGGTTGCAGTTGACTGTCGGTTCTAGGGATGGCGGAGTTTACGGCAACCTTCCCCATGTTATATCAATAAAATAAAAACCAGCAGGATCTTATTAAAGGGGAAAAGGCAAAATGCCACATTTATTGTGAATACAGAAAGAATCATAGTAAGCAGTTAGTTATAGCTAAAACATTCCATTCAATTTCATATTTATTCACGCATTCATTCATACACACACACACACACACACACACAGGTTCTGCAAGGTTGTTATCATAGTTAGCAGCCTTAGAGTTGCTTGTGCCAAGCCACTGGCCAGGTGGCCTGGACACGAGGTGGGAGCAGGGCCTTCTCAGATGCTCATCTGATGCTCCTGGAAATTGGTTTGCAGAATCAGACCCCAAAGTTCTCAGTTTCTAGAATCCATTTTTATAGGAATTTCTTCCTATGCCAGTCTATGGGAATTGCTTCATCATGCTGTTGCTGAATCAATCAGCAGATGGCACATTCCTGACAGCTCCGTGCTGCCAGATGTTATCTTGTTCTTCGGTTCTCCCATCCTTGAGGCTGTTGGGTGGATTCCAGTCTGCCCTCCGGGGGTCCTCTGATTGTTTCCACTTGACGCCTTCTTTGGCCGATGGACACTGGATTCTTAGGCTGGCACCTTCCTGATCATTCAGTTATTATCCACACCAAGCATCCATCCACGTATACCTCTATCTCCGTTTTAATCACAATTGTTAACAAAGCGAGATAAATACAACAAAAGGGCGGGGGAGTCTCTGTGTGCTGTTTCTGTTGTTACACAGTATTGCTTTGAGAACAGACTCTGTCTTAGGATGTACTAACACAATTAGCCGCCAAAACCAAGAGACCTCCCTCTTAATTAGTAATACCCTGGAATTTAAACTATGGGGAATCAAACTCATTTGTGATTTTAATACAGAACTTCTTTAATATGATCCAACACCCACAGGTGACGGTATGGCTCTGGCCAGGCGATCCTGGGTGGTGTTGTGTCACAGCTGCCAAGCTCTCAAATGGGGCTTGCAGCTACACAGGACATGGGGTAGCGTCTCGCTGGTGTAGCTGCACTTCCTGTATCACTTGTCCTGATTACCGTGGTGGATGGCTCCGTTCAGCAGGATGCAGCTGAGCTGGGCCCAGTGAATGAACCTCCAGTCGGCAAATCGAGTGCAGCTGCCCCTGGGGAGGAAGTGGTTGCTGGCGTCCCACTTGAATGTCACCTCAAAGGCCTTGCCCTGGTCTGGCTTCCATTTCAGGTTTTCCACATATTGGCAGCGGATAGCATCCTTCAGGGTCCTCTCCAGCATTGTTCTAGCTCCTGGAGTGATGATGATATGCTCTGTGTTTTTCACCTTTGGCACCAGGACTCCCAGCTCCTGGCATTCCTCGCACCACATCCAGTGGCAGCCGATACGCTTCTCCAGTTGTCGCGTAGCATTGTGGGCATGAGTTCAGAGCGAAGCAAAGTCTCGCCTGTCTCTTCCAAATTTGCCTTCCAGTGAGCCGCTCAGGTAGGTGGCAACATCTTGGTTGGAGGGGGTCCTCGCAATTTGCTTCTTGACAGCATCATGCAGAGCACTTTCTGCGATGTTTCTCACCATGGCGTCCGGGCACGTCGGAAGGCGTGAGTGATCACTGCAATGTTGCAGAGATCACCCATACGAGGGACTTTGGCACCGCCCTGCCTGTGCAAGATGTACACCAATTTATTGCTGGCCCTCTGGGGAAGAAACATCCACTTCTTCACCAGGTGCCCAGTGGTGTTGTCTGCCTTGTTCAGAGGTACCTTCGCCATGGCAGATCCCCTCAGAACAAATGAGATACAGGGGATCAGGAAGGTTTTCAAGGCATTGATCTTCTGCCATGGTGTCAGTAGGGAGAAGTCGATCCTGGCCACATCTCGTAGGAGCTCCGTGATGGTATCCTCAGGTGTCTGCTGGACATGGAAACCCGTTGGTGTGCCGAGATGTTGGTACGCTTGCCTGTCCTCAAGGAAGATCATAGGTTCACCCTGGATCGGAAATGGTGTTGCCTGGACCAAATCCCTTCTACTGCCATCGATATGCAGGGATGCATACTTCCTGGCATTGAAGTGGAGTCCCATCCAGTTGGCAGCCTGGCTGGTGATGTCAAGCATTTGTTGGAGACTCTTGCGGTTGTCTGCGATCAGGACCAGATTGTCTGCATAGGCCAGGATATTCACTCTGTTCTACGCTCCCACCATACCCTGTAACACTTTTAGTTCCATCCCTTATCTGTCCCATTGTACTAAAAGCCCCATCTGATTGTGGGAAATGCAACACACAGCATCTTTGTCCTTCATACATATTAGTAAGGATGTAAGAGTATTAAAAGTCAAACACAAAATACTATCTCAGGCTAACAAACAGGCTTATATGCTAACAGCCTTAACCATGAATCCATCCTATCTCTTTTTGCCATCCCCTGCCTCTTTCATGACACATCTTCCAACTTTTGCATAGAATCATAGAATATCAGGGTTGGAAGGGACCTCAGGAGGTCATCTAGTCCAACCCCCTGCTCAAAGCAGGACCAATCCCCAACTAAATCATCCCAGCCAGGGCTTTGTCAAGCCTGACCTTAAAAATATCCAAGGAAGGAGATTCCACCACCTCCCTAGGTAACGCATTCCAGTGTTTCACCACCCTCCTAGTGAAAAAGTTTTTCCTAATATCCAACCTAAACCTCCCCCACTGCAACTTGAGACCATTACTGCTTGTTCTGTCATCAGCTACCACTGAGAACAGTCTAGATCCAGACAAATCTGCAACAAATAAAGAGGGGTTCAACAGACAACAGACTGCTTTACCTCACAACCTTGATTCATCCCCAGTGTAAGTCCATCCTGTGCACTGAATGAAGCAAGGGACCTGTGGAAAAACTAGTATGTGATCATGCAGTTAAAGACTATCATAATGCATATGCACAAAAGGCTAAATTAAAGTTGCACAGCCAATTTTGATTCTGGCATTTTCTAACATTTGAGTGCTTGATGTTACAATCTTAATAATGCTCTTTTAACATAGCTTTTGGGGGTGTGTATATAGCATTTTACAAGCATTAATCAATTATTTCTCAGAGGTCTACTGAGAGCTAGGTAAGTATTATTACCCACCTTTTACAGTGAGAAGCTGAAGCAGAAAGAGCAGGTAACTTGGCTGCGACTACGACTACATAGGGAGTTGGTATAAGAGCTGGGATTGGAGCACTGGCTCCCAGTGCCGTACCTCAGAGCACTGGACCATGGTTTCCTATTAATTTGTAGCCAGTGTAATAGACTTCAATAGGAATAGAATCAAGTGGTATGGCTGCTGTTGCTGCTTCACTGGAATGTGATGTTTCTCACATAGCACTTGCAAAACAACTTATTTATGAACATCAAGCTGATTTTCATTCATTCATTTTGCCACACACCTTCCCAGGTTATACGGCTCTATGTGGTACAAAGGACTGGCTTTTTCACAATCATTTATTATACCTGTCAGAGTTCTGGAATAGATACATACCTCTTTGTATTATTTTCTTTCCAGTCTCTCTCTGAAGTGTTGCAAATCCATATCATACAAATTGGAATATGAATTTGCTACTGTCTCTCAACAATTCTTTACTCCATAGTTTTATCCAAATCTATCATATCAGCTGGTGAGAAGATGAGAACTTCTGTTCAGGATACACTGGGAGATTGAAGGGATGCAAAAGGTCCTAACATTTGCTAGCAATTTACCTGAAGCTAAACAAAAACTAGCATTGCTTCCTTTGTTTTCAGATATATATACAACACATTTTCTTTTTAAACAGGTACATAGCCCAAGACCAACCAAATATATTACCATTCTCTTCCAGAGAATTACATGTACCTAGATACAGTTATCCACTTTAAAATGTTATTTATAACATGTAAATATTACACTGTATAACATGTAAATTTTTCTCTTCGAAACGTAAGTGGGCTTTTTGATGGACCTTGGCACCGGGACTAATATTATCTCTTTATATATAAATGTACTGATAATTAATTGCACATTATTTATGTTCAGTATGATAAGGTATCTCCCCAGCTGTAAAAGTTTACACAACTACCAGTTTACATGTTTTACAACCTTAAGCAAAGAATGTCAGACAAGAGGTGAAATGCAAAATTGGTTTGACGTTAATGTGTAGGAAAGTAAATAAGCTTTATGCAAGTTGGTTTTTATTGGTACTTCCAGGGAAACAAAAGTAAAACAGCACTGTAAATACTAAACACCTCAGATCTATACAGCCATGAAAGAATATATCACCTGATGGTCCTGGGGTGAGGGAGGCTGCAAAATAGACCATTAGGAGTGCTAATAATGCCTCAATAGCTCTAGAGTTCACACTTTGGTAGAATATTAACATAAATGACAGTTCACTCTGGTTTATATCAGGAATTACTCAGATATTCTGTGCATCGATTGGAAAGCGACCAGAACCACGTGAGCACTAAACTTGCTCCATCTGAGCACTAAAAACAGTCTGCAGACCACAACTATGGCAGCTTGTCAAAGGGGGTGGAGACTGATCCGAAACCCATTAAAAATGAATGGAACGAGTCCCATTAATTTATCTGGGCTTTAGATCAGACCATGAAGTGGTCTCTCATGTAGGCAGGTCACTGAGCAACAGGGAGTCTTTGATTTCTTGTCTAAAGCTGGTATCTTCAATGACATCAATAAAGTAATTCTTAGCAGGGAAACTTCAGAGCTGTCCAGAATGAGGAAATGTCACCAGGGAAATAACCTACTCTCTCCCTAAAGTATAAAAACACTCCCCATTTTGAGATACTTCCTTGTTTACCTTGCAGCAGTGGGTATCAAGTGCCAGCCAGCAGCTCATTAACAGAGCTTGCCTATAAGAATTCTGTAACTGTTCTGTGCTTTTGCACTTGATCATCTGAAACCTTTAATCTTTAGTGTAAGCAATTTACACTATGTGGTAAAGCAAGCAATCTAACTAAGAAGCCCTTCAGCAAATTGGGAATGTAGAACAAATGGACAAAGAAAAAAGAGAGATGAATCTCTGTTCTTAATACCGGATTGGATGAAACCCCTCTTTATATTTTCATTTGTCTTTTCCTAGACAAGGTATACCTATAGCCTACTGCATATGCTTTTTAAACGGATACTGACGTGCTACCCAGTATCTGCTTAGTGTGATATTTAAATAATAACCGTGTCACCCTATTGTGAGAATGGTTTCAAGAACGTGTCAGAAATTTTTCTTCTTTGCAAAAGAGTGCCCCAAAATCATCCAGCATACGCACAGAGTGAGATACACTATAACTGCTGACTACACAAGAATTCTGGGGAAAATGCACTCACAGGAGACAGTCTTGGTGACTAAGTTTATTAGATGGATATGAAACCAAACCAAGAACTAATTAAAAGAAAAAAAGATCCTGCTGCATTTATCAGAATACATTTGAGACATAAACAGGTAGAACCTGCTTCCTCTTAATCCAGCCACAGCAGGATTGATCTATACATATTAGAATCAGTTTTTCATAGTAATTGACCACTCATCTTACTCCATCCAGGCATTGCTTCAGCTGCAGAAAAAAGTCACAGGGGAAAAAAAAACCACTGACCTTTGGGTTAAAATCCTTTTCACAGGATTTATTGTCAATACAGCATCTTTTAATACTCCAAAGACCTTTCTTAGGTTCATAGACTCAAAGGCCAGAAGGTTCCATGGTAATCACAAAAGTGGGTGACTGGGTGGCAAAATGGCTGATAAAAATCAGGTAAGTGCAAAGTAATGCGTACTGGAAAACATAATCCCAACTATATATACAGAATGATGGGGTCTAAATTAGCTGTTAGCACTCAAGAAAGAGACCTTTGAGTCATTGTGGCTAGTTTTCTCAAAACATCTGCTCAGTATGCAGTGGCAGTCAAAAAAGCTAAGTGTTAGGAATCATTAGGAAAGGGATATATAATAAGACAGTAGGAATCATAATACCACAGTATAAATCCATGGTATGCCCACATCTTGAATATCATGTGCAGTTCTGGTCACTCCATCTCAAAAAAGATATATTAGAATTGGAAAAAGTCCAAAGCTGGGGATGCCGCTAACCGTGTCACAGGTGGGGTTGGACCTATCTCCCCTTAAAGGGTCAATCACCCAGTGACAATTAGGAAAAAATGGTAACCTATCTTTCGTAACTGTTGTTCTTCGAAATGTGTTGCTCATGTTAGGTGTGTGTATGCCCACGTGCACAGCTGCTGGAGATTTTTCCCTTAGAAGTATCCATAGGGCCAGCTCTAGTGCCCCCTGGAGCTCTGTGCTCATGCGCCAGTATATGGGGCACCACTGGTCCCATGCCCTCTCAGTTCCTTCTTGCTGTCAACTCTGACAGAGGGATAGGAGGGTGGGTAATGGAATGGACATGATCAACTCATCTCAAAGAACAACAGCTATAAAAGGTAGGTAACTGTTTTTTCTTCTTCGACTGCTTGCTCATGTCAATTCCATGTTAGGTGACTCACAAGCAGTATCCCTGGAGGTGGGCTTGGAGCTCAAGGACATGCTGTTTGCAATACTGCTCTACCGAAGCTGGTGCCATCTTGCGCCTGCTGAATGATGGTGTAATGGGGTGCAAAGGTATGGACTGAAGACCAAATGGCAGCTCTGCAGATGTCCTGGATCGGTACCTGCGCAAGGAAGACCACTGGCGAAGCTTGCGCTCTGGTGGAATGGGCAGTCACGGTGGTGACACCCCTGCTTGTTCATAGCAGAACTTGATGCAGGCAATTATCCACGAGGAGATTCTCTGAGAAGACACTGGCAGATCTTATCCGCCACTGTGACGAAGAGCTACGTCGACTTACAGAAGGATTTGGTCCTCTCGATGTAGAAGGACAAGGCCCGCAAAACATCCAGAGACTGTAACTGACACTCCTCATTAGTCTTGTGAGGCTTTGGAAAAAAGACCGGCAGGAAGATGTCCTGATTATTGTGGAACTGACACCACCTTAGGTAAGGAAGCTGAACCTGGTCCTTGTAAAACACTGTATAACGGGGTTCAGACATCAAAACTCTGATCTCGGAGACCTGTCGGGCTGAAGTGATTGCCTCCAGGAAGGAGACCTTCCATGAGAGGAGCAGCAGAGAACAAGATGACAGCAGCTCAAAGGGGGGACGTGCGAGCCTTGACAGCACCAGGTTTAGGTCCCAAGCAGGGATAGGGTCACAAACTTGCAAGTATAGCCTTTCCAGACCTTTCAGGAGCCTGATCATCATGTCATGAGAGAAGACTGATCTACCTTGGACTGGAGGGTGGAAGACCGAGCTGCCAAGTGAACTTGATTGACAAAAGGGCCAGGCTTTGGTGCTTGAGATGAAGCAGGTAGTCTATGATGGATTATAGCGAGAACCATGAGGGAGAAAGACTGTGGCCTGAGGCTCAACAGGTGAAGCGTTTCCAGCTAGGTAGCTCGCCCTGATGGAGGGCTTCCTGCTACCCAACAGGATGTGCTGGGCTTACACTGAGCAGATCTTCCTCCCATTCCTCTGCATTCAGCCACACAGATGCCACAGAGTCAGGTGCAGGGACGCTAGGTTTGGGTGAAGAAGACAGCCTTGCTTGGTTCTGCGAGAGCAAGTCTGGTAGGAGCAGGAATGCTAACAGGATCATTATCGAAAGTTCCAGCAGCATGTGGAACCAGAGTTGGTGCAGCCACACCGCAGCTGTCAGGATGATCTTTGCCTTGTTCTGCTTGACCTTCAGGAGGACCTTGTGAACCAGGGGTATCGGCAGGACGGCATATAGTAGTCGGACAGGAAACATCTGGCGAGCCCACAGATCGAGCAAAATAGCTTACATTTTCTGTTCTGTCTGAATACAAACAGGTCCTCCTGGGGAGTCCCCCACCTCTCAAAATCACATTGACAACCTCTGGGTGGCGTGACCACTCGTGGAAAGAAGAGAAGGATCTGCTGAGGAGATCTGCCAGCACATTCTGGGCACCTGGGAGGTGCAACGCCACGAGATGAATGGCATGCTGCACACAGAAGTCCTATAACTGGAGAGTCTCTTGACACAGGACCGACGAACAAACTCCGCCTTGCTTGTTGGTGTAGAACATGAGGCAGTATTGTCCATTAAGATCTGCACCACTCTGCCCATCAGGTAGGGAAGAAACGCCTGGGAGGCCCAGAGTATTGCTCTGAGTCCCCTGACATTTATATAGAGGGAGAGATCCTATTGGGACCAGAGACCCTGCATACTGAGGTTGCCAAGGTGGGCTCCCCACCCCAGATCCAAAGTGTCTGAGACCAACGTCACTGATGGGGATGGGGCTACAAAGGGAACCCCTTCCATCATCGATTGTGAGTCCGCCCACCAAGTCAGGGATGACAGGTCCTATAAACTCTATTCTCTGAACTAGGGTTAGAGTTGATTTCTGTTAGTTTATAAGCAGGCCCAGCTCTTAACAGGTGGCTTGTACTAAGGTGAGGCTGTACTGGACCTGGGCTCGTGATCTGTCTCTGACAAGCCAGTCATCAAAGTATGGACAGATCTGCATGCTTTGACATCTCAGGTAAGCGGCCACCACCCCCATGCACTTTGTGAAGACTCTCCGAGCGGACGATAGGCTGAAGGGCAGTGCCGTGAATTGGTAATGGCGCTGACCCATCATGAATTAGAGGAATCTTCCGTGTCCATGAAAAATAGAAACATGGAAATAGGCATCCTTTAAGTCGAAGGTGGCATACCAGTCTCCTGGATCCAGGGAGACCATGCGAAATTTCCACTTCTTGAGATATTAGTTGAGGTGATGCAGATCTAGGATGAGCCTGAGGCCCCCTTTGGCCTTCGGGATTAGGAAATATCGGAAGTAAAACCCCTTCCCCCTCAGTTCTTGAGGAACTTCCTCTACAACTCCTACCTGTAGGAGGGTTTCCACCTCCTGGATGAGGAGTTGTTCATGAGAGGGGTCCCTGAAGAGGGATGGGGAAAGGGGGTGGGAGGAAGGGATGGAGGAAAACTGCAGGGTGTAACCAGCTGTTATGCTGTTGAGCACCCAATGGGTTGAGGTAACCTGGGCCCATGCAGTGAGGGAAGAAGATAAACAGTTCAGAAATAAATGGGGGGAGGGATCCTGAGGCAAGTCCAGTACACTGTCCTCGGGTGCACCCTCCAAATGTCTGCTGTGGACCACCTGGGTGTCATGTGGAGCCCAACTGGGAGGTTGAGGAGGATGGAGCAGGTCAGCAGAATTTAAAGCCTCTGTCTCTTTTCTTCTACGGTCCTTACCGAGGTGGACCTGAGAATCTAGGCAGTGGTGGTGGATGGAAATGTCTCCTAGTGTCCAGGCCTAAGGAGCCCTGGTGTACTTCAGGACATGCAGCTCGGTATCTGTCGACTCTGAAAACAGAACACTGCCCTCAAAAGGGTAGGTCCTGAATAGATTGCTGCACCTCGTAAGAAAGCCCAGAGGACTGCAGCCACAAACTGTGCCACATAGACACAGCTGAGGCCATTGACCTGGACCCCAAATCAACTGCATCCAGTGTTGACTGGTGCCGATATGATGATAACTGGTGCCGAGGAGATGGAGATCAACGTTGTGAAGCCAGGAAAAAGGCTCTGGCTACTGTCTGGAACTCCTCCATAATGGTCAGAAATTCTTGTCTTGAATCCTGAGGCAAGGAATCCTAAAATTTGGCCACATAGTCCCCAATATTATAAATATGTCTCCCCAGCAATGTCTGCTAGTTGGAGATCCTGAGTTGGAGGCTGGCTGTCGAAGAAATTTTTTGACCAAACAAGTCCAGCTTCTTTGAATCCTTATTTTTGTGTGTGGTGCTCTGCCTGTCTCGCTCATTCGCGGCAGACACCAACAGAGACCCAGGGGTGGGTGAGAGTACAAGCAGTCATAACCTTTGGCTGGGACATAATGCTTCTTTTCTGCCCTTTTCGATTTGGAGACAGAGAAGATGGGGTCTGCCAGAGGGTCTTGACCAATTTCAGCACCCCTTCGTGGACTGGCAGCACAATCTTAGAAGTGGCCCCAGCCGCCAGCATGTCAAAGAAGCTAACTGTAGACTCCTTCAGCTCCTCTGCCTCTAATCCTAAATTTGAGGCAACTCTTTTAAGGAACTCCTGGTGAGCCCAAAAGTTGTCTGGTGGGAGCGGGTGGGCAGGACCAGCGACCACTTTGTCTGGGGATGATGAGGACAATGGTAATGCCAGGGGCGTGACTGGAACCCCCTCTTCAATCAGGGTAATTTCCCCCGTAGCCGAGGTATGCACCTTGGTACCGGCATCGGAGTCAGGCTCCTGCATCTGGGCAGGCGGGCGGTGCCGTGATCCGCTTCTCAGATGTGGCTGCTGATGACCTATGGGAGTAATTAGAGGAATCCCCCACAGGTTCCAATATTGCCAAATGTGCTAGTCGTTGCCCTGGTGGCCAGACTCCCACCGCAGGGCCAGCACCGAAGTCCAGTGCATACAGCGACCAATGCTTCCATGGTTGGGGAGGAGTCCTCCCTTGGAGACCGCTGTGGGGCTGTGGGTGCCTCCCTCTGCTGGCTATGATGGGAGTGGTGCCAGGGTGGGGTGGGGACCTGCGATGTGGCTTTGTGGATTGATACCACGGAGGCAGGGATCGGTGCTGAGATGGTGGAGAGCATTGAGGAGTCAGGGATTGAGGAGTCGGGACCAGTGCTGGAGTCGGTGACCCATGCCAAGAGGTTGGCAACCAGTGCCAATATGCCAGAAATCAACATTGTGAGGCCAGCAATACGTGTCGTGGAGCCAGATGACTGGGAACGAGGATTTGGGGATGGGGGCCACAGAGTTGAAGACCGAGGTCATGGTGTAGGAGACCAGTGCCAGAATGCTGGGGACCGCTGCCAGGTGAGTGAGCATTGCGACAGGCCCATGGGGGGTTTCCCCTTGGAGGGGGCTGCGTTTGCTGACTCCGAAGTCGAAGAGAGGTCTTGTGATGTGGGCAGCACCAATAGGGCTATCAGGTCCCTGGCCACCTGAAATGCCTCCGGTGTTGAAGGAGATAACAGGCGCAAGGGCCTCCAGGCACTCCCAGGAGTTGGTGGTGGTTCCCTTTTTGGGCTTGGAGCCTTAGGTGGGGATTGTGTCTCTTGAGCTCAGCAGATGGCAAGTGGCCCGGCTCGGGTCCTTCACCTGCCACCCCTTTCTTATCTTTCTTTGGCGTGGGGGAGCACTCTCGTTCAGCACGCTGCCTCCTGTGTCTCGGCATCGGCGATGGTGAATGGTGTCGTTGTGAGCCCAGTGCTGGTGGAGCACTCTGTATCAAGGTCGAAGTGCTCAGCACTGAATTGGAGTGGGATGGCTCCAAGGCCAGTCTAAGGGCCACCTCTATTAACAGGGCTTTCAGGCAAATACCCCGTCCTTCTGTATGCACTGCCTGAAGCGCTTGTTGACTTGCGCTTGTTGTTGCGCTTGCACTTGTTGACTTGCGTTTCCCACCAGGCACTTTAAGTAACTTGTGGGGCGGGGGGTTGCTCACTGGCATGGGCTTGTGACAGACAGCACACAATTTGAAATCCGGGGACTGGGGCACACCCCATCCCTGAACAACATCCCTGATGGAACCACTATCTATCCTAACTTATCTAACTACTCACACTAACATATAACTATATACATGAATTGTATAATGAAAAACCACTAGGAGCTCTTGCAAGTCGCAAGAGAGAGAGGCGTTCCAGCAACCATCATGGGCGGTCAGAAGGAACTGAGAGGGTGTGGGCCCGGCGGCACCCCATATACTGGCGAATGAGTACAGGGTTCTAGGGGGTGCCAGAGCCGGCCCTAAGGATACCACTAAGAGAAAAATCTCCAGCAGCCATGTACATGGACACACACACCTAACATGGAATCGACATGAGCAAGCACTCTAAGAACAACTATTTTTAGACAGAAAAATGAGTTTTCAGAAAAACAAAAATTTTCCATGAAAAGCAGACACTTCTTGTGAAAACTTTCATTTATTATTTATTTTAAATAAAAAGATCACTCAAAAAATAAAATATTTTGGCCAAAAACTGAAATATTTTGCTTTAGAAATGCTGCCATGGTGCCTCATGAGAGTTGTAGTTCAGTGATGTTACATCTCCATTCTCTATGGGCCACGCTTCCTGGCTGAACTGCATCTACCACTTTCCTTTTCCAAAACGGGACATGCAGTCTGTTCTGGGAGACTGGCCTGTAGAGGAGAATAGCAGCTTGAGGCATCCAAACTACAGCTCCCATGAGGCACCGTTTTCAAGTTGAAATATTTCAGTATTTGGATTTCTGCTCAAAAAGTTAAACTTCTTGTGGAAAAAACCCTCTAACTTTTCAACCATTCTAATCACTATGTATTCATCTCCAAACAAAATCAAAGTGTCTAATAAGTACTCCCAGAAAATAATCTGTGCAAGTTAGTGCAAAAGAAGACCATCAGAATTTTCTAGGTGCACTACAAAAACACCAATGAACGTTTATTAAAAAAAATATGCTGACTGAAAAGAAAATTCAATATTTTGATTCTCCACTACTGTTAATGGAAGAGCTGAAATATTAAATGAGAAGAAAAATATTTATTGACTGAGCCTTGGCATTTTTGGGATCTGCGTAGGGAGTCTTTATGTCTATTCTTGACCATTAACCATTTTTGTAGATGCGAGTGCTGTGTAACGAAATAGATTAAGTCTCCTCTCAGTTTTGCATGTCACAAATGAACTACTGGTCTCAACCTAACTCCTGCTGGACATGTCCACCTCATATAAGCAACTGACAATCTATAGTTATTTGGCAGTTACTGCTCACAGTTTTGCCCTGCTAAGAGCAGAAAAAGCAGAGTTGCTCAAGATTGAGACAAAGAGCAGTCTCCCTCGATTGGGAGAATTTGCAGATCTACTGTAGTTGCACTGTGGGCCTGATCCAAAGCCCAGAGAAGTCTGTGGGAATTTTTCCATTGACTTCAGCGAGCTTTGGATCATGCCCTACAATCTAGCTTTAGCCAGTGTTGTCACTTCTCATTTTGACGAGTGCTACTCGCACGTCTTCACAGGTAAAAAAAGAAACACTCATGCAAGCAAACTGACTCTTGTTGAATTTGCATTCACTTTAAAGCACCACAGAGTACATAACCCTTATTCCTTATATTTGAATTTAGTGTTCAGGCTTATAATGCAAACTATAATAATAGGTACAAGGTTATGCGAATGAATCTACATCAATAAAATAGCCTTTTAAAAAGCGTTGCATTCTAACTGCAAATTAGCACAGGTAATCACCATTTTCAAGAAATATATTCCACCTGCTCCTGTGGGAGCACCAGTACCTACTACCAACAAAGTAAAACCACAGCATTTTGCAGAGAATAACATTAAGTATCAGTACCACATACGCACTGTTGGCCCCATATTGATACAACTTAATATAGAAAAAAGCTGTATCTAAAACTTTGGAGTAATGAGATTGTCACGTTGTCTTGGCTGGCTCACAAGCATGAGTGCAAACCTTGGGGCAGACTGTTGAGAAATAGGCAGGGGCATGTGCAAGGAAGCTACCCAATCAGTGGTGGCATAGAACTCCTCTGCGCTGGGGTGGAGAAAGCGAGCTTGTCCAGCCCCAGGCTGGGGGGCATAACAGCTCCACCAGCCCTGGACTAAATCAGCTCCTCTGGCCACGAGGGGGTGGGAGGGGAGGAGAGGGGAGCCAGCTCCTCCAGCTGCAGTGGGGGATGGGGGGAAGAGAGGCAGCTCCTCCGGCATGGATGGGAGGGGAAGGCAGTTCCTCTGGCTGCGGGGGACACAGAAAGTGCCACTCCAAAAGTAGTCAAGTTTTTATTCCTGTCCATGCCCCTGGAAGTAGGGCACAAACCCCAAATTGGTTGCAAGTCCTATACTTAGATTTCACCAACCAAGTAGCAAGTATGAACATCTCATGCACTCATTTTTATTTCCTACCCCCAGAGTTTAAACTTATGGGAGTGTTCACCCGGAGGTCTCTCTTCATAGCTGTGTGGGTGAGGAGCAATCAAAAGTTCATGTTTCACAATGGCTCATTTGCTTTCAATGGGGCCTTCTTGTGTGCAAGACCAGCACTTTACATTAATTAATGCTTCTTTCTTGCTGGTGTTACACAGTGGTTTAAACTGCAAACGCTCAATATAACTTTATACTATGAGATACAGATAATATAAGTGAGATTATTATATGCAGTGTCCTGCAATCATTTCATAAACACTAACCACATTCTTATAAACACAACATCTATTTTAACAATGCTAACACATGAGAGCCAAACTGTTTTCCAGCTATGCATTTGTCAATGTTCAGTGAGGCCCAGTGGCCTTGGCATGAGCTGCCACCTGGTACGCCAGTGTCACAGAGGTCAATAGACAGTTTCACATTACCAATCGTAATGCACTATAATCCCAGCCTATAGCAGGTCTTACCTTAGTATCATTCATTCATTTTATCAAATAGTAATCTAGCAGCTTTACATGAATACTTTACAGATCTACCTTGTGCCACATACAAATATGTCTCCTTTCATCTAATCCCACATTTCAATTTGTCTCTCCAGTATCTTCATCTGGATGTTTTTGCCATTAAAATAGAAGTTTAACAAGGCCAAAACTGAAACTCTTACCTTTCTTCTGAAGCCATGTCCACTCTTCTCATTCTTTGTCACTTTTGAATGAGTCACCATCATCCCAATCACTCAAGTCAAAACATAAAATCTATCTTTCACTCTTTCCTCTCCCTGGACACAGACAAGCTGTGTTCAAACTTTGATGTTCCTTCCTGCATAAAATTTGTAAGAACAAATGTTTTCTCTATTCACACAACCAGAATGCTTACTCATTATCTGCTGTCTTGATTAGTGTGATTGTCTCCTCTATATCTACAGCCTCCCTATCTCTCACATTGCACCCACTCTCTTCCCAGACTATACAAAATGTAAATACCAAATTAATCTTTCTTCCTTGTTGTTCTGACCATGTCTACCCCCTTGCTGAATCCCTCCACTTTCTACCCAACCTACCCTTAAAGCTTTTTGTCCCGACTTCCAAGGCCCTTTGTAGCTTTGCCCTTCCCTGAATCTCCATTCTTGTCTCTTCTTGCATTGCTTCTCTGCTCCACCACCAATGCCAGTTTCAACTGCCACTTATCCACACCTCATACAAACATTTTTGTATTACCACTTATGCTTGAAATGCCTCCACCACAATTTGTAAGAGGGTCTCAAAAATCTCCTTAAGACTCATTAATAATTTCTTGTAAGCATTGTAAAAAGAAAACTAATAGTTTGCGGAGGAGTGTCACAAGGTGTCCTGGCCCTGTGAGGAGAAACCGTGACATCAGATGAGCCCAGGTCTGACAAGTTAATCCACACCCCGAAAGTACATGTAGTGTAGTTGATGTGTACATAGTCAATTAAAAATATAATGTATATATGCACATTATTGTCGGGGACTCGAACCCCAGACGGCACGATTCGTTGTCTGACCGCAGAGAGACAGGCAACACCAGCAAAGTCCAAGTATAAGCTCTTTATTGAAGAGTGCACACAACAATAGAGAGCAGCCCGTCTCCAAAGAGAACCAGCTACCTCTTAGGTAAAACTAATAGGTTTTTATAGACAGGTCCGTCGTGTCACAGATTATTCATGAAATAGCCCAAACTCCCTCCCCTTTGTTAGTTAAAAGTTCTTTATCATGCATGCATACCTATCCCCTATTGTATATAGCTTTTTGTAAGTCGTTATGCCTCCCCAACTTTCTTATCAATCCAGTTGTCAAACAGGAGATGAGGAGTTAAGAACATACATGAAACAGAAACAGGGAGCGGAGACAGTGTGTCTCCTTCTCATTCTCAGAACATCTGGTACGATAATGCAGGAATGCAGGTCTCCTCCTTAATTCACTCCTTGCAACTTAACAAGCATTCTTTCATCCTACCTATCTCATTCAGGAACTTTCCGAGCATTCCTGCATTGGCCTAACTCTGGTTCAGTTGACATAACTGTTTCATGTTAAAATTTTCCTAACAGTCCCCCCTTTGTCCCCAGAGTGCCATGCGGAACTCTTGGGACACACTGGCCACTGTAAGTGGTGAGTTGGAAATATCCACTAGTTGGTAGGACACAGCTTAGTACCCATCCAACAGCCACATCTTAGCATAACATACAAAACTATTAAACCACAAATAATTACCACAGCACTGAGAAGCAGGTTATGTAGCCAGCCACCTATATCTGGAATTCAGTTGAAAAATTGCTTCACTACGAGTCAACCCGCTCTCCTCCATGGTCTTTTGCAACTTGTATAAGGTGGTTTGCTCTTTTCCAGGTGGCGTTATAAACATCTGGAACATATACACAGCATTCCTGCCCGATTAACGCACATGTTCCTCCCTGAGAGGCCAGCAAAATATCTAACGTCAAGCGGTTCTGGAGAACCATCTGCCTTAGTTTTTTTTGCTCAGTTGCTAAATCTATCAAGGCCTCAGCAGTAGTATGTGCCATTACCTCCAACACTCCCTGAAGTCTTATGACTCCTTCTCCAATGCGCCAAGTGGCAGCTCCACAGGCGACGACGAATCCCGCACAAGCACCTGTCCAATCGTTTAGGGCACGCCAAGTAAGGGGATGAGAGTCATTAATGTCTTCCTCAGCCCCTCTCACATTTCTGATTTTCCCTTTAGGAAGTCGTGCGCGATATACTACAGGTGGTTGTAACCAAGCCAAATAGCAAGAGCCACTCCATGAAGGAGGGAGGGCTAGGTATGCCTTGTTACCACACACCCAGTATACTTCAAAGAGAGTAAGAGTGACTTTAGACCAGGTATTATTAATACGTCTGTACCATCCTGTCCAAGATGGGAAGAGGGAGAATTTAGTCACAGAGGCATTGGAAGAACATAAGCACATAGTATGAGTTGTCAGGTTATACTCAAGCGTGCAATATATAACGTAGTGTTCCACCAATTTGTGACCTTGATACAGGAAATGTTCTTCCCCATGTAAGCTGCACTTGTTACCTGTGAAACTGTGCCATGCAGAGGTACTAGAAGTTGCCCCATCCAGGAGAGGGATATTAGGACCTCTCTTACTCCCAAAATGAGTGCCATTAAAGTAAGCTTTGCACTCACTATTACCTAATGCTATTTTCCCTTCTTTTAAGAAGCACCATTGACCAACTTGTTTCCAAACTATTAGATACTTGCTTTTAGAGATGCCGGTATCAGCCCAGGTAATATTTAAATTGCCTGAGGAATCCTTTCAGGAAGGGGTCCAGGTCATATTCATTGCACTAAGGGGAATAGGGACCATGGGAAGACCCTTTTGGCTATTGGCTGGCATTAATGAGCACACCCAGCATGAAGTATTTTGTAGGGCTGGCATACGAGCTTTCATTTCATGGGCAAGGCGTATAAATGTGTTAGCAGATAAACTTTTTCCATTGGGAAACGAAGGGAAATGCTTTTAGGAGTACAGGATATTTGGGCATGCAATTTACATAACAAGTCCCTTCCCAGTAGGTTCACCAGACCATTCATTAATAAGAAGGAGTGCTGAACAGAAAAGGGACCTAGAGTGGCCATACAATTTTTGGTCATATAATGTCGTTCAGGTTTTCCAGTGACTCCCACTACATATTTTTCCACTTCACTCTTTGGTGTCGCCCCCTCAGGTATAGCCGAATGTGTGGCCTCCGTGTCCATCAATAATTCATAAGTTTCTTGTCCTATTTTTAGGGGGACCACTGGAAATAGAGCATCACATTTAAATTGTATCATTCTGGCCTCATAAACCTCAGGGCCCCAGGGGAGCGGCGCCTCCCTTCATTTATGGTCTACAAAGAATTGACCTACTATCTCAGGCCTACAGTCAGCCTTTTGCCTATGGGGACATTCTTGTTTCCAGTGTCCTTCCTCATCACAGTAATGGCATCCATCACATTCCGTATCCATACCACCTCCGCACCCCGCTTGTCCTCGAATGAATCCACCCCTTTCCCTTCCAGTGAGTCCTCCCTGGGAACTGTGATTCCACCTGCGGCCCCTTTCTCTGCCTCCCGACATGGCCACTGCCAACAGCGACACTTGATCCTTCATCTCTTTTAGTTTTTCCTTCCTTTTCTCCTTTTTCCTCTTTTCTTCCCTCCCATTATAGATTCGGGTTGCGATACTAATTACTTTAGGTAGGCTTTTTCCTTGCATTCCATTCGGGTGTTCCCTAAACCTTTTTGCAATGTCCTTTGCACACTGTGCCATAAACACTATCTTGATCATTTCCTTTTCAGAGTCTGATTCTAAATCTAGGTTGCTATGTTTCCTCACCTTGTTGGTTAATCGGGTACAAAAATCGGAGGGGTGTTCATTAGGGAGTTGTACGCATACCGTAACCTTACTCCAATTCGGGGTAGCCTTCCCCGCTGCCCTTAGCCCATGCAAAATAGCTTGTCGGTATTGACTCAATCCTTCTCTTCCCCCAGCTGGGTTTGGATCCCAATTAGGCTCAGCGGTGGGCATAGCTCCCCAAGCTTGCCGAGTTTGGTGAAATGCTGCAGCTTTTTCTTTGACTTTTTGACGTTCATCCTCGGTTAGGAAGGTGTCCATCAGTTGATTTACATCTGCCCATGTCGGTAAGTGGATAGAGAAAATAGTTTGGAACATTCTCTCTACCGCTTCGGGGTTATCCTGAAGATGCGGCATAGAATGCTGCCAATTTAATAAATCTGCAGTTGTAAACGGAGTGTGGGTAAGCACCATTTGAGTCTGCCCGCTAACTTGTGGAACAGGGTAAGCCCGCAAAGGAGCTTGGAGGAGTTTTGCACTTGCAGGGGACCCAGAACCAAAGGGTCCCCTGAAAGTTCCAACAATTTCTCCCAATGTATCAGAAGGGCCCGCTCCTTGGGCATAGCCCTTCTTCTCCCCTTTCTTCCCATCCTCCCCCTTTGTTCGTTTGCTCCGCCTCTGTGGTACCCCCATCGGGATATACTCATCTTCTTCTATCCGAGTTTCTGGGGCGCAGGGCGGGGAAGATTTAGATTCTTCCATACAAACAGCTTCAAAGGCCATGCATCCTTCTTTTGGCTTATAATTATACCATACAAACAGATAATCCATTTGTCCCAGTCTAAGATCGACCAAAATGTCTCTTAAGGAATCCATCCCGTCTGCGAAAAAGGTTCCGCAGGCTGGCCAATCTTTAGTCGGGACAAATGAGTGGTGAAGGCTGGCCATTGAACCTGACACAGATTTTTCATTTTGATTTCTCATTAGTTAAACCAGTGGTTTCAGAGATTCCCTTCCAATCTCTGAGTATTAGAGACAATGGGGCGTCCCCCGGGCATTTACTGCCAAATTGTCCCATCCTAGGTATAAAGGGGACTCAAACCGACAATCCCCAACTCTTATTATCAAGCGATCGCTTACCTCTCCAGGGACTCGAACCCAAAAGACCTGGATCTGGAGCCTACTCAACAGGTAGGTGGACGTTGCTGGATTTCTACGGGCTTCAGCTGGTTCGCAGAACACGCCTTATTGCCGATGCAGGAATCAGATCATCGGCAAGGCTCCTCAAAGCCGGAGGATGCGCTCTGCGTTGCTTTTAGAGTCTGATCCTACGCTGGAGAGTCAGACGGGTCCCGGCGGAGTAGCCAATTTGTTGGGGACTCGAACCCCAGACGGCACGATTCGTTGTCTGACTGCAGAGAGACAGGCAACACCAGCAAAGTCCAAGTATAAGCTCTTTATTGAAGAGTGCACACAACAATAGAGAGCAGCCCGTCTCCAAAGAGAACCAGCTACCTCTTAGGTAAAACTAATAGGTTTTTATAGACAGGTCCGTCGTGTCACAGATTATTCACGAAATAGCCCAAACCCCCCTCCCCTTTGTTAGTTAAAAGTTCTTTATCATGCATGCATACCTATCCCCTATTGTATATAGCTTTTTGAAGTCGTTATGCCTCCCCAACTTTCTTATCAATCCAGTTGTCAAACAGGAGACGAGGAGTTAAGAACATACATGAAACAGAAACAGGGAGTGGAGACAGTGTGTCTCCTTCTCATTCTCAGAATATCTGGTAAGATAATGCAGGAATGCAGGTCTCCTCCTTAATTCACTCCTTGCAACTTAACAAGCATTCTTTCATCCTACCTATCTCATTCAGGAACTTTCCGAGCATTCCTGCATTGGCCTAACTTTGGTTCAGTTGACATAACTGCTTCATGTTAAAATTTTCCTAACATTATTAAAGTGCTACTTGGTTAAAGCTTGCATGTGTCTAGTACAGCAATGGTATTTTAGTTCATTTTAAGTCACTTTTAGGATTAGGAATAAAATGTAAGTATAGCTAAGAATATATACAGAAATCCATGACAATAACTTCTCTAAACTCCTTTGCTGGCTTCAAATTTGGCCACTGACTACAAAATATACAAGAAAGTCACTGTCAGGCTTTTACAAATTAGGAATCAAACATCCTCTCAAAAATGTCAATTGAATGGAAGCCTGCCTCTAGGAAATATGTCTCTCCAGCGACTACAGATGTACAAACACTGAAAGTTTTTGCTACCAATAGCACCCTATATCAAAGCCATCAAGAAATCCAGTCATATATTTCAGTCTTGCAGGAAGGATAAGAGTGGGAGATAACTGAATTCCATCTTGTATGACTTACTCTGTGATCTGAATATTTTGTACAAATAGAAGAAAAATATAATCAGCTAGAAAAATATATTGGGAAACTTTTGTATGAATTGTTACATGGATATTTTACTAGAATCTTACAATAAACAATTTAGTGTCTCCCCCATCACCTTCCTTTCTGTTTCTGGAATAATCTTCATATCATTTACTTCCAAATCATTAGTTCTGTGGGAGCAAATAAATTACAAATTAGAAATGAGGCAGAACGTATTCTTTTCTATTTAGTTTTTTGTACCATGTCTTTCACCTTGGTACCTGAATACATTAAATTCATGGGTGGAGGGTGTGTGTGTCCGTGTCCATCCAGAACCACTGTTTTGATTTAGGACAACATTTTCAAAAGTGATCAGTAATTTTGGGTTTCTCAGTTTTTGGGTGCTCAAGTTTATACGCTTTGAGGGAATCTGATTTTCAGAGCGTGAGTGCTCAGCACTTTCTAAAAATCCAGTTCCTCTAGGAGCTCTCAATTTGGACTCCACAAAATTGTGGCACCCAAATTCTCTAGCCACTTTTGAAAATCTCAAACTTTGTCCTTTCTGGAACTAGAGACCAGACATGAAGGTCAGAGATGTGACCTTTCCTAAACTGCAGAGATGTTTGGCACTGGTTTCGACACACCTCACTTACAAGCCATTAAATTATTATAAAATAAAATCTGATACAACCATTTAGAACATTTTGAGAATCAGCATTTTAAGTTTTGACAGCTTCAGTTTGTTACCAACGGTTATGTATCTTAACTGTATGGTTGAAGTTTGTTCTTTAGGTTTTTTTTTTCTCTCTTGCCCTCAGTGTCAGAGAGTGTATATGTTGTTGAATTGTGTAAGGATGCTTTCATGTTATTAGCTTGAAAGCTGGTTTTAAGTGCTAGCAGCTGATATACATAATTATTTGATGCCAGCAATGCTGTTACAGTAAAATAATACCAGAGCAAACAGTAACTTTTGTTTCATAGGCCTCAAGGAACTGTTGAGTTGCCTGCAGGATCTTCACAGAGTGGGTTTTCAATAGGTCCTTGCATCTTACTTGCACAGTTAAACATCACTGGGCAACTGCTTTGATAAGACAAATATTTCTATAAATTAAGGGATGGTTTTAAACTTCTCAAAGGTACAAAATACCATTTTTTCTTAACTAAGGAATCTCACCATAGTGAAATTTTCTTTAGCCTTATGTTGATATGGTAATTGTTACTATTTCAAAGTGTAACCGTAGCACAGTGAGGTTTCCTATTAATTACCACCTCCCTTCCTTTCCCCCAAAATCAATTCAAAAACTACATTCAAAGAAAACAGATGGAAAGTGACAATGAATTCAGATGGAAAGTGATGATTAAGCATCAAGCCTCCAAGAAATGCAAAAGGACTGAGTGTAATAAGCAAGCACAATCATAATTACTTTTGTCAAACATCTTTAATGTTCCAATAGTGTTATAAGTAAAATAAAACGGTCTTGCAGTACAGTATTCATTCTTATGGCCAATTTAGAGGACTTAAAACCAAAGTTGACAACAGTTAACAGATACCAGTGTAATACTTAAAAGAAAATCCTACAATTACAGATTTCCTCCACTTAAAGAATGCAAACAACAGGATTCTGTAAATGCCATTAGGATGGTGATAAAATGAATGGGAAAAGATGGCAATACATTTAAGAGATTGATTCAGCACATTTTAACCTGACAAAACTCTGCCTTCAATGGTCCCTTACAATATATGCTAACTACTTATGCTCAACAATCTGCTCCACCTTGCATTTGGCTGAGATGTTGGGAATATTTTACCTAGACGTTAAGAAGAGCTCTGTGTAGTTCAAAAGCTTCTCTCTCTCACCAGCAGAAATTGGTCCAATAAAAGATATTACCTCACCTACTCTCTCTAAAACTCCCACTGACTGTTTTCAATACAAGTTTTGCCTTGAAAAAGGGAGCAAGATCATGCCCTTAAGACCAAAATCTACTCTCCGCTACACAGGTATAAATTCCAAGTAAGGTAATACTAACAGAATAGAATTTGGCTTATGGGGAGTATAATTTACATAAAAAGGAGAATTTTAGGCTGATTCTATTAGCTTCTGTTAACTGAAGACTCTCTTTGATGTATTTATTGGTTTCAGAGTAACAGCCGTGTTAGTCTGTATTCGCAATAAGAAAAGGAGTACTTGTGGCACCTTAGAGACTAACCAGTTTATTTGAGCATGAGCTTTCGTGAGCTACAGCATCCGATGAAGTGAGCTGTAGCTCACGAAAGCTCATGCTCAAATAAATTGGTTAGTCTCTAAGGTGCCACAAGTACTCCTTTTCTTTTTGATGTATTTATGTTGCTCATAATTTCATTTTTATTTCAGGGAATGATTACAATGCAAATGCACATTTACAAGCTCCAACCAGGGCCGTCCTTAGGATTTATGGGGCCCTATGCACTATTATTAAACTGGTGCCCCTGTGCCCGATGGCAGTCCGGGCTCACATGTGTATTTTAGATAAGGGTGGTCTTTTGAAGGATTTATTAAAAAAAACTATATGTCCGAAGATCCAAGCATTTAAGGCTAAAGATGAATACTCAGATTGTGCATCTAAAAATCTATGCAAGGATTTTTTAGAGATATGATTTTATAATCTTCAGCAACACATTAACGAAATATTTTTAAAGCAAATTTTAAACTAAGGTCCTGTAGACTAACATGTTCTGAGTAAATATTACAGTAATGCACAACTGTTTTTCTCAGTAAATTCAGAAACTGACAGTACATCGCTGGGGTTGGCAAATGCCTGTTAAATGGCTTCATTACCACTTGAATGGCTCTTTAACAGTTTCATTGTTGTGCTAATAGGTCTGGCAGGCTGGAAGTCTTTTTCACTTTTAAGTACTAGATCCCCTCCAGAGGAAAACTCAACAGGCTACAGCAGCCAGCTGTGGTGGGAGCCTGCAGGAGAACAGGGATAGGAAGAGGCGGAAGGGTGGACACTAAGACACAAGGGTGCCCCAAATTTTCAGGTGCCCTATGCAGCCGCATATGCCTAAGGATGGCCCTGGCTCCCATCTTGACAATTTCAACACAATTAAATTATCTTTAAAAGTATTTTAACACATGGTTTCCCTCTCCTCAACTGCTTTTTTGTTTCCAGGTAGGAACATGAAGCAGATTTTTCATAGTCAAACGAAATGTTATTCCAATAACTGGTGAATGCCTTAGCCTGGATAGTTAACAATATACTTAATTCAATTTAACTCAGTACATGAAGACACAGCTTTGGGCAAGGCAATGATCAGTGAACTGTCATAATTTATCACAGATTAATTTAAGGCACAATCAGTATTAAAGTTCTTTAAAGCAAAAACTGTACCAGAACCCTAAAAAATATCAATTGCATTTTAAAATAGAGTAGCAGTGTGATTTTTGTGGGGATGTACGTCTTATTTTCTAATAAGGCCACTGGACAAGTAAAACAATTTTATGTCCTATTTACAGTTTTGTTGCATTTTTTTAAAATAGTTGTAAAACTGAATATATATTTAAACAGAAGAGCAAGTTACCAAAATAGAGAAACAGCATATACCCCCCAAAACAGTTTATGTGGGGGGAAATAAATATTTTTGCACTTTAAAAGTACAACCAGGAATTTTAGCATTTATGACAACCTGTGATGATTCTTTGTACACTAAAGTAACTGTTAAACTAACACCTGGGAAAACCTTAGTGGTGAGTATCTCACATTTTAAATTAAGCAATTATTCTGCATTTGCTATACTATTTTCAGTGAATTTAAGACTGGTGCACTCTATACATTTATACTTACTCTTACTGTAAAGAGTGCAGTAAATTTCAAATACATTAATTAAGTCACCCACCACGTGTCTCTAATATTCTGGGACCAACAAGGCTACAACAACACTGCATTCAAATACATTAAGTTACTTATAGAGTGAAAGACTTTCAAATGAGTTAATGCAGTCAGAAAGGCCTTTGTCACCATGTGGCTGGACTACATCACTGCAATCTACCTGCACATAAAGCAGTCAGCCATCAAGAAACGACGACAACTAGTACAGAATTGAAGGTGACATCCTGTCTTCTTAGCAGCCTAGCATACCACAAGCACATAACTGTCCTCTTCTCTCTACATTGGCTACCCATAGAATACAATGTCAGACTTAAGGGATTGATCCTTATCTTCAAAGCTTGCAATGGCCTGAGCCCAAGTTACCTAAAAAATTGCCTAAAGCTTCAGATGAGAAGCATGATTGACAACTCTTTTCCTCAGCAAAAAGGATTTGTCTACCACAAGGGAAAAGCCTGTTTGTGCAGGAGACAGATCTTTCTTGGGAACTGGTCCAAGACTGTGACGCAAACTCCTGCTGAGTCTAAGAACAACTACAATCCCCATCACTTTGTCCAAGTGAAAGGAGTGCTTTTCTGACTTGACCTTTGCTAATACAAAGAGATAGTGATGTGTACATAGGACATACTTAAATTTTTAAAAATTCCTGGGGATAGGGAGACTAGAAAGAGCCACATGTGACAGATGATAGTTATGTTGCTTAATGCACTTTTGCAGCTGTGAAAACAAGTTCACCATTTTTGAAACATTTAAGATGTTCACAGTTTAACTAAAATGACACTGTTAAGTGATTTCTCTATCTAGCAGTTTAACACAGAAGAAGAGGTTACTCATCCCATGCAGGGTGGTTCATTGAGATGCATCCCCCTATGGGTGTTCCACTCTTGGTGTGCGTGCCTTGATTGGAGATTTTCATTAGCAGTGTCCATTCAGCCCACGCATTCACCATTGGTATCCTTTTGCCCTGCTCCGAGGCTGTATGGGAAACCATTCTCTTAGTTCCTTCTGCACTACTGAATCTCAGAGGAAACTCCAAAGAAGAGGGGAAAGAGGGTAGGTACTGGAGCACTTGTAGGAACAAACATACATCTAGAAGAACCACAGTTACTGCACAGATGAGTAACCTTTGAGTAGTTTCCCTGAGTGCGCCACTCTTGGTGACTCCAGAATAGTGTCCCCAGTAGGAGGAGGACTTCGGAATGGAGTCCATCACAGAAGAGAGAACTGCATTGCCAACTGCAGCATCATACCTGGAGGCATTGACCAGGGCAGTGTCTAGAGAAGGTATGTAGCGACGACCATGTAGTGACTCTGCAGATTTCTGAAATGGGAACATGTCTAAGGAAAGCCATAGATATAGATCATGATCTAGTCGAGTGCACCAAAAAGCTAATGGGGATGAAACATCGACAACCTGGTAGCAAACTATAACACACTCAGAAATCCATTTATAGAGTAGCTGGGTAGAAATGGCAGAGCCCTTTGACCTACCTGCAATCGAAACAAACTGTCTATTGGATTTACAAAATGGTTTAGTTCTCTCCAGGTAGAAGGATAATGCCCTCCTCACATCTAGAGTGTGGAGAACAGTCTCCCGGTTAGAAGTATGCAGTTTTTGGAAGAAAACTGGCAGGTATATGGTCTGATTCAGGTGAAATTCGGAAGTTTCTTCAGGGAGAAACCTGGGATGTGGCCATAAGGACACCCTATTCTTGTGGAATATGGTCAACAGCTCTTGGTAAGATTGACCCTTGAGTAGCCTATCCTCGAGGTAAGGGAATATCACAATAGCCTGACGACATAGATAGGGAGCCACTCCTGAGAGAACCTTCAAGAACATTATCGGAGCTGAGCACAGGGAGCAATCAATACTGAAAATGATCCTGGTCTACTCTAATCAGAGGAATCAGTTGTGAGATGGATGCATTGCTATATGGAAGTACGTGTTCTGGGGGTTGAGAGCCAAATAACAATCCCCTGAATCTAGAGAAGGAATTATAGCCTTCAGGTTCAGGGTCACCATCCTGAACTTCTGGGATCTCATGAATTTGTTTAGACATCTAAAATTGGTCGCCACCCTCCATTCCTCTTTGGTATAAGGAAATGGTTTGAATAGAAAACCTTTCCCCTGTATTGAGCAGGTACCAGTTCTATTGTGCCTAACAGAAGATTTTATTTCCTGCCTTAGCAGAGGCTTGTGAGAGGGGTCCCTGAAGCGGGAAGGGGAATGAGAAGGGAAGAAGGAAGGAAAGTAATGTGGATGGTGTAGCCCGATGATATTACTTCCAGCACCCATTTGTCTGAGGTGATAGAGTCCCAGGCATGCTGGAAATGGGAGAGTATTTCCAAATGGGGGAAGATGAGCAAAACAATGAAGCTGGCAGGTTAATGAGGGAGGGAATTCGAACCTTCAGCTGTCCCATCAAAACTAATGCTTTGATGATGATACCTGTTACAAAGCCATGTCAGATGGATTAGACTGTCTTTTCCTCTGGAACCTGCCTTTCTTCCGGGGGTTCTGCAGGTCTCTGGAATCCGGAGAATTGTACAGGGTGGGATCTTAGTACCTTTTGTGATCTGCTGAACTTACATTTGTTTGCAGGAGTATAGATGCCTAAGTGTAATGTGACCCTGGAAAGTATGTAACAACTCATCTGTGCTCTCTGAAAACAACTTCCATCCATCAAATGGGAGATCCTTGACTGGGAAGCCAGACAACTGTAGGCAGGAAGCCCTACTCATCACCACCACCATAGAAACAGAATGGGCTTTGGTGTCTGCAGTATTGAGTGCTGCCTGCAGCAACGCTCTTCCCAATAACTGTCCCTCAGCCATACTGGCCTCAAATTGTTCCCTTTGATCTAGAGGAAGGTGTTCAATAAATGACCATATTTCATGCAGCTGGTGAAGTTGTACTTGGCCATCAATGCTTAGTAATTTGTAATGAGTAATTGCAGCATAGCCAATGAATGGGCCTTCCTTCCCAGGAGGTCCAGGGGTTTTTGGTCTCTGTCATATAGGATGGATTTATAATGGCATTGTTTGCCCCACTCGTTAACCACATCAATGAAAAGAGAATTGGGAGGTGGGTGGGAGAAGAGGAATTCAGAGTTCTTGGTGGGGATATAATATTTCTTGTGGGCCCTTTTACAAGTGGGTGTTAGGTAGCCAGGGTTTGCCAAATAGCATGTTCCAGTAGTCTCATTAACAGAGAGGGCAACTGTAGAGGGTGTCAGAGTGTAGAATGTTCAACAGCTTGTGCTGGGGTTCTCCAACCTCCTCAAGGGGTATCTGCAGACAGTCTGCCACCCGCTTAACAAGGTCCTGGATTGGCTATTGAAGGAGGAGGCAGCGGCATCAGGGCCTCATCTGGCAAAGAGGATGAAAAGGTGGTTTGAGGCATGGCTTCTTTGTCCACCCTGGCCTCCTGCTCCTCAAATATTTCCTCCTGTTGCTGTGGGGGAAGAAGCTTCGTTCTCCCTATCATCCCAAGGGGATAAGGTCATGCCCTAGGAAACAGGTGATAATAGGGGTTCTAGCATGGCCATGCAGGAGAAGGGGTGGCATCCAGGGTTGCTCCCACCAGGAATGATGAGATCCCAGAGCATCTTCCCTGCCCCTTTGGGAGAAGGGGTTAGTGTAAGGGCGTACTGGAGAACCCTGCACTGAAATGGAAGCAGCAGAAGGTAGGTCATCATCAACATCCTCTTTTTCTAATGGGGGAATTCCTACAGAAAAGGGGGGCAATGGTACCAGGGACACAAAAAAGATCCAGAGACCAAGAGGTTCTCGGTAGCAAAAGATATTCACTACCTTCTGGAGACTCTGGTTGAGCAGTCACTGCCAAGTCTTTCTAGTATCTGAAGTCCTGTGGTACTGAATGGTGCTGTTTATCCTTGTCCAATGGCACCAGAAGCTTAAGGGGCTTTGAAGCTGGCATCGAAGAGGTTGGAGGCTTACATGGTATTGTGATACTTGGTAAGGGCATCGAGAGACGAGTCAGAGTTGACAGCATAGATCTTCTATGTTCGGTGCTGTCCCCAGCCAAGGGTGCCAGGGTCTTCCTAGAGCACTGTTTAGCCTTAGAGCTGTGTTTTCTAACATCCTCCCCCCAGAGGGGCCTTTCCCCTATACAGTACCGAGCCTCAAGGAAGACCTTTTTGAGGCTATAGATCTGGCTGGAGACCGAGGTCTTTTTGAGGGAGAATCCCTGGGAGGGGAATTAGATCTCCTCTTCTGAGAGGATTTGGGAGGAGGGCTCCGAGCATTTCTTCCTGCTAGGAAAATGCTGCACCAAGGTGGATGGGGCACTAGAAACTCCTGGAGACTGATGTTCAGAGGGGTCTTGACCTGGTTCCAAAGGAGGGCAGAGGGCACACTTAATCATGAGGAGTTGAAGTTTGACTTCTTAGTTATTCCAAACCCTAGATTTCAGGGCTAGATGGAAGTTGCACTTCTGTGGCATATACGACTGGCCCAGGCAGTGAATGCCTGTTATCAACTGGGATGGCCACTTTACACAAGAGGCAGTGTTTAAACTCCAGTGAACCAGGCACATGCCTCACAGGGAGAATTTCCCTGATGAGAACAGAACAAGTCTTCATAACCAAAAGGAGAGGGTTGTTTTGTTTTGAACACTAAGCTAACTACAACTAACAAGCCAGTTAACTAAACTAAAGAGAAGCTCCATAAACGCCGAAGTAGGCGAGAAATAAACATGCTAGCTCCGTCTCGAGCTGAGGTGGTTGAGAAGGAACCGAGGGGGAGGTTTACCCACACAGCCTGATATAACCTCAGTGCAGGGCAAAGGATACCAACAGCACATGCCCAGGCCAAGTGGACACTGCTAATGAAAATCTCCAATCAAGGATGCATTAGGCACATGTGCACCAAGAGTGGAGCACTCATAGGGATACTACTCAAAGAAGAACTAAACTTTTTTATAGTACTAGTCTTAAGGAAAATTGGCAGAAATGTATCTGGTACAAAAATGCTGTGATTACAACCTGAAAATGTAATCATCTTTAAGAATCTTTAGTTCCTCTCCCCCATCAATTTGTGAGAGTTTCATTTTAGTTTTATCATAATAGTCTTTGAATAAAAATAAGTTATACAGATAATATTGTACTATGAAGCAAAAACAGAAGAAACTTTCCCATATGGATTGTCTTTATGCATGGGTTTTAATTACTAAACATTCGGTAGCCTATATTTTTAAATAAACTTTAAATAAAATCCCTACCCTATTAGGAGAATAGAAGTTTTTGTTTTCTCCTCTTATTGTTTTAATTAAAAAAAAAAGAAGAAGAAAAAGAAAGGATAAATATCCAGTTCCCGCAAAAAGGACACTATTCAATTTGAAATTCCTGTGGTGTTGCATTCTGGGCAGCAATCCTGGGTGATGGGTGAACCCTGGGCTCGGGGAGGCTAGCCCCCAGCCACTCCTTCTGCCCGAGGCCCCACCCCCCCACTCCCATCTCCACCCCCGGCACATGGGGTGGAGTCCCTGGCTGCAGGCCAGCCACAGCGGAAGAGCCCCACGCAGCACAGCGCCACAAACCAGGAGGGGGCCTGGAGGTGGAGCTTGGGCAGGGCCACGCAAGGCTGTTTGCGGAGGCTCAGCCTCCCCCCGCCTTTGATACCCGTCGCCCATTGCAGCATTTGTTGCATGTAAAAGGGAAAGATTCACATGCTGTGCAAAGCACCCCTAAAGAAGCTCCCTTTTTTCATGCCATACTGCTCCCTCAAATTTTCTTTTTAAGGAGGGTACTCACTTTAAGACCTTTAGGTTTCATGCTAAGCAGAATAACTGCATCAACACTCTTCCCATAAGCCTAATTACCATATGATACTCAAGTGGTGCTGAGTCTTCTGCTTCTGAGAGAAGACTGGTGGGAAGTAACTCTTTAGAATGGGGTGCAGTATGCACAGCTGAATAGCACAGGTCTATGCAGCCCCCCATGAGTCAGTAATAGCAGAGGCAAAGTTAGAGAGCTCTAAAATGCACAAAATACAGAAGTTTTTCTTTTCTCTTTGTTCCTATTATTTTAAACAAATCCAACTCTACAGTTTCTCTTCCATAAAAACATCTCCGCAGGCTA
The DNA here is from genome assembly GCF_015237465.2 of Chelonia mydas. Taxonomy (NCBI): domain Eukaryota; kingdom Metazoa; phylum Chordata; order Testudines; family Cheloniidae; genus Chelonia; species Chelonia mydas. The sequence goes on from NC_051245.2 coordinate 29,622,427, forward strand.
GATCTTCGGGTGGTGTAAGTTGGCATAGCTCCACTGAAGTCACTAACTTACACCAGCCAAGAATCTGGATCCTTACTCCTATAAATAAATTGGAATTTGTTGTTTTAAGAGTTTTTAAGAAAGAGGTTGATGCAAATATTTCACAACTTACAATGATACCCACTAAAACCTAACACACACAGTTCTGTTTTGGGGATTTTCTGAGAGACTTCTACAGAATGAAAAAGGTTACTTTGAATAAGCTCATGGTTCACATTCCTGCCATTTTCATGAATTTGCCACACACAAAAAGTTGCATGTTACCAGCATAAAATAACAACATTTCAGTATAATGAGGTGCTTTTGTTTTTAAGTAGAGGAACAATATATTTAGTAGAAGCTGCTGCAGCTAAAAAAGCTTCACAGTAACAGGTAATAGATACAGTAGTAAACTCTTAGTACAATAGCTATATTTCTGGAGACATTTCAATTTTCTTAGGATTTAACTGAAAATTCTTTAAAGCTCATACTTTCCTGCAGCAAATAAGCCTTTAACACAATTGTTTAAATATTAAATTAATATTTATTAGTATTAAATAATGCAAACCTTGGTTAGTCTCTAAGGTGCCACAAGTACTCCTTTTCTTTTTGCAAACTTTCTGTAATTTCACAGACACAGTACTCCTAAACTAATTGTTTTCTCTTTTCTAACCAAAAATCCCAGATAAGAGTTGTTTGGAAATTGAATATCAGGCAACTATGCAAGAGCAGTGCTTGGAATACATTTTACTAAATAGCAGGTTTCAGAGTAGCAGCCGTGTTAGTCTGTATCCGCAAAAAGAAAAGGAGTACTTGGGGCACCTTAGAGACTAACAAATTTATTTGAGCATAAGCTTTCGTGAGCTACAGCTCACTTCATCGGATGCATTCAGTGGAAAATATAGTGGGGAGATTTATATACACAGAGAACATGAAACAATGGGTGTTACCATACACACTGTAACGAGAGTGATCAGGTAAGGTGAGCGTCCTGCTGGTAATAGCTCACCTTACCTGATCACTCTCGTTACAGTGTGTATGGTAACACCCATTGTTTCATGTTCTCTGTGTATATAAATCTCCCCACTATATTTTCCACTGAATGCATCCGATGAAGTGAGCTGTAGCTCACAAAAGCTTATGCTCAAATAAATTTGTTAGTCTCTAAGGTGCCACAAGTACTCCTTTTCTTTTTACTAAATAGCAGTCACTGTTCAAACTTAAGTGTTCCCAGACAATCAGTAGCACATCCTGAAAAAACAAAAAGAGCACTATTTTTCCAGCCAGTTGAGTACAAGAAGTTAGACTCAACTGAGGTAAACTAACAAGTTACAAAAAACAGCTGTTAGATATTTCTCAGAAGTGATATACAGCACTGAATTCTTACTAATACTTAGCACTTCTGTAGTGCTTTACATCTTCAAAGTGCTGTGCAAATGTTAATTATAGAAAGAAAGTTGGTGCTCAAAGAGAGAGCATATTTCCCAAAGTGGAGGGTGACCAGAGGAATGGCACTACTATAGCAGAGATAATGGCAGGAGGAGGAAATTTAAATATTTAGGAATGACTGAATTTTATATATTAATTAGCTATTACAGAACTGACATTGAACACTACAGATGTCATGAAGAGGATGTCTGGAAATTACATCAACACCTTTCAGACAACAGATTTCTGTAGCCACAAATAATCAATTCTGGAATTATAAATGGCTCCATGGCTTCAGATTGCCTAATTTAGAAATCATGAGGAATGCACAGGGATCAGCTTCTCTGTAATCTTTAAAACAGGTGACTTCCAAGGACTACTATCCTTAGACATCAATGCGAATTCCATGTTTTATAGACATTAGTTCTCCAGTACCTGTTAAATACATAACAAATGAACACAGATGAGGTAAAGATGCTGTGATTGCCACATAAAGCCAGTATGGCAAGGGAGCAGTTTTTCCAAACGGACAGATCCAAAGGCCATGACGAATTCCATCACGGACATGGTGAGAAGTCCAGGATATACACAACATCCAGGGAAGAAAGCACCATGAGTCCTTAAGCCTGAAAAGGTGCATAATAAATTTTAATGTCACAGCCACAACAGGAATCACAGTAGAACAATGAAGAAGTGGTCTTTGTGGAAGAGTCAGAGCAGCCTGTGGAAAGGAAAAAATACAGTTGGCAACCAGCACCATCATGACAAGGTAAAAATACTTCTTGGATGTTTACAGATAAAATATCAAGTGAACAAAAACCATTTGTTTCCCACAGAAGTGCAAATAAAAGCTGTTTTTCCTATTATCTTTATTCATTTCTCCCTCTCAAGATTTGAGACAACTGTTCTTATCCAGAGTAGCAGCCGTGTTAGTCTGTATTCGCAAAAAGAAAAGGAGTACTTGTGGCACCTTAGAGACTAACCAATTTATTTGAGCATAAGCTTTCGTGAGCTACAGCTCACTTCATCGGATGCATCATGCATCCGATGAAGTGAGCTATAGCTCATGAAAGCTTATGCTCAAATAAACTGGTTAGTCTCTAAGGTGCCACAAGTACTCCTTTTCTTTTTGTTCTTATTCAGTATGCTGCTGTGGTGAAATTCAATATACAGCATATAAAACAAACAGGAAATACACAACTGTACAATATACTATTTAAAAAAACCACCCAAACGCATCTTGTATTAAATTAAATTTACTGTGCTGAAATATATTGATTTGTCAATATTAGATATACCTTATTTAATATAGTAATAATTTCTAACAAAGCAAAATGAATAAAATCCAATTAAAAACACCCACCAGCTCATTTTGGCTGTCTTCTTGTCTCAGTATTCCTTGTTTATGGACAAAGAACATTTTCAAATGCTAAAAATTGTTTACATGTATAGTTAAGGTCAACATGAAATTTTTTAAGATCAATTGTTGGCTAATAACCATCACATTGAACTTGCTTAATATTAACTCAGTTCAATAACAAGAGGATATTGGTTTCTGTTGAGGTATTTGTCAAGATAGAATAATAAAAGTGTGAGATTTTGCTTAAGGTGAGATCAAATGGACTGTTTGTCACAAGAGGATCAATAAATGTTCACCATGTATGTATGTACTGGGGAAGACATTGCAAATGTGCCTATTAGAAATACCTAAAACTTTCTCCGTTATGTGTGCAGCCACACATTTCTTTAGCATAGCAATTTTTTAATATTCTAAAAGGGAAAGAAAAACAGCAGTTCAAAAGAACTACTGATCTCTCATGCAATCCGGAAGCAAGGATTTGCATCTCCTCTGACTGGCTGCAACATGAATTCAGGTAGAACTTATTAACAAGACAGGATGTGTTCACTCTAATGGAATGCCTTGTGTATAACCCCTCCGGATTCCTGAAGAGGATTTTGGAACAACTAAAAAAGAAACTACCCAGAGAATCTTTCCCAGGTTTTACATAGAGCTCACTATATGTTGGGATAGGAGTTTGGGAGTTAATCATTGCTTTGTGACTATCCATGTAGGTTAAAACATGATCAATAAAGCTAACACACATGTACACTTCAATACAGAGTCTCCGTACTTTGATTTAAGGAGCTCTCAAAAATCTATTAATTTTTATAATTGTTTTTATAGAATGTAAATTGCACACAAAAGTCCAAGACGGGCACTCAACAAATTTAAATAGAAAATAAAAACGATACTATTCAAGACTTCAGAGCAAGTTAAAAAAAATAGAAACTTTGTCTTGCCATGTGACTACAGCCCTTCAGTAGCAAGAATGTTCTTTTTTCTATATAACAAATGGTAATGGCAAGGTTCCAAAGAACCTTTGTCCACGTGCAGACAGACCACTAGCAAAAGCTGATCAGTTATCCTAGAATCATAGAAGATTTGGGTTGGAACAGACCTCAGGAGGTCATCTAGTCCAATCCCTGCTCAAAGCAGGATTAACACCAACTAAATCATCCCAGCCAGGGCCTTGTCAAGCTGGGTCTTAAAAACCTCTAAGGATGGAGATTCCACCACCTCCCTATTCTAGTGCTTCACCACCCTCCTAGTGAAATAGTGTTTCCTAATATCCAACCTAGACCTCCCCCACTGCAACTTGAGACCACTGCTCCTTGTTCTGTCATCTGCCACCACTGGGAATGGCCGAGCTCCATCCTCTTTGGAACCCCCCTTCAGGTAGTTGAAAGCAGATATCAAATCCCCCCTCACTCCCCTCTTCTGTAGACTAAACAAGCCCAGTCTCCTCAGCCTCTCCTCTTAAGTCATGTGACCCAGCCCCCTGATCATTTTCGTTGCCCTCCACTGGACTCTCTCCAATTTGTCTATGTCCTTTCCGTAGTGGAGGGCTCAAAACTGGACGCAATACTCCAGATGTGGCCTCACCAGTGCCGAATGGAGGGAATAATCACTTCCCTCGATCTGCTGGCAATGCTCCTATCAAGTTATTTAGTGTTTTGTGGTGATCAAGAAAGAGTAGGCTGTACTGTGTGATCTCATCAACATGACCAGTTTCCTACAGAAGAAGCTTGCATGTGAAGGCATCAGCAGAAGAGGATATAGGGTGGGAAAGGGGGATGAGGAAGGAAACAGCAGGGACCACTGTTGAACAAAGTCCCCTTATTACTGCTGATTTTGTTCCCATAAAACCAGACAGAAGCACTAACAGGAATACTAGCAGACATCTTTAGGAAAGAGTGACACAGAGCTGGCAGCAAGCATATTGGGCCTTTCAGGGTGAGGGGGCTTATTTCTTGTTAAGCTAAAGATCCAGAGTAGGTTTGGTGGTTATGGAGAACAAAGCTGCAGGATCAGGATTCATACGGATTTAATCTATAAATGATTATACAATGGAATTAATAGAAAAAATTAGGGCTGTCGATTAATCACAGTTTTAATCACACTGTTAAACAATGGAATACCAATTGGAATGTATTAAATATGTTTCTACATTTTCAAATATATTGGATTTAAATTATAACAGAATATAAAATACAGTGCTCAATTTATTATTTTTTGAATACAAATATTTGCACTGTAAAAATGATAAAGAAATAGTATTTTTCTATTCACCTCATACAAGTACTGTAGTGCAATCTCTTTATCTTGAAAGTGCAACTTACAGATGTAGGGTTTTTTTGTTACGTTACTGCACTCAAAAACAAAACAATGTAAAACTTTAGCACCAATAAGTCCACTCAGTCCTAGTGACTGTCTGAACAAGAAGTAAGACAAACAAGTTTGTTTACATTTATGGGAAATAAGCTGCCTGGTTCTTATATACAATGTCACCTGAAAGTGAGAACAGTCGTTCGCATGGCACTTCTGTAGCTGGCATTGCAAGGTATTTACGTGCCAGACATGCTAAACATTCGTATGCCCCTTCATGCTTCGGCCACCATTCCAGAGGACACGCTTCTATGCTGATGGGGGGAGAACCGTATGTCTCCTGCTCTGTTTTACATGCATTCTGCTATATATTTCACGTTATAATGGTCTCGGATGATGACCCAGCACATGTTGTTCGTTTTAAGAACACTTTCATTGCAGATTTGACAAAACACAAAGAAGGTACCATTGTGAGATTTCTTAAGATAGCTACAGCACTTGACCCAAGGTTTAATAATCTGAAGTGCTTTCCAAAATCTGAGAGAGATGAGGTGTGGAGCATGCTTTCAGAAGTCTTAAAAAAGCAACACTCTGATGTGGAAACTACAGAACCTGAAACACCAGAAAAAGAAAATCAACCTTCTGCTGGTGGCATCTGACTCAGATGATGAAAATGAACATGCGTCGGTCCGCACTACTTTGGATCGTTATTGAGCAGAACCCATCATGAGCATGGATGCATATCCTCTGGAATGGTGGTCAAAGCATGAAGGGACATATGAATCTTTAGTGCATCTGGCACGTAAATATATTGCAATGCCAGCTACAACAGTGCCATTGAACGCCTGTTCTCACTTTCAGGTGACATTGTAAACAAGAAGCAGGCAGCACTATCTCCTGCAAATGTAAACAAACATTTTTCTGAGCAATTGGCTGAAGAAGAAGTATGACTGAGTGGTCATGTAGTTGCTAAAGTTTGACATTGTTTTACTTTAGAATGCAGGTTTTTTGTACATAATTCTACATTTGTAAGTCCAACTTTCATGATAAAGAGATTGCACTACAGTACTTGCCATAGGTGAATTGAAGAAATATTATTTCTTTTGTTTAGTACAGTGCAAATATTTGTAATAAAAATAACTATAAAGTGAGTACTGTATTCTGTTTTGTGACTGAAATCAGTATATTTGAAAATGTAGAAAACATCTAAAAATATTTAAATAACTGGTATTCTATTATTGTTTAATCGCGATTAATTTTTTAAATCGCTTTACAGCCCTAGAAAAAATAAAAGTTTATTCCATATATAATTGTTATAGGTTGGGCTAAGTCTTGTTGAAACTGGTGGTGTAACAGCTACCTTTCATTCATAGAGAAGTGTAAAGAGCCACTGATCTCATTTATGAAACCAGGTAGGTGAAACTACGGGAGCACCACCCAAAACACAGGCACATGGTAAAGTCTGTGTACAAGCTGAACCGTGTGACCCAAGGGATTTCCCTGGGGACTGATACAGTGAATGCAGGAACTAGGGGATTGACTGGTGGAGCTGGGTGTGGGCATGACAGAAAAATACACAGAAAGACACAGAGAAGGAGCAGACAGCCAAGGAGACATCCAGAACAAGCACTGGGACCACAGCCCTGAGAAAAAGCCTAGAGAGAAAACTTTTTGGATACAGTAGAGAACATGCTTTTAGAATACAGTGATGGCGGAAACTAGGCTTGGAACTGTAAGTAGAGAAACTCTTTTCTGATTCCTATTGTGTTCAGTGAAACAGGACTTGGTACATTCTTTGTAAATGAACAGAACTGCATCCAAGAAATATCTGATTCCATCAACAATTTCTCTTCCTAACAAAAATAACTTGAGAGATCCTGAATTTTGGAAACTGCTCTCAAGTCAAAAAAGGGATAAAAATGCTCCACAGAACTGATCCATTCCTAAATGAAAAAATCATGTTTGTAAATTTTTGTTGATTCAAATTTTTAGTGTAAAAGGATCTCATACCAGAGTGTGGGCTCATTCCAAGTGCTGACATCACAGTGCTAAAAGTAAAGGCTATTCCATTGTAAGAATTACTGTCCTACATACGAATTGTTAAACTGAGTAGCTGTCCATCAATAGGCAACCTGGACAGTCTCAACTATCCAAGGCACATTTCAATAGTAGTAAATGATAAACCTACTGAGCAAAATTCTCCATGACTAATCCATTTATCTACAGTTACTCTATTATTAATACTTAACTCATTACTCTGACTTATCTAGAGAATGAAATGTGCTACTTAAAGTAAAATTTTGGAACAAGAACGAGTAAAAGGTTTTCTTAGATACTTTTAAGTACTTCAGGAGTGCCCATTTCTAACAGAGAAGAAAATACATGATCATGCTACTGCTGAAGTTAATGGTAAAGTGACCACTGACTTCAACATAAATCTGTAGGAGCTAATCCTACACTTGAAGAAAGAAATGAACAATATGACATCTTACTGGTGTCAAAGGATGTTATTCTTTATTCCTTTCTTCATTAGTGGAGGTACTTTTCATTACTCAAATCTTGAGGTGAAAAGTCTTAATATAGTTCCTCTATATGGTAGCTAAAGAAAGAATTGTTCTTGTCACAATCCTTTCATAAGTATACTGTTTTTCACTATCTATTGTAATACTGGGTGTTGAATTTTCATAATATATAATGACTGTCAGAGTTGGAATTTGAAAAAAACACATACTATTTTACTAGACTACAAACTAACAGCAAGAAAATTAAATGTCCATGTTTAATACAAAATTTCAAACAATAAATGCATTTAAAAAAATAAAGTATAATCATTCACAAAAGTAGGTTCAAGCAGAGTACTGTAGTTGAAAACAGGAATGATAGTACAAGCTGGAGTATTGTACATGCAAATATTATCTTTTTTGCACTGACATACTATTGGTGAAATTTTGCCATCTACTGGAAATAGTTAAGAAAAGGCTTATTTTCAGAATATTCCTGTTGAGAAAAAAAAGCCTCAGGATAGCGAATAGATTTTAAAAAAAGAAAAAATACTAGGTTTTAAAAATAATTAGTATTTAGTGACTCACATATACAAAGCAGATTTTTAAAAATAAGTGGATGACCAGATGACAAGTATTCATTAAAATAAATTCTGGCTAAACTTTTTGGGACATGGACAACCTGAAAACTAGTCAGTTTCAAATAATGAGTTAAGTGCCCTCTGGCAATTTTGTGGTTTTAAAATATTTTTCTATTTAAAATTCAAAAGTGTTCTGCCTTTTCTGTTATATGAAAGTCCCACACAAACAAAAGGGGAAACTGACTACCCAAAGAGTATAGTCAAATGCACAAAGTACACAAACTGAAAAAACTGAGATTTCCCTCTCTAATCTTTCATTTATAGCAATTGTAGGTATATCTTGTAAGAATAGGAGGTACAACATTTTCAAGCACAAGTATGATTTTAAAATCTCTGTTACGAATAATAGTGCCTTTTACACAAAAACTTCCTTACAAATTTAATTTAGAAAATTCAATTTTTCCCAAGTTGAAACATTTTTATATTGTTCTTTACTTTTTATTAGGTTTAACTTATGTGTTACACAGAACACTCAAATCTGGTTCTCTCCAACAAGGCTGGCACAAGAACTTTGTTCTGACACAAACAGCCCTGCAAAAAGATCCCTATCTATTATAAATACACATTCCTTAATATCAGTGTCATATTTCCTCCTCTTATTAATCCAAAGAAAATCAATCTAGTGTCAACTGCTTCTTTCAGAGTAGCAGCCATGTTAGTCTGTATTCGCAAAAAGAAAAAAAAATGCTCACGAAAGCTTATGCTCAAATAAATTGGTTAGTCTCTAAGGTGCCACTAGTACTCCTTTTCTAACTGCTTCTTGAGTACCTCCTAATGGTAGTTGGCTATGAACATCAAATTGTTAGGAGTGAGATTTTTCAAATGCTGGTCTCCATTTTTCCTCCACAATTTGCAAGCACAAACAATTGCAACACAGAAGTGACTTTATATGATGCCTACAAATAGCTGTGGTCCTAAAATTCGCCTGTAATTCCCCCCCCCCCCGCCCCCCACATACCTCCTTCTGCAGGTGCAAAACAGAGCCGTAGCTAGGCTTAATTTTCAACCTGTCAATGCCTATTCTTATTTCACAGTAAATCTTATTTAAACTAAATAACAGTTGGACGTTCTGTCATCTGGCTGCTTTTACTACTTATTCTAAAAGAAAAAAAGGGACGAATCTCATTTAAATAGACACAAAGTGTAACCTGGCTAATAAAGCGAGTGATATACAAATGTTAGGAGCTATATGCACAGAGTCTCCAGAACTTAAATATCTACATCTGATACTACACTTTTTTTAAAAGGCAAAAAAAATGCCACATTGGGCCTTTAAACTTAAAAAAATATGCAGTGAGATGTAAATGAATTTTAACATAAAATATAGCTTTTTATATATGTTTTAAAAACATTTTGTAACCAATTAAACACATCAAGACAATGAGACCTCTGACTGCAAAGTTTAGGCTCCAAGAGCTGATATAGTGTTTAGAAGTAGGTGGAAATGCAAAAATAATTAAGAAAACAAAGTGAACTTTGATCTACCTTGCTTACCTGTAATGAAAGGGAGTGAGCAAGAAAAAAATGGTCCACATCAATGACAGAAGAGAGGAAACCAGCTAAAATGACTTCACTAAAGTCACTCTTCTTCCTGAGCCCAATCACTATCACCCAGGACCATACTCCCACCACACCATGCACTCCATTATCAGAGAGAGCTCGGAGCCAGTCATGTTGCTGAATGAAAGGGAACTGCAGAAGTCGGTCTGCTATGAAGCAGAACATTCCCAATCCTAAACTGGAAATAACTGAAGCTGTGCTGAAAGTTTGGAGAAGAGCATGAGCCTTTTCAGTCTCAGATGCCATAGCAAATAACATGTCACTGTACACAAGATGCCATCAGGATACACGCAGCCCATTATCCTTTTAATCTTCAGTCAGTCATTCTGTAAATTATCAAAGAGAAAAGTCTTAATGAAGAAATGTGGCAGCCAGCACTAAATACTTGTTAAACTCAACTATATCTGCAGCGGTAATAAAACATATCCTAATAGCAAACTCATTGCTCAAAATCTAAGATTCTCCAGAAATACTAAATACAATTAACTTAATTTATTGACCCAAACAGTATGGATCTGAATCAAAAATTGTGTGCTGTTTTAATGAGAACAAACACACACTTTAGTACACTCATGCATTGACTATCTTTTGACATTTCCAATTTCATAAAACAAAATCTGAGAATTATATCCAATCATATCCCAGTCTTATTTCGAGATTTCCCCTTCCTTTCATATCAGGATTTTCACCACATTAATGCCTCTACTTTGTAGCCACGTTGTTTTGATTCTGGGGTTGATCAGATCCTCAAAACCTCAGAGCTTTTAATGCTTTGAATTTCACATCACAACTTGCAGTCTTTCACTACTATGGGAAGTTTTTTTATGCAGCCTCTTTCACCTCTAGAAATATTTTTATATAATGCACACACCTCTGTTTCCCCCCTGCAATTTGTTAGCATACATACATAACAAAACTGCCTCTCAGAACACAGTCTCAGTTCTAAACATCTGATAGTTATGCTCCTGCATTATTTCAAAAATCTGTGGGAACAGATTAGTTTCAAAGCATATTTTCTATTTAAAATGCACTCTTTACATGATGGTTGCTATCTCCCTATAATGCAGTAAAGCTTTGATAAGCACAAAGTCCTTTCTTTTACATTATTTTTTTGGTAAATAAATTTTTTTTTACTTGAAGAAGACAATTTATTCTCACACTCATGTTAAGTGGTGCCCTTAAAAATGATTTTTGAAAGACATTGTTATGAAATTTTTCATGATTGCAAATAAGTTCTTTATTATAAACCGTACAAAAGTTGAAACTGAAATAAATTTTCTTAACAAATATTTCTTCCATCCTAAGCACATGCAAGTGTATTGTAAGGTTGTCCAAAAGTGCTTCATATGCCAGACATTCATTTTTAAAGAAAAAAGTTCATTGAAGCATTCATTTGAAAAAAGAATGAATAATACATGAACTTTGCACAGAGATGAGAAAAAGTAGGTCAAGTTTAGAGCCTGTTAACCATGACTGTACCCCTTCAGAGTAATCATGTAACATGAACCATTTTCTGCAGCATGTCTTTGTACTTTTTTAAAGATTCATAATTTAAAACATCACACTTTGAAGAATTAAATTCCATTTTTTTTTCCAGTTTAAGAAACAAGTGACCCCAGCATCCCCCAAACCTTTTCCTAGCCAACCAAGTAGCAGCACTTATTAAAGAAGTGGTTCGCACAGCATGGAGGGTGGGGGAGAAGAGCTGGAAAACTGGAGAAATATAGTTAAAAAGACCACTTCTACTTGATTTCCATGTCAGATTGGATGTTGTCTCAGCTCACAATATACCATGCACAGGACTCCTGTTTAGGAAGAGTTCATTAAGAGACATTAAGAGCTCTTTGTACGTACATACATATGCATGCATGCACAGTTGGAGTAAGTGGACATATCTCTATTTACTTCATTGCAGTTGCGTCAACTTACTTCAATAGCAAATTTGGCTTACAGTCCACAGATTATAGCATTTGCACCTGCTTGCTGTACTCAAATCATTTTGGGATGTTCACACTCCCTACTTCTAACTACAGAGGTAAGGAAATACATAAACAGTCAAACCCCAGTAAGCACAGACAGCTGGTCCTGTCTTTGCACAAATCAAACCAAGTAACAGTAAGCATTCACATAGCACAGAAGCTTTACAAATGTTTTACAAAATATATATGAGCACAGAACAGAAAATCAAAATATGGAAGAAACCCCAACATCCCCATTCACCAAGCTTCTACCTGATAAGTTCCTAAACAAATATGATCACCAAATGAGAAATGACATAAGCTAGACCACAGATGACCTATGAATGACTCTGGATATCAACAAAACTTAACATTTTTTATAATTGATCGTTAGTTAAAGATAGAAGGCACTCAGGAAAACAGATAACTTGCTACAGAGGAAACCCTCCCATTTAAAACACAAGTGCCTATTTCACACTAATTTGACATTTCATGACATTATATTCAGAACATCCAGAACTGTAAGCTACCTTACCTCAGCAGGTGAGAGCTTTGCTGGAGATTAGACTGTGGGGTAGCTGACTACCTCACCAGCAAACTCCAAGATTCTGCTAGTTTAAACCTGGCCTTGTAGGTGATAATCAATGAATACCAGTTCCTGAGAGATGTCTTTCTGCAGTGTCCAGGCCCTCTCACTGTGACACACAGAGAAATAATTAAATTCACTCACTCCAAAGAGACAGCATACACAACAGCCTGTTAGGTTAGCTGAAGACTCACACCTCACTTTAATACATAGCAATGAGACTGTTTTGTAATGAAACTAGAATAAATTTATTAATGAAGAACAGAATTTAAGTGATACTAACCAAGAACAAAAGAGACAGGTCTGGTTACAAACAAAACATGCTTTCTAGTATACAAAATTTAATAGATTATAATCCTGGTCTCAGGCAATTACTCACCAATAGTCAGTTCCCAGAGACTTCAGCCCACATGGTTGAAGGATCCACCTTTCACAGATTCCAAGAACTTCTGGCCTCTTTTGTCCCATAAGTGTTGTATAACTAGAACATCTTTTTGCTTCTTCTTATATTTTCCAGCGTCCATTATCTTTTTGCTTCTTCTTCTATTTTCCAGAGTCCATTATCTCTGTCTCAAGAGCCAGGAAGACTTCCTGGGGGTGCAGACTCGGCCCCCGGTCTCAGTAAACTCCTTCCTCCATTTCTTGATAATTTGATTGCTTTGTTTACCTTGTATGTGTAATCCTTCTGCCAGGTGGAGCCAGCAGCAACAAGGGCTGCGTTCAATATCTAGGGGTTCCTCTTGAACAATACAACACAGAACCGGCTCAAGCCCATACCCAGTAACCTGGGAAAATTACACACCACCCCATGGCACCTCTGAGAGGCAATACTTCCCCACTCACAATCACAGAGTCTGAGTGTGGAAAAGAAACTTTTAATGAAAGGAAGGTCACCTGACATTAATTAGTGAAAATACCACAAGCAGGATTCATAATCATAAAACTGTGAGGAGGACACCCACCCCAGAGAGCGTAGGGCAGTGCCTTCTGTCTCATGTTCTTGAGTTCTACAACCAAAAGTTCCTTTTCTGTGCCCCTCTCTGATCCCTCACCACACTCCACTCACAGTTGTTGTCCTTGGTCAGTGAGGATCCAGGGTTCAGAGGCGCATCTGTGTGAGTTCACTTCCCACCCGGGAAGAAGGCACCTTGCTTGCTCTGCCATCTGAACACTTGCTCTGGCCAGCCACCTCGCCAGCTGCTCGTTCACCTGCCGACTCGCCAGCCGCTCGTTCGTTGGCTGATTGTCAGTTACCTTCTGCTGCCTCCTGACTCTCTGCTGTGACCTCTGCATATCAGTCTCTTAGTGATTTTCAGCGCTTTGCAGACTGGACAGAAACACTGCCCCACCAAAAGTGATTTCAGCTCTCATTTGAGCACTTTGACATAACTAAAGGCTCCTAATGAAGCCTAATTAGCTCTATCTTTGAACAGTGGGAAAGAACAGACTGGTGACCCATAGGGAGAGTCCACACCTCCTGGCTGGGACACCTATCCCCACCCCTCTTACTCTCACAGGGGTCTGGCATTCGAGCCCCTGGTTTACAAGTTCCGTTCAGCTGAGGGCGACCCCTCATTTGGGACAAGCTCAGCACAATTCTGCTCCCCTTTAGTCATACAATGAAGATAACATTGATAACATTTCTCTACCCCTGCATGCCATACTAAAGTGATTTGTAACCCAACACCAGCCAAAGCTTGGAGCTACACCACTCCTATCTGCTAGATACCTACACAGAGTAGGTGTGTTTGTGTAAATACAGTTTGCTTCTTAAGTCTCTCCCCTTCCCGAACTAGCTGTCAGGGGAGAGCTCATTCAGACCCTGCTTACATCTGTAAACGTACTTTTATTGTCCTCTGCCTATAATTAAGACAGACAGGTGAATCCACATTCTTTTGTCTAGGGCAGGATGGTTTAATGCATTGCCTCCCAAATGCATTTAAAGAACGTATTTCCAGCACACATGCATAACTCTTTGTACTCAACACGTACATACATCACATAATCATTTTTGGAACCAGCATGTCACCAGTTTACATACGATACCTCACATGATACATTTTAGACACATAGTATGATACTTATGTTGGGTGTAGTGAATGTGTCAAGCCTGATATGCATTGCAGTATAGTGGGCCATCTGCCTGTGGGCATTTAGGGGCTCTTTCATCTGCCATTTTGTTGCCTAGTCACCCAGTTTTGAGAGATCCTTTTGTAGCTCTTCGCAGCCTGCCTGGGACCACAAACGTGAAATTGCAGCACTACTAACTGTAGGCTGTAACCTGTCATTTAAATCAGCTTCTGTACCAAATGACTGGAGGATAGCTAATATAGCTGGACCGCTTGGTAACAGTGATCGTAATATAATTAAATTTAACATCCCTGTGGCGGGGAAAACACTACAGCAGCCCAACACTGTAGCATTTAATTTCAGAAAGGGGGACTACACAAAAATGAAAGTTAGATAAAAAGAAATTAAAAGGTACAGTGCAAAAAGTGAAATCCCTGCAAGCTGCATGGAAACTTTTTAAAGATACCATAACAGAGGCTCAACTTAAATGTATACCGCAAATTAAAAAACACAGTAAGAGAACCAAAAAAAGTGCCACTGTGGCTAAACAACAAAGTAAAAGAAGCAGTGAGAGGCAAAAAGGCGTCCTTTAAAAAGTGGAAGTTAAATCGTAGTGAGGAAAATAGAAAGGAGCATAAACTCTGGCAAAAGAAGTGTAAAAATATAATTAGGAAGGCCAAAAAAGAATTTGAAGAACAGCTAGCCAAAGACTCAAAAAGTAATAGCAAAAAAAAAAAAAAAGTTTTAAGTAAATCAGAAGCAGGAAGCCTGCTAAACAAACAGTGGGGCTACTGGACGATCAAGATGCTAAGGAGCACTCAAGTATGATTAGGCCATAGTGGAGAAACTAAATGAATTCTTTGCATCGGTCTTCACAACTGAGGATGTGAGGGAGTCTGCCAAACCTGAGCCATTCTTTTTAGGTGACAAATCTGAGTAACTGGTCCAGATTGAGGTGTCATCAGATGTGGTTTTTGAACAAATTGATAAACTAAATAGTAATATGTCCCCAGGACCAGATGGTATTCACTCCAGAGTTCTGAAGGAACTCAAATGTGAAATTGCAGAACTACTAACTGTAGTCTGTAACCTATCATTTAAATCAGCTTGTGTACCAAATGACTGGAGGATAGCTAATATGACTCCAATTACAGGCCAGTAAGCCTGACTTCAGTACCGGGCAAACTTGTTGAAACTATAGTAAAGAACAAAATTATCAGACGAACATAATTTGTTGGGGAAGAGTCAACATGGTTTTTGTAAGGGAAATCATGCCTCACCAATCTACTAGAATTCTTTGAGGGGGTCAACAAGCACATCGACAAGGGGGATCCAGTGGATATAGTGTACTTAGATTTTCAGAAAGCCTTTGGCAAGGTCCCTCACCAAAGGCTCTTGCGCAAAGTAAGCTGCCACGCAATAAGAGGGAAGGTGGTCTCATGGATTGGTAACTGGTTAAAAGATAGGAAACAAAGGGTAGGAATAAATGGCCAGTTTTCAGAATGGAGAGAGGTAAATAGTGGTTTCCCCCAGTGGTCTGTACGGGGCCCAGTCCTATTCAACGTATTCATAAATGATCTGGAGAAAGGGGTAAACAGTGAGGTGGCAAAATTTGCAGATGATACAAAACTACTCAAGATAGTTAAGTCCCAGGCAGACTGCAAAGAGCTACTAAAGGATCTCTCAAAGCTGGGTGACTGGGCAACAAAATGGCAGATGAAATTCAATGTTGATAAACGCAAAGTATTGCGCATTGGAAAACATAATCCCAACTATACATATAAAATGATGGGGTCTAAATTAGCTGTTACCACTCAAAGAGATCTTGGAGTCATTGTGGATAGTTCTCTGAAAACGTCCACTCAATGTGCAGTCGAAGTCAAAAAAGCGAACATAATGTTGGGAATTATAAAGAAAGGGATAGATAATAAGACAGAGAATATCGTATTGCCTCTATATAAATCCATGGTACGCCCACATCTTGACTACTATGTATAGATGTAATCGCACTGTAACATTACACTCCATCTTCTTATGAAAATATGATTGTGGTAGGGACATAACTAAGATATGCTTTATGCAAGATAACTCTTGTAAGCTATCATTGGAAAGGTTATAATTTACTGAATATGATTATCCTATTTGTATGCTTGTATCATTTCTGTATCTGAAATTAGGACTATTGACTATGTATCTGTATTTCAACTATGCTACTCTGGGTAACACTCACTACTAACACTTCAGGTACAACAATGAAAAAGCCCAACAGTGCTGACGGCCCATAAGCAAGAGACAATGGACAGTAAGAGAGCTTAGCCTTCCTGTGAACCTGTGGGTCACCCTGTGAAGAATGGCCACAGGGGCCCTATAGGTTTTAGAGTAGCAGCCGTGTTAGTCTGTATCCGCAAAAAGAAAAGGAGTACTTGTGGCACCTTAGAGACTAACAAATTTATTTGAGCATGACCTTTCGTGAGCTACAGATGGATACGGATGCATCCGATGAAGTGAGCTGTAGCTCACGAAAGGTCATGCTCAAATAAATTTGTTAGTCTCTAAGGTGCCACAAGTACTCCTTTTCTTTTTGCAGGTAAGATGAGCTATTACCAGCAGGAGAGAAAAAAACAAACCTTTTGTAGTGATAATCAAGGTGGGCCATTTCCAGCAGTTGACAAGAATGTGTGAGGAACAGTAGAGGGGGGAAAATAAACATGGGGAAATAGTTTTACTTTGTGTAATGACACATCAACTCCCAGTCTTTATTCAAGCCTAATTTAACAGTGTCCAGTTTGCAAATTAATTCCAATTTAGCAGTCTCTCATTGGAGTCTGTTTCTGAAGTTTTTTTGTTGTAATATTGCCACTTTTAGGTCTGTAATAGAGCGACCAGGGAGATTGAAGTGTTCTCCGACTAGTTTTTGAATGTTATAATTCTTGACGTCTGATTTGTGTCCATTTATTCTTTTACGTAGAGACTGTCCAGTTTGGCCATTGTACATGGCAGAGGGGCATTGCTGGCACATGATGGCATATATTGCACTGGTATATGTGCAGGTGAACGAGCCTCTGATAGTGTGGCTGATGTGATTAGGACCTATGACGGTGTCCCCTGAATAGATATGTGGACACAGTTGGCAAGGGGCTTTGTTGCAAAGATAGGTTTCTGGGTTAGTGGTTTTGTTGTGTGGTTGCTGGTATTTGCTTCCCGTTGGGGGGCTGTCTGTAAGCAAGTACTGGCCTGTCTCCCAAGATCTGTGAGAGTGATGGGTCGTCCTTCAGGATAGGTTGTAGATCCTTGATGATCCTGCTGGTAATAGCTCACCTTACTTGATCACTCTCATTAAAATGTGTATGGTAATACCTATTGTTTCATGTTCTCTGTGTATATAAAATCCCCCTCCTATATTTTCCACTGCATGCATCCGATGAAGTGAGCTGTAGCTCACGAAAGCTTATGCTCAAATAAATTGGTTAGTCTCTAAGGTGCCACAAGTACTCTTTTTCTTTTTAGGGGTCCTACAGACGCAGGTGACCATGTCGCCCGATACTGGAACCCATCTTGAATTCTGTACTTTTCCACGACAAGCTGGGGGGTGTGTGTGTCAAACTAGGAAACAAAGAACTCCCGCCTTATGCAAATCCTATTTAAGGGTAGGGAGTGAGGTAATCCTGGTGGTCAGTTCTCCCCTGCTACCCCACCCAAGAGGACTGGAAACAACTAAGGCCCCATCTACACTGGCAAGTTTCTGCACACTGAAGCAGCTTTGAGCGCTGTAACTCCCGAGATGTACACACTGCCAAGCCACTTAGTGTGCAGAAACTGTGCAGTTGCAGCACTATAAAAAACCACCCCAACGAGAGGCGTAGCGCTTTCTGCACCGGGGCTACAGCGGTGCGGTGCCAGTGTAGACACCATGGCGATTACAGCGCTGTGGTTGGCCTCCGGGAGGTGTCGCAAAATGCCTGTTCTCACCTCTCTGGTCATTGGTTTGAACTCTACTGCTCTGCCCCTAGGTGACCAAACATCAGCCCCACCCCGTACATTCCTTTGCAAATTTGAAAGTCCCCTTCCTCTTTGCTCGGTGATGCATGCAGTGGTCTCAGCACATCTTCCCAGGTGGCCATGCCTCCTCCACGCACTAGGCAATCCCCTGCTTGGAGCAATGCCGAGCTGCTGGACCTCATCAGCATTTGGGGAGAGGAAGCTGTGCAGTCCCAGCTGCGTTCCAGCAGTAGGAATTATGATACTTACGGAGAGATTTCATGATGCATGATAAAAAGGGGCCATGACTGGGACACATAGCAGTGTAGGGTAAAAGTGAAGGAGCTGTGGAACACCTACCACAGGGCACGGGAGACAAACTGCCACTCTGGTGCTGCGCCCACAAGTGGCCGGTTCTACAAAGAGCTGGACATGATACTTGGTGGCAACCCCACCTCCACTGCGAAGGCCTCTGTGGATACTTTGTTGGCTGACGTGCCAGTCGAGAGTAGACTGAGCCAGGAGGAGGAAATCTTGGACGAAGAGGGGGATGGGGACACAGAGGATGACTCGGAAGCCAGAGATGCATGCAGTCAGGAGCTCTTTTCTACCCCGGAGGAGCCTAGCCAGTCACAGCAGTCGGAGCTTGGCAAAGTGCAAACAGGAGAGGAGGCCCCTGGTAAGCGGATCTGATTTTGGGAATTGCTGAAGCGAGTTGTTGGGGGCAGGAGGGTTGCAAGAAGCAGGCTTGTCTCCCACCGCATGCCTTGTCTGAGTGGCAGAACAGGCTGTTGATAGACTCCCTCACTTCATGGGAATCTTCCTCAGAGATCTCCAGGAAACTCTCGCGGAGATAGTGGGCAATCTGCTGCTGCAGGTTCCTCAGCAGAGCTGCTTTGTTTCTTGCCCCATTAACAGTAACTTTCTCATGCCACTTTGCCGTGACTGGGGGAGGGGTGGAACCATTGCTGCATACAGGCTAGCCGCATGTGTGCCAGGGTGGAAGCCGCAGGCTTGGAGAAAACCCTCCCTTGATTCCCTGCTCACCCTCAGCAGCGAAATATCTTCCATAATGATTACCTCCTGTGGAAAGTGTGGGGACAGAAATTATTACCAGAACCACCCTAGAGTGCCTGCTGTCCCCAAGAGCCACGTGCCAAGTGTACAGCAGGGTCCGGGAAGAGTGATTTACCCTGCCCCTGTGGCTACTCACCATTTTGGGGGTCTTGTGGCTCATGTGTGCTTGTTTGGGGTCAGCCAGTTAGTGACAGGTGTGAGAGTACTACCTGTGTTTTAAAGCACTGAATCGCTGTTGCAAACAATACTGCTTCTGTAAAATGTTGCATTTAAAACTTCACAGAGACGACCTTGGGAGGCCAGCCTCCCTTATCAGTGGCAGAACGGCTGCGGAGAATTAGAAAGCGTCCAAGAAGAACTAAGGAGGACTTTCTGCATGAGGTTATGATGCACTCGGCTGCCAAGAAACAGGAACTGAAGGAATGGCGGGACAGCGAGAAGAAGGACCGAAAGGAGAACGCGACACACCAGAAAGAAGCCACGGAGTAGCTCCTAACAGTTATGGAGTGCCAAGTGGACACACTCCAGGTGATACTAGCTCTTCAAACCAAGCAGCTCCGCCCCCGCCCTCTCCTGCAGCCGCTGTCGCAAAATTCTTTCCCATGTGCCCCACACGCACCGCCAACACACTGTTATCAACCTCCTGGCTCCACTCGCTACTTGCAGAATTCCACTCCTCCCTCCTCACAGTCTAGCAGTGTGGACTCCCACTACCCACTGCACTCAACACCCATCCCTCAGCAGTTTGGCCCTGCTGAAGTACAGCACTGGGTGCATTGTACTCCAAAGGAGAAGGTTGGGTATGATCCCCTGAACATACACAAATCTGTAGCTGTCCCGGGAATCCTCCTCCTCTTGAGAGCTTCCCTTCCCCCATACCCTCTCCCCTTCCCTGCTGATGAATTTTTTAATTTGACTCTCTCCTCCGGTTGTTGTCTTTTAATAAAAGAATTGTGTTTGTTTGAAAGCAATCTTTATTCTATTAAGCGAAAGCAAAAACAGCACTGCAAAGCAACATAAAATAACGTTAAGGTCCCTTCTTGCATCATGTGCACAGTCACCTCCTAGCATTACAAACACTGCAATCCCGAGCACAGCAAAAAATATTAGTGGCTTTCAGCTTCAAATTTCTGCCTCAAGGCATCCCTGATCCTTATGGCCCCGTGCTATGCCCCTCTAATAGCGCTGGTCTCTGGCTGTTCAAAGTGAGCCTCCAGGTGCTAAGCCTCTGCGGTCCAGCCCTGAGTGAAGCTTTCACCCTTCCCTTCACAAATATTACGGAGCGTACAGCATGTGACTATAAGCACAGGAATATTGTCATTGGCCATGTCCAGCTTCCCATAGAGGCAGCGCCAGCAGGCTTTTAAATGGCCAAATGCACACTCCACAGTCATTCTGCACTCTCTCAGCCTGTTGTTGAACCGCTCCTTGCTGCTGTCAAGTTGCCCCATTTATGGCTTCATGAGCCATGGCATTAAGGGTAGGCGAGGTCTCCCAGGATCACAATGGGCATTTCGACTTCCCCTACGGTGATCTTCTGGTCCAGGAAGAAAGTCCCTGCTTGCAGCTTCTTGAACAGGCCAGTGTTCCGAAAGATGCATGTGTCATGCACCTTTCCGGAGCAGCCTGCGTTAATGTCTGTGAAACGCCCACAAGCGCATGGAGAACCATTGAGAAATACCCCTTGCGATTAATGTATTCGGTGGCTAGGTGGTCTGGTGCCAGAATTGGAACGTGCATGCCATCTATTGCCCCTCCACAGTTAGGGAAGCCCATTTGTGCAAAGCCATCCACATCACACACGTTGCCCAGAGTCACGGTCTGTCAGAGCAGGATGCGATTAACGGCCCTCCACACTCCTGCTCATCATCCCAGAGGTGCATCACGATTTGATCCCACCACTCAGTGCTTGTCTCCCAAGCTCAAAAGCGGCGTTCCACTGTGGTCAGCACCTCGGTGAATGCCACAAGCAATCTCTACACTACTATGCGTGGTGAGATCAGTTTCGCATTCCTCTTGCCTTTGTAGTTTAAGGAATAACTCCACTGCCACTCGTGACATGTTGGTCAGAGCGACCAGCGTCCTGGTCAGCAGTTCGGGATCTGTTCCTGCAGCCTGAAAGAAGCAGAGCGTGCAGTACACAAACCGTTGAAAGATGGTGCCAAATGCAGACGGAAGCACAGGGATTGATGGGATGCAAAGCAATGCATCATGGGGCATTGGGACCGGATCCAGAATGTCCCCCACCCCCCTCTGCCTTCCCACAAGTCTTAGCAGCAAAAGAAAAAAAGAGGTGCTCTCTGGGATAGCTGCCCAGAGTGCACTGCTCTGAATAGCGCTGCAAGTGTGAACACACGATCGCGCAGGTAGCTGTCAGTGTGAACACACAACAGCGGTTTCCCTTCTGTGCTCTCTGAGCAGCGCTGTAACTACTGGCGCTGTAATTTTGCAAGTGTAGATGTGCCTTTAGACTGAACTGGGGGCAGAGAACTGAACCCAGGCTGGAAGGGCATCTGGCCTCTGAAGAAGATTATTAGAACCACATTTAGGATGAGAACTTGCATGTAACCAGTTTCTTTAGTGTATTAAGCTGTTTGCGTGCTCATTTTTATTTTCTTAGTAATCTGCCTTGTTCTGTCTGCTACCTCTTTAACTACTTAAAATACACCTGTTATAGTTGTTAAATTTACTTCTGGTTTACAATATAACCTAGTTTATGTGATTTCTAAGCTGGGGGGGCCAGAAGCGGTGTACACCCTCCTCCACATTGACGGAAGAGGCAAATTTTATATAATTTTGGGTTTGTACTCCAAACGGGGGGGTAGACATCTGAGTGCTGTGGCAAGCACCTTAAGCTGAGCCTTCCCAGAGCGGATCTCTGTCTCTCTGTGAAGCTGGGCGTGTCACTGTGTGCTTGGCTGGAAAAGGCGAGGGAGCCAAGCCCAGCAATACTAGGTGAAAGGGGGCCCAGACTGGTAGAATAGTCTGACTCAGTGGTGTCCCAGCACACCAGATGACACCTTGGGGGTCCAGACCATCATATGCCCCATCTCAAAAAAGATATATTGGAACTGGAAAAGTTTCAGAAAAGGGCAACAAAAATGATTAGGGGTATGGAATGGCTGCCACATGAGGAGAGATTAATAAGACTGGGACTTTTCAGCTTGGAAAAGAGACTAATAAGGGGGGATATGATAGAGGTCTATAAAATCATGACTGGTGTGGAGAAAGTAAATAAGGAAGTGTTATTTATTTCTTCTCATAACACAAGAACTAGGGATTACCAAATGAAGTTAATATGCAGAAGATTTAAAACAAACAAAAGGAAGTATTTTTTTCACACAACACACAGTTAGCCTGTGGAACTCCTTGCCAGAGGATGTTGAAGTCCAAGACTATAACAAGGTTCAAAAAAGAACTAGGTAAGTTCATGGAGGATAAGTCCATCAATGGCTATTAGCCAGGATGGACAGGGATGGTGTCCCTAGCCTCTGTTTGCCAGAAGCTGGGAATGGGCGATGGGATGGATCACTTGAAGATTACCTGTTCTGTTCATTCCCTCTGGGGCACCTGGCACTGGGCACTGTCGGAAGACAGGATACTGGGCTAGACGGACTTTTGGTCTGACCCAGTGTGGCCATTCTTATGTTCATAGAAAGATGATACCAGACACTAGACTAGAGGGTTCTTTAATTCAGCAAAGGCATAACAAAACCCAATGGCTGAAAGCTGAGGCTTGACAAATTGAAACGGGAAATAAGGTACACATTTTTAATAGCAATGATAATTAACAACAGGAATAGATTACAAAGAGACGTGGTAAATTCTCCATCACTAACTTTTAAAATCAAGCCTGAGTATTTTTCTAAACTATCTGCTCTACCTCAATGACAAGCTATTGGGCTCAATGCAGGAAGTAATGGGTGAAAACTCCATTGTCTGTGTTATGCAAGAAGTCAGACTTGATCATACTTGTCCCTTCTGGCCTTAAAATCTATTAAGTCTCAAGCCTAAAAAAACAAATTCTACAAGCAACCCCATTCACATACTATTAATATTCAAGACACTGGAGCAAACTCTCAAGAGATTACCTAGTGGGACAAGAGATCAAAACCCAAAACAATCTAATCTGCTATATTTTTCCACATAAACATTCATCATTAAAAGTGTACTTTGCAATCAGAAGTTACAGCAGTAGTCGACTTGGGGTGGGATGTATCAGAAATATGCAAAACATAGGTAGGATCTTAGGGGTGTGATCCACGAAGCAATTTAGGTGCCTAAACTCCCAGTGTGTGGCACCACTGCAATCCACGAAATTCTCCCTTAGCTGCTGCCTAACCCTGTAAGCACCTACACTCACTTAGAGCCTAATTTTCTGCAGTAAAAATTCCTTAGGCACTTCAGTGCCCTGGGACATGCAATCTGCTGTCTCCCTCTAGGCACCCTGGAGCCTATGTCCTGCCTAAGCCCCAGAACAATTCACGAATAGGGGAAGATACATGTTTGTCCACCTAAGTCACATGCGGGGCCTGATCTGGTAGGCAACCACTAAACATGCCTATCAGATCAAGTCCTATTGAAGATCTGGGAGGTGGAGCGGAAGGAGGTGCCTGTCACAGTTCATGGCAACTGCAACTGTATTCTCCCTCCATGGTCCAGCAAGAGTGTCCGCTCTTGGGCTTCTGGCTCCCCAGTTGTCACCTCTCTTGGTCAGAGAACCACGCATCTTTTTGTCTCCTAACCAGGGTATTTCCAGGCTGCACAATTTCCTGCCTATACTGTGAATTTCCCAGCAAAGTCAGACTGACTAAGCAGGCCTGCTCTGATTTTCTCCTCAGAGGCTACAAATAGTATAATTGCCACTGTTGTAAGTTACCACACAGCCCTCTCTAATCAAGTACATTTATTCCTAAGGTAAAAGCATTACAGAGAAAATATATTAAAGACAACTAAAGATCCTACATGTGATGCATGCTAATAACCTTACCAGAGATCGCCTCAACTCCAGCAAAGGCTCTGACTGATGAACAGTTGTTCAAACCCCAACAAGAGGTTTTTCTGTGGTCACAAGTTCACAACAGCTGTTAGCTCAGAACAAACACACCCATGAATCTTAGAGTCACTCTTCTATCCAGTATAGGCCTCTGACCTCATCCTCATGTTACAGGTGATCAGCAAACAATGGGTTTCCTCTCAGGTTGCAACTTCAAATGGATGGATCCAGAGCTAGGTAATTTGCATTCCCCTCCTAAATATTTTCTAGGAAACCCACTGAACTGAAAGTTCAGTCTTATCTGGCCCACTGTTTTAAAAGAGTCCACTGGAGAACTCCTTGGCAAGGAGAAGTGGGAGGTGATGGTGTACGTCTTGTAATTTTTAGCCCAATGGTTAGAGCACTCACCAGGGATGTGGGAGATCCAGGTCCAATTTACCCCTCTCTCTGTAGTCCAGTAATCTGGACATGCACCTGGGCGGTGAAAAGACCCTGGGCCCAGTCCTCCTGCTCCTATCACTCTTCCATTTTTTATCCATATTGGAAGAGCTTCAACAGTAGTGACAGCAAGAACCCCACATTGGATTATCCAAAAGCACAGAGGTTAAAGCTCTCTCCTCAGAGGTGGGAGACCCCTGTTCAAATCCTCTCCACCCCTCTGTCTCCTACATACCAGGTGAGTGCTCTAAGTCAAGGCCAAAAGTCAAAACGTGGGCATCACCACCTTCTCCAGCTGTTTTGTGAGGAGTGAGGCAGGTACCTAACTCATTCATATAAGAAACAGCTTAGGTGCCTAAGATGCCTAACTCTAAGCAGGTTTCAGAGTAGCAGCCGTGTTAGTCTGTATTCGGAAAAAGAAAAGGAGTACTTGTGGCACCTTAGAGATGAACCAATTTATTTGAGCATAAGCTTTCATGAGCTACAGCTCACTTCATCGAATGCATTCAGCGGAAAATACAGTGAGGCGATTTATATACATACAGAACATGAAAAAATGGGTGTTATCATACACACTATAAGGAGACTGATCACTTAAGATGAGCTATTACCAGCAGGAGACAGGGGGTGGAGTGGGGAGAAAACCTTTTGTAGCGATAATCAAGGTGGGCCATTTCCAGCAGTTAACAAGAACGTCTGAGGAACGGGGGGGGGGGGGGGGGGGGGGGGGGGGGGAGAGGGAGATAAACATGGGGAAATAGAGCTGTAGCTTACGAAAGCTTATGGTCAAATAAATTGATTAGTCTCTAAGGTGCCACAAGTACTCCTTTTCCTTTTCCTTTGTGTAATGACTCATCCACTCCCAGTCTCTAGTCAAGCCTCAGTTAATTGTATCCAGTTTGCAAATTAATTCCAATTCAGCAGTCTCTCGTTGGAATCTGTTTTTGAAGTCTTTTTGTTGTAACTTTTAGGTCAGAGATCGAGTGACCAGAGAGATTGAAGTGTTCTCTGACTGGTTTATGAATGTTATAATTCTTGACATCTGATTTGTGTCCATTTATTCTTTTACGTAGAGACTGTCCAGCAGAGACTGGTTCTTGTTTGTGGATAGCTAGCAAAGATAAGCACCTAAATCCAGGCTGCAGGGAGGCACCTATCTTGGAGGGAGAAGCAGGGTATAGGACACACTCCTGTTGTTGGCATCTCTGATTGGCTAGTTTAGGCAAGTCCCCGTTTAGCATCCTAGCTTTTGTGGATCATATTGTTAGATGCTTCTCTAGCTCTCTCCCCCCTCCCTTGTTTCGGGAGCCTAGGTGCCTAACTCAGCTTTATAGATCACAGCGTTGTTCCTATGATTTTTTAGGCACCTAAAGTCAGGTAGCAGAACCATTGCAAGCAGGGGATGGCCAGGCTGGGCGTGCGGGGGAGGACTCCACATGGAAGAGTTTATCAGCCTGACAGAAGCGGTTCTGAAGAGCAGTCAGTAAATCTACTACCTGGCTCCACAGAGCAGAGCTAAAGCCCAGCTATCCCGGGTGCCGCTAGTCTCTAGCGATGACGAAGCAGCAGCTCAGCACTTGCTCTGCCCCAGATCCCTAGACTAGGCGGTCTCGGCTCCCGGCTGCTCCAAACAAAACCTGAGTAGGCTGTGACGGGCGCCCAGCTTTTGGTGCCAAGGGAAGGGGCGTGTGTGAACCCTCCCTAACCCTGCGGGAGGGCGCGTGACACTGGAGCCTAATTAAGGCAGCAGAGGAATCCGCAGCCGCGCTGAGTCTCTGAGGCCACGCAGCCAAGAGAGCGTCTGGGGGGGCGAAGCGCCAGCTCCCCCGGCTGCCCCACCCCGCACCGACACCGGGGCCTCGGCCCAACCTAGCCTGGACCGACGTCAGGGCCCCTCCGCTCCCCCATCCTAACGCCGGGGTGGGACGGGACGAGGCCCCGCCCGAACTGACCCCAGCCCCGCCTCCCCTGCCCTGCCCGGCTCACGCCGGGGCCGCAGCGCAGACCTTTCTCCTCCCAGCCGCTCCTGATGCTGCCGCCTCTTTCCGCAGCCGGCGGCTCCGGCTCCGCGCGGCGCCCCGCGTCAAGGGCCAGCCCGGCTCGGCTCACTGGGAGGCGCTGCCGGCGGCGGCGGTCACGGCGGGGCCCACGTGTCCCTATAGCGACGCAGCGGGCGGCCCCTCCCCCCCGCGAAAAGGCACAAAGCACTCTGGGATAGCGGCTAGCGGGCCGACCTCCGGGAGCCGCCCCACGCGGCGCGGTGCCCGGCCTGCGGGCGGCCCCCGGAAACCCCGCTGAGCGTCCTGCCGCCCCCAGGGGCCCTGTCCGCGCCTGCGGCTGCTCTCGCCGCAGCGGGGGGGGGGGCGGCGCCTGTTGCCGCGGCGCGGGAAAACCTGTGGCCAGCTGCCAAGGTAGACAGGGCCTCCGGCCCTCTGAGGGCAGCGCCGGATGCCCCCAGGCGCCCCCCGGCCAGCCCAGTTAGCTTTGGGGACATGGTCGTTGGGTTACGCAGCGTTCCCTTGGAAAACGTTTCCCAGAAAAATAAGCCCAGCGCCTAGGTCAGGGACTGTAAACGCATCGCCAGCTGCACCCCCGGGCAGCCAACAGTTAAAAGCCCCAGAGATGCTAGTGTGCTCCGGCCGCAGACACCTGCCTGAAACGCAACAGCAGCTTGTGACAGGGTTAGACAGGCCCCTAAAGCTCAGTCAGTCTAACCCCGGCCCCTGCCAAGGTGGAGCCTGTGTTGTGTCTAAACCATCCAAGACAGACGGCTCAGCCCAGCCTGCTCCTGAGACCCCTCCAGGGAAGGAGATTCCCTAACTGCCCTGTGCAGTTTGTTCCATTGTCCTAGCGTACTTAAGAAAAATTTAACTGAGATTTAATCTACATCTGCAAAAACAACAAGGAGTCCGGTGGCACCTTTAAGCCTAACATTTATTTGAGCATAAGCTTTTGTAGCCTAATGCATGGAGAGAAAGTTACAGATGCAGACATAAATATACTGACACATGGAGAAGGGCGTTACCTCAAAAGTGGACAATTTGATCAGGGAGGATGTACTCCACTCCTAACAATAGATGAGGTGGTGTCAATTCCAGGAGAGGCAAAGTTGCTTCTGTAACGAGCCAACCACTCCTAGTCCCTATTCAAACCCAAATTAATAGTGTTAAATTTGCAAATGAATTTTAGTTCTGCTGTTTCTCTTTGAAGTCTGTTTCTGAAGTTTTTTTGTTAGAGTATATAGCTACTTTCAAATCTGTTTTAGAATGTCCAGGAAGATTGAAGTGTTCTCGCACTGGCTTTTGTGTATTACCATTCCTGATATCTGATTTGTGTCCATTTATTATTTTACGTAGGGACTGTCTGGTTTGGCCAACGTACCTGGCAGAGAAGCATTGCTGGCACATGATGGCATTTTTAACATTAGTAGACATGCAGGTGAATGAGCCTCTGATGGTGTGGCTGATGTGGTTGGGTCCTCTGATGGTGTCACTAGAGTAGATATGGGGACAGCGTAGGCAACGAGGTTTGCTACCGGGATGGGTTCCTGGGTTTGTGTTTCTGTGGTGTGTAGTTGCTGGTGAGTATTTGCTTCAGGTCGGGAGGCTGTAAGTGAGGACTGGCCTGTCTCCCACAGTCAGAAAGTGAGGGATCGTTTTCCAGGATAGGTTGTAGATTGTTGATAATGTGCTGGAGAGGTTTTAGCTGGGGGCTGTACATGATGGCCAGTGGAGTTCTGTTATTTTCCTTATGGGGCCTGTCCTGTAGTAGATGATTTCTAGGTACCTGTCTCGCTCTGTCAATCTGTTTCCTCACTTCCTCAGGTGGGTAGTGTAGTTTTAAGAAGGCTTGATAAAGATCTTGTAGGTGTTTGTCTCTGTCTGAGGGATTGGAGCAAATTCGGTTGTATCTTAGGGCTTGGCTGTAGACAATGGATCGTGTGATGTGTCCTGGATGGAAGCTGGAGGCATGTAGGTAGGTATAGCAGTAAGTAGGCTTCCGGTATAGGGTGATGTTTATGTGACCATCACTTATTTGCACTGTAGTGTCCAGGAAGTGGATCTCTTGTGTGGACTGGTCCAGGCTGAGGTTGATGGTGGGGTGGAAATTGTTGAAATCCAGGTGGAATTCTTCAAGGGCCTCCTTCACATGGGTCCACATGATGAAGAAGATATCAATGTAGCACAAGTAGAGGAGGGGCGCTAGGGGACAAGAGCTGAGGAAGTGTTGATTTAAGTCAGCCATAAAGATGTTGGCATACTGTGGGGCCATGTGGGTACCCATAGCAATGCCACTGTCTTGAAGATAAGTTGTCCCCAAATCTGAAATGGTTGTAGGTGAGGATAAAGTCACAAAGCTCAGCCACCGGGTGTGCCGTGGCCTCATCAGGGATACTGTTTGTGACAGCTTGTAGTCCATCCTCATGTGGAATATTGGTATAAAAGAGCTTCTACATCCATGGTGGCCAGGATGGTGTTTTCAGGAAGATCACCAATGCATTGTAGTTTCCTCAGAAAGTTGGCGGTGTCTCAAAGATAGCTAGGAGTGCTAGTAGCGTAGGGTCTGAGGAGAGTCCAGATAATCCTGCTGTAGGAGTGCTGGTGCCCGAGATGATGGGGCATCCAGAGTTTCCAGGTTTATGGATCTTGGGTAGCGGATAGAATACCCATGGTCGGGGCTCCGGGGGTGTGTCCGTGTAGATTTGTTCCCGTGCCGTAGCAGGGAGTTTCTTGAACAGATGGTGTAGTTACTTTTGCTACTCCTCAGTGGGGTCAGAGGATAGTGGCGTGTAGAATGTGGTGTTGGAGAGTTGCCTGGCAGCCTCCTGTTCATAATCTGACCTGTTCATTATGACTACAGCACCTCCTTTGTCAGCCCCTTTGATTATAATGTCAGAGTTGTTTCTGAGGCTGTGGATGGCATTGTGTTCTGTACGGCTGAGGTTATGGGGCAAGTGATGCTGTTTGTTCACAATTTCAGCCTGTGCACGTCTGCGGAAGCACTCTATGTAGAAGTCCAGTTTGTCATTTTGACCGTTAGGAGGAGTCCACGCAGAAAATCTAAATCTGCTATGATGCAGTTTGAACCTATTGCCTCTGAGCCTGCACTCTGTAACAAGAGTGAACAATTTTTCTCTATCTTTTTTATGGCAGCCTTTTAACTATTTAAAGACTGATATCTTGTCCCCACTTCATCTCCTCTTTTTCAGACTAAACATATCCAGTTCCTTCTGTCTTTAGTCATATGGTTTACATTCTATCCCTTTGAGCTTTGTCACTCACCTCTGGATCTTTTCCAGTTTCTTTACATCATCTACAGATGAGTACTATTAGTTGAAAAAAAAAAAAAAAAAACAACTTCAAGCCCCAGGTTTAATATTTCAAAGTTAAGAGTTTTTTTTTTTTCTTTTCTTGAAATTAAACTAATACTAAAGTTGGTTGCAGATTGATTCATAGGGCATGACAGGGACTCCCAAATTCCTTTTCAGGAAGATTACACACACCTCCACCATTATGCTCCAAAGTATCAATGCTAAAAAAAACAAACAATTTTCAGCATGAACAAGCAGGTTAAGAGTATTTTATTAATTATTGGAGTGTTGTGGGTTTTGGAAATAATTGGTAGTGCAAGCTTCTTTTCATTAGTAATTTAACACAAGACTAGTTAAAGCAGCAGAGAATATCCTGGAGGGAATAATCCTGTATAGTAGTATTGGCTGATAAGGTTAGGAACAGACAAGATGTTCTAGAAGACTTCTTCTTTATCTACAGTATGTATAAGTATGATAACTTAAACAAAACATTTTCGTTTTAGGTAAGGCACTATAAGGAAATATTAAATGAATAACAAACAACGGTTTATTTTCAGACGTTCTTAAAATAGTATTTTACAGTAAAAGTATAGAGCAGAAATAGTTCAGGGGCCATCTTAAATATTCCTTTGATCTCTTAAAAAAAGATTTTCAAATTTAAAAATTGCTTAACCAGATTATGATAGCCTAGTCAGTTATTTTACCAGTAACAACTGCTTAAAACAATTCTGTATGTATGTTGTAATTTACAAACATGCATTGTCATTTAATTTCTATTAAAGAAGGCACTTTTACTCAAGCCCTACCTGTAAATAGAACCAGACTACATAAATATACCTCATTTCTGTTCTATCCTTTGTATGGCATATTAGAATTCTGTTGTTACAGTAGGACAGAGTCAATTATTCAGAACAAAAAGTACAGCTCTTAGGGCCTGACCTTTCATTCCTTGAACACCCAAAAATCCCACTTGATGCACAAGACTGCAGGATAGAGCCCATAAACATTTAAATAAAGCTGTCTTTCAAGTGCTTGCTCAAGTGTCACTTCCCAGAAGAAGCTAGGAGAGATTCAATATCTTGGATGACTTTTGAAGTTTTTTCCAAAGCCTCTGAGATGCTCTTTTCACCAATATCCTCAGGTAAACTGTTTTCTGGTTGTCTATCAGTAATATGAGATGGATTATTTTTCATAGACGAAGTCTTGTTTGGAACATTGCTGTTCTGCAGTAAGACTAGCAGTTGCGTTGTTAAGGAAATTTCTGTTTGGTCTTCCCTCTAATAATTAAAGAAATTATTTTAAAATATTTTAACCATGGTTCTCAATTGCCAATGCATCCTGCAACCAATAAATAAAACTATGAAATCAAATATGTGAAAGTTCTTTAATATGTCCGCATCTTATTTCAATCAAATATCTATATTAAATTAATATTTTCCTGTATATATCAAAGCATATTTAAAAGAAAAACCATCAAGGAAGATATCAGATTGTGCAGTCTAAAGGAATTAACAAGGCATGTTAAAAAGCTAAAGTAAATTTAGGGATAATTACATGATGTTTTGAGTATATGAAGTAACAGGTTTTTTTCAGCTGGCTTAACAATGGAGCAAAGTTGAGGCACTTGATAACTTTGTTGACTTGGACTAGATAAGGCATATACATCACTCCTCTTTACAATAAAAGGTTAATAAAAAGATACAATTTAGAAGTTTGAACAACAGAGCTATTCCCTTTTGAGAATTTCTGTGTGTTCTGCCAGTTTTTTGGAGTTTCCAGTGGTGTGACACGGGGAGCAGGCCTAGGATAAATAACTGGGCAGAAACTTTAAAAAAAAAAAAAAAAAAAAATAGTAACCATTGAAAGTAGAGACCTATTCAATAAAAGGAGTAAAGGGACACGGTCATTTAGCACTCAAAATATGCTAAAAGAAATTTTTGTTGAAAGGATACAGTTAAATCTATGTATTTTCTCAAGTTCAGCAACCACAGACCTGTTAAAATAAAATTTAAAAAAATTTTATATAGCAGGATAGATAATGAAAAATTTCTCATGTCTACTTTTGCCCTTATGATTTTATTTCCTTATGCAGTTTTATAGATGACCTGTGCAAGTAAAAGAATGATTTGCTTTTTCCTCCCCCCACTTCATATTTTTGAGGTCAATGGAACTGCTTGTGAATAAAGTTAAATATGTGCAATTGTTTACAGGATGAGGGCTCTACTTTGAGACTGTTCTCCTCCACCAATTTTAATTCAATCGATCTAGAGCTTTTTAATGCGAAATTATATAGGTGTACCAGTATTCTTAAATATCAGCACAGTGCTAGGGAATAGCTTACATATTAATCAAAAAGGACACAGCTAGAAGTCTAGTTAATTTAAAAAGTCAGTTGGAAGTACTACACCTGCCCCTAAAGCCCTCTGCCAGTTACTGTGGAGTTGTGATCACATTTCCCTATTTAAAAAAAAATAAAAATGTTTCCTCTATTGTTGTGTAAGAGACACACACACAGGGAAAACTGTACATAAACTGCTTATATAAAATCCTGTGATGTGCACAAAGCAAACAATAAAAGATTTTTTTCCTTAACTATCTCTGAGGTAGTAATTTTAGATGTTACTTGTAACAGTTCATAAAAATAATTCAGACATAAATATGATTAAATAGTCCCTTTCACTAATGTTGCAGATTCTGTAGAAGCACAAGATGTGTTCCTGTGGGGTCAGAATAGTGATTATTCAAACAAACACTTTAGCAACAGGAGGAGTACAAAGCCAGCACCTATCCTTCAAAGTACATATTTATAATCTGTGTTCTTAGTGCCTATTACCATGCTATCTGAGCACTTCCCAAAATGATGGGAGCGTACACAGAATTTAAATATTCTTCTGATTATAAATTTTTCATAGTAAACTGTCACAAGGAAGCATATATTTTGGGACTAGAATTTTCTGGATTTCCTATGCTATTATGGACATATTTTATTTTTTAATAAGGATGATTCTCTCATAGCCCAGTTTCTCTGTTTGATCTTGCAACAGAGTCAAAACACTGTTTAATATTTGTCTTCTGCTTTGGCAAGAGCTTCAGCATTATGGCTTCAATACAGAAACAGAAAATAGATATGAGGGAACAAGCCTCTGTTTAAACACAAGCTGCCTGTATAGTTTAAAATATTGTAAGAAAAATTATGTGGAGTCATGAAATATAAAGGGGTTTAAATTTTTCATCTTTAAAAAAATGCAGTATGTCATATTTAGGGTTTAAAACTTTGGTGGTTTCCTTCTATACTATGAATAGCAAGTTATATGTGATGAGTACCAGTTTCTCTCAGTTGCAGGAAGAGTCTCTCCCTCATCATCATTCAAACTTCTGCACCATGCTACTACTGTTTCAGTGTATCTGTATTCAGAAGACAATTCATAAAAAAGAAAATAATAATTTAGATCAGACAAATACCCCTTAATTAAATTTGAACAGAAAACTGACAGCATTAAACAATAAATCTGGAGTAGGAAATGGAACAGAATAGAGCTAACCTCCAGAATATTCTTATGTGAATTTGATAAAAGAGGAAAACAAGAAACCTTCCAGAATCAGTAAGCGATTACCCAGTGAAGAAATTTTTCCTTTTATTAATCCCATATATAAATGAAAAGAACCTTACCGTACAACTGAGTACATTTTATGATGTCTAAAAAAACCACAAGGAACATTACTTTGCATTTAATTTGTTGCTTGTGAAACACTCTTCAGAGTTTCAGGTGATAGAAGAGAAGATTAGATACTGGAGATAGAAAGACAGTTTAGTGGTCTAAAGCATCAGATTTGATATGCCCAAACTCACTGGAACCAAAAACCAGAGTTTTGAATGCTATATGGTCAACTCAGCCCTTAAACTTCATAATACAGGAGTTCCATGAATTAAGTTCCATTCAGTTTGATATGCATGTGATTTGAATGCAACTTTAAAACTGAGGTATTGTCTTCTCTGCATGGATATTAAAGAGTCCACAGGAATTTTCGTAAGAATACAGGTTGTCCTTGACCACAGTTTCCCCACTCCTATATTGCGAAGTGTGCCAGTTGTCCACTTGGTTGCATCTCAGTGATCAAGTAATTTCTGTTATATATAATATATGGCGTGCACGGTTTGTCAAGTTACTTGGATAATCTTTACGATGAGAAGAGCTACGTAAATGTAAGATATTACATAGCAGCATCTGAACACCCTAAGCAGCTGTCCAAGAAACAATGGATAAGGACATGGTTTTTCTTTTAGAAAAACAACATGCTGTTATATGCATCATTAATACAACTGCCTGCCAATGAGCAAACTAAGGGCTTAAGTCCTGCTTCTCTTGTTTGCATATTCACAACAGCAGTCCCACTAACTTCAGTTAGACTATTTGTGTCATCATGGTGAGTAGGATTGGCCGTAACAAATTTATGGAAGTGATACAAGAAAATTAACATTAAAATAATTCAAGAATTGCTGTCTGATCAAATTTGTGTTAATATTTGTATAAAAATAATTCTTAGAGAATTTAAGTTAAGCAACCTTTTTGAACCCTTTAAGTAGCTGTGGATATCAGGTGTACCTCAGCAAAGAAGTGCTCTCCCTAGCCCTTTTGCTTAGGATACATTATTTGAGCCCTCCCCCCCCAGCAACTAAAACTAAAACACAGTTAGACCCCATGGCAGTCCCTCCTGAGTGCATCCCTCAGGTGACAGGCTTTGCTTCCCTCACCTCCTAATAGCTATTATTCAGAATGATGGAAAAATGATTAAATTAATAAGTGACTATCCCATCAAATTAACTGTCTAAAGCCCTGAGCTGTGCAATCTAGATCTTTGCTAGTCAGTCAGGTACAACCTTTTCCACAGTCTGTTTTACAGAAACACATTCAACTATTTACATTTCTTGACACAAAAAACTTTTACTGAATTCCTGAATTTGTTAAATTTGTTCCTTGCATCATCTGTACCTTTCATAAAGTCCAGGATGATTTATCTGGATTAGCTGCTGTGCCCCATCAGGACAGATTACTTTACACCATCCTGTGGTAGCACCTTGATTTATCTTGGAAAAGACAGACAAAAGAGCATCACTGTTCTGCAGTGGAATCAAAGAAGTATACCTACTTTAAACAACAGCAACAACATATGCTAGTTCAAAGAGAAATATCTGCAAATGCTTCACTTAAACGTTTGTATCTGGCTATGGATGTAAGGTGTGGTCTGGTGGCATGATCACAGAAACACCACCAACTGGGAGTTCCTGGTTCCAAGAATTGCCCAAACACTGATTTCAATGTGCTGTCTGAGAATAATGGAAAATTCAACCCCTTCACTTCCTGTCTGACCCCATGTGAAGAAATGTCCAGTCTTTCAGAATTTTTAATTCCTTCTGCTTTCATCCGTAGAATGAGGTTATAGATTTGTCTTGATCCTCAAGTTCTGTTATTGTTAGAGTAGCAACTTCATACAAACGAAACATCATTTCGTAACAAATCTTACTCTGCATGTACTAGTCACATCTGCTAATGCTCCCCCCCCAACCCCCAAGTATTTTTTACTTCAGTTAACATGCTAACGCAACAGAGCTACAGAAGAGTAAGTTGGATTCTTTCCCCAAGCTCAAGCATTATCTGTGGAACTGTTAAACATTCAATGGCAAGTCTTTTATTACCAGCGATGATGCATGAACTAGAAATCACATAGCAACTCTCAGTCTCACCATCAACGCTGAGTTTGCAACTTGACACTCAGGAAAAAAAAAAGCAGTAGTATTTTTTCCTTGAAAACTGAATTGATTTACAAAATAAATATGGAATCCCATTTCTACATGTCACTTATCACAGAGGAAGCATATATTGCATTATTATAATATTTGCTGATAAAGGACATATTTAATGC
The DNA here is from genome assembly GCF_015237465.2 of Chelonia mydas. NCBI lineage: Eukaryota > Metazoa > Chordata > Testudines > Cheloniidae > Chelonia > Chelonia mydas. The sequence goes on from NC_051245.2 coordinate 29,658,578, forward strand.
CAAAAAAATAATATAAAAAGTTTGACACTCCTTTTTGTAAGAATTAAGATAAAAGTGTGCTTGGGAAATGTGTTTAATATTTGTTAATTTCTTAGAGGATGCAAAACAAGGGCAAGAATGATGCTCTCAGCTAGAACTAACCAGCTACAGCTCACATGCCTTTAGATACGATCAGTACTGGTCTAGTAAGCTTGCTTAAGTATGGCTTGCTAGAGGGAATTAATATGGTTTCCTTGTCCAGTGTAAACAGGACTTCATGTCAGTCTTGGTGATTTACTCATTTTTGTAAAGTTGGTAATATTACATAATTTGTAAATGTAAGTGAAGTTACACCCCATCCTTTTACTTTAACACTTTTTCTGAGAGGAGATGATCGTCTGAGATAACAAACTCCATTTCAAATTACAAAAAAAAAAGTTGAGCACTCTTATACTATCAAGACTTAGTATATTTTTCAAGGATAAACAGTTCCAGCAAAATTCACATAATAGCAAACAAACTTATAAGTACCAGTGCCTCTCTCCTTAGTTATGGTTTGAGACAAGGGCTGTCATTATAGGCTAAAGGAGAAAAAGTTTCCCCCTTGTTAAAGTATTGGCAATATATCAATAGTGGCAAATAAGGAAAGGTCAGATTTTTAACTAGATGAAATATCAATTTACCAGCTCATGACAGTGAACCAGTGTATAACCAATGTGACTTACAAACTCAGGGCAGATGGAGGCTCCCCAACTGCACAATTTGCTTTTTAATGCCTATCAGAACCAAATATAAAACTTTCCCTAGACTTCACATTTATTAACTAACACCACCTTCAGATAGGAACAGGGGAATAGCTGTTTTTAAAATCTTTCTGAGAATTACCTGTGTTCTTCCACAGCAAGAGCTGAAATCCCAAACCATATTCAGGGTCATCCCATCACAAAACAGAGCGTGGACTTTATTATCTGAATATGCAACAAGTCTTCCCACATTGGGAATAACTGTTTCATGCAACGGAACTGGCAGCATTTCTCTTCCATCTGTCCCTGGTATCTAATGTGAACCAAGTGTTAAAGAAAAAATAAAATTTACTATATTTAAAATTACGTTATTACTAATATTAAACTTGTACCAGATTCACAGTGCGGCTTTTTTATTGAGACACCAGTAACCTGCTTCCCTGCCTGGTTGTACCGGGCAAATTAGTTGAAACAATAGTAAAGAATAAAATTGTCAGACACAGAAAAACAAATTGTTGCGCCAAAGTCAACATGGCTTCTGTAAAGGGAGATCATGTCTTACTAATCTATTAGAATTCTTTGAGGGGGTCAAAAACATGTGGACAACGGGGAATCCAGTGGACATAGTGTACTTAGATTTCCAGAAAGCCTTTGACAAGGTCCCTCACCAAAGGCTCTTACATAAAATAAGTAGTCATGGGATAAGAGGGAAGATCCTTTCGTGGATTGAGAACTGGTTAAAAGACAGGGAACAAAGAGTAGGAATAAGTGGTAAATTTTCAGAACGTAGAGGGGTAACTAGTGGTGTTCCCCAAGGGTCAGTCCTAGGACCAGTCCTATTCAACTTATTCATAAATGAGAAGGGGAAAGGGGTAAACAATGAGGTGGCAAAGTTTGCAGATGATACTAAACTCCTCAAGATAGTTAAGACCAAAGCAGACTGTGAAGAACTTCAAAAAGATCTCACAAAACTAAGTGATTGGGCAATAAAATGGCAAATGAAATTTCATGTGGATAAATGTAAAGTTATGCACATTGGAAAAAATAACCCCAACTATACATACAATATGATGGGGGCTAATTTAGCTACAACTAATCAGGTGAAAGATCTTGGAGTCATCAGAGAACTATCCATGAAGATGTCCACGTAGTGTGCAGCGGCAGTCAAAAAAGCAAACGGGATGTTAGGAATCATTAAAAAAGGGACAGAGAATAAGACAAAGAGGACCTTATTGCCCTTATATAAATCCATGGTATGCCCACATCTTGAATACTGAGTACAGATGTGGTCCCCTCATCTCAAAAACATTATACTGGCATCAGAAAAGGTTCAGAAAAGGACAACTAAAATGATTTGGGGTTTGGAACGGGTCCCTGAAGAGGCTAGGAATTTTCAGCTTGGAAAAGAGAAGACTAAGGGTATGTCTTCACTATCTGCTGGATCGGCGGACAGCAATTGATCCAACGGGGATCGATTTTATCGAGTCTAGACTAGACGTGATAAAATCAATCCACGAGCGCTCTCCCGTCGACTCCTGTACTCCAGTGCTGCGAGAGGCACAGGCAGAGTCGACGGGGGAGCGGCAGCAGTTGACTCACCGCGGTGGAGACACCACAGTAAGTCGATTTAAGTACGTTGACTTCAGCTACGTTATTCACATAGCTGAAGTTGCATAACTTACATCATTCCCCCCCAGTGTAGACCAGGACTAAGGGGGATATGATAGAGGTATATAAAATCATGAGTGGTGTGGAGAAAGTGAATAAGGAAAAGTTATTTACTTGTTCCCATAATATAAGAACTAGGGGCCACCAAATGAAATTAATGGGCAGCAGGTTTAAAACAAATAAAAGGAAGTTGTTCTTCACTCAGCGCACAGTCAACCTGTGGAACTCCTTGCCTGAGGAGGTTGTGAAGGCTAGGACTATAACAGGGTTTAAAAGAGAACTGGATAAATTTATGGAGGTGAAGTCCATTGATGGCTATTAGCCAGGATGGGTAAGGAATGGTGTCCCTAGCCTCTGTTTTTCAGAGGGTGGAGATGGATGGCAGGAGAGTGATCACTTGATCATTACCTGTTAGGTTCACTCCCTCTGGGGCACCTGGCATTGGCCACTGTCAGTAGACAGGATACTGGGCTGGATGGACCTTTGGTCTGACCCATTTTGGCCATTTTTATGTTGCTCTCTGACTTGCTGACATCCCCTTACATTCAGAGGGTTCAGGCCCCACCAGCTAGTCCTAGGTCTTTGTTCTTAGCTTATACCCACCTGTAGAATACATGTAACACGAAAGAATTAAAGTTATCTTAAGTTTGGTTACAGGTGTGACTTAACCAACAAAGAATGGAGAAGCAGAGCACCACTTCACAAATTAGCAATCCAGAAGGTAAAAGATTAGTGCTGATCTCAGGATCATAGATATAGATATCTATGTGTGTCTCTTATAAAGAAGCCCCCAAACAGCAAGTAAAAGAAGGCCTTGAGAATAATTAGTATTGTAGTGTGGGAAGGCTGTAGGGCAGGAGTGGGCAAACTATGGCCCACGGACCACATCCAGCCTGCCAGCTGTTTTAATCTGGCCCTCGAGCTCCCGCTGGGTAGTGGGGTCTGGGGCTTGTCCCGCTCCGGCACTCCAGCCGGGGACCAGAGTCATGGGCCATTCTGCATGGCTCCCAGAAGCAGCAGCATGTCCCCCCTCCGGCTCCTTTGCATAGGGGCAGCCAGGACCCCTATGCATGCAGCTCCACATGCTGCCACGCCCCAAGCCAATGGGAGCTGGCCAATGGGAGCTGCAGGGGCAGTGCCTGCGGATGGGGCAGTGCACAGCAGAGCTGCCTGGCCGTGCCTCCGCGTAGGAGCTGGAGGGGGGACATGCCACTGCTTCCAGGAACTACTTGAGGTAAGTGTGTTGGATCATATTAAAGAAGTTCTGTATTAAAATCACAAATGAGTTTGATTCCCCATAGTTTAAATTCCAGCGTATTACTAATTAGGAGGTCTCTTGGTTTTTGGTACTGTTTCTCTCCCTCTATGTGTGAAACTTGCAAGCTGCTAATTGCATTAGTACATTCTAAGACAGAGTCTGTTCTCAAAGCAATTCACACAGAGAGAGACTCAAAGCAATACTCTGTAACAGAAACAGCACCCAGAGACTCTCTGCCCTTTTGTTGTATTAACAATTGTGATTAAAATAGAGATAGAGGATGTATGTGGATGGATGCTTGGTGTGGATAATAACTGAATGATCAGGGAGGTGCCAGCCTAAGAATCCAGTGTCCATCGGCTGAAGAAGGCGTCAAGTGGAAATAACCAGAGGACCCCCGGAGGGCAGACTGGAATCCATCCAACAGCCTCAAGAATGGGAGAGCCAAAGAACAAGATAACATCTAGCAGCACGGAGCCGTCAGGAATGTGCTATCTGCTGATTGATTCAGCAACAGCATGATGAAGCAATTCCTATAGACTGGCATAGGAAGAAATTCCTATAAAAATGGACTCTAGGAAGTGAGAACTTTGGGGTCTGATTCTGCAAACCAACTTCCGGGAGCATATCGATGAGCATCTGACAAGGCCCTGCTCCCTCCTCATGTCCAGGCTACCCAGCCAGTGGCTTGGCATGAGCAACTCTAAGGCTGGTAACTATGATAACAACCTTGCAGAACCTCTGTGTGTGTGTGTATGAATGAATGAATGTGTGAATAAATATGAGATTGAATGGAATGTTATAGCTATAACTAACTGCTTACTATGATTCTTTCTGTATTCACAATAAAATGTGGTATTTTGCCTTTTTCCCTTTTAATAAGATCCTGCTGGTTTTTAAATTATTGGTATAACAAGTGCCTCCCAGAGCCGGCACCCCTGAGCCACCCCCCTGCCCCAGCCCTGATCCTCTTCCCACCCTCTGAACTCCTTGGTCCCAGCCTGGAGCACCTTCCTGCACCCCAAACCCTTCATCCCCAGCCCCACCCCTGAGCCTGCACCCCCAGCCGGAGCACTCACCCCCTCCCACATCCCAACCCAAATGCTGTGAGCATTCATGGCCTGCCATATAATTTCTATGCACAGATGTGGCCCTCAGGCCAAAAAGTTTGCCCACCCCGATGTATGGTTTCAAAAGTAACTAATAAAATAAAGAGCTATAATAACAAGACAAAGAAAAACTGTCTTAAAAGAAACAAGTCCAAATCTTCCCACTGTTCTGCTTGGGGGTGGGAGGGAGAAGGTATGAAAGGAAAGGCCTTGGGAAGAAAGGAGGGTCTAATTCTTATCTGGATTAAGACTAGAAATAAGGGGGAATTGTCTCAACTTGGTTTTTAGCTGAAGTCAGTAACTGGCAATGACATTACTTGTTTGTTAAAGGGTATAAAAAGTAAACTCTTACTTCATTGCTAATACCTGCCTGACCACATTGAAGCTGACCAATATGGGTCTAAGCACCCACAGGTTTAGCTCATTTGTAAGTATCTTGATCAAATGCTTATCAATGTTTTGTACTGTTTAGACATAGTAAGTTGCTTATTAGGCATGTTTAGAGCAATGGTGTAAATACCATATGGCCTTTGGATTTAATAAAGGAATTTATGGCTAAATTAGTGTTTGGTTGTTAGCCAGATCAATATTATGAATTTCAAATATTATTACTAATTCCAACACCACCTCTCTTTTACCCAGAAGCTGTCTATAGACCCTACTAAACACATGCTAACAATTCAAATGTTAACATACTTACAAGTCTACAAGTTACAAGTCTTCAGTTACATACCATTCTCCAGCAGCAGATACTGTAATTATGGGTTAATGAAAGTTTAGTCTTGTAACAGTACTGGAGAATTCTGAGAAGGAAAAAAAAAATACATCTCTCATATGCAGAAAACATGCTGCACTGCACAATTACTTACTGTAGCTTCATTTACACACAGTTACTATTAAGGGTCTATTTTGTAACCTAATTTCATTATGTTTATATATTTTTCTGGTACTGTTGATATAATTTAATTTGCTTTATTTCTTATACTCACAGTTATAGTTGAAGTCTAACTAGAACAACATGGTAATTATTATTTGTCATCTTTGTTACTGAATGCCCTTCCAAAGGGCTAGAGCAATTCATATAACAAAAATAAAACAAAAGGAATAATTCACCTGGTTGCCTGGGTAATAATGGAACAGATGGAGTATGGACTTTCTGGTGTATCTGGAGGCAGACTGTTTGCTGAATACATGTTTTCTTCTCTCTAGAACATAACAGAAAATAGAGGACTTATATATAAATACTGTGGTATTTAAGAACTAGCAAGATACCAAGTTTGGGGCATTTTTTCGCCCAGTGAACTGTTATAGCAGCATGTTTGTGCTGAAGGACGAATAAGAATATCCTTTCAAAGCTACAGGGCAGTCATATTCATTAGACCATGTCCTACACTCAGACGTAAGTACAAAAATTGCACAGACTAAACAGGAACGGAGTACTTTTATGAGGGCACATTTTGGCCTATCATCTGTAAATGTGATGCTACTCCAAGTAACGAACCAGTTTTGAGACCTGTTGTGTGGAACCTTACCCTGCTTTAAATTCTTAAACTATCCAAAGTGCTTGAAAGATGGCAAGGGAGTCAACATTTTAAATAAAATATTGAGAGAAAGCAGGGAACAGTCAAAGAAAATATAAACGGAATGAATGAATATACCTTGACCTGGTGAGGTTACAAAACTATCATGACAATGCACCGAAATCTTAAAACAAAGCAATATCGCCTCTATGGAACATTAGAAACTTATTTTGATTGGATAATTTTGATGGAATAAAAAGATTTTGAAAGTTGCCGCCCCTATTTTGAATGGTTCTTTTTGAGGCACACCAGACATCTTATTCAGCATGGGAGGAGGCATCACCACCACCACATCAAACAAGCATCCTGTCATGGTCATCCCCTTGGACCAAGGCCTTTCACCAAGGCCCAGCTGTGATGCTAAATTCCTATGATCTGATTTTGAAAGATATTCTGACCAGACCAAGTAAGGAGATAGAACCAAACATAACTATTTCTAGGGCTGTGTTCTTAGCAACTCCTAAGATGTGAACTTAAGGTTCATGTTATCCACACACCCTGTGAGTCAATTTCCATCCCGCCCCCCTTCAAGTGCCTCATTTTAAGAGCCTGGTTTAGACAGCCAGAACAAGTTACACTTTGCAACACTCTGCTGTGACCATCTTATAAACTGATTCACTGTGGAGGTTTTACTGAGTCTGCAGTTGCCAACTCAGTTATTTGCTGTGCCACCTGTGGTCATTTAGCAACTGAACTGCATCCTAGACACACAAGCTGCATTTTCCTGTATTTTCTGTTCTTTTCCACTCACCCCTTTATTATTTATACTATCGCAGCACCAGCAAAAATCAGGATATCCCCAAACCCATTGTGCTAGGCACTGTACAAATACTTGAGATATGTTCTTTGGGGCAGAGCCTAAAATAAATAGATAAGAAAGAAAGGGTGAGAGGGAAAACAGAGACAGAGAGGTGAAGTGACTTGTCCAAACATAAGTAGGTCAGTCAGTCACAGAACAAGGAGTAGAACCCAGGTCTGGTAGGTCCCGTCCACTGCACCACACTGCCTCTTTTATTTGTCTCGTTTTAATAAAGGAGATCAGAATTTAGTAAGAGAGCTTAAGAACTGAGAGCTACCACTTAAAATTGACACTCTGGACATTTGATGCTATTTAAAAAAATTAAATTTCAAGAATGAAGTTTTTAACGGGAAAAATCTTAACAGAGAAAAAAAATGGAGAATATGGGATCACAATACCTACTTTTTTGAGTTTTTGAGATAAATGTTCTAACCAGATTTTTCTCTAATTCACAAGTGATAAAAATACATTATTGAAAAATCTTCAGTGTAACTTTCATGCAAAATACTAAAGTGTGACTTAAACTAGAACAATGTCTTAGTACAAACTGTCCATGCATCCGATGAAGTGAGCTGTAGCTCACGAAAGCTTATGCTCAAATAAATTGGTTAGTCTCTAAGGTGCCACAAGTACTCCTTTTCTTTTTGCGAATACAGACTAACACGGCTGCTACTCTGAAACCTGTCCTGTTATAGCAGTTTCTTAAAGTGAAATATGCTGATAACGTTGAATGGAAAATTAGAGTAGTATTCAAGTAGTAAAACAGTTTGATTTTTTTAAGTAGTGCGATTCCCACCTGTCTTGTTTCTTTGTGAACTGAATAATGTGTAAAATAGTTTCCCAAAAATGCTCCTTCTGACTTGAAAACTGATCCATCTCCAGGATAAATTTCTATAAAGTTTTCAATATCGTGGATAAGCCTATGAGATCAGAAGACAGAACACAAAAGTTGTTAACTATCAGTATTGCCATTTAAAGGGAATTTTTTTTTTTAAATTTACTAGATGTGAATACACATCCTTTCACCAAAGCCACCACATGAAAAGTTATTTCCTTGTTTCCCCAAACAGTATTCTTATTGCTTACTTTTTATTTTCCCCTTTAAAAAGGAAGCTTAGCTTTATGTTTTTACAAAATTGGAGAGAGCCTTTTTTTAGTTTCTTAAATATAAGTAGCTATCCCATAAAAACATAATTCATCCACAGGTAATGGAAATGAAATATAGCAATGATGGAGGAGTGAGGTGTACGTCCACATTAGAGGGAAGTTCTGATTAAACCCTCCAAGAGACAGGAAATTCAGATTTAATGCTACCTTAGCAACCTTACCACCTCTTCGTTGCATATAGTTATTTTAATATGATACAGGATTTTTCATTACATGATCACATAATATTATGTGATCTATGACTAGACCAGGGCCCAATTCTCCAACTTAATCTGGGTGTGCAGTGTGCTCCGTCCACAAAAAGCCCCACTGAAGTCCAAATGGCTTAACATGGGTACAGGGAAACACATGTGGAATGAATTGCAGAACTGGGGCCTTAATAGCCAGTCTGCTCATGTAGGGTAAACATTTGGAAAGTTCAGAAATAATTTCACGCTCACTGTTATTTGGCAAACAGATATTCTAGAGAAAGAATGAATCTTTAAAGTATTTCCTTTCCCACTATACTACTGTGAAGGACAAAATACCAAAGTCTCTCATTTCAGTGTCTATTTGAAAAAGTTTCAGTTCTCATCAAAAGACAGTTAAACAGCAAATGTGAAAGAAGCATTTAAATAATCTTACTTTAAAATTAGGGCTGTCAAGCGATTAAAAAAATGAATCGCGATTAATCACACTTAATAACAGTATACCATTTATTTAAAAATTTTTAGATGTTTTCTACATTTTCAAATACATTGATTTCAATTACAACACAGAATACAAAGTGTACAGTGCTCACTTTACAAGTATTTGTACGGTCAAAAAACAAAAGAAATAGGATTTTTCAATTTACCTAATACAAGTACTATAGTGCAATTTCTTTATTATGAAAGTTGAACTTACAAATGTAGAATTATGTACAAAAAAACCCTGCATTCTAAAATAAAACAATGTAAAATTTTAGAGCCTGCAAGTCCATTCAGTCCCACTTGTTCAGCCAAATCGCTCAAACAAGTTTGTTTATATTTGCAGGAGATAATGCTGCCTTCTTTTTGTTTACATCACCTGAAAGTGAGAACAGGCGTTCTCATGACACTGTTGTAGCCGGCGTCACAAGATATTTATGTGCCAGAGAGGCTAAAGATTCATATGTCCCTTCATGCTTCAACCACCATTCCAGGGGACACGTGTCCATGCTGATGACGGGTTCTGCTTCGTAACAATCCAAACCAGTGCAGACCAATGCATGTCCATTTTCATTATCTGAGTCAGAAGATTGATTTTCTTTTTTGATGGTTTGGGTTCTGTAGTTTCCGCATCGGAGTGTTGCTCTTTTAAGACTTCTGAAAGTATGCTCCACACCTTGTCCCTCTCAGGTTTTTAAGGCACCTCAGATTCTTAAATCTTGGGTCAAGTGCTGTAGCTATCTTTAGAAATCTCACATTGGTACCTCCTCTGCATTTTGTCAAATCTGCAGTGAGAGTGTTTTTAAAATGAACAACAACATGTGCTGCTATAACATGAAATATATGGCAAAATAGAGCCGGGGACATACAACTCTCCGCCAAAGAGTTCAGTCACAAATTTAATTAAAAAAATGCATTAATGAGCGTCATCAGCAGGGAAGCATTTCCTGTGGAATGGTGACCAAAGCATGAAGGGGGCATATGAACGTTTAGCATATCTGGCACATAAATACCTTGCAATGCAGGCTACAAAATTGCCACGCAAATGCTTGTTCTCACTTTCTGGTGACATTGTAAATAAGAAGAGGGCAACATTATCTCCTGTAAGTGTAAACAAACTTGTTTGTCTTAGCATTTGGCTGAACAAGAAGTAGTGGGATTGAGTGGACTTGTAGGCTCTGAAGTTCTACATTGTTTTATTTTTGAATGCAGTTATGTAACAAAAAAAATCATTTGTAAATTGCACTTTCACGACAAAGATTGCATTACAGTACTTGTATGAGGTGAATTGAAAATTTTTCTTTTATCATTTTACAGTGCAAATATTTATAATCAAATATACAATTTGATTTCAATTACAACACAGAATACAATATATATGAAAATGTAGAAAAACATCCAAAATATTTAATAAATTTCAATTGGTATTCTATTGTTTAACAGTGCAATTAAAACTTTAATTAATCGCAATTAATTTTTTAATCGCGATTAATTTTTTTGAGTTAGTTTATCACATGAGTTAACTGCGATTAATCGACAGCCCTATTTTAAATGATTTGCATATAAATCTATACAAATTAGTCCATATTAAAGTTTGGCTGATTGCTAAATCTGGATTCATTTAGAAACTGAGACCAGCATATTAAAACTTGGTTGCCTGAAATTAGCCCTAAACAAGCAGCATGATTTTCAGAGGAGCCAAACTCCTAAACTCTGGCAGATGTCCATAGGAGCTACAGGAGCTCAATACTCCCCTCCCCCCACCCGACTTCAAAAATAAAAAAAATAAAAAAAAAATTCACCTGTCCTCTTACTTAGGGGTTTTAAATGTGGCTTCAGAGTCCTAACTTTATTTGTAAAATATGTACCCAGCCCAGAATTTTCAAGCACAGGAAATTCTGAAGCACCTTTTTAAAAGTTCATATAATTAAAAAATGACTGAATAAAACATTTTTCAATTCAGTGACAAATGTTTACTCCCAAGTTAATACTACAATGGCCACAGTCACAGTCTACAAAGTTTTATTTCAGAGTAATGAACCCTGATAAACACAGCAGAAACATGATCAGAACATTAAATGTAACTCCTCAATAAGTAAAATAGGGATTTGAATCTGGAAATGTCATCTTTTAAAAGCCTAATTCCCATAGAAGTGCACAAGCTTCCAAAAGTGAACAAATTATTTGTTTCTTACCTGTAAACAATACCCTGGCACCAAACAATTTTTATTAGTAGAGGGTGTGAATTATGTTCACTGTCTTGCTTCCTCTGTAGAAAGAAGTCACAGAAACTCCATCTGTGCAAAAGTCAAAGACAGAAAAGGTGCAGTAAGTTTGCAGTTTATCAGTATTATTAATAATATTTTGCACTGTTCTAAGAAGCCAGGGAAATCTTTGCTTAACTTGCTTAATTTTTGATAAAAATATATATATAAAAAAATGCAATACTCAACTCACATAAAGCAGCAGTGCATATTCAGGAACTGCAAATGGATGAATTGAGAACCACCCTACTAGCCAAGAAATTATTCTTCAGGTCAATGAAAGGTCTCAGAGTAAATTGGCGTGAGAGACAGTGTTCAAACTTTGTGACCCTTAAAAAAATTGTTTCAAGGACACTCAGTCTGCTCAATTATTACCATTTAATCTGACTTTCTAAGTTACAGCTCTACTTTCCCGCTCATGCTTTATATGGAAAAAGTTACTTATAATCAAATACGAATCATGTTTTTGTGAATAGCCAGCAACACCCCTCCCATCCTCTTCCTTTTTCTGAAAATAAAGTTTAAAACAAAAAAAAAAAGTAGTCCATGCCGCTGGCAAACTTCCCAAGCATTATTTTCCCAAACCCAAAGTAGTTGTAATGTATTTTTTGAATATCCCCATTATTAATTGCATATTTGTTTAAGTAGAGCTTCTCTCTCCATAACAAACCAAATATTAAAGCTTAGCATTTTTCTTCAGATTGATATTACAATTTCTTACACCGGTATACGTATTGTTGGTCTTATGAATACCACATTTCATGAAGTTTGTAAGAAAAGGGTGTTTGTTACATGTTTTACTTTAAATAGACATTTATGATGGTTAATATTCAATCAGGCTGTTGAAGATCTGCTGTTCAGATCTAGGGAACTGTAATATATTACACAAAATTAAAAAGCAAACACATTTCCTGTTACCTGTGTAGATGTGGTGCACTACAGCTGAGTGGCAAAGCTCTAGGCAGATGAGAAACTGCCTTTGTTTTTTCACTTTGCTTTAAAACATCAGATCCCGCAGTTCTATTTCTAGTGCATTTATTCTTCACATATGTTTTATGTATGTTATCAGTGTGCAACTGATAGAACATTAATGCCAAGGACAAAGGGTATTTCCATTCTTCTGGATATGAGGAAACAGACCAGCGCTGCATAACCCACATGTATTCAGATGAACAGCATGTAAGAGACAATGGGGCCTCATCTTGTCCCTTTATTTGGTTTAAATAGTCCTTTGATTTGTCCAGTTCCCTGTATTTGTTTATAGTCCAGCAACGTTCCTCTTTCTTATTCTCCATTCTCATCTGTTTAGGAAACATTTCTGAGATAAAACTTCGGCTTGATTTTCCATGCTGACCTTTGTTTTCATTATTGCTGTTTTTTTCAGAGACAGATGAAGACGCTGCACACTTTTGGCTTACTTTGCATAAAAACTGCACAGTAAATTCTTGTTGCAGTTCTGACATGCAGAGATAAGCATGACCATCTAAGGATGAGACTGTTACACTGCCATTATCCATACATTCTGCTGCATCAGTAGCATTGGGGCTCGGCCAATTGATTTCTGAGATATCAGAGAAAAGAATCTAAAAAGAAGAAAATGAACAGAAGGTAGTAAAATCTATTTTAAGTGAATTTAGTTCTTCTGAAAAGTGACAGTGGTGAAGAGTGAAGGTTCCTATTTATCTATAAAATAAGACATCTCACTTCACTTCTCAAGTGTGCTTCTTCCCGTTGTAGCGGAACCATACCCAGTGCTAAAGGAGTAATTTAGTTACTATGCTCATGCTCATTTAATCCTTGACCTCTCTGTTGAGACTGCCAACAAGTAGGCTTGGCAGAATTTGAATTTTTTTTAAATAATTTCAGTTTATTTTTAAGCTTTTTTTTATTTTTATCCATTTAAATTTTCACAGTTGTGCAAAATCATGGAGGGAGGTCAGACAATAGTTATTTAATGACAGATGCTGGGACTCAAAAATTAAAGCTTTTTAACTGTTAAAAACAAAATTTGTCAACATCAGATGTCAAAATATACAAAGTAATTATCCTTTAATCAAAAACTAAGAAGTTCTCAAGTGGCATTTTTTTTTTAAAACTTTGCCCATCTGTAAATTTCAATTATGATAGATAGAAATATGTTTATTTCAGTTTGTGTACAGTGAAAACAATGTTTAAAAAAATAAATCTAATCCTTCCAAGCCTACCAACAGGGCAGCAGCTGTGGTGATTTAGTGAGGTGGATCTCTTTTGAAGTGCCTAGAATATGTTTCCGAAGGAAATTTTAAAATATAATAATGAATTTAGACCTTTTGTGTTATCACATTTCAGAGGTACCTGAAAATGTACCTGTTAAACCTATTTGCAAAAAAGGTGTCAAAATCTGACATTAGATCAGTTACACCTCAACTACCTAGCTACATCCACGTACAGATTATTGCTTCAACTTACATTCTTGTATAACTTTTTCTACTGTGCTCATCATTTTAATATTCGGTGCTTTTACCAAACTAAATACGTTAAATAAAATAGTTTCCAACATCTTACACAAAGTAAACCAAATCCTGTATCTACCTTAAACCCCAGATATATGCCAAAATGAAGATGTACTATGTACTGCAACAAGTCTTGGATTTTATTCTTACTGGTAAATTGAACTAAAAAAAAAAAAAAAAAGTTAAGTGATATCTTTATTATTCAGCAGTAGAGACCATGCATACAATACATCTTAGTTGAAGCTTGAAACATTTTAATCGTTTTTCAAGTTTCAATTAATAATGTAATTCAGCCTGGAAAAAGAGATGACTAAGCGGGAATATGATAGAGGTCTATAAAATCATGACTGGTGTGGAGAAACTAATTAAGAAAGTGTTCTTTACTCTCTCTCATAACACAAGAACTGGGGGTCACCAAATGAAATTAATAGGCAGCAGGTTTAAAACAAACAATAGGTTTCTTCAACGCACAGGCAATCTGTGGAACTCTTTGCCAGAGGATGTTGTGAAGGCCAAGACTATAATAGAATTCAAAAAAGAACTAGATAAATTCATGAAGGATATGTCCATCAATGGCTATTAGCCAGGATGGGTAGGGATGCAAAACCATGCTCTGAAGTGTCCCTAGCCTGTGCTTGGAGGAAGCTGGGAATGGGTGACACAGGATGGATTACTTTATGATTACTTGTTCTATTCATTCCCTCTGAAGCACCTGGCATTGGCCACTGTCGGAAGACAGGATATTGGGCTAGATGGACCATTGGTCTGACCCAGTATGGCCATTCTGATGTTGTTCTTATGTAACTTAAAATCAATTTTTTCTAAACCTAATTTACCAATCAAAACTTAAAATGAACACATACTATGAAAGTAAACTAAACTAAAAAAAAAAAAAATCACTGAATCAGACTCCCACTGAAGTTTATTTTACAAAAATATTATTAGGTGTGCAAAACTTACATTTTTCCTTTCAGAAGGTATGATACTTGAAGGTAAATACAAGGAAGTACAAAACTGGTTCCGGAAATCTAGTGCTCGTAGGAGTTGCTCCTGAGGAAAAAGTATGAGACACGTTATCATGGAACTGGCTATGCAGTAGGAACATTTCAGTGGTTGCTTTATCTCCTCTTTTTGGGAGGAAAATAGCGATTAAGAATTCAGCATTATTTGTACACTGATAACCAACAATGCCATCACAATTTCTCTACAATGCAAAAGCACTGTGTGAACTACCAATCAACATTAAGATATCTACTTAGCCTTTCGGAATAGTAAGGGCCAGATATATCGTCCACCCACAATGGACTTCTATACATTTGAGAAGAACATGTCAGCTGACTGACAATGTTTACTTTGATTGCTAACACTGGCAGTTCATTCAGTATTTCAGCTACCTTTTTAAAGAACGTTTTTATGTGGTTTGCTGCTATAATGGAAGGAATAAAAATGTGCCATGGTACTACCTTGTTATCCCACCTGCTCTTCTCCTTTATTTTTGCTCTATTTGGAGATCGCATAGAAAAAGAAATTTAACTCACGTACTCGGTAGGTACTAATAACAAACTGAGTCCTTTGGCGAATCCTTTCAGCTGGCTGCAGAGGATGGGCAGAGTCAGGAAGTGCCTTTTCAAACAGGAATTCAGAGCCACAGGGAGAAAGAAGCAGTCTGGATCCATCTATATAGTGCACTTCTACAGAGTCATCCTCATAAAGAGTCATGAGACTTTCAGGCTTCATTGCAGTAAAAGGAAAATGTTTGTCGAAGAGAGTCTACATTAAGAGACGACAGACTTAGACTATAAAGGTAATCTACCTAATGCACATGTACAAATAATGAAACAGGAGCAGAGCTACAAAAAAGGATTACAGTACAGTCCTAGATCCACAAGTAACAAATCTATCATGTCATGGGGTGGTGGAGCAAGTTTTTACTTTACATAGCATGCACAGACCAAACAAACAGCATGAGCTCCTTTTTATATGTATGAATACACATAAACCCACCCTTATTAAAGCTTCGTTTACAGATTCAGTATGTCCCAGGGCAAATATCAACAGTTCTGGAGGAAAGTAAAGATCGAAACTTCTATTAATTCTGCTGACTGTCAAGGCCGAAACGCTCAGTGCAGGCTTAAGTTAAGGTGCCTTTTGCTTCACCACACTGATCATTTGCTTATTAACAATCATCAGGACAGCGGATGAGCACGGACGATGCTCCTGACCTACACGGTGTCTTTTCCGCAGACAGTCACTATACCGGGGTACTGGGGGGATTATCACGCACCTTTCTACAGGACTCAGACCTTGGGGGAGAGTAGCTGCGTCGTGCCCAGTGCAGCACACAGACTCAACGGCAGTTCCGCACGAGCACGGCCCAGGCCAGCCACAACCCCGCCCCCGGCGCACGCCGCTCCGCATCCGGGCGCCGCCCGCGGCGGGCCAGACACTGCAGCCGGAGCAGAGCGGGCAGCGCCGCGCCGCGGGGTTCCAGCGAGCCTGGCTGAGCGCCCCCCGCTTGAGCGGCGCCGGCTCTGGCGGGCTGTAGCCGGGGCCCAATGAGAAGAGGAGTGGGTGGGGCTTCGTGTAGCGGGGCGGGGCTTGCCGACACCGCGGGGGTGGCGAGATTCTCGCGCGCCTGGAGGCTGTCCCGGCCCGGCGTGCCTGGCGCGCTGGGCGCGCGCTGCACGGCTCGCGCTGCTGCTGGGCGGGCGGGCGCGCGCGCGCGCAGGGAGAAGGCCGGCGCGCCAGCCGCGGCGGACCGGCCTCCCGTTGTGGCCTGCTCAGCTGCTGGGGCGCTGCCCATCCCTTCGCCGGGGGGCTCATTTCATTGTGCACTTTCCAGTGTTTGGCACCTGCTCGTTCCCCTGGCGTCTTCTTCTGAGGAGCCGCTGGGAAGGGGTGGCCATCGCTGCTTGACATAGGGGGGCAGAGGGGAACGCTCACCCCTTGGCTTGGAGCGATTTCAGTTAGGTACGGAGTTTACAGTTTGGTTCAGTGGCTCTCAGGACCCCCAGGATAACAATTGTTCCAGCACGCTGGGGAGGGCTCTGCAAAGCAGGGTTGGGCATGCTCTTCACCAGAGAGCTGCCGTGCTTGCTGCGAGGGGCTGAGGCCTGGCCCTGCGGGAGCTGTTCCTAGAGCTGACTGTGAGGGAGCATGTACAGCAGGAGCAGGGACTGGGACACAGTCAGGGGCGGCAGGTTTGTAGAAATTTTGGTGGTGCCCAGAACCCACCCTGCCCCAAATTCCATTACCCCCCCCCCCATCTGCCTAAGACTCTGGGATGGAGTTTGGGTGGGGGAAGGAGGTCTGGGATGCAGGCCCTGGGCTGGGGATTGGGGTGCAGGCTCTGGGAGGGAGTTTGGGTGGGGGAGGGGGTGCAGGAGGGAGTGAGGGGGTGCAGGCTCTGGGAGGGAGTTTGGGGGTGGAGGGGTGCAAGGGTGAGGGCTGAGGATGAGAGGTTTGGGGTGTGGGAGGGGCTCAGGGCTAGGGCAGAGGATTGGGGTGTGGGAGGATGAGGGCTCTGTCTGGGGCTGGGGTTGAGGGGTTTGGGGCATTGGAGAGGCTCAGGGCTAGGGGCAGCGTAATGGCAGCCTGCCCTGCCATTAGTGAATGGGGGGGCACTAGGACCCTGCATCAGCAGTTGATGCAGGGAGCCCGCAGAGCGGGCACCGAAGGCAGGGGAGATGAGTGGGGGCTGGGGGACATTCGGGGAAGGTGCGGGGGAAAGCAGGCAGGGCTGGGGGAGAGACCCGGCCCCAAACGTTGGTGGAGCTGGGCCCCGGCCCCAAACATTGGTGGAGCTGGGCCCCCAGGCCCTGAATATTGCTGGAGCCTGGGCACCATGACTGTATATAACTCGCTGCCCCTGAACCTGGTTGCAGTGAAAATGCAGAGGTTTGAGGGTCCTACATCTCTTTGCTCACCCTACCGCTCTTATACTATCACACCCCTGGTCGACAGTGGACACCCCATAAGGCTCTTTACCCATGTAAGAACACACTGATCTTGAAGACATCAGCATGTGACATGTCTGTGTATAATGATACTAGAAAAGGAGTACTTGTGGCACCTTAGAGACTAACCAATTTATTTGAGCATGAGCTTTTGTGAGCTACAGCTCACTTCATCGGATGCACACTGTGGAAACTGCAGAAGACATTATATATATGGTATATATATATATATATATATGGTATATAATGTCTTCTGCAGTTTCCACAGTATGCATCCGATGAAGTGAGCTGTAGCTCACGAAAGCTCATGCTCAAATAAATTGGTTAGTCTCTAAGGTGCCACAAGTACTCCTTTTCTTTTTGTGAATACAGACTAACACGGCTGTTACTCTGAAACCTATAATGATACTGTACCTAGTCCACCCATTGGTAGAAATACCATTCCTAAAACTAGTTTTCATGGTCTGGCTGTTTTACATATATGCGATGGATATGGAGATCTGGTGATAGGTTACTGTGAACTAATCAAAATAGTTTTAAAGAGTGCACAATAATAGAAGCTGTCACTGCAGAAATGTCAAAAGAGAAAACTGAAATGGCAGGCTTTCAACCACTGCCTAACCTATGCAAACAATTGTGCTAATTCTGCATTTCTGAAATAAAAGAAATTACTGGGGATACATGAACTGAACCAGTTTCCACATCAGCTTTTCAGTAATGGATGTGATGTCACTGCATTATTCTAATATTCAGTGTATTTCTTACAGCCCCAGCTCCTGAAGGCATGTGACTATAGGATTTCATTATTTTATAAAATAATAATCTTCTATCCCTCATGGTTGCACAGGAAAGCTTAAAAATATGATCTGAGTGTTAAAAAACAGAATACAAGTAAAAACTATATATATATATATTTAAAAATCATGATTTTTAAAGCGTATTATTTTGGGCAGCCTGATTTTTGAGCACTCATGATTGGCAATATTGACAGTGATCAACATGTTCTCTAGGTCTCTGCTAGGGATTGGATGATAACTAACCATCACAATAGTTACAGGAGGAATTACAGAACCATCTTTTAGTCATAGATTCTAAGCCCAGAAGGGACCACATTGTGATAATCTAGTCTGACCTGTGTAGCACAGGCCCTAGAACTTTCCCAAAATATTTTCTCTAGCATATTTAAAAAAAAAAAACCAAGCTTGATTTTAATGTAGTCAGTGATATAAAATTCACCACCACCCTTGATAAATCATTCCAATGGTTAACTACTCTCACCATTAAAAATTTACACCTTATTTCCAGTTGAATTTGTCTAGTTTCAAATTCCAGGATCAGGATATCTTCCTCTGCTAGACTTAAGAGCCCACTATTAAATATTTGTTCCCAATACAGGTACTTATAGATTGTAATCAAGTCTCCACTTAACCTTTGCTTTGTTAAAGTAAATAGATTGAGCTTGAATCTATCACTATAAGACTTGTTGTCTAATCCTTTAATCATTCTTGTGGCTCTTCTCTTAACCCTGTCCAATTTATCAATATCTTTCTTGAATTTATCTCTATTTCCATGATTTTAAATCATGGCTAGATCATAGAATATCAGGGTTAGAAGGGACCTCAGGAGGTCATCTAGTCCAGCCCCCTGCTCAAAGCAGGACCAATCGCCAACTAAATCATCCCAGCCATGGCTTTGTCAAGCCTGACCTTAAAAATATCTAAGGAAGGAGTGACACATCACCGGGGTTGCTAAGGTTGGGAGGGGGAAACCTTAGTTTCTGGATCAGTTACAGACCTGCAAATCAAATCAGCAAATAGGGGGAGTTATTTCTTAAGCACCCGTCTAATGTGTAGAAAGCAAAATTGTGCCATTATGGACAAAATTTCAATTTGGGAGACATATACAAGAGGTTTCATGCACCCAGTAGTAAAATATTCTTAGTTTCTAAAACTTATACATACATACATACACGTATAGATAGATATAGATATATATAGGGACTAATGATCATGACCAGATTACTCGGAATATGGCCAAACTGAAGAAAGTCACAAGGAGTAACATATATATCCTGATGCTTCAAAAAGCTAATTTCTGAAACCTAGGAAAAATTATGAGTCAAATTGATTGGAAGAAAAAAAATGTAGACAGAAAAATTGCGAATGAAAATTGGGAGTTCTTAAAGAAGAGTTTATGAGAAGGCTCCAAACCTACAATTCCATAATCAAGGGCAACTCTGGCTAAAAGCCCATGCTCGTTCAGAAGGCAGCAATTAGAAACAAAAAAGCATTACTGTATATTACAAATGAAAAACAGAAGAATAGAATTAGAATTAGAATACAATCTAATATAAACTGGAAGTTATGACATAAAAAATGATAGGGGAAGCTAAAGATGTTGGGGGGAGAGAATGTCTGGCTGATCTAAGCACAATAAAATAGTGTAAGTACATTAGGAACAAACAAACAACAAAACCCCCAACCAAACAAAAAAATGTATCGGTCCCTTACTAAGTGGAGATGGTAAAATTGTTAATAATGATACTGAAAAGGTAAACATGTTCAATACGTTTTTATTAGGGCTGTTGATTAATCGCAGTTAGCTCACATGATTACTCAAAAATTAATCGCGATTAATTGAACTGTTAAAAACAATAGAATACCAATTGAAATTTATTAAATATTTTTGGATGTTTTTCTACATTTTCAAATATACTGATTTCTATTACAACACAGAATGCAAAGTGTAGTGCTCACTTGATATTTTTTATTACAAATATTTGCACTTTAAAAATGATAAAAGAAATAGTATTTTTCAGTTCACCTCAGACAAGTACTGTGGTGCAATCTCTTTATTGTGAAAATGTAACTTACAAATGTAGATATTTTTTGTTACATAACTGCACTCAAAAACAAAACAATGTAAAAGTTTAGAGCCTACAAGTACACTCAGTCCTACTTCTTGTTCAGCCAATCGCTAAGACGAACAGGTTTGTTATTTATGGGAGGTACTGCTGCCTGCTTCTTATTTACAGTGTCACCAGAAAGTGAGAACAGGCATTTGCGTGGCACTTGTGTATCTGGCATTGCAAGAGATTTACATGCCAGATATGCTAAACATTTGTATGCCCCTTCATGCTTTGGTCACCACTGCAGAGGACATGCTTCCATGCTCATGATGCTCGTTAAAAAAAAAAAAAGCACTAATTCAATTTGGGACTGAATTCCTTGGGGGAGAATTATATATTTCCTATTCTGTTTTACCCGCCTTCTGCCATATATTTCATGTTATAGCAGTCTCGGGTGATGACCCAGCACATGTTCGTTTTAAGAACACTTTCACAGCAGATTTGACAAAATGCAAAGAAGGTACCAATGTGAGATTTCTAAAGATATCTACAGCATTTGACCTAAGGTTTAAGAATCTGAAGTGCCATCCAAAATCTGAGAGGGACGAGGTGTGGAATGCTTTCAGAAGTCTTAAAAGAGCAACGCTTTGATAGGGAAACTACAGAACCCGAACCACCAAAAAAGAAAATTAACCTTCTGCTGGTGGCATCTGTCTCAGATGATGAAAATGAACATTTGTCGGTCCGCTCTGCTTTGGATCGTTATTGAGCAGAACCTGTCATCAGCATGGATGCATGACCTCTGGAATGGTGGTTGAAGCATGAAGAGACATATGAATCTTTAGCGGATCTGGCACGTAAATATCTTGTGACGCAGGCTACAACAGTGCCATGCAAACACCCTGTGATGTTACACCCCATAATGCTTTATGGAAATATGCTTATGAATGTATATATGACATAACTGGAATATGTTTTATGCTATATATGCCATGTAACATATCTGTAAAGGTTATGATCTACTGAATCTATTCATCCTATTTGTATGCATGTATAATTTTTGTATTCAAAGTTATGAATATTGGCTGTGTACTTGTTTGATTTTAAGTAGCCTTAGTAAGGCATTTGGTCAGCTTCTTAAGAAAAGAATTTGTGAGTTAAGTACCCAGTCAAGAAACACTTAACAGACAATGGAACCTTGGAAGACTTCAGTACACATAAGAAGTCTACCTGGGGACTTTCAAGGTAGCATGTGAGCAATGGCTGCCACCTGTAAAGTTCTGAGTCATGCATGGACATGTGACTTGCCCATGTGACTCCAAAACTCCAGCTTGCAGCTGGATTCGGCATAGGAGAGAGGAGGGGGTCTCCACCCACAAGAGAAAGTCTATTTAAGCCCCTGGGAGACCCCTCCATTTGGTCTCGCTCAAGAGGTAGCCTCTCCACCCCTAAAGGATACCTGAAAGAAACTGGAACAAAGGACAGTAACCACATGGGTGTGAGTGATTGCTGGACCTAGACTAGAAGGAGACTAGTCTGTAAAAGAAGCTTACTGGAACATCTCTGAGGGTGAAATTTCATCTGTAATTACTTTCTTACTGTATTTGGTTTAGACTTGCATGTTTTATTTTATTTTGCTTGGTAATTCACTTTGTTCTGTCTGTTATTACTTGGAACCACTTAAACCTACTTTTTGTATTTAATAAAATCACTTTTTACTTAATACATACTTTGGGTTAATGAATAATATCGGAGAGAGGGGGAAAACAGCTGTGCATATCACTCTATCAGTGTTATAGAGGGCGAACAATTTATGAGTTTACCCTGTATAAGCTTTATACAGGGTAAAATGGATTTATTTGGGGTTTGGACCCCATTGGGAGCTGGGCATCTGAGTGTTGAAGACAGGAACACTTCTTAAGCTGTTTTCAGGTAAGCCTGCAGCGTTTGGGGGATGTTGTTCAGACCTGGGTCTGTTTGTAGTAGGCTAGAGTGTCCGGCTCAAACCAGGCATGGCACTGAAATCCCAAGCCGCCAGTGAAAATGGGCTCAGAGGTAGTCTCAGCACATCAGTTGGCAGTTCCCAAGGGGTTTTCTGTGATCCAACCCGTCACACACCCATTCTCACTTTCAGGTGACATTGTAAACAAGAATCAGGCACCATTATCTCCTGCAAATTGTAACCAAACTTGTTTGTCTGAGCAATTGGCTGACGTAGGACTAAGTGGACTTGTAGGTTTTTCCATTGTTTCATTTTTAAATGCAGTTATTTTTTGTACATAATTCTACATTTGTAAGTTCAACTTTCATGATAAAGAGACCACAGTACAGTACTTGTATTAGGTGAATTGAAAAATACTATTTATTTTGCTTTTTACAATGCAAATCTTTGTAATTAAAAATAAATATAAAGTGAGCACTATACACTTTGTGTTCTGTGTTGTAACTGTAATCAACACATTTGAAAATGTAGAAAACATCCAAACATATTTAAATATATGGTATACTATTATTAACAGCACGATTAATTGTTTTAATCGCTTGACAGCCCTAGTTTTTTTGTTCTGTATTTTAAAGGATGTAGGATGATGAACTTGTAGCATATGAAGATGAAGTACTTCCTGGTTCATTAGTAACTGAAGAGGATGTTAACATCTACCAGGGATAAAGATTTTTAAAGCAGAAGGCCCGGATAACTTGCACCCAAGAGTCCTAAAAGAGATGGTTGAGAAGAGCTCTGGACCACTTACGTTATTTTTAATAAATCTTGGAATACCAGGGAAATTCCAGAAGACTGTAAGCATGCTAATATTGTGCCAATATTCTACAAAAGGCAAGTGGGATGATTTGGGTACCTATAAACTGGCTAGCCTGACACCAATCTTGGGCAAAATAATAGAAAAGCTGAAAAGAGATTCAACTACTAGAGAAGTAAAGGTCATGAATATAACTAATGCCGTTCAACCTGGAAAGCAGGTCTTGTCAAAAAACCCAGTTTCATTAGTTGATGAGATTACTTCTCTGCAGTTACCAAACTTGTAATGTACTTAGATATTTGCAAAGCATTTGACTTAGTACCCACACAACATTCTGATTTTTAAAAAAAAATAGCTGTATACAATATCAGTAAAGCACATGTTAAAAGGATTAAGAATTGGGTAACAGCTCAAAAAATAGCAGTCAATGGGGAATCATCATCGAATAGGGGGCATTTCTAGTGGATTTCTGCAGGGGCTGGTATGAGGCCAGATGCTATTCAACATTTTCATAAAATGATCTGGAAGTAAATATAAAATCACTGCTGATAAAATTTGTAGATGAAACAAAAATTAGCTGAATGGTAAATTATGAAGACATGACAGTTGTACAGAGGGATGTGGACTGATTGGTACTCTGAATCTATTCAAACAAAATGCAAAGCCAAATGCAAAGTTCTATATCTAGGAACAAGGAACGCAGGCCATACTTATAGAATGAGGGTCTTTATCCTGGAAAGCAGTGACTCTGAAAAAAGAAATAAGGGTTATAGTGGAGAAGCAACTGAACATAAGCACTTGGTGTGTGCTGTCACAAAAGGGGCTAGTGTATCGTTTGTTGCAGAAACAGGAGCAGTAGAGTAGTAGGGATGCGATTTTACCTCTGTACAATGCCATGGCAAGACATACTAAATTACTATGTACAGTTCTGGGGTCCACATTTTAAAAAGGATGCTAAAAAAATGGAGAGGGTGCAGAAGAGCCACAAAAATGATTCAAGGGCTGGAGAAAATTCTTTACACTAAGAGACTTAAAGAGCCTGTTTAGTTTATCAAAAAAGATTGAGAGGTGACTTGATTACAGTATATAGGTACCTTCACAGGGAGAAAATACTGGGTACTACAGGGCTTTTTTAATCTAGCAGAGAAAGGCATCACAAGAAATTGGCATCCGGTGGATGACTGGAAGCTGAAGCCAGACAAATTCAAATTAGAAGTAAGGAACAAATTTTTAAGAATGGGTGTGATTAACCATGGGAATAGACTACCAAGGAAAATAGTGGATACTGCATTTCTTGCTGTCTTCAAATCAAGACTGGATGCTTTTTTTGTAAGGTCTGCTTTATCCAAACAAGTTACTGTGCTCAATACAGGGGTAACTGGGTGAAACCGAATGATGCATAATACAGAGGA
Organism: Chelonia mydas; assembly: GCF_015237465.2. NCBI lineage: Eukaryota > Metazoa > Chordata > Testudines > Cheloniidae > Chelonia > Chelonia mydas. The sequence continues at coordinate 29,683,277 of NC_051245.2, forward strand.
GATAAAATGGTTACTCACCTTCTTGTAACTGTTGTTCTTCGAGATGTGTTGTTCATGTCCATTCCAATCAGGGGTGCATGTGCTGCGTGCATGCCAGCCGGAAGATTCTTCCCTTAGCAGCGTCCATAGAGTCGGCCTGGGCGCCCCCTGGGGTCACGCCTTCATGGCGCCCAATATAGGGCCCTGCTAACCTCCCACCCCCTCAGTTCCTTCTTGCCAGCTGCTCCGACAGAGGGGTAGGACAGGTGGGTATTGGAATGGACATGATCACCACATCTCGAAGAACAACAGTCACGAGAAGGTGAGTAATCGATTTTTCTTCTTCGAGGGCTTGTTCATGTCCATTCCAATGAGGTGACTCACAAGCCAAAGTTCAGGAGGTGGGGTTGGAGTCATCCACTGATTGGAGCACAGCTCATCTGAAGGCTGTGTCGTCTCTGGCCTGTTGAGTGATCGCACAGTGCCTGGTGAAAGTGTGTATATCAAGGACCACGTTGCTGCCCTGCAGATTTCCTGTGTGGGGACCTGTGTCCAGAACGCAGCTGAGGAGGCCTGAGCCCTGGTGGATTGCACGGTGATCGGCGGAGCGGGCACCTTTGCCAAGTCATAGCACTACCGAATGCATAATGTGATCCACGATGAGATACGCTGCGATGAGACAGGGAGGCCTTTCATTCTATCGGCCACCACTGCGAATAACTGGACGGACTTTCGGAATAGCTTAGTTCTCTCAATATCGAAGGCTAGCGCCCTGCGGACATCTAATGAGTGAAGCCTCTCCTCCCTGCCACTGGAACGCGGCTTAGGATAGAATACTGGGAGGAAGATGTCTTGGTTGATGTGAAACTGGGAGACAACCTTAGGGAAAAAAGCCAGGTGAGGTCTGAGCTGAACCTTGTCCTTATGGAATACGGTGTAAGGGGGCTTTGATGTAAGGGCCCTGAGCTCCGACTGAGCTAGCTGAGGTTATTGCCACCAGAAACGCCATCTTCTGTGAGAGATAAAGCAGGGAGCACGTCGCCAGTGGCTCAAATGGTGGGCCCCTAAGTCTGGAAAGGACCAGATTAAGGTCCCAAGCCGGGATAGGCTGTCGTACTTGCTGGTGTAGTCTGTAAAGACCTTTAAGGAAACGGCTGACCATTGGATTCGCGAAGACTGAGTAGCCATCTGCGCCCGGATGGAAAGCGGAGATGGCAGCCAAGTGAATCCTTATCAACGAGATGGATAGTTCCTGTTGTTTAAGATGGAGGAGGTAGTCCAGTATAAACGGCACCAAAGCAAGCGTTGGAGACTGATGGTGCTGCTCTGACCAGATGGAGATCCTCTTCCACTTGGCAAGGTACGTTGCCCTTGTGGAGGGTTTCCTACTGCCAAGGAGAACCTGCCTGACTTGATCAGAACAGGACAGCTCCACTGCGTTCAACCATGGAGCTTCCACGCTGTGAAGTGGAGCGACTTGAGGTCCGGATGCCGGAGGCAGCCGTGATCAGGTCCGGGATGAGTGGTAGGGTGACCAGAGTTGCAATAGACATTTCCAGGAGCAATGTGTACCAGTGCTGGCACAGCCAGGCTGGAGCTAGCAATACAACTAGAATCAGGGCTTCAGTGCTGAAAGGTCCCTGCATTGCAGCAGCAGCTCTGGGAACGAACCATGCTGGAGCCGGGACTCTCTGGGCTGTTAGACTTCATTCATTTTCAAGTGCAAGTGCTGAAAATACTGAATATATTTTCCTCAAGTTCCCCTCCACCCCCTGAATGCCATTATCTGCTTCTTCACCACCTTTTGTTTCCCAAGAGACACCATGCCTACAAAAGCACTGCCAGCTGATAGGAGCTAGACAGGTGATCATTTATGACTACTGCATTCTATACAAAATATGCTCATTTTCATTGTTACCTCATGCCCCCTTCCTCCTCTCACACACCTATTTTGTCCACCTACTGAGATTTGTAAAATAAAGAGTCAAGAGTATTAGCTCTCTGGGGGTAAGGACTATCTTTTTATTTTATATTTCTACAGTGCCCAGTGCACTGAAGCCTTAATCCCTGATAGGGATTATTTATTTGTAATATAAATAATCACATCATTTATAGTATCAAATCCATAATTCTGGACATGCCTCCCTCACATACAAAGAATCATTCATATAAATCTTGTAAAATATGGTCTTAAAATTTAGATCTGGCATTTAGGAATGAAACCAATTTTTCCAAGTACTTTTAAACAAAATTATTTACCAATTTCCACTTCCTGCTTGTGTAAGCAGTGGCTGTGGAGCGGCTTAGTGACCTTATCAGCAAAAGACTGCAGGCAGTGTCCCAGTGAGCAGGACAGGGGACCGTTAAATTAAAATACCCTTTACAGATTGTTAAGTCTCCCAATTTGACTGCAAGTCACTTGATATTTGTTACCACCTGTTCGACTCCTGAGTAGCTGTTTCATTCTTTCAGGAATCCTTCTTAGGAAATATGTGGACCTCAAGGAGAGGCACATTAGGTAGGCTCTCTATAATTGGCTTCTTCCAAGTAGGGTCTCTATGGATAGAGCACGGGAGGATTAACCATATAAATACCGACATGGGAAGACTCTACCAATAGGCATCTAGATCTCAGCCACCAACCTACTGCAGTTACACACAAACATGAAAGAAATGTGACATAGAAGAGCCAAACCAGGAGAATAAGCAACATCTGATTGTGGAAGCTAGAGAGAGAAAGTCATACACATATACAGACACTGAGGAGTGGGGAGGAGAGCCAGAAAACAGAGCCAATGTCAGGTGCTCAAGAGTCTTGACCAGCAGCTCTAGAGAATCAGTGACTGTGGCTGGGGTGGCTTTCTAGAGCCAACTCTTTAGTGGCAGTGGCAGCAACAGATTCTTCTACTGTACAGTCACATGCTGGAAGAGCAGCCAGGGACCAAGAAAACATTGCTGTTGCTGGATAAAACAACAACATAGTGAAGAATGTGGTATAAAACTTACATAGAAACAGACAGCTCAAGATAAAGGCCCTTCCTTCACCACTCATTGTGGTCCTAAAGAAACAAGTCTTCCAAGCAACACTACTGCATAGCTTCCTCCAACCTCTGAAGAAAATAGGTAGGTTTTGAATTCTCCAAAATTAATTGATGGGGCTCTGCTACCCCTTGTTCTCACTCCCCAGCTGGCCTATTTAAAAAAAAAAAAAAAAAAAAAGTAGCAGACAGGAATTTTGACAGACTGGTTAGTGAGTTAGGCTAGCAACTGGAACACTGCTCAGCTGCCTGCTGGTTTCTACCAGTGAAGTCTTCAGCTTGGAAGCCTCCCGCTTACATCCAGAAGCAGGGACAGGGACAAGAGAAAACAGGAAAATCAGTTTAAAACTTACTTTAACTCTCCCCATGTGAGAGACTATTATTGTGACTGATATAACAAATAAGATAAACACTTGAAAGGGTTTCCTGTATTAAAAATGTAATTGTGTATGCGTTATTGTGGAATTGTATGTAACGTCTCTCGGAGACTGACTAATGCAATCTCTGAAAAGGATCAGGAATGTCAAAGGACTTTTTAGGACAATATGTGTTGAAGTGGATTTCCTAGGAGATACTGGGGGACAGGGGAATGCAATGACCTAGCTCTGAGTCCATCCTTTTGAAGCTTGCGCCTTGAGAAAAACCCATTGTCTATTGATTACCTTTTCCTGGAAAACTCCAGATCAAAGACCCCTGAACTGTATAAAGAATGGACTAAACTTTTCTTGACAGAGAAGCCTGCTCAGGCAGCCGATCTTTAGTTGAGAATAACTCAGTGAAGGCAGGGAACAGTTCAGCCTGGGAATACCCTGGTCAGAAGGGAGAGAGAGACAGGTCTCCATCCAAGAGAGGCAGCAGCAGCCAGGGAAACAGGAAGCCTGAGAGTGGATACCCTTGCTGGACCATTAAGGGGAAAATACAGGTGCAATTTGCCCCAAACTGAGACCATGATAAAGGTCTGATTTAAAAAAATAATTGGGGGAGAGGTGTTAAAACAAATTGGTTTTGGATGAAATGTTCTTTTCAAGAAAACTGCTTTGATGGATCTAGTTATATTATTTCTATGGTGATGTACTTGTACCTGAAAATGTGCAGAACAGATCTGTAAGGGAAATTTACTCTTACCTACAAATTCCAGATTGTGTATGGACATTTTTAAATGCAAATACTGTACTTGTATATATGTATTGTCCTTTTATGAATTTGCTTTTCAAATCTGTATTACAGAAAAAAATTCTCAGTCCAGTTGTGTAATCAAAAAATGTTAATTTGCTGCTTTCTTGAAAGTATAATTTGATAAATGCTTGAATATGAGATATTAAGTTGATTCAGCATTAGGCACTGGGTACACAGATACTGTTAAAATAAACTGGGGAAACAAAAAATTCTAATCAATTGTTTTTTTTGAAACCAGGAAAAGAAAAGCACAATGAAAATATTCCAAAGGAAACAAAGCTAGTTAAATTTTATTTTTCAAAACTTAATCTAAACTAATATGCTAAACAAACAGCGAGAAAATGTAGTCAATGCTAACAGTATTAGCTGACACAAATTGTTGTACCAAATGTATTACAGTGCAATATTAACAGAACTATTTACATGCATATTTACAACATGTGTTTTCTTTACATAAGCTATTTTACTTACTTCTTGGGAAGTTGGAAACATATGCATTTTGAGTCTGGTAATGGGTTCTACTTCATCTATCCAATACCAAATAGCATGAACCACTACAACTGAATTATAGGCAATAATAAGAACTGTCTTTGGGTATTTCAGAAAAACTACAAAACAAATTATTAGATTGGAGACAAGCAGCAGTTGACTTCAGAATTTGTTAATATATCTGAAATATAAAAATTGATACAAACCAAACTACAGAATCAACACAATAAATTGTATAAATTAATTAGAGGAATAAGAAGTGTCCTGGGGCTCTCTCAGAAGGGTAGACATGTTAATCATGTTAATCACATTCAAGAATACATAGATTCAAAGCTGCACACGTTGTAGAGCATGGGCTAAAACCTAGTTACATTAATGTATTCTTGTAGAAGAATGCAAAATATTTAGCAGAAGCTTCTGCTTGTAAAAGTTGAAAATAGACAAGTGTCCTTAAAGCACCTGGCTTCCAAAGCAGTGCTTGCGTATTAATGATGTCACATATTAAAAATGTTTATTCCAGAAATGAACCCCAAATACTGCCACATACGTTGGAAAAAAAAAACAACTAGCTTTTTTCATGATTGTGATACACATTTAAAAAAATCTACCCATCTGCAGTTGAGTTTCCTAACCTAAAAATATGTAATATCAGAAAACTCCTGTATGATAAAAAGGGTGAGGCAATCCTAGTGTATACTAAAATAAGTGAGCAATTTATTTTTAACTCAAGGTTTTCATTTCTTCCAAGATAAATTTAGCATTTTAAATGGGACATTTCCCAGTTAGTAAAATTTTATTTCCATGTGATACTTCTCAAAACAATTTTATTGCAGCCAAAACATTGTTCATTTAACTGTACATAAAATAAACTATGATATATACACAACATTTTAAGTTACAGGGCATAAGTTTACAATTTTTGGCAGATTCAGTTTAACAAAATGGAAATTGCATAACTTTAATACTCAGAGAAACTCAACATCCTTAATTTGGTATACATGTGACAAGTTCTCTTGGTTTCCCCTGTTTACTAATCATACCTAAACTGCTTTATTATGCTAATATTGTGCATAACATCTCACTGTTTTCTCTTACGTTCCGATTCTAAGCAGAATTTTTCATATGCTTCTTCAATTTCTGGATCCATCTCATCATCAATGTCATCAAAGTACCTACAAAAAAATTTTTTAAAAAATCTGCTGTTAGGCTATATTTGTACTGTTTTCTTTTACGAAAAAGAAAAAAAGTGAAGGTCACCAGACAATACACTGCTATGTTGGGACAATGTTTGGTAACAAAGTGGAGAGTGAATAACCAAAACTATTTCCTGTAGTACCTAGGATATCCTTGGAGGTTTGACATGTCTGTTCAGTTTATGAGATTCAGTACAGGCACTGCCCCTCCCTCCCCCCAACTCCCATTGGCCGGGAACAGGGAACCGTGGCAAATGGGAGCTTCGGGGGAGGTACCCAGAGGCGGGGGCAGCATGTGGAGCCCTCTGCCCCCCTCCCCCAGGGGCTGCAGGGACATGGTGCCGGCTGCTTCTGGGAGCGGCGCGGGGCCAGGGCAAGCAGAGAGCCTGTCTGAGCCCCACTGTGTGCTGCTGCCACCCTGGAGCCGCTCCAGGTAAGCAGCGCCAGGCCGGAGCCCGCACCTTGAACCCCTCCTGCACCAACTCCCTGCTGCACCCCTCCTGCACCCCAACCCCCTGCCCTAAGCCTCCTGCTGCACCCCGCACCTCTCCTGCACCCCAACCCCTGCCCTGAGCCCCTCCTGCACTCTGCACCCCCCCTGCACCCCAACCCCCTGCCCCGAGCCCCATCCTGCACTCTGCACCCCCTCCTGCACCCAACCCCCTTCCCTGAGCCCCCTCATACACCCCGCACCCCTCCTCTGCCCCAACCCCTTGCTCTGAGCCCCTTCCTGCTCACCACACCCCCTTCCACAGCCCACACTCCCTCCTGCACCCTAACCCCCTGCCCCAGCCCTAGCCCTACATTTATGGCCCTGAATGCATTTCCCCACCCAGACGTGGCCCTTGGGCCAAAAAGTTTGCCCACCCCAATCTATATGCATAACTAACAAAATGACAGCTTACAGAGTAGCAGCCGTGTTAGTCTGTATCCATAAAAAGAAAAGGAGGACTTGTGGCACCTTAGAGACTAACATATTTATTAGAGCATAAGCTTTTGTGAGTTGCATTCGATGAAGTAAGCTGTAGCTTACGAAAGCTTATGCTCTAATAAATTTGTTAGTCTCTAAGGTAACAAAATGACAGCTGTCAACTTCCCAGCTCATATACTGTATCTAACTTTTATTCATATATCATGACAAATTAATTTGTCCCATTAGGAGTCTAGAAAGCCGATTATTAGGTCTTGTGTACTCAGATTCCACAGCTTCAAAATTTGCTACTTAAACCAACTACTGATGCAATATTGTTCAGTATAATCTAAGACCCTGGTCCTGCAACACAGACCATGCAGGTGGAGCTGTGTACCCATTAAGGGTAGGTCGACCCAGCAAAGAAAACCCTGTGCCTGGCCCCTTCCAGCCAACATGGGCTCACGGGGCTCAGACTGCAGGGCTGTTTCATTGCTGTGCAGACTTCGGGGCTCGGGATGGAGACCAAGCTCTAGGATTCTCCCACCCCACAGGTCCGAGAGCCCAAGCTCCAGCCTGAGCCCGGAAGTCTATACAGCAATGAAGAGCCCGCGGCCTGAGCCCCACGAGCCTGAATCGGGTGGCACAGGCCAGGCACAGGGTTTTCTTTGCTGTGTAGTCATACCCTTAGAGCCCCACTGAGGTCAGCGGGCCTCAGGGCAGCCAACAGTTCTCAATGCAGAATCAGCGTTTAAGCTGTCATTTCTAGCCTTTTTGGTTGTGAAAAAACCTTCCAAATGCAAACTGAATTGAAAGGAATTCAATGTTGTCTCCCCAAGCCTGCAGAGAGTCTGTAACAATGTATTTGAGACACATGAAATTCATTGAAATCAGTGGGTAAAGCCCTGAAACCTGATGACAGAGTCAAGACTTAATTATTTCACTGCTTCTCATTGTAATAAAAACTTCCAGCTAATGGCCATGTCTATCAGTTTCATTCAGTAGTGGTTACTGCTGTGAGGGCAGCGGAGTGGCTGGCTGCTGTTAAGTACTGGGTGTATCCCTTTTTTCTAGAAGGAACGCACTGAGACTAACAACCAAACCCTACTCCCACACATCCCTGTGTTCCGAAAAGCCTTAACTGTTACCTCATGAATGGAAAAAGCCGCCAGCAACAGTGTAGTAATGCACTGTCATTAACGTTTGTAGAAAATGGAAAATGTAGTGATACCATAAAATTCAGGGTTAAACTAAATTCAAGGGATATTGCACTTTCCATGTTAAATTCAATAAAAGCTTTTTTTAAAATTTACCTGAAGTTTACCACAGAATGCAGTGTCCAAGTGTTACAGAAATGGAAGCCAGCTGTGCTACAGAGCTGCAGCCCAACTTGTAGCAGAGTACAAGAGGAGTCTGACCATTATCCATTGACATTGTCTTTCTCAAATACACATCATTTCCCCAAACAAATACTAATCAAACAACCTTATTCAGAAAAAAACAGTACCATATCTACTCGATCATAAGCTGGTTCATTTATAAACCGACCCCCCCGCAAGATGGATAAGTAAAAATGGAAAATTTTTATGACCCATTCATAAGCTGACCCTATAATTCAGGGGTCAGCAAACTCTGGCTCCTAGGCCACCAGGATAAGCCACTGGCAGTCCGAGATGGTTTGTTTACCTCAAGCGTCTGCAGGCACGGAGGTAAACCTAAGTAAACAAAGTGTCCTGGCGCACCAGCTGCTTACCCTGACAGGCCGGGACAGCAACTGGTGGGGAAATATTTTTGGGGGGAGAAGCTGGGGGTCAGGGGAGTAACCCCCCACATGACCCCACCCCTAGCCTGGGACCCCCACCTCTCCTCATCCCATCCCTTCCCACCTTATTGGGGGAGGCCACAGGAGGATGTGTCTGGCCTGGCTGGAGCTGCTCTGGCAGGCTGGGCAGTGCGGACGCAGCCTGCTCCGGTGGGCCAGACCGGGTGGCGTGGCTGCAGCATGTTCCAGCAGGCTGGGCTGGGCCGGGCGGCACGGCCGCAGTGTGCTCCAGTGGGCCGGGTGGCGCAGCCACAGCCTGCTCTGGTGGGTGGGGTCGAGCAGCACAGCGGCAGCTGCTTCGGAGGTTGGGGGGCGGGGGAGAGCAGCATGGCTAGAAGCGGAGAGACTCTGGCCCCGCCTCTTCCCTTCTGGCTCTGCTGCCTCTCCTTGCCCCCTCTGTTGGGGGGAGGGGCTGTGTCCCACCTCTCCCCCTCTCTATACCCATTCATAAGCCGACCCCCTTCTCTGGTGCTTCCCTTTTATACTAAAAAAATTCAGCTTATGAACGAGTATATAAAGTACATAAGTTTGAGATGGACAAACTGGTCTCCAATTTGCTGACATATGAAAGATTGCAACCTTAATTCAGTTGTCTTGTTCGTTTGCATTATGAGTAGTCTAATAATTACATGAAAACATACTCTTTTTTCCACATGACCCGTCTCATTCAGTGCACAAGATAGATTGTGCTCTGGGAACGAATCAAGATTGTCTGATGGGGGCGACTGACTAAGTCTGCCACATCTCATTCATTGCAGAAACTGAAAGGTGTGTACTGACTGAGGCAATGGACTGCAGGAAGGCAAAGGATGGTCTGTCTCACTATTAAGGCATTTGAATGCTACCTTGGAGAATTAGATTCTCTCTCTACCTCTACTACAGAGTTCCTATGTGAAGCTGGGCAAGTCCCTTAAACCAGATTTTTCACAGGTGGCCACTAACTGTGTGTTCCTCATTTTCTGGGTGTCTGACTTGAGACTGTGGGGTTTGTTTTGTAGAAGTGCCAAGCACTCAAGCTGAAACTGATATCAACGGGGGCTGTTCTCTGAACAAGTGAAATACTAGAATGCTAAATACTTGAGAGGGTTGGGGGTGGGGGGGAGAATCAGGTCTAGGCATCTCATACTAGGCACCCAAAATTGGTTGGTCTTAGTCTTTCCATGCCTCAGTTCTCCATCTCTAAAATGGGGATAATACCAATACAACTCACAGGAGTGTTGTGAAGACATACCTTTGAGAAGCGTTCAGATATTATAGTCATAAGCACTATACAAAAACCAATGAGAAAGTTAGTAATTCTGTATGCAGAGCAGAGTTTGAACAGCATGCAGCTAATAAGGCATGGGGCTATACTGAACAATGAAGATAAAATGAAATACTGAATGGTAGCTCATTCAGTGAATGTCGTTCAGCCTGTGCACTGAATGAGGCAGGGGTTCTGTGGGAAAAAATAGTATGGGATGATGTAATTAAAGACTATCATAATGCAGACATAGAAGGAGACCAAATTAAGGTTGAACAGGCAACTTTAATTCTGGCATTTCCTAACTTTGGAGTGCTTGACTTTGGATCATTACTGTTCTGTAGTTTTTTGTGTTTAATTAATTATATGTAGTTTGTACAATGCAGCCAAGGTAACACTGCTGTGGAAATAAATACTGATTTTCCAACTTAAGATGTTTAGAACTCCCCACCTTTAGTCTACCATAACCCTCAATACGATGCTTTGTATTTTGTGTAGGGCCTGTATTCTCAAAACTGCAGTGCTCTATTCTGGGCATAAGACTATACTCTTCCATTTTTTTGTAAAATTAGCTCTTGGATGGCTCTAAGAATGCCAGACCTCCATTCCACCTACCCCTCCCACCTCATCCTTCTCTCTTCTCCCTATCCATGCATGTTTTCTCATATTTTATTACTGTTACCCCCACCCAAACATGTTATGTCTATGTAGTATTGTCTGGTCTTGCAGCTTTGACAAATTGTCAAATTACATAAATCTTTTATAGATCCCATGAAGCTTGTGATATTTGGAAATATATCCAAGCTATAAGGCATGTACCTTTTTGAACTTTTCATTGTGCTTCTTTATGAAAAATCAATAAAAATTTAAACAAAAAAACTGATATGCAACTTAGACATTTTTGAGCAAAAGTATCAGACTAAAACAAAACATACGGATCTCCAGCCCCTGATAAGTCTGTTCCATTTTCTTCATAATCTGGAAAGAAATCCTCTCTGTCAAGCAACTCTTGATATTTCTCTTGATAATCTACAAAAGAAAAAAATATTGTAAGTTTATAGTCTACTTTTAACATATGAACGTTTCTTAGAGGTCTTGTAAAATTAGAATGTAATTTAAAATAGAGTAAGATTAGTCCAGCACCCAATGATGCAGTATGAACATGGCCTTTTTATTAGACTCTATAAACAATGAGATATGTATACTGCAGGAAAGTGATCTTCCTTTCTAATTTCAAATGTTGCATGTAGTGTTATAGCTGTGTAGGTCCCAAGATATTAATGACAAGGTGGATGAGGTAGTATCTTTTACTGGACCAACTTCTGTTGGTGAGACACACAAGCTTTCAAGCTTACACAGAGCTATTCTTCAGGCCCGGGAAATATACTCAAAATGTCACAGCTAAATACAAAATGGAACATATTGTTTAGCATAGTTGACACATGTTTCAAGGGACCATTCAAGACAAAGTGGCCCATTAGCACCCCTCTAGTCACAGGGAGGAAAGGAAGAGGGGGAGGGGGAAGCAGCTGGGGGTTGTTAGTGGGTTATAGATTGTTGTATTAGGCCATAAATTCAGTCTCTCTATGCAGTTCCTGATTTTTAGTGTCTAGCGAAGTTATGAATTTAAGCTCCCAAGCTCGTCTTTTCTAAGTGCTCTGCAAGTCTCCTTTGGGGATGAGGATGGATAGAGTGATCCCTTTGTGAAAAGTGTTCACGAACAGGTGATAGGATGTTTTTGTCTTTTATCATTTTCTTGTATGAATTCATTCAAGACCATAATGACTGTCTGGTTTCACCCACATAGTGGCTATTGGGGCATTTAGTGCAGTGGATGCAGTAGACCACATGTGAAGGACTCATGGATCAAGAAAAGTATGTTGTGGAGGGTGTTGATCATTGTAGCAGTGGTGATATGTCTGCAGGTTTTGCATCTGTTGTTCTGGCAGGGTCAGGTGCTGCTTTGAGTTGATGTGTCCTGGTCTGTAGCACCCAGACTCTAAATAGAGACACTGGATTTATAGCTTATTACTACAATCTATAACCCACTAACAACCACCCCCCCGCCCCCTGCGGCTTGCCTCATATCTCTTTCAGAGTCGGAGTCATGTCTGCCCAAGCCATAATGGGTTCTTTTGACCTAGTTCAGCTCTTTTCAGGATAAAATTCTCCCAGCGATAACAGATCATGTAACAGGAGAAAGTTGCTGCTAAATTTAGGAGAGGAGAATAAGGAGTGCACATAAAATACAAGATGGCTTTTTTCCTTCTCCATTAGCTAGAAAACAGGAAAAACAAAGCAGGATCAGCCAGCTCTCCCCCTTTACAGAGGGAGTGATGTAAGAAGAGCTTTGCTTTTTCTCTGGTCCCCATCTGCGAGCACACTGGAAGGATTCAAACACTTGTTTGCTTTACTGTCTTCACGCTACTTGCCACTGAAACTGCACTAATTCCATTATTTAAAAATTGTTTATACTTTGTGCCTATTTGGACAGGGCTTCCTCAACTTAGGCCTGATCTACACTGTGGGGGGGAGGGGGGAGATCGACCTAAGGTACGCAGCTTCAGCTACGAGAATAGCGTAGCTGAAGTCAACGCATCTTAAGTCAACTTACCTCGCATCCTCACAGCGCAGGGTCGACTGCTACTGCTCCCCTGTCGACTCTGCTTCCGCCTCTCGCCGCGGTGGAGTACCGGACTCGATGGCAGAGTGATTGGGGATCAATTTATTGTGTCTACACTAGATGCGATAAATCAATCCCCGATAGATCGATCACTACCCGCCGAACCGGCGAGTAGTGTAGACGTACCCTTAGTTATATTTTTCTTAGGAAAATGACTATACTAAGCTGGAGACATACCTGGGTCTGCTGCAGTGAAAGGAACACCATCAGAAGTGTAAAATGTTGGTTCATTCTAAAATTGAAATGACATAGTAAATTATACACGTATTTAATATAAACAGGATAATTGTTCATTGCCTTTACTACTTCCAGAACATCTATCAAGGTTAACAAAATTTCTATGCATTTCTTTGTGAATATACATCAACTTGAACAATTGATGTTTCTGAGTATATTCATACCATAAAATAGTTGGGGTCATTTTCAGGTGTGGCTTCCCTATATGTTGAGGTTACGTGAACTCTACCCCAGTTACTTGAGCGTAGTTCTACTAGTTTCAGAAGCATCTGTTTTACATCTCTGCAAATAGACAAAAAGCACCAAGAACTGCTTAAGTACTTTGTATTAAAATGTAAAAAAAAAAAAAAAAAAAAAAGATTCTTTACAATCCAACATCTCTGTAACACTGCATATGCTACAATTTAAGTCAAAGTCCCTTAAAATAATTAAAAGAGAATGCTTCACACACATTTATAGCTAAAGGTAGGGGGAAGACAAAGGGTTAAAGCAGTAAGATATCAAAACTCTAGCAGTTACTAAACAAATCTACAGTAAAATGGTTTTAGAAAATCCACCTGTTTTGCCACCACAATTGATTTTGAATGAACACATATGCGAGCTAGTTTCTTACCACGGATGTAGTGAAGTAATTCTGATTGTATAACGTGATCAATTACAGAAAACAAGTGTGCAAGAGAATCACATTGACATGTTAAATATCGCCCCCCAGGATATTATATTTTCCACTTATGTAGGACTAAATAGTATACATAATATCAATACATTCAAATGATGTTTTACATCTTTACTCGCTTCTTATGCGTTGCAAAATACAATTACAAATGCCAAGTTCCCTCCCTATTTTAGCTAGCACATCCACTTATATGTGCAATATGAAACAAATAACAAAAAACTATTACATTTATAAGTAAGTAGCTATTTATAAAATTAGAGGATGTACTGTTCTTGGGGAATGAGAAAGTGTGACATGCCCAAACTGTCTTTATTCCATACAACCTGTCTCAGAAAAATCCTCCGTATCTTTTGGCCCAGAACAATCTCAAACCAAGATCTATTGACACAGTGCAGCCAAGAGGATCTGAACACCATCATTGCCAGGAGGCATTGGAGATGGATCGGTCATGTGCTTCGGATGGAAACTGATTCCATCACCAGAGTAGCAAGAAGATGGACACCTGAAGGCAAGCAAAACGAGGCTGCCTGAAAACAACATGGCGAAGCGCTGTGGAAGCCGAGCTGAAAAATCTGGGGCACAGCTGGGGAACAACTGAAAGACTTGCCAGAAACAGACAGGAGTGGAGGAGCTTCATCACTGCCCTAAATGCCAGAGGCGTAATAGGAACATGATGATAAGAGAATACAAGAACAGTCATCATCATCATCCTGTTCCCATTATGCTTCTTATGAGTAACATGAAATTTTCCCAGATGTCTACTGTATGACTGTCTAGGCTGGAGGAATCTTTCCCAAAATTTTAGTTGTTTAACTTAATCATCATCATTTTGGACTTATACCTGAAAGTACTCCTTACAGTCCATTTTTCCCCTTACCTATTTTTGTGAAGGAAGATATTGTAGTTCAATCAATGGCAATGAAATGTGTGCAATGACAGAAAAAAATTAAATGTCATATTTCAAAGCTCACTTGTTCTAAAAAAAATTACTGATGAGCATACAGCATGATAAAATCATGAAAAGTAACAACTCACAAATTATTTAAAGTTGAGTATTAGTAAGCAAAATCCAAGATACTACAAAGGCTTTTGATTTGTGTGAAGTGGCTAAACAGCCATAAAGTTCATGCAACAGAACAAAAAAATCCAATTATGTTCAGGAGGTCACAGTACTGGGTAATTGGAGAACATTGTTTTTTTTTAATATACAGTTGCACCTTGAAGACAATAAATCCTTCAGATTTGTTTTGTTCCGGGATTTATTTTGGATAAATTTTCTTTTCCCGTCAGGATCTGGATGCAGTGAGATGATTTTATACTACTTTCTCTCAACTAGATCTACAGAAGGCACAAGATCAGGGATTTGCTTTTCTCCCTCAGAGTTAAGTAGATAATTGAAAAGATGATACACAACAGACAATACTTCCGTTTCCAGTAAAATATCAAACCTGCAGCAAGAGTGAATCAAGCAGAGTCTGTAACATTCTCTTTCATGTCAGCATTGCCGTCAGTGATTTTACATCAAGATGGCAATTTCACTCATTATTACCCCTCCCACCGAAAAGCCTGCATAAGAAAGCTGGGGGGATGAAAACTCAAGAACATTCACTTATCTGAATTTACCTTTGACTTTTTCGTCTGTGAGAGAGGCTTTGGTTACCATGGATTTTGGAGACTGTAGGTCCTCCCATTCCCAATGATCTTGGGGTATCTACAAAAATGAATCTCCTTCCATGCAAAGCCAGAAGCTCCCAGGTGTAATACCTGCCACAGATGCTACTGAGCAGCAACAAGGTTCCCGCAAGGACAACTACTGATCCACTGGCCTTCCTCCCTCTGACAGGACACCTGCTGCAATTGTCTGGGTCCCACTATGGCTGTGTAATAGCAGCCTTGGAAGGACTCAGAGGGATGGAATAAACTCCTGTCCAGATTTCTATTTGGAAGTCCTGAAGCTGAATGTAGTAGAGCAGTGGTTCCCAGACTGGGGTTCGCACACCCCTGGGGGTTCGCACAACATTACAGGGGGGTAGCCAGAAAAATTTCTCTAATGGTGTCCAGAGGACCCCGGGCATGGGAGGCAGCAAACGGGACCCGGTTGCAGGGCAGACAGCCCGAGACCCATGGAGTGCTGAGCAGGTAGCCGAGCCCCCGTCAGTGGAGGGACAAGCAGCCCAAGCCTGTGGAAGTTGGGGCCAGCAGCCTGAGCTCTGTGGAGCACACAGCTGAGCCCTGGTTGGCAGGAGCCTGAGCTCCAGTGCTCAATGCAGGGCTGGCAGCCCAAACCCTGCCCCAGTCAGCAGGGGGGGTGGGGGGGGAGGGAGGGCGGCAGCCCGAGCCCCAGTGGTCAGCATGGAGTCGGCAGTCCAAGTCCCATGGAGTGAGGGGCTGGGCAGTTGGGGCCAACAGCCCAAGCCCCAGTGGTCAGCGGGGACTGGCAGCCCGAGCTCAGTGGAGCGCTGAGTGGGCAGCCTGAGTCCCAGTCAATGGGGTCCAGCAGCCCAAGCCCCGTGGAGGGCAGAGCCGGCAGCCCAGACCCCTGCGCAGGGCCAGCAGCCTGAGCCCCGTGGTGGGCAGGGCAGCAGCTGGGACCCCAGGCGCGCAGGTGGCAGCTCGAATCCTTGGCCAACAGGGGAAGTTGGGCAGCATAAAGGGCAGAGTGAGCAGGGACCATGCTGCATGTGGGGGGGTGATCCAGGCTAATTTGTCCCTCATGGGGCACCCCCCTAGGAAGGGCCCTAGTGGTGGAAGAAAAGGGGTTTGCGCGCCAAACCAGCTGGAACCACATTGTAGCCAGTGTAGCAGCATTAAGGTGCCTTAGTAATTCGATACTAAGTCATTCTCTCTGGAATGCTGTTTTGCTTCAGTGAGACATGAGTGAATCTTCTCATTTTCTAGTTTGTTGGTTGTTAGCATTCTCTCTGTGTTATTTTTATTATAACACAATAAATATTTTGTACACAAGTTCAGTGGATAAGTGGCTGAAAAAGGAAAGTGTAAAGACACAAGGATCAGCCAGTGTTTCCTCAAGTCCACACTGTGGAAAATCTAAGTCTAATGATCATGATGGTCCTGGAAAGTCACTTACAAAGAAAAGAAAATATGACAATGATTATATAAAATATGGCTTTACTTGCATTGGTGATCAAGAATGTCCAAAACCACTGTGTGTAATTTGTGGTGATGTTCAGCAAACAGCAGCCTCAAACCTTCTTTACTTCGGAGTCATTTAGAAACTAGGCATCCTGCACAACTCGACAAGCCTATTGATTTTTTCAAGCGAAAATTAGCTGAGAGGAAAAGTGACATTACCAGTTTTATAACCAAAGCAAGTACTGATAATGCAAATGCACTTGAAGCATAATACTGCATGAGCTACTGAGTAGCAAAAGCATCAGAAGCCCATACCATAGCAGAGAGCTTGATTGGTCCATGTATAAAAGATGTAGTTCATTGCATGCTCAGAGAAAAGGCCGCAAAAAGGATTGACACCTTTGTCCAATAATACATTGTCACGAAGAATTAATGACATCTCAAATAATGTAGAGACTACAATGGTACATAGAGTGAAACATAGTCCATATTATGCTATACAGTTGGATGAATCAACTGATGTAGATAATCTAGCTATTTTGCTATGGTTTGTACGTTATGTGAATGAAGCTATGGTTGAAGAAAACTTGTTGTTTTGCTGACTGTTGGAAGAACGTACAACTGGAAAAGAGATCTTCAATCTGACTTATGCATATTTTCAAGAAAAGGAAATAGATTGGTTTCGTTGCCTAGGCATTTACACTGATGGGGCCACATCAATGACGGGCAAGTATACTAGATTTGTAGATCAAACAAAAAAGGTTGCATCAAAAGTCTCTTGGACTCATTGCAGTAGCCATAGACAAGCCCTTGCAACAAAACACATGCCTGAGGGACTGAAGGAAGTGCTGGATAATGCAGTGAAAATGGTGAATTTCATAAAATGATGGCCAACAAATTCCAGAATATTTCACATACTTTGTGAAGAAATGGGTAATATACACAATTGTCCGTTGACCCCCTCCGAAGTTAGATGGCTCTCATGGGGCAAAATCCTTTTGCGCTTGTTTGAGCTTAGAATGGAAATCCTAGTTTTTTTCAACAGCCACCCTTTCCACCTTGCCAGCTGTATGGAAAATAATGTCTGGCTCCAGAACCTAGCTTATTTAGCAGATATTTTCTCAAGAATTAATTACCTAAATTTATCTCTTCAAGGCCTCAATATAACAGTTTTCAATGTGCAAGAGCGAGTTGAATCCATGATAAAAAAAAAAAGTTGCAGTTCTGGGAAAGGTGTTTGGAAAACAATCAAACTGAGCATTTCAGTACTCTTCATGACTTCCTGGTAGAAGATAAACTTCAGTTGGATCAGTGCACTAAAACCAATATAACTGCACACCTAAAAGGACTTTGCACAACTTTCCAGCTATATCAGGCGATAATGACTGGATTCACAACCCTTCTGATGATACCACTTTCTCAAAACACATATTGGACACTGAGAAAAAGAGAAATTGATTGAGATCTCCTGTGATTACGAGCTGAAAAGGAGTTTCAGAAATCTGTCATTGATCAACTTTTGGCTGAGTTTAAGAAACGAGTACCCTCTTCTGGCAGAAAAAGCTATTACAGTTTTGTTACCATTTTCAACAACATACTTATGTGAGAAAGCATTTTCCTCATATGCACATCTGAAAACCAAATACAGAAACGGACTTGATGCTGAACCAGACCTGAGACTTTATCTTTCTCCAGTGGTTCCAGACTTCCAAGAGCTATGCAGAGGAAAGCAAGCGCATCCATCACATTGAGGAAATTGAAACTTAAATCCCTGGAAATATTAATTTTTAGGAGGGGGTTCATGAGATTTCACAATTTAATGAAAGGGGTTTACGGGTTGTTAAAGTTTGGGAACCCCTGTATTAGAGTGACATTTACCCAGCCACTCCTCCATTGTTTCTCCAACCTCTAATCAGATCCATAAGAGACAGAGGAGGTACTGTGGACGCAGAATAATTATTGGGGATGATCAGCGACACTGAATAAAGTCAATAAATCCTCATACTAGTGAAGTCAATCTCCCTCACAATGTCTTTAATGAACATGTTCTATGCAAGATACTCTAGCAGGAATAGTTTTGCCACTTATAATTATAGCATCCAAAATGTTCTCTTAGAAAACTAATCTTAACTCTTCTGCACAACAGTACATTTTGGAAGTGCTGTTGGTTCAAATTAATGAATATACTGAAGAGATATATTAGCAGTGAAATATACAATATTCATGATATTCTATAGTAACCAACCATCGCATATGGTATATAAATTACCAAGGTGGTAAACTGTGAACAAAATCAAGAAATATTGTAACTGACAAAGTTACTTCAACAAAAGCAAAAATTATAAAGTCCACTATAGAAGTATAGCACTGAAAAGGTATTTTAACACCCAAGGTTAAAATCTATATTAAATTGCTTAAAATATCGAATTTATACATGTACAAATTTCCCAGTCATTCTTTAGAAACAGGTTTTACTGTATGGGAATGTTCTAGCATAAAGTATATTACCTCATGGCCCATAAGAACAAAGACCCATTAAGGTCACTATAACTCTGCAAAGAATGCATTCTGTACATTGACATAATTTGAATACAGTAGAAATATTAAGTGACATACAGCTCTGAAGAAGAAGTAGGAAAACCCCACACGAGTAAAGAAAAGCAGTGAAGAATTAATGATCAACTAATTTTTCCTCCCACCTGCTGCAATTTGCATCCAGGACAACATTTTCAATTCTTTGGACCATCTCATCCATATCAGTCTTTCCTTTTTCTTTCCATGCATCTTCCAAAACTGATCCGGTCAACTTAAAAAAAAAAAAAAAAAAAAAAGCATATTTTATTAATAAAAAAGCATGTAAGTGCACTACATAAAATCTTAAAAAGCAAAGTTAAGGTTCATGGAATTCTGTGACAAGTGTAGACACATTATTTGACTACCCTAAAGGAAAAGCTAACCTTGATTTTCTAGATGTCTTTAATTTCATAACATTACAGACCGCATAAGTCAGGGGTGGGCAAACTTTTTGGCCTGAGGGCCACATCGAGGTGCTAAACTGTATGGAGGGCCAGGTAGGGAAGACTGTGCCCCCCAAAGAGCCTGGCCACAGCCCTTGCCCCCCATTCGCCCCCTCCCACTTCCCGCCCTCTGACTGTCCCCCTCAAAACTCCCGACCCATCCAACCCCCCCTGCTCCTTGTCCCCTGACTGCCCCCTCCTGGGGTCCCCTGTCCCAAACCGCCCCCCCCAGGGTCCCACCCCCTATCCAACCCCCCCGCTTGCTGTCCCCTGACCCCCGTCCCGCCCCCACCCCCTGACAGGCTCCCTGGTACTCCCACGCCCTGTCCAAACCACCCTGTTTCCCGACCCCTGACCGCCCCATTCAACTGCCCCCTGCTCCCTGACTGCCCTGGGGACCCCCTGCTCCTAACCACCCCCTGCTCCCTGTCCCGACTGCCCCCTGGGACCTTCTACCCAACTGCCCCATCGCTGCGCGCTCCGCCTCCCCCTTACCATGCCGCTCAGAGCGGCAGGATCGCGCAGCAGCGTAACTGTGGCGGAAGGGCCGGGGGGTAAGCCTCCTGGGCCAGGCAGGACAGTCCTGCAGGCTGTAGTTTGCCCACCTCTGATATAAGTTAATGAATTCTCATTAAATTGTGTTGGTAGTTCATCAACAGCTGGTCTTTGGTTTTTGTAAACAAAGTGAGTTTGGTCACTGAACCTTCCACTTTTTAATGCTACTTAGAAATTGAATGAACAGCCCTGTTGCCATTCATGTTATCTTCAGGACTTTACACTAACCACAACTTGAAAACAACTCTTCAGTAACCTCACAAGACTTTAAAGCAGCCACACAAGGTTCACTCTTTAAACACGTGCACAAAACCTGATGGTATTTTTCAAGCACTGAAGACTTTTCTATTTTACAATTTTTATGATAATTATTTCCCCTAAAAAGAGAGATATATCACTGGGTTTGCCCAAAAACCCACACATCACTGGGAGATGAGGAGCTCTTCCTAAATTACTTAGTGTAGACATTACCTCATAGGTCTTGCAACTAGGCAAAAATACCATGAGAAGGATAAACTTCAATGTTATTTCAAAACTAAATTCTGCAATAAATGTAATATTTATTTAGATTTATGACAAAAAGCTAAAAACAAAACAAAACTGGTACTAAGTTCCCAAATTCCGTATTTCAAAAAGTGTATTTTTAGGATATCTGAAATTAAAGAAGAGAAAAAGAACACAGTTTGTATGCAAGTTTAAAACTTCTATGAATCACAAAAGACCAATACGGCTACAGATATGAGAGAAGAAAGCAGCAAGATTAGACCTTACCTGAAATTTTGACTTTTGACTCATTTGAAATTCTGTCCCTTATTACTAAAATGTAATATATCTATTTTTTTCTAATGAAGGTATGACTGATGCGTAAGGCAATTGCGAATGTTGGTCTACTGAGTAATATATCATGTATAAAGCTAGACTTAATAAACAGACTTCAAACCCAACCAGACTGATTTGGCCCTTCTTCACTCTGAGGAATATAAATTGACTACTATGCACCTTACTGTTGACAGTATAAAAAAATAAAATAAAAATAAAAAATCAAGGCCTTCTTGACTGCTGTGTACAGAGATTAACAATATCTTGACACTCTCAGAAGAGCCAGGATTTGCCTGTGATCTTTGTCAAAATTTTCCCTGCCTCCACTATTGTGTACTGTACACTAGCTGGTTGCTGACCTCCAGCCTCAGAGCTGCTGTATTTCACTGGTGCTATATATATATTGTTAAACTGTTTTGGGATCCATTGAAATTATAAAAAGAAAAGGAGTACTTGTGGCACCTTAGAGACTAACAGTTTTCCACTAAATGCATCCGATGAAGTGAGTTGTAGCTCACGAAAGCTTATGCTCAAATAAATTTGTTAGTCTCTAAGGTGCCACAAGTACTCCTTTTCTTTTTGCGAATACAGACTAACACGGCTGCTACTCTGAAATTGAAATTATAGTTACTATATACAAAGTCAAATATTTTTAAAGTTATATTGCTATATTTTCTGTAGTTAGAAAATGCCACTTAATTGTTGCCAAGTTAAATCCCATATAATACCCAATTAACAAAAGATAGTAACGTTTCTTTTAAATGATCAGATGAACACAGAACGATTCTGCTGGTACCACTGTCTTAGATGAATGATTTTGAAATGCATGTTTGTCCTGATGACTTCAAAAATAAAAGATAACAAAATACAGTAGATCATTTGATAAGCCAACTACAGTCAAATATTTGATTAGTAGTTTTAACTTGTAACTGAGGGCAGAACTTGTAACCATGGTCACCGTAAGCCAGAGAGTTATTTGTATTACCTTAATGGAAAAGGCCAAACATGTATTTCTACACAGACTTCATGAACTACTCAGGATCTTTCATCAGGTGTAGTAAATATTCAACCACAAATCTATGTAAAACAGATTAAATGCTGTTTGGAAAACAGAATGAATAAAGAAGTGTGAAATACGAAAAAAGCTACAGAAGGAACAGAAGTCTTTGTGCCTATACCCCCTTATTTATTTTTTTAAAATAAGCTGAACTCCCCCAAATCTTAATGCTGCAGACATAAAACAAACCTTCATAAAGAGCGCCACGTTTTAAATTTATATAGTTCTACTGTAGATATTTTCAAAAATTCCAAGCTTGGACATTTAAATGAAGATATAAAAGCCTAGATTTAGTTCCTAAAGAAATGAGTTTTCAGAGTGCTAAGCATCTGCAGCACCCAGTCAGCTCATAACTAAATCATAGGGAGCTCAGCACCTGTGAATATCAGGCTGCTTAATTAAATGCCTAAATATGGTTTCAGAAGCCTAAACTTAAATAAAATTCAAATATGGATATCTATTTGAAGTAGAGGCTGTTTTTGGCTTATTTCTAGCTGCAAAAACCCTGGATGATATCATAGAAGCAGTTCTCAGAACAACATCATGATCTCCTGTTCTCCAACACCAATTATACTTGTGATGTCACAACCACTGCTGTAACTAGGTATCATCCCAAGAGAAAGGTGAATTTTATTTTTCTTAAATTGCAGTAGTTAAAGATGAACTACTTAGACTCTCAATGATTTGCAGAAGTTATGTGCAGACTCAAACAATGCAAATAAATTTTTCATTTTAAAACAACCAACCAAAAAAAAAAAAAACACAACCAAATACCAACCAACCAACTGCTCCTTTACCTATCTGCCAAAACTTTCAATTGTTCTATGCAGCGTTGTTGTAGCCATGTCAGTCTCAGGATGTTAGAGAGACAAGGTGGGTGAAATAATATATTTTATGAGACCAGCTTCTGTTGATGAGAGAGACAAGCTTTTGAGCTTACAAAGAGCTCTTCATGTCTGGGAAACTTATGCAAGGTCTCCACTACACACTTACTTTGGTATAACTATGTTACTCAGGGGTGTGAAAAATCCAGTGCTATGTTGGCAGGAGAGGGCTTCTCATGGAGGTGGTGTTATTAAGCCGATGGGAGAGCTCTCTTCTGTCTGCTTAGAGAGTGTCTACACTGACACTGCATTGACCTAACTACATTGACCTAAGCACTATGCCTCTCATGAAGGTGGAGTTATTAAGTTGGTGTAGTGGGCAAGTTACATGAGAGGGAGCTACATTTCAGTGTAGGCGCTTACAGAGTTAGCTGTGTGACGTTATTGACTTGAACTGGAACCATATAGAACATTGTTGCAACCAAGGTCCTGCAGCGGCACCAAATCTTGTATAAAGGGGGTCAAATAAGGTGTCTAAGACGAGGTTATGGTTTGCTGGTTATAATTATGCGATCTGTTTGCATGTATCATTTTTGTATTTAAAGATATAAGTATTGGGTTTATACTGTCTGTTTTTCAAACTTATGCTATGTTTCTGGGTGACACACCAGACAAGTTGGTGTCAGCTCTGCCTAGCCTGCTTGATGGCCCATTAAGGACCATCAGCTACACAACTGACCCACTGAGAGAAGGCAGACACGCCTTGCGACTCAGCAAGGTATGCAGGGACCTGCCTATGGACAGAACTCTGAGGTTTTTCTAGGCCATGTGAGGGACAGCTTTTCCTTGGGACAAAGGAAGCAGAGACCACATGGCAAAAGAATATAAAAAGCTGCTGCAGCTCCTCCATCTTGTCTTCAATCCTGCTTCTTACCTCTGGAGGGACTTTGCTACACTGAAGCTTTGAACAAATGACTGATGACCCATCCCAGCTGTGGATGTACTCCAGAGACTTAATTTGAACCTGCAGTTTATTCTATCACTGCTGCAAGCCTAAACCAAGAACTTTGCCATTATTGTATGTAATTGATTCCATTTAACCAATTCTAACTCTCATCTATATTTCTTTCCTTTTATGAATAAACCTTTAGATTTTAGATTCTAAAGGATTGGCAACAGCGTGATTTGTGGGTAAGATCTGATTTGTATATTGACCTGGGTCTGGGGCTAGGTCCTTTGGGATTGAGAGAATCTTTTTTCTTTTACTGGGGTATTGGTTTTCATAACCTTTTGTCCCCATAACGAGTGGCACTGGTGGTGATACTGGGAAACTGGAGTATCTAAGGGAATTGCCTGTGTGACTTGTGGTTAGCCAGTGGGGTAAAACCAAAGTCTTCTCTGTTTGGCTGGTTTGGTTTGCCTTAGTGTGCACAGAAACCCCAACCTTGGGCTGCAACTGCCCTGCTTTAAGCAATTTGTCCTGAATTGGCACTCTCAGTTGGGTCCCGCCAGAACCAGCCTCGTTACAAGCTGCAATAAGCTAAAGCTGTAAAATAAGCTGCTTTATATCCAATTAACTCTGTAGTATAGATCAGTCGTCATAGGTAAATACAAGATGGAACAGATTATTTAGCATAAGTAGTTAACGCATATTTAAAAAGGACTATTCAAGGCAAAGTGGCCTGTTAACACCCCTCCAGTCATAGGTAGGAAAGGAAACAGGAGGGGGCAGCAGCAACTGGGCGGGGTAAGGTGGGAGAGGGTGTGTTAGTGGGCTATAGATTGTTGTAATAAGCCATAAATCCAGTGTTTCTATTTAGTCCATGATTTTAGTGTATAGCAAAGTTTTGAATGTAAGCTCCTAGTCTCATCTTTTGAAAGTGTTGTGTAGGTCTCCTTTGAAGAGGACGATGGGTAGGAGCTTATATTCATAACTTTGCTAAAAGAAAAGGAGTACTTGTGGCACCTTAGAGACTAACAAATTTATTTGAGCACAAAGCTGTAGCTCACGAAAGCTTATGCTCAAATAAATTTGTTAGTCTCTAAGGTGCCACAAGTACTCCTTTTCTTTTTGCGAATACAGACTAACATGGCTGCTACTCTGAAACATAACTTTGCTAGACACTGAAAATCATGGACTGACTAGAGACACTGGATTTATGGCTTATTACAACAGTGGTTCTCAACCTTTTTGGGCTCAGGACCCATTTGTAAATGTTTATGTCCTGTCATGACCCACTAAATAGTCTGGCGGTAGAGGCCCTGGGGTGGTTTCAGTTGAATTCTGCCCTGCACTCACCCAACAGTGATGGCTTCTGCAGCTCTTGTGCTGTGGGGCTGGGTAGGTGTGGCGCTCTGCTCCAGGCATTTCAACTTCTGGGGATGCAGCACAGCTCACGTTTGGACCTGCCTCCTTGACTGGACCAAATTTGTAAGAGTGGAGTTGTGACCTGGCTCACGGCGTTGCAGTGTCACTCACTCAAATTTGGCATACCCAGACTCCCGTTGTCATGATGACTGGGCCAAACCTGAGGGGCTCTGGGACCCCAGAGGTTGCAGTGCCTGGAATAGGTAGGCAAGCCCAGCCAGCCCCTTGGGACAGGAGCTGCCATGACATCTTTTGAAACATTCTGGAGACCCAATTTGGGTCCCGACCCGCGGGTTGAGAAACCTGGTCTACACTACCAACTTATGTCAGTATAGCTACATCGCTCAGGAAAATCCACCCCCCTATGCAATGAAGTTATACCAACCTAACCCTCAGTGTAGACAGCACTATGCTGACAGGAGGGCTTCTCCCTTCGACATAGCTACTGCTGCTGAGGGAGGTGGAGTACCCAGATGGATGGGAGAAAGGCGAAAGCAATGTCTTCACTAAGTGGTGCAGCTGTGCTGCAGCAGCACTGCAAATGTGAACAAACCCTGAGTAAGTTTTCCAGACCCGAAGAAGAACTCTGTGTGCAAAGGAGGAAATGCTTTTCAAATGTTTTGAAACATGAATATATTTGCATTTGTTATGACTACACATAAAATTCTATTAATGATTTCGGTTCTTAATATACTTTTATAGATAGTCTGCAGTTTACCAGCAGAAACTATAGCAACCGCCGTATTGTTAATTCCTTCCACTTTGCATCACTAGCAGGCAATGTTTTCTCTCTCGTTATCTCCGAGGCAACTATCAAAAAATATAGCAATCACTTTAAGGAGCTATTTTAACATGAAAATATTAAAGCAATAATAATGAACTAGCAATTTTCTTTAATATATCTTGGTGTTAACTGATCTCAACATAGAAGTTATATTTTCATATAAAAAGGTAGTGTTGGTCAAGTACTTACTTTCATACAGCAGGGCAATCTGGTTATATTATGACAAAACCTGCAATATTTCATCAACATTTAAGTTTACAAAAAGTAGCAGTTACAATACACTTTTAAAAGAAAGAAAACATTGAATACTGAACTCTTCCTACCTTCAGTAACTTTACTGCACAGATTAAATTGTTGTCCACAGGATTAGAAAAAAGCGCGTTCAGTAATTCCCGAAGCCCAGTCTGCAGAATCTCTGCTCGCATTACTTGTCCTTTTGTTCCCTTAATCTACAAATGACCAAAAACCATGTCTGAACACTTAAAATAGATTCAGATTATTTCTAAAGTTTGCTATAAAGGTTTCCCCTCTTCAATTCTGTACAGTTCAATGTGATAATACAGCAGTTGGACTTGACAAGTAGAGGAATATGAAAAAGTTTAATAAAAACTCCCCCCAAAAATTCTAAAGTAGGTTTTCTATAAAATTTGACATACAGCATACTTGCTGGATGGTATTGCATAATGATTTTATTAGCACTTGTTTGGGAAGACCTACATAAATGCTTGTTGTGATTTCCCCATTCATGAGTGACAAAGGTCATCCCAAGCTCTTGAGAATAAAAACCTTTCTACCACACCATTATGTGCCCTGTCTCCCCTCCACCTCACATTTGGAAAGTTCTCTTTGTAATTAGATGTTCTAGAAACTGTTTTTTTAAATAAAGGTTAGATTCTGCAAGAGCTGATGGCTGTCATCTGGGAAAACTGTCTGACTGCCATCAGCAAATGAGCAAATGGCTTTTTTGAGGTCTAGTTATAAACAAATTAATGTGCAATACATACATTTATTTTGTGATTAGGTCTCCAAAACAGCAAAGCACATACTTAACTTATTGGAACATTCAAGTAAATTGAAACATGCATCAAATTTAAAAATCAATGAAAGGCAATATATACTTTCTAAAAATCACACCACATTTAACCTGTGAAACTCACCAGGGTAAGATTTAAAAAAACCCTTATATGGAAAATGAACTGGCATGCTTCAAGGCATAAGACAAGTTCTAACTAGTAAGAGTTAGGAAGAAACTTCCCCTATCAGCTGGTTCTTTGATTTGAGTACAATAATATATATTGTGGTGGTTTCACCAGGCAAAAATCTCATTTCAAAACAGAGAAAGGAGACACCTCATGCTGATTACTCTGCCCTAGCTTAAGAAAGAAAGAGAAAGCATCTGCATCAAATACTGACTTTAAGAAAGTTGCTCTTATTATAATTTATTAGAAGCATTTTTATTCTCTAAATGACTTGTTCTTGTGTTGTTTTCTGAGACTCTGATGACAATGAATCAGTTTTGAAGTTCCTAGATGGTTAAAGGTTCAGTAACATAAAAGATTAATAAAATTTGATTTTAATGTTTTTTTTTTTAAAGAAATTTTAAATGAGTAACAAAAAAGGGCCATGATACAGAACTTTTTTCTTACCTCGAGGTTAAGATAAAGTTCAGCTAGGAACAGCACAAAAGCATGAAATTGTTTTCGAGTAGCCTCATCACCTTTTGCTGCTTGATCTCTGTTTTCATACTCCGTTTGACACCTACAAAAACATCCTCAGAATCAAACTACCGTTACTGCTAGAAATTCTAGTGTTCATAAGAGTTAACTGTTTAACACGCTATAATGCTGTGAACTACTAAACTGAATAGAAAATATCTCAAGGACACTGAATACAGGACATCAATAAAAAAGGGACTAATTCATGAAGGAATGTATAGGACTTCATACAGACTATAGGTATTTTCTTCTTTTACATTAATTCACTTAATTGTATGATTTTTAAAAAAAAGACAAGTTTTCTAGTGCTGAAAGAATGGAAGCAGACAGCAAAATGGAACAGAACACAATACTTTTTTAAATATATCACTGATAATATATTAATTCCCTACATTGTCCCTATACAAGTTAAATATTGGTAAATGGGTCCAAAAAGATGTAACTTCACACAGTAAGTAGAAGTTGAGTAGGGATACTTTAAATGATAGTTTCTCATATCCTCCTGTTAGTGGCTTCGTGTGCAACACCACAGACTATTTTACACCACTTATCAACATGTATCACCCCTATAACCTTGGCCCATCAGTTATAAATGATTGATATATATGGTTTAATTGTAAATCAAAATGAGATGGCGGACTACAGTTGAATGGAAACACAGAACATAAAGATGAAAGGGAATAAGGGGCAATTTTGTATAGAACTCTAAGTACCCATACCAAACAAGGTCTTTGGAAATGTGCATACCAGTACACAGCAACAGAGAATCTCATGGACCAATCCTTTTCATTATCAAGCATTGTCAGTGATAATTTGATGGAACAGAAAGGGACATGGTTGTGAAGCTGAGGAGTATGACTGATTTAGGATTATGTTTGGATTGAAGAACATGCAAGTTGAGGTTGGCATAAATATTAATGTTATTTCCTGGATTTTCAGTGTCAACATTGATAAGAAAACCACATGAGCAACCTTAACTAAGTTTTCTAGATGAACTAACAAGGCAAATCTTCCTGAACACACTCATGTTTCTAAGCACAGTTCTAGAGAGCTGACCATGATTGTGGTTTAATGGATTGATTTGGGGACTGGGAACGATAAAATTTTAATCCGAAATACCGAAGTGGACTTGCTATACTGGTCTTGGGCAAATCTTAGGGAATGGCTACACTTGCGAGTTAGAACGCATTAAAGCAGTCCAGTGCACTCTAACTCACGATGCGTCCACACTGGCAAGGCACGTAGAGCGCTCTGACTCCGCGGCTAGAGCGCTTCTGGTACTCCACCTCGGTGAGTGGAATAACATTTGACGAGCCCCCGCTGGAGCGCCGCAGCACCAGTGTGGATGCCCTGGTCTGTTAATGCGCTCTGATTAGCCTCCAGAAGTGTCCCACAATGCCTGTTCTAGCCACTCTGGTCATCACTTTGAACTCTACTGCCCTGCCCTCAGATGACCAACTGTCAGACCCGCCCTTTAAATTCCCTGAGAATTTTGAAAATCCCCTTCCTGTTTGCTCAGCCAGGCGTGGAGTGCTCTCAGCAAATCTTTCCAGGTGACCATGCCTCCACGCGCCAGGCGATCCCCAGTATGGAGCAATGGCAAGGTGCTGGACCTCATCAGCGTTTGGGGGAAGGAAGCTGTCCAGTCCCAGCTGCGCTCCAGCCATAGGAATTATGATACCTTTGGGCAGATATCAAGAGACACGATGGAAAGAGGTCATGACCAGGACGCACTGCAATACAGGATTAAAGTGAAGAAGGTGGTGAATGCTTACTGCAAAGCCCGCGAGGCAAACAGCTGCTCCGGTGCTGCTCCCTTTATCTGCTGTTTTTACAAAGAGCTGGACGCGATACTTGGGGGCGACCCCACCTCCACTCCGAGTACCACCATGGACACTTCAGAGTACAGTCCAACAAGGCAGGAGGAGGAGGAAAAGCAAAGCGGGAGCGAGGGTGCTGAGGAGGAAGACACCCTGGCATCCCTAGATGCATGCAGCCAGGAGCTGTTCTCAAGCCAGGAGGAAGGTAGCCAGCTGCAGCGGCCAATGCTTCGGGAAGGATAAACACCATAGGAGATTCCCGGTAAGTGGCTTTTATTTTGGGAAGGAAGTTATTCGGTGAGAGCTCTTGGGGCAAGCAGGGTTAGGGCTACATGCATGCCTAGATGTGGAATAGGGCATTGATGTGCTCTCATACATAGTGGTAATCTGCCTCAGTGATCCCTTCAAAGGTCTCACCCAGAATTTGGACATTGTGGGAGAGCCACTGTGGTCCTTGTCCCAATCAAGCTAACATGTACGTGCCACTGTGCCGTGAGGGGCGGGGGGACCATTGCTGTACACAGGCAAGCTGCATATGGGCCAGGGCAGAAGCCGCATTGTAGAAGAAGACCCTCTCTTGCTTCCCAGGTCACCCTCAGCATCGAGATATCTTCCAGGACGAACTCCTGTGGAAAATGTGGGGACAGTGTTCAGTATAGGGGCCTCCTGTAGCTGTTGGCTTTCCCCAAAACACAGAAACCCAGAGGACAGTACAGCCATGAAAGAATCAGTCCCCCTTGACCCTGTGCTTACTCACCATTTTGGGGCTCCTGGGGATTATGTGTGCTCACTTTGGGACAGGCAAATTATGTGATTGTGCAGACTGTGCTTGCCCTCCTTAAGTACAGAGGATCATTGCTCCGTCTGGTGTGAACAATGCTGCCTCTGTTAAGTGTTGCATTTTGCCTTTACAGATCCAACCTTGAGATCTCAGCCGTCCATGTTATCACCGGCTGAGAGGCTGCAAAGAATCAGGAAGAGGCCACGTAGAAGCAAAGAGGACATGCTGCATGAAGTCATGCAGCACTCCCTTAATGAAAATCAAAAAGTGCTGGAGTGGCGGGAGAGTGAAAGGAGGGTCCGCCAGCAGAATGTGGACTGCCGGCACCAAAGCACAGAGCGGCTGATAAGCATCATAGAGCGCCACGCAGACTCGATCCAGGCGCTTGTAGCCATGCAAGCGCCCCACCCCCCGCAGTCCTTGTCCCAATACTCTTTCCCTTGTGCCCCATGTCACCTCCAACCCACTTTCCCCAACATTTGGGTTTTTATTGCCACCAGCTGTCTCCAACACCTGTAGCTTCACCACCCAGCCCTGAAAACTACAACCCTTACCCACTGCACTCAACCCCCATCACCATGCAGTATAGACATCCTGAAGTGCAGCACTCATTGCACAGCACTCCAAACAGGAAGGCTGAGTATGACAACAGGACATACGCAAACCTGTGATTGTACCGTTCCTCACCGCAACCCCCTTGCCCTTTGTGTTTCCCAGGCAGTTGTGTTTCTTTTCAATAAATGCATTTTCTTTTCATTAAATGGATTTTTTGGCTTTGAAAACTTTCTTTATTATTGTATAAAGTAAAAGATACCTTCGCCCAGGAAAGCAACAGTCACTGCAAGTCAGTGTATCATATGTAGCAAAAACAGATTCCTGCTAACATTGGAACCACTGCACTTCACTCCCGTGCAGGGCACCAGACATTACTGGTGGATTTCAGCCTCAAATTGCTCCCTCAAGGCATCCCTAATCCTTGCAGCCCCGCGCTTGGCCCCTCTAACAGCCCTGCTCTCTGGCTGTTCAAATTCAGCCTCCAGATGTCGAACCTCCGAGTTTCATGCCTGAGTGAATCATTCACTCTTCCCTTCACAAATGTTACGGAGGGTATAGCAAGCAGCTATAACCGCGGGGATGCTGTTATCGGCCAGGTCCAGCTTCCCATACAGAGAGCGCCAGCGGCCCTTTGAACGGCCAAAAGCACACTCCACAGTCATTCTGCACCAGCTCAGTCTCTTGTTGAACCGCTCCTGGTTGCTGTCAAGGCTCCCTGTGTAGGGTTTCATGAGCCATGGCATTAAAGGGTAGAGTGGGGTCTTCAAGGATCACAATGGGCATTTCGACTTCCCCTACGGTGATCTTCTGGTCTGGGAAAGAAGTCCCAGCTTGCAGCTTCCTGAACAGGCCAGTGTTCCAATGGATGCGTGCGTCATGCACCTTTCCGGGCCAGCCTGCGTGAATGTCAGTGACACACTCACGGTGATCCACAAGCGCCTGGAGAACCATAGAGAAATACCCCTTCCGATTAATGTACTTGGAGGCTAGGTGGGCTGGAGCCAGAATTGGAATGTGTGTGCCATCTATTGCCGCTCCGCAGTTAGGGAAACCCATTTATGCAAAGCCATCCACAATGTCAAGCACACTACCCGGAGTCACAGTTCTTCCGAGCAGGATGCGATTAATGGCCCTGCAAACTGGCATCAACATGATTCCAACGGTCGACTTTCCCATTCCAAACTGGTTAGCGACCGATTGGTAGCTGTCTGGAGTTGCCAGCTTCCAGATTGCAAAAGCCACCCGCTTCTTCACTGTCAGGGCAGCTCTCAATCTCGTGTCCATGTACCGCAGGGTGGGGGCGAGCTCCTCACACAGTCCCACGAAAGTGGCTTTTCTCATCTGAAAGTTCTGCAGCCACTGCTCGTCATCCCAAACTTGCATGATGATGTGATCCCACCACTCAGTGCTCGTTTCCCCGAGCACAAAAAGTGCCGTTCCACGGTGGTGAGCATGTCCATGAATGCCACAAGCAATCTTGTGTCATATGTGTTACTTGCGTTGATATCATCGTCAGAGTCCTCACTGTCACTTTGGATTTTAAGGAGTAACTCGACTGCCAAATGCGATGTGCTGGTGAGACTCGTCAGCATATTCCTCAGCAGTTCGGGGTCCATTCCCGCAGACCGAAAAGGAAGACAGAGCACGCAGTACAAAAAATGTTGAAAGATGGCGCCAATTGTGGACGGAAGCAGAGGGATTGCTTGGATTCGAACTGATGCATCATGGGGCATTGGGACAGCACCCAGAATGCCCCGCACTCCCCGCCTCCTTCCCACAAGCCACAGCGCCAGAATGGGAAGAGGTGCTCTGTGGGATAGCTGCCCACAATGCACTGCTCTCAATGCCGCTGCAAGTGCCGCAAATGTGGACATGCCAGTGTGCTTGCAGCTGTCAGCGTGGACAGACTGCAGCGTTTTCCCTACTGCACTCTAAGAAGGCTGGTTTAACTCAAAGTGCTCTATATTTGCAAGTATAGCCATGCCCTTATTCTCCCTGCTTCTGCTTTTTTCAAGCCTAAGCTTCTATAGCTTTTCTTCCAAAGTGCCATCTGTGATGCTGGCAGACGAGATGCCAGCTTATGCCAAGGTCCCTAAGCCTCACTGAACACAGACACATGCATAGCTGGAAACAAATCAGACTCACCTGTGTGTTACTATTGTTAAAATAGATATTAGAGTTCTAAGAATGTATTTAGTGTTTAGACTTTATGAAATGCTTGTATGATGCTGCATGTATTAATCTCACTAATATTATCTGTATTCCGTATCATCAGGTGATATTTAAGTGTTTGCTCTGTAACTATAAAAAGTTTGCTAAGATTGTATACCCCACAGTCAGGAGAGAAGCATTACCAAGTGCGATATACTAGTTTACCATATCATCCCCTCCCCAACAAAAAAAGGCCCATAAACACCAGACAAACCATTGTGGAACATCAGTGGACAAAAGACTTTGTTGATTGCTTCCCTCGCACCTACGAAGACAGCAGGGGACTGGACTAGATGACCTTTTGAGATCCCTTCCAGTCCTACGATTTTGATTCTAGGTGCACAAGCACTCATCCCACCACAGCTTGAACGCTGGGGGAAGGGAATAGAAATCCACATTAAGGAGAAATCATCATCACTATGCTGCTTGGAATTGGGAGAGGGCAATATTTCTAAGCATATGCCAGGGATCCCCAAGTCGCTTAGTTTGGTTAGCCCTAAAAGACATAATGCTTGTATAAAGAGCAGCTACTATCACCTTTTTGGAACTTAAGACTAACTCATTTGTGTGTATGGTTATCTGCTTTAACCTTGTAAATAACTAATTTCTTTTTCCTAATTAATAAAACTTTATTCAGTTTATTACAGAATTGGCTACAAGCATGGCCTTTGGCGAGAGAGCTAAAGTGACCTGTGGTAAGTGACTGGCTCGTTGGGATTTGGAGTAACCACAATATCGTCGTGATTTGTGGTGGAAGGGACCATCTATCACAAAGGCAGGCTTGCATGGGTGGCAAGATAAACTGGAGTGTCCCAGGGGACTGTCTGTTACAGTGCTTGTCAAGTTCACATTTGTTACTTGATTGGTGGAATCTAATATAAAACATTAGGGCTGTTGATTAACTGCAGTTAACTTACATGATTAACTAAAAAAAATTAATAGCAATTAAAAAAAATTAATCTTGATTAATCGCACTGTTAAACAATAGAATACCAGTTGAAATTTATTAAATATTTTTGGAGGTTTCTCTACATTTTCAAATATATTGGATTTAAATTACAACACAGAATACAAAATGTACAGTTCTCACTTTATATTATTTTTATTACAAATATTTGCACTGTAAAATGATAAGATAGTATTTTTCAATTCACCTCATACAAGTATTGCAGTGAAATCTCTTTATAGTGAAAGTGTAACTTACAAATGTAGATTTTTTTTTTAAAACATAACTGCACTCAAAAATAAAACAGTGTAAAACTTTAGAGCCTACAAGTCCACACAGTCGTTGTACTTCTTGTTCAGCCAATCGCTAAGACAAACAAGTTTGTTTACATTTATGAGAGATACTGCTGCCTGCTTCTTATTTACAATGTCACCAGAAAGTAAAAACAGGCATTTGCATGGCACTTTTGCAGACGGTGTTGCAAGGTATTTACGTGCCAGATATGCTAAACATTCGTATGCCCCTTCATGCATGGGCCACCATTCCAGAGGACATGAGTCCATGCTGATTATGCTTGTTAAAAAAATACTGCGTAAATTAAATTTGTTACTGAACTCCTTGGGGGAGAATTGTACGTTTCCTGTTCTGTTTTACCTGCATTCTGCCATATATTTCATATTATAGTAGTCTCAGATGATGACCCAGCACATGTTCGTTTTAAAAACACTTTCACAGCAGATTTGACAAAATGCAAAGAAGGTACCAATGTGAGATTTCTAAAAACAGCTACTGCACTTGACCCAAGGTTTAAGAATCTGAAGTGCTGTCCAAAATCTGAGAGGGATGAGGTTTGGAGCATGCTTTCAGTTGTCTTTAAAAGAGCAACACTCTGATGTGGAAACCTCAGAATCCGAACCAGCAAAAAAGAAAAGTCAACCTTCTGCTGGAGGCTTCTATCTCAGATGATGAAAATGAACATGTGTCTGTCCACTCTGCTTTGGACTTTTATCAAACAGAACCCATCATCAGCATGGAACGGTGGTTGAAGCATGAAGGGACATATGAATCTTTAGTGCATCTCGCACGCAAATATCTTGCAACGCTGGCTACAACAGTGGCATGTGAACACCTGTTCTCACTTTCAGGTGACATTGTAAACAAAAAGCGGGCAGCATTATCTCCTGCAAATTGTAACCTAACTTGCTTGTCTGAGAGATTGGCTGAACAAGAAGTAGGAATGAGTGGACTTGTAAGATTTATTGTTTTGTTTTTGAGTGATGTAACCAAAAAAAATAAATAAAAAAATCTACATTTGTAAGTTACACTTTCACAGTAAAGAGATTGCACTCCAGTACTTGTATGAGGTGAACTGAAAAAATACGACTTAAATCGTTTTTACAGTGCAAGTATTTGTAATAAAAATAATAACATAAGGTGAGCACTGTACACTTTGTATTCTGTGTTGTAATTTAAATCAATATATTTGAAAATGTAGAAAAACATCTAAAAATATTTAAATAAATAGTATTCTATTATTAACAACGCAATTAATCTCGATTAATTTTTTTAATCACTTGACAGCCCTACAAAACATACAACCAGTTTGGGGCTTGTGCCCTGGTTTGTGGCAATCTGCCCTAAGGTTGGCACTCACGTCCATGAGCGTCTTCAGACAGCTTGACACCATCATTTCAAAAACTGTATTCCACACACAAAGCCATGCAACTTGAGTTCTAATAACTGAAAAATGTGGACTAAGAGTGGAAGAATCATGAGATTCCACCCTGAGACAGGAAAGCACAAGAGACCCAACCCCGAAAGGGGACAGAGGTGTAACTAGCCCTGTAATTGTAATAAATATATATTAAATAATGATTTTCTAAAAGCTATACAAGTTTATTTAACTCACATGGATGTAACCAAGAGTTTTCCCCAATTTCATTTGTTACAAAATAAAACAGAAACTAACAAATGACTAGAAGAACTAGAAGGGAGGTTGAACAAGTCCTTAATTTGTTTTCTAAGAAAATAATTTGCTTTAAATAGCAACTGAACTTTCCATCTGTATTTCAAAACACTTGTGCACTATACTTAGTTTCACAGAGTTGTGGCCAACCTTGCCTTTCCGGCAGGGAAATAAAATACTGCTTAGAATAAAATTATCTGACAATTAGCAAAACAAAAAGTAGAATGTAAGGTATAAGTTTTTAAACAATGAGGGTAATTAACTATTGGGACAATTTACCAAAGGTCACGGTAGACTTTACAAATTAATATTGTCAGTGATAGAAATATAAGTCCTATATTAATTATCTGAGTGTAATATTTAATATTACTAACTTATAATTATGATGCTCACAAATCACTCAGGGAAAGAAGGAAATAAATATTCAACAACATGGTAATGGAATATGCTCCAATGAAGTATTTTATTAATAATGAAATAGAGGAGTGGATCCTTTGGAGAGTTCCTAGGAATCCACAGAAGTCAAAAGTTATTTAAAAGAAAAAACATCTATTTAATGTCTAGTATCTTTCCTGGGAGGTCAAAGGGTTAGAAATTCAGATTCCTAAGAAGAGAAAGAATTAGTGCCTTTTATTGCCCAGCAGCAGATTTCTCCCGATTCACTGATATGATGATAGCCTCAATGCTGATTAACATGTGTTTAGCTAGAAATCTACTGATTGCAGTATAAGAAAGATTTAAGAGGAAAAGAACAAATCTTTACAGCTCTGACAATGACCCAAAGGACCTTAGCAAAAGGAAGAATAATTTCTTTTAAAGACTAAATCTTATGAAGAAAAACTGTAAATTTAAGTATATCTTTCAAGTGCACTAATCTGTCAAGCCTGTTGCCATAAAAACTAATAAAAAGTGCTCCCCATAATTTATTAGAGGCCAAGAATACCCCTCTTTCAAAAACAGGATTACCTCAACAGAACTCTTGATTCAAAATAAAGTGCTTTGCCAAAAGAACTCTGAAGAGAGAATCCTATTCTTTTATACTGCATTTAATCTCCCTTAGTCTCATAAGTGTATTTCTCTACAGTTCGAATTAGAAGACATAAAAAACTTGAAAACAAAAAAGTGAAATATCAAAATCCTAAAAATCGTTTTAACACAAACAATTCAGGGAATTTAAGAACTGTTGGTTGCAGCAGCAGAGCATATTGACATGCAAGAGAAATTCAGAAACAATATGATACAGATGCTGCAGAGATATGGCACTCTTGAATTTCAACGGGAAGGTGCAAGTTACTTCACCGAGGAAGCACATTTTCCTTTTCAAACAAGAGACTAATTCAGGACACTTTAGAAGTTATGAAAAATTTGAAAAAGATTGTGGGGGATACTGCACTGATTTTTGGAGGAACTAGTTTCCAGTCAGCTTTATTAGTAATTTATTAATTCATAAATTCATCAAAAATGAGAGTCTTGGTCTCGAATATGTAGCTTTCATTTAAAATGTCAGTCTGAACCTTGCTTTATATTAAATATGTATTTTGACTCCTTTAAGTTTGGGGGGGGAAATACAAGAGGAGGAAAACAAGTCATTTTTAAGCATACTAGTTTTTCCTGATCATAAAAATACAGGTAGATACTGACCTCTGAAGTAACAACTGCCGGAAGTTTCCACTTTGTGGATTAATGGTTAGATGATGAGATAGATAATTACACAGCCGTGCTCCCATGTAGGAAAAATTGGGGACAGATGTGGCCTTCCAAAATAAATTCAGAAAAATAAATTATTATTCACAATAAATGAAAATTAGCTCATTAGGAAATAAAGATTATCTTTCAGTAAAAGCACTTGATCAACACCAATGGATTTCTTAAAAGCTGGCTATATCATAGAGCAGCAGACTAAGCAAAAAGAGAGAACTTCAATAACTTATTTGTAACATGCTTAATTTCAGCAAAGGATTGCTCAGAGTCTAATGGCAATTCAATATCAAACAAGCTTTCCCACACGTTGAAGTTCTGACTTCATAAAAATGCCAACACCCGCCAGCATAAAGGCACTGTAAGAACAGTAAGACAATGGAACAGTCTGCCTAGGGAGGTTATGAAAGCCCCTTCACTGAAGGTTTTCAAAAGGCGGCTGGACAGCCACGTGTCTTGGATGGATTAGATACAACAAATCCTACATCTTGGCTGGGGGTTAGACAAGATGACCCTTGCCGTCCCTTCTAACCCTATGATTCTGTGTCTCCTTAATTCCTCCTCCCCTTCACATCCCAATGCCCAGTGTATTTGCCCACTAGTAATTTATTGTTTACCTAAACATCAATACTTAGATGAAAGTTCAGAAACCTAAGAGTGCTGTCAACATAAAAATAGCCAAAAACTCAACTAAAAATGCTTGTGTATCGCTCAACAGGCAAAGCACTTAACACGTGAGAAACGGAGTCAAAACCATTATAAACTAGTCAAGGTTGCAAAACCTTTATTTTCTCCCCATTCTCCTAAAAAAGACAGTACTTAATTTTGGGAGGAAGAGAGGTCTATTTTTTGAACATTTATATCACTCTGAATTAAATGAGCAAAATATTTGAAAAGCTGTGTTTTTTAACAGTAGAAACATTTTGATCTGTGAATGAAAATCTATTCTAAAAATTGAAAAAGGAAGGACATCAAGATTTTTGTTATTCCTATTAAGAAGCAATATGAAAATTAAAGAGCCCTCTAGAAGCCTGTGAAGAATGGTAACGGGTAAATAACATTGGTGATTAGAAAGAGGGTCATGGCTAGCAATTACAATCAACAGTCAGATGCTGAAGAGATGGGATTGGGTACAATTGTGAACTGTTAGGAGGGCCTGGTTTGCTGGAGTCTAGAAACTAAATGGAGGTGTGCTGGGCATTTGATAATGTTGCTCTCTATGAAGGTAGCTAGTTCATTTTAAGTCTTCAGTGATGAATTCACATAGATGGTTGTTTCTCTTTCTGAAAGGCAAAGCTAAACGGAAAAGCTATTGTTCAGTAAAACAAACTGACTGTTTAGTGATTAGCAAACATTTGCGTATGAATTCCTGACTCAGCGTGCCTAAAACTGAATGAAGGAAGGGGTACAAAACAAATGACTGGACTGAAATAATTAAAACAAAATGTTATCAAGAGTTATTCAGGAATGAATAATGGATTCATGCTCTTCTAGGAAGCCATTTTCTTCTGATTCTTCAAAATCAAACATGTCATTGAAATTTTTTCTATTGAAATGAAATAGCAGAAAATTGATTAGTTTCATGCTGCTGCAAGCAATACATTCTCAATACACGCATCATAGTCAGAACTTCTAGCAACTCTTCAATTTCAGTTTCTTTCAGAAGAAGCTTGCTTGTCTGCAACACCCCAAAAATGGCAAATTCTGTGATTATGCCAGACTGGAACTTGATAGGGAAGATACAAAGTTCCTTTATGCTAATATCACCTTCAATGTAGCACAAAATGAATAAGTTAAAAGAGATGATTGAAACACTTTTCCCTCGATATACTCCACCAGACAAATTTACACTTGTGACTCCACTGCTAAAGACTGCAAATGAAGAAAGATAGGAAAGAATTAAGAATCCATACTGACAGGATAAATTGGTTTGTCAAACAGGATAATCGAATAATGGCTATACTCCATAGAAGAAAAATGCATTCCTACTTAATTATTAATTCTACATCTGAAATCAAAACCACACAGCTTTATGTCCAAAATGCAAAAGATGCCATTCAAGAAGGATGAGAAAAATACTGACATGGAGGTCTTTACCATTTTCTTAATGAAAATAAAATGTATGGGCATTCAGCACATTATTTAAAACCCATTTAGAAAGTAGCAACACTGTGGAAATTACAAAAAACCCAAACCACTAACTGGTGTAATGGTTGGCTGAAAAAGGAGAAATCATGCCTCAACTTCCCTAAGGCACTCTAGATCTCTTAGGAAGACTGTGTGTCTATCCAACAATGATAATATGATTAAATTTGCATTATTCAGGCCATCGAAACAGCACCCATTTGATATAAGAGGGTACTAAAATTACAAACATAATTGAAAGAGGTTTCAGAGGGATTTGAAAGATTACAGGCTGAAGAAAGTGTTGCAGTTTCACTGGAATCTCATCTGATCTAAGTGAAGAACTAGAACGACACAAGAACAAAATTGAAAATTGATTCTATGGAACTTTTTCAATACTTTGCCAACATGACTGATCCAATCAAGGTCAGAAATGGAACCCAAAACAAAACCGCCTCTTCCCATCCTCACACCCAAAATGTAGTTAATACAATGTAATCCTAAATTTTGTCATTCTCTAACATTTAAAAATTGAATATTCAGGTTTCAAGCCCAAATTCTATGTTTCCAAAGGACAGTGTGACACCACCATTGCATCAAAATGGTAGAAAGTTGTAGATGTCAAATCATGGAAGACAGAACAACTGAATTCAGAACTGACAGGTTTTCTGTTGTTTTTTTTAAGAAGATCTGTACTTCTGTCTAGTTAGAATAGCTTCAGTTGAGCAAATGCTCATAACACACCGGAATTGATTTGTCTGAAATTTTTGTAATAGGTCAGACGCTGAAAAAATTAATTAAGTTGGTAAAAGTGTAATTTTATCTAGTATGAGATACAAGAATAATTGTGTGCCTAACTAATTTGTAGATTGGAAAATCAAATATTATATTCTTGTGTTTTACATACAGAACTGCAAGCTTTTCGGTGTGGATGCTGTAAGTGCCTTATGTTTAAGATGAAGTCATAACGTATACATTATGCATTGTATCACTTTGCGTGGTCTACCTCTACTGGTTCCTCTATCCCATTTGAGGAAATCACAGCAACTCAAAAAACACACTAAAGCAAAAATTTGTTAATTGTTAAAAAAAAAAAATTAAAATTGTCAGACAATTTTACTCTACGTGAAATCTCCTTGCTACTTCCATATTTATACATGGAAAAAAGTTTTACCTATTTCCTCCCTCCCTCCCCCCAATAAATTTGAGTTGCATACACTAGTTCTCTATTCATGGTGCTCCATAGAGAATTAAAATTGGAGAAATAATAGTGATGCTGCCAAATGAAGCACTGATAAAGGAAGGTTGGATGAACTGTTTGCTTAATTGGAATCAGTCTTTTTGGAAAAATATGAGAAATTTTATACAGGTTAGTCTCCCATATGACTGATCAACCATTCATTCAGCTCAATATTCTTCAAATTATCTCTCACATCAGATACCAAAACCACTTTATAAACTTACACCGTCCTGAAATATTTTAAGATCGTTATCAAATTCTATTTTAAATCTGGATACAATTTTTGTTTCAATCAACATTTGTTATTTTTCACTTTCTGTAACAAGTAGCAATTACAAATTTGCATGAAATTAAGCCAAAAGCCCTGAAAGAACAATTGATATTAGCTCATTAGCACAGAAAAATTGTTCTTAACCTCTGAGGATAGGACAAGAAGCAATGGGCTTAAATTGCAGCAAGGGTGGTTTAGGTTGGACATCAGGAAAAACTTCCTAACTAACTGTCAGGGTGGTTAAGCATTAGAATAAGTTACCTAGAGAGGTTGTGGAATCTCCATTATTGGGGATTTTTAAGAGCAAGTTGGACAAACATCTGTCAGGGATGGTCTAGATAATACTTAGTCCTGCCTTGAGTGCAGGGGACTGGACTAGAGGACCTCTCGAGGTCCCTTCCAGTTCTATGATTAGCTTAGCAACACAGCTCTTTCCAATGCCTCCCCAATTAGTACATAGTTCAATTCAAGATCTTCATCCTCATATTCATGGCCATCCATGGAACTGGACCTACCTACCTCAGAGATTAGCTCTTTCTTCAATCATGATCTTCCAAAATAGATACATTCCAATGGAAGCATAGAACCTTCAGCCATTAGAGAAGCATTTCCCAGTGTCAGGCACACAAAGGGATATGGGCAGATCCCTCAATTGTTTTCCAGTCTCAGCTTTTGTTTTTTAAAAAAGTAAATCTCTAACTGTTATTAAGAGGAAAACCTTCAAAAATTGACTCAGTTTTAACTGATGAAGCAACGTCTGTCTGAGTTCACAGAGAACCTGCAACAATAGCTCTGGGAAGTGTTAACTTGCCCATTGATTGTGATGGAAGGAGGATTCAAAGGAACCTGATGTCATCTTTCATTAATCTCTATTATATGAACTCCAACATATGCCCCTGGCAGCCCTCAAATGCCAAGAAACTAAAAGTGAGCCTCAGAAGGAGGACTACAAGTATCTTTTTCAG
Organism: Chelonia mydas; assembly: GCF_015237465.2. NCBI lineage: Eukaryota > Metazoa > Chordata > Testudines > Cheloniidae > Chelonia > Chelonia mydas. The sequence continues at coordinate 29,725,531 of NC_051245.2, forward strand.
TCCCACATATCAGTGAATCTCAAACTAAAGATATATGTACATTGGGGGGGGGGGGGGGGGGAGAGGGGGGGGGGGGGAGGGGGAGGAAAGGAAGACCCGCAGCAATGAGTCTCAGATCCCGGGTCACTGAGCTTGCACTATGATACTAAAAACCAATAGTGAAGACATTTGGGCTCAGGCCAGAACCTGGAGACCCACCCCTTTTGCAGGTTTTAGAACCCGGGCTCCAGCCCCAGCCTGTACACTGCTTTTTTTAGCCCTGTAGCAGGAACCCTGCAAGCCTGAGTCCATTGACCCAGGCTCTGAGACACTCTGCTGTGCTTTTATTTATTTATTTATTTTTTTTGCAGTGTAGAAAAAGTCTATGCCTAAGTTGCAAGACATTATCAGAGAGCAACAGAGAAATGAATACAGCTGGAAATTGCAGTGCAAAACAAACAAGTGATATTTATCCTCCCACTTGCAGCTATGAAAGAGTAACCCAATTCCAGTCACTATTTTCAATTTACAGGGAAAAAGCTTTGCCAGAAACGTCAATCTCATGTATGAATGGAAATATACTATAAAAATATTACATGTACACAGAAATGCTAGTTGATATATGGTGACATGCAGCAATCCTAGAAATCCATTTGCTACAAATTAAAAAAACAGAATTTGTGTTTTTAAAGAGAATCTTTAGTTGTTGCATTTAAAAAAAATAAAAACATACACAGCAGAACCCGGTACCACCAGCGCGTGCACAAGAATATGGGAAATTGATACTGTGAGCCCTGGGCAGTGGGGCTCCCGCTGTCCGATTTCATTTTAATTTTGGAGAAACACTGATTATGTTTTTTTATCTGAGAAAACTAGGATTCCTGGTGATATGTAATCTTACATATCTTAATAAATTCATGCTCTGTAGCAAAACCCTATAACAGAACAATGCTATAAACAGAACAATACACAGGCTACCTGTCGATAGATGAGTTCAACAAGCTCTTGTAATGCTTCATCTGTAGTGACCCAACCATTCAGTGTCTCTGCAAAATGCTCTATTTCAGTTTCAAAACAGCCTGGTTGCTCAGTGAGGTGATTTAAGAAATCCTGTACGTATTCTGTCAGAGTTGGATAGCCATCACCTCCATCTTCAAAAGAGGAATCCTAGAGCAATGAAGTAATACACCTATGGTTAGAGGCTACTTAAAAAGCAATCTAAAATAATACGTGCCAGTATCCTCTCTAACAGTGGCCAGCACCAGATATTTCCAAGGAAAGTGTAAGAAACCTGCCATGGGCACCTGTGGGATGATTTTCCCCGCACATTAAATCTCATCCTAATCTCTAATAGTTAGACATTGGTTTAAACCAGGAAGCATGAAGGTTAATATCCCCTCCAAAAATTGTTAGCATTAAGTATTATAACGCTGGATATTCTTATTATCCATATAAATTTCCAAGCCTTTTTTCTGAATCTTGCTAAGCTCTTGGCCTCAATGACTTCCTATAGCAATGAGTCCCACAAATAACATTTTATTTTTTAACAGTCTCCCAAAAACATTTTATGTTTTCCCCTTAACTTGTTTTAAAATTAAATAGAAATATTTATCTGGTTCAATTTTACAGGACTATACATTTTCTAAATTAAGTTGACAAATAGTTGATAAGTTATAGACCCTACTGAAGGGAACAAACTGAATCAAGAGTACTTTTGGGGAACTGTGACTTTGTAAAGACTCCTTCATACCATATAAGATGACAAATCCCTTCTATAGTGAGTTAACAAAAAATTTTAAATAATATCTGAGCAACACTAAACTTGACAATGATTTTACACAAATTATTATTATATGCAATGCTTAATTAACAAATCCTTACACTGCTTGCTAGATATTGTATTTCTACATTAAGAAGTATTGCAGTCTTTATAATAATCCAGTAAACTATCATGTGATTATGTGAAAAAAAATTAAGTATTCTAAAATAAAGTAAAATTCTTCTTTCCCATAACTGCTGAGTTACTGCATAGCAACCACCATTCACATTAGGCAGGTACAGAAAAACAGGTGTAGATTCAAACAGCATCTTTGAAATCTGCTTCCACAGTCAGAGGGGAGTGCAGACACAGCAACAAGTAAAAGCAACAGCTGACAATCAGAAGCAGTAGCTATTGGGATGTACTGGACACCCTCATTTGGCAGAAAGATGAAGGACTTGGAGATGGGAGGAAGATAACAATTCATCTTGGAGAAGGAGGAGGATAAAACTGAATTCATTTTTGAGGGTGGCTTCAAGCTTCAGTTAGCTTAGACGTGTCCCTGCATTAATACGCCCCCTCTGTAGTTTAAAGGATAACTTCTGTACCACATCCATCATATACAACTCTAGTGTACTGTAGTTTTGAGGGAATTATGTCTGAGGACACTGGGTACCAAATGGGAGGGAAAAATGCATTATACATATTACTACTACCAATATAGGACCAGCATGGTGGCACCTGATACACAAAGGACCAATTGTTTGTTTTAGAGAGAGATAGAGAAACAGATGAAAGGCTGTGTGTCAAATCCTTGGCTGCAAGTCTGTCCCACCCTTAGTAAGCGTGGGGGGAGGGGGGGGGGAGAGGGAAGGGTTGGGAGGGGAGAGAAAAATGCTTTTGTTCCCTCAGATATAGTGAACACTGTCCAAACATATCTACAAATCTGGCCCAACATTTCAAGTTAGGATAATTGTTTTAAATAACCTATAATTTATCATTTTCTAGAAACATACTCTGCCTTTAGATTATATATGGACCAGCTGAATCTTACAGGACTTTACAATGCAAGCTTGTTGCAATCTTAAAGCAGAGAGAGGTCAGTGCCTCTCCATAATCACCTGTAGAAACAATGTGTAGCATGTTAATGTGTAGCTTTATACTTCAATAAATCTTATGAAACACCTATTGAACTCAATCCCCTTTGCCAATGAATTGCGGTAGGCAAGAAAAGGACTCTACCTGACTTTGGAAGTTATTGAGGTAAAAACACTCTAGCCTTCCGCTGGAGTTACGGTAATGTTATTCTTCCATATTCTACTCCTGGGGAATTCTGAGCCACTGCGCATGCACGGAATTCATGTCCCCCACATATTTCATAGAATCATGGGGTTGGAAGGGACCTCAGGAGATCATCTAATCCAACCCCCTGCTCAAAGCAGGACCAATCCCCAATTTTTGCTCCAGATCCCTAAATGGCCCCCTCAAGGATTGAACTCACAACCCTGGGTTTCACAGGCCAATGCTCAAACCACTGAACTATATTTCTTTTTTTCCCTGCAGAAAAATGACTTTCTGATGGGGAAGCAAAGGGAAGATGCAAGAGCGGTCATGTGCCCTACCCCAGCAGTGTGGGTGCCTGCTTTTGGGTTCCCAGAGTAGGCAGTGGAGAGATAAATCACCACTGGGGGCGGGGAGCAGGGCTGAGGATGCCCTGGCTGGTGGCTCCTAGCCTGTGTGGGTAGAGCTGGGTTGGGGAAGGACAGAACTTGCTCTTCCCCTGCAAAGAGCAGCTGGGGCTGGGTCAGACCCGCCCCCAGAAACCTCCCCCGGCTGCAGGAAGCTCTGAACACTCACAAACCCATTCATTTGGACTCCCCATACAGAAACACCCCACCCACCAAGCTCCCCAAAACCTCCCAACTCCACCGAGCCTCACACCCTCCTGCACCCAGAGCCCCCCTGCACCGAGAAAAAGGCTGTTTCTGATTGTCCCTCTGTAAAACCCATGACCTTTTTTAAAAAAAAAGAAAAAAAAAGAGGAAGATAATACAGAAGTACTAACAAAAAGAACACAGTCCAAAAATTAACTCTGGAACTTAGCACACTGAAATAGATTTGCCATCAGCAGCTTCTTACATTCACATAGCATCTTATCCTGAAGGACTCCAAATAGCTTTATAAATTTAAATATAAGCGATACAAGAATCACTTCAGTTATCTCTGAACTACAGTGCTATTTAACAGTGCACAGCAACACTATGCTGCAGATAAGTCTATGAAGCTAATACTGTAAATGAAAGCACTGGGAGACTTTTAGGCACAAAGTAATTATGCCATTTGAATTTGATCTGAATAAGAGTTCAACTGCTTACTTTTGCAAAAAAGTATAAGGGAATCTTTAATGAACTGAAATCAACAATCCTTTGGTTGTAAGTATCATCTGATCAAATAATCATTAAACATCTTAAAATTAATTCTCATATGAGAAACACTCACATATATTAAACAGGAGATACACAGTTTTCTATCCTACACCAATTATGCAGTCTGCTTTGAAGTACTGCACCTTTTGATTTACGTATTTCAAATTAATATATCTTTAGAAAGCAAAGTATTCTTGCTTCCATTTATACTTCTGTCCTGGTCCTTATGTCATGCAAAATGGGTACCAGCATTTTAAACAGGAGCATCATATCAAAAAAACATTAACATTAATCGATATGTAGGACATGACAAATTGGAGCAAAGAAGGCAACATTTATGTGCCTTCACCATTCTCTGGAGGGACCACTTCTTTCAGGAAAGGTTTAGCTCAATCTCCATCCCTACTCCTTTGTCTTCAGAAACTGACAAACGATACCACTTGCTACCCCTTGTATTCAGCTTATTGGTTATTAGGCGATGGAACATCTGACAGCAATAGTTGCTCCAAATACAAGCTTCTGATTTAGAGGTGACGGACCCTATACCCATTACAATCAGTTCTCTTTCCCATATTTTAATATAGCTGGTGTTAAAATTGGAATATGATTAGAAACTGGAAGCTACCAATCACAGATGTCACACAAATTTAGTTTCATCCATGTACAAAAAGTTTTTACCCTGTTAGCCAGTTAAACACATCAGCATTTATATGTTACAAGTGATGTTAAAGGATCATATTTAAAATCCAGTTTTTATTTCTCCACCTATGTTTCTCAAAACATAGTTTCTCAGTATAACATAAAAATAGTTGTCCCACCATTTATAAAATAACAGCATTGAAGTTTGAGGGTTGGTTGTTCAGACAATGCCATTGGAATGCTAAATGATCTGAGTGATTATCATGGAATAAATGGAAAGAAAGACTCCAAGAATTCTCTCATGCCTCCCCAGGACTGGAATTATTACAGAGGTAACACTCAAGACAATAGTGTAGATGGTCAGAGAGGTTCACCTTGCATTATACTTATAAGCTGGTCATGAAGAAGCATTGCAGTCTCAGGAAGAGACTGCCTGCTGGGATATTGGTCAAATCAATTTGTAGTGTAATCAGGAAGGAATGCAGTTATCTGGGACAGAAAATCAACCCACAACAAAGACTTTCGTGTATTCTGTAATATTTATTCAGATCACTTAACATTCCAATTTATTGCCGCAGGAAGTGGACCTCTGGCATGGTTGAAGTTGGTGGGGGTAATCTAGTGCTTTCAAACCTGTGACATCTCACACCAAAAAATTATGAAAAAAAATAAACAGTTTGAACCCAGTTAGATACCAAAGACAGAATATTAAACACTTACTGTAAAACTAGGATTATATCCTGACGGATAAAACTCAGGTGCATTCACTGACAATTTTGACGTTGCCACTGGTGCCACAACCAACTGAGGTTTAGCCATTGCTGATCCACAATCGCGAGCTGCAATTTTATCTTGTGATACAGGGGGGACTTTTGTCTGTGGCATATGTTCTGTAAAGATTTTAAAAGCCATCATTTTACGTTAACACCTCAATCCTAGAATTTATCAAAGTTCTGTAATTTCACGCAAGGAAACAACCATACAATGGAATTCATATTCTTGGGGGATGGAAGAGAAAGCAAGATGACTTCAGGAGTTACACATAAAGTAACCTGCAGAGAACTTTTTAAAAATTTGTATTGTGCTCTTTAAGGTGTAAAAAGGCCTAAAAGGTTTTTAGTTTTAAGAGATTTTTTGTTTACCTGGTATTTCTAAGAAATGTCAAGTCTGGTCTTCACTGGTTTTGCTAGAAAACTTGTAAGGATCTCAGATTTTTGTGATTTCTTGTACCTTAACTAAAACAGGAGAAGGCTCTGAATCTTTAGCAAACATTATTTTCTCCCATATGTTTTAACAAGACACTTCTATACAATTTGACTAAAAATCTCTTCTCCTTTCAATTGCTCAATTTTCAGTTTCTTATGATGTCATAATGTAGGCTTTGATAAAAACACTTATGCACTGGCTTAAGTTTACTACCATAAGTAGGCTTATTTGCTGCAATAGGCCTAGTCATGGTAGTAAAGCATATACATAAGTGTCTGCAGGATCCGAGCCTTAAATAGTTCTCTAATCATCACAAAAATTTCCAGAGTAGACAGGATCTGAATTTCTAACCATAAAAAACAAAAACAAAACAACACATACGACTTTGTTTTTAACAAAACACATTTTAGGCCTTTTTTATACATTGGAAAGAAGCGAAAGCCTCTTCTCTTGTTTTGCAGGTCCCCTTTAAGACAATTATACAAAAAATCTGAAACTACAAAAATCATAATTTCTAAATCACAGATGTCTGAAGAAACATTTGGCTAATCTTTTGGATTTCTCAACTTTTTTTAAAGTAATTCTTCTAAGACTGTCATGTATTGACAAATACTATGAAAATTGCTGAATTTATATTTTAACAGACACCCCCCCTCCCATTCACCCTGTTGTAAGTCATTGCCTGAGAAACAGATCAAGCGATATTTCTTGATTGAAAAAGTTATCTGTGTTTTCACATGTATTTTTATATCTTTGTTATCTTTAGCTAGCTGAGCTATGGAAGTAAAAAATTTGATACCTAGCACTGTTTCTTTGTTATCTGCTTCAGTAAACTATTTTTACAGAAAAAAATTTGCTTTAGAAGAGAGCTGAGGAGGGAACCATATATGAAAGGTTGAGCTACAGACCTCACAATCTGCTGCCAAATAAAAGAGACGTGTGGATGGATAGAAAACACAGACGAGGATGGTCAGGGGAAGCCTGTGGCGATAATATAATGCAACATCACATCTAACAACCTGGGTACAGGCGCCAGCGAGATGGGTACAGCGCCCTGGGGGGCAGACCTGGCTCTGCTCTGTTGGGGGTGGGAGGCACTCGGCTGTATCATGGGCTGTTAGGTCGCTGCTCGGTCAGGGCCCCTGGGCGAGGGGCGCAGAGCAGCTCGCCACTGGGACGAGACGTGAGTCTCGGGGCCTCTGCTATGGTGCCCCTAGAAGAGCAGGGCGCGCGGCGGGCAGGACGGCGTCCCAGCAAGCAGGCGAAGGAGCGGGCTCCGGTGACCGGTAGGGGAGCGGGTTCCCTGGGGCTCCAGTGCCCAGTAGCTGGGGTTTCCCCGGGGCTGCGGCGCCCCAGAGCTGGGGGAGGGGAGTCCCGGGGCCCGGTAACTGAGGGGGAGGAAGGGTTTCCCCGGGGCTCCGTTGCCCGGTGGCGGGCAGTACCTGCGTTTCCGGTGCCCGGCGGCGCTGTCTTAGGCGGCCGAAGCGGCTCCTGCTGCTGCAGGAAGCCCGGCTTGTGCTGCGTTTCGGCGGTCCCCGAGCTGTGGAAGCCGCTGCCTGCGAGACGGGCCCCGCTGCTCCCGCTCTCCGCGGCGCCGGATCCGCTCAGCAGGGTGCCGCCACCTCGGCCCCGGCCCTGGCCTCGGCCGGCACCAGGAGCCCGGTCGAAGCAATCCGACATGCTCGAGCCGGGTCGCTCAAGCGCTGAGGGGAGGGAGCGAGAGGCCGGGCCCGAGGCAGCTCCCGCGGGCCGCTTCCCTCCCTCACGGCGGCTGCGGCAGCCTGAGCCCTTCACTTTCAGTTTCATCCCACACTCGGCGGCGGCTCACAGCGCCCCCGAGCGGCCGGGAGGCCTCCCACCGCTCCGTCACCATAGTAACCCGGACCCCGCCGAGGCCCGGGGTGCGCCGCTGGGGCGGGCGGGGCAGGGGGAAGCGAGACCCGACCCGGTGTCCCTAGGAGGGGCGTCTAACGGGCATTAAATAGCTCAGAATTCTCCCCACCTCAGGCCGCGGGGAATGGGTTGGGGCAGGGTTGTGGCGTGGGAGTGGGGTCCAGCCATGACCCAACTCTCCTAGGGAGCAGGGGGCAGCTTCAAGGAAGAGCCAGCTCTGTGCCAGCTGAACCCATTCATAAGAACAGGGCTGGATTTAGGGGCATGCCATGCACGCGACCGCCTGTGGTGCAGAGCTTGGGGATGCTGGGCTTCGGGTGCTGTTTTTGTTGTTAGTGACAAAAGGGAAAATAGACTGTTTGAGGTAAAATGTTTCAGATCATAGGCGCCAACTTCTGCTAGCGACCGTGTGTGCTCGACCCCCTCCCTTGGGCCCTGCCCGGACTCCAGCCCTGTCTCACCCCCATTCCAACCACTTCCCCAAAGTCCCCCTCCCTGCCCCTATTAAACTCCTTCCCCAAATCCCAGCCCCGCCCCTTCCCCGCCTCCTCCCCTGAGCGCTGTGTTCCCGTTCCTTCCCCCCTCCCTCCCAGAGCTTGTTATGCCCTGAAAATTTCACTGTGGCAAGTGCTGGGAGGTAGGTGAAGGAGCGGGGACGCGGTGCGCTCAGGGAAGGGGACGGAGGTGAGGTGGTGGGGCAGGGAGTGGAGCTTAGCTGCCTTTGCGTGCAGCGCACCCACTAATTTTTCCCCATGGTGCCCCAGCCCTGGAGCACCCACGGAGTGGGCGCCTATGTTTCAGATCTTCTGTGTGTGGATTCATTTTCACTACCCTAGACTATTCGGGTCCTTTGTAGAATGTCATGGAACCTTCCAGGCTTTCTGAGAACTACATTTTCCTTGAACCTCCTAGAATGTTGTCAACCATCCCCCTCGTGACCAGTCAGTCAGTGAGAGAGAAGAATGAAGTGATGCGAGAGCCTACCTATGATATCGTGAACCTTGTTTTATTGGGTAATTGTACTGGTGTTTTAAGACTTGAAGAGTGGAAGTAGTAACTAATAAAGGACATCTTTAATGAGATGCCAGAGGTATCTATTGAACCCCATCTATGCAACAATATAAAAGAAATACTGTTACTTCTTTTGCCATGCTTAACACATAATGTTTGATGACTTTGTATGATTGCAGAACATAGACATTTGCTCTCCCTAAGGGTAAGTAAACTTATAGCGCCCTGGGGAGAATGGGCAGGTGCCTGCCTTGGCTTATAATTACTGCAGTTGTGCATGTCCGCACTACCTTCTTTGTGTTGGTGGTGCACTTCCCCCCCAGGAGCACTTCCACCAACCTAAGGGGCAGTGTGAGAAGCGGAGAGCCAAAGATCTCTCAGCTCCACTAGCAACTCCCTGCTGGAAGCCTGGCTACTGTGCCCCGTCCCCCTCAGCTCCCTGCTGGGAATAGGGGAAGCCACCTGGAGCGTCTCACCTCCCAGTTCTCCGCTGGGAGTGGGGTCTAAGCTTCTTGCCCTGGCTCCCAGCTGGGAGCAGGGTCTATTCTTTCAACTCTCATGAGGAGCAGGGGGTAGCTGGGCTCTATCTGCCCAGTTTTTGTTGGCTAACAGCCAACGTAAGTAACTGTCTACATAGACACCACATCTCTCTAACTACACCAACATAAGCCCTACACCTCTTGTGGAAGTAGAATTATTATGTCGGTGTAGTAGGGCACTTACGTCAGCGGGACAAGGCTGTAGTGTAGACACTGACATAATTAAGTGAACATACACTGCCTTACGTGATTTAACTGTGTAGTGTAAACCAGGCCTACTACTTTCTGTTTTCCCTCGTAGAAAATAAAAGATGTCTCCAAAGAAGCCTTCAGGAGTTCAGTAGAGGAAGTGAAAAGCTCAAGTAAAATCTAGTTCACAGCAAAGGGTAAATTTGATGGGAAAAGATCTGAAACAGAACAACCATGGGTGCCGGGTGAACCCCCTGCCTTTGGGGAGGCTAGCCCAACGGCCCCACCCCTTCCACCCAAGGCCCCGCCTGCCAGAGCACTGAGCCTCCCCCCCATGGCCAGAGGAGCCCCAAGCGCCCTTGATCAGTATCTGATCACCAGTAGCAATACCCTCCATCCCCCACCCCTCCACCCCCAGATCTTCCAACCAAAGGAAGAGCACTAGGCAATTAATGGGGTGCAAACAATAAGATTTATTAAAATAACTGAGTACAGTAAAAGCTGTTTTATCTGGCACTTTATCAACTGGAAAGCTCTATTAACTGGCATTTCTGATATCTCCCAATACAAATCTTCAGTCTAATAACCAGGACGAGTATACTGCTCAGGAGGTTATGCAATTGTACATTCTGCACTCTACTTTTATGCAAAAGAGGTAGAAGACAAGTAAGCAAGCTATCAGGGATTTATTCGAAAAAGCAGCTTCCAGGGTGAGTCATAGGGTCATTACAGATTCAGCCCAATCTCCTACACCTTCTACATCTACAATAATAAGAATTGATGTTGAGAATGATGACCCTAAGGCACTGGAAGATCCTGAAGTGCTTTCTGAATCATGAAAGATTAAACTATGTTCGGTATAGTTGCGTATTTTTAATAATCTGGGTGTAAGCCATGCGCTGCCCATAGTGATATGTAGTGTCATAAGAACCTACTGTATTGAAAACTTTATCTGTATACAGCTAAGTGCTTCAGAAAACCAACCACTCTGCAGTGCAGTACTACTACTGGATTTGTGAGTACCTGTATACCATTTTATACTTTATTCTTTTTATTGTATTTAATTCTTTAGAAATTGATATTCTATTGGTAAGTATAACTCTTAGTTAACTGGAATTTTTGACTAACCGGCACCCCCTGTTCCTCCAACATGTTGGATAACAAAGCTTTTACTGTAGTTAACACACAAATTTGATATGAAGCCAGGACCCCTACACTAGAAATGGGTTAACAAGATAAACAGGTAAAACTGTACATCACTATTTCACAGGGATACCAAGAGGGGAACAAGGATGGCACAACAGGATCAGGACCATGACTGGAACAGGAACAGAAGAGGACCACAACCAGGAACACCACAGACTGGACGATGAGGATCAGGAACAACGACACCAGATCAGGAACTCTCAAACAGGTATGTTGATCTTCTTTCTTGATGTTATTCTGCAGACACTGGGCTGCCTCTGGGATGCCCTGTGAAGCATGCTGGCCTTTTATGCTCTCCTGTTACTAGGCAGGCTATTTCCCACTCTTACTAAAAAAGGGTGGCAACTGACGAACAAGAAGGGTGTCAAACATGGAGGGCAAACAAAATGGCGAAAGCCAAAAACAGACCTTATAATCCCCTCCTTGTCGACTGTGATAACTTAGTTATTACAGTCGACACCACTTAGTTTCCTGTTAGACCATTGGCATAACAGTTTACCTGAGCATCCGTAGGTACGGCTGCTCACAGTTCCCAGTGGCCATGGTTTGCCATTCCCAGCCAATGGGAGCTCCAGGAAATGGCACGGGCCAGGCCACCACTTCCCGCAGCTCCCATTGGATGGGAACAGCGAACCACGACCACTGGGAGCTGCGAGCAGCCCTACCTGCAGACGCTCAGGTAAACAAAGCATTTTGCGGCCTGCCAGGGGCTTACCCTGAACAAGCTGTGAACCAAGTTTGGGAACCCCTGGTCTACTCCAAATGGATGGAGGCAGAGTCCAGGCTCAAGCTGACTAAATGCATAGATGCAGAAAACTAGCATATTATTAATGTAGAGAACCAACACTGGAGGAATGTGCTCGATGTCTGATCTCAATTACCCTCTTGCAAAGAATAACATGGCTTTCCAGGGCTTGTCAGATAAGTTATTCACAGAACATAATGGTAATTTCCTTGGTTTGGTAGAGCTCCTTGGAAAATACGATGTTATGCATGAGCACACACATTGAGTAGTTCATAAAGAAGCTATGAACCATTACTGCAGCAAAACAATTCAAAACAAATTGATTGGTCCCTACTGGAAGGAGGAAGGTGCTTGGATAGCTTTGAAGATTCTGCTCATGCAAAACATATCTTGGTTTGATGATGGCTGATAAGAGACTGACATCACTTGAAAATGCCATTGGCCAGTCTTTGGATCTCTCTGACACCGTGCTTCAGTTCATGAGGGCAAAGGTGAGAAAAGCAACTATTTGAACTAAACAACTAGGGTTAACATTCTAAGGCTGTCACCTATGCTAACACTATGTAATACTGATCCACCCAATATTGGTGTACAGTTTAATTTCTTGATGTTAGTACACTTCAGTTATTTTTAAAATTAAAAAGTTTCTATAAGCTTAGAGAAAATGATTTATTTGCTTATGTATGGCATGAATAAATAGAAATTTACAGCTACGAGCATGCAAATTTATTGTCTTATATGACAAGGATAAATTATGCACGCAAATTGTGCATCAAAGTCATTGAAAATTTTAACTAATGAAGTGGAAGGGAGAGGTGGGCATCAAAGACACTCCCCGCCTGGTGCACCATTTGGTCTAGGGCCATCCCTGCATAAAATGGGCTCTGCTACCCTGGATTAAATAAACTTTGCCTGTCTAGTGCAGTGTGACTCACCCCACATGTTCAAAAATCATGAGCCAGGCTCCCAGACACATCTGAGATTTAAAAAACTCATCAAGAATAAGGGCTTATTTTACTTGTCACCCAGCTTTGGAGGCATTCGGGTGTGTATCAGTCACATTTTTCAAGCTTTTCTCTGCAACTCTGAGGGCCAGAAACATAATTCTTTTTTTAATGGACTCAGTCTCATATCATCATGTACCCCCAGGAACAAATGCTGCAAGAGTTGGCAGCACTGTAGCTGCACATCCCAGGAAGCTCCTAGCTGTAGATGCCTCACTCCAAAGGTGTGGCTCTGTGTCATCCTCTAGTAGCTACACTACATAAGACGTTTATAACTGCTGCTAAGGCTTCATCTGCATGGAAAAGTTTTTTCAATATTATCTAAGGTGTGAATTTAACCAGTATAGTTATATTGGTATAACCAATCCATGGTGAAACTATTACTTTAGTATTAGGCCTGGCCTACAAATAGATTTTCATAGACTCACAAAAGCACAGAAGTGTAGGGCTGGAAGGCACCTTTAGAGGTCATTTCATCCAGCCCCTTGCACTGAGGCAGCACCAAGTAATCCTAGATCATTCTTGACAGGTGTTTATCCAGCCTGTTCTTAAACTCTTATGACAAGGATTCCACAACCTCCCTTGAAAGCCTGTTCCAGTACTTACCTATCGGTATAGTTAGAAAGTTTTTCCTAATTTCTGACCTAAATCTCCCTTGCTTCAGTGGATATAAAGAACAAGTAATCACAGTCCTCTTTATAACAGTCCTCTTAATGTATCTGAAGACTGTTGTCAGATGCCTCCTCCCCCTCCAGTCTTTATTTCTCAAAATTAAACATGCCCAGTTTTTTTAAAACTTTTCCTCATAGATCAGGTTTACTAAACCTTTTATCATTTTGATTGCTCTCCTCTGGACTCTCTTCAATTTGTCCACATCCATATTAAAGTGTGGTGCCCACAACTGGAAGCAGTACTCCTGCTGAGTCCTCCCCAGTACCAAGTATAGCAGGACAATTACTTCTGATGTTTTACATGCAACACTGTTGTTAATACACCAGAGGATTACATTAGCCTTTTTAGAAACTGCATCACATTGTTGGTTCATATTCCATTTGTGATCCACTGTAACCCCCCAGATCCTTTTCAGCAATACTGCTGCCTACCCAATTATTCCCCATTTTGTATATGGGTATTTGATTTTTTTCTTCCTAACTGTAGTATGTTGTACTTCTCTTTATTAAATTTAACCTTGTTGATTTCAGACCAATTCTCCTATTTGTCATGGTTGTTTAGAATTTTAATCCTGTACTCCAAAGTATTTCCGACCCCTTCCAGTTTGGTGTCATCCACAAGTTTGTATACGCCTACTCTTCACTCCATTATCCACGTCATTAATGAAAATACTGACTAGCACAAGACCCAGGACCTCTGCCAGACCCCACTAAATATATCTTTCCAGTTTTACAGCAAACCTTGGACAACTACTCTGAGTACTGTCTTTCAACCTCTACACCCACCTTATAGTAATTGACTATATTTCCTAGTTTGCTTATAAGAACATCATGTGGGGCTGTGTCAAAAGTCTTAGTAAACTAAAGATGTATCACATCTACAGCTTCCCTCCCCCTACCTGCATCCTGTAGGCCAGTAATCCTGTCCAAAAAGGAAATTAGATTGGTTTGGCATAATTTGTTTGTGACAAATCCATGTTGGCTCTTTGTTAGCCTATTATCCTCTAGGTACTTACAAACTGATTGCTTAATAATTTGTTCCAGTGTCTTTCCAGGTATTCAAGTTAGGATGATTGTCTATAATTTCCCGAGTCCTCTTTTTCCCCCCTTTTAACTATAGGTACTATATTTGCCCTTCTCAAGATCCCTGGTAATTCACCTGTCCTCCATGAGTTCTCAAAGATAATAGCTAATGGTCATAGGGACCAACTTCTGCTGGTGCTGGTGGGTGCTCGACTCCCCTCTGCTCCCGCCCTGACTTCACCCTGCCCCACCCCCTCCCGCCCCCATTCCAACCATTTCCCCAAAGTCCTCACCCCAACACCACCCCTTCCCGAAATCCCCGCCCCGCCTCTTCCCCTGAGCGCGCCGCGTCCCCGATTCTCCTCCCAGCGCTTGCCACTGCAAAGTAGTTGTTTCATGGCATAACAAGCTCTGGGAGGGAGGGGGGAGGAGCAGGAACGCGGTGTGCTCAGGGGAGGGGGCGGAGGTGTGGCGGGGAGCGGAGCTTGGCTGCTGGTGAGTGCAGAGCACCCACTGGAGCACCCACGGAGTCAGCGCCTAGGCTAATGATTCCAAGATTGTTTCAGCTAGTTCCTTAAGCTCCCTAGGGTGAATTTCATCAGGACCTCTGACTTGAGTACATCTAATTTATCTAAATGTTTTTTAACCTATTCTTTCCCTATTGTGGCTTGCATTCCTTCTCCCCTTTAATATTACTTGTCTTAAGTATCTGATAGCAATTTACCTTTTTAGCAAAGACTGAAGCAAAATAGGCCTTAAACACCTCAGTTTTCTTGATGTCATTGAGCATTACCTCTTTTCCCTGCTAAATAAAGGACCTACATTTTCCTTCATTGTCCTCTTGCTCCCAATTTATAGAACGTCTTCTTTCGTAATTCATTTTGTGGCTTACCCTTAGCAAAAATATGTACGGACAAAAATCACAATTCTTTTGTACTCCTGTCATAAATATAAAGGGAAGGGTAAATCCCTTTAAAATCCCTCCTGGCCAGAGGAAAAATCCTCTCACCTGTAAAGGGTTAAGAAGCTAAAGGTAACCTCGCTGGCACCTGACCAAAATGACCAATGAGGAGACAAGATACTTTCAAAAGCTGGGCGGAGGGAGAGAAACAAAGGGTCTCTGTCTGTCTTTATGCTGCTTTTGTCGGGGATAGACCAGGAATGGAGTCTTAGAACTTTTAGTAAGTAATCTAGCTAGGTATGTGTTAGATTATGATTTCTTTAAATGGCTGAGAAAAGAATTGTGCTGAATAGAATAACTATTTCTGTCTGTGTATCTTTTTTGTAACTTAAGGTTTTGCCTAGAGGGATTCTCTATGTTTTGAATCTAATTACCCTGTAAGGTATCTACCATCCTGATTTTACAGAGGGGATTTCTTTACTTCTATTTACTCCTATTTCTATTAAAAGTCTTCTTGTAAGAAAACTGAATGCTTTTTCATTGTTCTCAGATCCAAGGGTTTGGGTCTGTGGTCACCTATGCAAATTGATGAGGCTTTTTATCCAACATTTCCCAGGAAAGGGGGGGTGCAAATGTTCGGAGGATTGTTCATTGTTCTTAAGATCCAAGGGTCTGGGTCTGTAGTCACCTAGGCAAATTGGTGAGGCTTTTTACCAAACCTTGTCCAGGAAGTGGGGTGCAAGGTTTTGAGAAGTATTTGGGGGGAAAGACGTTTCCAAACAGCTCTTCCCCAGTAACCAGTATTTGTTTGGTGGTGGTAGCGGCCAATCCAAGGATAAAGGGTGGAATATTTTGTACCTTGGGGGAGTTTTGACCTAAGCTGGTAAAGATAAGCTTAGGAGGTTTTCATGCAGGTCCCCACATCTGTACCCTAGCGTTCACAGTGGGGGAGGAACCTTGACAACTCCTGCTTAGCAATTTGTCATGTTTCCACCATTTGTAGGATTCCTTTTTGCTTTTCACTTCATTAAAGAGCTCCTGATGGAGCCATATTGGCTTTTTTAATTCTTCCTTTCTTTCTGTCACATTGGGATAGTTATTTCACTTTGAATATTGTCTCTTGGAGATACTGCCTGATCTCCTGAATTTTTCCCCTGAAGATTTTCTTCCCATGTGACCTTTCTTACTATTTTTGAGTTTGTTAAAGTCTGCTTTTTTGAATTCCATTGTCCTTATCCTGCTGCTTTCACTTGTTCCTTTCTTTAGGATCATAAAATCTATCATTTCACGATCTCTTTCATCCAAATTGCTTTCCACTTTCAAACTCACAACCAATTTCTCCCTGATCAGACTCAAGTCCGAAATAGCTGTCCCCCTAATTATTTCTTTCACCTTCTGAAACAAGAAGTTGTTCCTAATATATTCCAAAAATTTATTGGAAATTTTGTGTTTTGCTGTATTACTTTTCCAACAGATGTCTGGGCAGTTAACAGCCCTGTGGTGAGGTGGGACTCACCACTTTGGTGACTCCTGCTGGCTGCCGTGGGAATTAGCTTTGGTCACCAGGGCACCCTCCTCTGGTGGTGCCTCGCTGCCATCACTTTCGCTCCAGGACCCGCACCAATCCCAGGAATGCAGCATCCTCTTCAGTGACACTGCTATCCAGCTGTGCCACACTCTGTGTTCTCCCCTTCTGGGGGACTTGCAATCTCCATCCAGCCACTACCTCAGTGGCAATTACAGTCCTTTGTCCTGGGGCCACTTCCTATGTGGCTCCAGCACCCTTTTCTATCCTTACCTCAGGGCCTCAGCCTGCCGGCCCTAGCAGCCTGCCAGGAGCTCTCTAGATCCCCCGGTACATGCTTGTAGCACTGAAGTGTCCCAGGCATTGGGGGCTGCTTCTTCTGCTAAGAGCCAGGTTTTCTCCCCTCAAGCTCCAGTCAGCGACTGAACTCTGCTCTGCAGCCCTTTTTATATGAGCCTGCCTGGCCCGGATTGGGTACTCCTCTCAGCCCCTTTCAAATTGACCGCCTCTGGCACAACCTCCTTAGGGGTGGTTTTTAAACCCTTTTCTGCCAGTGAGGGGCAGCTGCCTCATCACAAGCCCCCATTACTACCAGCTTTTGTGTTTCAGATATTGCTGTTAGTTGTTGTACCTCATCCACCTCCTCCTTCTGATTCAGTGGTAGACCGCTACTATGACCCCCTCCCCCCCTTTACCTAGAGACTTTCAACTCATTTGTCTCTCACCCCCTTTTGGCCCCATTAGTCATCTTGTTGCTCCTAATATGTTAGCTATCCTGTTGTAAAATGCTAATGGAGAAAAGGCACTGTAGTTTTTTACCATGAGGTCAACTACACAAGGTCAGCTATAGGACAGGGTATAGTGCTGACCTTGTGTAGTTGACCTCATGGTAAAAACTACAGTATCTTGTCTCCATAAAATTTTACAGCAGGATAGCTAATCCACACTCATTGTCCCATTGTGTGTAAAAAAAAAAAAAAAAAAAAAAAAAAAAAAAGCCCTTTTTGCAGTGAAGACATAGCCGCTGAGAGCAACATGAGAGATTTTGCCTGTGTTTCCAATGAGTGCAAGACTCTGCCTATGTAAGCTCCAAAACTGTCAAAACTTGGTCCCCCCAAAAACAATGAGATTGGCCTAAAAATCACGAGTTCTTTTTAAAAGTTGAAGTTTCTCTTTATTTGCCTTCTAGCTTTTGACCCGTTAGGGTACACAGCCAGAAGGGCTAGAAGCTTACTTTAAAGGAAAAGCAAGCTTAGATACTCAGTTAATCACTTGCCTCCAAGAACTCAGGCTTTAAGAAAAACACCAAATGTTGCGAGTTGGCAACATTGTTTAGTAAATTTACCTTTTTCAAAAAGCAAGCCTCATTCTCTAAGGTGTTATGTGGGGATTAGATGACTCAGGGTATTGTTTATGGACTTTAGAGCTTTTCACCTCTCAGTCACCAGTGTGAATCCTGCCCATCATTGCAGGGATTAAAAATTATCCCTATCAAATGGATGTTCGATAGACCCTACTTGAGCTGAGATGGCTCCTAGTTTCAGCTCTCACATCATAAACTCACCGCTACATTTTGCGCTAGACTGCAAGTTCTTCAGGGCAGGGACTTTCTCTTATTATGTCTGTACAGGGTCTAGCACGATGGGCCCCAATCTTGGTTGGGGCCCTACCAAGATTTCTCACAGCAGGACCCAATACCATAGGCACTGACTCTGTGGGTGCTCTGGGGCTGGAAAACCCACTGGGGAAAAAACAGCAGCCCCCACCCAGCAGCTCCCCCCACCACTCCCAGTGTCTCCCACCCACTGGCAGACCTTGCAGATCAGCACCTCCCACCCCCTGCAATCAGCTGTTTTGTGACAGGCAGGAGCAAGGGCACAGCATGCTCAGGGAAGGGGCGGAACTGGGTGGGAAGGGGGTGGAACAAAGGTGGGGCAGGGTCTTGGAGGAAGGGGTGGGGCATGGGTGGGGTCTTGGGGGAAGAGGTGGACTCGGGGCAGAGCTGGCAGTCAAGCACCCCCCGGCACTTTGGAAAGTTGGTGCCTGTGCCCAATATAACCATACACGCTATAAATGTGAGAATTAGCAACACTGTAATTGTCACACACAATTTAGAGACGGGGGGGGGGTTTCAAAAATGAGACAGGCCAAAACACATGATTTAATCCTTTTAAAATAATCTCATGATTTTTTGGGGGAGGGGCAGTCTGAACTTTTGAGGTTGCTATTTTCAGTACTGTTACTAGACTTCTGAGTACTGCTACTGAGCATGATCCAGTTGTTTTGATTTAGGGCTTCCCTCATTAAAAATCTTCTTACAAATCACATTCACCTTCACTCACATCCACTTTATATTTAACATTTTAAATGTTATGCTGTCTTTGGACTTGAAATTAATAGGCAGGGGGTTTAAAGCAAACAAAAGTACGTACTTCTTAACACAATGCAAGTCAGCCTGTGGAACTCATTGCCATGGCACAAAAGGACCCACCACCTCAGGGGCATCTTGCACAGATAGGCATTTTTTTAAAAATTTTAACCTATTCCACTGTAAAATGCCTAAATTATACCTGTAAATAATACGCAAGAGAGGAATTTTGAGACTACAAAAATGGAAGATAAAGTGGGCAAACCGCTAAATTGTTCCTTGTGAACAGTCCTCTGTAAAGCACCATGTTACCTATTTTACTGATATCCTAATAATTAGAATTTATAGTTACTCCTTTTTGTGGTGTATAGGCCACACTAAGATTGACGCACAAAAGAGGATCTTTTGCTACAGCACACACATTTCAAGAACTAATAAAATGTACTGTTTACGCAATGCTTTACATGTTCAGACTGCTTCCTGAACAAAACTCAGCTAATTAATTAGTTAAGCAAGATGCCTAAGGCACTTTATACCCCAAACTTTTGCCCTTCTTGAACGTGCCTGTCTGCAACACACATATCACAACATATTACACACAGCAAAGGAGATGTAGATACATCTAGCCACCATTAGCCCTAACAATAAGAACAAAGGACACCTCCCCTAGACTCCAGTGTTTTCCAGCTCTGGTGATTTTTAAGACAAATCTCACAATATTTGGAGTTTCTCTTTACGCCTCAGCTGCTGAAATGGGGACACTGCATGAGGCTCTCAGCTTTCACTAAAGAAGCGTCTATCCTGCAGGGCTGTCCAGAAAAGCTTGGAAACCAGACCTAGAAACACCACAAGGCAAATAAAAAGACCCCGCCATATATTAGCTTTAAACACTCTTCCCGGCTTTTGACCTCCCCCCCCGTGGCTGGCAGCACCAGGACACGGCCCGCGCCAGTCAGGAGAGCAGCCGGCAAACACTCGCCGCACAGCACAGTGCAGCGTGGGAACGAGCTTAGCGGAACGGTTACACGGGCACGCGCCGCTCCATGCTGCAGACATTCTATGAGCGTCATGTGATGAAATCCGCTATTTAGGTACTCTCCAGATCACGTGACGCGCTTTGCCCGCAGCGCTTGAACTAGATTTCTTCCCAGTACTTCCGGGTTGGAGGACGTTCGCTCCGCCCCTTCGGCTGGGCCCTGGCGCGCGCCGGCTCATACCCGAAGGTCGGCGCAGTGGGAGCAGGGGTCGGAGGGAACGCAACGTGGAGGCCGGTGGGTGCTATTGTTTCCTGTAATGGGGCTGGGGAGGCGTCTTATTTATTCTTTAGCAAAAGGATGGGTTAATCAGTTGCGATTGCGTGCAGAGCTAGGGGATAATCAGCTGCTTTTTACCCTGTCTTTCCGTTGCAATTGCAGCTGGTTTTATCCTTCTACTATATGTAGCAGATGCTTGGCATGCAATGGATTAAAGGCTGATTTATTCTCTCTGCTCCCCCTTTCTACTGAAATTGCAGCAAGTGCTTGGGGAGCAGGGGAGGGATGAACCAGTAGGTGCTAGTCTCTTCTCTTTGGAACTGCAACAGGGGGTAAAACAGCTGCTGCCTACTCTACCCCCATTTCACTAAATCACGAGGTGTGGGGTAATACTAAACAAAACTAAATGGAACTAAATCCTGGGGTTGGAGACTCAGTATAATTTGCTGATTCGAGAGAACTTGAATGCAAGAAGGTTTTCAGGAGGAAAAAAACTAGAACAAAAGGAAATTTCTATCTTTTACAATAGCAGGACAGTGCTGAGGTATAAACAATGCGTGAGAAAATCCCAGCAGTGGTAGTTCAGTTCTCTATCACATTTCAAGATGGGTTTTTACAGTGCAGGCCGGTAGAGTGAGTTAAACGTGGTGATCAAGAAAAGATTATGGAAAAATCAAGTCTGAAGAATGAAACTTGCAGGAAGCAAGGATTCAGTTTCAGTAACTTCACTGTCATAACGAGGGATAATGTGTTGACTTTGAGGCAACAATAGAGGACAGATCTACAGTAGTAATGGGATAGATGACCTTGTGCTACCTAGACACAATGTGGCTTTCATGGAAACATAGTTTTTGTAAAGGTTTAGGGGCGGGGCTGTAGAACAGAGAGGGAAGCTGTGAGACTAAGTGAAAAGGAGCTTGCTGCGTGGATGTATGCATGTGTTTTATGTGGAGGGAAAGGAAGATGCAGTGAGTCTGCCTGATGTCATGCTTGCACGGCTGTAGCATTTTTAATTCAACGTTGTAGATCACTTCTTTCGTGTAGGTGTTAGCTCTAAGTTATATATTGACAAATGAAGAGCTGATCGTACCAGCAATTCCCAGTGAAGTAATGGAAATTACATGTGCTAAATAGTTCTTCGATTCAAGGCATTTGGCACAGAATGTAAATATCGATGGACGGAATGAGGCTCAAAGAGCTTTAATGACTTGGCCAAGGTCAAAAAGGTCATTTATGGCACTAGAAATAAAACTCTGAACTGCTGACTTCCACTCTTATGCTCCAGTCATCAGATCATGCCGCTTTCATAATGTGCATGTCTTTTCGATTGGCTGGAAGGTAGGCACAGGCTAGGTAGTTAAACGCGCAGAAGTTCTAGGCGAGGAATTTCAAATTATTTCAGTGCTGTTTCAATAAGTGGACTTGGAGACTCCAAGGAGAGAGTGATTGACGAGGTGACGGGCGGTGGCCAATCAGACAGGCCTTGGGGTAAGGCATGAATAGCATTTCTCAATGCAAGCAGCCAATGAGAACCCGCTAATGAGAGCGGCGTCGGGACGCCGGCTGCTTGTGGAGCTTGCAGACGTGGTAGCGTGTTTTTGTGCATTGGTGGGGTTGGGTGAGGATTGTCCTTTAAAGGGGGACCGTTTCGCAGGCAAATGTTGCTTGGTAACCTGAGGTGGCACAATTCATGTTTATTTATCCCCTACTACGAGTGAAGGGGATAGATTTCTTGTCCTAAGTGCCTGTCTGAGTACGTGGCATGGGGACTTGTAACTTACTGTGCTACAATGTTTTCTATTTATGGTAATTCCTTTAGAAACCATAGCTGCCTCCTGAACGCTGTGTGGTGACTGGGTACTTCGGGCAGGGGAAAGGGGCTGGAGTTTTTTCAGCTAGGAGAGCTGTGTGTCTTGCCAAAACAGCGGAATTGTCCTAGCATATCTCAGCCTATTGTTGTGTTTTTTAAAGATTAAAATATTGCATGTGAATCAGTGTACTCAAGTAGTTCATGGCTATTGTTTTATTTTGCCAGCGTTTGGTGTAGGCATTCAGAACTGTACTTGGCACTAAAGAGGAGACCAACAAATTAGAGTAGTGAACATGACAGATACATCAGAAAGGCACCATTCATGCAAGATGTTGTATGTGACCAGGTCCTCATTGAAGTCATTGGGCCACACAGAGGTGCAGAGGTTCATCTGTGTGCAATGCACTGGCCCCAATCCTTCAAAATTAGCAAATGTTTCTGCTAGCTGTGGTTAGAGTCCAACATTGGAATGGCTGATGCCAAAACTCTCAGTAGAAGGAATTGTATCTTTACTCTCTTAAGACCTATGCCAAAAGTCTACGTGCATCTCTATGCAAGTTGGTTTTTCTCTCTATTTTCTCCTTTTTTAATGTTTTTTATAATTGAAGATTTAGACTTCAGTCTTGATTTATCAGATTTCACAATCTATACTTCTGTGGAGTGAACTTCATGTACCCCAGATTTCATAAATCCTGACTAATTGTTTAATTTCAGTAAAATTGACTTAATCCTGAAGGACAGCATCCTGATGACAATAGTGACCTACTTGATAGCTATTGTATAGTGGTGTATACCTTCAAGCTGAACCTTAGGTTCACTAACATAGTCTCTACTTTTTGATAAGCAACACAAATGTCTGAATTAATAATTGCATCTTACATGGCAACAGGAAAAGGTAATGTAAAATATTTTATTACAGTCAATTGACTTTCTTATCAGTCTATAGTTAAAATGGATATAAAAGCAAATGTGATTTATTGTTGGTGGATTTCTCTGGAGGTGGGGGTCACTGACATCAGTTCTCGCTAGTTGGATCAACATTTGTTTATAACACTTAAAGGTTTAGTTTTAATGGTCAAATATCAATTTACATTGAGGGTTGTAAATGCCTCTTATATTTAAGAGGCAGCATGGCAGTTGATGAAGCATGTGACTGAGTAGGGAAATGGATCTCATATCCACAGTGTCATTGATTTAGTGTGGCTTTTGTCAAGTCACATACACTTTTTCTGTTTCTCTGTAAAAGGGGACCTGTATCTGTCCTGTCTATTGAATATTATAACTTTGAACTAGTGCTAATAAAATGCTGTGTACATTGACGGTACTGTTATTCCTGCCATCAATCTGTCTATTTTTGATGGTGGTTCAGACTTTTTAGGAAAAAGTGGCCTTTGTTTTCTACTTGGAGGGGACAGATGGGCATTTTGTGTGGTTTTTGTCAATTGAAATAAGCATCTGACTCTACACAGTTCATCTCTCTAGTACCATTAATTGTTAATGCCTCTGTTTGTGATTTCTGTGCACAGCAAGGCTGCAGCAGGGATTCCACACGTGGCAGTCCTTGCTGTTAGATCCCAGGCAACATGGCGAGCCTCCTGCGTACAGCAGTTAGCTGCTGCTCAAATCCTCTCTTCAACAATGTGATGTCACGAAAAGTGCAGACTGTGAAGATGCCATGCTTGCGAATGTTCCAAACCCATCGGGTACTCTGGTGTCAGGCACCTGTAAAACCAGGTAAATTAATTTAAGAAAACAATTTTGTAGAGCTACTAGGTTTTCCTTTCTAAACATGGAGATTAAACTTCCTAAGTAGGTATATTTTGAAAAGGTACTGCTTAGATTAAAATGTACAAAACTCGCCCCTGAATCGTGTGAGTTAATTCTAGTGCATTAGAAGCTGTACAACTTTACATTTGTTTCACAGACCACTGTGTAACAGAGTTTCTCCTTAACCACCTCCTCTCCCAATTCCCAACACCTTGGGGCCAAATTATGCTCCTAACTATATGTTCAGAGCTCCTACTGAGTATGGCCTTGATTTAGGAAAGTACTTCTGCATATGCTTAGGTTCCATTGCTATCCAAGGCCTGGTTTACACTTAAATTTTGCTTGCATAGCTGTGGGGAAAAAACCTCACCCCTAACAGATGTATGTATCCTATGCCCTAGGATAGATGCAGTTATTCCAACAAGTATTCTTTTGAGAGTATATCTTATTTAATTCAGGGAATAGTATAAAATATGCCATCAAAATAACTCTTGCTGACATAAACTGTGTCTGCATTTAGGGGATTTGCTGGTGTAGCTATATAGGCAAACCCTTTCAACTATAGATGAGGTTTAAGAGACTAAAGCACATATTTAAATGCTTTCCCGAATCTGGATGCGTCCCTGGGCCTAATGGGAATTTAGTGTATTAAAATCTGAAGACAGAATTTAGCCTTTGGCCATAAAAAGACTTTGCTGGTAGTCCACAGATGACACAGACTGCAGTTTGACAGCTTCTTTGGTAGTCAGTAGTAATTGTTTCTACAGGTTAGGATGGACGTCTTCATGTGATACTTGGTGTTACGCCTTAAAGTATTTACTAATTACACAGTACTTCTGTCTTCAGAACTATCAACCCATGTGAAATATCATGTGTGTGTGACACTTACTGTTATGCCATCCAGTATTTAACACTGAAAGTAACCAAACTTAATAACCCTGCTAGCTGATGATTCAACTGGACCACTTTTTTGTTTTTGATAATCTGAGCATTGGGATTCAATAAACAAAAAAGGCAAATGAAGGGTAAATTTCTGAACAAAATGCCATGTTCTTCTTTGTTATTGACTAGGTATAATTTTATTTCTGTTGAATACTTTCTTTTGGGTTGGGGATTCTATAAATAAATTCATCAGCATATGAACTAAATTACTAAATTTCACTGTAACCTCAGAATCACAGTTTCTAAAAATAAAATTAGTAAATTACTGTGATGTAAATCTGCATTTGATTTAACATTATTTAGCATTCAGAATCAGCTCGCTATAAAGAAGAAGATAATTTGAAAAATGTTAGTACATTTGTTTAGCTGTTTAGGCTTGTAGGTGCTACCTGAAAATATATCCCCATATCTCATTTTGTATTGCAGAAGAGGCTTAGCCTTTATTTAAAAAAAAAAGTAAATAAAAAGGGAAACTTTGTGCTGATTCCCTTTTTCCATTTGAGATTAAATAGTCTGAGCAAAATGGGGAAGAGATTTACCACTGAGAAATCATTCAATGGAAGATATTTATTCTTACATCTATTTAAAGATTGTTTCCACATTGTGTGATGTATAGTGTTTGATATATGCTCTGTAAGACTGAGGTTAGTGAAAGGACGTCAGTAGAAAAGTTGAAATTAAAGGTAAACTTGAAGGGTGGATTCTTTCATGTCACTGTTTGTTCTGGTTGCCATTTTCTTCGTCTCTTAGGAACATAGGAATTACCATACTGGAGCAGACCAATGGTCCATCTAGTCCAGTATCCTGTCTCCATCTATGGCCATTACCAGATGCTTCAGAGGAAGGTGCAAAAACCCTGCAGTAGGCAGTTATGGAGTAACTTGCTCACAAAGAACGTTTCTTCCTACACCCTCCCTTAGAGATTGGTTTATGCCCTGAAGTGTGATTGTGCATATCCCTCCCTAAACTCCTTTTTTTTTTTAAGCTTTTTAAAAATCTTTCCTTTGTAATATTTCATATTCTTGTAACTGTCAATTATTTCTAAATCTTGCTAAGCTCTTAGTGCCAATGAGTTCCACAGGCCAACTGTTCATTGTGTTTATTAAAAAAGAAAGCCCTGAACATTTCCTTTCATTAGTTAAATTTGCTACCTTTCAGTTTCATTGTCCCCTTGTTCTTGTAATAAGATGTGGAATTAGAAGCATCTGATCTACCTTCTCTACACCATTCATTTGTCTTCATCACATCACTGTCCTTCAGAATGTCTCCTCGTCTTACTTCAGAACTCTGAGAACAGGTGAGCAGCTTCTTCTGAAGCTGATGTTAAAGTTGGTAACTAGCTGAGTTTTGTGCCTTCCTTCCCATACTAAAGACATAGCACATAATCTGATAGTCTCTTTTCCCCAGCAAACTATGTCTGATTTTCCTCTCTGATAACATTTATTGGTATCACTCTTATTACGGCACTCTCTGAAGTTAAAGTACTATGAAAAAAAGGGCTTGTATTTTTCTTTTGATTTCTCTACCCAGTTCTTGTTAACTTTTCCTGTTAGTTTAATATAGTGACTTGTTCAGTATTTAATCTTTTAAGTGGAAGTTAAATGGAGAGTAGACTCCTAATAGGCTCAGTTTCAATTGTTAGATACTTTTAAAAGCTTGGGAATCTAATTTGTCTACCTATTTTGTGTTGGGAGGAGATTTGTTTAAGGCCATGTGCGCTTTGAAAGTCTCATCAGTGAGCAGCTGAGTTTGCTGTTTACTTTTCACAGCATCACAGCAGGAAGTATGTTGCCTTATTAAAAATATTTCTACTTGTTACAGTTTGTGTATACTGTTCTTGAGGTCAATGGGACTATGCAGTTTTGGGATCCCACCTTAGATACCCAGGTGATAAAGTGCCTCTCATTACCTAAGCTACATAGTTGTGCATCAGCAAGCTTTTATGTATCTATTACTTGAATGGAAAATGAGTGAAAAGTTTAATGGCATCTCAGTGCCTGTGCGAGGTTCCAGGAAATTGAATTCCTTTATCCATGGCGTGGGAAGCAGTTCAACCTTCACAACATTTCCCCCCCCAGATTACCTCAATTCTGATATGTAGGGTAAGAGGGCAGGTCAGTCTCCATGCCTATTCAGTCCTTGGCCCCTTTTGAGTACCAACTGGGTTGGTGGGGGGAAGGGAGGGAGAGACTCTGTGCTGTGAGGTTTGCACATGTCTGATGGGAACAGGATCAAAATAAACCTAATTTCACATAAGCCATCAAAACATCTGCTGTTGCCAGAGGCTGTTCTTGAGCTCATGACTTACAGTTGAAAGGCTAAGTCTCCACTTGTACTTGAATCCCTGTAGAATCTTGTTAATGTTACAAACTATGTAGGCTATATAGAATAGCTAGGTTCTGCAGGAAGAGCTGTTGGTAATTCAGTAGGAAATGCTTCACACTCCCCTCCCTGCACAACTTAGGCTACATTTACACTTGTATCATGGGGTGTGATTTCCAACTCGAGTTAACGTCCTCCAGCTAGTGTGCTAAAATAGAGGAGTAGCTGTGGTAGCATGGGCAGTGGCCAGCAGCAGCATGGGCTAGCAGCCTCAAGTATAAACCCGCCGAGACCCTGTGGGTATGCCCTCAGAGAGGCTAGCCTGTGCTGCTGTCCATACTTCCATGGCTACAGCTGTTTTTAGGGAACTAGTTTGATGAGAGCTACCGCGAGTATGTCCACTCAAGTTGGGAATCACAACCGCAGCTCCAGGTGTAAATGTAGCCTGTTATTTAAACCCATGACTCAGAATGAGAGTGGACAATGCACTCCTGGAGATACTTCTGGGTTTTAAATTTCATTTGAAGAGTGATGATAACCCACAAGTCCCAGCTCAATTATATTTAAATTCTGCCTGTGTAAAATATTACCTGCAGAATATTGCATGTATCTTCCATTGGATGTAGTGATCGTGGTGTCCTGCCCTAACCCGTTAATATAGTTCTTTGCTCTGCATTGTTAAACAGCTGGTCCTTTTTGTTGGGGAATGAAATGCCTGCAGATTGAGATACAGGGCTCGAAAAGCATACTGGATTACTACCAGCTAGAGGCTAATGATCATGGTTGTGAGTGGGCAGCACTGTCCTGAAGTGGAGTCTTATGGCTGGTGGAAAGCGTGTAGTGCATTTGTGGGGTTGGTGGAGAGCAGGAAAATCACTGGGTATTTCTCAGTGACCTGCTTTCCCTGTTTCTTGGTGAAGGGCAAAACTTTCCATATTGGCGATAGATTGTAGTGTCTGTTAGAAAGGACACTAAATCAGATTAAAACATCCAGAGAAATACATCTTTCATGCAAGTAACATCTAACAGAATGAGTGAAAGAAATGAGAGAACTTTGCAACTGTCACACTGTGGATTTTCCCCTGAGCCTTCCACACAGCATCAGGGGAAAATAAATGGAATAAAAAAGAAAACTAATAAAACAATCAGTATTAGCAATGCAACTTGAACATGTGGTAGCAGAAAGTGTTTTAAAGTCGCTCATTGAAATTGACAGTTGTCTAGATTAAGTTTGTGTTCTTTTGTGTTCTCACTCCCTCCAGTGTCAGAATGATATAAGGGATTGATCACGCTCTTCTCCCTTTTATTGTTTGATTTTTCCCTCAGGCTCCCCAAATGCCACTGCACTGTGGAGCTTCCTCTTCCTGGTTTTGTAAAAGTGTGTGTGTGTGTGTGTTTTCTCCACTCTCTCCCTTCCTTTTGCCATTTTGTGTCCGCTTTCCCCAAATCAGCCTCTGCTGTTCAGAACTTTCCTGAGCCACAGAGTGAAATTGACAATAATCTGCTTAATTTCACTTCTGCTTTCTAAAAAAGCATGTCATTTTCACTGAGCTGAATTAGATAGAGGCAGGACTGGGTCCTCCACTACTTGGGTAGCTGGAAAGGCAGGGGAAGAGGTGTCTCTTCCAAGCAGCAAGAGAATAGAATAGAGTGCTGTTGGCACTCATATTTGGCTGGCAGAGAAAGCTTCCTACTTGCCTACTGTGGGAGTAGGGGATGTTGTTCCAGTTTTATAGTGATGTCTAGGAGGGCTGTATATTGATGAAGCAGATGTTTGTAAAGTACCTCTCAGGTACTTATGTGACTAATTGTTTTAGATACAAATCATGGCTATTACAGTGATGTAGCGTTCTTTAAACACTGCTTATTTTGATAATTCTGTTTTGTCTGATAATGGGGGAGGAGTTATGTAAAGAACTGTAGATGTACTCTGAGTATGTAGACGTTACATACTGGTGTTTTCAAACTGTTCTTCACCATTGCAGCAATTAAATTTTGGATGAAGATAGTCAATATCAAAGGAAAAGCTGAAATAATTAAATGAAATACACCTCTGGCTATTGGTCTGTTTCCTCCCTTTTAATTTCTACTACCACTCGTGGGTAGGTGTGTTCTGGCGTCAGTTCTAAAGAGTGTGGGCAACTGGCTAATCTAATTAGCTCTTCAAATCCAGATTTTTGTAGCAGCAATGCCAGATAATTATCAAGAATTGAAAAGTTTGTGACAGCATGAATATTAACCTAAAAAAAGTGTCTGTTTAGATTAAATATAAACACTTGGTGTTTCAGGTTCATAGCTATAAGATAGTTCTGGGCTCAAGGGTGAGTCAAAGCATCCCCTTTTAAAAAAAAAAAGTTGTATAAATAAAGGATGGGAGTGGGATAGCAGAGCAAACACCTAAATCCCCCAAACATTGTATAAAGTCTGTTACAAACTCTGTTTACCACCATCTTGTATCAAAGGATGTAACATTCATGGTCAAATTGAAAATCTTGTAAATTAATTTGCAACAAAAGTTCACTTTTACAAAAACAAAAACAGATTGAGTATGACTGACACATCCCTCTTATCCATCTTTATGGATAGAATAGGCTACATAAATTGTAAATCTCCATCTCCTTAATGCAAATGGTATGTAGGACCTTCTGCAAATAGCACTACACACATTCTTATTCCTCTGTGGAAATTCCATAGACTTAAGTGGTAACTGTTTGCAGGACTGGGCTCAGATTCGATAGAGCACACATTGTTTTAATGTGCTAGTACCAAAATAGTGAGGGTTGACTGACTGTGTGTGATGTATGTGTTATATAAATAAATATCAGTCTGGAGATATTTAGACATTCCCAGTTAGATTAGAACAGTTTTAAACTATTTCAGACTTGGAACTCAACAATGGGTCTTTAAATGTGCATAAATAAAATCAGAGGTTGATAATTTGAGAACCAAAGTTGTCAGTAATAAACACAACTTCTAAGCTTTTTAGAATACTGAGTTGGCTTTTTCAGTCCCTTATTTCCCTTGAAAATGACTGTAACTTTCAAACTGAGAAAACTAATAGGCTGTCATCCCAATTAAAAAAAACAAACAAACATTTAGTCTTTAACAGCTTTTACAGCAACCATCATCCAAGATCCCAAAGTGATTTACAAACCATTATGTTTCACAAGATACCCCTGGAAGGTAAGTAAGTATTATGCTCATTTGTAAAAAGGGTAGGCTCAAGCACTGATTAGTATGGGTTCAGATCCAGGCTCTATTGTACTTTCATTAAGCCAGTCAAGCCCATAGTATTTTAGTGTAATTTATACCCATCTGAATCTTTAGAGACTTCTTGCTGCCTGTGAGCTGACTTTCCTACTACATTGAACTACTACTGTCACCTGTTGGTAATTAAGGGAAAGTGATGCTTGGGAGTAGAACTGCAGGATGTTACATTTCTCGAAAAAAATTGCTTAGCCTCTTACATCTGTTTTGAGAGCAGAAAATTGTTAATGTGGGATGTATCTATAAGTGTCAATACAAAGTACAGGAAAATGCTGTAACAGAACATCAGATAGATAGTTCTTATTACCGCTAAACTAAATGCCATCTTTTCCTATGCATTTACAGGAATCCCATATAAGCAGTTGACTGTGGGTGTTCCTAAGGAGATATTCCAGAACGAGAAGAGGGTGGCGTTGTCACCAGCTGGTGTTCAGGCTTTGATTAAACAAGGATTCAATGTTGTAGTCGAATCAGGTGCTGGAGAAGCTTCCAAATTCTCTGATGACCACTACAGGGAGGCAGGAGCAAAGATCCAAGGGACCAAGGAAGTATTGGCTTCTGATTTAGTACTCAAAGTAATTATTTTTTCCTCAATATACTGTATTTTAAATGTTTTAGGGCTAATATATGACTTTTCCAAACCATTTCATATAGTCTGCTGAACTTCGAGCTCCCTCTTTTTTAAAAAAAAAAGCTACTGTTTAATTCACATCTTGCACATTTCAGGTTTTACCTGTGTTTTAATTTTCATCAGTTGATTATTTGGTGACTCAAATCTGGGCACTAAAAACTCTACTAAGCTGGAAAATAGAACTAAACCTTTGAACAGAAGTTTTGAAATGGTTTGAGGACAACTTACTGTTCACACACAGAGTAATGGCATTTCCCAGAGCAAAGTAAGGAGAATGCTGTTCAGAGTACTGAGTAGAAAGGATCCCTGCCCCAAGGAACCTGCACTCTTAAGACTAATAATAGAAAAGAAATCAGTTATTTTTCTCCTGTAATAGCTCTACATGTGGTGCTAGCTTAAGAATAAATGCCACGCACCATCCTCCAGTTGTCATTCAAAGACCTTATGGCAGCAGTGTGCTCTGAAGTGGCCATCTTAAAAATATGCTCAAGAGAGGGACTGGCTAGCTAACAGATTTGGACATCTGAGCCCTATGGGTCTAAGGCAGACACCAGCAGTGCAAGCTTCTTTTTGTTTTTCAGCCTTTAGAGGTGGTGATATCTTTAAGAGTAGCCTGGTTTCCTGATCTCTTGCGGAGTAGGACTGAGACTGCCAGTGTACACGTTAATTACAGTAATGCAAACATGTCCTTCACAAAAACTATTACCAGCTGAATAACTCATTTCACACAGGACCCTTGAATTCTATTTCTATACTGCAGGGCCGGATTAACGCAGGGGTTTTAGGGGCAGCAGCCCAGGGCCCCGGGCTAAAGGGGGCCCCAGTGCAGCAGGGCTGAGACAGTCTGCCTGCATGCTGTGGCCCTATGCCGCTCCCAGAAGTGGCCAACTGCTGGCACGTCTCTGCAGCCCTGGGCGGGGCAGGGAGGCGGCGGCTCTGCTTTCTGCCTCCCGGCTGGAGCCTACACCTTGCACCCCTCCTGCACCCCAACCCCCTGCCTCAGGTCAGAATCCCATCCTGCGCCAAACTTTCTCCAAGAGCCCGCACCCCTCACCCTCTCTTGCACCCTAACACTCTGCTCCAGCCTGGAGCCCCCTCCCGCACCCAAACTCCCTCCCAGAAAGAAACTAATATAACAGCTGTTCTAAGGTCAGAAAGAGGCTATTTTGAATTAACTATATTCTACATGTTTTAAGACTGAAATGTAACCACAGAATGGTTTTATGTTAATTAAAAGGCAAGTTTATTAGAGCATTAATATCCTCGATGCCATAATTGTGATCATTTTGTTTTAAATTCGTAAAAAGACTTGTATACGGGGACCCCACAAAATCTAATAGCCCCGGACCATAGGAGAGTTAATCCGGCCCTGCTGTACTGCCACTAAATTACCTAGGTCTGATTTTAATCAGTGACGTACAAGTGAAAGGCATGTTTCATTAGTTTAGTTGTGTAAACAATCCTTAATCAACCTCCTTGCCTGTTCATATTTTTCCATGGGACATGCAGTGATTTGTTTTTATTGATTAATCTGAACCCTTCTTTTTTCCTTCAGGTGAGGGCCCCTATCGTTAACCCTGCACTAGGAGTACATGAGGCAGATCTTTTAAAGACAGCTGCTACCCTGATTAGTTTTATCTACCCAGCTCAAAACCCAGACCTACTGAATAAACTTGTAGAAAGGAAAACTACTGTCTTGGCTATGGATCAGGTTCCACGGGTCACCATTGCTCAGGGATATGATGCTCTTAGCTCCATGGCCAACATTGCAGGGTATGGAACTAACTTTTTTTCACCTTGACTGTAAATATAGCTAGATAAAAGTAACCTAACATTCTGGTATTAATATGTTGTGTCCAGAACAATTCTGCATTGGTTTTCATGCAGCTGTTTCAAGAAGAATCAGTCTGTTAGAGTTGTCTAAACTTGTCAGTCTCTTATGGTCAGCCTTGCAATGTTCAGATTTTTTTTTTTTTTTTATTGGAAAGCAATTCTTAATCTGTGAACTTGTTTGTAGTGCCTCACCCAATGAATTAGATCAGAGTGGGCTTAAGCTATAGTTGAGATAGCGAAAGACTAAGATACACAGAGTGACTAATGTCCAACACAGAGATTGGGGTTAAGACAGTATAGAGTGCTCTAAATGAAACCCACGAACATGGCAGATGGGACTGAAAGCCTAAACTCCCCCAGGATTTGCGTTCTCAGTAGCTTCTGTGGTGGCAACTTAGTTGGTAAACTGGCTGTCAGCAAGTATTATGAACATTTGCTTTTTTGTACAGGCGTGAAGGTGTCACTCTTCAAAGTAAGAAAACATTTTGTGCCCTTCAAAATGTATTTAGCCTCTTGTTCTAGGCAAATTACCAGCTTGTTTGTGGATGTATACAGCTGATGTTATTTTTTAAATTATACTAGAGAAAACCAGGTAATAGCTTGAATAATTATTCTGCATGTCTTCTCATTCATCTTATGTAGTTTTAATAGAATGTGACAGGATGTCATAATATAAATTTTATAACTTTAAAATATAAGTTTTGACCCAAAGAATAGGTATTCTTTTGTGTACAGAACTAGAGATAGTCATAAGATCTCCTAAAGAATATACACTTAAAATAATGTTTTGGTGAATCCAGAACAATTAGCATGTTTCTTATTGTGTTAAACACCAATATAGCGCAGATACGGAATTGTTGGTATCCCATATCTTACTGTAAAATGTTTGGACTCCTGGTGAGCAGGAAATAAGTCCCAGTTTATGTCTAACAAAACAGAGACCAAAATAAGAGAATTGGGAAATCAGGCATGAAGCATACACCAGAAGAACTTTACTCCCTTAATGAGGCCCCAAGGCTCCTTTGTTTCCTTCTCCACAAGACTAAGCTGCGTTCTACACTGGAGAAGTTAGTAATAATGTTCCTGCACTTAAAAGGACATTTGCTCCTTTTCTTACAGTTTACGCTCTGCAAAATCACTGGAAAAAAGGGAAGATTGAGCACAGTAGGAAACGAGTACGCTAGTCAACATGTTGCTATTTACGGAAATGCAAGTTGGCCAATGAAAAGACCTAATGGGGCAGCATGAAGTGATAAGCATATTACATTACAATCTGCTGTACTAATATTAACTAAGCCTCCAAACATGCCTTTACGGTCAAGTAGGGTATTATCTGTTTTCAGATGGCGCAACCGAGGCACAAAGATTAAGCAACTTGTCCAAAATCACACAAGGATTCATTGATAAACCTGGGATGAGAAAGTTCTTGACTCCCAGCTCTGTGCTTAGTCACCCAGACCGTACTACCTTTACATCACAGTTACTGTACTCTGCAGTTTCCCTGTATGCAGATCCTCACATTATGCATACTTAACAGAGCTGATGCTGAGGACCTTAACTTCCAGGATTGTAAACTGTTAAAGTTAGTTGCTAAGTGTCAATATATTTATCACATTTTAAAACCCCAGGCAAGGGAATGAATGGTTAGAGACATCAGAAATCTTCCACTGCCCCACGAATACATGCTCTTAAGTAGAAAGTGCATTGTAAGGTTTCAAGAAGATTTAAGTACCAATTGTATAGAAAGAAATAATAAGCATTTTGAGCTACAGGGATGCATACAGACAAACATTTCATTCAGGCTATTTTTTTTTTAGAGATCTGGAACTTTAACTTTTGCAAAAAGACTCAAACTTTTTTAAAAAACATTTATGTTCAGAATAAATATGGGCAAATTTCAATCAAAATTAGAGGCTCAAAAATAAGCGTGTAGAGTGGCTTGTTATAAGCGAGTTGCATCCTTAACTGGCTAGCACTTCTCCATGGCATATGACGAATGCTTGTTTTGACTACATTTTCAATTGTTTTTTGAGCATAAATGAATAGCTTTGACATCAGTTTGCATGTTTCACTTAAATGTGTGTTGTTTGCGGGGGGGGGGGGAAGGAAGGGGGCATTCCCCCTCCCACTCCCCCGACTGCAAGCCGTGGAATTGGCCCCCCCCCCCACGTGTGGCCCCATTGGCCTTACTGGAGCTGTCATCCCCCCCAAATATCGAAGTCAAACTATGCCTATGCTTAAATGTGTGCCTCTTTGGCTGCTGCAATGGCTGGGTGGGAGTTGGACATGGAAAAATAGTGATACTATGTTCTCATCTTTTTCCTTTGACAGTTACAAGGCTGTTGTACTAGCAGCAAATCACTTTGGTCGATTTTTCACTGGTCAGATCACAGCTGCTGGTAAAGTTCCTCCTGCCAAGGTATGTGGACTGAGAAAATTTATTCTGTAGCAGAGGTGATTTCATGAGTAGAGCAAACCCCTGTTGATGGATGTTAAATATTTTTTGATGGGCTTGGCTTTAGTTTCAGATTTTAGAACCTGTTTATTAATTCTGAGTCACTCCTTATTCAGGCAAAGTTTTCATTGTCTGCAACTCTGAATATAAGGAATGTTGAACTTCAATAAATTTCACTTATGCTTAACTTTTTCAATTTAAGCTTCTGATATAAAATCAGTTCATGCATTAGCAGGGTGGGGAGGGTTTTGGAAACTGTTTGGGATTGTCAGGCTGGAACTTTGGTGTGTTAGAATCCTGATAGAAGTGGCCATTGGTTGGGTTTAGTGAGGGGAATGAAAGAAAGTCAGTTGAGAATGGGAAACCAAAGTTTATGTAAAATGGGGGAAACATATATTCCTTACGTCAGTCTATGTAGACTCCATGCTGTATATGGGCTGACTCCCAAATTATTAGACGTTAGAAATGAATTTCATTAAATAATGTGATATTATGAACTATACCCTAGTCAATTTGGACCCTGTACTCAAAGGTAATCTGTTAAATAGATCTGGTCAATGAGTCACATTCCCTATGGGGAATTCTGTACTATGTCAAACAGAATTGATGCCGCTTTTCCAGATCACTTTGTGTGTAGCTTGATCTCTAATAACAAATGTTATTGTAGGTCCTTATAATTGGAGGGGGAGTTGCAGGGCTAGCTTCTGCAGGAGCAGCTAAGTCGATGGGAGCAGTGGTTCGTGGATTTGATACCAGGTAAGTGTGGGTGTTTAAAATGTTAGTGGCAACTCAAGCTTATCTTTAGCTTTTCATGAAATGGTGGAGTGTAAACAAATCCTCCTGCCAAGGATTTTATTTCAGTTCACCCCAAAATAGAAAAATCATATCCTCAATCATTCACATTGTTCATAAGAAGTGACTGTGTCAGACCCCACTAAAGCCAGAGGATTATATGAGTAAAATGAATGAAAGAGTGTTTACTTGTTCAAACTTTCAGGAGAAACCCCTCAGCACCTTTCAGGTCTCTGCTTATCTGGAAGCTGCAGGAGAGGAAAGAAAGAGAGGAGGCAAGGTGTTTATACTCTTATTTCCCAGCATGCCTTGCCTCAGACCAGGACTACTTGGCTACCACAAGGGACTATGTTTCCCAGAAACCCTGCTATCCTGTATCCCAGAGTGAGGCCATCTGGAAATTCCTGAGCAAGGCTTTTTCCTTGCCATTGAATGGGAAGCAGAGATCCAAACCACTCTGCTCCTGGAACTCAAGCATTGAGTTAGAGAAGCAGAGTCAGCAGTATGAGACATTTTAAATGCTACCATCCTAAGACTGCTTCCTCTGCCTCAGAGATCATTCTCCTGTCCCAAAGGCATTTTTAAGAGGCAAGCCAGGAATAATGGGGTAATGGTGGCCCAGAAAAATTTCCGTCATGAGCCTTAAATGTTTGTTTCTCTCATTAAAGGATTTGCTTTTATTGAGTTATTGTGTGCATATCCTAGAATCATAGGACAGGAAGGGACCTCGAGAGGTCATACAGTCCACTCCCCTACACCATGGCACGACTAAGAATTATCTAGGCCATCCTTGACACGTGTTTGTCTAACCTGCTCTTAAAAATCTCCAATGATGGAAATTCCACAACCTCCCTAGGCAATTTATTCCAGTGCTTAACCACCCTGACAGTTAGGAAGTTTTTCCTAATGTCCAACCTAAACCTCCCTTACTGCAATTTAAGCCCATTGCTTCTTGTCCTATCCTCTGAGGGTAAGAAAAACAATTTTTCTCTCTCTTCCTTGTAACAACCTTTTATGTACTTGAAAACTGTTATCATGTCCCCTCTGTCTGGAAAAGAGAAGACTAAACAAATCCAATTTTTTCAATCTTTTTTCCTAGGTCATATTTTCTAGCCCTTATATGTTGTATTGGTAGTAATATTGTGTATCTGGTTATGTTTTCAAGCACCAAAGGCTTGGATATACCTTTTGTCAAATTTGAAGAAATTAAAATGAATACATATCAATTTTTTTATGGAGTGAAATGCTGCAAAAATTCTGGCAGAAGCACTCTGATTATGGAAACAGCTTTCAATCCATTACATTTAAAAATAACAATTGATTATATAAAGTGTATGTGGGATGGGGGAGGAGGAGAAGCAAGCATTCTTCCCAGTGGATTGTTTCTCAGATGCAGAAATTAAATTCCACCTTAGACTTTCCAAGTTTTCAAAATACATGTGCTCAGCAAGCTGAATATTTTCATCTTGATGTGCAAGGATTTCTGTGCATAATTCCTTGCATGTTGAGATTATATTGAAATTGGAAAGTAGTTTCTGAAAACTTTATATTTTGCACTGTGCTGCCACCTGACGTTAATAAAATCCTGCAATAATAAGATTATGTGAGTGCAGGAACAACTGCAATCTATCTGGGGTGATTATGTTCTGTATTATTATGGTATGAGTGCCTCACGATTTTTAATGTATATATCCTCAAACATCCTTGTCATGTACTAAAATGCTGTTATGCCCATTTTACAGAGGAGTTACTGGTCATTGGACCATACTTTCTCTCTGTGCTCTTCCTCTCTCATTGATACTATAAGGGTCTCCAATAAAATCCTGGATGGATTGAATTGTCACTACAAAAGCTGACTTGACTTTTCGGTGGTCTGTGTTTTGTCTAAACCTTTAGAGCTGCAGCTTTGGAGCAATTCAAATCTCTTGGTGCTGAGCCTTTAGAAGTAGATTTAAAGGAATCTGGAGAGGGGCAAGGCGGGTACGCAAAAGAAATGTCCAAAGAGTTTATTGAAGCTGAAATGCAACTTTTTGCCAAACAATGCCAAGAAGTTGACATCATCATCAGTACAGCTCTTATTCCTGGTACGTCACCAATGCAGCAGACACGTTTTCCTCTTCTGCTCTGAATACTTTTAATATTCAATCTCCACTAACCTCAGGTGAGTTTGTGCATCTTTGGGGCTATCTTGACTCCAGTGCAAGGGAGCAGAAGGCTGTTGGTAATTCAGCTTTACATAAATCTGTCCCTCCTCTTCTGTTGGTGGCTTCTAGTTCTTGAAGAGGTTGCCATATTTGTCTTTCCCACAGCTGATGCCTTGTGTAAAACAGATGTTTAGTCCAGAGGGGAGTCACCAGCGAATCATGCTGCACTATTCCTCCCGTATTAAGGACTTTCTTGTTAGAGGGGCCTCCTTTGCTGTTGGAGTTCCTGGTCCTTAGACCTTTCTGGGATGGCTCTCTGTCTTTTACCTTGGTGATTCTAATGTACTATTTTGCCACACACTCAGGACTCTTGATTTTATGAAGTTCCGTCAGTCTTGCTAGAAAATACTTAGGCATTGGGAAAATATACAGTTTTTTTTATCAGTCAGAATTTAAAAAACTCTGTGCAGATTAAATTAATTTAAATATTTCTCCTTTTAAACACAATCCTCATATTCTTTGTACATATAACATAACTAAAATTATTTTGATTCATTCTATACTATCCAACCTAGATGTTGGTGGCCAAATTATGCTCTGTTACACTGGTGTAAACATGAAGTCTGTTGACTTCTATGTGTACTATCTTTATGCTATTGTAAATATAAAATGAATTTGCACTAAATGAGGTAAGGCTCTGCCGGACTTCTGCCTAATTGACTCTGGAACATGTGCAGTGAATAAGACAAATCGTTCTGCAATAGTAGCTTGTGATCATGTAATTAAAATTTGAATCGAAACAAGGGGGATCAGAGTTTAAGGTTGCATGGACAAGCAATTTCTGAGTGCTTTGTTTTGCAACCTTAATATTCTTTTAACTGTTTGTGTGTGGCATTGTGATTGTTGGGTGTGACTTCAGCTGTGAGATCTGAAATTTCTCCTCATAGACCTTCCTTACCTTCAGTTCTTGTCAATAGATTATTGCAATATTTGCTTACATAAGAAAAATCCAGAAATAAATGCATTCTCTCGCTTAAATAAGCTTGAAGTTGCTCTTTTAAGGCCCCTATTGCATAAAGAGACTCGCTTGCACAGAGTTTGGCTGGATTTATTGGGATTCCACTGGCTGAATCCCTTTGCAAGATCCAGGCCTAACTTCTGCAGAAACCATACACCCTGGAATGAATAGGGATGACAATGCTCCTAGATCCTATTGCTGCTTGTATTTGGAGACCCAGAGGCACTTTAGAAATACTTTTAGTTTTTTTTTCAAAGGTAAATTTGCAGGTCATATCCCAAAGATAAATAAAATAAAACTAAATGCAGAATAGCGTCTTTTAACATTGTTTTTTACATAAGTAAAAATGTGCTTTTGGGAGAACAGCATTTTATTATTTCTTGAGGGGTCATGAGGAGGTTTTACACCTATTTGGGGAAAAAATTATACTATCTTTTCTCTCTGCAAATACACACAAATGTAGGTCACATATGAGTTTGAAAACATTCAAATTAGAGACCAAATTCTCTCCTTAATGTTCACATACAATTTCTGTTGAGTTGTGTGGTAACTATATGCAGATAGGTATATTTCTCTGAGGGGAGAATTTGGCCCATGGATATTAGCCACAGGATGTGACACGTAAGTGTAGCCCACTATGTTTTCTTGTCTTACCAGGTAAAAAAGCTCCTATCTTGTTTCGTAAAGACATGATTGAATCAATGAAAGAAGGTTCAGTTGTTGTGGATTTAGCTTCAGAAGCAGGAGGAAATTTTGAAACTACTAAACCAGGAGAGCTTTATGTACACAAGGTATGGGCTTTCTTATGCAGCTGTTCTGGATTTATAAGAGTGCGTGTAGTTTGAGGACTCCACAGCTTATAAACTAAACACTAAAAATGTGTAGCTTCCTGGTCTACCATATAGGCTTAAAAAAAAAAAAAAAGATATAAGACTAACACTTTGTGACCAGTCATATTTTTAAAAGACAAATGTAATTCAAGGCCTGCTCAAGAAGGATTGCCTTTAAACAGATCATGTTTCTTAGACTTGGTAAAGACTGATCTGCCTCAGCTGTGACAAAGGCTATGGCTCCACTACAGAGCTTACAGCGGAACTGCTAATGCAGACACTCTATGCCAGTGGGAGAGCTGTCCTGTCAACTTAATTACTTTAGCCCCACAAGTGGCAGTAGCTCTGTCGGTAGGAGAAGCCATCCTGCCAACATTACGTTGTCCACACCAGCACTTAAGTTGGTGTAACTTGGATCGCTCGGGGTAGCTTATTCACATCCCTAAGTGATATAACTTATATCAACATAAGCTGTAAAGTAGCCATAGCCTGATATTTTTTTCCCCTTCTGTATTTAACTCAACTTGTTTTGGGATACCTAATTCAAAAAGACCAGATCTGTCTAATTTGGTAGGTTAAATAATTTGACTATTTCAGTTAAATGTTGTGTTCTGTTGAAAATTGATAGTAACTATTTTTTTCTTTTGCTAATGAATATAATTTACATCTCTTTGGCAGACTTCAGTTTCACAGAACAGAAATATGTCTTCATAGTCTTAGAAGTTAAATTATTTTATTTCTTTGTATATGTATCATTTTATTGTTCAAATCTAAAGTTTCTAAGCACCCTGAAACTAACTTAAACAGTGCAACATTTAGTACCACACTTAGGAAGGAAAAATCAAATACACAAATACAAAATGGGAAATAACTGGCCAGGAAGTAGTACTGCAGAAAAAGATCTGGGAGTTATAGTAGATCACAAATTGAACATGAGCTAACAATGAAATGCAATTGCAAAAAAAGGCTAATATCATTCGGGAGTGAATTAACAAAGATTGTTGTAGCTAAGACATGGGAGGTAATTGTACTGCTTACTAGACATGGTGAGTCTTCTACTGGAGTATTTTGTCCAGTTTTAGGTGCCACGATC
Organism: Chelonia mydas; assembly: GCF_015237465.2. Classification (NCBI taxonomy): domain Eukaryota; kingdom Metazoa; phylum Chordata; order Testudines; family Cheloniidae; genus Chelonia; species Chelonia mydas. Next base: position 29,766,772 of record NC_051245.2, read on the forward strand.
TAAGAAAAATGTGGACATACTGAAGGCAGTCCAAAAGAAAGCAAAAAAAAATTATAAAAGGTTTAGAAAACCTGACCTATGAGGAAAGGTTAAAAAAGAAGGGAGAGGGGCATATTTAGTCTTGAGAAAAGAAGTCTGAAGGGCAACCTTATAATAGTCTAATAGTTTAGTATAATAGTCAGGTATGTTAAACGCTGTCATAAAGACAATGGTGATCAATTGTGCTCCATATCAGCTGAAAAGTAGGTCAAGAAGTAATCTGCTTAGTCCGCAGCAAGCGAGATTTAGGTTAGATGTTAGGAAAAACTTCCTAACTATAGAATAGTTAAGTACTGGAATAGGTTACGAAAGGAGATTGTGGAATCCCCATTACTGGAGATTTTTAAGATCATGTTAGACAAACGCTTGTCAGGGATGGTGTAGTTATACTTGATCCTGCCTCAACATGGGGGAATGGACTAGATGACCTCTTAAGGTCCCTTCAGCCCCACAATTTTATGATTGTGATTAAAAAAGCAAATATAGCCAAGGACAAATAACTCGACTCAGCCAGACAACCAACTACAAAAAGGCTCCTTTCCATCCCCTCATCAGTCTGGGAACACACCCTTAACGCTCTCCCAAAAGACTGAAAAGACTTAATAGTCTATTCTATCCACCTCTCATCTGGCTGCTTAAAGTACCTGAAGTTATAAGAGAGTATTTTTGAAATTAGAGATGAAAAAATGCTCAGGTAGTGCATCCCTCTTAACATTCAGGCTTAATCCCAATGGTGTGCAAAGTGGATGGATTTACTCATGTTGTGATGTAAACACTGTTGGTAAAAAACACAAACAATAAGTGTAAATCTTAATGCAACAGTTTGTTTTGTAACTCATTAAAATCTATACAAACCTGTACTAAAACTAAACTTGCTACTTGATGTGCATATCCAGAAAGGTTTGGGATGTTTAGAAACACTGTTTCTTTTGAGAATTATACTGGACTTTTAAATATTTCACTTGGTTTTATTTAGGGAGTTACACATATAGGTTACACAGACCTTCCAAGTAGAATGGCTACCCAGGCCAGTACTCTGTACTCCAACAATGTTACAAAACTTCTAAAGGCTATAAGTCCTGATAAGGAAAACTTCTACTTCGATCTGAAGGACCAATTTGACTATGGCACTCTGGACCATGTTGTTAGAGGCACTGTGGTAATGAAGGTAAGTCAGCATACTATGTCTTTATAACGTATTTTTGTTTACTTCCCAGACTTATCATTGAAATCTCCTTAAATCCATCCTAAGGAGGTAAATATTTTCTTTCTTTTATGTGTAGCTTGTGAAACACAGCCTTGTTCTTGTGTTCATGTTAAACATTCCTCTGGTCTGTGCAATGATTGTGTTATCACTACTTTTTTTTATTAAAGGGCCACCATCAATTTGAAAATCGCATTTATCTGAAAATGCTGTGCCTACTACAGTAACAGAAAAGCCTAAGATATCTGTAACTGCAAAAAACAAAAATGTTTTTCTGTATTTTTTGTTTGCTTGCTTTGTGAATTTTGACAATACTTTCTGAGTAAACATTTATGCTGTTCACATTTATAGTCAGTTTTCCCCTTGCTGAAAAGATCCTTATAAGCATCCTAAAGGGAGCAGAAAAATAAAATAAAAATAAAACTTCTAAAATCTATTTTTAAGGAATTTAAACAAATAAAAATTAGGAGATTCTACTTAAAGGGAGCTCTAGCAGAAATAGAATTTTAACATTACATTTAAAAATAGATCAAGTAGACAGTGTCCTTTCAAGTTGTTTTTTAGCGTAGGTCAAAGCCAAAGGAAACTTGAAGGCCTTAATTTATTCATAGAACAGGTCCAGCATCGGCAATGGTAATACAAATTTCTCCTCTTTCCATATTAATGTGCCTCGTTTGTGATCTTATGGAACATTTAAATGAGAGGGATAGTTCATTGTGATATTGGTGTCTGTCCACTAGAACCTGGAATAAGACCTTGAATTAGTTTCCTCATATTCCAACTTTAGCTGGGAAGGGAATGAGTTATATATAGATGCTTTTTTTGTCCTAACGTGTGCTTAACAGTACATGTAATCAAGAGAGACTCCTCTGGGCAGGAAATATGTCTGTCTATATGTTTGAGAGGCAACATGGCTTAGATAAGGCACTGGGCAGATAGTCAGGAGACTATTACCCACTCTAGTACTGACATGCTGTATGACCTTGGGCAGGTTGCTTAACCTCTCCGTACTTCTGTTTGCCCTCCTGGCCCTTGTTTGTCTTGTGTATTTAGATTGTAAGTTCTTTAGCAAAGAGCAAAGCTCTTTACTGTATGTTGTACAGTGCCTAGCATAGTGGGGCCCTGATATTGATTGGGAATTCTAGCTGCTAGTATAATATACTCCCTCAGGTGCCTAGCACAATGTTAATTCTGTGAATAAATAATAATGGGGGTGGGGAGATGCTACTGTCAGTGGGGAAGGGGAGGGACAAGAGGGGGAGCGAGGGAAGCTACTGAGACTGGATGTGGCGGGGGAACCAGCTCCAGGCTGGCGAGGGATGACCTGGAAGTTCCTACTTCTGTTTGTATGGCAGTTCCTGGTGCCCTGGCTCCCCACCCCAGTGGCTGGCACACACATTCCTGCCCTCCCCCAAGCTGAGTGTCTCTTCCAGGACCTGTAGTGCTTGGAAATTAGGGAGAAGAGAATTGTTCCTACCTGCTTCCTGATAGCCAGCCCAATCTCGCGTACCAGCCCCTCTTCTGGGTCAGAAACCTAGCTGGATCCTGTCCTTGCCTCTGAGATATTTGCAGGGGAGGGGAGGGCAGAAACATACATCAGCCCCTTCAATATTTCCATTGCGGGGGTTCTATCCCCTGCCCACCTCTGGTTCCACTGTCGCGAACAGTAATCTTTAACTTTGACTAAAAAGATATTTGTTATGAAGACCATTCTATTCATAATTATGGCTCTTATTTGACAAGCCACAAACCAGATTTTCACCCATCATTCTTTGATTTGGATCTTGACTCTTGTCTAAAGAATTTATGTTTTGAACAAGCAGCAATGACCAGCTGGGCAAGCCATCTGTGCAGTAACTGTAACTTTTTGTATTGTCAGGATGGCAAGGTGATTTTTCCAGCACCTCCACCAAACAACATTCCTCAGGGAGTCCCTGTGAAACAGAAGAATGTGGCTGAGCTGGAAGCTGAGAAGGCAGCCATGATCACACCTTTTAGAAAAACTATGACTACTGCATCAGTATACACTGCAGGTGAGAGAACTTAGTCACCTAACCCTGGATGTAGTTGCAATGTCAGCGTGTTGTGTGCTAAATTCAGCCTCTTGGAAACTTAGGCTCGTGTACATGGGAAAAGTATTCAGAGTAGCAGCTGTGTTAGTCTGTATCCACAAAAAGAAAAGGAGCACTTATGGCACCTCAGAGACTAACCAATTTATTTGAGCATAAGCTTTCGTGAGCTACAGCTCATTTCATCGGATGCATTCAGTGGAAAATACAGTGGGGAGAGTTATATACATAGAGAACATGAAACAATGGGTGTTACCATACACACTGTAACGAGAGTGATCAGGTAAGGTGAGCTATTACCAGCAGGAGAGCCAGGGGAAAAAAACCTTTTGTAGTGATCACTACAAAAGGTTCCCCCCTCTCTTCCCCCCCACTCTTCTGCTGGTAATAGCTCACCTTACCTGATCACTCTCGTTACAGTGTGTATGGTAACACCCATTGTTTCATGTTCTCTATGTATATAACTCTCCCCACTGTATTTTCCACTGAATGCATCCGATGAAGTGAGCTGTAGCTCACGAAAGCTTATGCTCAAATAAATTGGTTAGTCTCTAAGGTGCCACAAGTACTCCTTTTCTTTTTATGGGGAAAGTAGTTTATCTTAATTCACTTTGGAAGTAAATCAAGCTGAACTGAATTAAGATCACTTTAATTCTGAATAAGAGCATCCACACAGGATGCAGTGTAACTAATCCACTTTAAAAGTTAATTCACATGAATTTTCCTGGGCATAACCATGTAGACAAGTTCTTAATGAAAAATAGTAACTTTAATTATTCCATTAGTAACTAGTTCTAGCCTGGTTGATTGCTGACTTAGTGTAAAAACAATGCAATAATTGTTTCTTGGAGAACAAAACGTAAAGAATCTCACCAGAAATGCAAGTATATCAACATCTCAAATAGTCCAGAGTAATTAGGCATGCATGTGTGTATGTTTGGCTAACTTAATTAAGAATTTGTGAAATACTTAGTATTCCAGCAAAGTTCTTGGAGTGTGTGTGTTTGAGTTCTTTTTCGGAAGTGGATTTTTTTCACGCTTTACTGGACAATAAGAGACACTAATTGCCCACCAACTTTGCTAAGTATGGGGAACAAGTTTGTTTTTGAAGAATAAGCAGCAGGCAACGGAAGTTGCCAGTAGGTTTTCAATTAGCATTTTACGTGCACCAATATTGTACGTTAGCCTATTAAGGAATTCAGAATATATAATTGCTATGTTTGTTTTCTTTTCTTCTTTAAATCTCATGGTTTAAGTATTGCAACGGAATTTCAGCATGATTGTGGTACTCTTATTTAGCTTTTGTATTTAATCAAAACAGGAGAGACACCACATTCAACACTACCTTTCCTAAGGTAGAAAGCTCTTCTACCAGTGTAGCTTTGTCTGTGTGCATAAGAAAAATCCAGAGAGCATGTTTATTAATAAAGATCAGCACCTGCAGAGCCTCCCTTCCCACAGATCTGATTAAATTCACACTCAAAACTGTACTTGATTTTTAGCTCAGTGCTGTCACAGTTCAGGGCAGCTGCATCTGTATTCCCCTTCATGGCCCAGCAAGAGCACTTGCTACTGGGTCCCTGCTCCTCAGCTGTTACCTCTCTTGGGCAGAGACCCACGTCTCTCTCTGTCTTGACTGGGGTATTTCCCAACTGCACAGGTCCCTTCCTGAACTGTGACCTCCCCAAGAAACTCCGGCTCCCTACGCTGGTCTGCTTTATTTTTTGCTTCAGAGACAGTAGACTGTATAATTGCCTACAGTTCAGCTATCACACAGTGCTTTCTAAGCAAGCACGTGTATTCTTAAGGTAAAAGCATTACAGAGAAAACATTAACAATAATAAAAGAACATACATGCATGGTAATAAGCTTACCAGAGGTCATCTCCTTACTCTAACAAGGGCTCTGTCTGGTGAACAGTCCTTCAGACCGCACCCAGGGATTTTCCTGTGGTCAGAGGTTCATCACAGCTTCACCTCAGAATAAGCCTACTCGTGAGTCAGAGAGTCCCTCCTTTATCCAGTTTGGGTCTCTGAAGACATCATGAATAGATAATCAGCCAGACAATGGGTTTCCCCTTCAGGGGGAAACTTCAAAAGGCTGATTTCTTACATAATTGGAGTGAGTGCATTTTCATAACCTCTTAAAAGAAGTTACATACAATCCCTCAATAGTACATAAATATTTGCATTTTTAATGTAATGGGCTCCTACAGTACTTAAACCTTTTTGAATTAATTTTAATTTAATTCAGTCAGGTTTGTCCAAGATATTGTCATATCTGTCACAAATGCTTTACTCCCATTGTACAGAATTTAAAGCTATAAGTACATTTGCAATCTGGACAGTAGTAGTAACTTGAGATGAACTCCTCCCAACACCTGGGCTGACACAGACAGTTAAAGTCTTATTGGATTTGCCAACTCAAATTTCAAAGTAGCCTTTGAGCTGATAAGCTATAATTAGTTCCCTATAACTATAACTGCTGAGTTAATGATTTACTAATCAAGGAGTCTCCAAGTGGGCATTACTATTTTAGAGAGAGCCGTTACCAGCTATTGGGTAACTTAGTTTAAATAGTGAGCCCAGTGCAGTCTGGTTGAGATAGACTTGTTCCATTGTTTCTGGCTTTCGGTTTGACGAGGGTGGCATTTCCCCCTTTCTTTCCTCCTGGGAGTTAGCCGTGTCTTTTTTAGCACTGGGAGGGAGCAGATGGGTGAGGGCCCTCTGGACCTTGTTCTCTTGGCTCATGTTTAGGGCTGGATCTGCCAGAAGGAATAATGGGCTTCCATTCACCTTTTACACAGCAAGGCAGCAATCTTCCTTGGTCTTCAGACCTTGGCATTTCCTGTTGTCTTTCATCACAAGAAATAATTTTCAGCAAAACAAGGGGTGCACAGCCAGTGCTATTTCCTGCATGGGTCAGCAGGAGTGCATCAAGGGTGACACAGTTGGCTATTCATGGTCTGGTCAGATTGGGAGAGATGTTCCCTTGTCCCTTCTGATTGCGGGTGTCTCGTACTGTCTAGGTCAACATTCTGTCACAGTTCTCTTTGACAGCCATCTGATTTTCACATCCCATGTGCCATTTGCTTGGAGTGCCCATTACAAAAACCTTTTATTTCTGTAAACTGTGCAGATTTATTCTGGACAACAAACTGGAACCACGTTTCCATAATTGGTCACCTTTCAATGTAGGCATGCATTTCAAGCCTCTGTTCATTGGCTGAGCCTTAGTCAGGGGGTGGGGCTATGAAGAAGGCCAGAGCTTTATAAAGCAGTGAGCAAGCGACCAGGGACCACTAACAGGGAGTTCTGAGAGGGAGTTTGGAAGGGGAGTGGAAAGGGGGTGAGGTACACTTGCCATTCTTTAAAACCTTTAAACTAGACTATAATCAAAACATCTTGATTTAAACAAAAACCCTATCATTAACCTAGGTAGCTGTAGGAGAGAATGGAGGCAGAAGCCCAGCAGCAGAGTGGGGGCTATCGGCGTAGCATGTATGATTACCTGTCCTGTGGGCGGCTGGCATATGTGTGCATTCAGTGCAAGGAGCTCCTGGCCCTCTGAGACCATGTACGGGCTTTGGAGGCCAGGATGGTGGAACTGGAGGAGCTAAGGAAGGCAGAGAGGTATGTTGATGAGGCTTTCCAGGAGACTGTAGATTTGTCCCACCTCCGGTCAGACAGCCTCTGCGCTGTTAAGGAGGATGAAAGGCCCTGAGAAGGAGAGCAGTCAACGGGAACAGAGGGAAACCTTCCCATAGTTGGGGCCCTCCTTCCAGATGATGATGGGGTATCCTCTCACACTGAGGTTACCTATCCGGGGGGGGAACTCCGGTCATTAGGAAAAGGCAGGTGTTCGTAATGGGAGATTTGATAATTAGAAACATAGATAGCTGGATTTGTGATGACCGGGAGAACCATATGGTGGCTTGCCTGCCTAGTGTGAAGGTTGAGGATCTCTTAAGGCATCTAGATAGACTTATGTGTAGTGCTGGGGAGGAGCCGGTGGTTGTGGTACATGTAGGTACCAATGACGTAGGGAAGGGTAGGAGAGAAGTCCTGGAGGCCAAATTTAGGCTGCTAGGAAAGAGACTGAAATCCAGGACCTCTATGGTGGCATTCTCAGAAATACTTCCAGTTCCACGAGCAGGGCCAGGTAGGCAGGCAGAGCTTTAGAGTCTCAATGCATGGATGAGACGATGGTATAGACAGGAGGGTTTAGATTTACTAGGAACTGGGGACACTTTTGGGGTAAGGGGAGCCTATACAGGAAGGATGGGCTCCACCTAAACCAAAGAGGATCCAAACTGCTGGCACTTAACATTAAAAAGGTTACAGAGCAGTTTTTAAACTAAGAGATGGGGGAAAGCCGATTGCTGCAGAGGCGCACGTGGATTGGACAGAGACTTCTCTTAGAGGAGAGTCTATTGATAGAGATTCTCTAGGTTTTAGTAAGGAGGAGAGGATGGAAGAGGATAAAGAATCTGACACATCAGAAAAGGGCAGACAAATAAACAGTGACAAGTTTTTAAAGTGCTTGTACACAAATGCTAGAAGTCTAAATAATAAGATGGGTGAACTAGAGTGTCTCAAGTTAAAGGAGGATATTGATATAATAGGGATCACAGAAACCTGGTGGAGTGAGGACAATCAATGGGACACAATTGTTAGGGGGCTTATTCCTTCACCCACTTACTTCCCTGGTCCTTCTCACATGAACAGAGAGCAACAATACCCAAAGTCCAAAGGTGCAAACAATTCGGTGTTTATTGGGGGTGAACTTCCAGCAAGCATGATTCCAGTTTCCTTCCTTAGTGTCCCCCTTCCCAGCTCTGACACCACAGGGCCTTACCTGTGTCCCTGTTCCCATTCCTGCCCTTAGCTAAACATGATTCCAATTTCCCCACCCCATTCCCTGTTCCCATTCCGCCCCGCCCCCCCCCCCCCCCCCCCCCACACACACACAGTTCCTGATTGACTGCAGACTATACAGTAAAACTTGAGTTTTGCTTAGCTATACCTTAACCAATCATTTTACTGAAATTTAAGTAACCAATCCTAACATATTGTAACATGATTATTTAACCAATTATATCCCACCACCTTAATTAGTTTATACCCAGCAAAATTAATTATACAGCAGACAGAAACAATCACAGAACCAGACAGAAATTATACAGATAAACAGTAGGGAGATGGGGACTACAGTGATAGAACAACAAAGAAATGAGGATTTCACATCCCAGCTATTGTTAAGTGAGTTCTTGCCAGACAGGATGCTATAAAACTAAGTTTCCTTTTACATCTTCTAGGCACTTCCCTTTCTCTGGAGGCAACAGGCATTATCAGGACAGGATTGTATTCCTAACAGCCCAATAGCATCTTATTGCAATGTGACTAGTTTGGAATGTGAGGCTCTGACCATTCGCTTCCCAGCTTATGGCTGCCTCTGCTGCTTAGCCAAAGATCTTAGCCTAAGCACAGGGCCTCAGACTGTCACAGTAAGAGAAGGACCTAACACCGGCAGACAGTGATTTTGATTCTTTCTTTTATTTCTCTATAACTAGCTAAGTGATAAGAATACACCTAAATTCTTAGCATATAGGCCTTTACAGACAGGCCTGAATATCTATATCCTAACAACAATCATTCCGGGGTACAAAATATATTGGAAGGATAGAACTGGTCATGCTGGGGGGAGGAGTGGCACTATATGTGAAAGAAAATGTAGAATCAAATGAAATAAAAATCTTAAATGAATCCACATTTTCCATAGAATCTCTATGGATAGTAGTTCCATGCTCAAATAAGAATATAACAGTAGGGATCTATTATCGACCACCTGACCAGGACAGTGATAGTGACAATGAAATGCTAAGGGAGATTAGAGAGGCTATCAAAATAAAGAACTAAATAATAGTGGGGGATTTCAATTATCCCCATATTGACTAGGTACATGTCACCTCAGGATGAAATGCAGAGACAGAATTTCTCGATACTTTAAATGACTGCTTCTTGGAGCAGCTGGTACAGAAACCCACAAGGGGAGAGGCAACTCTCGATCTAGTCCTGAGTGGAGCGCAGGATCTGGTCCAAGAGGTAACTATAATAGGACCATAATATAATAACATTTAACATTCCTGTGGTGGGAAGAACACCTCAACAGCCCAACACTGTGACATTTAATTTCAGAAAGGGGAACTATGCAAAAATGAGGAGGTTAGTTAAACAGAAATTAAAAGGTACAGTGACTAGAGTGAAATCCCTGCAAGCCTCATGGACACTTTTCAAAAACTCCATAAAAGAGGCTCAACTTAATTGTATACCCCATATTAAAAAACACAGTAAAAAAAACTAAAAAAGAGCCATGGTGGCTTAACAACCATGTAAAAGAATCAGTGAGAGATAAAAAGGCATCTTTTAAAAAGTGGAAGTCCAATCCTAGTGAGGTAAATAGAAAGGAGCATAAACACTGCCAAATTAAATGTAAAAATGTAATAAGAAAAGCCAAAAAGGAGTTTGAAGAACAACTAGCCAAAAACTTAAAAGGTAATAACAAAATGTTTTTTAAGTATATCAGAAGCAGGAAGCCTGCTAAACAACCAGTGAGGCCCCTGGACGATCGAGATACAAAAGGAGTACTTAAAGATGATAAACATTGCAGAGAAACTAAATGAATTCTTTGCTTCAGTTTTCGTGGCTGAGGATGTTAGGGAGATTCCCAAACCTGAGCCGTCTTTTGTAGGTGACAAATCTGAGGAGGTTTGAATGAAGTGTCACTAGAGGAGGTTTTGGAATTAATTGAGAAACTTAAGAGTAACAAGTCACCGGGACCAGATGGCATTCACCCAAGAGTTCTGAAAAAACTCAAATGTGAAATTGTGGAACTATTAATTATGGTTTGTAACCTGGCCTTTAAATCAGCTTCTGTACCCAATGACTGGAAGATAGCTAATGTAACGCCAATATTTAAAAAGGGCTGTAGAGGTGATCCTGGCAATTACAGACCGGTAAATCTAACGTCTATACCAGGCAAATTAGTTGGAACAATAGTAAAGAATAAAATTGTCAGACACATAGAAGAACATAAATTATTGCGCAAAAGTCAACATGGTTTCTGTAAAGGGAGATCATGTCTTACTAATCTAGAAGAGGTCTTTGAGGGGGTCAACAAACATGTGGACAAGGGGGATCCAGTGGACATAGTGTGCTTAGATTTCCAGAAAGCTTTTGTCAAGGTCCCTCACCAAAGGCTCTTACGTAAATTAAGTTGTTATGGGATAAGAGGGAAGATCCTTTCATGGATTGAGAACTGGTTAAAAGACAGGGAACAAAGGGTAAATGGTAAATTTTCAGAACGTAGAGGGGTAACTAGTGGTGTTCCCCAAGGAACTCAATCCTATTCAACTTATTCATAAATGATCTGGAGAAAGGCGTAAACAGTGAGGTGGTAAAGTTTGCAGATGATACTAAACTGCTCAAGATAGTTAAGACCAAAGCAGACTGTGAAGAACTTCAAAAAGATCTCACAAAACTAAGTGATTGGGCAACAAAATGGCAAATGAAATTTAATGTGGATAAATGTAAAGTAATGCACATTGGAAAAAATAACCCCAACTATACATACAATATGGTGGGGGCTAATTTAGCTACAACTAATCAGGTGAAAGATCTTGGAGTCATTGTGGGTAGCTCTCCAAAGACGTCCACGTAGTGTGCAGCGGCAGTCAAAAAAGCAAACGGGATGTTAGGAATCATTAAAAAAGGGAGAGAGAATAAGATGGAGAATATCTTATTGCCCTTATATAAATCCATGGTACACCCACATCTTGAATACTGCGTACAGATGTGGTCCCCTCATCTCAAAGATATATGGCATTAGAAAAGGTTCAGAAAAGGGGCAACTAAAATGATTAGGGGTTTGGAACGGGTCCCATATGAGGAGAGATTAAAGAGGCTAGGACTTTTCAGCTTGGAAAACGGGAGACTAAGGGGGGATATGATAGCGGTATATAAAATCATGAGTGGTGTGGAGAAAGTAAATATGCAAAAGTTATTTACTTGTTCCCATAATATAAGAACTAGGGGCCACCAAATGAAATTAATGGGCAGCAGGTTTAAAATAAATAAAAGGAAGTTGTTCTTCGCTTGGCGCACAGTCAATCTGTGGAACTCCTTGCCTGAGGAGGTTGTGAGGGCTAGGACTATAACAGGGTTTAAAAGACAGCTGGATAAATTCATGGAGGTTAAGTCCATTAATGGCTATGAGCCAGGATAGGTAAGTAATGGTGTCCCTAGCCTCTGTTTGTCAGAGGGTGGAGATGGATGGCAGGAGAGAGATCACTTGATCATTACCTGTTAGGTTCACTCCCTCTGGGGCAACTGGTATTGGCCACTGTTGGTGGACAGGATACTGGGCTGAATGGACCTTTGGTCTGACCAGTATGGCCATTCTTATGTTCTTATGTGTGTATTCTCAGAGTAGTGTAATGTTGGCATCAGGTGTGCACTACTCATTTGTCCAGGATGATAATGAATTATTGTAAAATGCTGTGATGGAGGAGGAGGGAGGGTTTTTAATCCAAGCTGTATCTTCACCATAGTATCTGAGCACCAAGAAGTCTCAAGAAGTAAGAGGTGTTCAATAGTGTACAGTTGGGTACATTCGGGAAATGGGGTGGACACCGGGAAATGCACAGTCATCAACTGCTTAATCTGATTTACATATTCAATGTGTCTTACAGTTTCAGTGGAGAAATGTAAATAAACCATTCAGAGATCACAATTTTGCATTAACCTTGTCCTCCTTAGGTCTGACTAGTTTGCTGGGACTGGGCATTGCAGCTCCTAATTCTGCATTCCCACAGATGGTGACAACGTTTGGTTTAGCTGGAATAGTAGGGTACCACACGGTCTGGGGTGTGACCCCTGCTCTTCACTCTCCACTCATGTCCGTGACTAATGCCATCTCAGGTAGGTGACTGCCCTGCAGCTATTTGTGTTGTCTAGAGGAAATATTGGGTGCAGCTATGATATTTTATGAGCTTTTAGTAGCAGTTTAATCCTCTGTATTTAAGATGCCATGGAGCCAGTTTTGGTGCTATTCCAACTGAACCTTTTGCCATGAATAGCAAAGATAACAGACTTCATGTGTAGTTCTAACTACTGGTAGCTTTTTTCAAAGAGAATTAGTTACAAATCTGTACAGGCAAACATACTGCATATTTTTAAAAGCAATTAACCATATAACTGGGTTGTCTTTTGCTTGGGACATGGTAACCTCTTTCCTGCATACCACACCTCTCCCTTCCAATCTATCCAAAATCCTGCAACTAAAATCATCTTCGTCTCCTTCCCTTCTGGCAAGCTTGCTGCTCTCTGCTTCCCTCCCCTTCCACATCACATTCAAGTCTCTTAGTCCTCACCTTTCAGGTCCTAAACAATCTGTGATTACATCTCTGGTTTCACTTCTTCCTACTTCCTCTTTTACTCGCTTCTCTCCTCTTAAGCCTCTCTCCTTCTCCTGTTCTCATCTTCATGCCTTCTTCCATGTTACTCTTTTATACTTGGAGTGGCCATCTTTCATGTTCCTCCTCAAAACTCACTTCTGGAAAGTCTCCCACTAATGACCTCCATGAGGTTTATAACCCCCTCCTTGCCCTTAAAAAATTACACCAGCACTTGAGCTAGTCTGAGTCTGAACAGCTTTGTCTGCTTTTCCTGGACTGTAAGATCTTTCAAACGGGCCATCTCCTCTTAATGTTTATACAGCACCATACAGAGTTGCAATTACTGCCATTTTATTAATGAAATTAGGATTGACAGTAAACTGGCCATCACTTTGGAAATAACGGCTGTTCTCAGCCCTCATGAACAACAAAACAGGTCACGTTTGTGGCCTAATAACTCAGCCTTTCATTTATAGATGTACAGCCAGTGCTGCTGAAGTTAACATTTGATGTGTTATATTCCAAAAATATATTGGTCTGTTACCTGTTAGTAATGTGTTCTGTGGCACACTGGGATAGTTTTTGCAGTGAAATAAAATTATTGGCAATCTTAATTCAGAGGGATTAAACTACAGTAATGTGTACAGTGTTTGGCAAAACTATAATCAAGTGGTGTCTATTGATTCTTGAATCAGAGATCGCTGCTTGGTATATAATCACCTGTTTATATTCAATAACTTGTATCTTTTTCTAATAGGACTGACTGCAGTTGGTGGGTTGGCACTGATGGGAGGAAACTATTTCCCTGAAAGTACTCCTCAAGGTCTTGCTGTGCTTGCCGCTTTTGTGTCATCTGTCAACATTGCCGGTATGAGCATGTTAACTTTCTATGAACATGAATCAAAATGCACTGTGACCACAGTCCATTAATGCCTTCTACTTTTGTAGTGGTATAGATTTAAAGGACTCTAATTTATGGATTGGGATCACTTAAAAAGCAAACAAGCGATATGGTTGTTGACAGTTGCATTCTTGTGTGCCCCTTCTGTGATGTGACTTTCTGTTTGAGAAAGTCTTAGGACGCCAGTGGTCCTTTATAGTTTAATCACTTTAGTGATTGCATGGAATACATGTATTCCTCTGCATCTTGAGATGGTATTGTATTTGTCCATCTCCCCTCTTTCCAGTTCAAAATTGTGGCCAATCTACAAAAAGACTCATAATAAAAATAGGGAAAATAAGTCTTTCCACTATGTAACATGGAAGGTCACCTGACTCCTTTGAAGACTGTTCCTGGCTTGGACTGGGAGGGAAGGGAGCAAGCATAATCTCCCTTCTGATACCTCTGTTGGTAAAAGTTTTGACATGTAGTTAGGGTGTTGGTGGCATAAATAGAGGACAACCACTGCAGAATTTTCATTGGAAACTCCAGTGTGTGTCAGTGCATTTCTGTCCCACAGTAGGGAGGAGAAGTACGATACAGGCATGGATGATGAGTGGTGTGATCATCAATGAGCTATGCTGCTGAACAGGTCGACAATTGAGAGTAATGGCAGATGGGTAGGCCACCTTGCAAATCCGTGTGGTGTCCTACAGATCTTGGTATCTGTCTGTGGTTGCCAGCCCACCAACTCCTCCCTCCAATTGGATGAATTTCCTGTGTAGTCTAAAGAAAGTAGTTATATCTGACTTTAATCCTAGATACCTGTATACTGGCTGGTACACCAGATTCCAAGTTTTCCAAAGCCCTTACTCATGTCCCAGTGGTTACTAGGATTAACGACATTTTTTCCTAGTAGGTTGGCCAAGGCCTAGTTTCAGCTTTTTTTTTTTTTCTTTTGTACTTTGGCAAGGTGGCTTTCTGGTTACACAGAGAATGCTGGATATGTTCAAGCGTCCTACTGATCCCCCTGAATACAATTACCTGTACCTGCTCCCTGCTGGTGTCTTTGTAGGGGGATATGCAGCTGCTCTCCAGGGTGGCTATAATATTGAACAGGTAAGAAGATCCTTCATTTTCTGTCATTTGCTGATCCAGCTTTCAGCAGGTCTCTTTCCCATTTGGCAACTGGTCTTAAAGTACACAGTGTTCAAATCACTTTGATCAAGCAGGTTTTGAAATAAACCTACAAAAGGTACTGTATCCCGCTGTCCTTCATCTCCCACCCAACTCTTTCTCAAATTGCCTCTAGTTTTACCTCGTTATTTATACATGTGGTAAGATGACATGGGCAAGGGATCAGAACCGGGCAAGACAAGGTCAAATGACTTTTCTGACATTTTGCAGGTTTGTAAGTAACTTAAATGCCAAAACTATTGTAGCATTAACTTCTTTGTGGGAAAGGAAAAAATACACTCTGTCGGTCTTGTTCCCTTTCTCCCCCCACACACTGAATTGCTATTCTTTCAGCATTACTTTCTTCTCTGTGCTTTGCCATGCTTTCCACTTACTGGGAATGCTTCACTCTTCAGTTTACATTATGAATTCCCTCTCCCCTTTACCTGATGTCTGGGATATGGAGCTTGTCTGTACGTCAAGTACAGGCTTTTAGAGCAAGCATCCACTGAGTACTAGTGACATGTCATACTTTTCCGTTGATGGGCTTTGGAGGGCACAAACTATTAATGGCTTTTCATCCTCTGCTTATTTCTACACAGGAAGCCAAGTGTTAGCTAACTCCATGAGCTAGCTTCAAACCTGCAAATGAACCCCTAACATTGACTTTAGTGTTGCAAAGTTTCTAAATAACAACCTCCTTTAAAATATCTTTATATTTCTGAAATAGCAGCAGGGTTTTTCGCATTATGAACAAATCTCTTAAAAATGAATAGCAGAAATAAAGCTTAAATGCTATTGAAATGAGTGCTCTAGCAATACCTAAGAACGAAATAGAGAGCTAAGAGTTTTTTGAAAATTTAAAACAAAGGTAGGAGTTCTTTTACCTATGTCTTAAAACTTTACCCCACAACAAATGTGGTTTACAAGGGACATGTAGAGGGATGGGATTCTGAGCTAAGGCCAAGGCTACAAAGATTCAGCCCAGAAGGAATGATAAGAGATACGGTCTTAAAAATAATCCCATTTCTCACAACGTAGAATATCTTATTATAGTGCTGCTGGTTCAGATTCAGATCATACTAGTTAAGAAAATGGAAATAAATTACCTTTTATTTTTTGTGGAAGTAACAATCTAAACTAACTTTATCTCGGGGATTTGTAACACAGTATTTTACAAACACCAATTTTATGCTATTTAAATTATTATTTAAATGTATCCATGTAAGCTAAACTTTTTTCTTTTGTAAACAGGAAGCCAAATGTATCATAAGTAAACATCAACAATTGTTTCCATGCCCATTAGGACAGTTGAAGCAAAAATCCTCAAATTTGATTTAAATACAAGATTTTAAAATGACCACAATCACATTACAGCAACAAATTTGCACACCACAGGAAAATCTCTAACTCCCCCTCAGGAGCGTTGGTTAAGATCAAATCCACCTTTGTGAACCATCAGCACTAAAAATCTGTCTTTCACGTAATGATCAGAAAGATTTTAATGTATATATGTGTTTCCATTATTTTAAAGATGATCTATCTGGGCTCAGGCTTGTGTTGTGTTGGTGCTCTGGCTGGTCTGTCCACTCAAGGAACTGCTCGTCTGGGTAATGCTTTGGGTATGATAGGTGTTGCCGGAGGTTTGGCGGCTACTCTTGGAGGCCTTAAACCATCACCAGAATTGTTGGCTCAGATGTCAGGTGCAATGACCCTTGGTGGCACCATAGGTGAGTACAGCTCCATGTAAAAGTCAGTTTTATAACTTACAAGTGAAATTAATAGCTCATGGTTACATGCCCACTTTTGATATCTTTACTCTAACTTAGCGCCTATAGAGTGCTTTTATCCTTCTATCAAAGCACTTTACTCTGGTGGGATAAAAATTGTGATCCCCACTTATCAGATAAGGAGCTGCCTGCTTACAACAAAGTACACTTTACCCGCCCGCGTCCCCCTGCCATAATAATGGCTGGGATACCAGTCCTGCTGCAAACCTCAATACCAAGGTCATTAATGAAAATATTCAATGAGATCAAGTTCAAAGGCTGATCCTTGAGAAACTCCACTAGTAACCTTCCTGCAGCCCGATAATTTACCTTTCAGCACAACCATTGGTGTCATGTCTTTAGCCACCCACCTCACAATTATTGTACTAATCCCAATTTTCTCCATTTTAACTAATAATTTCCCATTTATTACTGTATAAATGCCTTGCTAAAGTCCAAATAGATTAAATTTACTACACTTCCCTTGTCTAAAAAAAACAGTTATCAAAGAAAGATATTGGGGTAGTCTGGCACAATCTACCTTTGTTAAACCTTGTTGCATTTTATCCCTTTTTCCAGTTACCATCAGGTCTTTAATTATTATTTCCTTCAAAATTTGTTCTGAAGGCTTGCATACTATTGAGGTCAGACTAATGGATCTGTAGTTGCCCAGCTCGCTCAGTAAGAAAATTAAGGAACAGAGAGACTAAGTGATTTGCCCAAGCTCACACGGCAGGTTAGTTACTGACTGAGAAACTGAAATCTGATCTCCTTAGTCTAGTCAGTTTTCCTCTCTTTTTGGACTATGCTGCCACATATAAAAGGAATACTGACTCCAGTGGAAGCTTCTCAGGTGGCTGTTGTCTAATACTAATAAATTTCTGACTTTTTGATTTCCTTATTCGTACAATGTCCCATAGGTACAAAATTACTGACATTCCTCTATTGAACAGAATACACAAGCTCATGATCACATAAAACAGTACCTTCTAATATTTTAATTCTTTGTCTCCAACTCTTGCCAGGTTTGACAATTGCTAAACGCATCCAGATTTCAGATTTACCTCAGCTAGTGGCTGCTTTCCATAGTTTGGTAGGTTTGGCTGCCGTGCTCACCTGTGTAGCAGAGTACATGATTGAGTATCCTCATTTCGCTACTGATCCAGCTGCAAACCTCACCAAGATTGTGGCGTATCTTGGCACATATATTGGTGGTGTGACTTTCAGTGGCTCCCTCATAGCTTACGGGAAACTACAAGGTGAGTGTTGTCCATATTGGCTAAAAGCAAATTTTAAAATTTATTTTGTTTTTGTCATTTTTCTTTGACTCTCACACTCATTCAATAAACTGTGTGTGTGTAGAGTTAAAAAAAATTCTGTTTACAGAAAATGTATCAGGTGAGTTAATATAGGCTTAACTTGAGGGGTTTTTTAAATGCTGCCTTGCACTTTTTAAATGTGTTGTGTAGTGCTTTATTTGTGGATGATCTGCGTTCAGTCTCCTTATGGACAGTATTTCTCATGTTAATTAACAAATAATGTAAACAATCCCCAGCCCACATTATCCAAAACTTAGTACTGCTTTGGATTTCTTTATTTAATGTACTGTACATGCTTACTGTCTGGACATAATTTTCTTTTACTGAAATTTATTAAAATTAAAAATACATTAATCATCTGGCCGAGTAGACAATTTAGGGTGAAATCATGGCCCTATTAAAGTCAATAGGGGTTCTGTCACTGACTTCCATGGGATTTCTCACTTAGAGTATAGATTTCTTTTACTAGATCAATTGACTTCTCAAATGTTACATGACCCTACTTTAAACAGTCAAATTCATTAAAGTAATCTTATTTAGATGCATTTCTGCCTACATACCAAATGAAATCTGTCTCTTCTTTTTACATTTATAAACATTCCTGTGATACATAGGATCTTTAAAGATTCACCAACACCTGATGATTAGTCCTTACCTGAAGTACTAATCCTTCATTTGACATAAGTTGATTGCTGTGGAAGTGATTGAGTGAACACTTCAGTGCATACGTACAAGAAATTGAAGACCATGTCCATACTAGGGCACCCACCAGTGCTAACCAATGTTCCCTCTAATTTTTGACAGGCCGTGTGCACAAAAAATTTCTTATGTGCAAATTTTTATGTGTGCGGTGTTTTGCTGTGTGCACGGGGTTTAGGATCTGTGTGCACGCGCACAGCTTAGAGGGAACAGTGGTGCTAACCCTGGTATAGCTTGTAGTAGCACTACTGGGAATTTTTAGCTGAAATTTCTCTGTATAAACAAGGCCTCACACAGAAGGTGGAAATAGAATATACAAATAAGGTGGTTTGCCCAGGCAATTTCTCTAGTAGAGTGCTTTAGGAGGAGGCAGCTTTTCCTTGCTACCTCAGGAGCTCAAATCCTGAGTTGCCTGCCCCAATCCACCACCTCCTCTCCCTTTTCACCTTCGTAGTGCCATTGATGGGACATCCTTGTTTCCATTACTGAACCAGAGATACCAGAATACTCTTCTTTGTTCCTAGCACTGGAAGACTGCCCATTTCTTGCCCTCCCCCAAGAATGGTCCTCCTTCTGAATAAACAGGCCTTGACCTGTGACAGGAGATGCTCATCGCCCGAGTTGCTCCTGTTTGCTGGGTGAGGTGCTGCAATTTTTCTTGGTTCTGGCACCCCTTGTGGGTTGTTGCCCTTGCTGGATGGGTCTCCAGTGTCTCAGCCCTCTGGTGAAGTCACAGAGTCAAACTTGGGGTAACAGAAGTTCAACACACAGTCTGCCCTTATTAGGGTCTTCAGCACTGTCTTGGGGCCCTTCAAATCTAGCCCCTTTTTTGGGCCTTAGGTAAAGAGTCCAACTGGAACTGTTGGTCTCCCCTCACCAGGGTCTTCACGACTGGGCCCCTTTAAGTCCTGCTCTTCACTTGGGCTTCTCAACTGAGTCTTGTCTCCTTGTCAGGGCTGCAGGTCCTTTTAACTGAGCCTCTTGTGTTCTGTCATTAAACATACAGCTAAGGGTAGCATAAAATCCCTCCTTTACCTGTAAGGGGTTAAGAAGCTCAAATAACCTGACTGGCACCTGACCTAAAGGACCAATAAGGGAAGAAGATACTTTCAGATCTGTGGGGGAAGGTTTTGTTTGTGCTCTCCTTGTTGTTCTCTCTCTCGGACAGAGAGGGACCAGGGCAGGAAAAAAAATCTCTTAAAACCCTACCTGAAATAAGCATCTAAGATTACAAAAATTGTAAGTAATAGCAAGTAAATGTGTTAGATTATCTTTTGTTTTAGCTTGTGAATTTTCCCTATGCTAAGAGGGACGTTTATTCCTGTTTTTGTAACTTTGAAGTTGAGCCTAGAGGGGAAACTCTGTGTTTTAAATCTTTTTATTACCCTGTAAAATTACCTTCCATCCTGATTTTACAGAGGTGCTGCTTTTCATAGAATATCAGGGTTGGAAGGGACCTCAGGAGATCATCTAGTCCAACCCCCTGCTCAGAGCAGGACCCCAATCCTTCATTTTTGCCCCAGATCCCTAAATGGCCCCATCAAGGATTGAACTCACAACCCTAGGTTTAGCAGGCCAATGCTCAAACCACTGAGCTATCTCTCCCCCACCTGTTATTATTTTCTTTATAATAAAGTTCTTCTTTTAAAAACCTGATTGATTTTAGTGTCCTAAAGATAAAGGACACTTTGTTAACCTGTTGGTTAGTATATATTGTCAACCCTCCCAAGGAAAGGGGGTGAAGGGGTTTGGGGGAATATTTTTGGGAAACAGGGACTCCAAGTGGCCCTTTTCCCTGGATGTTTGTCTAAATCACTTGGTGGTGGCAGCAATATCGTCCAAGGACAAAGAAAGGATTTGTGCCTTGGGGAAGTTTTAACCTAAGCTGGTAGAAATAAGTTTAGGGGGTCTTTCATGCGGGTCCCCACTTCTGTACTCCAGAGTTCAGAGTGGGGAGTGAACCCTGACAGGCTCTGATTGGCTGCTTCCCTGCAGCCTTTCTAGGTGTGGCGGACTCACCTTCATTGCTCCTTTCCTGGTGTGTGGTAGGACCACAAAGCCTTCAGTAGTCACAGAGCCATTTTTTGTTACTTTCTGATGAAATATATGTAACCCTTCTGCCCATCAGAGTTGGCAGCAACAAGGGCCGGGTTCAGTATCTAGGGATTTCATTCCAATCCAATAACACAATGCAAAACCGGCTCGAGCCCCCACCCAGTGACCTGGGACAAATATATACCACCCTCGCTGGGCGCCTCCAAGAGGCAATACTTCCCCTCTCGCAAGCACAGAGAAGCCTTTTAATAACAGAGAGAAACAATGTGGTATTATGTTGGGGAAACACCACCAACAGGATTCCTAACACAACCCATGAGCAAAAAACCCAAGCAAATTGGGGCGTGTCCTTTCCCTTTGGTTCTTGAGCCCAGCAACCCAGAATCACCCAAAGTCCCAAAAGTCTCTGTCCCTGGTCAGGGCAGCCCCAGAGTTCAAAAGTTTATCTGCAGAGTTTTACCTCCCAACCTGGGTGGAGATGTGGGGGGGGGGGGGGGGGGGGGAGGGAGGAGGGGGGGGGTGGTTAAGGGGCATCTTAACGTGGTCCAAAGCTGATTGCCCCTCCTCTCCATGGGGCTCCGCTCTGCCAGCCGCCCCCATGAGCTGCTCCAGGCATCCGACAAACTGCTCTGCTCTGCCAGCTGTCCCGCACACTGCTCTGCTGTATATCTTCAGCCTCCCCCACTACTTAACACAACACTCTGTGATTTCAGCTCTTAGTAAGTTTAGCTCTTTTGTGATTTCAGCTTGAAGTAGGGGAGCCTCAGTGCTGGTGCATCATTAGCCCAAAGTGAATTCAGCTCAGCAGCCTGTAACTAGATTCCTAATGGAATCTAAATTAGCTCTGATATTTCACAGTGGAGAGAGGAGGAAATGCAATTAGCATGTAAGGTCCTCACCAGGGGGCCCATACCACCAAGTATTAATACTTGTCCCCAGCCTCTCTCCGTTTACTGGGTTTTGGAACCCATGACCCTTGCCTAGTGAGTGCTGCTTAGTTGATGGTGAGTCCCTCCATCATAACAAAAGGCCAAGTACAGTTCACTGTCCTTGATTCATGTAATCAGGATAATAACAGCTTATTCCTGTCCCAATAACAGAGAAACTGGGGCTCCTACAGCAGCCAAAGTGACCATCTAGGTAGGGGGTGTGTGCCTGTGCAAATGAGATCAGCCCCTGAAGTTCTTTTCCACAACCCACCATGACTCACCATCAGAAGTCAGGGTAGAGCTCATCCTGATTCTGCTTACATATATATGAATGTAGAATCTGTACCTAAATGGGGATTGGCATTGTGTGGTACTTCTGGTCCTGCTATAGATAGCACAAGTAAGTCTTCATCTCAGAGCTAGAACTGTTTATGTAATGCATGTTCCTTTCTACCTTCACATTCTCTCTCTCTAATCCAATCCAACCTGCTTGTTTTTATCATGAGAAATTCAGGTCAGGTTTACCTTGGAATATTCTGTGGTGACTGGAGAACTTTAGAAATTAATAAACATCATAAGGCACTAAAAACTGGGCAACTGAGAGGGAGGGATTTTTATTCTGACAGTTTAAACTTTGTTTTTGTTAATACTTATATAATGCCAATGCTTAATTAACACTTCGGGGAAAGGATATATTTGTTCCTTCCTCCTGTTAAAGTCAAAATACTCATCTCTGAGGGTGCTACCTCCCTCCCACCGCCCAAAAAAAGAAGTCTCAAGCAAGAATAGATTTGATGTTCCTAGGAGTCCCACTTAACTTTGTCTGTCTAGCACATTGTTTCAACGAGTTCTCTAAAGCTCATAACATTTCCTTGGGTATTCATTATCTATGTCTCCTCCCTAGAGATGTTACGCACAATCCAACAATACATGCTTGCATTTTTAATACAATGAGCTCCTAAGATACTGAAACTTAGTTCAGTAAAGTTTGTCTAGGAAACTGCCATATCTGCCAGTTTCTGCCTTTAACTTTGAATTTCACTTTGTTTTTGGGTGTTTTACTTTCCTTTAATCTCTTGGGGGGGACAGGGGGAGTCAGCTGTCACTCATGCATTTTAGGTTTTAAATGTGATAATGTTTGATTCCAGGTGTCCTGAACTCTGCACCACTCCTTCTGCCAGGCCGGCACTTACTGAATGCAGGTTTGCTGGCCGCTAGCATTGGTGGAATGATTCCATATATGATTGATCCTAGTTATACTACAGGACTTACCTGTTTAGGTTCAGTGTCAGCACTCTCTGCTATTATGGTAAGTCAGTGTGTCGCACAATACACAAAGTGAACAGCAATTACTGACATATAGAATTTATTTTGTTGCAATATCTGTTTTGCTGCAATATATGCTGAATGCCCACATAGCAAGGGAGCCCAGGGGAATCAGCATGTACAGAATTGTCAGGTGTTTTTTTGCCACATACCAAAATTGTCCCATCAATCTGTTGTGATGCAGTGGTTATCATGCCATAAACCAGAGCTACTGTATCATGGACCCCTGTGGGCAGTGAAGCTAATCTGTAAGAAGTCAGGTAAGGTGTGGTTTATTATATAGCTTTACAAGATGTGTAACTTTTGTATCCCTTTAAAATGTAAAATATTACCTTTTTGCTGAAGTATGCTATATCATAAGCTACTTCCTACCACATATATTGGACACCTCTGCTGTGATGCCCTGGTAAAAACTGTGGTACTGGAGTGGAATGGGAGCTAGCGTGGGACTTTAAAGGATCTGAAATTAGGCCTTGGTTCAGCAAAGTACTTACACATATGTTTAGGTTTGCTGAATCTGGATCTTGGTGAGGAAAAAGCTAGTTTACTGTGCTGAATTATCCTTCTTGCCTTTGCTATTTTGGGCATTCAGCACCTTACAAATACCTTTTAGTTCACTTTAAAAATAAAATACAGTAGAATTGCAATTCACCTTTTTAACTCAAGTACTGTATCACGAATTAATGGAACTATTCACAAATAGGATAAAATAAAGACGATCAAGAGAGACCTGTTTAATGATGCCACAACATATTTGTAGAGCTTCTACAAGTCTCTTTTTTTTTTCTTGGTACATCAGCAGCACGGTTTCTCTTTGAATTGTAAACCTGTTGCTTTTAGGGATATAATCACTTATTTTTAATCAAGGTCAATGTTAACAAAAGACCTTATTTGTGAAGCTGTGTAATGTGTTTTTTCTGTCTAATCTTTGAAGGCAGAAATTATCAGAAATCCTATATGTTAATCTCTTTTACGTAGAACATACTTGAGTGTGTGGATCAAATCATTTTGGGATCTAATTTAACGCTTTTTAGTAAATATCTGCAGTAAAACTCACATCTCTGTTGCTTACAATTTGTAAGATTATGCTGAAATGTATATATATTTTTTTTCATCTTCAGGGTGTCACTTTAACAGCAGCTATAGGAGGTGCTGACATGCCTGTAGTTATTACTGTACTGAACAGTTATTCTGGATGGGCTCTGTGTGCTGAAGGCTTCCTGCTTAACAACAACTTGCTGACCATTGTTGGCGCTCTCATTGGTTCTTCTGGTGCCATCCTCTCTTACATCATGTGTGTGGTAAGAATTAAATAGAAATTGTGTTCATACTTGAAGTTGTATTGCAAAATAACTGGGGAGCCATGCTCAGAATCTGCACTGGGCAGGGAAGGGATGTGAGGCAAAACTGCTATGACCTGTTAATGCTGTTTAGAGACTGGTAAATTTCTTTATGGTCTTAATTCAAATTGTTGGATTGGACAGACTGAACCTTTTGTGAAAGTAGAAGAAGCAATTCAGAGATCAAACATGCCTGACTTTTCTGTAGTTCTGAAACACTTCTCCTTTATAAGGCCCCAATTCAACAACCCTTCCCTAAGCAGCGAAGTACTGAAGACTGTTTTTAATTCCCATTGACTCAGTGCTCAATTCAAAGTTAAGCAATCTCTTAAATGCTTTGCAGAACTGGAGCCTAGGAATCTGATACAAAATCCATTGAAATCAGGGAGAGTCATTCCATTGACTTCAGTGGGCTAAGGATCACACCATGAATACCTAAGTAGTCTGACTCCTCAGACTTGAACATCTTTGTAATCTTTATCCATTAGCAGTATAAACGAGGCTGAGACTTGTCTGTCTGTGTTCACAGGAAAACCTGTTTTCATGAGTGAACTCAGCTATGAACCTTTACAAAGCCTGTAATGTGTGTGGTTCAATCTGATGATGGCTTTACTTACCATTTGAGTTAATAATCTACAGTCCTAAGTGATGTTAGATTGGTTTGTTCAGAGTTTGATGAATATGAATCTCCACTGGGTGGCGGCAGATGCACATTAGTCTGTTACTGACAAATCTGGAATAATGTTAAGGGTTTAAGTTTATTAACCTGTCATGTGTAATCATATTTTAGTATTAGTAATGGACTGTGCTCCTGGAATGCTTCCACACTAGTCTTTTTTTCTTCTTTTCCTCCAGCTCCTTCTCGTTTTCTAAGCGGGATAGATAGCAGAAAACTGTGTCCTTACTGTGCAACAACTGCCATTTTTGTCTGTTCCCACTATATAATTTTCAGACCTTTGGTTTCTCCTCCAACTCTTGCCTTCTTTCATATCAATGTTGCCATCTGTTCCCCTCCTGATATTTCTCTGTTACTAGCTATGACTGTCTTCCATTACTCTGTTCCTGTTAAATTAGAGTTGGTATCGTGCAAAATGTCCTGTATAATTTAATGTGAACTTTTGTTTCAACTGTTGCTCAAGAAAGATAAGTAAAAAGGTATGGTATGCATGGCCTGATCAGGTCTGTACACAGGGAAGTTTGGAGAGTAGGGGCAATCATGTTATATTTGCAAACTTTGGAGAGCTTAGCTTTTAAGATGATACTCAGTGACTCTTGTGCTGTTTTAACCGAGTATAGATAAGTCAATCAGCATAACTGCAACTGAGTTACTGAAGTGCAATAAACACAATAATGTGGTGATATTTTTCAGCAGGTGCCAGTTTTCTACCTTCCCCTAAGTAATGGACTTTGTTCCATGTTATGAACTGCCTTCCAAAATGTCGCTTTAAATGCATTACTATAATCCATGGGACTGAACAGCTTTTATTCTTCAGCCGCTCTATAATGAAAAAGAAACTTTAGTCCCATGACCTGGTAGGCAAAGTCAGATTTAAGATGATATAAACTCTTATAATGCAAACATGACTCAAACTGTGCCAGTGAAACAACATTCTTCTCAATGTGACTTCCATCCAAAACAATATATTTATTGAAATTTATCTGTTGCAGATGAGGAGGTGTTTGTGGAAATGTCTTAGTGGTTGAAAGGTTCATTCTACTGGATTTTTAATAACTTTTTTTATGATTAAAACTAACTTAATCCCAAGAAACATTCCAGATCTCTTAAAGTTTTTATAAGACATTCATAGATGAATCTGCCTGACTTTCCCTATTGTGCCTTGGACAGGGTGAGTTAAGGACAAAGTTTTAACCTCCAAACCAAAAAAGAAAAACATCTTGCTGTTAGAGCCTTCTTGTTACTTGAATGGCTTCTTTTTCTTTACAACCTTAACACAGGCCTATTTTCTTGGAAAGTTTTTGCTTTGTTAGGAGAACCCCCATCCCCTTTGCTTTTGGTTTATACATATAGATGGACAGGCTGTTCAGCCGTTAACTAATATTTAAGCACTATGCAAATTGCCTGTCTGTGGAATACACGGTGAGGTTTAGACAGTAAGAAGACTTAACTATTCTGGTAATATCTTGGGGCACTGTCTCCTTTTCTGATTTCGTGGTGTTCTTGCACAGTGAGGTATCTCTTTCCTTTTAACTTCCCTTGTAAAGACCTTCCAAGTAAAGTACAAGTTTTTGGGGTTGGCCTGTGTATCTTTAGGGAGCTGCTGCTTCCCCCTCTCTCCCCCCTTCCCCCAAGCTTCAACAAGACTGAAGGTTGTTCTATATCCTGCAGGATCAGCCCCTGTGTCTTTAAGGCAATTGGGTTTTGTTGGGAGCATTCTCCTCTTTCCAGACCACATTACCTGGCAGTTAGCCACTACCGTGCAATTGCCAATAAATTCTATTTTTCTCTTCTCCCCTTGAAACAGGGGCGTATTAAATCATCATAGCATACATCCAAAATTGTGTACTACTTATAGGTCTCAGAATGGGTCTGATCCAATGCACATTTAAGTCAAGGGAGGGATTGCCATTGACTCCAGTGGGCTTTGGATCATGCCCAACATCTGTCCTCATGATATGTGAAGTGCTGTTACCACATCACCTTTGAACAAAGGCCTTCCACTTGTAACATCCTTGTCTCCCTTTCTTTGTTCTTCTGACAGTGTTTGAATTCTCCAGAGTGGCACATCTTCTAAGGCTGTAGCAGATTATGTTTAAACACTTAATTTGACACTGTACACTTTCTTGTGGGTTTTCCTCTCATTTGCATGTATGCATATTGAGATCTGTTCTTATTAAAAGATTTGGTCTGGGCTATAACCTGGCATGGTGCGCACACTCTTAACCTAAGAGCCAAGTTATTTGCGTTTTATTCCCCTTTAGAGTTTGTCAGACTGTAATTACAACAAATTTTGCCTATTTCCTGGTAGTACCTGAATATTTTGGGACCCTAGCTATTAAAAAGCATGCATCATAGTAGTTAGTGTCAGCTAGAGTGTTCTTGTTGTCAGTCCATGGAACTAAATTCTCAGGAGGAACAGCTTTTTCAGCTGAGAGCTCATGCTTTTAGAACTCTTTTTGGTGGTCCACCAGTGTCTGGTTTCGGTCCTCTACAGTTCCCTAATGCATTGTTAGAGTTAGTATTTGGTTAGCTTGGCTTGTGTATTTTGCTTTGTTCTATTTTATTTTTCAGCTTGAAGCTGTGGGGGCAGCGTATCAAGCTACCTATAAGGGCCATTTAATTGTCATACTATGGTTTAGAGATTCTATGGTTACAGGAAGAACTGGTCAAAAACAAGGAACATCTTTTGCAGAAATTTCATCATTCCCACCCCCAGAGCCCCTTTATTGTTGAAGTGTCCATTTTTGTTGTTGTTGTTGTTGAAATGTTTTAATTTCGGGTAAAAAAAAATTATTTTTTTTTTAAACCATAAGAGTATTTTCAGAAAAACACGATACAGAAGAAAGTTTGCTTCATAAAACTATCTTTCTGTTATCCTTAGATTTAGTGATCACCTTGTTTTTCAGGCCATGAATCGTTCCCTTGCTAATGTCATACTTGGTGGCTATGGTACCACTTCAACAGCTGGTGGGAAACCTATGGAAATTACTGGTACTCACACAGAAGTCAACTTGGACAATGCAGTTGAAATGATAAGGGAGGCCAATAGCATTATCATTACTCCAGGTAAGAGGCAGTGACAATGGATATTGTAAGATACTAGAGGGACGTAGTCAGGTTGTAAATCTTCATGATTCACAATCGTAAGAGGGGACAATGTGGTTTAGTGGTTAAGGTACTAAACTTGGAGTTGGTAATCTTTAGTTCTGTTCCCAACTTGGCCACTAGCCAACTGTGCAGCCTCCTTGAGCAAGTCACTTCAGTTTTGTGTGTCTTGGTGTCTCTTCCTACCATTTATCTAGTTTATTTAGTTCGTAAACTCTTAATGTCTGAAGCTGTCTCTTACTCTGTACAGCCAACACCTAGAACAACAGAGTTTAATCTTGGTTGCGGCTTTTAGGCACTATCATAATACAGCTAGTAGTAGTAATTAAATTTCTGTACCATGGATTATTAGAACTGGAAGATTTTGTGGTTCTTCTCCAGTAGCTCAAGGTTCTATTGTTTGGACTGCTGATAAATATCTAAATCCAACCACTGAGATAACACTTTACATAGGTTTTATAAAACCTTTTTTATGGCCAAAAAAATGTAGGTTTTGTATACTTCTGTAACAGAGTATCCTTTTAAAGAGAAGTTGGTCATTAATTATATTTCAAGATTTGTTTTCATTAAACCACATGATGCCAATGGCTGCATTGGACAGTATCTTACTATTAATTTATAAAACTCCACCAGCACTCTTACTATCCTTGTACGTATGCCTTTCAGGCAAATACACTGTTTCATAAGAGTTACCTTTGCTTCAAACAGGCACACAGATGTATTTTTTTGGTGTTTGGCATTTGTTGCTATCATTGGTACTTCCAGCACTATACTACTGGAAGAATGCTGCTTACAATTTATGCCCTTGAGCGTTTTAAGGGTGATGCATGTTGCTCCCATGCATTATTTCTGTACAAAGTTAATGAAAGTAAAAGAATTATATATCCCTAAAGGCTGCATCCCACCTGGATTTGCATTGTAGATATCCAAAATTTGGTGGAAGGTACGAGTTTGAAGGTATGACAGTAGCTTCTTCACCAGTTTTTGGCTATTTTTGATGGAAGCCTTCTGTTCCAGTACAACAAAACAGGATGTATGTTTCTGTAAAGCTGAAGTTTACCATTTGTAGATTAGTTGTCCAAACAGATGTATTGATATCACAAATGTAGTTCAGTCTAGAGAGCAAAAAGAAGAAGAAAAAATTAGGTTGTGCTGAAACCCTCATGAGTAGTTGTGATGTTTGAGTGCAGCTTTTTTATGGTTAGAGCTTCTGGTGTCCACAAAAAGTAAATGAAACAACTTTTCCTACTTCAAACTCGAGAAACAATTGTTTAAGTAAGGGGAATGTTTCTTTCAGGTTATGGGCTGTGTGCAGCGAAAGCTCAGTACCCCATCGCTGACCTGGTGAAGATGCTGAGAGAACAAGGCAAACATGTCAGGTAAGTACCATTGTGATACTTGTGAGGGGGCGTGAGTGTGTGTGTGTGTGTGTGTAGAGGGAGACATAACAAAGGATTTTTGATTGTATGAAAACGCCCTAGAAGTCTGTCTTTTTGCTGTCACCAATTATGCTTCTACTGATATCCGAGAACGAGCTAATTAGAGGAACGTTCTAGTCTTATCAACCTACCAGAGTATCAAACAGTCTAATAATTTCATGATACTGTTAAATCACACAAGTATTGGTGCCATTTATTGACTTCAGTGGAGTTGCATCCATTTATGCCAGCAGTTAATTTGGTGTTTGGGTACAGCAGTAACCATTTATCTTTTTAAGCTTAGTACTACTTTGTTTCGTCTTTCATGCTGGGCTCCATCCTTACAAGCAATGGCGACAACACTCTTTAACCATTTACTACTGTTGCTCAATATAAGTGCTCATGAAATCTTTGGAAAGTTGAATCTCTTTTTATATTCCCCTTCGCTTGGGAGTATCTCTCAAAGAACAGTCATTTGGTTTTCTAAAGACACAACACATGGAGGAGACTTCTGTGCAGGAACGTCTGCTTCACTGAAATATAGTACAGAGTCCTGTTCCCTAACTTTTGCTTCACTCATGCTTCCCTATAGCACAGTCACTGTCTTCTGAGGAGGTTTAAAGTAGGAGAGGATATGGCTCTCCTGGAACTCAGGAGTGGCAGGAAGGAAGGGAAGGGAGAGAGAAGGGGAAGGGACTGCTAGGAGAAATCAATCCAATACCAGATGGAAGGATGTTAAGGTACCTCCCCCTGAGGCAGCAATCTTCACACCATGAGTACGGGCTCTATTTTCCTCAGGAAACTTAACAGTGAAATCCAGAGTAACTGATTTATAGTAATGGAATCAATGCTTACAGTCTGAGGAGCCAATAAAACACACAGTAGTAGCCAGTAAAGACACACAAGGTGGGCAGCTCACCCTGAGTGGCTTTATTTACACTAAAAAGGGGGTAAAAAAGCTTGCATTTAAAATATTGGGTAAATCTCTCTCTCTCTCTCTCTCTCATATATGAAGGCTAATACATATAAAAAAATTCTACATTTCAACTTTTTCTCACAACCCACTAAATGTCGTCCGTCGTGTCTCTCCCTCCCTTCCCCCCCCCCCCCCCAAAAAAAAAACAAAAACAACCAAACAACATGTTATGAGTTAGCTAAGAATGCAGAGTACTTGATGGCAAATTCATTTTTAAATGCACAAGTGCTGGCAGGCTTTCAGACACTGGGGTCCTTCGGCAACTCTGGTGATGGGGTAGGAGAGGCATACAGAGCAGCAGGAGTGCTTGGAGATCTCTCAGGAGCCCCTTAGTCTATGTCTAACAGTGAAGTGGTATAGCCTGCTCTAAACTGTGGCAAAAGGTTTCCTTCTCAAGGACGTCTAATTCTGAGGAGGGCAGATCAGGCAGTCCCCTCTGTTAAGATTAGCTCTCTGGTCTAGCGTGTTCCTAAAAGTCCTCGCAGGGTCTTTCTGTTGTCAGTGGCAGAGACTAACTTGCAAAGGATACATTGAGCCTGAGCCTTCTAGTCCCTTTGCAGCTCACCATTGGACTCTCCCAAATGACAGTGCTGCATCATTTAGTATTTTACACCCCATGCCCTTGGGTGTAAAAGCACCTAGCTTCTGATTTATTTAGAACGTTCCTGGTGTCTGCCTAGCCCACAGTGGCTACTTTCTGAAGAGATGGGCTTTTGTTGCCATTGTAGCTCCAGTCATAAGAATTTGGAGGCCAGGTTTTTTTCCTGAAGTTACTGTTGCAAGTTGGACTATAGATTTTCACATCCATATTTACATCAACTCCTCTAGCTCTACAGATAAAGGCTGGAAATCAAAACAAGTGTTACTCTATTGGGGTAAATTCTATGGAGTGTATGTTACAGAAAGGGGAAGTAATTCACAATGAAGCTAACAAACATGAAAACTTTAGTCTTTTCCTCCTTCCTTCCTCATAAGACTTAGCTTTCCAGTGCTTTCAATACCTGCCATGTCTCCATCGCTAATTGTTTTGGAAACTATTTTTTAATTATGGTAATTTAATATCTTAAAAATTAGTCAAGTCTCAGTTGTCATATTGGAAAAAAAGATACTCTGACAGATGCTGGTTAACCAACTCATTCTCTAATTTCTGCGTGTTTATTTTAAGTACATGATGACTTTGCTTTGGAGTCAATGTTCTAGCAATTAGTGTGTTTTTTTTCTTCAATATTTTCCACATTCATCAAAATGATATTGATAGTACCTGGCAGTGTTTGTAGTATATAATTTGATGGATAAGAGTACCAGTTAGTAAAATTTGTTCATTAGCAATCACCCAAAATAATGCACTTCTGTGTAGCAGTTTAATCTGCATGTAGGAAAGCTGAATGAGGCCCCTGCTGTCTTTCTTTCCCATGGCAATTCTTTTCATCCCTTATTTTCTCACCACTAGTGGAAGCTGGTTGCATAGCCAAATTGTATTAAAGATACTGAAGGCCCAATAGGCATGTAACAAAAGAACCTCATTTTGGGTAATATGATGACAATATCCTGTTCTTTCTTTGATTTTTCCTTTTATGGCTTCTGTGTGGGCTAGCTTCCTTTTTCATAATGATATAAAGTATTATTGATTTCACCTTGTATGTCAGCTTTGTATGGGAGAAATATGAATGAAGCTTTGTGAAGTAACTGGATTATATTTAAAATGAGTCAATTTCAGGAAGAGATTGCTGCAGTGGTTACCTAGTATTTTAATGAAATAAATCTGTATTTACAGTTTGTGGTAATTTAGGCCTTTCATCACTTTGTGGAGCTCCCACAGTGTTCATTGAGTGCAGCTGCTGTCCCTCTGGTTTCAGTAGGTCTGAAGTGCCTCAGGACCCAAGCACGCCCAGCATCCAGATGCAGTGACACACATACACATCCGCTGTGGCTGAGTGCCAGCCTGGACATACGATTGTCATCAGTTTGTTATGCCCATGCTGTGCCAAGAAAAATTGCATTTGTCATATGGTCTTTTTTTGCTTCATGGCTCATGATTGATTCAGAGACACTGTTTCCTTAACTTTGCCTGTAGCCATAACACGCTCAGTGAAGAGCATAGATTATGTAACATGATGTATAACATTTTATGACTATTTCTTAAATTCAGAAATACAGGAGGGTTTGCAAACTTAAGTCTGCTTTAGTTATTAAAATGCATTGCTAACATCACCACTGACTTGAAATGCTCTTGCAGCAGATCGCATATTAAATCTATTAGTAGAATCATGTAAGAAAACTGCATGTTACCCACCTTCCTGCTGTCTTTTCTTTTCTTGTTATCGACTGGTAGAGCTACAAAAAGTGTCATAGACTGGAAGGTTCCCAGAATCCATTCCCAGAGGGAAGACGCTTGGTCTTCAAGCAGTTTTATTCTCTGTTACTGCCTTTGTAGTACTACAGAGCTGTCATTGAAGGCTCTCCATTTACCATATATCTTGAATGGTTCACTACAATGCATGTAAAGGTGTGATTCTGAATGATCTTAATGCACTTCAGAAATGGATCAAACTAATTCAGAATAAGGCATTCTTAATCTACAGCAAAAGCATCCACATAGGGAGTTAAACAGGAATAGCTAGTCCACTTTAGATTCATACCCTACCGTAATCTGAATTAAATTCAGTGTAGGCAAGCCCTAAACATCCATCCATAGAATTTTAATCTCTTAAATTATATATTTTATGGAGTGTTTAAAATAAAGAAATTCTCAAATACATAGCATATTGAACACCGTCCACAGACATTCTAGATTCACTATATTTTGGCCATGATATCAGTTGTGTGACTTTATAGCCATTCTTGTAGAATGTATGTATTTAAAATTTCTGCTCAAGGTGCAATAGTAACCAATTACAGTAGTTTAAGGAAGTTCCATGCAAGTGCTGAAGTATTCTAAGAAAGCCCACACACTTAATTTTAAATCTGTTGACTAATGCCACAGACATGTGGGTTCTTTACTTTTTAGCTGCCATAATCAGTGGAATATGCAGTTGTGAGAGAAAATCTAGATTACTTTCTGAATATTTTTCTCAAACTTCAGTCACTAGATGGCTGGTCTTGCCTAATTTTTATAGGTTAATATCTTGGAAGGACTTATGTGCCAGTGTCTCATGACCTCAGGACATAAGGCAAAGCCCCTATCTTCTTTCCTAGGCATTTGAAAATGGAGTAAATTTTAAGGTAGGTGGACTTGAGTTTTTAAATTTACTTTGGTTACAGGTGTTGGGATGTAGTCAAATTGTACTTTTGCATGTAGGATACTAGGTGTTGCATTTTCATTATGCTAAGGGTTTCTGGAGCATATGGAGGGATGCCATCTTTAACTTTTCTTTACATTTAAATAAATAAAACTAATTAGTTTGAATTCTTAAATTATTCTTTCAAATCAAATGAATCTTGCCTTAAAGAGTCATAGAGTTTAATACTAGAAGGGACCCCAGATCATGTATTCTGATTTCCTGTATATCACTGGCCACAAACACCAGCCAGAGCCCGCACATCAAACCCAACAACAGAAATTAGACCACAGTGTGGTCTCGTGTGGTCTGTAATACTGTTATGTGCCACAGGGAAAGAATAAGAGGGAACAAGTTGCATCAATGCCTGATACCCTTGCAATGCCCCGGAATTGCTTAGGTGAGATATAACCACAAAATCCTGGCAAATGACCCACGCCCCATGTTGCAGGGGGAGGTCTTAGTTTCCTAAAAGAAAAACTGGAAGTGTTTTCTTGACTGAAAGCTCTATTTTGTAAAAATGGACAGTTTAAAATCTTTTCCAATCAGGCCTTATGTTTTGCGTAACTCAGATTTTCATGAGCAATAAACAAGTGCTAGAGTATCTGCATGCCCTTTGTACTTTCAATTGTCATTCATGTTATCTCTCCATGAAACTGGAGTGTGTTTTTTAAGAGACTTGTCAGATGTGTATGTACTGGGAACAGAGAAGCTGCATGTGTGGAACAGAGGGCACAGAAAGTTAAAAGGGGAGAAATTGGGCTCTGTTGAGCAAGCTATCCTGTGTGTGTATAACTTCTACAAATGTTCAGAAATTAAAAAAATTTGTTGAGCAAGCTAAAATAGGCACGAAGCAGATGTAACTTACTTAGAGCACCCTATGTCTCATCAACTTTGGCATAGTTACAGAAATCCTATTTTTACATGGATGAAGTGCTCTGGGAGGAAAATTGCCGAACACTGACTCCTGTGTGTTGTGTTTAACGTTAATGCATAATGCATTCTTTTAGTGCAAACACCACAGAGTCACATGACAATGAAATTATCTTGAACCACTTCTGCAATGGGTTAAATATAAATAAGCTTATTCAGGATTGAGGAAAATAGTATTGTTTTCTTATCATCTGTTTTGAGTAAAAAGATTGACTACATTAACCGCAAATAGTAAATCCCACTCTAAAGTTCTTCAGTCCTCAGTAAGCATTAAAAATAGAATACTACTGCATCTGTAATAATATCCTCGGCAACTGAGTTTAAATTCAACACAGATAAAATTGCACAAATAATTAAAGCTATTTAATCAGTGCAGAAAACTGGTATCCCAGGATTCCTGACATACAGTCCGTTCAGCTGGCGGGGGGCGGGGGGGAGAGCGGTTAATGCATCAGCACTGGTAGTGTCTAGTTTTGTAGTTTGGGAAGGCTTTGTTTCTTCATGATAGGGTGTGTACTGTAGGGGAATGCTTAACATGTGACCGTCTAGATTTATTTATAGGGCTCACATGGCATTTTCAGATTTTACAGAATCTAAACTTTCATTTTTAAAAAGGAAAGTTTCTAGCCAATAGGGCTGCGAAGAAGACAGTCCAAATGTGAGCTGATCGTAACAGATTCAGTACGGTCTTCCTGTGTTGGCAGAGAGTCTGAAACAGTAATCCTTTATTCATGTCACTGAGGTGGTGAGACTGGGTGCGCATTGTACTGTAAATGCTAGGCCATCTCTACAAGTGGGTTTGACTTCTTCAGCCTAGTGTGCCCCCTCATCCCACTGCTTAATTTTACATATATGCAGAGAATATATAGACAAAGAACAGAAGACATCAGCATATGTAAACAATTCTACCAATCAATTTTCATGAATCCAAATGCTTCTGACTTGCCCACAGAAACTAGCTTTTTCTAAAAGAAACCCATATAAAGGGCTGGATTTCAAACCAGCTCCCCATTTTATTTTATCTTTTGATATAGTTTTGCTAAAATGTATTCATGTTTTTTTGTTTTTTCCTGGTAACTCATATGGGTACAAAGTTTGGGTACAAGGTTATGCCTCTGAAACTAGAGACTTACTTTGAAAATTGGGCCCAGAATTGTACCATCTGACTTATTTGAGGTCCAAAAAGAGAACCTGTGTTTTAGTACAGCACTGAGCCAACCCCTCCGATAAACTAGAGCATGGTCATGAATTTTAGTTCTTTGGGCTGAACTTGTTGTAGCCTACACATTTTGCCAGACACGTATAAGTTCAGCAGGAGGAGATGCAAACATTTGCAAAATAGAAGGTCCTTTAGTGTTCGACTGAAAAATAAGAAATTTTAAAAACATTTTCCTGCAATTTTTTTTTGAGAAAATCTGATGTTCTTGCAGCACTGATATTAAAGACTCTTGAAAAAGAGATACTTCTTAAGCAGTTAAAGATTATTAATAATTCTCCATCTTTTCAATTTTCAATTTCTTCCATAAAGTTTCTCTCCTGTTGTATTTTTAGATATTTCCAGAATGGAATGAACGAGTAGGAAAAAAAATGGGTTTATTTTAAAACTTGTTGTGGGAGAATACGTTTGGCAAATATTTTATACCCTTAAAAAAGCTTGTTGTTTTCAAGAACTGCTGTTGTAATGTGCAGTGAACAGGACATGTCACACCCATTGCACATGATGGTGGTGAAAACAAGAGGTTGAAATCCCCTCTGTTTATGATAAGTTGAGTGCAAATCTGTAACTATAAAAATAATTCTGCAAGGTTATACAGTGTTCAGATGGGACATTTTTAAAAGTGTCCTCTTTTTCTGGTGTTTCTAGTGTAATCTCTTCTATGTTTGTGAGGAACTTGGTCTGTATTGCTTCTTCTTTGTCTTGCCATGCTCACCTGAATGGCTGGTAGGAGGATCTTCCTTTTTGAGATGAGGGGATAATTTCACTATCTATCTGTGTAAATGTTGCCTGTATGAAATCTTTATCAACATGATCATGGTGAGTGTCTGTATACACCCACCCACCGACACACACACACACTCACTCACTCACTCACTCACACTCTCTCTCTCTCTCTCTTTATATATTTATATATATATATAATATAGAAAAAAAAAATCTGGTTTGACAATTTTGCATGAATTCTTTCCAAGGGGTACTGGCAAGCCACTGTCATATTTGGTCATCAAGACTCTCAGAAACAAACTCCCTTTGAGAGTCATTTAAATGTCTCCTGTCAAATAGATTTTATATAAACAGTTCATAAACCTCCCAAATGTGTAGTGTATGGTTTCTGGCAGTATTTGTCAAAACCTGTGACAGATGATGATCCATACCATAACTCCTCTCACCAACCAAAAATATTTTTGCCCCTTCTTTTTCTTCTTCCCCTTGCCTCTGCTGAGGGAAAGTCAAAGGTGAAACTTCATTCACTTGGCAACTTACGTGTTGGTTTGGGGATCAGCCCTGGAAACAAGGTTGTGTTGGAGTATTTAATAAAAACCTCAAGCATATTTTGTTTTTTTTATTTATAAGCCAGCTTTAATCAAAAAGAAGCTCAAATAATTTTATTAGAAATTAAAGAGAATTTTGTTGGGAAATCTTTGTTCCTTGCCAAAATAGTGATGATTTTCTAATATGTTTCAGAATAAGAGTTCTTCTAATGTACTAAAAATCATTGCATTTGGGAGCAGTTTGGAAGCAACTGTGCTGCTGCACATGGTTTACATTACTGAGTGGTTGATGTGAAACTTTAAGTTGTTAATATTTTGTCCTATTTGTTTTGCTGTCCCGTATCTGATTCTAGGTATTTTCCTCTGTGCCAGGATCCCAAATATTTGCCAGCTAAATATAATGTATTCTTTTTCCTTCCTGTGCAGCTCTTATATAAAACTGGCTTCCATTCCACTCTTGAAGCAAAGTTTAACAATACTTGCATCTTGTCACAGCATCTAATAGTGCTTAGTGGCGTGATCATTCAGTATGTCTGGTTTTGAACTTGGAGTTCAAATTACCTGATATTCAAGTTGCCTGAACTCGACCTTACTACTGGTAGTTGACCAGATTATTCTCATTCTAAATTTATATTTGTACAGCATTAAAATTACTAATCACTATACATCAGTGATTGTAATAACTGGCATGGTATCACACTTTTATCTGTGCCAAGCAAAATATTGTGTAAGATCATAGTCCAGCGTATATTAGAGGCAGTTGATAGTGTTCTCAGAAAAGAGCAAGCTGGTTTTCGGAAGGGGCGTGGATGCACAGACCAGATCTTCACTCTAAGAAACATAATAGTACAGTGCGTAGAATGGCAACAGCAACTCTACATAAATTTTATAGACTTTGAAAAGGCTTTTGATAGCATTCACAGGACTAGCCTATGGCGCATTCTGCGGGTATATGGAATTCATTTCCATATAATCAACATCATCAAAAGCTTCTATTTCAACTTTACATGAAGCGTTGATCACAGTAAGCTCAGTTCTGAATCAAAACAGGAGTACGTCAGGGGTGTGTTATGTCTGCAGTCCTCTTCAGTAGTGCCATTGACTGGGTAATGTGGCATACAACAGAAGACATGCCAAGAGGCATTAAATGGACACTCTTCTCATCCTCTCATCCCTGGACTTCGCAGATGATGTCGCTCTCCTATCGCATGCCCAACACCATATACAAGAAAAAACAACTTGACTCAGTGCATTCAGCCAGCAAATTGGACTGAAAATCATCCTCAGTAAGAGATATCATGACCCTTAATATTGTCTCACCATCACCAGTACGGATAGAGGATTATGTTCTCACCAGTGTAGAAACATTCACATACTTGGGCAGCACCATCAACCAGGACGATGGAACAAGCTGGGACATCCAGAACAAAATCAGTAAAGCCAGGAACATCTTCAGGAGCTTAAATACAGTCTGGAATCATCAACATACAAAACCAAAACCAAACTCAAGATTTATCAGAGCTGCATACTTTCAGCACTACTTTATAGTGCAGAATGCTGGGGAATGAGAAAGTATGACATGTCCAAATTGTCTTCATTCCACACAACCTGCCTTAGAAAAATACTCCTTATCTTTTTGGCTCAGAACAATCTCAAACCAAGATCTATTGACACAATGCAGCCAAGGGGATCTGAGCACCACCGTTGCCAGGAAGCGTTGGAGATGGATCGGTCACATGCTTTGGATGGAAACTGATTCCATCACCAGAGTAGCAATAAGATGGACACCTGAAGGCAACCGAAAACTAGGCCGCCCGAAAACAACATGGTGAAGAGCTGTGGAAGCCGAGCTGAAAAACATGGGGCACAGCTGGGGAAAGACTTGCCAGAAACAGACAGGAATGGAGGAGCTTCGTCACTGCCCTAAACGTCAGAGGCATAATAGGAACATGATGATGATGATACATCAGTGGTTCAAAAACTGTAGTTTGTGGACTTTTGGTGGTGTTTATGTGAACTGATTCCATCGTAATGATGAAACATGCACAGTTCTCCTGTCCTAGCAAATTTCAATTTGCTCAATCATCAGTCTTCAAGCAGAGCTTCTTTATATTTCTTTAAGAGCTCCTTTATCACACCTCTGATTCTTTGGTTTGATGTACAGGAACTGAAGTCACTTAATTATCTCTTTTTGGCATTTCTTTGTGTAAATTCAATCATGATCAAAATTGCTGACTCCAAAACTGGAGGATAGTTTGTCCAAAGGTATAGGACAACATAACCCACCTGCAAAGTGGCCTGGAGGAGAGACTAGAGAAGTTGGGGCTGCAGAAAAAGAGGTGATTTGGGTCTGATAAATGTAAATACCTGTACCTGTTGAGAAGAAATGCATTAAAATAGTGGGAGGAGTTACAGCTAAGTGGTCATACCCATGAGATTAAAGCAAGTTAGGACAAAATTCAGGAGATAGGTGCTAGTACTACTTTCATGATCTGATCACCATTGCTTCTTTGGAGAACATGTTGGCTTGTGATTAGTAATGTGGGAAGGAAATGACCATGAGAGAATCTTTTGTACGCTAATGGTCCTCAGTATGGAAATATTTGAGACTCTCTGCTATATTGGGCTCAAACGTAAGGGTAAAAGGCAGCCTTATAATTAAGACAGTTTTTCAGTTTTACAGAAACAAATCTCTCCATAGTATCTTTGGATTCATAAGCCGGGGAATATCAAGTAGGAGTAGGGAGGTGCTATTAACCTCTGTGTAGCTTTAGTGATGCAGGGAGGAACTGTTCTGTGGGGGTGCCGTCATTTAGATGAGATGAAAAAAACAGAGGTCCTGACCATTTGCCTTCACCAAAAATTCTATGGCTAAAACTCCATCTACTATTCATCCAGAGTAGTGGATATTATCTCTGGTGCCCTGGTTAAATTCCATTTTCGGAATAACCTTTTGGCTACCTAAACTTGCTCTGCGATGTCATTAGGATATATGGTAGAGACTTCATATTCTGGCCTGCATTATTTGTAGTTTTGCTGCACTACTAGATGTAAGGTACTGGAAAACTTTATATACCTATAACTGTATCCTCTGGTGTCACCTGAATATTTGTTGGAGGCAAGGGAAGAGGTGAACTCTTAAGTAAGGCTTTCTTAGGTAGAAAAAATTGCAATGCTAACTTTGTACCTTTTGTCAAAGTTTTGATATGGTAAAGTATTGAGTGGAGAAGAAAAGGAGAACTCTCAACATGTGCACTCTAAGAAAAAAAAATCAAGCAAAAACTAAATAATCATTAAGGAGAGAAGACTTCTGTTCCTACTGTAAAGACCTTAATTACTTGCATTTTTCTTTTAATGACTACCAGATGAAATGGTCATAATTCTGCCTGACAAAGTTCATTTGTAACAAAGTAGATCTAACTTGTCACCAATCTTATGTTTTTATAGTATCCTATTTTGTCTGAAAGTTACAGCATAATACATCAAGCAAAGTACAGATGACATTTTACTCTTGCCTTCCTCTCATTGGAATAAAGTTGTTAATAATGTCAGAGTCTGGGGATTAGAGGAATACATGCCATGAGATGGAGTGTCCTCTTTCATTCTAAGGAGTTTTCATGTTCTTTGAGAAGATGCAAAGAGCTACCTGCCAACTTCTTAAAAACAGATTTCTAATGCCCCATTTGAGTTCATTGCATGAAGTAAATAAAGTAGAGCACACAGCCTTCTCCCCCTCGCCCCAGTTTAATCTTCCATTTCATGAGAGTAATTTTATGGCAATTACTCTTGTTACCCTGATAAATTCAATGGTTCCCATCTTTCAGAAATTAAAATAATTTTATCCAGAAGCGGCTGAAGTCCTAGATAATTGGGACAAACTTCAATTTAAGGAAACTCTTGTGTTCCAGTCTGAATCCTTGAAAGGATATATTTTATTTGTAACCAACAGAGAGAGTAAAGTATTCTCTCTAACTTAGCCTTGAAGATTTTTCTGGAGAAAGTTGGGAGATACCTTTTGGTTGTGGAACACCCCACATCATCTTCCATTTTTCATGGGAGAGTTGTTGATTCTGGTCACACCCCTAACTATATGTGGCATTTGCAGCTCTTGATAACCTAAGGAGCCTTCCCAACATCTGTTTTGGGAGCCAAAGACAA
The DNA here is from genome assembly GCF_015237465.2 of Chelonia mydas. Taxonomy (NCBI): domain Eukaryota; kingdom Metazoa; phylum Chordata; order Testudines; family Cheloniidae; genus Chelonia; species Chelonia mydas. The sequence continues at coordinate 29,808,068 of NC_051245.2, forward strand.
ATATGCCGTTCATATGTTTTTAATTCTTCTAGTATTGTTTGGGAGGTACACACAAACATTTGGCATATATGTTTCACTTTGGCTGGTGAGAGAAGGATTTGTCAGCCAAAAGGGAGCAGGAAAAAGGCAATTATCTTTAAAATAGTTTTTAAAACCCCACCCTATTGAAGTAGAATATTACCTTGTGGAAACTTTACTTCACTCTTGCTGTGTTGTTCACCAGTGATGTATTTCCTGACACTTCCCATTCACTTATCTTGAAAGCCTCTGCCACTAGTTCCTCTGCTGCTGTAATTGGGAGTGCCTCTGTCATTCTCATTGCTGCAGGATCTCCAGAGGCAGCTTCCGTGTAGATCAGCATACTAAAAGGGCTTGTTCCATTAAATAAATGTTAAAATCTACTCAATTTCCAATTAAAATCTGTCAGAATTGGAAACTTTTTCTCTTGTCCTGGATGCATCAGTGGTTCTTTAACCTTATAAATGGCCATCTTGTCTCAGGGTAAGAGGCAAATTTAGGGGCTTTTCTTGCCTGTGGTTTCCAACACATGAATTTGGTTTTGGCACAGCTTTATGCTGAAGGATTTAATCTGTGGTCCTTGAGGCTGAAGGGTTGAGATATAAAATCCTAATCTAGTGGCTTTATGTGATTTCAAATATCTTCCTCTTCTATAGCTCCTTCCCACCCACTCTGTCTCCCCAAACTCCCAGGAAATACTGAAAAATACATGTGATTTGTCTTTGGAGATTTAATTTTTTTGTTAGTAATTCTGTATTTGGTATTAGCACATTTAGGAACTAGCATTCCAGCCCACACTTGGCCACATCCTTAAAGTATTAAATGAAACAAGATATATCTGCTAATGGGTATGTTCTTTTTTTTGTTTGTTTGTTTGTTTTGTTGCTAGGTTTGGTATTCACCCTGTGGCTGGTCGGATGCCTGGTCAGCTGAATGTGCTCCTAGCAGAGGCAGGTGTGCCATATGATATTGTGCTGGAAATGGATGAGATCAATGAAGATTTCCCAGGTTAGAGAGAGTGATAACTTGAAAACTATGTTATTTGCTAGTATATTAAACTTGCAGTGGTTATTTTTTGTTTATTTTTCAAATGAAAATAGAGGCAGATATAATATACTGTGTGTGTTCGTTTGTCCGCACACGTGTATAACAATAGGCAACTTCAACGGTAAGCATTGTTTCCAGCTCTGCTTAATGCTTTGTATTAGAAGACTCTCTTATTGTGTGCTTTATAAATTTACCAACTTTTAACCATTCAGGCTGAATCTTTTGGAAAGTTTCAGCAAAACCAGTTCAGCTGTTTGTGAACATTGTTAGAGAAAAGTGTTTTGCCAAGGATTAAAACATTCTTACAGATGCTTCATTAACAAGTTTTAACCCTTCATGTTCTGGAGCAGAGACTTGAAATGGGGCAGAGGGGTTACCTTGGAGTCAGAACGGTGCCTCTTATTGTCCTCATGAATGTTCACCCAAATTTGGCCAAGGAATAAGCCTCTGAAAATTGCCATGGCACATGTTCAGTAGAGGTTTGCTAGAGGCTGGCAACTAAATTCTGCAAAGTTCCATTTGCACTAAGCATGCTCCAACTCAAGGCTGCAGGGGTTGAGCAGGACTTTCCCTTGGCTATGGCACCGAGTACGAGACCTGAGGGCAGCGTTCCCCCCCGGCCCCTTTCTGTATTCTCACTGCTTCCCCTGCTGATGCTGAGGGAGCATGGACGAGAAGGAAGACTCATGCTGACTCAAAGGTAGAGGATTAAGGAGCAGAGAGGAGATGTAGACAGGCTAAGGATGGGAAGGAACAGGAACAAGAATAGAGGGGAACAGAAACAGATTGGGATGGGTAGGAATACAGGTGGGTGGGTGGGGAACAGAAATAGTGTGGGGAACATAAGAGCAGGGGGAACAGGCTGGAAGGGATATGCTAAGAGATTGGCTGGGAATGGGCAAAAAGGTCTCTAACCACTAGAGAACACTCCTCTCCAGAACCTGAAATTCAGCACAGGATTTCTGATCTATACATTACTTTGCTGTGAAACCAATGGTATGTGGTGTGTCTCATCTCCCTGTAGTGGCTGGTCAACAAGAGATAATGGTACTAGATACTGTCCAGTTTGGCCAATGTATCTATTCAGGGGACACCATCATAGGGCCTAATCACATCAGCCACACTATCAGAGGCTCGTTCACCTGAGCATCTACCAGTGTGATATATGCCATCGTGTGCCAGCAATGCCCCTCTGCTATGTACATTGGCCAAACTGGACAGTCTCTACGTAAAAGAATAAATGGACACAAATCAGACGTCAAGAATTATAACATTCAAAAACCAGTCAGAGAACACTTCAGTCTCTTTGGTCACTCGATTACAGACCCAAAAGTGGCAATTCTTCAACAAAAAAACTTCAAAAACAGACTCCAACGAGAGACTGCTGAAGTGGAATTAATTTGCAAACTGGATACAATTAACTTAGGCTTGAATAAAGACTGGGAGTGGATGTGTCATTACAAAAAGTAAAACTATTTCCCCTTGTTTATTTCCCCTGCTACTGTCCTTGTAAACTGTTGGAAATGGCCCACCTTGATTATCACTACAAAAGGTTCCCCCTCCACCCCCGGCTCTCCTGCTGGTAATAGCTCACCTTTCCTGATCACTCTTGTTACAGTTTGTATGGTAACATCCATTGTTTCATGTTCTCTGTGTATATAAAATCTCCCCACTATATTTTCCACTGTATGCATCCGATGAAGTGAGCTGTAGCTCACGAAAGCTTATGCTCTAATAAATCTTAGTCCCTAAGAGTATGTCTACACTATGAAATTAGGTTGAATTTTTTAGAAGTCGGTTTTGTAGAAAGCGGTTTTATACAGTTGATTGTGTGTGTCCCCACACAAATGCTCTAAGTGCATGTAGTCGGCAGAGTGTGTCCACAGTACCGAGGCAACCGTCGACTTCCGGAGCATTGCACTGTGGGTAGCTATCCCACAGTTTCCACCACCCATTTGAATATTGGGTAGAAATCCCAGTGCCTGATGGGGCTAAAACATTGTTGCTGGTGGTTCTGTGTACATATCGTCAGGCCCCCCTTCTCTCCCTCCTTCCGTGAAAGCAAGGGTAGACAATCATTTTGAGCCTTTTTTTCTTGAGTTACCTATGCAGACGCCATACCACGGCAAGCATGGAGCCCGCTCAGCTAACTGTCACCGTATGTCTCCTGGGTGCTGGCAGACACGGTACTGCATTGCTACACAGCAGCAGTTTATTGCCTTTTGGCAGCAGACAGTGCAGTATGACTGGTAGCCATCGTCGACGTAGTCCTGGGTGCTCTTTTAACCAACCTCGATGAGGTCAGGGGCGCCTGGGCAAACATGGGAGTGACTCAGCCAGGTCATTTCCCTTTTAAGTTTTGTCTCATGGCGATTGAGTTCTACCGGCAGCGCACTATCTTTTAATCAGCAGCCAGCAAAAGATGATGGCCAGCAGTCATACTGCACCGTCTTCTGCTGAGCACCCAGGAGATGACAATGGCTAGCGGTCGTACTGCACAGTCTGCTGCCAGCAAGATGTATAAAGATAGAAGAAGTGGCTCAAAACAAGAAATAGACCAGATTTGTTTTGTATTCATTTTCTCCTCCCTCCCTCCGTGAAATCAACGGCCTGCTAAACCCAGTTTTGAGTTCTGTCCTTGAGGGGGCCATTCAGTTTCTCGCAAAGCCACCCCCTTTGTTGATTTTAATTCCCTGTAAGCCATGTTGTCAGTCGCCCCTCCTTCCATCAGAGCAACAGCAGACAATTGTTCCGCGCCTTTTTTCTGTGCAGACGCCATACCACGGCAAGCATGGAGCCCGCTCAGATCACTTTGGCAATTAGGAGCACATTAAACACCACACGCATTATCCAGCAGTATATGCAGCACCAGAACCTGACAAAGCAAAACCAGGCGAGTAGGCAACGTCAGCGTGGTGATGAGGACATGGACACAGACTTCTCTCAAAGCACGGGCCCTGGCAATGTGGGCATCATGGTGCTAATGGGGCAGGTTCATGCGGTGGAACGCCGATTCTGGGCTCGGGAAACAAGCGCAGACTGGTGGGACCACATAGTATTGCAGGTCTGGGACGATTCCCAGTGGCTGCGAAACTTTCCATGCGTAAGGGCACTTTCGTGGAACTTTGTGCTTTCCCCTACCCTGAAGCGCATGAATACCAAGATGAGAGAAGCCCTCACAGTTGAGAAGCGAATGGCAATAGCCCTGTGGAAGCTTGCAATGCCAGACAGCTACCGTTCAGTCGGGAATCAATTTGGACTGGTCAAATCTAGTGTGGGGGCTGCTGTAATGCAAGTAGCCAACGCAGTCAAAGATCTGCTGATATCAAGGGTAATGACCCTGGGAAATGTGCAGGTCATAGTGGATGGCTTTGCTGCAATGGGATTCCCTAACTGTGGTGGGGCCATAGACGGAACCCATATCCCTATCTTGGCACCAGAGTGCCAAGCCGGAAAGTACATAAACCGCAAGGGGTACTTTTCAATAGTGCTGCAAGCACTGGTGGACCACAAGGGACGTTTCACCAACATCAACGTGGGATGGCCAGGAAAGGTACATGACGCTCGCATCTTCAGGAACTCTGGTCTGTTTCAAAAGCTGCAAGAAACTACTTTCTTCCCAGACCAGAAAATAACCGTTGGGGATGTTGAAATGCCTATAGTTATCCTTGGGGACCCAGCCTACCTCTTAATGCCATGGCTCATGAAGCCGTACACAGGCAGCCTGGACAGTAGTCAGGAGCTGTTCAACTACAGGCTGAGCAAGTGCAGAATGGTGGTAGAATGTGCATTTGGACGTTTAAAGGCGCGCTGGCGCAGTTTACTGACTCAGACCTCAGCGAAACCAATATTCCTGATGTTATTACTGCTTGCTGTGCGCTCCACAATATCTGTGAGAGTAAGGGGGAGATGTTTATGGCGGGGTGGGAGGTTGAAGCAAATCGCCTGGCTGCTGGTTACACGCAGCCAGACACTAGGGCAGTTAGAAGAGCACAAGAGGGCGCGGTGCGCATCAGAGAAGCTTTGAAAACCAGTTTCATGACTGGCCAGGCTACGGTGTGAAAGTTCTGTTTGTTTCTTCTTGATGAAACCCCCCACCCCTTGGTTCACTCTACTTCCCTGTAAGCTAATCACCCTCCCCTCCTCCCTTTGATCACCGCTTGCAGAGGCAATAAAGTCATTGTTGCTTCACATTCATGCATTCTTTATTCATTCATCACACAAATAGGGGGATAACTACCAAGGTAGCCCAGGAGGGGTGGTGGAGGAGAGAAGCACCAGGAGGGGTGGTGGAGGAGGGAAGGACAAGGCCACACAGCACTTTAAAAGTTCAAAACTTATTGAATGCCAGCCTTCTGTTGCTTGGGCAATCCTGGGGTGTGGAGTGGCTGGGTGGCCGGAGGCCCCACCACTGTGTTCTTGGGCATCTGGGTGAGGAGGCTATGGAACTTGGGGAGGAGGGCGGTTGGTTCCATAGGGCCTGTAGCGGCAGTCTGTGCTCCTGCTGCCTTTCCTGCAGCTCAACCATACGCTGGAGCATATTAGTTTGATCCTCCAGCAGCCTCAGCATTGAATCCTGCCTCCTCTCATCATGCTGCCACCACCTTTCAGCTTCAGCCCTCTCTTCAGCCCGCCAACTCTCCTCCTGGTCATTTTGTGCTTTCCTGCACTCTGACATTGTCTGCCTCCACGCATTCGTCTGTTCTCTGTCAGTGTGGGAGGACAGCATGAGCTCAGAGAACATTTTATCACGAGTGTGTTTTTTTTCGCCTTCTAATCTTCACTAGCCTCTGGGAACAAGAAGATCCTGTGATCCTTGAAACACATGCAGCTGGTGGAGGAAAAAAAAGGGACAGTGGTATTTAAAAAAAGACACATTTTATAAAACAATGGGTGCACTCTTTCAAGGTAAACCTTGCTGTTAACATTACATACACAGCACATGTGCTTTCGTTCCAAGGTCGCATTTTGCCTCCCTCCACCACGTGGCTAGCCCGTCCCTCCTCCCCGTGGCTAACAGCGGGGAACATTTCTGTTCAGCCACAGGCAAACAGCCCAGCAGGAACGGGCACCTCTGAATGTCCCCTTAAGAAAAGCATCCTATTTCAACCAGATGACCATGAATGATATCACTCTCCTGAGGATAACACAGAGAGATAAAGAACAGATGTTGTTTGAATGCCAGCAAACATACACTGCAATGCTTTGTTCTACAATGATTCCCGAATACGTGCTACTGCCCTGGAGTGGTAAAGTGTCCTACCATGGTGGATGGAATAAGGCTGCCCTCCCCAGAAACCTTTTGCAAAGGCTTTGGGAGTACATCCAGGAGAGCTGCGAATACCAGGGCAAATTAATCATTAAACATGCTTGCTTTTAAACCATGTATAGTATTTTAAAAGGTACACTCACCAGAGGTTCCTTCTCCGCCTGGCAGATCCGGGAGGCAGCCTTGGGTGGGTTCGGGGGGTACTGGTTTCAGGTCCAGGATGAGAAACAGTTCCTGGCTGTCGGGAAAACTGGTTTCTCCGCTTGCTTGCTGTGAGCTATCTACAACCTCATCATCTTCCTCGTCCCCAAAACCTGCTTCTGTGTTGCCTCCATGTCCATTGAAGGAGTCAAACAACACAGCTGGGGTAGTGGTGGCTGAACCCCCTAAAATGGCATGCAGCTCATCACAGAAGCGGCATGTTTTGGGCTCTGACCCGGAGCGGCCGTTCACCTCTCTGGTTTTCTGGTAGGCTTGCCTCAGCTCCTTAAGTTTCACGTGGCACTGCTTCAGGTCCCTGTTATGGCCTCTGTCCTTCATGCCCTGGGAAATTTTTGACAAATGTTTTGGCCTTTCGAAAAGTGGAACGTAGTTCTGATAGCACGGATTCCTCTCCCCATACAGCGATCAGATCCCATACCTCCCGTTTGGTCCATGCTGGAGCTCTTTTGCGATTCTGGGACTCCATCATGGTCACCTCTGCTGATGAGCTCTGCACTCACCTGCAGCTTGCCATGCTGGCCAAACAGAAAATTGAAATTCAAAAGTTTGCGGGCCTTTACCTGGCCAGTGCATCTGAATTGAGAGCGCTGTCCATAGTGGTCACAGTGGAGCACTCTGGGATAGTTCACTGAGGCCAATACCGTCTAATTGTGTCCACAGTACCCCAAATTCGACTCAGCAAGGCCGATTTCAGCGCTAATCCCGTTGAGGGGGTGGAGTAAGGAAATCAATTTTAAGAGCCCTTTAAGTTGGAAAAAAAGGGCTTTGTCGTGTGGACGGGTGCAGGGTTAAATCGATTTAATGCTGCTAAATTCGACCTCAACTCCTAGTGTAGACCAGGGCTAAGGTGCCACAAGTACTCCTTTTCTTTTTATGGATACAGACTAACACTGCTGCTACTCTGAAACCTGTATTTAAGTTGTAAGCTGTTCAGGGTAGGGACTCTTCCAATGAGTTTGGGGCTCCATTGTGTGAGGCACTGTACACTCTCTGTTGGCACTGTAGGTGCTATCATAATGCAAATCAATATTCATAGTAACTTCTGTATTGTGGTTCCTGATTTTTCAAGTTCTGTTTTTTCCTTTTTATTTTTTTAATGCAGAAACTGACCTGGTCCTTGTTATTGGTGCTAATGATACAGTTAATTCAGCAGCTCAAGAGGATCCTAACTCGATCATTGCTGGAATGCCAGTTCTAGAAGTTTGGAAATCAAAACAGGTAAGGCGAACAAATAAAACATAGTAGCAACCTCATTTATCCACCTTTTTTAAAACAGCTTTTGTTTGGAGATGCTAATAGGATTATCCTACTTTTTCTGTTTGCATACGAAGTTTCCCCATCATGTACTGCACTGTGCACAACAGAATATTCTGTGCTTCAGAAGTGCACTGCAGAGCATTAGTAATGTTGTAATACAATCATATTGCTGTGCTCTGATCCAGTGAAGCTAATGATGGCTACAACTGATGAGGCTAAAGAGTAGAATTAGGTTGGCAAGTATATTTGGCACTGTTGGCCTGGGGAAGGGTGGAGTGGACAGACAGCCATGTAGTTTCCTTATTAGCTGTCATTCCTCAGATAGTGAAACTAATAAAGCAGCCAAAGGAGTTAGTCTGATTTGAAAAATGATCTAGCATGTAGAAAATTCTTAAATGTAACTCTGTTTCTTATCTACACCTCACCCCAACAGTATCTGTATCGGTGCAGCAGTACAAATGTTATCAATTATTCCTTGTCACTAGTGTGAATTCTCAGTATTCAGATTTGCCATCCTGAAACACTCAAGTGCTCAGAGTGATGGGGTTATTATTAGTGTTCTCTCAATAGCCCTTTATCATGATTGGAGGAATACACATAAGCATGTTTTATCCATGCAGAATGCCTTGTTATGGCCTCATTTCACATTATGCTCCAGTAACTTCCCTACCTCCAAGTGCACTGATTAATTTCCTTAATTGGCTCTAGCATTAATTATCCCAAACTTATTTGTTTCTTCTAAACAGTTTCTCCAGAACCGACAACCCATTATTTCACAACGGGTTATCTTGGAAAATAGTTACCAAGAATGTGATCTTATCAACTATTGGTGCAGGACCTTCCCACAAATATTTCTTTTGGTTGTTGTTACCGAGAGGCTGGGTTCTAATAGAAAGCAGTTGCTTTATTTGTATAATATTCTTGAGTGCCAAAGTCTTGCTTTGGTTCCTTTGTGATACATAAGGTGTAAAAATAATGTAGATCTATCCTACATCAGATGAAAAGATTGTGGCGAACAAGAGACTTCACTGAAGGTTGGAAAAACCTGTGCTCCTGAAGCTGGCATAGTCTTAAATTGCTCAACTTCTTGAGGATGAAAATCTGTTAAGCTGTAGTGACTAAGAAGGCATTTTGTAGTGACTAAGAAGGCATTTTGCCAAGCTATGCCTGCTTCTTGGAGCTCCACAGCCTGAAACAGTTAACTGTGGATTAGAACTAAGCACCTTTGAGAGCACAGAAGACTCTTGAGGAGAATTGAATCAACTCAATATTACAGCCAACAATGGACTTTAGGTAACTCACATTTAAAAGATGATCATTCACTTTATCCACTTCCCAGTCATTGCAATCAAACATTAGGGAGTGATGTCAGGGGATTCTTTAATCATGCTTTAAGGGCCTTCCTGACATCTTTCTGTAGTCAGCTTTTTCTGCCCAGTTAATTAAATGTGTTCTTTCCTGCACAGTAAACTTTAAATGCAGTGGTCAAGAGTAGAGTTTCCATAGGTAACTGCTTGTGTGTGCAATAAGACTTTTTAACTGGATCATTATTACCCAGTCTCAAGTGCTGTGGATCTGAGATGCTACATGCGCTTGCAATTAAGGCGTCACATCCTGCATTTTGTTACATCCATTTTCATTGTATTTTTAACTTCTTTAGTATTTTGTATAGCGTCCAGTGTACCCTTGGGAGTGTTTTAGTATAATAATTCTTCACGCTCCTAGTCGTCGTCAGGGTAAGTCTAGACTGCAGCTCTGCGTGAGACTCCCAGCCTGGGTAGACTGACTTGTGCTAGCTTCATGTGAGCTAACATCCTAAAACTAGCAGTGTGGACCCAGCAGAGGCTTGGGCTAGCTAGTCATGCTCAGACCCAGAGCCTGAGCTGCCACCCAAGTCACAACATTCATATTGCTATTCTTAGCATGCTAGCTCGAGCCGAGCTGGGATAAGTCTGTCTACCCAGGCTGGGAGGCGCTCTCTCCCAGCTGTAGTGTAGTCATACCCTCAGTGGCTGGAGAGCATTGGGTTAGGGCTTGTGTGTGCCAGTACAGTCCCTAGTCAGCCGTTGGTCTTGCTTTTGATTAAAGCAAGCCATTCCTTCCCTGGGTCTAGGAACACACCTTACCTATGCCGGGGGTGAGGTGGAGACTGAGAATCAAACCTATGTTTCCTGCATGGGAATGTGAAACATTACTTGGAGGCCACCTGTCTACCCTGTTCATGTGACAGAGTGACATTGACCTGCAAGTAGTATATTCTGTATATTGGCACCCATAAAGTCATCTATTGCAGGACATAATATCAAATCACTTATTTTTTTATTTTGTGTATTGAGATTATTTTCAAATCTCCGGCACTGAGGGAGAAGGTTGATATGTGCTATGTCAAATATAAACTCTTCCCTTTGCAGATCATTGTTATGAAGAGATCTTTGGGTGTCGGTTACGCAGCTGTGGACAATCCAATCTTTTACAAACCCAACACCGCTATGCTTTTAGGAGATGCCAAGAAGACCTGTGATGCCCTGCAGGCCAAAGTCAGAGAATCCTACCAGATGTAAATACTGATAATCACTTATCAAAGTTAATATTTGGCCAGTATGAAAAACAAAAAGACCATTATTTTGTACATCAGAATGTAAGGCAAAGTTATGAGAAAAAAACACGAGTGCATAAATTGGCTTATATAATTTTGACATCTGAAAAAAATCAATACTACGTTAAGTGTCTAGAAAAACCTGAATTGTGTTTCTGTTGTGGGTTTTATGGATGCTATGAATCAGGAACACTTCAGCAGAATGAGTTCATCGTTAGATGAATCCAGTTGGGCTGAATTTTTTTCCTCTCCCCTAGTAGTCACCTAGGTAATATAAATTGAAATGTAGGATTTCATGGACCTGTTTCATTAGCTTCCAAGTATGACATGATATAAACATATGCACCTAAAGTGCTGAAATATTTTTCAGCAAATGCAACTAATTCAAATCTTTATCCCCTCCTACAGTTGTTGCCATTTCAACTGTTCTGAGAAAACAATGGCCCCAATCCCGCAATCAATTCTGTTTGGGCACCAGCAGTTGCCTACACTAACCTGATTGCAAAATCTTGGCCACTGCAGGATATTTCAATTTCGGTTCACTTTTGACTTTTAATTATATTTTGCTACTTTCAAATGCATTTTGATGCATTCTTAATCAACATTTTTGTAATGCTGGAAAAAGGCACTTTCTTAACATATTTAAGATGCTGGAGAAAATGCAAATCAAGAGTTTCTTTATTACCATTTTTTAAAATTAATCAGCTATCATTTGGGGACTGTAAAAGCATACCAATCTTACAATCAATGTTTTCAATATTTGACTTTCCCTTAATCTAATTAAGTGCACTATTTAAATTTTCATAATAAGTACGGCTAAGCGGTAAATCAGTTTATGGCATATAGTGCTAATTTATTTTTATTATGTTAAGAGTACTTGAATGGAACTCAAATATTTGCCTAATAAAATGAATTCATCATGTTTGCACAATGATGTAGCAGTTGTCCTCAGTGACAAAAGCTAAATACAAATAGTTATATTTGTGTTAGAAAGCATTAACATCTGGGGAAAACAAACTACTATGAAGCAAGTTTAAAATTGATCCATCCTAACTATTTATAAAACTGATTTTTTTTTAATCACATCATGTATTGGGACCTTGCATAACTCAATAGCATTTGAGAAATATTACCACTTAGCTACCTCTGTTTTTATGTAAGGATAACTTAAAACCCATTTTTTGAACAGGTAGTATATCAAGAAATGTAATAATGTATGAAAGTAACAGCCTTTTTAAAAATCTGTCTTTTCTATAAGCTCAAAAATAAAATTAGCATATAAGCATGAATATGTTGTTACACAGCATAGGAATACTTGAGTCATTAAATTCTAACTTAACACACTGGGGCAGCTATGTTTGAATGCAGTATGTATGGCCTCGTAATATAATTGTATTGATAGCTATATTTCTGTTGGGTCTGTGCAAAAAAAAAAAAAAGGGGGGGGGGGGACTTAAATAGAGGGCAATTTTGTAATCATGGAATATTAATTTTTTTGCTTGACCAAGTCTGATTTGAGTATTATTGGCTGCAGTGTCCAACTTATTTCTGCTTGCATGTAGCTAACTAAAAGTTAGTCTTTTCTTAAAATGCCTTTTCCTTTGTATTTGAAATGAAAAATGTAATTTGTTATGGATCAGAGGTGCCAGGATTAACTTTAGAACTGTGTTTTATCATGAAACATCAGAGAATTATTAAAAAAGTTTAAAGAATGTGGTTTTTGTTCATAATCATTGGTCATCTCCTCTTCAGTATAGCGTAGCCTAAAAAGGTAACTAGCCTGACACTCCACTTTGGGAGTCATAGCATCAACATTATACTGAAAGCAGGGCATGTTGGTTTTATGCCCTTTGTAGCAAAATCTCTTTGGATGCATCTGTTTTTCACCAATAGTTACCAGTCCTGAGCTGACAAGCTCTTGATTAAAATTTGAATAAAAGAAAGTTTGTTTTTTTAAATCATCTTTATCTTAAGAGGTAAAATTCTTATATTTTTAGTATGTAGTTCACTATTAGTCCTTTCAGCTGGGGGTCTTAGATTGTTCTAATGGTACCAATAATCTAAGTTAGACATTTCTACACTTGATGACGATCTCCCTATATTTGCTTACTTAAGTACACAATATAACTTCAGGCAATCTTGCAGACAGGTTTCCCAGGGTAAAAAGGAAGCTGTTCTCTTCAAGTTTGGATCTGGTCAGAACTTAGCTCTTTCTTGGAGGTATCCTATCCAGGAGCAGCAGTCAGAGGCCTTGATTCAATAGGTAGCTTTCTCTTCCCCTTGATTGATTACAACTTGGAGCCAGGACCCTTTGTGGTACCAAAATTTGGTTAAACTGTAAGAGTCCCTGCACCTGGATAGTGAATAAAATGTCCATGATTTATTTTTTTAAACTATGTTAATACCATGTCCCAGGCCACATTCCAAGTTCAGTAACTAAATTCTGCCTTCCTACATTTCTCCTGTACTTTCTACTATCGAGTATCCCATTCACTTTCTGCCCTAAACTGTGTGTCGTTTTGCACTCTACTGTTACTATCTGTTTTGACTTCAGATGTGGCTTGCATTTCAGTGAGGGGTGAAGTGATCCCAGTATATAACTTGAATGAATAAATAGGTAAAGTAATCTGCAATCCTCTGGAATGAAAGCACTTTGCAACACAATAACTTGTATTTCATATTCAACCTTACAAAGTGATGGCATAGTGTAAATTGTATTAACATGGCTCTTAAAAAGGAGTACTTAATGAAACGTTAGCCTGTGACTCCAGGGGTCAAACTTGTGTTTTGTTCTGGTATTTTTAAAATGAGATGATGATGCAATGAATAACTCATTTCCTGCTCTATCAACTGTTAGTTTTTTTCACCTGGAAAGTGTAGTGGGACTCCAATTTCTTCAGAGATGGAAAGTGATGGAAACTCAAAGCATCAGAAGAGGCACCATAGGCTGCAATTCCTTTCTTCCAATCCTGCAGATTTACTTTGTAATGACTTAATCATAAACTTTATGCTCCACTGCTGTGTGTATACTTTGAGCAAACTTTCCAATCCCACAGGAGAACTTTTTACATTCAAGAGTTTGAATATTGGGAAAGTTGGGCCGCCTTGTTCGTATATCTAGGCAGAGTGGTTCAAATATTAAATTTATGGAATTTGCCAATTTACTGGGTATTGTTCCAGCAACTGTGATTGGTGTAGGATCGTGAAAAAATTCCTCTGCTAAAATGGCAGTGACTTGCATAATCCAATTGCTCTGTAGTCACTCATAGGAAATAAATATTACATTAATTAGGTTACAGACTATTCTCATGTGATCCTTAGTGTTGTATAAAAGAAACAGAACACACTATTGTAGCTGGTTTAAAACTTTCAAACATGCAAGTTCCTAAAAATGTCTAATTAGATATTTTGCTGCAGCACCTATCCTAAAATCTTGTTGTGAAAAACTCTGCTTGGAATTAAATGGTTTTAAAATGGAAGAATGGTTGCTCCCAGGACATTGATCTCAGTGGCCTTTTTGGATGTGGGACCTTTATCTCCATAAGCATGGATATGAAACATTTGGATAACAAGAAGTCCGTGAAGAAAAATGTTAAAATGAAACTTTAAATCATTTGGTCTATTAATCTGTCTTTACCTCCCTCTGAACTTTGGAACCTCCAGTCCAGTTTTGCACACAACCTTGATTTAGGACACTGGCATTTTTGGGTCCAACTTATTACCTAATTTAAAGAAACTTATGTAAAATCCCCTATCTAATTTTTAAATCTACCCCTCTTGAAATTTTCAAATGGTCCTTTTTATATAGGTTGTATTTTAATCCTTGCATGGCAACTGTAGAAAGAGCAAAGAAAGCAGAATCACTAATAGACCATATTTAACTGCTGTGCTCGTATCAATATTCTTAGTATGCGAACAAGGAGAAAATTAGAACCATGTTGGCTTTGGCTGTATGATTACGTGATGGGTCACATAATAAAGCCAATGTTTTTTCATGAAGAGAACAAGTTGTGTACAAACAAGGTTATTAAAGTAATAAAGTAAACATTGAAGAATGAATGACAGTGGGGCACTGAGATAGCTTTGTGCCTTATACATCTCAGTTTTGTTTATGAAGAGCAGAGGTGTTACATATAGGACAAAAGTCTGTTCTTTGCAGCATATGTACTTTTATTGAATACGCTGATGTGTGAATCAGCTAGCACTGTGGATATTTTGCAATCAGGCTTTAGATCTGTGCTCGTAAAGGCCCTACAAGGTCTCTCTGCTTCTTGACCCTCTTCTCCATCTCCCCAGTTCTGTGCTGATTAGACCCTGAGAGCTGGTTTTTGTCCAACCCCATCTCTCTTGTGGGAAGGAAGCCACAGAAGGACAAAAGGGCTGAGAGGACTTCACAGTCAAAAAGAGATGACTACAAAAAAGATTGTGGTTGTTCTCTAGTTCAGTATAAAATTGTTATTCTGTTAAATAGTGTAACTGATAGTTTCTATGCTCCTGGGAATTTTTTTTAATTAATAGCTAGCACACATTTTGAAAAGCTCTAGCAGATGTTAAAGTTGTCCCATGCAATAATAGCAGTTTCCTGTTTTCTTTATTAAAATATTACAGATGTGGATAGGAAGAACTGTTTGAGAAATGTTAAATCAGAAAATCACAGTTTTATCGTCATTATAGCCTATAAGACAATTAACGTAAATGTTTGGGTTTTTTTCTTTTAGGAGGGATTTACTAACATGCAGACACCACAGGAAGATGACTTTTGCCTTTGATTTATAGGCACGCCAACTCTTTATTTTAACATCACCGTTCTCTTTTTGAAGTGTCAGTTTAGAACTGCTTTGGTACTACATGCAATTTTAAAAGCTATAATTAATGTATTTACAGTACATGTAAGTGCTAAGTATTGCTAAAATCACCCTTGTATTGCACAGCATGGCCCACAGTGGTCATCAGCAGGAATCTCTCTCTACCCCTTGCTCCCATTTCTTGGCCTTGGGATTTTATGAGGGTTCCAGGGCCATCTCATCCTAGTGGACAGGTAATAGGACATGCTGACAACAGTGGTCCATGGTTGAGATTCTGCTAGTCTCCCTGGCTCAGAGGGGACTCCTAGAAGTACAGGAAGAGCCGTTGTCCACAACTACAAGACAGACTTGTGCCTTTTGTGGTTAGTGCAAGCAAACAGCAAGAGAGGGAGCATTGTGACCATTATGGGCATACTTTAGGGGAGGACAAGGTGCCAGCTTCCCTCAATAAGCACACTCTGTCTCTGGATAGTGACAGCTTTACCACGCACCAGTTATGCCGTGTCTCTAGCATTTCCTAATCCGGAGAAATTGCTGGTTTTGTAGTCATTTGAGTTCCTAGACCTCTTTCAATCTGGTTTTTGGCCTGACTGTGGTATTGACACTTCACTGATTCATTGGTCAATGAATTCCTTGCCAGTAAATGAAGGTTAAGCATCTGTGTTTAGATCTGTGAACAATCCTCCATGTGGGTGACATGAAGCGGTTGAACTTGCCACCATGAGAGTGGATGGAGTTCTGTTTCCCTAGACGATGCTATTGAACAGTTGCCCATCTGCCTGTTGAACCCGTCCTGTTCAATGTGTATTGGAGACCACTATGGAAGATCACATTGCAGCCCAATCTCACTATCATCCGAGACTGAGGGAAAAGAGACCACTGTGTCTGTGTTCCTAGTGCTTGCCCACAGAGGCATAGATGAGAGTGGGGGTTTGAACCACAAAACAGACAAAATGACAGTAATGTTGGTACATATAGAGCAGGAGTCTTCATTTATTCACTTTAAGGTTTTGCGTGCCAGTAATACATTTTAACGTTTTTTTAGAAGGTCTCTATAAGTCTATATATTATATAACTAAACCATTGTCATTTGTAAAGTAAACAAGGTTTTCAAAATATTTAAGAAGCTTCATTTAAAATTAAATTAAAATGCTGATCTTACATCGCTAGCCCGCTGCCAGCCTAGGGTTCCGTTCACCTAGGCTGGCAGCAGGCTGAGCGGGTCCTGTGGCCGGGACCCCGGCTGGCAAGGGGCCGGCAGCCAGAACCCCAGACCAGCAGTGGGTTGAGCAGGGCCGGCAGCCAGAACTCCAGACTGGCAGTGGGCTGAGTGGCTCAGCCTGCTGCCACTCAGCCTGCTTCCAGTCTGGATCCCGGTACTGCCCACGTAGAGTGGGTACCTACCTTCTCCCTGGTTCTAGCCCATTCTCTTCCTCTCTCTGCACTGAGCTGAGAGTGGGAGGGCACTGAGCACAGGATTGGGGGTGAAGGAGCAGGCTGGGGGTTGGGGTGTAAGGTCTGGCCAGGAGCTAGAATGAGGGAGGGGGCTTAGGGTTGGGGCAGGAGGTTTGGGTGTGGAGTGCTTACCTGGGCAGCTCCCATTTGGTACGAGCGTGCAGGTGCTCCCGTTTGGTGCTCAGGGTGGGGGGTGCAAGAGTCAGGGCACAGGGTGTGGGGGGCTGGGTATGTGTGGGGGTGCAGGAGTCAGTGCTGGGGTCGTGGGGGGATGCAGTGATCAGGGCAAAGGGCTGAGGGTGTGTGAGGGGGGTGCAGGGGTCAGGGCAGAGGGCGGAGAGTTTGTGTGAGGGAGGTGCAGGGGTTGGGGCTGGGGGCATGTGAGGGGGGGTGTAGGAGTCAGAGCATGGGGTGTGTGAGGAGGGTGCAGGGGTCAGGGCAGAGGGCTGGGGTGTATGAGGAGGGTGCAGGGGTCAGGGCAGAGGGCTGAGGAGGGTGCAGGGGTCAGGGCAGAGGGCTGAGGGGGGTGCAGGGGTCAGGGCAGAAGGCTTGGGGTGTGGGCTGGGGTCGTGGGGGTGCGCCCAGCCCCTTGTCCTGAGTGGCTCATGGCAGGGGGCTGGGGAGGATATGCCCTGATTCCACCCCCACTTCCCCAAGGCCTCTTCGCCTCCTCCCCGGAGCAGCGAGCACGTGGCTCCGCTTCTCCCACTCCCTAGCAAGGGCCATCAGCTGATCGGTGGCAGAGAGGGAGAGGAGCCGGGGCAGGAACCCAGCACGCTGGGGGAAGAGGCGGGGGAGCTTGCCTGCCCTGAGCAGTAGCCGGCAGGACCAAGCTTCTTCACCCTGCCCCCGCTGGGTGGGGGGGGGCGGAGAAGAGCGGTCCGGGGCGGGCAGGACTTTTAGTGGCACGCTGCTGCCTGGGCGGCTGGGACCCTGGCAGGCAGCAGCGTGCCATCTTTGGCATGCGTGCCATCGGTTGCCGACCCCTGATATAGAGGAAGCACTTAGACTGTAGTGGGGTAGTATCTGTCCCCTCTGAGTGTGTATCCCATGGGTAGCTCTCAGTGGTCGAGAAGAGCGGAAGGATTTAGTCTCTTGCAGACTGGTGGACCTGTGTTCTTGTTGAACACTCTTCTCTCGAATTAGCTTCCACAGTCAGTCTGGATGAGACAATCTGTTGCCTTTCATGACATGTTGTGTCACTGTATCACCAAAGTACATAAGCCAGTTTGAGGTGATACTATAAACTTTTCTGTTTACTTTCAGGTCTTTGGCTGAAAAGCGAGCATGGGCTGAATGGAGATCATGAGCAAGGGAACTCTGGCTTCTAGGTGTGTTGGGTTGAAGTAGCTGTATGTGCATTTTATAATGGCTACATCTTTTTAATTAAAAAGTAAATGGTCATCTTGATAAGGAGTCTGAAACTAAACACCCCTTCACCCAATGTGGAAAGCAAAGAGGTTTTTCCCATGGCAATGTGTTCAACAAATTCATTGTTAAGCTGCAAAAGACGGCATTTAAGACACGGGGCTAGATTCACAAAGGGGACTTAGACATTGCAATGTCTAACTTTTAGGTGATCTCCTGCCTTGTGGAATTCACAACCCTGAATTAGGCTCCCAGGCTTCCCATACAATGCACGCGGAGACTTAGGAGTCTAAAAAGGGGATTCACAGAAGCAGGCAAGCAGAGTGGGGAGCTGCCTAGGAGAGCCAGTAGGAAATGCGAGGGAAGAGAGTGGCGCTCGGGCTACACCTCTCATCATGAGCACCTGTTTCCACTCAGGATTCACAGCCAGGAATTCTCTCCTGAGTTAGGTGTCTAAGTCTGTCCTTTCTTTCAGTTTTTCTTGAGATGGTGATACCCCTCCCTTTATATTCTATATCCCAATGTTTGGAGCCCTCAGGATGAGGGACACTCGGGTTGACATTGCTGCTGTGCCTGATTAGAAGCAGAGACTTGAACTCACACACACCCTCAGATCTCCTGCCACCCAAGTGCGTGCTCTAACCACTGGGCTATAGCGTATTATGGGGTGGGGTGTTCTCTCTCTCCTATTTGAAGCTGTTACACTTTGTATAAATTCTTAAACATTGGAGCAGGAACTGGAACCGGGGTCTCCTAGGTGAGTGTGCTAAACACTAGGCTAGAGTCTCACTCACAATGGCCCATTGAAGCATTTATACGAAATGGAACAGCTTCCACAGGGGAGCTCGAGAGAGTCCTACCTCAGCATAGTCATAGCCCAGTGGTAAGGATATTTACTTGGCATGTGGGAGACTAGGAGTCAAGTCCCTGCTCTGAATCAGGCAGAGGAGGGATTTGAATCTGGTTCTCCCACATCTTGGATGAGGCTGCTAACTATTGGGCATAAGGGGGGCATGGGTACCGTGACAACAATGTACAAGATCTGGTAAGTGTGCTCTTAGGAAGCCTCTGAGTGTGCCTACTGCATTGGGCCCTGCAGTGAGATAGTTGGGAGAATGCCTGGCTTGTGAATCTTGCTGGGGCTTAGGCGTGAGGTTGGCACCAAGCTGGTCAGTGGTGTCAGTTAGGTGGTTGTGCACACGCTCACTGGCAGAAATGTAGGTGCTCTGGGGACTTTCAGTACCTACAGGGTTAGGCAGCAGCTGAGCAGTGGCTTTGTGAATGCCACTGGCATCTAAATGTTGGACTTAGGTGCTTAACTGCCTCTTTAGGTGTTTAAGTCTCCCTTGTGCATCTGGCCTTTGTTGTTTTTTAGGCCTATGATTTTCTAGTCTTCCAAAACTTATGTAATACTTGGGGAGCAATTTGGGTTTTGATCAGTGTGGCTTGAAGTTAAACAACTCCGGAGCATTATGCTCTTTGCAATGAATATTTGCCAGTGTTTTAAAGTTAATTAGTATTTTTCATTTCCAGACAGAAGTCATCCTATCCCTCTTTGGTCCACTTATTTTCAGGATTTGCCTCCCATGTGGCATGTATTTTTAAGAAAAACTTTAGTATTTGGTTTGGAAAAAATTGGTACAGTTTACTTGGTGGGTGAAAATAGCTTTCAAATGTTTCCTTAATCATTTATACTTTGCTTTGGAAAAAGTGGACATAGATGATGGAATTGATATGATAATGGAGCCAGGGAAACATTAACTTTTTCACTATAACATTTTATGGACATTAAATTGTGAAGAAAACTAAATTAGTATAGTACAGGGGAGACTTTCAAAGGCACAATTAAGAGTCAACTTTTATTAGGAATTGGACACTTAAGTGCACCTTTTTGTCTTTGAAAATCTTTCACTCTGTACCTTAACATTGCATAGGCATTAAGAGGACAGACACTGCAAGACACTTAGTCCAATCTGTATTCTATATGTTCATAATTTACATTGCTACTAATGGGAATTGTGTGACTGTTTTAATGGGAGAACCGAACCTTTCAATGTACCTCACAAGCTGCTGAAGTTGAAATGAGGAACACAGGATGCAAAGTAAGAAAAGGCAGGATTCTCTGTGAGAATTAATCAACTTTAAACATTTTACTTTGATTTATTTTAAATTATAGATCTTAAATTTCAAGTTCAATCTTTCCCTTTCTTGATAGTATTCTTGTGGGTGACAGATACATTTGGGCTAAAAGAAGGGACAGGTGAAATATATATCTGGAGATTGTTTTCACCGAAAGGTGTAACCCAAGATAATGTGACACAGGAGGTAGAGCATTTTGAAGAGGAGACTCCTAGCTTGGATCTTGGCTGCCCTGAAGGAACTGCCTATGCTCACAGAGGGGACAGACTCTAAAAGATTGTCACCCCAAATAGTATACACACCTAGATTCTCACAATATAGGGTGCACAATGTGAGTTATCACAAGATAATTGCCCAGCTTGGCAATGTTAACGCTTTGCCTTCAGTCATCAGAAAGCATAGTAGCAAATGCCACCAAGGTCCAAATGATGCTGTATAGCTTGCGTAAGATCAGTTACAAACGTATTTTTTTTATGCCATTTCTTCTTTGCATCTTCACATTTTGCAGTTAATCACGTAGGTGCCATTCTTTGAAAATTTGGTCCAAAATGTCCTCCTGCAATTAAAGTATATCCTTGTTTTAGCCATAAAAAAGTGTACATCAAATAATTTGTTATAAAAATAACATTTAATGGGAGGATACATTATCTGCAGAATGTGAAATGGGATTGTTACAGCATAGTTCTTTTGTAAAGGATCTTTCCTTCTCAGGAAAGATTGGCCTGCTCTCCCCAGGTATTGAGGGCTTTCAGTAACATGTCAGCCAAGCCCATGACGGCTTTTAACTTTTTCTATTGAGAAACCTTACTCACTGGTAGTGGTGGGGGTCCTAAAATTCTTCTGTTACTGAATCTCATAGCTGGCATTAGGCTTGCTTATGTTTTTCCTGGAATTGGCACGTTTCTGGCTTCCATAGCTATTTCCCTCTATGGCAACAATGATTTTAACTTTATTTTAAACCCTAAAGTGTTGAAAACCATCATTTAAAAATGTATAATAAAGCGTGAATGTTAACAGTAATACAGCCAAGAGTAAAGCACTATGTTGAAAGCAAGAGGTATAGCAAGAATAAGGAGACTGTATGTGGTGTAAGGTGGAAAAAAGCTATTTAAAAAAAGAATAAAGCAGAAATTAATTTTACAAAAAGGTCTTTAAAATACTTTCACTTAGTTAGGATTTGATGTCTCAGAATTAGAGAGCACTTGTTAGCTCTAGCTCATTGGACTGAATCCACCCCATGTCTGTAGTAGGTAAAAGTCTACCACATAATGAATGCCTACGTGAAATGATTTGTAGTTCTCAGTTAATATGTGCCATCAAACTGGAGACGTTTGCTGGCAGTCATAGTGAAGATGGCTAAGTCTGCTTGTTGGTGAGTCTTCAAGCCCATGTTTGCAGCATGTTGGCAGGTCAGTACAGGCAACCACGTTCTTTACCTGTCTATGCTTGAACATAATGATTCAGCTTGCAGAGTTTTGACTCCAGGATTTTTCACAAGCACCAAATTCACAACATGTACATTAGAAGATGTACCTTAAAAACCAGTTTGAGTTAGAACAATGCTTTTATAAACTGATTTAGACAAGGTACTCATAAACCACAGTGATAGGCAGGGTATAAGAACCTGAACAGAATAGAAACTAAAGAAACTGATGAAGTTTTTTCAATGACGTGAAACATGAATACGTATACTGTTCTCAGCCAGGGAGATCACAGGATTCATTGACAAAGCAGATTGCTCCCATTTATCCAAGACATTTTATAAGTAAGCAGAAGTATATAAAAGAGTGTGTCATGTGCCCATATGTTCATATTAGACACCCAAGAAATTACTGAAAATGTTTTGAGACATTTGTTTTAAATATTATTGGTTAATGAGTTTTAATCTGTAACATAATTGCACAGCATGGAATGCTCATCCATTACGTAATTGGATTGTTTATTAAAAATCTAAGCCATTTAATAAATTTCCTTACCGACATTTGTTGATAAGGAACATCCTGTTTTTGGAGATGTTCCTGTTGTGTCTCTACCAGATAGGCCACGTTAATCTATTTTTCCAGGTACTCACTCTTTACCTCACTCTTTCAGCCACAGAATTTGTCTTGGATTTCTGAAGTGGTTTGGTAATTGTATGTTTGCATATTTGTTCTGTCAGTGTTTAAATGGCATAGGATTTGCTAGGGCTGCTATGAAGAGTCTCAACTACCTGTGTTCTTTCTAAGAAATCTGAGTATCAGACATATCTCAAAAGGAACAACATAAAGATGATAAATTCAGCTCATGCTGTATGAAAATGTTGTCCTATTCCTGAGTCTGCCCTAGGAGATCTACCTTTTGGAATCATTCCAGAATGGCCATGTAGGGAGCCAGGGTGGCTTCCCGCCGAACCAGAGGGTAAAGAGCCACTCTCTCAGCCTGTGTGGGCAGGGCCAGACCAAGCTTACTCCAACTCCCGGAAGGGAAGGGGTGGAACAGGAAGTACAAGGGTGGGGCCCTTAGCCCAGTCAGGGCAGCACCAGAGAGGGAGATAGACACAAATTGCTGGCTGTTCCCTTCAGACCCTGCTGCCGAGCCAGGGGAGGCCCTGGACCAGGAGAAACCTGACCTGGAGGAAGGACTGGGGCTACCAGGACTGCCAGTTGCTGAGTACCCAGAGGGACTGGAGGAGCCAGGCAATAACCTGGACCAGCGTGAGCCTGACGCAGAGGAGGAGCTGGAGCTGCCAGCAGCTGAATACGCTGACGAGCTGGAGGGACCAGAGGGACCCGCTTGAGAGACCAGGTAGGAAGTAGCCCAGGGGCAGAACTGCACAGTGTGGTGGGTCTATTTGGTCAGCGTGTTGCGGATGGCTCCCTGCTGACCCAGTGGCGGGATCCTCTCCTCCCGCCACTGTCAGGGCCCTGGGCTGGAACGCAGTGGAGTTGGGTGGGCCTGCGTTCCTCTACCCCGGCCAACCTGCCTCGGGTAGCAGAATCCTGACAATGCCGCAGACTCGTGCCGGTGCTCCCCTGCCCGAGGGGTGCGCCGCAGACTCTGGCCGGTGCACCTCCCGCCGCTAATTCCCCAGTGACAGAAAGGTGTGACCCAGGCCTGCCAGTGAGCAGTAGCTCCCCACCACCCCCAGTGGCTCGGTGGACCAATTGAAACCTGTCACAGGCCAAATTAGAGATCTGCCAAACACTGTTCAAACAACTCCTTCCACATCATGTGATTCTCAGAGGTACCCTGTTAAATTTTTTCTCTCCAACTGAGAAAACAGAGATGGTTTCCCTACTCTGTAGGTGGCATCCTCGACAGAACTGTCCATTACAGAAATGACTGAGCTCTGGAACCCACAAAAATGTCTTTGAATTTGGTTGCACTTAATTTCAAGTGTTTACAAATATTCCTTGGTGAGGATGCCTACAGCCCCCTCCACAAGGTCTCACCCCTTAACCCCACTTGAGATTACGTAGGCTGTTGCTATGCTATGCTATCAATATTTTGTATATTTTTCAGGAGCAAAATATAAATGCTCACAGTCAAGTGCAGCTTTAGATTTTTGCCAACTGCAGTTATCTCCTTCCTTTCCTTATGACTCAAAGTGCCACGCAGCTCCCTTGGATTTGTGGTTTCATATGGATACAAGAAAATTTTAGAGAAACCCCTTTTAAAAAACATTGTTAGTGTTGCTTTAAGATTCAAACAGCGTTTGTCGTGACTGACCTGGTGGTCAAATGGTGGTACAAAATTTGGGATTCCAGTTTGCGATAAAGTGAGGTCATTGCTCCTTTATCTGCCCCCTTAATCCTGGGGTATGTCTTCACTACCCGTCGGATTGGCAGGCAGCGATCGATCCAGTGGGGATCGATTTATCACGTCTAGTCTAGACGATAAATTGACCCCCAAGCGCTCTCCTGTCTACTCCAGTACTATGAGAGGCGCAGGCAGAGTGGATGGGGGAGTGGCAGCAGTCGACTCACTGCGGTGAAGACACCACGGTAAGTCGATTTAAGTACGTCAACTTCAGCTACATTATTCACATAGCTGAAGTTGCTTAACTTAGATCAGTTTCCCCCCCTCCACCCCACAGTGTAGACCAGGGCCTGGAGTCCCTCTTCAGCATGCCCTCATGGACCAGTTCTTGAAGGAGCTGTCTAGCTATCTTCAGCCAGAAGGATAGGTTAATATGCTACAAGCCCTTAGCCTAGGCGGGAAGCAGATAAAAGAAGAGACCAAGGGAAGGATCATCAGAGTACCTGGCTCAAAAAGTGAAGGCTTAAATACAAACAGTAATTAACTGAACCAGCCACTGGGTGTCACTTGTTTCACACAAATATACCTGAGAAGTTAATAGTCTGGCAGCAGAGAATTTGTGAGTCTATTCAAGATAGTACGATACAGATAGCTTCAGAGTGAAGATCCTCTTTCTTTCCCTCCTGTAGCTGTCAAAGTGGGATACCTTGTATCTAAGTGTCAGCTCAAAGTGTGAGATATCTACAGCAAATAGTCACCTGTGTGACCCAATTATGAACCCACCCTGCCACACCACTTCTTGAATGGCATGCCAGACTAGCAGCTGCAGGAGGACTCTAAACCTGCCACACAACTAAGCTAGCTTTTGCCTTGCTGCAGGAATATGACTCAGTACATAGACATGGTCACACCAAAGCTTCTGAGTTTTTGTGCAGCTGCAGACCTGGCTGAAACAGAAGGCAGAGACTGAAAGATGTGCAAATAGAGAGAGAGAGAGAGAATTCACCCCAAAAGCAAAAACAGGCAGAAAGCCATGAAGAAAAATTAAGACTAAGAGGAGAGATGCAACAAAGAGGATAAAGAAGGGAGAAAAAAAGGACGGAAAAATGAGTGTCTTCAACCGGCCAGTAACTACATCAGACTTAATTAACTAAACTCCCCATCTTGGAGGGCTGCATGGATGCATTAGATTGAATTGTAATCTCACAGTGGTTTTAAGTGCATTGACATCCATAGAGTTACTCTTGATCTACACCATGGGAAGAGAGAGTGGAATCAAAGCCACGGTTTGTAGCCTGCTTGTTACCACGGTTAAGATGGAACTGTATGCCAGCAGCTCTACCAGATGATCTAAAAGGGGAGAGTCTCTTCTTGGTTAAGCACTCAGGAGCTGGGTTGAGTTTCTCTTGGGCGGAAGTCAGTATGTGCATATGTAACTCAGTTTGTGGTGTGTCTCATTCCCTCTTCTACAGTTTCAAGCTATAGATGTTCATCTTTTTTATCTCAAATTGTATAGGCCCATGCTTTTAGCTCTGGAGATTCCCAGTTGAATCTCCCAGTCATGACCAAGATGATGATGATTATCTCACACATTTTACGAGAGGACAATACAGTTCATAACCAAATAGCTTGACTAATGGTGGAAAATGACTTTCAATTATAACGTTACAGAAGAGAATTAATGTATTCCTGAACTTTCTCTCCATGAATTCCAGGAGCTATAGTTGCTCTGGCTCCCTTACAAGCACTAGAGTAAATGGAACTGGAAGTCCTATGTCACAACTTAATAAGTGAAAATATCATCTTCTTGAGCAATATTACTGACCGTTTTATTTTGATAGAATAGCAAGATTATAAATAGCAGGGAAACATGGCTATTTAAGGGGTTTCTAGGGGTTAGCCAGCTTTTTAAAATGGCCATTGGCACTTAGGTACCTAAGCTCTGGGGTGAAATCCTGGCCTTGATAAAGTCAATGGCCGTATTTCCATTGACTCCAATAACAGCAGGATTTCACCCTTTTCAGTTGTTCTTGAATTTTACAACATTTGATTCATACAAAAATCTAGAAACATTTAGGAAACGAAATCAAAATTCACTTTTTTCATGCATCTAAAACATTAGCCCTCATTTTATTCTGAATCAAACTGTACATGCAAAAATTAGTTATTGCTATATATAGAAGCATGAATCAAATGCATTGGAATTAATTATTATAAAACAGACCCATATCCTGAAAAAAATCTTTCCTGAACCCCCTCTTCTGGCCTTCAGACAATTCACTACCTTGCCAAGCTCATCATCAGAAGGAAGCTCCCTACAGACCAGGATACACCAACTCAAAGCGGCACCAGCCCTTGCAGAACAACAAATGCAAAACCTGCAGACATATCTTGACTGCTATGATGATCAATACCCATCACAACACACTGTCAAGATCCATTGGTCCTATGCATGCCTGTCACAACATGTGGGGAACCTCATCTGATGTATCAAATGCCCCAACAACAACAAAGTGGGAGAAACCCGACAATCACTATGCTCTTGAATGAACTCTCACAGAAAAATAGTAAAAGACAAAAATGCCATATCACTCATGGACAAACACTTTTTACGAAACAATCACTGCATATCTGACCTGTCAGTCCACATCCTCAAAGGAAACCTGCACAACACTTTTAAAAGATGAGCATGGGAACTAAAATTCATAACTCCACTAGACACCAAATAATATGGACTTAATAAAGACACTGGATTTAGGGCTCCTTTACCTCCTGACTGTAGAGGTATAAACTGCTGATTTAATAAATGTTGCAAAAGATAATTTAAGATGAATGCTGTATCTATTCCACCCGTGTATTTAGCTGTGATACTCTGAGTACCTTTCCCAGATCTGAAAAACAGTTGTGTTTAAGCTTGAAAGCTTGTGGAGTCTTTGACCAATAGAAGTTGGTCTAATAAAAGTATTACCTCACCCACCTTTTTCTCTCTAATATCCTGGGACCAACACAGCTATAACAACACTACAAACAACTATTAAATGAGTCATTCTTAATTTAAAGCTATTATTAGTAATTTTTCCCTCTGTTTGCCTTTCATCATCTTGACTCTTTCATAGTATACTAAGGGTATGTCTACACTACAAAATTAGGTTGATTTTATAGAAGTCGATTTTTAGAAATTGATTTTATAGAGTCGATTGTGTATGTCCCCACTAAGCACATTAAGTCGGTGGAGTGTGTCCTCAATATCTTGGCTAGCGTTGACTTACGGAGCGGTGCACTGTGGGTAGCTATCCCACAGTTCCCACAGTCTCCACTGCCTATTGGAATTCTGGGCTAAGCTCCCAATGCCTGATGGGGCAAAAACATTGTTGAGGGTGGTTTTGGGTACATGTCGTCAGTCGCCCCTCTCTCCCTCCCTCTCTCTGTGAAAGCAACTGCAGACAATCATTTTGCACCTTTTTTCCTGGGTTACCCATGCAGACACCATAACATTGCAAGCATGGAGCCCGCTCAGCTCACCGCTGCTGTTGTGAGCATCGTAAACACCTTGCGCATTATCCTGGAGTATGTGCAGAACTAGGCAAAGAGACGCCAGCATGAGGATGATTGTGATGAAGACATAGACACAGACGTTCCTGAAAGCATGGGCTGTGGCAATTGGGACATCATGGCGACAGTGGGGCTGGTTGATACAGTGGAATGCCGATTCTGGGCCCGGCAAACAAGCACAGACTGGTGGGACTGCATAGTGTTGCAGGTATGGGATGATTCACAGTGGCTGCGAAACTTTCGCATGTGTAAAGCCACTTTCCTTGAACTTTGTGAGTTGCTTTCCCCCGCCCTGAAGCTCAGGAATACCAAGATGAGAGCTACCCTGACGGTTGAGAAGCGAGTGGCGATAGCCCTGTGGAAGCTTGCAATGCCTGACTGCTACCGGTCAGTTGGGAATCAATTTGGAGTGGGCAAGTCTACTGTGGGGACTGCTGTGATCCAAGTAGCCAATGCAATCATGGACATTCTGCTATCAAGGGTAGTGACTCTGGGAAATGTGCAGGTCATACTGGATGGCTTTGCTGCAATGGGTTTCCCTAACTGTGGTGGGGTGATAGATGGAACACGTATCCCTATTTTGGCACCGGACCACCTTGCTAACCAGTACGTGAACCACAAGGGGTGCTTCTCAATGGTGCTGCATCACGCCATTGGTGGTGGATCACAAGGGATGTTTCACCAACATCAACGTGGGATGGCCGGGAAAAGTGCATGACGCTTGCATCTTTAGGAAGTCAGGGGCTGTTTGAGCAGTTGCAAGAAGGGAGTTACTTCCCAGACCAGAAAATTACCGTTGGGGATGTTGAAATGCCAATAGTTATCCTTGGGGACCCAGCCTACTCCTTGCTCCCATGGCTCATGAAACTGTGCACAGGCAGCCTGGACAGTAGAAAGGAGCAGTTCAGCTATAGGCTGAGCAAGTGCAGAATGGCGGTAGAATGTGCCTTTGGACGTTTAAAAGTGCGCTGGCGCTGTTTGCTGACTAAGTTAGACCTCTGCGCAACCAACATTCCCATTGTTATTGCTGCTTGCTGTGTGCTTCCTAATATCTGTGAGAGTAAGGGGGACATGTTTATGGTGGGGTGGGAGGTTGAGGCAAAACACCTGGTGGCCAATTTTGAGCAGCCAGACACCAGGGCGATTAGAAGAGCACAGCTAGGTGCGCTGTGCATCTGAGAGGCTTTGAAAACCAGTTTCATGACTGGCCAGGCTACGGTGTGAAAGTTCTGTTTGTTTCTCCTTGCTGCAAACCTGCTCTCTTTGTTGATTTTAATTCCCTGTAAGCCAACCACCCTCCCCACTTCGATCACAGCTGGCAAAGGAAATAAAGTAACTATTGTTTTGAAACCATGCATTCTTTCTTTATTAATTAAAAAAAAGTGAGATAACTGACAAGGTAGCCCGGGTGGGGTGGGGTGCGGGAGGAGGGAAGGACAAGGACACATTGCTTACGTAGCCACACTACAAATCAAAACTGTTTGAATGACAGCCTTCTGTTGCTTGGGCCATCCTCTGGAGTGGACTGGCTGGGTGCCCAGAGCCTCCCCCTACCACATTCTTGGGCGTCTGAGGGAGGAGGATATGGAACTTGGGGAGGAGGGCAGGCAGTTATACAATGGATGCAGCGGGGGTCTGTGCTCTTGTTGGCTTTCCTGCAGCTCCACCAGACGCCCGAGCATGTCCGTTTGCTCCTCCATTAGCCTCAACATTGCCTCCTGCTTCTGCTCTTCGCGCTCACTTAATGCTTTCCTGGTATCTGCCACTGAATACCTCCATGCATTAAGCTGTGCCCTATCAGTGTGGGAGGACTGCATGAGATCGGAAAAGATGTCATCGTGAGTGCGGTTTTTTTCACCTTCTAATCTGTGATAACCTCACGGTTGGAGATGATGGGGGAACATATAAACATTTGCACTTGGGGGAGATAAAAAGGGAGAGTAAAATTTTAAGAGGATACATTTCTGAGAACAAAAGGGAGACTCTTTCACAGTGAATCAAGCAATTCACAGCACACAGAACATGTTGCTTTAGGTACAAGGTCTCATTTTGCCTTTTATATTGAGTGCCTGCTGGTATGGTGAGACATCACACACGGTTGGGCAACAGAATTCGGTTTCCAGGCAGCCATAGTAAGCCTTTTGATATGCAGGGTTGGCTTCTTCTGCCTTCAGCTTTCAAACTGCAGCACCATCCTTTCCCATAGCAAGCAATGCCAGTTGGGTTTCACATTTAAAAGGAGGGGGTGTGGTTTTTGGGTGGATATGTAGCATACACCTCCCCTCACCCACCGCATGGCTATTCTCCGGGATGATCCCTTTTAGCCAAGCACAAACAACCCAGCATGAACGGGGTCCTTTTACTGTTTCCTTACAAAAATTCCCCTATTTCCACCAGGTGACCATGAATGATATCACTCTCCTGAGGCTAACACAGAAAGATAAAGACCGAATGTTGCTTGAATGCGACAAAAACCCAGGACCTTTCGCTGCCATGCTTTGTGCTGCAATGATTCCAGACTACTTGCTACTGGCTTGGCATGGTAAAGTGTCCTACTGTGGAGGATGAAATAAGGCAGCCCTCCCCAAAAACCTTCTGCAAAGGCTTTCAGAGTACCTCCAGGAGTGCGTCATGGAGATGTCCCTGGAGGATTC
The DNA here is from genome assembly GCF_015237465.2 of Chelonia mydas. Lineage (NCBI taxonomy): Eukaryota > Metazoa > Chordata > Testudines > Cheloniidae > Chelonia > Chelonia mydas. The sequence goes on from NC_051245.2 coordinate 29,838,188, forward strand.
CTGCTCCATCCCCAGACACGTTAACAGACTTTTCCAGTAGCTGTACTGGCTGCGGATGCATCCCAATTCTTCAGGGCAAATTAAACATTATTGCTTTTAAACCCTGTACTGTAGTTACAAATGTGCACTCACCAGAGGTGCCTTCTCTGGCTTCAGGGTCGGGGATCCCATCTTGGGAGGGTATTGGCTCCAGGGTGATGAAAAGGTCCTGGCTGCTGGGGAGAACGGATTCACTGCTTGTCTACTGCGCATTCTCCTTCTCTTCCTCATCCACAAAATCCTCCTCACTGTTGTGAGAGACTCCCCCCTTGCAGGTGTCCATGGACAGTGGTGGGGTAGTGGTAGGGTCCCCCCCCTAGAATGGCATGCAGCTGATCATAGAAGCAGCATGTATGGGGCTCTGACCCAGAGCGACTGTTTGCCTCCTTTGTCTTTTGGTAGGCTTGTATGAGCTCCTTCACTTTCATGCAGCACTGCTGTGTGTCCCTGTTGTAGCCTCTCTCCACCATGCCCTGTGCAATTTTGGCATATATATTAGCATTTCTTCTTTTTGTTCGGAGTTTGGCCTGCACAGATTCTTCTTCCCATACAGCAATCAGATCCAGTGTCTCCCTTTCGGTCCATGCTGGAGCTCTTTTGATTCTGGGGGGACTGCATGGTCACCTGTGCTGCTGAGCTCGCCATGCTGACCAAACAGAAAATGAAATTCAAAATTTCCTGGGGCTTTTACTGTGTAGCTGGCTAGTGCATCAGCTAGTACCTGGCTAGTGGAGTTCAAAGTGCTGTCCAGAATGGTCACATTGGAGCACTCTGGGATAGCTCCCGGAGGCCAATACCGTCGAATTGCATCTGCACTACCCCAAATTCGACCCAGCAAGGTCAATTTTAGCACTACTCCCCTTGCTGGGGAGGAGTACAGAAGTCGATTTTAAGAGCCCTTTAGGTCGACGGAACGGGGTTGGTTGTGTAGACACATTCATTTTAAAATCGACCTAATGCGGCTAAATTCAACCTAACCCTGTAGTGTAGACCAGGGTTAGTATACTCAGAAGACTAAGTAAGAAATACTTTACATGGTCAGGTGGTTATCCACTTCTCTAGCTTTAGCCAAATACTACTCTCTTTCCAAAGACCCTGTAATCATTCCAAGCATTTCAGATCTGCTGCTTTATCACACGCTGTTCACAAAAGATGTGAACCTCTTTTGATTCTCCAGTTTTGTTGTATCTTATAACTCAGAGGTGGGCAAACTACAGCCCGCGGGACCATCCTACCTGGTCCCTGAGCTCCTGGCCAGGGAGGCTAGCCCCCAGCCCCTCCACTGCATCTCCCCTCCCCCGCAGCCTCAGTTCACCACGCTGCCAGCGCTCTGGCCCGCCGCTCCTGCTGGGCAGGGCAGTGGCGTGGCTGGCTTTGGCCGGGCGGGCTGGCTGCGAGCTCCTGCTGCTCTGAGCGGCAGCTGACATGGTAAGGGAGCGGGGCATTGGATAAGGGACAGGGGGCAGTTGGATGGGGCGGAGGTTCGAGCGGGGGGCGCAGTCAGGGGAGAAGGAGCAGCGGGGTTGGATGGGTTCGGGTTGGGCGGTCAGGTGACAGGGAACAGGGGGGTTGGATCGGCGTGGGAGTTCCGGGGGCCTGTCAGTGGGTGTGGGTGTGGATAGGAGTCGGGGCAGTCAGGGGACAAGGAACAGGGGGGGTTGGATAGGGGGTGGAGTTCCGGGGGCCTGTCAGGGGGTGTGGGTGTGGATAGGAGTCAGGGCAGTCAGGGGACAAGGAACAGGGGGGGTTGGATAGGGGGTGGAGTCCCAGGGGGGCAGTTAAGGTCAGGGGCGGTCAGGGGATAAGGAGTAGGGGGGGGTTGGATGGGTCGGGGGTTCTGAGGGGCGCAGTCAGGGTCCGGAAGTGGGAGGCAGTGGATGGGAGTGGGGGCCAGGCTGTTTGGGGAGGCACAGACTTCCCTACCCAGCCCTCCATACAGTTTTGCAATCCTAATGTGGCTCTCGGGCCAAAAAGTTTGCCCACCCGTTATAACCCCACAGCCAGACTCTTGCCCCGGCTCCTCATTACTTTATACAACATTAATTACTCCAGGGTGATGTTTGCCTCTCCATGTTAACTATAAAACCAAACTAAATGCTAAGGGGAAAACTGAGCTCATGCACTCTTAATTACGTGCAATCCAAGTACTGTACAACACAAACCTATGCTAATTTTGTTTTAACAGTTAAGCATATTGGTCAAATTTGGGTAAATGATGCCCTAAAGGAATTAGCAACAGATTACAAGGATTATAAACAGTTTTTCTTGTGAAATGTAGTCACTTTATGCACTGAATGTTTTAATTAGCAAATGTAAGTGGAAATATGTTAGCGTTTTCACTGACCACAAGTGTGTGCCTAAGCAATTAAGGATTCATATTTTACTTTTTTTCCCCTACCACTGTGCACTTTTCTTCCTCAGCATCATTTTTGTCTTCTAACAAAAGGCCACTGTGAAATTTCAGATTGAACTCTCTCTTCCCCAGATACATTCCTGGAAACAGGGTAGGGGAGGGGAAGGTCATTCCCACCAGGACTGTTCATGGAGGGGGCCTTCTATGTGCCAGCCTCTGTCCTTCTTTGCAGAGGAAGCCACCCTTAAAAGTCCTGTCCTACTTTGGATGCTGGGTCTGGACGTGGACCTCCATCGATCCTGGGCTCCACATGTGAGAGGAAGTGTGTGGGGGCATGTATCATTCCTTCATCTCCAACCCACGTCCAGCAGGTAGAGTAAATTCTACCATAAAGAAAGCCCCAAGCAATATTCCCTTTTCTGCAGTGCCCTTTGTGTGGAATCCCCTTCCACACTTCATGGACAGGGATTGTAAGGGCAGCAGCAGAGGGAAGGAGCTGGGAATCCTAGAGTCAGTGTGGAGCAAACCTCACCCTCCACAGATCCCTGCCTGAAAGAATTATGATAATGTTGTATGAGAGAACCTCACTGAATATTCCTCCCTCCAGGATCCCAGCATGTTGGTGAGGGGGTTAATCTGTCTAATCCTTAGGAAATACATGGAAACACAGACATGTAGGATTGGAAGGGACCCTGAGAAGTCATCAAATCCAGCCCCCTGCAATGTAGCTGGACCAAATAATCCTAGACAATCCCCGATATGTGTTTGTCCAACCTGTTCTTAAAGTCTGCCAATGATGGGGATTCCACAACCTCCCTTGGAAGCCTATTCCAGTGCTTAACTACCCTTATGGTCAGAAAGTTTTGCTTAATATCTACCCTAATTCTCCCTTGCTGCAGAATAAGCCCATTATTTCTGGTCTTACCTTAGTGGACATGGAGAACAATTGATCACTATTCTGTTTATAACAGCCCTTAACATATTTGAAGACTTATCAGGTCCCCCCCCCCCTGTTTTTTTTTCTCAAGACTAAATGTGCCCAGTTTTTGTAATCTTTCCTCACAGGACAGGTTTTCTAAACCTTTTATTGCTTTTGTTGCTCTTGTCTGGACTCTTTCCAGTTTTCCCACATCTTTCCTAAAGTTTGGCACCCAGACTGGACATGGTATTCCTGTTGAGTCCTCACCAGTGTTGAGTAGAGCAGGACTGTTACTCCCATGTCTTACATATGACACTCCTATTAATATACCCCTATGCCTTTTTTGCAGCTGCATCACATTTTTGATTCACATTCAATTTGTGATCTACTATAACACCCAGACCCTTTCCAGCAGTACTAGCATCTAGCCACTTATTCCCCATTTTGTACTTGTGCATTTGATTTTTTCCTTCCTAAGTGAAGTACTTTTAAATTTATTGTTATTGCATTTCATCCTGTTGATTTCAGACCAATTCTCCAATTTGTCAAGGTCATTTTGAATCCTCTCATTCAAAGTGATAGCAACCCCTCCCAGCTTGTATCATCCACAGATTTTATAAGTATACTCTCCACTCCATTGTCCAAGTCATTAATGAAAATACTGAATAGTACTGAACCGAAGACTGACCCCACTAGATAATGTCCTCCCAATTAGACAGCAAGTCATTGATAACTGCTCTTTGAATACAGTATTTCAACCAGTTATGCACCCAGCTTATAGTAATAGATTCATAGAGTTTAAGGCCAGAAAAAAACATTAGATTATAAAGCCTGACCTGTATAGCACATGCCACTAAATTTCATCTGGTGATTCCTGTATTGAGCCCAACGACTTGTGTCTGGTTAAAGCAGAATCTTCCAGAAAATTGTTGTTACAAGGAGGAGGGAGAAAAATTGTTCTGTAACTTCATCTAGACCATTTTCCCGTAGTTTACTTATATGAATATCATGTGGGACTGTATCAAATGCCTTACTAAAAGATCTCTCTCAACTACCCTCCATCCCCCACTAGGCCAGTAATTCAGTCAAAGAAGGAAATTAGGGTGTTTTGGCATGATTTGTTCTTGACCAATCTATCCTGGACTATTCCTTATAATCCTTTGTGACCGTGGCTCAGTGGGAGCCAGCTGTGGTCACTCACTTAGTGTGAGCTGCAAAGAACAGGGCAGACAATCCCCAAAAAGCTAGTGGATATTCCAATATTTATATTTACCAAGCCAGCATAAAAAAAAAACTTCTTTATTACCTTACTGGTTACTCAGAAGTCCAAAACCATAGTTCCCTTAAAGTGATCCAGCCTCAGGCCTCCATCCGGTACCTAAGTCAAATATGATGACTTCTGAAAATCTTATTTCATCATATAAAAGAAAAGGTTCTACCAATCCCAAAGGATCGGACACATTACCTCCAAGGTTAATGAATGTTTCAGATCTTACCCAAATACACGCTACAGCCAATTCTTATTAACTAAACTAAATTTTATTAAAAAACGAGAGAAAGTATGTTAAAAGATCAATATCTATATAGACATGAGTTCAGTTCTAAAGATTCAGATTCATAGCAGAGATGACAGGTTTCAGAGTAACAGCCGTGTTAGTCTGTATTCACAAAAAGAAAAGGAGTACTTGTGGCACCTTAGAGACTAACCAATTTATTTGAGCATGAGCTTCTCACAAAAGCTCATGCACAAATAAATTGGTTAGTCTCTAAGGTGCCACAAGTACTCCTTTTCTTATAGCAGAGATGGTGAGCTTTGTAGTTGCAAGGAGTTCTTTCAGAAATAGTGCAATGTTTATATGTCAGGGTGGTCCAGTTAGAACTGGGATCTCAGTCTTTATGGCATAGGCCTCCCCTGCATGAAACCTTAAGCAGATCAGGACCCAACTATCTTTTATACAATTTCATGTCCTTTTTGACAAGTTGGAGTTCCTCGGGGGAAAAAACGGTAATTAGGATGATTTTGAAGGAGGTCCATCACCCGGTACTTAGCTATAGAATTAACATAAGGCAATTTGCTTGTTCCTCCACCATTCACACATTATTTGCTATACATTTCAAAGAGAGATGAATACAGAGATATCCCGTGTTTACAATTCATTTAAATGCTAGGATGTTCTTTTGATCTCTGAATTATCAGAATACAGCATAGACAGGGACTGTTGATTACATTGTTGACCCTATTCATACATATGTAAATACACAAAAACACAACCATTACCTTACCACAAGTCTTTAAGGGTTGAATTTGAGTCATTTATTTTGCGGGATGTTTAACCCTTTCTAGACATGCGTCACACTCTTTTATCCCCCATGTGCTGTACAAATTGGTTAGCAATTTGTTCCAGTATTTTTCCAGGTATTAAAGTTCAGCGGTGACTGGTCTATAATTCTCTGGATCCTCTTTGTTCCCCTTTTTAAAGACAGATACTATGTTTGCCATTCTCAAATCTTTTGGAACCTCATCTGTCCTCCAGGAGTTCTGAAAGATAATTGCGAAGGGTTCCAAGATTGCTTTAGCTAGTTCTTTTAGTACCCTAGGATGAACTTCATCAGGCCTTGCCAACTTGAATACTTCCATCTTATCTAAATAGTCTTTAAAAACCAGAGGAAAGGAATGCAATCCAAAATAGTGAAAGAACAAGTTAATGTTAATTGTGTTGAGTAGCTGGTCAGCAATAACCTTTAAGCCCTGGTCTACACTAGGACTTTAGGTCGAATTTAGCAGCGTTAAATCGATGTAAACCTGCACCCGTCCACACGATGAAGCCCTTTATTTCAACTTAAAGGGCTCTTAAAATCGATTTCCTTACTCCACCCCTGACAAGTGGATTAGCGCTTAAATCGGCCTTGCCTGGTCGAATTTGGGGTACTGTGGACACAATTCGATGGTATTGGCCTCCTGGAGCTATCCCAGAGTGCTCCATTGTGACCGCTCTGGACAGCACTCTCAACTCAGATGCACTGGCCAGGAAGACAGGAAAAGAACCACGAACTTTTGAATCTCATTTCCTGTTTGGCCAGCGTGGCAAGCTGCAGGTGACCATGCAGAGCTCATCAGCAGAGGTGACCATGATGGAGTCCCAGAATCGCAAAAGAGCTCCAGGATGAACTGAACGGGAGGTACGGGATCTGATCGCTGTATGGGGAGAGGAATCCGTGCTATCAGAACGCCGTTCCAGTTTTCGAAATGCCAAAACCTTTGTCAGAATCTCCCAGGGCATGAAGGACAGAGGCCATAACAGGGACCTGAAACAGTGCCGCGTGAAACTTAAGGAGCTGAGGCAAGCCTACCAGAAAACCAGAGAGGCGAACGGCCGCTCCCGGTCAGAGCCCCAAACATGCTGCTTCTATGATGAGCTGCATGCCATTTTAGGGGGTTCAGCCACCACTACCCCAGCTGTGTTGTTTGACTCCTTCAATGGAGATGGAGGCAACACGGAAGCAGGTTTTGGGGACGAAGAAGATAGCTCACAGCAAGCAAGCGGAGAAACTGGTTTTCCCGACAGCCAGGAACTGTTTCTCACCCTGGACCTGGAGCCAGTACCCCCCGAACCCACGCAAGGCTGCCTCCTGGACCCGGCAGGCAGAGAAGGGACCTCCGATGAGTGTACCTTTTAAAATGCCATACATGGTTTAAAAGCAAGCATGTGAAAGGATTAATTTGCCCTGGCGTTCGCGGCTCTCCTGGATGTACTCCCAAAGCCTTTGCAAAAGGTTTCTGGGGAGGGCAGCCTTATTGCGTCCTCCATGGTAGGACACTTTACCACTCCAGGCCAGTAAAACACGTACTCGGGAATCATTGTAGAACAAAGCATTGCAGTGTATGTTTGCTGGCGTTCAAACAACATCCGTTCTTTATCTCTCTGTGTTATCCTCAGGAGAGTGAGATCATTCATGGTAACCTGGTTGAAATAGGGTGCTTTTCTTCAGGGGACACTCACAGGTGCCCGTTCCTGCTGGGCTGTTTGCCTGTGGCTGAACAGAAATGTTCCCCGCTGTTAGCCATGGGGAGGGGGAAGGGTTGAGCAGGTAGCCACGCGGTGGGGGGAGGCAAAATGCGACCTTGTAACAAAAGCACATGTACTATGTATGTAATGTTAACAGCAAGGCTTACCCTGAAAGAGTGTAGCCACTGTTTTATAAAATGTGTCTTTTTAAATACTGCTTTTTTTTTTCCTCCAGCAGCTGCATGCGTTTTAATGATCACAGGATCTTCTCCTTCCCAGAGGCTAGTGAAGATTAGAAAGAAAAAAAAATGCACTCATGATGAAATGTTCTCTGAGCTCATGCTGTCCTCCCACACTGACAGAGCACAGACGAATGCATGGAGGCAAATAATGTCAGAGTGCAGGAAAGCACAAAATGACCAGGAGGAGAGGTGGCGGGCTGAAGAGAGTAAGTGACGGGCTGAAGACAGGGCTGAAGCTCAAATGTGGCGGCAGCGTGATGAGAGGAGGCAGGATTCAATGCTGAGGCTGCTGGAGGATCAAACCAGTATGCTCCAGTGTATGGCTGAGCTGCAGCAAAGGCAGCTGGAGCACAGACTGCCACTACAGCCCCTGTGTAACCAACCGCCCTCCTCCCCAAGTTCCATAGCCTCCACACCCAGACGCCCAAGAACGCAGTGGGGGGGCCTCCGACCAACCAGCCACTCCACCACAGACGATTGCCCAAAAAACAGAAGGCTGGCATTCAATAAATTTTAAAGTTGTAAACTTTTAAAGTGCTGTGTGGCATTTTCCTTCCCTCCTCCACCACCCCTCCTGGGCTACCTTGGTAGTCATCCCCCTATTTGTGTGATGAATGAATAAAGAATGCATGAATGTGAAGCAACAATGACTTTATTGCCTCTGCAAGTGGTGATCGAAGGGAGGAGGGGAGGGTGGTTAGCTTACAGGGAAGTAGAGTGAACCAAGGGGTGGGGGGTTTCATCAAGAAGAAACAAACAGAACTTTCACACCGTAGCCTGGCCAGTCATGAAACTGGTTTTCAAAGCTTCTCTGATGCGCACCGCGCCCTCTTGTGCTCTTCTAACTGCCCTGGTGTCTGGCTGCTTGTAACCAGCAGCCAGGCGATTTGCCTCAACCTCCCACCCAGCCATAAACGTCTCCCCTTACTCTCACATATATTGTGGAGCGCACAGCAAGCAGTAATAACAGCAGGAATATTGGTTTCGCTGAGATCTAAGTGAGTCAGTAAACTGCGCCAGTGCGCCTTTAAATGTCCAAATGCACATTCTACCACCATTCTGCACTTGCTCAGCTTGTAGTTGAAGAGCTCCTGACTACTGTCCAGGCTGCCTGTGTACGGCTTCATGAGCCATGGCATTAAGGGGTAGGCTGGGTCCCCAAGGATAACTATAGGCATTTCAACATCCCCAACAGTTATTTTCTGGTCTGGGAATAAAGTCCCTTCTTACAGCTTTTGAAACAGACCAGAGTTCCTGAAGATGCGAGCGTCATGTACCTTTCCCGGCCATCCCACGTTAATGTTGGTGAAACGTCCCTTGTGATCCACCAGAGCTTGCAGCACTGTTGAAAAGTACCCCTTGTGGTTTATGTACTCACCGGCTTGGTGCTCCGGTGCCAAGATAGGGATATGGGTTCCGTCTATGGCCCCACCACAGTTAGGGAATCCCATTGCAGCAAAGCCATGCTCTATGACCTGCACATTTCCCAGGGTCACTACTCTTGATATCAGCAGATCTTTGATTGCGTGGGCTACTTGCATCACAGCAGCCCCCACAGTAGATTTGCCCACTCCAAATTGATTCCCAACTGACCGGTAGCTGTCTGGCGTTGCAAGCTTCCACAGGGCTATTGCCATTCACTTCTCAACTGTGAGGGCTGCTCTCATCTTGGTATTCATGCGCTTCAGGGCAGGGGAAAGCAAGTCACAAAGTTCCACGAAAGTGCCCTTACGCATGCGAAAGTTTTGCAGTCACTGGGAATCGTCCCAGACCTGCAACACTACGTGGTCCCACCAGTCTGTGCTTGTTTCCCGAGCCCAGAATCGGCGTTCCACAGCATGAACCTGCCCCATTAGCACCATGATGCATGCATTGGCAGGGCCCATGCTTTCAGAGAAATGTGTGTCCATGTCCTGATCACTCACGTAATCGTGCTGACGTCGCCTCCTCGCCCGGTATCGCTCTGCCAGGTTCTGGTGCTGCATATACTGCTGGATAATGCGTGTGGTGTTTAATGTGCTCCTAATCGCCAAAGTGAGCTGAGCGGCCTCCATGCTTGCCTTGGTATGGTGTCCGCACAGAAAAAAGGCGCGGAACAATTGTCTGCCATTGCTCTGACGGAGGGAGGGGCGACTGACGACACGGTTTACAGGGTTGGCTTACAGGGAATTAAAATCAACAAAGGGGGTGGCTTTACATCAAGGAGTATTTCAGGCAGGACTTCACGGAGGGTTCCAATAAGAAATGGTGCACCTAAGTAATTGTTCTTATTGGAACAAGCAGGTTGGTCTGGCCTCTGATTGATACATGGCTAGATTTACCTCACTGCACCTTCTCTGTGAGTGACTGCAGTGTGACCTAGAGGAAAGAGTCCCCTAGACTGGCGAGGGGGGGAAAGCAAATGAGTACAAAACAAATCTGGTCTATTTCTTGTTTTGATCCACTCCATCTATCTTTTACATCTTTGGCTGGCAGCAGACGGTGCAGAAGGACTGAAAGCCATCCACATCTCATGGCTGCTCGGCAGAAGATGGTACAATAGGACTGCTAGCCATCCTCATCTCTTGCCTGCCCGGCAGAAGATGGTACAATAGGACTGCTAGCAATCCGTATCACCTGCCTGCTCACCATAAGATAGTTCAATAGGACTGACTGCAGGACTAAAGAGAATGACCTGGGCAAGTCACTTCTAATAATGTAGTCCCTGCACCCATGTCTGCCCAGGCGCTCCTGGCCGACGTGGCCAGGAGCACCTCGGACATGACGATGACGGCTACCAGTCCTATTGTACCGTCTGCTGCCTACAAGTCCTATTGTACCGTCTGCTGTGTAGCAATGCAGTACCACGTCTGCCAGCACCCAGGAGACATACGGTGACGGTTACCTGAGCGGGCTCCATGCTTGCCGTGGTATGGTGTCTGCACAGGTAACTCAAGAAAAAAGGCGTGAAACGATTGTCTGCTGCTGCTTTCACGGAGGGAGGGAGTGAGGGAGGGAACGGGGGCCTGACGATATGTATCCAGAACCACCCGCAACAATGTTTTAGCCCCATCAGCCATTGGGATCTCAACCCAGAATTCCAATCGGCAGCGGAGACTGTGGGAACTGTGGGGTAGCTACCCACAGTGCAACACTCCGGAAGTCGATGCTTGCCTCGGTACTGTGGAAGCACTCTGCTGAGTTAATGCACTTAGAGCATTTTCTGTGGGGACACACACACTCAAATATATAAAACCGATTTCTAAAAAAACGACTTCTATAAATTCGACCTAATTTCATAGTGTAGACATACCCTAAGTGAAGACTTAAGCAAAATAGGCAGTAAACACCTCAGTTTTTTTAGTGCCATCAGTTATTAGCTCTCCTTCCCTGCTAAGTAGACGTCCTACACTTTCCTTCATCTTTCTCTTGCTCTTAATATATTTATAGAACCTCCTTTTATTGCCTTTTATGGCCCATGATAGGTGTAACATATTTTATGCCTTAGCTTTTCTGATTTTGTTCCTACATGTCCTTTTGTGCTCCTCCTTAGATATTTGTCCATGATTCCATTTTTTGTTGGATTCCTTTTTGATCTTCAGATCATTAAAGAATGCTTAATAGCGCTACATTGGCCTTTTGCTGTTCTTCCTCTTTCCTTCACATCACAATAATTTTCAGTTTTGCCTTTGTTGTCTCCTTGAGAAACTGCCATCTTTCCTGAACTCATTTTTCCCCTTAGATTTTTTCTATTGGGACTTTACCTACCAGTTTTCTGAGTTTGTTAAAGTCTTCTTTTTTGAAGTCCATTGTCCTTATTCTGCTGCTCTCACTCCTTCCTTTGAATCATGAAATCTCTCATTTCATGCTCACTCTCACCCAAATTGCCTTCCACCTTCAGATTTGCTACCAATTCATTCCTATTGGTCTGAATCAAGTCTAAAATGGCCTGATTACTTCCTCCGCTTCCTGGAACAAAAAGTTGTCCCCAATACATTCAACAACTTATTGGACATATTGTTTTGTCCTATTACTTTTCCAACCGATGTCTGGGCCATTAAAATCTCTCATTACTAGTAGGTATCTACTTTCATAGATAAAGCAAGCAAAGATGAATCAGCTCTACCTATACCAGTATCTTCTAATGAGCTCCTCTGCTAATTCTATAAGATGTCCAACTTTCCCACTCCTTGAACATAATAATGCCTTACTAAATGTTACTCTAACTCAAGTTCATTATTCATGATGCCACAAAGGGTGGTGTCCAACAGAAAATCATGTTACTGTAAAAAAATCCTCTTAGATCCTTAGGGCAGTTATACGATAATCATGGGATAGCCAGCTGTCATAGTAAAATTTCATGTTTAATCCCCGTTGAGCTTACACACAGGATTTATGAACAGTAAGTGCTAACAAAAAACACTAGGCATGCCAGGGTTTTCTTTTTCTCAGCACTGCAAACAAATCAGAATAGGGTGAATGGAGATCTATTTAGTATTATACAACATGATATACATAGATGTTTTTAAATGCTATACTTAAGGGACCTACTGGCAAGACCTGAGAAAAGAACAAAGTGTGTCACAACCTAGTCAATATCACTAATTATGCATACTGTGACACCCATAAAAAACTTGACAATGGTTAGGCTGCAGATTTGTGGACACCACTACTTATCATGGTGACCAATATCATCTCATTGTTTACTTGTACTCCACTGTCTATATCCATCTCTTGTCTCTTGGCTTACAGTTAGATTCCAGGTTCTCTGGGGCAAAGGGCTGTCTCTTTGTTCTGTATTTGTATAGGGCCTAGCATAATGGGGTCCTAGATCGGGGTGGGCAAACTTTTTGGCCCAAGGGCCACACTGGGGTTGCAAAACTGTATGGAGGGCTGGGTAGGGAAGGCTGTGTTTTCCCAAACAGCCTGGCCCCCGCCCCTATCTGCTCCCTGACTGCCCCCCTCAGAACCTCCGACCCATCCAACACCCCCTGCTCCTTGTCCCCTGACTGCCCCCTCCTGGCACTCCCTGCCCCTAACCACCACCCTGGGACCCCACCCCCTATCCAACCCCCGCTGCTCCCTGTCCCTGGACTGCCCTGCCCCCTGACAGGCCCCCCGGGACTCCCACACCTATCAAACCACCCCCGTGTTCCCCGTCCCCTGACTGCCCCTCCAGAACCTCCTGCCCCTTATCCACCCCTCCCACCCCCTGCTACCTGCCCCCTTACCATGCCAGTCAGAGCAGCAGGACTGGCTTATCGGAAAGCCTGAGAGGTGGGCAGGCGCAAGCCATGCTGCCCGCATGGTGGCATAGCTGAGGGGGAGGAGGACAGCAGAGGAAGGGCAGGGGGCGAGCCTCCCCGTCCAGGAGCTCAAGGGCCAGGCAGGATGGTCCCGTGGGCTGGATGTGGCCCGGGGTCCATAGTTTGCCCACCTCTGTCCTAGATGCTATGGTAATACAAATAGTAAATAATAATGCAATTGATAATGGCAAGGTCTTATTCATTTGTTTTTAGTCCTTGTTTTAGAATTGTGTACCCTTTGTTCATAGCAACTCTTTGGAAGCTAGACATTCAAATATTTTCTCTTACTGAAGATATTTCCTTTGTTATGTAAGCAGAGTCAGGATGAGCTCCACCCTGACATCTGGTAGTGAGGTGTTGCAAGTTGTGGAAAAGAACTTCAGGGGCTGATCTCATTTGCATAGGCACACCCACCCCGCCTAGAATGAGGCCATAGCTGCCCAAATGGTCACTTTGGCTGCTGTGGGATCCCCAGTATCTCTGTTATTGGGGCAGGAAGAATAAATTGTTATTACCCTGATTATGGGAATCAAGGACAGTGGAACTGTACTTGGCCTTTTGTTATGATGGAGGGACTCGCCAGGCAAGGGACATGGGTTCCAAAACTCTGTGAATTGAGAGAGGCTGGGGACAGGTATTAATACTTGGTGGCATGGGCCTCCTGGTGAGGGCCTTACATGCTAATTACGTTTCCTCCTCTCTCCACTGTGGAATATCAGAGCTAATTTTGATTCCATTAGGAGTCTAGTTACAGGCTGCTGAGCTGAATTCACTTTGGGCTAATGGTGCACCAGCACTGAGGCTCCCCTACTACAAGCTGAAATCACAAAAGAGCTAAACTTACTAAGAGCTGAAATCACTGAGTGTTGTATTAAGTAGTGGGGAAGTTTGCGGGATGGCGAGCAGAGCAGTTTGAGGGACGGCGAGCAGAGCAGAGTGGCTGGTGGAGCAGAGCAGTTTGTTGGATGCCTAGAGCAGTTCATGGGGCGGCTGGCAGAGCGGAGCCCCATGGAGAGGTGGGGCCATCAGCTTTGGACCACGTAAGGTGCCCCTTACTCCCCTCTCTTCCCCCCCCCCCCCAATCTCCACCCAGGTTGGGAGGTAAAACTCTGCAGATAAACTTTTGAACTCTGGGGCTGTCCTGACCAGGGACAGAGACTTTTGGGTCGTTGGACTTTTGGTACTTTGGGTGATTTGGGTTGCTGGACTCAAGAACCAAAGGGAAAGAACATGCCCCAATTTGCTTGGGGTGGGTTTTTTGCTCATGGGTTGTTAGGAATCCTGTTGGTGGTGTTTCCCCAACATAATGCCACATTGTTTCTCTCTGTTATTAAAAGGCTTTTTGCTACACTCAGACTATGTGCTTGCGAGAGGGGAAGTATTGCCTCTTGGAGGCGCCCAGCGGGGGTGGTATATATTTGTCCCAGGTCACTGGGTGGGGGCTCGAGTCGGTTTTGCATTGTGTTATTGGATTGGAATGGAACCCCTAGATACTGAACCTGGCCCTTGTTGCTGCCAACTCTGACAGGCAGAAGGGTTACAGTTAGATTCATTCATTTTGTTATCAAAGGGTTGCTCATGAATATTTTTTGCAAACTTCCATTAAAAAAAACATACCCATGCACCCGACAATTTACAAATAAATATTTGGAAGAAAGGGGTAAAATATTGGGCACCCTCGTATTGATAATTATCTACAGTAAGTCTATTAGAGCTGGTCAAAAAACTGAATTATTTTGTCAACATTTCAAATTTTAGCCAAAAATGGAGGACAAAACTTGGACAACATTTTTGCATTTTTTTGCCAGTTCTAATAACCAGGGAATATGTGACACTATAATAAATGTGTTGCTGATATAGATATGGTCAACAGCTAAACTGTGCTTGTGCGGACATGGGGCCAGATCCTCAAAGGTGTTTAGGTGCTGAACTACAGTGTGATTTAGCTACCTAAATACTTTTGAAGATTTGGGCCTAAACGTGCGACTGTCTGCTCAAAAAGCACAAGCCTTCTATGACTTGAGCTTAAGAAGAATTTCTGAAACTAGTCTTAAAATGCAGTAGTTTTAAAGAATTTACACTCCTCTGCGTTCAATCAATAGAGATGAACTTAGTTGCCTACAATTTAAAAAGGGCAGGCATTCCATTGAGTAGATGAAACCAATACATTACAATAGGGAAAGTCATGAGTGCAGTGCTTTCTGTAATTAAAAAAATGTTCATATGAATAATCTCTTAGGAAATGGGGGAAGACAAGCAATTTTCCCACACTATGAATCCTAGAATGTGGTTTTCGTAGGGAGAGTTATCTGTGCCAATATGTTTTTGCATGAATGATTTTCTTCAGTTTGACATTTGACACCTTTTCTACCCATCAGTAAATCAAACCAAACAACTGAGGTCTAAAGTGTCAACAAAAGTCAACTGATTTTAAAGGAAAAGTGGGTGGCTGAGTGTGTGTGTAAGGTAATGAGAGGGTGCATTTTTTTCCTTTTAAAAGAGGCTGCTCATTTGCTTAAAGTTTTACAGAATAAAACATTGTTTACACATTTTCCTGTGTTCTGTTTATCTGCCAAGATAATTCTTGCACCATACTAATTCCTGTTTGAGAAACAAATGGCCCCTTTCACATTACAGCTATGCACAGTTTACATGAAATTTTCCAGGACTCCACTTCAGAAGAACTGCAGGAACACATATGCTTCACTCTTCCCTTGGGTTCAAACGATGACCTCTTTATCGAGGACCCCATTATTGTACAAGCCAAATAACTAGTGTGATAACCTATAGGTGTTACGCAAAGTACTTTGGTAAACAGGGGCACTGCAAGCTTCTTTAGAGAAAATGCCATCGGTTCTACTATCTCAAAATTTGAGATAGGCAGGCCAGAAATGGGAATGAGGAAAAAGTTTGATGTGAGTAGGATTAACTGCTTTACGGAACAGATACATCCGGGGCACTTTCTACCTTTGTTCTGAGTGCAGATATTTCATTAATATTGAGGGGCACACTATGCTTGAAACCAATCGCATAAAGTTTGCTAAACTGATAATTCCACTGTGGCAAATGTGATTACAGTAACAACATGTAGCTCAAATAAAACTCTGCTTTCCTTTAACAAAGGAAGCAAAATGACCAAAATGGCAGAAAGTTTTTCCGGGTAGGGTCTTTTATAATATTGGCTTAGTTTGGTAACAGAGTCTCCAAAGCTTATCAGGGCTATTGGGAGATATGGCCAAACAGATCCGTTCCAGTGTGATGCAAGAAGCTTCCTCTCTCTCTTAGGGGCTGAGGTTAGTGTTGCCTCTTTATCCCAGCAAAGTCATTTCAATTATGTTTAAAAAATATACACGTTAATGACAGGCAAAGGTGGACTCTACTGTACAAATATGCTAATACATATCTTAATCCCTCTTAGTGGTGGTGCTATAATTTTTAAATATTACCATCTCTTCTTTCTTTGGAGTCAAACCCAGGGGCGTTCACTCAGTGCTCCATTTCTCCTGCTAAAAGGACAAGAACAAATCTTGGAAGCTCAACTTTTTCCCAGAGTCTCCTCACACATCCCCAGAAACACTATTACTTGATTTGATGCCGATTCTAGACATATAAAAATATATTTATATGCTACACATAAAGGACCCAAGAGATCCCAGGATCATGGAAATGCTGTAGATGAGGGTGCTGCCATCTAGCCCATGAGATGGAGGAGGAGAAAGAGGGTACAGACAGAGTGGTCACGAGTGGGAACACCAGGTAGTCTTTGCCCTATAGTAGCTGTGTAGGAGGAATGTGCAGTACCCCCATGTTCCAGTTCACATGACTCTAACTACAAAGTACTTGTGTCATCCAAAAGGGGAGAAGGGATAATGTGACTGAACAGGCAGCAGAAAGGACACAGGACATGGTAAGGAGGGTGGTGATGAGCCTGATGCTCCATACAAGAAATGAGAATCAGCAGCACTGAATATGTTTGAGTTTCTTACATATGATGAATCAAAATGTGGCATGTTCCCCTTCCCCCAAAACACAGTGACACTCCTGATGTAATGTGTCCCCTTTGTTCGCTATAACGGTGGAAGGTTTGCCAGCATATCAATAGAAAATGGCTCTCATAAGCCATCTGCAGAGATGTGGTGTTATGTTCAGGTGCCCACCTAGAGAGGTTAGATAAAAACTTGACACCCCGGTTCCATATTTGGGTGGCTAGCTTGTGTTGCCACTCATACTGCAACGTCCACACTGATATTTTTAGCATGCTACCTTGAGTAGAGCTAGGGAATTATTGCTATGGGAGTTTAGTAAGCTTTTTCCCCTCTCACATGTAGCGAGAGAGGGCTTCTACAGAGCAATGGGTAAACCAATTATTATATTGCCAAAGAGCCAAATGCGTCCATACTATAACAGTTCATGCCATGGATATGAGTGCTGTGCAAAATAGAATTCTCTTAGTAGGACACTCCATTGGATAGTATCAGACCTTCCTGGCAGAGAGAAAGACCATTAAAAGCAAAATAGAAAAAGCTTTGTCAAGAAATACAGCAGCACTAAACTGAATGAAAGTAGGGTGAGAGGGCATCCTATGGAGCTTGTACCCAAAAGTGAAGGTACCTGTGAATGGTTTACCTTTTTTCACTTTCTGCTGCCAATGTTGATCCCTACCACCATGGATTTGATTTATCATGTCATTAGGGTTTTTTTTCCTTTATGGAGAATCAAAGGCAGCAGTACAGAAACTGTGCAGGTTATTCCATTACCTGGTTCTCACTCTGGTCTGAAAAATCAGTGTGTCTACTCTGCCCAGCTTGGGCTGATTGCCCCAGCCTTGGCTATAAATACAAGCAGCTGACCATACATGATGAGTACATTTTAACCCAAAGATGATACCCTGTATCTGTGAGCCATCACTTGGATAGAAGTGATGAAGTGAATGCAACACATGGAAGCATATTTATCTATGAGAATGGATTCGATGTAGGTGTCTCTGAGCAAAATAGAATTGTACATTTCAAATGCAGGGAGGACCATCCTGGACATCTTGGTAAGACTGCTGAATCACAGAAGACTGATTATTTACAAACACATGCTCAGACCCTAGTAAATAATTTATCACCTTTTACCAAGGAAATGAGAACCTTCAGAACTTGGCCAAGGACGACAACAGGCATATACCACCATTCCTCACTCACATGAGCATCAATCTTCAAATAACGTTTAAAAGATACCTGGTAAGTGTGGCCAGCTGCCATAAGGGAAACTTGCTACTTTTGGCTAAGACATATTTTGTATGTGCATCTTTGGGAGCAATTTTGTGTATGGATGCCAGCTGTGTCACAGACATTGCAGGGAGACCTAACAGTGGCTGGTTTACATAGAAGTAAAGTGGGTGGACATAAGCAGGCAAAAGGAAGTCTAAGGCTAAAGGGCTCTCACCATAGCCACCCTACCCTGAATTTGGCACGAAGCTATTATTTAAATGAAACAATCGTCATTCTGATGTGTTTTAAAACTGAGTGAAACATTTTAAAGCATTCAGTGTTAACTTAGCCTCAACCAACATGTATTTTCATGGAAAACCAAGTGCACAGCCTTCATATTAACCCATCATCTGAGGGTGTAGTACAAGTGATGCTTCTATCTCAGGCAAAAGCAAGAATCTGGGTGGTCCCCTTTGCCCCAGTATCTGAGCACTTCATAACCTTTAATGCTTTTATCCTCACAGCACACCTGTGAGATAGGAAATTGCTGTTATTCCCATTTAGCAGATGGGGAACTGAGAACAAGCAGCTTTTCCAACATCATACAGGAAGCCTGGGCAGAACAGGGAATTGAACCTAGATCTTCTAAATCCCAGGCTAATACTCTAGCCACTAGGCTATCCTTTCTCAGTACAGTTTCAGATGGGCTGTTTCTGTATTGTTAGTTGCATAAAGGGCTTATGGTCATTTCCTGTTAAAGGAACTGAGAACATCCATACAAATTTGAATAGACAATCTCTAGATATCTGGTAGTTTTCTGACGATTTAGTGTATGACTAAGAAATAGTCTTCCAGAATCAGGAAGCAGCAGGGAGGGGGACACCCCTCCACAATAACTGATCATATTTAGTGTTTATAACTGACCAATATCAGTTGGGTGCACTTCCTCCATCAAGAATGCTCAATAACATTCAAGAAACATATTTTGTAAAATTCATAACTGCTCAGATATTCCCAATCAAAGAAAAACAATCTTTAAAATACCTCTCATATCACTGGGATTAAGCATTATTTGCTTTCAGTGTTCCATGCTTTTGAAGTTATCAGTTGCAGATTTGCTTTTAACCCTAAGCACTACCACTATTTTATTGAATATTATTTGGCAACCATTTTTCCCTGCCAGCAGGTTTCTCATCAGTTGAAACTATTTACTGCAAGATCTGATGATATTTACCAGCAGAGCAATATTTTCTTAACACGGCTGCATTTTCTGTCCCGTTGTGATAACATTTTGTTCTTTTTCACTTTGCTGCTTTTTTCTCATACATGAGCTAACACAGGCACAATAAAGCAACATATATAGAACCTATGTTCCATAAAACAAATTTCAAATTGAGATATTTATTGAGATATTTAATCTACAAATATAGATTTCCTCATTAACATATATCCTTGTACTGACTTGAGAAAAATTTGGTCATTGCTTCTTGTGTTTTAATGATCATGAGTATGCCAACAGCAGCAACCAGATAAATGGTAGGCCAGACATTTGAAAAACAGGTCCTATATTACTACCTTCATTAATAGTTGAAACTCAAGCATTAGGAAAAATGCGCTTTCTTTGAAAGGGATACTATCAGGTTATAAATGTCATTTAAAATTAAGTTTTTGTATTTGTCATTAATAGAACCTTAAATTATTAAAAATTAAAATTCTAAAAATATAATGTACTGTTCACCATTACGTTACTTCGTAGGAAAAATAGGAAGTATAGCAAAAGACCATCTTGGCTTAACCAGGAGATCTTCAATGATCTGAAACTCAAGAAAGATTCCTACAAAAAGTAGAAACTAGGTCAAATTACAAAGGATGAATATAAACAAATAACAAGTGTGCAGGGACAAAATTAGAAAGGCCAAGGCTGAAAACAAAATTAAACTAGCTAGAGACATAAAGGGTAACCAAAAAACATTCTACAAATGCATTAGAAGCAACAGGAAGACCAAGTACACGGTAGGCTCATTACTCAATGAGGGAGGAAAAACAGAAAATGTGGAAGTGGCAGAAGTGCTAAATGACTCTTTTGTTTTAGTTTTCACCAAAAAGTTCAGTAGCGATTGGATGTTTAACATAGTGAATGTCAGTGAAAATGAGGTAGGATCAGAGGCCAAAATAGGGAATGAACAAGTTAAAAATTATTTAGACAAGTTAGATGTATTCAAGTCACCAGAGCCTGATGAAATACATTCTAGAATACTCAAGGAGTTGACTGAGGAGATAGCTGAATCATTAGTGATTATTTTCGAAACATCATGGAAGGTCGGAGAGATTTCAGAGGACTGGAAAAGGGCAAATATAGTGCCCATCTATAAAAACAGGAAATAATAACAACCTGGGGTTTTATAGATCAGTCAGCTTAACTTCAGTACCTGGAAAGATAATGGAGCAAATAATGATGCAATCAATTTGCAAACACTTAGAAGATAATAAGGTGATAAGTAACAGTCAGTATGGATTTGTCAAGACAAAATCATGTCAAACCAACCTAATAGCTTTCTTTGACAGAGTAACAAGCATTGTGGAGGGATGGGTGGAAAGCGATAGACGTGGTATATCTTGACTTTAGTAAGGCTTTTGATACTGTCTCCCATGACCTTCTCATACACAAACTAGGGAAATCCAATCTAGATGGAGGTACTCTAAGGTGGGTGCATAACAGGTTGGAAAGCCATTCCCAGAGAGTAGTTATCAGTGGTTCACAGTCAAGCTGGAAGGGTATATCAAGTGGGGTCCTGCAGGGATCAATTCTGGGTCTGGTTCTGTTCAATATCTTTATCAGTGATTTTGATAATGGCATAGAGAGTACACTTATAAAGTTTGCGGACAATACTAAGCTGGGAGGGGTTGCAAATGCTTTGGAGGATAGGATTAAAATTCAAACCGGTCTGGACAAACTGTCTGAAGTAAACAGGATGAAATTCAATAAAGACAAATGCAAAGTACTCCACTTAGGAAGGAACAATCAGTTGCACACATACAAAATGGGAAATGGCTGCTTAGGACGGAGTACTAAAGAAAGGGATCTGGGGGTCATAGTGGATCACAAGTTAAATATGAGTCAACAGTGTAACACTGTTGCAAAAAAAGCAAACATCATTCTGGGATATATTAGCAGGAGTGTTGCAAGCAAGACACAAGAAGTAATTCTTCCACTCTACTCTGTGCTGATTAGGCCTCAACTGAGTATTGTGTCCAGTTCTGGGAGCCACATTTCAGGAAAGATGTGGACAAATTGGAGAAAGTCTAGAGAAGAGCAACAAAAGTGATTAAGGGTCTAGAAAACATGACCTATAAGGGAAGATTGAAAAAATTGGGTTTGTTTAGTCTGGAGATGAAAGACTGAAAGGGGACATGATAACACTTTTCAAGTACATAAAAGGTTGTTACAAGGAGGAGGGAGAAAAATTGTTCTCTTTAACCTCTGAGGATAGGACAAGGAACAGTGGTCTTAAATTGCAGCAAGGGTGGTTTAGGTTGGACATTAGGAAAAACTTCCTTACCGTCAGAGTGGTTAAGCACTGGAATATATTGCCTAGGGAGGTTGTGGAATCTCCATCATTGGAGATTTTTAAGAGCAGGTTAGGCAAACACCTGTCAGGGATGATCTAGATAATACTTAGTCCTGCCATGAGTCCAATGGACTGGACTAGATAGCCTCTTGAGGTCCCGTCCAGTCCTATGATTCTATGATTAAAGCTGTTTATTAGTTGCATTTCTCCCTGCTTGGACAATGAAAGTAGACTAATCTGTTTCAGTTTTGTTTCTAGTCAGTTTCATTTCCTGGATTTTATGTAGTAGCAAAATGAGATATCATATGGAGTCATGAATACTGCAGGGGCCCCTTTAAATACAAACAGCTATTTTCAGTGGAATATTTTTAAAAAATCATGATATATTTTCTATTCATTTTATACTTTGTAAAAGCCTAGCTTTACAAAACCTAAATTTTAGGCATAAATTGATCTGAGACTGTCCATTTAAAGGAATGATTATGTAAAGAATGCTCTTTGGGTATGCTTTACATTTTATTACTTTAGAGTTGGGGACGAGGGCATTGGACAACTCACACGAGAGGAAAAAAACCTGACAAATTCTTGGGTTGTATCCAATTGCTTAGCTAAGCCACCAACTCCATATTTGGCTTGAAATGAGGAATTTTCTCCCCAACAGCTGCCTCTGGAGTCAATATAAACTGTTCTAGAATATTTAGTAACCAACAGAATGATACTATAGAAAAGCTTTAAAAAGGTTGTGTAGCATTGAACTTCATAGGGAAGTCAAGATTCATGTGCTGTATGTTAGAGAACATTACATAATATTATGAAAATCCATATTCATATTTTCATGTTATAGTACATTACCTAACAAGAGTATCCTCAGAGTGCTTTACCCTGCAACCCAAAGTCATGTGAATAGTTTTTTTATGAGTAAATCGCACTGAGATCAATAAAACGACTTCTGTGAGTAAAGACCAGGCATTTTGTTATATAATAAAATCTCTTTCATTTATTCCTTGTGAGATTTTTAAAATATCCTTGCACACCTTTTTTCTCTAACTATGCTTTTTTAAGATCCATTTCCTGAAGGGAGGATGCTTTCTGGAAGAGTATTTGATGATGGCAGCATTCACCACCTTACACCTCAAACAACGCCCCCTTCTTCCCCACAACTCTGCAAGGAAAGATTTTCCTTGAGTAGAGTTTTACCATTTTAAATTAACTGAACATTCGATCACATTCCCCAGCCACAATTTAGAGAACACCTTCTGAAGTGGATGCTTCTTTTTGTTCTTTCATTTTATGCACCATTATAAAAAAAATGAAGCAAATAAATTTTTTTAAAAACTTTGATTACATCCCCAGTTGAGCTGAAATTCTGAACTGGTCCA
Organism: Chelonia mydas; assembly: GCF_015237465.2. Classification (NCBI taxonomy): domain Eukaryota; kingdom Metazoa; phylum Chordata; order Testudines; family Cheloniidae; genus Chelonia; species Chelonia mydas. The sequence goes on from NC_051245.2 coordinate 29,861,179, forward strand.
GAGTAGGAAACCTGGTAATGGAACAGAGCTGTGGTCACCTACTCTAGGTGTCTGATATTTATACCACTGCACAAGCAGCAGCATTACTGTATATTTAAACAGTGTATTAAAAAGAGTGCACACAAATAAAGAATGACAGCTAGATATAAACCAGAACCAGCTGGAGTAAGGGGGCTGTGGTACTGTATCTTCTCTCATGGAACATTTTGCCATCTGCTAAAATCACTGTATATTTTATAATTATCATAGAAGATGAGCACTGTTGAACTCTGAAGTATTGACTTAGAAGATTTGGATGATCTCTAGAAAGAAAGTATTACAAAAATGTGTCACAGAAAAAAAGGGGAGATCAAAAGAATACAATAAAAATCCATTTACTTTGTACAGAAATGCAATAGGATTTTAGCACCATTTTACAAATAAAAAGAAAGAATGGACCCACTTTGGGGACTGATGTGGTGCAATGTTAGGACATTTAATTTGAAGTTTTTAACTCACGTGGTATTATGTTTATGTTTTAAGAAAGATCTGTTCTAAAGGTAACACACATTTGGACCCAAGCTGTTCTAAATCTGTTTAACCAAATCCAATTAATGAAACTGTAGGAGTCTAAAAAGTGCAAAAAAGCTTAAAGCTTATGCTTATTATATTGATAGTATAAAATTTATGACATCCTTAACAGTTCACCTCCTTGCCTTTTAATAAATCAGGATGAGTAAATGACTTGTTAGAAAAATACATTGTTTTAATTTAACTACTTTAAATGCTTTCAGAAAAAAAATGTGTGTGTGTGTGGAGTTTGGATTGTATTACCACCTTGGTAAAGGCTTTTAGAGTAAGGGGATCCAATTCTGCAATCCTAAATCACATGAGTAACCCTGTTAAAGTCAATGGGACTGTTTGTATGAGTATAAGGATTACAGTTTTGGGTCCATAATTTTAGTGGCCTAAATAAGTCTGGGTCAGATTCTCTGGTCTGCTTAGCCCAGCTAGCACTGAATGGTCATCAGGTGGTGACTGAAGAACCGCCACTCTGCAGGGGAATACGCCATTAGCAGAGGCAGAAACTCTTCTTGCTTCCACCCCACCCTTGGCAAAAGGGGAGGGAGGGAGATGTGTCTAGAGAGTGCTAAGGACATACCATTTCCTTTTTATCAGGAACCTCACGTTAATGGAGAGATGAGCTTAGTGGAATTCTGCTCTTCCACACCCCATTGTCTTCCCTGTCAGGCTCATTTCCCTCTCCCAGAATGCCCATCATGGAAGTCCCATCTTCCCCTTATGGACATTAGTACATCAGAGGTGTAAATCAGAGCTGCTCCTGTGTATCTCTAACTTGCACTGTGGCTAGGTGACTGAAAATCAAGGAGCCACAATGAGCTCCCTTCAGTGTTCCCTCTTCACTGTGAGGGGGACAATCTGTCTCATCTGTTTCCAGCAGCTGTATCCATCCTTGAATGTCCCATCTGATCAAAATTTTTCATTACTTTTCATCTCTTTTTCTGCAGGTGGAACAATACCTTTCCCAAACCCTACAACAACAGCAGCATAGCCAGGGTAATATTTTATAACCAAGAATTCATTCTATAACATTATACTAGACAAATCCTTGGATTCCTTTCCCAAGGTTTGATTTGCATATTAACTGATGCCAGATTAAGGCTCAAGAGGACTGCCTATTGACGAATACACAAAGGGTCAGTCCCAGAGCACCCGTTATTAGTGTTAATGCAATTGACATCAACACTTCCCTCTGAAATCCATAACCTCTATGACCAAGCAGTCAAGGAAACTTTTGGAAACAATGGACGTGGGCCTATTTTTGTTGTTATTGTTTCCAGGATTAACATGGAGACATTTGTTTTATTGCAGACATTAGTCTGAGTGTTCAGAGATTAACTTCTGAGTCCAAAACTTCTTATGAAGCAACTAATATCACATGATTACAACTTAAAATGGAGGCTACTCTTGGCAATACAACCTTTTCTGGGGATCTCCTCAGATTTCACAGGCTAAATAGGGCCCGGCTTGGATGGGAGTTGGCATGGGTGTCATTAGGTGCCATACTGCCTTTTGATTCAATATTGAACCACTGTCACATAGTAGGGTTAGTATAGTTTACATCTTCCCTGGCCTCATCCTTCAAGGTGACCTTTCATGTCCCAGTGTGAAAGAGGGAATGGGATTCAGGTCATGCGGGGAACACAGGCCAAGTTAAGGAGAGAGGTTCTGGCTGAGGAGAGTGATCCTATCATGGCCTCCCATGGTAGAACCTGCAGGACCTGTAGCAGGGCCAGAACTCTCTCCAAGACAGAGTTGCCAGTGGCTGCAGTGCTATGCTAGAACTTAAAAGACCTTGGTTCAATTCCCGGGTCTACTACAGACTTCCTGTGTGAGCTTGTGTAAGACAATTAGCCTCTCTATGCCTCAGATGATCCACATCAGCAAAATGGGGATAATAGTGTTGCTCTGCCTCACGGGGTATTAGAGATGGGCAGGAATTTCTGTTAGGAATGATTCCCCCCTTCCCTCCAAAAAACCCCTTTTTTCAAAACCAAAATTTTCCAGAGGCATCCCAGGCAGGCAGCTGAAACATTCTATTTTGGCTCTCCCAAAAGGCAGTTTTTCCTGAGATCCCTTCCTGTGAAAAACTTCATATCTTTGATATTTTCTCACACCTTGGGGGAGAATTTGTTTTAAAAAAAAAGAATTTTTTGAGGGGATTTTGATTCTCTGGCCAGCTTTAATAAATACATTAAAGATTGTAAAGCTCTCAGATACTATGGTAACAGGGGTTATATAAGTACAATAGATAGCGTATTTCTCTTTACTATGTGGTCTGCGTAATATTTAAAATGTCCTTAAATATTCATTACCTAGCTTTTAAATATTTAGGTTTTCTAAATGATGCAATAAGTAAATACATTGTTGTCATTTAGCTAACTTCCCTGGTTTTTCATATAGATCTCATTGGGTTTTCATGTCAATACAGATAACAGTTGGAACTCTCAATACAACAAGAGGACACTGCTAATCACTACATGCTTGATGTCCATTAGCAAACAAAAAATAACTGGGAGGGCTTGACTGCTGGACAGTTATTTTCTCTCTTGAATTAAAAAAAACAAATAAATTGCAAAGTACTTTTCCATTTTTTTTAATTATTGCATTTGTCCATCATCAGTATTTCCCAACTTTTTTTCAGTCAAATGCACTCTTTGTATCTGTATAATTGTGTTTGTATTTACATTTTCCCAGGCTCTTGTAGCGCCTCAAGGAGTAATTTATGGGGCTGTAATAATGTGTTATATTATCAGGGCCCCGTAAATGACTTCCCAAGGCACTAAGAGAGCCTGGGAAAATGTAAACACAAATACAAACAAGAAACAAATACCTGTGAAACAAAGAAAGCACAAAGAAGGATAATATATGACCCTATGCTCACCTCCGTTTAAAAGGCTCAACCCAGCTCCCATTGAGGTCAGTAGGAGTTTTACCTTTGATTTCAGTGGAAGCAAAACTGTGTCTTAAAACCTCAACTGTAATATTGCAGTTGCTTAGCTTTTATATTTAATGACACTAATTGTATTTATTTAGTGATATAGGGCTATAATTAGTCACTACTAAATTAAAACAATGTAATTTAGTACTGAATATTTGGAAATACTCCTGTATCTTTATTTTTGATTCATTAGTAAGTTATCTAGGGATTTTTATTCCTTCAGGAAGGAATATAGTCCAGTGGACTGGGAATCAGGGGATCTGGATTCTATCCTCAGCATTACAAATTGCTATGTGACCTTAATGAAGTCATTTAGGGCCAGACCTCTAATTCCAAGTGTCCAACTTTAGTCACGTTGCACTGACTGACTCTTGCTCTGAGGCTGCAAAGCAGCAGAAAGCTGGCTTAAGTTGGGGCCTGAGGATACCCCTGTGAAAGGGCAATTCTTGGGTGGCAGATAGTTGCCATAACACCATTTTGCCATCCCTCCTTCTTAGGTTCTTGATTCATGGGATGTTTCCAGGAGGCAAGGAGCATGGCATAGATACGTTGCTTTGCTATCCCCAGCTGCTGGAACAACTTCTTGATTCTGTGGGCAGCTGGGTGTAAGTCAGAGCAGAGATCAGGGTACACTACCATATCCTGGGGTATGGACTGGCACATGGACAACCCCAGGATCCAGGGACGTAAAGCCATTTTGGCCCTAGGCATAGGGGGGATTTGTGCTTTCCTGATCAGATAGGCAGTGCAGAAATTAAGGCATGTGATAACCCTCCTTACTTGTCAGAAATTGAAATATAATGAAAAAAACCCAATTTATCTGATAGACACTTCCTTCAGACCAAGGCATGTGCATATGGTACTGGATTGCCATTCTCTTATGTCTGAGGTGCATTTAAATAATTACCTCTTTCTTTAGATTGAAAACACTTTTTCATACATGAAATGAATTGCTACTTAAATGTTCACTAAGGGTCTAAGTTCATGGAAGCAAAAAGTCATGGGAGTTGGAGAACAATGAAGAGTTGATTAAAATACTCAGACCTGAAAAACAAAATCAAATTGTTATTTTCCAAATGATAAGCAGCATACGTATAAGATGTTGGGGGACAATGCACAACCTGAAGTCCACTTTGCTTAGGTGTGCATAGGGATATCTGTAATGATCGTGAAGGACTAAGTTAAGGAGCTGAATATATTTCAGCCATGCAGAAGAGGGGTGAAGTCAAGTGGTGAAATCATGTAAGCAGACCTGGCATAGTCTAAGAGGAAGGTTGAACAATAAATCTCTTCAGGAATCTTTAGGCCTTGATAGTGTATTGTGTATTGTGTATTGATAGTGACTTCTATTAGATCTTGGTCCAAGTTGCTGAGGAAGACTCTTTTCAGCCAATGTAATCAGAGGCCAGGTTGGAGATCCCTTACTCACCCTGGTGAGCATTTACTCACTAGCTTGAATGGGTCTGCTTGTGGGGAGTAAATGCTCCAGCACATGAGCAAGGGGTGCACAAGCTAGTCCTATATGGTTTGATGATTTAGGCCCAATCTTGTTCCCCTTAGATTCAATAGGAGTTTTGCCAATAATTCCATGGGAATAGGATGAGATCCTGTGTGAGAATGTTTAATGCAGTTGAGGCAACCTCCACCTACCTTTTGTCATCATGAGGAAGTATATACCAAATGAAAAAGAAATGAAGTAGGGTGAGGTAATGAGGTGGACTTTGTCTACAACACTGATGGTTTGTAGAAGTGGGGGTGTTATCCAGTGAATGTCCAATCAACACGGTATGAGCCTCTAATCCCCCGCATCCCCCGGCAGTGAAGTCAGTTCTGAATGACAGATCTTGGCCAAATGCAGCTTGTTATGTTTTCCATCAGTAGAGCTGGATATCTGTGTATCATTCCTGTGGGATTTGAGGATGGTAATGTATACACATAGAAAAAGTTCAATTTCAAGTAGCTGCTAACATCCAGTAAACAATGTGTTCCAAAATTCCTTTCAAGGCTCATAGCACACAATGAGTTTTGTTCTAAACACTGCCGTTCTTTGCAAAGTCCAAGACTTCTGGTGAGAAGACTTCATACTCTGAAAAGAAAAGAATGAGAGAAAATATGTGACACTGAAACTACTATCAGCAGAAAGCCCTTTTCTAGCCATAATCCAGGTATTCCTAGTGTGCCCATCATTGAGGCATTTAAGCATTTCAGTTCAGCATGTAGAGTCATTTTTAAAGCTGTCTCTGTATGTGGAGATTATTAAGGGCAATATAAGTTAGGCACGTTTTGTGTAAAAATAATAAAGTTATTCGAATAACTTTAATAAGAAAAATTGGAAGGCGGAAGTGGACACTCACATAGACCCTCATAGTATCATGACCACCCCCAGGGTCCTTCCCCAGCAGTATGTTTCCTTCTTCCCTCCTACCTCAATAAGATCATAAACTCCTCACTCTCCCAACCAGCCTTCCCTCACTCCTCCTCCTTGCCTGTGTATCCAAGCCCAATTTCTGCACAAGGCTCTGCCTTGATCCTCTGTTGCCTCCAGCAAATATCTCCTCCATGATGAGTCTGTCCCACCCAGATCCCCTCCCGAGCCTGTATCCTCTCCCCCCAAGATCCAACAGCTGCCTTCCTCACGGGTTCTCTCCGTGAAGTTATGTGCCCCCAGCTACTACGTGTGGTGATCATTGTAACTGGACAGGCAGTGTGCACGTCAAAGCTGTCTTATTCACAATTTATTTTTTGAAGTTACTGTACATTCAGTTCAGTTGAGAAGAAGATCTCAGAATAGTCTGTGCTGCCCCTGTGAGCTCAATGGTCACTGAAATTCTACAGAATTTCTAAAGAAAATGTCTTTTCAATATATTTTCCAAAAAAGCGTATGTATGTGTTTGTGTATACACACCCACACCCACGCATAATAAACAGAACAGAACCTTTGCTCAGCCACATGGCAACTTGACAACAGTCTATATAATCAACATTGATGCTACAGCAGAAAATTCCTTCGTGTTTAACCCACAGTTTGCTTCTTCACACAGCACAAACCACAGACGTCAACCACTGCAGTTTATTCAAGCGCCACTGAGTTCCACCCCAGCTTCTAGGCCAGAAGTGCACGCGCACACGGACACAGCTGCATACATGTACACACAAATGCCTCCCTCTTCCCCCAAATCCTCTCAAGTAGCTTGACTTCCATACTCACACCTTCTGTGGTGAGGTGAAGTCACTTACCTCAGCTTCCCTTAAAGCTACAGGGTTTGTTTTTCTTCGAGGACATGACATCTCATGATTTCAAGAATTGAGTGAGCCCTAAAAATAATCTGTGAGCTTGGCTTTGAAATCATGAAGTTAAAAAAAAAGAAATGTTGGGTTCTTTACCTCCTGGTTTTGGGCTTTCACAGGGCTCTGAGGTCACATTTTCAAGCTTTACTTTGCTTGAATCTTACATTGAAAAAAAACCCGGAAAGCTGAGGTTCTCATTTAATCACTTGACTCCAAAAGCTGGGGCTTTCTGGAACTTGCCAAATATTGCCAGACTCATGATAAAATCTCAAGAGTTGACAACACTACTCATGAATACATAACCGTAACAGAGTGATGGGGCGTCTGCCCCATACTGGCAGAAAAGGGGTAAAAGCAGCCCTTGGGAGGCTGCGCAGGAGGCAGCCAATCACAGAAGGGCTTATAGGAGCAGCCAGTCAGGGCCTGGCTAACCAATATAAGAAGGGCTGCAGAACAGAGCAGGGTCAGTCACTCCCTAGAGCTTGAGAACGGAGTAGGACTGGCTGCCTTGCAGGACGACGACGACGGCGGCGGCGGCGGCAGCAGCAGCAGCAGCAGCAGCAGCAGCAGCAATCACCCTGGGCAGAGCAGTTCTGCAAGCAGAGACCATAGGGAGCTAAAGACAGATCCTGGAAGGCTGCAGGGGTCTGCAGACTGAGACCCTGACACAAGTCAAGGAGGGTGCTGGAGCCACTAAAGGGAGTGGCTGGACCATGGACTGCAGTTTGCTACTGAAGGGAGTGGACAGTAGATTGCAGGTCCCCCTGGAATGGGGGGACAGAGTTTGGCACAGCTGGAGGGCAGTGTCACTGAAGAGGATGCTGCAGTTCTGGGAGTGACATGGGTCCAGAAACAGAGGTGACAGTGGATGAAACATCACCAGAAGAGGGTCCAGTGTTAATTCCCTGGACAGCCAGCAGGAGGTGCTGCAGTGGTGAGGCACGCCCCGTCACACACCGACAAAGTGATTTTGGTTGGGGTCACGTTAGGGCCATGAATTCCACACAACTGCCGTTTTTAGGCCCTCTGCCCCTCAGCCTGCCCTCAGTGCAGTGCCTCTGGTGCACGCAATGGGTACAGAGAATGCCCTGTGTGGCTGATCCTTTGTCTCCACTGCTCATGCAACACTGCCATAGGTCCTGAATAATGCAGAGGGCCCTTCTCACCAGGGTGATTTTGAATCATGTGGCATTAGAGGATCAAACCGATCACCTTAATTTCACTATGACAGGACACTGCTTGCATTGTCTATATCCCAAAGAAAAATGACTACCTATTCTAATTCTGTAATATAAAGCTGGTTTCACATTCATGTGTTACTCACTAACATTCGGAAAGTACCTATAAAAATATTGAAGCCGATTCTGTACTGAATTTCCAGGGATAGTCCTATCAAAAAGGCATAGCTCAGAGGCAGGGTGGGAATGCGGCAAATGTATTTTTATACCACCTAGATTCTGCCTGAACTGGGTGGGGATCATTGTGGCCCCTGATGCACATTGTGGCCCCAGGGCTGAGCTAATTTATGGCAGCATAACCATGGTTGCCTATGGGCTGCTTTAAAGCCCAGAACCCCTTGTGATGCAGATCACTGTATACGTGCCCCCTCCTAAAACCAGGGCACACCCAATACTTAGGGCTGTAAACAAGGCAATGTCAGACTACTCCTGTAAATCCTACATTGCTCCTGCACCAGAGGAATTATCTCCAAGTGGTAGTGCCTCCTTTACACCACTGAACCAGCATGTAGGAGCCTGAGTGGAGGCCATACTAGTCCCCTTTATTTTTTTTTATTGGATTGGAAACTACTAGTTTTATGAATTGTTATCTGGTAATGTAATTGTATAATTCATGTATTACTTCCACAAGGAAATTTCTGTGGAAAATCAACACACTGGAAAAAAGTCAAAAGTTTCACAAAATCCATCTTAGCATTCTTGCAAATTTGATGGGTTGGACGTGAAGTTATAATTTCTGCATTGTGATGTTGATGAAAAGGCTGCTGATTTTGTTGTACAGGAGCCAACAGTGTTCTGAGTTCCCATTTTATTTGCAAAAGGGCATGGTATGCTTTTGTGATATTGAAACAACTGGATTATAAATTCCCAGATCAGCCAAGATTTCCAAATGCTTCACAAAAGCGTGACTCTCCCCGCAGAGAGATTTGTATGGGCACAGGCCCATCTATATGCAATTAACCCATCATACCTTTCTAGATAAACAGTGACAAGTTCTACATCAGTAACTCTGTGCTTATCAGTTTGTGCTTTGAGATCTTATTAGCGAATGGGATTATAAACACAGCAGAATGTGGGGTGAGGATGTTCGTTTCTCACTGAAATGTCTCTATGACTGCACAGAGTCAAACTGACATGCCTTCAGTTGGAGGCAGACTCCACATAGGAAAGGGTTTAGCGATGATAAAACTATCTTTCTCTCTCATGTAATGTAATGTAATGCTGGGGAAAGATTGCATAAGTGACAGCACCATCTAGGGTGACCATATGTCCCGATTTTATAAGGACAGTTCTGATATTTGAGGCTTTTTCCTTATATAAAAGCTTATTACCCCCTCACCCACTGTCCCAATTTTTCACACTTGCTGTCTGGTCACCCTAGCACCATCTAGCCATAGAACAGTTACGGCACAGATAGTAGTGGAAGCTTCCCCACATTGCCATATTAATATCTGAATCCTAACTAGAGGTTGGAGCATAGATCATTCTCCATACCCATTAATTCTTTTGCACACTCTTGGCAATCCTAGCAAAGAAGCAAATTGGTCATTTCCATTGTGATGTGGACATCTGAGACCACTACCAAACAGCCATCAGACAGGAGCAGCTTTCAGTCTCCATCTACCTGATTTAGCCAAGGGCCTAGGTTCTGTTAAATAGTAGTTCTCAGACTTTAGAATAGGAAGTGATACTACAACACAGTGTCTGAGATAGTGGAAACTGCCGGAAAGTGGTAAAAGTTACTTTTAAAATGGTAACCACTGTATTATTACCAGCTTCCTGAGCCATCTAGTCCTCTATTTTGCCCTCTTCTGATGAGCACAAAATTCATAATTCTGTCTAACTGGGAGTGTTGAGTGAGTTACTATACTCAAGAGAGAGCCAACTTAAGCTGATCAATATCTGAAATTTGAGTATCAAGCAGCCAAAAGCTTCATCTCTGGAACTTGCCCAGGACTTCACTATAGTAGCACACAGCCGTTCCACTGGGCAGCAAGACAGGTTCTATACCCTTATTTCTGAAAAAGAATGTGTTGGTCCACTTTACAGTTTTAGGTTGAATTTTTAGAAGACACTCCAAATGTTGAAGGGAATTTCCATGCCACTTACTTAGCCATGAACTGGAAGACAAATAAAGGAGACAAGTTTTCACCCTTTCAAAAACTGTGGATACAACCATTCTGATCGTTGAGCCTAAGCCTCTCCACACTGACACGGTTTTATTTGATGTGCTTTATGTTAGCCTTATTGACAAGTTTAAAAAAATGTGCCTAAAGTGTTCTCAGTTCAGCTACTGTCATTTGGAATTTTCTTTAAATGATGACTTTGAAGAGAAGCTCAGAAAACACTGCATAAGACAGATGGAAGCAACATTAACACATCTGATAACACTTTGCACTTCAACAGAGCCTGTCATCTGAACATCCCAAAACACTTTACCAACAATAATTAAGCCTGCCCAAATCCCTGTGAGGTAGGTATATCAACTACAAATATTCCAATGTTAAAAGAGATCACTGAACTACTAAGTGACTTGTCAAAAGTCATATAGTAAGTCATTGCCTGAGCTGAGAATAAAACCTAGTAGGCCCATCTGTCAGGCCACTGCTTTAAATCATTAGACTGCCCCTCACTAGAACTCTAAATAAACTCTCAGGAGTCCTAACACAAATTCCAGTGGTGCCTTACTACCTTTGTCAGTATGTTAAGAGCAGGCAACGTTAACCGTGTTGAAACTTACTAGAGAATCTGATGTTGGAGCTGTTAGACTTATCACTAAGGCAACTCATTACACCTGATGAGGCTTTATAGGAGAGGGCTCTCCAGTTGGTTGATTCCCACAGAGACATAAATGACAAATGTTTTGAGAGTGGGGAAATCCCTTTTTGGGAAAGTCAGGTGAGTATTCAGGCTTTATTTACTTATTACTTATATTCAGACTTTATTTACTTATTTATATTTCATGCCTCTGATGAAAGCTGCATGTCTGGTCTAATCTCAGTGTGACAGGGTTCATAAATGTACACACTACAGTTGATACATTAATGGCCATATTTATGCTCTGCTGTTTGACCTGTTAATTTCTTCAGACACCCAGAGATGAGAGAGAAATGTGCACACGGTACATTGCATATACCAGAAATGTTACCATTTGCAGGCCACTGAATCATAGTTACTGAGGATGCACAGCAGCATATGCAACATAAAAGAAGTCAGGTAGCATGAAAGACCAGCCATTCAGATGAAAATCAGCAAACTTCTGGGAGAAGTAAATGCAGAATAGCAAAAATACCCTACGCTGTCCTTACTCACACTGTTGATGCTTTCCACTGAAATCAGTGGACCCAGTTTTGGACCCCATTCCCGTTTGATGCCATCCACATATGGTGCAAACAGGAGAAAAATTGGCAAAACTGCCTCATTGGGAATTCCTATAGAGCTGGAGGAATCTCTGGGTAGCATAGGGGCAGCACATCAGCATAGAGGGGTGGTTGCCAATACTTCAAGATTCTGGTGGAAGTGCCACCATGCTTTCATTGTTCTTGCCTGCCACATCAGGACCCTGGGGCCATGGGCAGCTGGGACAAAGTCAGAGCAGTTCATGGGCTGCTCAAGTTTACACAAGGGAGTGCATTGTGTCCTGTTGGCTCCATTGAATGCAGTTGTATTTATCTATCTGTATAGCACCAAGAGTATGGAAACACTTTACAGACATATCCTCTAGCAATATTGAATGATAGAACTCTACAACATTCAGTATTTTAATGGGTGTAATTTGTTTATTGCTCCTCAAGATGAGAATTTCATATGGAAGGGCCAGCATTAACACTTGGTATCTGTGAAATTCATCTCTCTTAGCTTCAGAGTTAAAAAGTTTAATTCCTATTTCATTATTCTTTTATTTAAAAAAATAAAACATTGTTCAAAATTTTACTCTACATTTGTAGACAAAATGGTCACATCAGTATTAAAACATATGGCATTCCATTCACCTTTATAACTGACCTGCCTCAACCATACCATAGTATAGGAAAATTATGCAGCCTTTTTTAGATTTAATGAGCTCTCTTCTGTCAAAGGTTTAACACCATGAGTCTTAAAAGGCACAGTGTGGTCTGGAACTCAGGAGAGCTGGGTTCTATTCTTGGTTGTGCTGCTGGCCTGCTCTGTGACTTTGCCATTTTGTGCCTCTATTTCCCCGGGCCAGAGATTGTCCATTCCTGTATGTCCATATAGTGACCTGTACAATCGAGCTCGGATCTTGACAGGGGCCTCTACGCACTACTATAATACAAATAATATGAGTGACTACTGTGTCTTGATAAATTAAATAGAAATCAATGGGCTGGGTTCTTCTGCACACTGCAGCTTGCTTACACTGTTCTGGTGGTATAAAGGTTGGGGAGGGGGTGTAAAATGGCTTTCTATAAAATTCCACTCTCTCCATTGTCCTCAACAGGCGTAGCTGAGTGCCCAGAATGTTTAAAAACCAGGCAGTCAACTGAGTGTGGATTTGTGAACCTATCTTTGGACTCCTATCATTGAAAATATTGGGTTTTTTCCTAGCTTTGACTTCCCAAGGGAGCAGAATTCTCTTTGATTTAAACGTATGGCAAGTCTTCACCTTTTTTATGTTGTTGTTAGATGCCAAGGTTTGTATCCTGTTCTTTTTATATGTTGTGATGTACCTATTGCTCATACAATATTTGTATGTTGTTGTCCCTTGTGGCTGCCCCGCAATAGTTCAGGCTGGTACAATAGCCAGGGTTACGAATTTAAACAAAGCTCACCTATGTTTAACAGTGAAAGGATTACAATGGCACCATAAGATTACCTTCAGCTGAATAGGTTACAGCAGTAGATAAGTCATGATGATCTTTACATACACTTCCTACTGGACAAAAATACCCTTTGCATTCTTGTAGCATGCAACAGAGTCCAGGAACAGCTGGAAAAAATGCTGTCTTCATATGGATTAGTTAATATTCCTCTGATCCCTTTGTGTTGTTTCATCCACCTATTTAGGCACTTACACGCATGGTCTGGTCCTAATGATGTGTAAGCTACTGCATTCTTTGATACAGACTGTCCTCATATGCACTCTATACATCTGGATGTTCTGTCTCGAGATCTATCATATTAGCAAGGTTTTTGTGCCCCTTCTTCATGTTTTTAGGAAGTCAGCTGGAAAAAAAGAGCTTGCAGCACTTGTTTTCCATTGCTCATGCTTCTACCCCACTGGTGACCCTGAGGCCTTAGTCAGGAGTAAGATGTTTAGCTTTTCTTTTCTAGTGTACAGTCAAACATGTACTTCTGGAGACAGCTCAGCACCCCAGGGATAATGTTATTTGTCACATGGCACAGTGCAATTTACTACTTGTCCTTAGACTCTTGTTGCTCCCTAGGGAAGCATTCATTTGGAATGCAGTGAAAGCATCACAGTTAGCTTGTGGTGGAATAGGGTGTCTCATAGCCATTTCCAGCCACCTAAGGAGTGAATGTTACCAGTGGGCTTTGAAGACCTATCTAGTCATTCTTGATATGAATGTGATACATCATCTTGCAGATGGAATGGGAGAAAACGGAGGAGGATCCTCAGAGATCTCTGTAGCCTGTGCAATTTTTCTTCAAGCTTTTATCAGTGATAATATGGAGCACTTTGGCCACAGCTAATTATAATTTGCATTTGATACTGCCTCGTATGACCTTCTCGTAAACAAACTAGGGAAATACAACCTAGATGGAGCTATTATAAGGTGGGTGCATAACCAGGTTAGAAAACCATTCTGAGAGAGAAGTTATCAGCGCTTCACTGTCAAGATGGAAGCGCATAACAAATGGAGTCCCTCTGGGATCAATTCTTGGTCTGGTTCTCATCAATATCTTCAATTGTTTAGATAATGGCACAGAGTACACTTTTAAAGTTTGCAGATGATAACCAAGAGGGGTTGCAAGTGCTTTGGATGATAGGATTAAAATTCAAAATGATCTGGACTAACTGGAGAAATTCTGTGAAGTAAATAGGATGAAATTCAATAAAGACAAATGCAAAGTACTCCACTGAGGAAGGAACATCAGTTGCAGACATACAAAATGGGAAATGACTGCCTAGGAAAGAGTATGGTGGAAAGGGATCTGGGGGTCATCATGGAACACAGGCTAAATAGGAGTGAACAGTGTAACACTGTTGCCAAAAAAAAAAAAAAAAAAAAAAAAAAAAAGCAAACATTCTGGGATATATTAGCAGGCGTGTTGTAAGCAAGACATGAGAAGTAATTTTCCATACTACTCCCTGCTGATTAGGCCTTAGCTACAGTATTGTATCCAGTTCTGGGTGCCACATTTCAGGAAACATGTGGACAAGCTGGAGAAAATCCAGAGAAGAGCAAGAAAAATGATTAAAAGTCTAGAAAACATGACCTATAAAAGAAGATTGAAAGAATTGGGTTTGTTTAGTCTGGAGAAGAGAAGACAGAGGGGACATGATAACACTTTTCAAGTATAAAAGTTTGTTATATGGAAGATAGAGAAAATTGTTCTACATAACCTCTGAGGATAGGACAAGAAACAATGGGCTTAAATTGCAGCAAGGGTGGTTTAGATTGGACATTAGGAAAAATTTCCTTACTGTCAGGGTATTTAAGCACTGGAATAAATTGCCTAGGGTGGTGGTGGAATCTCCATCATTGGAGATTTTTAAGAACAGGTTAGACAAACATCTGTCAGACAGCTGAAGAAGTGGGGTTTTTTACCCACAAAAGTTTATGCCCAAATAAATCTGTTAATCTTTAAGGTGCCACTGGACTCCTTGTTTGTTGTTTTTGTTTTTACCTGTCAGGGATGGTCTAGGTAATACTTAGTCCTGCCATGAATGCAGGGGACTGGACTAGATGACCTTTCGAGGTCCCTTCCAGTTCTATGATTCTATAATATCCATAAACTGTAGTTACAAAACACAATAAGACACCTTCCTCCCCCAAAGGGGTTGTATTACATAAGAATGGCCATATTGGACCAAACGTCCATCTACCCCAGTACCCCGACTTCTGACAGTGGCCAAAGCCACGTGTATCCAAGGGAATGAACAGAACAGGTAATTATCAAGTGATCCGCTCCGTTGCCCATTCCCAGCTTCTGGCAAAACCAAGGCTAGGGACACCGCCCCTGCCCATCCTGGCTAGTAGCCATTGATGGACCTATCCTCCATGAACTTATGTTGTTCTTTTTTGAACCCTGTTGTAGTCTTGGCCTTCACAACGTCCTCTGCAAAGAGTTCCACAGGTTGACTGTGCATTGTGGGAAGAAATACTTCCTTTTGTTTGTTTTAAACCTGCTGCCTATTAATTTCGTTTAGTGACCCCTAGTTCTTGTGTTCATGAGAAGGAGTAAATAACACTTCCTTATTTACTTTCTCCACACCAGTTATGATTTTATAGATCTCTAGTATATCCCCTCTTAGTCGTCTCTTTTCCAAGTTGAAAAGTCCCAGTCTTATTAATCTTTCCCCATATGGAAGCTGTTCCATACCCCTATTCCAATATCTTTTTCTGAGATGGGGCGATCACATCTGCATGCAGTATTCAAGATGTGGGTGTACCATGGATTTATATAGAATATGATATTCTCTGTCTTATCTATCATCCATTCTTGATGATTCAAGATGAGACAAGGCAGGCTTTACCCCTTTGAGCACTTGCCCTTTTGTTTTCAATGGTACAGCTAAAATCACACATTAAAACTTCTATTTTACAAAATTTACAAAGAAAACATGAAAAAAAATTCACAATGCGAACAACTTTGTGGTTTGGAAGTAACTGAGATAGAGACCTTGAAATTAAAATTAGCAACATATTGGGTAGAATTTGTTACAAACTTCCCAGTGAAGGGAAGCAACATGTACAGTATTTGTGAAAAGGAGAAACTGGCAGCATTAGGCTGGTACTGAGGGGTTCAGAGGGCTGGATGGGGATCAGGGCTGAGGTAGGGGGTTGGCGTGTAGGGGGGTGGCTCAGGGTGCAGGCTTGGGGTGGTGCTTACCTCAAGCGGCTCCCAGAAGCAGCGGCATGTCCCCCCTCTGGCTCCTACCCGAGGTGCAGCCAGGCAGCTCTGCTGAGTGCTGCCCTGTCTGCAGGTGCCGCCCCTGCAGCTCCCATTGGTCATGGTTTCTGGCCAATGGGAGATGAGGGGGCAGGGCTTGGGTTGGGGGAAGCGTGTGGAGCTGAGCCTCCTGGCTGCCCCTACACATAGGAGCTGGAGGGGGGACACGCTGCTGCTTCCAGGAGCTGTGTGGAGTGGCCCCTGACCCTGCTCCCCAGTTGGAGTGCTGGAGCAGGGCAAGCCTCAGATCTGGCTCCCCAGTGGAAGCTTGAGGGCCAGATTAAAACAATTGGCAGGCCGGATGTGACCCACAGGCTGTAGTTTCTCTCTATGCCATAGAATAGGGGTGAGCAGAGATATGGTTTTCTACAGGAAACACTTTGGTTATAGGAGGGTGTAGTAGGCTAGGAGCCAGAAAACCACAGATTCTAACCATTTGGCTTCTCCAATGACTGCTGTGTGTATTTCTATGCGCTTCAAAACCCTTATGAATATTGAACATGGCCTCATATTCCTACCTCAAGTGTGAGGCAAATATTTGCCTATTTTACAAATAAGTTATGGGAGAAGGTGAATAAGGTCACTGCTTTATACTTGATAAGATGAATGTGTTTGTGTATAAGATAGGTGTTGAGTTTCATGATGTCCTCAGCTGTTCATTTCCTTGCTTTCATGTGCTTTGTTTTTCAACTGATGTGCTTGGTATGTACCTTAGTATCAGTTAAAATGTTTAACTCATTTATGAATTTAGTCTGTTTGTAATTGTCTGAAGTATGACAAGAGAGGGAAACAAGGATATTGCATCTGGGGGAGGTTTGGAAGCATGAAAGATGTGACAGAATGGGAGAAAGCATTTTGAAAGAAAAGAGAAGAAATGGAATGAAAGAGTAATCAATATCAAGAGGATATGCAAAATTGTGTAGAAATACTCTACACCAAATCCTTGATGTGCCACTTGATGTGCACCCTCAATCCGCAGTGACATTAATGGGAGCTCAGCATTTCTAGGTATATGGCTGTCTACAAGCTGTGCCAGTGGACGAAGAACCACAAAGAATAATCCAAGGCAAGGAAGTAATATATATATGTGGAATCAAACCTTAAATGCTGAGGAGAAACAGAAAGATTAAACAGTGAAGCTGAGAATGCAAAAAAGATAAGAAAAGCAATATGAGATTACAAAAATTCGAAAGTTTTCAAGTACAGTGCGTGAGGGACAAGAGGTAAGTGAAGGAAAGAGCAGAACTTCTGACAGTAAATCACCCATGCTGCTCTTAGAAGAGATGGAAGTTGCTAACATCTATATTATTTTCTAGTTATCCTCTGAGACAAAGAGCTATAAAGCTGCACATTTGAATTCAGCATAGGGAGCCTGGAAATACTTAAACAGTAGATTTGGCACTACATTAAATGTGGGGGAAAAATTACCTGTATTTTGAACAGGATCTCACAAATTCACCAAGAAAGGGAGTTAACTACCTTAGCAAATAGAGATGCCTGGATATTGAATTTTATAAATGGCTCTGTCTTCCCTCTGGCCAGACACCAGTCTGTTGTAAATTGACCCAGATCCTGGGCCCCACCTGCTTCTAAGCCCCTGGGTCAATATTTCTAGCTCTGGGTCTCTCAGGCTCACTCCCTATGTCTGACACCCTTCTTGGTCATTGGGACCCTGCTATCTTGTCACCCGAGACCCCCAAACAAATGCCTCAGTCCTCCTGAGCCACTCAATTGCATAGACATATTTCCCCAGAGCCCCCTTGGCTGTGGAAGTGTTGGTTATTAATCAAATCCTTCATGGACAATGTGTCTGGAGAGGAAGAAACACAGGCTTAGCAAAAGAAGTTCTTAACCACCGTCAATTTTACTTTGGAAAGCACCAGAGAGACACAGATCTTTGAAAGACAACCAAATCCTGAATGCAACCCACCCTCAACCTTTGGTTTGCGCTAACTCCTCCCGGGAGTCCTGGGGTTAGTCAGTCTCTTTAGGCTAGGCAGCTGTTCCTGCCTTCTCTCTTCTTATCCTGGCCTTCTTGTATGTGGCAGTAATCTGGCCTCGTTACTCAGAAAAGCACGCACCTTTAAAATGTCTCTGTTCCTCTTTTGCCCATGTCCTTTAGATGGGGGAATTCCAGGCTCCAATCCCTCTCCCTCCCATTGGCTTCTGTGTCAAAGTCCATGGTGATACCCCTACTAGTAAAAAAAAAAAAAAACAAACAAACCCCATTGTTCCACTAGGGAAGAGTCATGCTTATGGCCCTCTCATTGTTAGCCCTCTCCGAGGTGTCCCATGCCCCAGCATGAGCAGGGCAGTCTCTAGAATAGACTGGCCTCATCAAAATTAGACTGTTTTTTCTAAACAACCTGAAAGTCTTAGGCCATGTCTACACTATAGAGCCTATGTCAGCATAGCCCCTAATGTAGATACAGTGTATGTCAACAGAAGGAGGAGTTCTGTCAGTATAGAAACACCACCTTCCTGATGTTAGCTGTGCCAACAGAAGCACTCTTCTGTTGGCATTGCTGCATCTGTGCTGGTAGTTGTCTATGTGGGTGTGATTTTTTTCACACTCCTAGCCAACACAGCTATACCAGTGTTTAGTGTGGACCAGGCCTTAGTCCATTATAGAGGTTATAATACAAAGTAAAGGCTACAATGAGTGTTACAATCAAAATGGCATGCACAAAACAAAATGGAGTTCACAGTTTGACACAACCCTCCCACCTGCCTCTCCGCCCAATTGGTCATACTGAAGATAATATTTATCTTCATATTTATCAGAATTACTAGGCTAAATTAATTCCTAGTGTAATGGCTTTGACTTCAGTGAGTTACTGAATTAGTTCAGTGAGAGATGAATTAGGTCCAGTGAGTGGAACCTACAGACCAGGCAGAAGTCAGTCATCGGACATTGGGGAAGAATACGCTACAGTTGTCCACTTTATCTAGTCTGCACATTAAATAAAGAGGAATTTAGGTTTTATTGCTGCAAATAATAATTTTTACCAGCACAAACTTTCACCCACACAACCCATCTGCTCCACCTTCTGCAACCCCCAAAAAGGAAGTTCACAAAAAATCACAGCTTGCTAATGTATTTGCAAGTTTTGTGTTAGTCAGCTATGAACCTCTTCCCCAGGACACTGGCTCTTTCTGAGAAAGCAGAATGCCTGAGAAGTGCTCCCATTCTTCAGAACTTTACCTATCACACCCGGACTGTGCACTGCAGTCCTTGCCCCGTTTTATTTTTTGCTTCCCACTGTGAGGAGATAAAGTTGCAGAACGGAGATATTAATTCTGTGGCTGATGTGAAATCAGTTTGGTTGTTTCAGTTCAGCTGTGTTCACCTCACACGAACCACTGCTACCAGGTTTGGCTTTGGTTTGGACCATTGTTGGCAGACTGAGGAGAGAGGATTAACTGGGCCTGGAGACTGAACTATCCTCTTACCTCCCCCTAGATTTGGTCTTTATTTAGCAGGTAGAGGACTTTATCCAAGGCTATCTATCTGGCACCATTTACAAGCAGCAGATTAACTACATTTTTAAAAAATCAGTTAAAACAGTCTCTCAATTTTCTTCTAAAAAAACCACTACAATATTTTACTGGTTGGTCCCAAATGCTACATTTTGCAATAGTGTTTTGGACCAATGGTGTAATTTTCTTCTAGGGGTCATTTCCTAAAATCTCTTTACAGCTAATAATTCATGTTTCTATTTATTATCTATTCTAGTTCCTGATGTTAATCCTGCTAAATTAAAAACACAGTCACCAAACTCTGTCACTGTCTGAGATAAATGAAGAGTGTGATCAAATGTCACTGTTGACCATGGTCCATATGAAATGAAGGAAGTCTGATGTGTGAACATGTGGCTTTGCATGAAAAATGCTGGATTTATTGTGAGAGTTTATGTGTGGGCTATTTTATGCTTTACTGCTGCAGTTTTATAAAGAAAATCTGGGAAAGAAACTTGAGACTGATTGCATCCCATTTGAAAAAAAAAACAAAACCCAAAACATTTTGCCAGATTTAGTTATCAATTTTGGTGAGTGGCGCCTGTTGGAATGAATGTAGGAATCATCTGAATGTTACATTGTTTCAACACTCAAAAAACAGTGCTGTTTCATATGGAGTTGATGAAAATGCCCCAGTATTCTGTCATGCCTGGTAGAAAAATTAGTTACTGCATTTTGGGGAAGTTTCCATATTTTTCAAACAATTGAGTTTTTTCCTGTTTCCATACATGCTGTGGAGTTTAATTTTAGCAGCATGTCCCATCATAAAATATTTTAGATCAAAATGTCTGGTGAATGCAGGAGATGTGTCTATGAGTGGGGTGAGGGGGACAGCATATTTTGGAAAACAGCATATATTGTAAATTCTTTTTCAAAGTTATTTCATGTACCTATTAAAATGATTCTCATTCATGACTAGCCCCTGAACTTGTTAATTTTCTATGATGAAAGCTAAAATGGATAACTTTTTAATAGCAGCAGTATCACCAAAGATGATCACATTTCTCACATCAGCATTATCTGAAATTCAGATTTCCACACTATCCATTCTGTCTATTATTATTTTGAGAATAACCACCCTGTCTTATTAAGAATTACTTTAAATACTTTAGGTGTTTTTTACAGGAAATATTCTGTCCTGATTTACGTCTCCTGCAACCCTTGACTTATGTGGAGGGTAAGACAGTGTCAAACTTGTACCATGGTATACGATGGTCTAGATAATACTTAGTCCTGCCATGAGTGCAGGGGACTGGACTAGATGGCCTCTTGAGGTCCGTTCCAGTTCTATGATTCTATGATATGCAAAGGGCAACTTTCAGCCAAGATAGGCCTAGCATACCCCTTTACTGGATTAGTTGAGGTGAATGATTCCTTTGGTAGCTGTGTTGCCTGTAGCAGCACTGGGGCCTTGTTGAGCTCTCTGTAGTAGCATGAACTCTGCCAGTTCACCTATTGGCTAGAAGACTCCACTAAGTACCTGAGATGATGTTTCTAAAGATCTAATCAAAAGCCCATAAATGCTGACAAACAGAGTAGTCTCTCTGTTGGAGCATGGCAGGGCTGCAAAGGTGATTGATCCAGGATTATATTTTACTAGTCTTTTGAGTACTACCTAACCCCAGGAGTAATCTAATTTAAATTAATGGAAATATTCTGTGAAATAAGGTAGTACTCAGCATGGGTAAAGTGACAAAATCTGGGCTTTAATAATGTGTGCATTATAAAACGAGGAGAGTTGATAAGAAAGTTCAGTGTGTTGGTAACCAGAGGACAGTTGGCCGTAGTGGGCTTTATCGTATTAATGTAATGGATTCAAGCTTTGGGTAGCAGATTTAACTGGATTATTTGATTAAAAATTGTTGAGAAGTTTCAGCGCAGTGACCTCCAGTCCCTCTTGTAGATCAGAGTTTCAATGCTGACCTGAGTCCTTTATTTCTCCTAGCCTGACAGGAGGTGGGAGCATGGTATAAGCGAGGTGCTTAATACTGTGTACCAGCCCTTCTTAGTTGATATGAGTGGGCAGTGATATTCCATAAAGAGAGGTGGCTATGAAGCGACTCCAATTGAGGGACAAAGGAAGGAGGCTGCTTCTCAGGTGTGTGTGTGGGGGGGATTAGGGTTTGTTTGTAACTGCATCTTATTAGGCAGAAGTATTCCTGTCAGGCAAAGCACAAAGTTGTAAGGGTTAAAAAGCAGTGGCTACCCATTGAAAAGAGGTATGCTAGAAATAGTCTAAGTGAATCTTCAGAGAAGACTGACAAACACGGGGGGAAAAATAAAAGCTAACAAGCTTCCTTCTCTGAAAAAGAAAAAAACCCCACAATTAATAAAGCTGAGGCCTTGCATTATCCACTGTGTCCCAGAGACCTCTTGGTGCCAACTGGCAGAGGACACCAGGACTCATAAGGATTAAAGCAATTCCCTGGGTCTGGAGTGATGGCAGGAGACTCATCTTTATTTCCTGTTCCCAGCCACATGATCTGGATCAGGTTACAAAAGGTTGTAACCTTCATCTCCACTCTCACAAGGCAGGAGTAAGTATCCAAGAGAGAGTGAAAACCTTTCCAGAATTCACTCCAAATCTGTGTGTGATATCAAAGGTACAGTGCTTCTAGTCTCTTAATTTCCTCTTTATACTGCCAGGATTTTTGTCTCTGTTCCAATGCTGTCCTCTTGGCTCAGTCTTCTGTTATTTGGGTATGGCACTTCCTTCTGATTGCTGCCACCAGCACTTGCCGGTGCTACTTACTTAGGCTTGTTGCAATTTCTAGCTCTGTTGTCCACTAGCTACTGTTAGATTAACTCAGTGGCAAAGGGATGAGAGAAAAAGAAAATCTCCCTTTAAGAAAAGGCATTTGTAGCAGAAACCAGAAGAAAAGAACCAGTTCAAACCTGATACACTCTGAACTGGACAAAGATTCCCCAGAGTAGTCTGTCTTTGCTATTGCTAGCTCTAAAAGATGCTGTGCAACATTTTAAAGTCAACAAGGTGTCAACTAAAAATATGAAGCGGAAAAAAAGGGATTTTGCTGAATTCTTCCATTTTTGGAATCTCTCTAAAAACAAATTGGTTCCAAGTCTCTCATTTATTTTATGCCATTTACAAATCCCAACTGATTTATTTGTTAAGGGAATGAAGCCAGTGAACTTTCTCCTTACTTCTATTCTCTGGCTCTAAACACTCAATAATTTCCAAGCCAGGGAATGTATTTTCCAATCCACTGTATATTTTTCTCTGTTTTCAGTATCATTTACTCAACACATTACAACATGTTATACATATGGGAACCCTAAACGAGTCCTGGCCCAAGTCTTGTGAATCTGTCTCATGCCCTCCCTGGCTTGTGAAGGAGAGTCATGAACAACTGGTGGTACTCCTGACTGAAATAGCCAATGCCTCATTCAGAGAAGGAATCTTCCCTTCCTCTTTCAAACATGGAATAGTCTGAGGAAACCCACCCTAGGTACTTCATTCCTAGCCAACTCACCTGTTATATCAAACCTGGTATTTCTGAGCAAGCTTATTCAGAAGCTAGCAAAAGGCTAACTAAAAGCTCATCTAACGGTAGCCAACATTCTAGACCCAGCAGACTCTGGATTCAGGCCAGGACATGGAACTAAAACTGCTTTAGTGGGACTGATGGATGATCTCCTCCTGTCAATGGGCAGAGGACAAACATCCCTTCTCAAACCTCCTGACCTCTCTGTAACTTTCAACACAACCATGAGAGTCTGCTATCTCACCTGAGATGGTCGCAGGAGCCCAAGGTAAAGCTCTAAAATGGTTTGAGTCCATCCTGGAGGGATGCACCCAACAAGCAGTGATGGGAAAACTACACCTGTACCACTAGACCCTACACTTGTGGGTTTCACAAGAATCAATTCTCTACCCAGTGCTTTTCAACATCTACATGCTACCATTAGGTGAACTAGTCAGATGAGATGGACTCATGTGCCAACAATATATAGATGACACACAGCTCTACCTGTCCTTTACCAAACACAAGTACACCACTACCACCAAGATGGCTTAGATGAGATCAGTTCATGGGGATGAGGAACAGCTAGCTAAAGCTGAGCCTGAGCAAAACAAAGCTGATGCTGGTGGACAGAGGAAAGTATTCTGAGGAATTTGCAGCCATGGTGCAATCCCTTGTGACTGAAGGCACATACCCACAACTGTTTAGTTCAGAGGCCTCTTGGCTTCCTTGCTGATTCTGAGCTCTCACATCACAGTGACCACGAGCAATGCTTTCTGTCATCACTGGCTGGCTAAGAGACTCCATCCCATCCTAGCAGACAAAGACCCAGCCTCAGTTATTCATGCCTTCATCACCTCACAGCTGGACTACAGCCATATGATATACCTGGGCAGAAACCTTAAGCACTTAGGAAACTCCAAGTAGTACAAAACACTGCAGCTCTTTTCCTTGGCAACACAGGCTACTGTGAGTACACCACCCCGGTCCTCCATTCTTTACCCTGGTTTCCCACAGAATATCTAGTGAAATTTAAGGTCTGGGTCCTTATCTTTCAAGTACTTTATGGCATGGGCCCAGGACACCTAAAAGCCCTTCTACTGTTCCAGGATGAAGACCATGGTTAACAATTATACTCTGCCACAACGAAACCCTTAACAATAAGTGTAGCTCATCTGTGTAGGAGACAGAACTCTCTCTTAGGATGGTCTGAGACTATGGAATGAACTCCCCCAGGAAGTAATGACCATCACAAACCTTACCACTTTCTGCTCCACGTGCATGGCGCATTTCTTTGACCTTACCTTCTCTAACACACACATAACAGGTATATTTAACAACAAAACAAGACACTCCTCTGCACGTGTTTCTCCCTCTGGGGAGAGAAAGAAAGAATAAATGATAGCTGTGTAGTCATGTCACTTAATGCACTGCCGGAAGGCACTCAGACACTACAGTGATGAGGGCAATATAAAAACCTATAGAATATAGACTAGAATGCCAGTAACAAAATTTCTATTGACTTCAATGGAAGCAGAATTGGACCCTAGAAGGGAAAAAAAATAGCAGTGAGGAAGGGAGACAGACTCATAACAGCCACCGTGCTGGGTTAGATCAATGGTCCATCTCGCCCAGTAGCACGGCTTCTGACAGCAGCCAGTGCCAGATGCTTCAGAGGGAATGAACAGCACAGGGCAATTATTGAGTGATCCATCCTGTCATCCAGTACCAGCTTCTTGCTCATGTCTTCATAGGTAGTTTCCTAACCAGCCTTGCCTGGTTTTAGGTCATTGAGAGAGTGGTGTGAATAATGCATATTTTGGTTTGTGGGCAATTCCACAAAATTAAAAAAAAATTTTGGGTCAACCCCAAAGTGTTTTTTATTGGCAATTTTTGGCTAATTGTAATGAAATATTTTGCTGAAGTTGTATAAGTTGAAATGTTTCATTTACAAAATATTGAAATAAAGCATTTTGACTTCCAGAATTTTAATTTCTTTTGGAATGGAACCATTTGGAGACATGGATGTGAATTCACAAAATGTTTTGGTGTTGCTGAATCAGCTTTTCTCTTTGGCCATAAAATTTCATCTGAAAAATTTTACCCATGATTCCATAGCAGGCTATTGTCTGGCATTCTTTCAGCTATAGGACTGCTGGAACAAACTTGTAGTTCATGGATAACACAGTAATAATCCAGTTTATGCTCATTAGCCTTTTAGCGCTTCTCTTAAGAACCTTCTTATACAATTATCAATGTGAAGCTCCATAAGCGATTTACCTCTAACAGTCTAATGCAATTATATTCTTAGCAATTTAACAGAACAAAAAACACATGGGGTGTTGGTAATTAAACCTAATCACTGCATCTCAGTCATGCTGTGAACCAGATTGCACATGATCATGCATAACTGAAGGACAAGAAGGAAAGGAAGTTTACGATTTTAGGTCCTGACCCTGAGAGATGTTGAACTCCTACAGGTGCCATAGACTTTGGTGAAAACTATAGATTAGCAAACAAGTTTACATGTATCTCAGCCAAAGGTAGGTTTGCCTCTCAAGTTGGGTCACAGCTGAGGAAGTTGGCAAGACAGTGAAAGGGAACTCGCCTTGAGGCTGCCTGTGCTGTACCTATTCTAGTGTAGATTAACAAGAGATTCCCGCCCGCATAACTGTCAAGACAGCACCCTTCACACACACTAGTTATAAATGTTTTAAAATATTTTTTAAAAGTGAATAGCATCTTACTCTTTACTGCATAATACTGCCCTTTGTCCTTTACAAACTTAACTCATCTTCCTCTCTGGTGGGATCACTTCATTCACCACTGAAATGGTGCCTCTACCAGTCAGGATGAGACCAGACTAGTTCCACATTTTGGTCTCTCTGCCAAGACTACCAACCAGCGTGCAAATTCGTGCCAGCTGTAATAGTGGTTTCTGGACTTAGTCCACCAAACTCATTAGGCCAGGAAGTGACTTAATTGCATTCTGCTATGGGCAGAATGTAATGAATTGAGCTGGAATTTGATCAGAATACCAGAATTAGCAACCCAACTTCTAGGAGAAGTACCATGAGATATAGTCCTTGTCTGCACTACACAGTTTTATTAACAAAAATCAGGTTTCGTTGACAAAAGAGTGGAGGTGTACACACAATGCTCCTCCTGCTGATCTAACTCTCCTGATGTGCTGATATAATAAAACCACTTCGACGAGCAGCACAGAGCTTCTTGAGACAAACTTAGAGTGATGCAGTGTCAGTGTAGACACTGCGCTTGCTTATGTCACCCTAAGTGGCCTCCAAGAGGTGTCCCACAATGCCCATCATGACTGCTCTGGTAAGCAGTTTCTACTCGGCTGCCCTGCAGCCAGGTACACAGGCATGCACACTTCCCCTTTTAAAGCCCCAGAAATTTTTGAAATTTCACTTCCTGTTTTCTGGGCATGGACAGCTCGTATCAAATCCCAGCTGACCACGCTGACTTTCCGCAGCAAACACACTCCCACCTGGAGTACACTGGAGTGGCTGGATCTGTTGGGACTGTGAGGAAAGCAGGCTGTGCAGTCGCAGCTCTGATCCAGCCATAGGAACCTTGACACCTAAGAGGAGATTGCTCGTGGCATGGATGAGAAGGGGCACGAAAGGGACATGCAGTGGTGCCGTGCTAAGATCAGGGAGCTGAGGCAGGTTCACCAGAAGGCAAGGGAGGCCAAACATTGCTCTGGTGTGGTGCTGATACAAGGATCTACATGCCTTCTGGTACACCTGCCTCAGCTCCTTGAGTAGAGCTGCCCTTTATTTTGTTACATGGTGCACATGGGAGAAGGGATTGAAATTAACAACACTAGGTACTGTTTGTATCTGCTTTGCATTCCCCTGTGCAGCTACACAGTGAGAGCCTTGCAGAGAAGTTTCTTATTGCCCACTGAGATCTCCCAGGAATCCTCCATAGAGCTCTCTAGGAAACTTTCCTGCAGATACTCTGCAATCCTCTGCCAAAGTTTCCTTGGCAGAGTTGCTTTGTTTCTTCCCCCATTGTAGGAAACTTTTCCATGCCAATCGTCAATTACTTCTGCAGGAACCAAAGCAACACACAGGCGAGCAGCATGTGGACCGGATCTGAAGCTGCACACATGCAGGAGATGTACTCTTGAGTCTTCGGTTACCCTCGGTAGTGTGATTTCAGCTTCAATCGCCCCCACTTCTGGAAAACGGGGCCAGTATTCAGAATAGTGTCCCTAGGTGTCTGTATTGATCCCCTTCTGAACCCACCCAGACCCTTTGTCCCATCTCACACCACCCACTCCTGGGACAAACTCACTATGTTTAGTGCTCTGGCCATGTTGCATGCTTGTCAAGGGACAGTGAGAAGGAGATGTATGTAACTTTTATGATTCAAGACTGCGAGTGCACACAGAATACTCACTCTGTATACTGTTTCTTTTGTTTCTGCAGATGTGCCTTTGAGGGCCAGTTCCTACACACTGGTGAAGCACCTCTGTCAGATAAGGAGGCAAATGAGGAGGAGTAAGGAGGACATGTTTCATGAAGTGCTACAATAATCAAATCAGGCTGATAGTGAGCACAGAATGTGGAGAGAGATAAACGAAAAATTAGAAATGGATAGCGAGGAGAGGAGCCAGAGCCAGAAATGGATAATACAGGGTCAGGAGTGGATAATAAAGCTCATGGGAGGATCAAACAGAGATGTTGAAGTCCCTGATTGCACTGCAGGGGGAACACATGAGTGCTTAATTCCCCATGCAGCCCATACAGAACTGCCTTCTTTGCCCTCCCCAAACTCCCCACACACATTCCTCTCACATTCCTGGCCTGTCACAATACCCCTTGTGCTCCACCCCTAAGGACATTTTCCATAACGACAGCTGGACTTACACACAGCTGTGAGAACCTCACTTTAGAGGGTGCTACTCACCGTCATCCCTTGTAAGAAATGTTAATCTGTGTATTGCTGTTTAATAAAAATTTAGTCTTACAAAGATAGTGATTCTTTAGAACATAAGAATGGCCATACTGGATCAGACCAAAGGTCCATCTAGCCCAGTATCCTGTCTTCCGACAGTGGCCAATGCAAGGTGCCCCAGAGGGAATGAACAGAATAGGTAATCATCAAGTGATCCATCCATGTGCCCCATTCCCAGCTTCTGGGAAACAGAGGCTAGGGACACCATCCCTGCCCATTCTGGCTAATAGCCATTGATGGACCTATCCTCCGTGAATTTATCTAGTTCTTTTTGCCAGAGGATGTTGTGAAGGCCAAGACTATAACAGGGTTCAAAAAAGTTCCACGGGTTCACTGTGCATCATGTGAAGAAATATTTTCTTTTGTTTGTTTTAAACCTGCTGCCTATTAATTTCATTTGGTGACCCCTTGTTCTTGTGTTATGAGAAGGAGTAAACAATACTTCCTGATTTACTTTCTCCACACCAGTCATGATTTTATAGACCTCTATCATATCCCCCCTTAGTCGTCTCTTTTCCAAGCTGAAAAGTCCGAATCTTTTTAATCTTTCCTCACATGGAAGCTGTTCCATACCCTTAATAGTTTTTGTTGCCCTTTTCTGAACCTTTTCCAATTCCAATATAACTTTTTTGAGATGGGTTGACCAGAACTGCACACAGTATTCAAGATGTGGGCATACCATAGATTTTTATAGGGGCAATATGATATTATCTAACCATTTAATTATTCCCAATATTCTTTTTGCTTTCTTGACTGTCACTGCACATTGAGTAGATGTTTTTAGAGAGCTAAGACTGGAAGACTAAGAAGAACTAAGATTCCAAGATCTCCTTCTTGAGGGGTAACAGCTAATTTAGATCCCATCATTTTATATGTATAGTTGGAATTATGTTTTCCAGTGTGTATTTCTTTGCATTTGTCAACATTGAATTTCATCTGCCATTTTGTTGCCCAGTCATCCAGTTTTGTGAGATCCCTTTGTAGATCTTTGCAGTCTGCTTTGGATTTAACTATCTTGAGTAGTTTTGTATCATCTGCAAATTTTGCTACCTCACTGTTTACCCCTTTTCCCAGATCATTTATGAATATGTTGAATAGTACTGTGACCTACACAGGGTGGTTGCAACAGAAATTCATACATAGTGGCAACTGGCACATTTGCAGACAATTAATGCTCAGGCAGTAATCATTGCAGGGGTCATTCAAGATGGCAACAATGCCTGGCTCAATTAATTACAGAAAGACACATTACTGGGGCTCATTGGCAAAATGCTGCTTCAAAGCCACCCTGATTCAAATAGCTCCCCTGTTGAGTCCCTCTAATAGCCCTGGTGTCTGGCTCCTCAAAATCAGCTGCCAGGTGCTCTAGCTCAATGCTCCACCCCTGGGGAAACTTTTCCTCCTTGGCTTCACAAATGTTATGCAGAGCACAGCAGGCTACTATGACCATGGGAATATTGTCCTTATTGAGCTCTAACCTGCCAAATAGGCAGCACCAGGAAACCTTTAATCTACCAAACACACATTCTATAGTCATTCAGCACCTAGTGAGCCTGTTGTTGAAGTGATCCTTGTTGCTGTCAAGGTTTCTGGTTTAAGGCTTCATGTGCCACAGGAATAAGGGGTTGGCTGGGTCTCCCAGGATCACTATAAGCATTCCCACATCCCCTATTGGAATCTTCAGGTCTGGAAAAAAAGTCCCTGCATGCAGCTTTCTATACAGGCCAGTGTTCCTGAAGATGCGTGTGTCATGCACCTTCCCTGACCACCCAGTATTGATGTCAGTGAAATGTCCCTGATAATCCACCAGTGCCTACAATACCATAGAGAAGTAGCCCTTACTGTTGATGTACTCTGTCACAATATGCTCGGGGGCCAAAACTGGGATGTGTGTGACATCTATCACCCCACTGCAGTTAGGGCATCCCGTTGCTGCAAAGCCATCCAATATTTCATGCACATTGCCCAGGGTCACAGTCCTTCATAGCAGGAGGCTATTAATGGCCCTGCTCACTTGTATCATCATAACCCCCATGGTGGACTTCCCAACTCCAAACTGATTCACGACTGACCAGTAACAGTCTGGAGTTGCTGGCTTCTACACAGCAGCTGCTACTTGCTTTCCCATCATTAGAGCTCTCATTTTAGCGTCCTTGCACTGCAGGTGGGGGGCTAGCTCTGCAGAGTTCAAGGAAGGTGGCTTTGCGATATGAAAGTTCTGCAGCCATTGCTCTTCATTCCCTACCTGCATCACAATCCGATCCCACCATTTGGTGCTTATTTCCTGAGCCCAATAGCTATGGTCCACCACGTGCAGCTGCTTTGTGAATGCCAACATCAATCTTGAATTATTTCTTTCCACAGATTCCTGTTCAGATTCGTAGCTCATGAAATACTGCAGGATCAGCCGTGTTGTGTTCATAATGCTTATCACAAGACTAGAAGTAGTGCAGGATCCATGCTTTCAGGCAGAGATGGTGGGCACAAAGTTTACAAGGGCAGTTGAAAAATGGTCTGAAATGCAGTCTGAAGTCTTTGGAATTATGGGATGAAGAGAACTGCATCATGGGGCAGTGATCCCACTCCAGTGATGAACTGCGATCCATTCCCAGAATTCCTAGTGGGAGAAGGTGGTGATTTGCACAGTGGGCTAGCTACCCATGGTGCACTGCTCTCTGTCGGTGCTAGAGCAAGGAGGGTTGGGTGAACGTGCAAAAGTGATTTAATTCCAGCCGTCTATGATTGTTGACTTAAGTCTACTTAAATCTCTAGTGTAGACATGGCCTCAAAGACCAAATGTCAAGACTTTGATTTTACATCTCTTTTGAGTGATGGTGCCTCCAGAAGCACAGTGCCACTGAACTCAAGATGGGTTTGAAACAAAAACTTGGATCCAAACTAGAGCTGTGTGAAATCTTTTTGGCTGAAACGTGTCCCTGTTACCCACCCCCATACATATTTGGGTCAACAAACATTTCACAGATTTGTTTAGAATTTACCAAATTGCTTCATCCGGATTTAAAAAAAACAACCACCAAACGTTTTGTTTTGACATTTTCAACCTTAAGTATTTTGACATTTTCTTAAATTTTCTTTAAAAAAAGTTTTTAAAAAAGTCAATACAATTTTTGTTTTTCAGGAAACAAAACATTTTATTCAACCCAAAATGAACTTTTTTCTACTTTTTCAGTTTGCAGAAAAAGTAGAAAAGATTGTTTTGGGTTGACTGAAATGAACATTTTTTCAGTTCATCCAGCTATTCTCACAGATCTATTTCAAACACATTTGGAATTTAGCAGTGATAGCGGGGGTGGATTTGCAGTCTACACCTGATCCTTTTAATTAGGCTTGGAAGGATTAGATTTTTATTGGTAAATGTTGATTTCACCATGAATACACAAACTGATGAAAAACTATTTCTACTGAGAATAATCAACATTTACAGATAGGCATAATAAGAAAAATGCAGCTTGAGAACTTAGAGTTTAAGGGTATTGATTTGTATATTTTGACGTATGATGTTGACAATTTGTATTTTAACAGACATAAAGCTTATCTCAATGTCAATTGTCATTCAATAATCCATCTGACTTCCCTTTGTCTGACTCCCCACCGCACTGTGGAAGTTTAAATTGATTATTTTAAGCATTTTAATTTTTTTTTTAACATCTGTATTATCTGTGGAAATTATGAAAAAAAAAATCAAATTCTACCAAGCTTTCTTATAAAGAACCAAAATAAAAATTCTGATCTGGACAGCCTCTAACATTGGGGGTGCGGGCGTGGGTCAGGTGGAGATCTGGAACCGGATTTTGCTCTCTCCACCTGTACTAGTTTATTGACTTAGTATAGATTCAAAAGGAATGCTACTTTTTGCAGGATCTAATCATTCCTGGGAGGTCTCCCACCTAAATACTGACCTGGCTTGACCCAATTTAGCTTATTTTGAGATCTGAGCAGATCACAGCACAAGGCGATATGGCTGCAGGCATAAGTGGAATCCTTCAGCGCTAACCCTTTTCCACTTAGCTATCAACTTCCCAGTGTTAATTCACTACAAATGGAAGCAAGCCCCAAAAGTGCAATGTAGCATTGTTACCCCAACACCAGTAAAAGGTATAATGTGCTGCAAACACAACCAGTAAATATCACTGAATTAAGCATTCACTGTCTGTTGTATTAGCTTTACAATAAATAATCAGTGTCACAGCATTTAAATCGAACATGGGCTGGAATCTTTCATGCTCTTTAGAAGACAGCATTCAATTTAGTGCCTCACACTGTTTCCTCAGCAGTGTTCTCCTAGGAGCATTGGTGTGAAGTGTTCAGAAATAGGTCTTTTCCTCTGCTGCTCATCTATCATATGGCAATATTATAAACAGGCAACTATGCAAATAACAAACAGGTGTGCAAGTCAAGTTTGGGGGCATTACAGAACATTTGTAACACTAACAATGTTTCTGATGAAGCTGGTTGGACCTCCAGTAATATCTGCTACAACAGAGAATGGTTCTGATGAGAGGCTGCCTCATTCTCTCTTGCTGCAGCTGTTCCATTCTCAATAAATTGTCAGTCATTTGGGTGAGAGTGAGAACAAGCACGAGAATGACTCTAAAGCCTGGTGGTTAGAGCATTCACCCAGGATCCAATCCCTCTGTTCCAATGACTAATTATTTATCCAGGGTGCAACAGCTTCAACAGGAGAGACTGACGAAACTCCACATCAGAATATTCCATAGCTCAATGGTTACAGCTCTCTCCTGAGAGGTGGTAGATTCCTGTTCCCTTCCTGAGGTGGAGGGGTCTTGAACTGGAAGTCTCCCACATCCCAGGTGAGTTATTCTAACCACTGGGCAAAGAGTTATGAAGGATGTCCTTCCCCTCGGCTGCTTTGTGTGAACCCGCCTGAGGGGCTCGAACCAGTAGATGCCTCAGGAACATGTCTGCCAGGTCAGGCCCTACATGCAACTTAGGCAGCCAAACATTTATCTTCCCCTAGTTTGTGCATCACTCTGGGGCTTTGGCATCCAAACGTTTCAAGGGAGGCAGCCATGTGCATGCTCAGAAGCAGAAACGTAGGTGCTTATGGAACTTTTTACTGCAAAAACTTAGGCTCTGAGTGAGTTTAGGCACTTAAAGGTTCGCCAGGAGCTTTGTGAATTGCAGTGGAGTACAAAACTGGGGGTTAGGTGCCTAAATCAGGGGTTTAAGTGCTGAAGTACTTTTGGAATCTAGGCCATAGTCACTGCCATATTAATACCCTATTATCTCTTTTGTATAGTCAGACTAGTAACATATCTAGAAAAAAGAAAAGGAGTACTTGTGGCACCTTAGAGACTAAACACATTTATTTGAGCATAAGCTTTCGTGAGCTACACGTAAGCTTATGCTCAAATAAATTGGTTAGTCTCTAAGGTGCCACAAGTACTCCTTTTCTTTTTGCAGATACAGACTAACACGGCTGCTACTCTGAAACCTGTCATTATATCTAGACTTATACTGGGCAAGATAAAGAAATAAATTTCTATCCACCCCACCCCCTTCCAATTTTACAGCAATTTTGATTTTAGGCCAGTTTGAAATGTTAGGAGTCAGTCATCAGATCGAGTGGTTCGGATCAGAGGATGACTGTGCTTTCAGCACTGCAGCTATTCAGTGAATTAGCCTCAATGTTTACTTACCAGGCAAACAAGAGGCTTGCAAAGTTAAACCTACAAAGCTTTAAAGTGAATTGTACCATTTGTATAATTCTCCAAGGGGGAAAATGTTTTTGCAAGCTTCTTGGCATGACTTTCTTTGAAATTGTTAGAGCCTTTTATTTACCAAACAGAGTTCATTGTTAAAAGCAAAACTTCCTCTGTGTTCTAAATTTTGGCCCAGTTAATCTTTCAGGAGTGTTGAAAACAGGGCTTTAATTAGCAATTTTATCAGTTAACCCAGTCACTCATCCCTCTGCTTATCTGATACCATGTCAGTGCAGGCACTTAGGGACATCAGAAAAAGGCCGACTTGTCAGTGGGACAGCTGAGAAGACTTCTGTGGGAGGGGAAAAAGAGACCTCAGAAATGGATGGCATTAAATGGAATTTGATACAAATCCAGAAGGAATTATCTCACCAAAGTAACCTAGGATAGGAATGGCGCTCTCTTATACTTCTCACTGATCTTCTATGGTATGGCACCCACGGTAATAAAGACGAAGTTAATGGTCCTTTACAGTGTGAAAGTAGGGCTTGTTTCAGAGTAGCAGCCATGTTAGTCTGTATCCACAAAAAGAAAAGGAGTACTTGTGGCACCTTAGAGACTAACCAATTTATATGCTCAAATAAATTGGTTAGTCTCTAAGGAGCCACAAGTCCTCCTTTTCTTTTTAAAGTAGGGCTTGAAATTAGTGAAGTCCTTAGCTAGTTAGGTGCTGACTGAGTTGAAAATAAAACTGTACTCAGATGTCGTGCTCCCCAAATAGAGGCAGGTCAAGCCAAGTTGGGGTCCCCTGCCAAAGCATTATTAACCCCCTCCTGCCTGCTGCAATGCCCAAGATTTAATGTGTAATTTTCTTCTCTGACCTGTCCCAAATTCCTTTGCCCTCCAGCTAAGGGGAGAGAGAGAGAGAGAGAGACAGAGAGAGAGAGAGTGTGTGTGTGTGTGTGTGTGTGTGTGTGTGTGTGTATGGGGGTTAGGTGAAGTACACAGAACTCAGTACACAGAATTCAGAGCTGTGCTGGTATAGGGAGTTATGGGAATAGTAGATTTTTAATGGTGGGAATAAGGGAAACCTATGATGATAGGTCTCAACCAGGACTGGGATTAAGGGGGAAATCAGTGATTTCATGGAGTGTTCCAGGCTCTATCGCCATGAGGACTGTCAGCAGGAAGTAGCTTGTTCGCTCTGCCATGCGGCACTTAATCATTAGCAGTGAACAACATGCTAGACTCTCAACTGGTGAGGTTTCCAGTGGTCATCCAGGGTCTCACCCTATGGCTGCAGCTCTGGAAGCATTGTCTGACCCAGCCCAGTACACAACTATGTATCAAAACCCAATGGATCGTATGAAAAGACAAAAATGTAGACATAGGATAGCTGCTCCAGTTTACACTGCCAAGGGAAAAGAAGAGTACAAATACTGACAATACAGGAGAGAATAAAGGATATTTAATAATCAGTTGGGTAAGGACTGGGGTTTTTGTTATATTACGCACCCTGCTTCACTTGCATTCGCTACACTAAAGTGAGCTAACTCTTTCTGGGTTCAGTTAATTCATCCATGTAGTGTCATTCGTGGTTCAGAATTCTTATTCACTTCATGTTTTTTAAACAAATATGTACAACATAGACATATAGTCCTAAAATTGTATTGTCAGCTGAAAATCTGCAGCTCTCACCAGTGCAAGGAAAGCCGTTAGTGGTATTAAAAACATGCATCACTTTAGTATCTTAAGAGGGATCCATTATCATGCAGCTGAAGAGTAAGTTAGAGAGAGAAATCTAGTTGGGGGGGGGGGGTTGATTACCTGTGCCAAGATGATATTTTATGCTTGCTCAAGCTGTTCTGATGAGTTGATAGCTGAAATGTTTATGCTTTTATGCACATAGATAACATACTTAAGACATCTCATTTAAACAACAGATAATCCGAGTGGTGCATTTAGTTTGTGATGTAATGGTGGCTGGTTTTCTAAGGCTTCGAGGGCCTAATTCTGCCCTTGTTCACTTTGGCCTACCAGTCTTAGGCGATCACCTCCTGTTGAATTTAAGTAGGAGTTGGGCACATAACACCCTTAAAGTCCTTTACAAATCCTAGCTTTCAATGCCAGTGAACTGAGCCCTTAAAACAAATTCAGAGGACTGAATAGAAGAATCTTATGCTGGCGGAATATTTCATGTTGCTATCCATAATGCAAGGTGCAAATGCAAAGCATCACCACCATTTTTGATTGTCTAAGATTTAAAAAATGCTAAAATGGACAATTGGGAATGATTTCTTTAAACTAATCTCCAATTTGTAGCTTGTTTTGACACAAGCATTTGAAGATAATCAAGCACAAGCCTTGCTTCACCTTTGACTACCATGTAGCCCCATATCAGCTCTAATTTCTTACTGCAAAGGCAATCACTGCTTCTCCCTCAAGCACTTTCATGGTTTCTCCTATATTGCATCCTGTATTTGAGGAAAGGGCAGAAAGCCACATTCTTGAAACACACCTCTGCCAGGATGTCTACAAATCACTAACATCAGGCCTTGGCAGGCTGATGGCCACTTGTGCCACTTGTGGCAGCTGAGATGACTGAGTTTAGTCAAGTGTACCCTTGTGCCCCATCTTACCCGAGTGTCTTTTTCTCCACCTGTTGCATCTTGCCATAATCCTAGACTGTGGCCGGGATTGACTTTGCTTTAGTTGTTTGAATAGTATTTAGGTACAAAGGAGCCCTGACTGGGGCTTCTAGCTATTATCACACAAATATCAAAGCTTGTTTATATTGATAAAGCTCCTCTCACAGATTCAAAATCTGTTTATCCTACACTTAACCATTTCCTTCCTCTCCTGCAGATTCACTCCCACTGGAAGTGATAGGCCGTGTAAAAAGCGTTAAAAGGGTACCATTGTAATGGTTATCATTCCAAAAACACAATATGGCTTAAATTTCCTGCAGTTGGACTGCCCTTCATCTGGGAGACGTGGCCCTTTGCTGGGTGGGCTTTCACACACAGACTAAGTGTCTTTGCAGCAGAGCTGGTTGAAAAGTAAAAAACTTTGTAATGTTTTAATCCCTCCCCCCCAAAAAAGGGACAACTTTCCTGACCACCTCTATTTGGCAGTCTCTGCAACAAATGACATGACTAGGGCAACTGCAATGTCTCCACTTGCAGCAGGTTTGAATGCGGCTGGCTACATGTCAGTTACTTATCAAGGTACAGTATAATTTAGGGCAAACCTAAAATACAGCGTTGTTGCAATTTGGTGAAATTTGAAGACGAAGCTGTACAAGTTTTGACCCATTTTGCACTGCTAGTCTATCACCAGCAGTGGGAGTCTTGCTAGGAAATTCTAATGCCAGGTATCAAGGTTTAAAGACTACCATCACCCTATAGTCACTCTGTTTTTCTAAGGTCCAAGAGACTGAAGCACTCTGTATACCCACAGACCAAGTACAAGATAGGCTGCAACAGTGCAAATATCCCTCCATTGATACACTTCAAATATGCTTCCTCTCTGTCTGGAAAGGAAAAATGTAGGAATGAGAACTAGTTTAGTTTCCATTTCCATTTGGTTCTTGGTCTTGTGCAGGCGGCCAATAAACTGCACCAATTAGGGAAAACTCTTATGGCTTTTGTGTGTGTGTGTGCACACGCGCGTGTGCTGAGACACTTATTTGGTGTCAATCAAGTTTGTAGCAAACTCTTTTCACATATATCATATGAAAACAATTTTAGTCACACTAGTGATCTGGGCCTTTTCAAGAACCTGTTACCTCATGGTGAAAGGCTATATGCCATTATTAATCTTCTGATTCAACCTGATGCCAGGCACCTAACTGCACTGAATAGTACTGTACTTTACTTCATGAGCAATCCAATTAAGAGCAAGGGGACTACTCAAGGAGTAAAATACTCATGAGTACAAGTGGCAGAATCTGGCCTAATATTAGGAGTGTTTGGATATTGGCTGATATCTCTTTCTCCAGATTGAAAGAAAAAGAAAAAACAGTAGCTGGAGGTTGGTGAATTAGTTTACTCTACATTCGCACACTTGTTGATTGTTTGTTTAGTGACAACAGTGCTTGGTGCTACAGAATGTAGCAAAATATAGCCAGTTCCTGCCCTAAGAAGTTTACAGTCTGAAATACAGGCACATAGAAGACAGAACACACTGAAAATCAGATTAGATAGTAATTTAATATGGATTTTTTTCATCTTGGTTGGTCTAGTTTTTCTTGGAGGCTTTGGGGAAAAATGACATTTTAAGAGCTGAATGAAGGGTGGTGGTACTAAGGAGAAAATAGGGAACACATCCCAGGGGACCAAGCGAAAGGCCAGAAGTGGAAGAAGGAGCTGCACAGGGCATTGAGATTGGCATTGTTAGAGGAGGAATAGAGAAGTCAAGGGGCCTCTTTCAATGCAAAGATAATTAAAGGCTCTAAGCTGGCACCCTGCTCTGGCCCCTGTAGATCCAGATGAAATGCATGCCTAATTCTTAAAGAAAGTATTAAAACTAACAAAAGATGTTCAGAACAGTTTATCCCCTTATGCAAATATTGCCCCAGTACAGCTGCTAAGAGCAGTGTCTGCATGGGTTATCTGCTGTCACATACATTCTAGTTGTCTGGGAGCAATTTGACCTCGTTCTATGTAGCTGTTTATTTGTTGTTGCCATTGTGCTTGATGGATTTTTGTTTTTATGGCCAGTGGGAGAGAAACGTTCTAGGTTTTGCATTCATATATTGGTCTAAATGACTCTTTTGTGCTGAATTTATTTTCATTGCAGTCAGTCAAGGATAAGAGCCCTATTTTTAAAGCACTGATCTCTTATAATTAAAAAGAGAGCATAACATGATGGTTGTGTTGTCAATGTGCACAGACGCTAGCACAATGAGAAATTATTACAACATCCATACTGTGTTCTTGAGCACTAGCTGCTTGGAGTCCCAACATCCTCTCTTGCTCTGAAATGCCAGTGACTGGTCCCATTGAAGCCAAAGGGAATTCTGATATTTAGTCCAGCAGGATCAAGTTTTGGCCCCAGGTGCCATCCACAATATCTTTCCATGTTGTATTTAATAACTGAGAATG
Source organism: Chelonia mydas (assembly GCF_015237465.2). NCBI lineage: Eukaryota > Metazoa > Chordata > Testudines > Cheloniidae > Chelonia > Chelonia mydas. The sequence continues at coordinate 29,900,080 of NC_051245.2, forward strand.
TTCCCTGCTGTCACTACAAAGACTACTGTATTTTCATCTCACCAAAGAGCTCCTCACTTTAATTTTCCACTGATATATTGCTAAGTAACTCTTGTTGCCCAACAATGAAGGTAAATTTTTATGAAAGCCACAAAAATAAAATATCTACACTAATTTGCTGTTACCTCACATGGCCATTCCATTTCTGCTGCAACATAGTTTTTATGTAAAGCACCACTGATCTGTAGGAGGTGTGGAGTGCTAAATGGAAGGGTGAGAAGAACCAGTGAGCAAATACAAGAGGAGGAAAAAGAAAGGAACTCCACAAACATTAGACAAAGGACAAGATTATGATGCCAGCGACAATCACAGACAATACTTATTTTCCTCCAGAAACATTCTTAAGGGCAGCTGCAGGAAAGGGTAGTTTCCCCTTCAGAAATGGAAGCCATGCCAATGGGTAGCCTCCAAGGAGACCCGTAAGCCAACAATAGTGAAAGATCAATTATGGCATACTCAAGCTCTTAAAACAAAACTTTGGGTGCCTGGGGAATGTTGTGGTTGTTTTTTTCATCAGCTTCTGATGTAACATTTTCTTGTGCAATGTTCACAGATGCGAAACATGGCAAGTGGAATTATTTAGGATATCAGCAGGGAATAACTCTAGGCTTTCCAGTCTAGCCACAGGCAAGCTGTTACCGATGGACCCTCCCTCACAAAATGTGTTCCTATTCAGTTCTCATGTGATAACAAAATCCGTTTTATAACCAGGTGACCTCACAAGAGTTTCCCCCCCAGAAATATATATGATATGATATTTTATTTCTAACTACTTTATTCCCCTGTGCCCTGTAGAACTGAATCCACAGTAGTGCCCAGTCTAAGTAGAGGACTGTATTTCAATAGCATACAGGGGCAGGGAAACAATCACTTGGTGGAGGCTACTTCACTCCACTGCTTGACATAAACCTCTGTGGGGCTACTCCACCCCTACTGAAAAGGATGGAAAGATGTCTCTGTTAAAACTCAACAGCCCAGAACCTTCAATTACAGAAGGAGCACTCAATAGGTAGACTTGAAACCCTCCCTCTTGCAAGAGGTCTTCCATCAAGACTGTAGAAGACCGGACTTTACACATTCCAGATATTTCTAACAAAACAAATTACAAAGAGGGTTAAAGAGAACCCATAAGTGGGTTACCAGGAGTGACTTGGAAACTCTTGGATATACAAAAGGGAAGGCACAAAGTGTGTGTGCGCAAATGGTGATGGGAGTTCTTGGACATGATTCAGCAACATGATATTAGTCATGTCACTTCACACACTGCTGTAAGGCGCTCAGATACTATGGTGATGAGGCCAATGTAAGAACCTCCATAGTACAGAACTTAAATTTTATATTCAAGCCATCTGAAGGGGTTAGTTTATGGCTACCGACTTGCAAATCAAACGGCAAGGTTCAGTGTGTGAACATCTGTGTGAACCAAATGCTTGACAGTTCAGCCCATTTTATATATAAAAACTGAAGACTACTAGGCCTCCTTGGACTTCTAAAGGTAGGAGGGAGAGCACTCTGTCAGGTTGGCATCTGAGAAGTGGGTGGGTCCCTTATCTTCACAGATCCCTTTTCATGCAGCCATTGTCTATTCCCCTTCTGGAGGAAGATGTCACTTGAACTCTGAATTTGGACTTATGGAGTTGCTTTTCTGTGCTTTGCTTGTTTGTGGCGCGTGACATGAGTTCCAGAATTATCCTTGATCTTCCTTGTGCAATGGTAACCTTTAACATTAATCCGAGTCCCTTCATAAATTCTGGCCTTTACAAATGCATTCTCTTTTATTCTCTCCCATCCCAAGAGAGCGCCCTTTTCTTCATAGTGTTTCTCTTAAGTGCATTGTGGGAAAGAGGAGGTGTACATAAGGTCACTATGCAGTACTTTATATTATACCATATTCACAACACTTTTCTGAACATTGCTTTTATCATCAACTATGCAAGAAAAATAAACCCAAGCAATTTTGCATTTAGCTGATATCATAAGGAATTAAAAATTTCTTCATTTCTTACAAGTCATCTCATATCCTAGGAGTGAAACTCCTCGTATCTCTTCCTTTATCTTCTGTATTCAGTGCAAAATATAGCAAATAAATTACCTGCAGTAGGGATTTTTAAAACATCCAGAGATATATGAATACCCTCTCAGCAGCCTATTTATGTTAAATGAACACAAAATTCCCAATCTGCTGTTTTCCCCTTCATATCCTGATAGGAGACTAGAAGCTCCCTCTTTCTCTGCATTGGACTACCTAGTATGTTTTTTTGCTATTAAAAGCAGATTTTATTTTCACTATTATTGTGGTTAGAGCTGAGTTAATAATGCAAAGTTGTTCTGTACATGTTGGTTTGAAATTGTACATAATTTCACTTCAGCCATGCTTGTACGCCCGTTATTGCATGGGTCTCTTGTGAACATTTCAAAGATTTTGAATTTTGCTGGGAAAAAACATTTAAATTTACACACAGAAATATTTGTGCTGAAAGTTTGTGAGTGCTCTGTCAGAGAACAGAAACAATACCTTCTGACTCATCCGACCAATCACAACTAAGCATATAGCTCAAATATTTGCAGCCAACCCAGAGTCTAAAAATGTATTTAAATGGGTTTAATTAATGACAAATCAGTTCAAAGAAACTGATCTGTTCATGGATATACTATAAAGCAGAAAAATTACCATATTATTTATTCCTAGCAAATAAATCACTTACTTTTATTTGTGATCCAATTCCAGGCTGAACAAGGCCTTTGATATAGGTATGCCTTTGTTGTAGATCAGTGGTTCCCAAACTTTAACAACCCGTGAACCCCTTTCACAAAAATGTCAAATCTCTTGAACCCCCTCCTAAAAATGAATATTTTTAGGGATTTTCTCTTACTTGAGCATAAATTATAAAAGCAGTGATCTTGGAAATATAAAATTTGTTTTTTTAATAACACACTTATTACACACTATTTATTATTACATTATTATTTAATATTATTAATTTTATTACATTATGAAAATGGCAACCTCTTCCAAGATGTCACTTTCATAGCTTGTATCACTTTGATTAAGCCTGTTATAGGACAAGGCTCCTACATGTTTCATCAAGGAGTATCAGACGTGAAATAGCATGAAGGTATTTAAGAAGTCAACTCAAATAAAAAGAGTTCCTCCTACCACAAGCATTTGGGTCTTGAGCAGTCCAGGCAAACAACGCACGACTATAACAAAGCTTAAACTTGTTCTTCATAATAATTTTAAACACTAGCAGACTATTTAAATTTTAAAAGCAGCAAAAAAGATCCACTTCCCTTTCCATTTCTCATAAGGAGTCTTGAAGTTTAAATTTCCTCTGTGTGATGGATGCGCTTGCTTTGCTCTGTATAGCTCTTGCAAGTCTGGAACCACTGGAGAAAGATAAAGTCTCAGGTCTGGTTCAGCATCAAGTCTGTTTCTGTATTTGGTTTTCAGATGTGCACACGAGGAAAATGCTTTCTCGCATAAGTATGTTGTTGAAAATGGTGACAAAACTGTAGTAGCTTTTTCTCCCAAAAGGGGGTACTCGTTTCTTAAACTCAGCCAAAAGTTGATCAATGAGAGACTTCTGAAACTCCTTTTCAGTTCACAATCACAGAAGATCTCAATCAATTTCTCTTTTTCCTCAGTGCTCAGTGTCTGCATTGAGAATGTGAGTTTGTGTGTGGGGTTTTTGGAGGGGGGTGGCGGGGTGAGAAAACCTGGATTTGTGCTGGAAATGGCCCACCTTGATTATCATACACATTGTAAAGAGAGTGGTCACTTTGGATGGGCTATTACCAGCAGGAGAGTGAGTTTGTGTGTGGGGGGGCGGAGGGTGAGAAAACCTGGATTTGTGCTGGAAATGGCCCAACTTGATGATCACTTTAGATAAGCTATTACCAGCAGGAGAGTGGGGTGGGAGGAGGTATTGTTTCATGGTCTCTGTGTATATAATGTCTTCTGCAGTTTCCACAGTATGCATCCGATGAAGTGAGCTGTAGCTCACGAAAGCTCATGCTCAAATAAATTGGTTAGTCTCTAAGGTGCCACAAGTTCTCCTTTTCGCGAATACAGACTAACACGGCTGTTACTCTGAAAATTGAGAATGTGGTATCATCAAAGGGGTTGCGAATCCAGTCATTATCGCCTGACATAGCTGGAAAGTATTCCCTGAATGTTGTGCAAAGTCCTTTTAGGTGTACAGTTATATTGGTTTTAGTGCACGGATCCAACCGAAGTTTATGTTCTGCCAGGAAGTCATGAAGAGTACTGAAACACTCAGTTTGATGGTTTTCCAAACACCTTTCCCAGAACTGCAACTTCTTTATCATGGTTATTATTCAACTCGGTCTTGCACGTTGAAAACTGTTATACTGAGGCCTTGAAGAGATCAATTTAGATCATTAATCCTTGAAAAAATGTCTGCTAAATAAGCTAGGCTCTGGCGACAGACATGATTGTCCATACAGCTGGCGAGGTGAAAAGGGTGGCTGTTGAAAAAAACTAGGATTTCCGTTCTAAGCTCAAAACAAGCACACAAGGATTTTGCCCCATGAGAGCCATCTAACTTCGGTATGGGTCAACAGACAATTGTGTACAGTACCCATTTCTTCACAAAGTACATGAAATATTCTGGGATTTGTTGGCCATGATTTTATGAAATTCACCATTTTCACTGCATTGTTCAGCACTTCCTTCAGTCCCTCAGGCATGCATTTTGCCATGAGGGCTTGTCTGTGGATACTGCAGTGAGTCCAAGAGACCTTTTATGCAGCCTTTTTTGTTTGAGCTACAAATCCCATATACTTCCCCGTCATTGATGTGGCCCCATCAGTGCAAATGCGTAAGCAACAAGACCAATCTATTTCCTTTTCTTGAAAGTATGCATTAGTCATATTGAAGATATCTTCTCCAGTTGTGTGTTCTTTCAATGGTTGGCAAAACAACAAGTGTTCAGCAATACCTTCACTCACTTATCATACAAACAGTAGCAAAATAGATAGATTAGCAACATCAGTTGATCCAACTGTATAGCATAATATGGACTATTTTTAACTCTATGTACAATTGTGGTCTCTGCATAACTTGACATGTCATTAATTCTTCACGACAATGTATTATTGGACAAAGGTACTATGTCAATCCTTTTTGCAGCCTTTTCTCAGAGCATTCAATGAACTACATCTTTTATTGGACCAATCAAGTTCTCTGCTCTGGTATGGGCTTCTGATGCTTTTGCTACTCGGTAGCTCAGTTGGTACAACACTTTAAGTGCATTTTCTTTATTAGTACTTGCTTTGGATACAAAACTGGTAATGTCACTTCTCCACTTGGCTAACTTTCGCTTGAAAAAAATCAACAGGCTTGTCGAGTTGTGCTGGGTGCTTAGTTTCTAAGTGGGGCTGAACTGAGAAGGTTTGAGGCTGCCGTTTGCTAGAACATCACCACAAATTATGCACTGTGGTTTTGGACACTCTTGATCATCAGTGCATGTAAAGCCATATTTTATATAATCATATTTTCTTTTCTTCATAAGTGACTTTCCAGGACCACCATGATCATTTGACTTAGATTTTCAACACTTTGGACTTGACAAAACACTAGATGATATCAAACATTCATTTTCGTGTGTCTTTATACTTTCTGTTTTCAGCCACTTGTCCATTATTAGGTGTACAACAGTTCAAATAAAAACACTGAATGCTAACAACCAACAAACTAGTAAATGAGAAGATTCACTCACGTCTCACTGGAGCAAAACAGCATGCCACAGAGAATGATGGAGTATCGACTAACTGAGGGACGTTACTGCTGCTACATTGGCTACAATGACCTTAGTTCTGGTTTGGTGCACACTTTTTCTTTCGCCATTATGGAATTTTTTCCAAGAACCTCCCGTTACATTTCACAATCCCCCAAGGGTTCACAAACCACAATTTGGGAACCACTGGTGTAGGTGAATCACATATTTGTTTCATTATTAATTTTCTTTATGATTTACATTTTTTTACATTATTTAGTATACTTTTCATTGTCAATGTTTTGTGCAAAATATAGTTAATTGATCATTTGGGCTTGATTCAAGTCTACTGAAATCTAATGGATTGTTTGACTTCAAGAGGCTTTACAGGTCTATAATCAAGGTGGTCAGCTAGTTGATTTGTGTGTATGCGTAATTTGGGTTCAAAGGAACTATTAGCTGTCATTTTATCCACAAGACAAGCATAATTTGAAACTCATGTCCTACCATAGTTTGTGTTTCCTTTCATAGATCATGTCCTAAAAAAGCACACCCTGCATCAGAGGCCAGTTTTTTCACTCTGTAATAGTATTGCGTGGACATTTAAAGTGGCAAAAAGGTTCTCACAAATGCAAACTGGTGAGAACTTTCACTTGCCTACTGCCCAAAGAAAGCCAAGTACTTAAGCAATTTGGATTATCCTGCCCCAAGTGCCATCTTTAATTTAGAAATATTTGATTAATCATTATCTTCACTCAAAGCTAAACTCTTGGAATTTCCTTGTACATATTTCATTTTCTGATCAATTGATAATTTAGTGTCTAATTGACTGAGATCCAATAAACCAGTGTCAAATTGACAGAATGCCTGAGTTGGTGATATAACAATGGCATCATTTTACATACTAAAAATAATATGCATATATTTGTTCAGTATGTCTGGTTGTCTGCTTTTACAACCTCATGGTATGAAGAAAAGCTGTTAAAAATTTACCAGGATGTAAAGATATTTTATCAGTAATGACATTTATTTATTTTCTCTATTTTTCATTTCACAGAGATTGATGAAAAGTACAGCAGTAGTGGTTTTGCAGGCTAACACTATCAAAAAAAAAAAACACGAGAGCTAACTGAAAATTTGAATTTTCAATGAAAAATGTCAAAAATTAAATATGAAAAATTTCAATTAAAAAAAAGTTTTGATTAACATTTTCAGGACCCCGCCCCACTAAAGTTTTCAGTAAAAACAGGCAAAGTTTTAAATGTTAAAAACCCTACAAAATTTCAAAAACCAAGTACAAAAATCACATTTTAAAATATTTCTTCGATCAGTTGTAATTAAAAATACTTAATGGGCCCAGACCTGAACTCTGTTGTATACAGTGAACTTCTATTACTTATTATAGAAGATTTGCTTGAGTAAAGATTTCAGGGTTAGGTCCCATTTACAGAGTGCTTTTACTTCAAAGCACTTGTAAAAGTAAATGAACTCTCACAACACCCATCTGAGATTGGCAAGTAAGTATCCTCATTTTACAGGTAGAAAAAGGGAGGCAGTGAGATATGGTAAAGATTTCCAAATGTGGGTGCCTAGAACTGGGCACAGCAGTCCATATTGGCCCATCTAAATTAGTGTCTTGATTTTCAAAGATGCAGTGCATTTGCAGATCCCAATAAATCCTGTGTTAAGCACCTCTATAAGACAGCTAATGTCTTTCAGCATCTGTGGAGGAGCATCATATGGATACAGCTGTTGCATTAATTTCCCCAGCTGAAACAAAAACTTCACCCTTCTCAGGGTAACAAAGTCCACATTAAAAAACTACAAACCAAACACTTTCTACACCCAATCTCTATCTTTCTCTCAGCCACAGGCTGAGCACTAAAGATTTGAATGAATACCTCTTTTGGACTCTAAAAAAGGAAATGATCCCAAACACTATATTTTCACACTCACGGCCACTTCTTTCACTTAGCTCAGAGTTCTTCATCCTGGCTCAAAGCACTTAACTGCTACCTTACAGGCTTCTTCCATAGTCCTCCTTGGAGATACTGTCCATAGTTCTGCTCCATCCTCGGGTCTCCTTTTGAGGAAAGGGAGCAGCTTCTATACAGTTTGAACCCGTCTCATCATGCTTTGTCTGCAGCTCCCATCAACACTGGGAAGTACAAATCCCACCATTTTCCTGTTCTGAACTGAAACCAGGAACTGGGCAGTGCTGGACCAGAAATTGGTCTTAAAAGGCCAGATCTGCCATGCTATAATCTCCTAATACAGATTTAGAGGCTTTTAGGCACCCAAGTTTGAAAATGTTGGCCTTAAGTAAATTCCTCATAGCCACAGAGAGTCATTATTAGAGCTTAACTAAAACTCACGAGTCCCTGTTTCACAGCCCTATGCTCAGACCACTAGACCCTGACTTTCTTTGTGAAAAAGGATTTTAATTTCTTCTCACATGGCATTTATTACAAATTGTTCATGTAGTTTTTGCTTATTGATGCTCCATGAGTGGCGGGGACTGAGTGGATCTGGATGAAGCGCACAGATAGAGAGACACTTTTGACCCCGTGGAAACCATTTTATTGGACCCTGTTTTTTGGGGTGGGAGGAAGAAAAAGGGCTGAAGGTGACAGGAGGAGAAATCCCTACATGGTCATCTGCAGCAGAAACATGTGGGTTTCTGCACCTAAGTCAATGCTGATCAAATTCAGCCTCCACATCTGCACCTCTTCAGAGTTTTTTTTATTTGCATAGGTTCATGGTAACTAGCCAGTGTTAACACAGATCCCGCAGGAACCATGCTGCCTGGCAGAAAGGAGCCAAAATAGCAATGTCAAGGGGGATTGGAGCGGGCCCTGGATATCTTTGGGATGGCCACATACCCTTTCTTCCCTGGGGACCCTCAAACTCTATCCCATAAGATGACAATTTGGTTTTTAACAACTTTAAGCATTTGCATGCATATTTGCATATGGAATTGTCATAATAGACAAAGCTCAAAATGGCATCACATTCAGAATAAGTTGAAAAGCTACCCAACTTTACTGTGCCCAAAAGTCACCAGTAAAATTTAGCTCTTCATTTGTCCTGCACTGCCTATATCAAGTAGAGTAGTGAAGGAGGGCTTTCATTCCTGTCTTTGAATATATGATTATACTGGAGATCAAGTTGTTAAAGACTGGAGCCAAAGTTGAACCCACAAAAATCTATGTGTGCACAAATTCTTCGTTTGCATATGCAGATGGGTGTGCTTGTGGAAACCTGATCAATGAGTGAGCTATTTGGTATGAAAAACAAAAGTTGTATAAAAATGTTGTGGGTGCAGCTCAGAAGCCAGCATTTTAAAATGTAACTCTCTATTGCCCTTACTTTTATGGGTTTAAATGAGACCCCTAGTCTCGTATTAAATTAAAACACAAAAAATTTGATAAAGCTAGAGATTCAGGAGAACCTTTGAAGTGCTGGAGCTTCATTATCATGGCAAATCCTAAAGGGACATGGTCTCCCTGCATATCAAGTGCCATCTGGATTTATCTTTGGCGAGGTCCTTAAGGTGGTAGCAGCAGCAACAGATTCCCATGGCGAAAATATAGCTATGGGGGAGGGCATAGAATGGACTTCCATCTTAAATAGTTCCTTGTAAATCTTCTTCCTTTGGCAAGAGTGAGTATGGGAAGATTTAGATTTCTTCTTAATTACATCTTCCCCATTTCCTGTCAGACTTATGCTCTACCTCTTTCATCCGCAGCCCTATAAACCTTTTGTAAAAGGGTGACTTCTTCTGCATACTGGTCATGACCCCACCATTGCAGTCATCTTGTTCTCAATTGGTGCAAGACTGCAACTTGACGAGATTGTCTAAGTATCTCCTTGTTTGTGACAAAATCAAACCAATGGATGCTAAGAATATGCCATAACTTTTGACACTGAAAACTGTTTAGTTTCCTCTCTTCAGCTGTTTTTAATGGCCATGTTTCTGCTCCATATAACAGAGTTGTTATCACTGCCACATTGAATACTCCTATTTTAGTTTTTGAAAATGCTGAAATGCCACTGGAAATACCTCAACATGATCTGGCTGGTTATTCAGTTTATGACCATCGCTGGCAATTTTATCATGGCACCCAAGCTTTTGGTGCCATGTGATCTCTGGCTGTGTAGCCGCATTCCTTGGTAAACACACTTTAGAATTCATTGATCTTCCATCCTAATATGTCCATACCAAGAAAGTTGCCAAAACCAAACCAGTGCTGACAGAAGTGGTTGCTGGATTTGGCTTTGAATATCCTTTTCTAATCTTGTCATGCCATTTAATATGGAGCAGTGGAAAAAGATGATGAAAATTGAAAATGTCAGTCTGGTGTTCTTCAGCCTTCCTCAGTGCCCACATTTCACTTCTGCACAATAGTTGGTCTAACCATGGTTCTATAGATCCTCAGCTTTGTGGCAAACTTGATGTCACATCATCCACACAGAGACTGCAGATGGACCCAAAACATGGCAGCAGCCACTGCCATAGAAATGCTGGAACTTAGTAATCATAAATACATCAGTCCTTTTCTGTATGAAAAACTTCACGCACGAGTTACTAGTACAGGCATGATTTGAAAGAGAAAGCAAGAGATTGCACTTGCACATATGATCTCATATCTCAGTTTCTAGATCACTGAAAACACAGCGTCTTCATACACAGACGAGCGACATACTGTATTGGGACACTCAATGCAGGAGGACCAGTCTTTATATTTCCAAGCAGAACATATGTGGGTGTGAAGAAAGCACACTTTCTCATGAAGTCATGGTACAGGCTATTTTATGATTACGGAAGTGGGAGAGTTATATGGCACCTAATTCACAAAGGTTAAAAATGTGTAGAAGCTCAGAGATTGGAGAAAGCTTTTAGGAGAGCAAAGCAGCAAAGACAGATCACTCTCCTTGCAGTGTGTACAGTAACACCCATTGTTTCAAGTTCTCTGTGTATATAAATCTCCCCACTGTATTTTCCACTGAATGCATCCGATGAAGTGAGCTGTAGCTCATGAAAGCTTATGCTCAAATAAATTTGTTAGTCTCTAAGGTGCCACAAGTACTCCTTTTCTTTTTGCAAGTATTAACTGTTTTCTCTATCAAACCTTGAATTTCAAACCTCATGTGCATCATAATTTCATTATTGTTCAGTTGCACAACATGTATACCTCTACTTGAGATGTAAATAACACTTTTCAACCAAGAATTTCGAAATGCTTTACAACCACGAAGTAAGTCTCAGAACATGCATCTGAGGCAGGCAGACAGCTGTATCCTCATTTTACAGATGGGAAAAAATGATGCAGATTAAGTGACCTGCTCAAAAGTTACACAGGAAGTGAGTAGCAAAGCCTTGTGTCTTAACTCCCAGTGTCATGCTGTACCTTGCTGCATCTATTTCTATCAAAGCACTCCAGAGTACTAATGTTGTTATATTGCCCAGTGGAAATTATTCAGAACTCCCATGTGATTTATTATTTGTCTAGAGACCTCAGTGCCATTCAGGTAGGCACTGTACAAACATAACGAAAAGACAGTGCCTGCTCTGAGGAGGTTAATAAAGATATGCTGTGGAAGCATATCTTTTTTGCCATGCAGTTCAAGGCCATTACTCTGATATTTTTACCTTTAAAGCATACCATTTTGAACTGAATGAGGGTTATACAGGCAATGTGTCACAACATGCATGTGTTATATTTGCAAGGTGTCTTATCTAAGTATAATCCTTACATTTTTCCTACAGTGCCAGGACACCACAACCCACAAGATACGTACTATAAATATATCTTTTGCTGCTCTCCCTTCATTCTTTTGTTTAACCAAGAGTGGTTTCCATCATTTTCAAGGTAAACTATAAAAAACTCCCTGCTAATGCTCTCTGAGGAAGCTCTGAAAAGTGAGCTAAAGTATTTCAGCAAAGCGCCCCGCACTTTGTACATTTCTATCACAGAGTCCTGAAGCACTAATGGTACCTTTACAAGGAAAAAAAAAAAAAAAAAAAAAGAAGAAGAAGAAGTAGCTGACAACTCAAAGACATACCTTATCTGAATGGTGTTATTGTAAAGAGAAAAGACTTGTGAACAAAAGATGGAAATTACAGAAACGGGAATCAGATATCACAGGTCCAGAATAAGAATGGCTAATAGAATATGGGGCAAAAGACTCAAAGCCTGAGTGACAGCTCAAAGACAAGATGGGATTTCATACATTTTCTAAACATTTCTTGTGTTTCCTTCAAAGAAATTTTCAAATCCCAGCTGGTTTCCCCTAATTAAAGAACAGCGAACAGTCTACATATGACGTGTGTGTGTGGGGGGAGAGGTGCAGCAGGGTGGTGGATCGTATTTAACTTTTTCATGCTGTGATCAGATCTATTGAAAAGTATGTGAATCTTTAGGGATGTAAACATATATTACATTGAAACCTAATAGTTTGTTTCCCTGATTTTTGCAGAAATTATTCTGGGGTGTGTGTGAAAACAGCAGTTTGCGGTCTTGAAAGCTGATAATATAAATACTCCTGCGTGGTAGTTTAGTCGAATAAAAGAATCTTACAGTGTTTTCTTCTGTGGTTTCCCTTCGGTCTCTTGAACTCTATTCTAGCCTAGGGCGGGTCTCAGGGAGTATAAAACCTGACTCTTCTCAGCATATGTAAATATAAATAGGGCCCTACCAAATTCATGGTCCACTTTGGTCAGTTTCATGGTTATTGGATTTTAAAAATTGTAAATGTCATGATTTCCAATATTTAAATCTGAAATTTCATGGTGTTGTAATTGGAGGGGTCCTGCCCTCAAAAGGAGTTATGTGGGGGAGGGTCTCAAGGTTATTGTAGGGGGGGATAGTGGTACTGCTACCCTTACTCCTGCCCTGCTGCTGGCAGCGGCGCTGCCTTCAGAGCTGGGCGACCAGAGAGCGGGGACTGGTAGCTGGGACCTCAGCTCTGAAGGCAGCGGCGCTGCCAGCATCAGCGCAGAAGTAAAGGTGGCATGGTGTGGTATTGCCACCCTTACTTCTGTGATGCTGCTGGCAGGGCACTGAGCGGTAGCTCACGAAAGCTTATGCTCTAATAAATTTGTTAGTCTCTAAGGTGCCACAAGTCCGCCTTCAGAGCTGGGAGCCCGGCCAACAGCCGCTGCTCTCCGACCACCCAACTCTGAAGGCAGTGCCAAAATAAGGGCGGCAATACCACGACCCCCCCACCCCTAAAATAACCTTGCAACTCCCCCTCCCCTGCAACCTCATTTTTGGATCAGCACCCCCAGTTTGAGAAACAGTGGTCTCCCCTGTGAAATCTGTATAGTACAGGGTAAAAAGCACATAAGACCAGATTTCACAGTTGGAGACCAGATTTCATGGTCCATGTCGCATTTTTCATGGCAGTGAATTTGGTAGGGCCCTACATATAGATGTTCAGTATGAAGTGGTTATTCATTTGGGGCTCAATCCTGTGAATTTCTAGGTGCCCACACAACTCCCATCAATTTCACTGGGAGTTCAGGATGCTCAGTATATAATCGGGAGTGCTCAGCACCTTGCAGGATAGGGCTCTCGGTATGTACTTGTGGTCCTCCCCCCTGTTTAAGTTTAACAAACTTGGAGCACTGATTAGTGGGGAACTCCTGTTCTGAGCATCTGTGTTCCTGCTTTATTCCTTTCTGATGAACAATAATAGGGGTGGGGGTAAGAGTAGTTATACTGTTCTAAATAGTGGCTTGTTTGGGAGGCTGTATTTTACACATATGTTGCTCACAATTTTTAATTTTTGTCTATTACAAGTTTGTATTTTTATTAAAATAAAAGTGGCTTAAATCTTCCTTGATGAAGAGGTGCATTTTTCACTGGCCATTTTGTGTTTTGAAGTTGAAGTGGGTTTTTTGTCTTCTAGGGCCTGATTTCTGAACTATTGTTCAATTTCCCAGGCAATGCTCACATCAGTGACAGTGGCAGCCAATCAGAACAGAGGAAAATATGGAATGGAGACAACCATATTTATAAGAAACATGATACGTATGCTCACTATACTGGTACAGAATGGTATCATCTGTGTAGCAAGACTGACCTTCTGGTTATGATTGGTTATGATTTAGTTTGTGTGGTGCAGTGTTTTGTGATACCTAGTCACATATCCCCTCATCCCATAAAACTTTATGAACAATACAACTTTATTATATATAGCATCCTTCATGCCACCAAAACTATTAAAAAAAACTTTAGAGTTCAAAGTAATAGTAAATAATGAGAGACAGGGAGAGAAATTAAGGAATACAAACAATACAGAAGTGAGATGTTTTCATGTGTGAGTTGAAAAAAAGGAGTCAGTGAGGTAGAGAGATATAGATAGGCTGTTCAAGCTGGCAGGAGCTGCACAGAATAAGATTTTTGCATGAGCAGTGGCAAGATTGCATGGGATGACTGATAAAAAGCCAGTAGTAGAAAGTGATGGGACCAGGGGGTTGGGAGAAATTAAGATAGAATGTTGTCATGATGTAGGGCAGAGCAAGCGAATAGAGCAGTCTGAAAACGAAGAGGCCAGTGCTGAAAAGTTCATTGTAGTACATGGGGAGTTATTGGAGTTGTTTGACGATGGGACAGACATGGTTATGCTTCTTTGTCAGTATGTCACAGCCAGGCAGTGGCATTCTGAACATGTTGAAATCTGGAGATCAAGGACTTGGGGAGAACATTGGGAAGCTCTTTGCAACAGTGAAGATGGGAGGAGATAAACACCTTGATGGGGATTTGAGCAGAGGTGGAGTAGAGGCAGTGAGCACCTGGGGTGGAGAAAGGCAGATCTACAGTCAGAGGAGATATGAGAGAAGTAAAGTTCAAGGTAAAGAAGGATGCAAAGATTATGGATGGTGGAGGCAAACACAAGGTGCTCAGATTCCACAGTGATGGGTTCATTATAAGAAGCTGTGCAGATAGCACTGAAAAGGGAGAATGAGGCGGAAAAGTGCTTGGGGAAGACTTCATAATTTAACTCATTGACTTTCATCTGAAAACATCTCCCTTGCCTATACCGCTTCATTTCTCTCTCTCGGCTTGTCTTGAAATTTGCAATTATTTAATTCAGCAAAGCCTTTTGGGGAATAGTCTGTATATAAGAGGTTATAAAAAGAAAGGTGTATCACATGTTTTATAACCCCTTGAAAGTCAGAAGGCCAAATTTAGCCTGAGAGTAAGCAGGTGTAGTTCCCACTGAGGTCAATAGTATTTGCACCCACTTATGCCAGGACTGAATTTGACCCAGAGCATCTATGTAATGGTCTCTGCCTCTCTTGTGAATACAGTCCTTATGTTTTCATTGTTCCAATAATTATATGAAACTCTGCTTTATTTTAGCAAAACCTTTGGGGCAGTAAACAAAACATAAAACCTAATAAAATCCAACTTTCAGGCAAACCCTCTTGTATATAAAATTGAAAAGTACAAAGTGCCAAAGGCTTGTATTCGTACCATCCATTTTGTTAGCATTTTTCCAATTTATCTTGCGTTACTAACCCTCAGAGTACTATGCCTATTGTAAATATTTAAGCATTACTGTTGACATAAAGATAATACTGACAAATTGAGTTAACATTTCTGCTGAGGATTACTGACCATGTGTAGTGCAGAACAACTTTAACACCCACACCAAACCTCATACTCATGCCAAACTGTGTTTAGTCTACAATACAGCAGTGTCCCTTAAATGAATTTTTAGCTTTGATTTACACAACGCATGAAACAACCTTTCTTGGATCAATTAATTGTTTGACTTTCTTAATACATTTCCATTTTAACTAGATTATGGCTGTATCAAAGGAATAGTAATGGGTGCAAGATGTCCGCATCCCTGGGTGTGTGTTTGCACATGTACACTGTGATATTGCTCCTGCTTCACGCTAGTGTCCTGTTAATTCTGATTTTCAGCACCCCATGAGGGTGGTTGTTCATCTCTGCTGCACACACAGGGCACATCTTTAAACACTGAGAGGCTTTAACAAAATGTTTCTTTGTACAAAACTCTTACAGCATTTTGTCTTGGGAAAAAATATGTACCACCATAAAGAAACAATTGAGGCTGGAGAAGTCTGGAGTCACTTACTCTACAAGGGTGATATTTATAGACTGTATTAGCAATCTGCTTTTGGTAGGTGCAGCCAAGGTCTCCCAAAAATCACAGAGAAAGTGATTTTAATTATCCTTGCCTTAACTTATCTCATGTGCCTTGGCTTTCTATTTACAATATATGCATATTTACATTTCTATTTACAGTATATACAATATACGCATCATTGGCATATCTTTAAACTGAATGTGTTCTGAAGACATACTTATGCCTTCTCGATTTATCAAAATTCAAAGCCCAAAAGATTTTCAATTTTGTTAAAGTTATGAAACTGCACCAGAAATTTTCCTAGTTGTCTGGACTGTGGCCACAGAAAGATTTGTTACTGCTAAAAGATAGCTGGATTTTCAAACAAGTTAATTCCTGTTTCCTTTTCCCCAATTCACTGACTAAAAAACTGGCTTGCACAATATTGTAATTTGGTTAAAGGGCATCATTTTCAGTTACTTCACTCTCAAATTCCCCACATTGCTTCAACGTGTTGGTGATGCATTTCCGAAGTATGTCTTACTATAATGCAATTAAAACAACCCATAACCATTGATTTCCATACTCTTTCATAATAGCTTCCACACCTACGGTGCTATAGTTATTTTACTAATAAATAATAAAAAATAATAAATAAATAAATAAATAAATAATAATACCTAGCTCTTCACTAGTAGATCTCAAAGCAATTTACAAAGAAGTTGAGTATCATTATTCACATTTTACAGATGGGGAAACTGAGGCACAGAATAGTGAAGTGACTTGCCCCAGGTCACTGAACAGGCTAGTGGCAGACCTAGCAATAGAATACAGGTCACTTGAGTCAGTCCAGTGCTATATCCACTAGGCCAGAACAGCATTCTGAGTAAAGTAAATCCTGAGATGTAAAGTCAGCGAGGAGTCCACAGGAGAGTTCAGGCTGCAGTGCCATCAACATACCAAGGTTACACAGTCTTGGTGTAGAAACTGTGTTCTGTGGAAAGGAGACAGTCATTTCTTTCTGAGTGTTTGACGGGGATCAGGACCTGGTTGAAAGCAAACCAAATGATGTAAAATGGATGGATGCTGGCAGACAAATGGGCAGAGTGTTTTTCTAATGTTTGCTAAAATGAATTTTAAAGCAGCAGCAGTGGTATCTACTGGCTCTCTATCTATGGTGGAACAAAAATTTGCAACCTTACAAGAGAACTGAAATACTCAGCCAACCTTTTTCGCCTCTGAGCTAGACCACTGTACTGTACTCTATTTAGGATAACCATTGGAGACTACCTAGAAGTCTGACCCAGAATGCAGCTGGACACCTTTGAAACTAGGTGAGTAGTTATTAGGCACATAACACCAGTGCTCAAAGCTGACATGATACTGATAATCTATAAAACCATGAATGGTCTGGGACCCAGCCAACTGAGAGATCTCTTGTCACCTGATATCCCAGTTACATTACGCTGGGTGCTTGTCTGTTTTGGACTTGAACTCTCCAGGATCAGCAGTAGCACTTTCTCACTAGAGTGTCTGGCCTCTGGAATGTGTTGAGGTTGGTGGGATGCTGGCATCTGAATTTGGCAGCCTTCAGAACACTGTAAATCATATAAGTCTACAGCAGGCCTCTGCCTAAAGCAGGCCTCTGCCTAAAGCAAGGTCAAAGGCTGGAGTAAATATTTCACAGCTGGCATAGGCCTCAGCCTAAACTGAGCTCCCAGGCTAAAGTGAGTCTTGAAGGGCTGGAATAAGTCTCTATCTAAGCTTAACTCAATCAACTTTCAAGGGTGGAGCAAGCTGTATATCCCTTTATTATAGCAATTGACAGTCCTTGCCTTGAAGAGTTTATAATCTAAATAGACAAAGGGTTTGAGGCAGAAAAGAGAGCTGAAGTAACTTCTCCAGGGTCACACAGAAGTTAGAGAATCCAGGTATCCTGACTCTCCCTCCAGGGCTTTACACACTAGACCATCCCCCTCTTATGTATATACAATATTCTTATATTTTTAAAATTTCCAAATTCTTACTAAAAAGATGCTTTAAAAGTTAAAATAACCTGTCCTTTTATACCTATTTATGGATATTCCAGATATTGTCATATCTACTGTTTTTTATAGTCCTCAGTTAACATTTTTCACTTCCAGCCAGTGAATTGCCAATGATTTCATGTGTCTGTACTTTAAGGGGGAAGGAACATTCCTTTTTGATCTCCGGCTTCATAGTGTTTTATAAATATTCTGCATCAGAATCACCTGTGCTGGTGCAGCAAAGTGTAAATGATACCTCTGAGTACCATCCAGTCCCCTTGTGCCCTATGAGATGATTCACGCTGACAGTGAGAAAGTGGTGTACTATCTCAGGCTTACTTTAAGGAAAGAGGTGCCACTAACATTCTTGGTTCGTTCTGATAAAAATAAAATCAAATCAGGCTAGTAGCTCATGAATATCAGTTGGTTTCTTATGTGCTGAATCATAGAAAAATAGTGTAACATTTAAGAGGCATTGCTATTAGAATACCAGGCACTTCCAGCAGACTATCAAAGCTGGTAACTCCTGTGTTAAAATTACAGGAAGTTGTATGTGCACATGTCACTACAGCTGTAGCCTAGAATTATGGGTTGTAGACTTGTTTAAAATCAGTGAGAAGAAAAGTAGAAGAAATTCCTTATATGCCTCAAAATAGGATATTTTAATTCAAGCCTGTATAAAGATAGATAAGTAAAAACTAATCAAGTGCAGGCTTGTAGAGGGTCAGCCCTTCTAAAGAAGCATGTCTTTATTTATGTTGCTTGTATGGTCCCTTTTTCTAATAGTAACTGAGCACCTCAGTAGCCCTATATGTATTTAGCCTCAAAACCCCTGTAAAAGAGGGAAATGCTCTCATTTTACAGAAAGACTAAGTGACTTGCCCAAGGTCACCCAGAAAGCCTGTAGCAAAGCAGGAACTCATACACAGGTGTCCCACATCTAAAGCTAGCACCCTAACCACTGAAACAGTCACCCTTTCAACTAACAGCAACCTCCTACTCTGCACTCTGGTGTAACCTGAGCTAACAGGTCCAAGAGATCAGCTTTATAGCCCCTTGGCTCCACCTCCCTTTTGTTTCATCCAATCAGCCCCTACCACCTTACAGTATGTTTTCTTCCCCCTCACCAACATATTCAATCCTACCCATTTTGTCTGTAAGTGCTTTTCTTTTTTGTTTTATCTATTAGGAACAATGTTTCATCCTAGCTTTCCCTGGTCAGGTAGAAATAAACAGTCCCCCAGCCCCAAATGGAGAATCCAGTTCACAGACAATCAGGTTAAGTAAATCAACAACAGACTAATATCTGGCAGTTTCTCATTCCCCAATGGGAAGTTGCAGTGCTGCATTCCTACCATCATGTGGTGCCATACAAAGGTATAAATATCAGCACTCACAAGCCCTTTCCTAGGCTCTAAAATGGCCTCAGCTTGCAAGTACTAATGGTTTCACCTGGCTCTAGGGAAACTTCAGAATAGGGGAAAATGCTTCCTAGAGGTAATAGTGGCCAGGTCTCTCTATTTTATAACATAAGGATTGATGGAAGGAAGAAACCAGCATTGTGGTGTGCGCTCTGCTGTTGGTTCCTCTGTTTAAATTTACCTTAGAGCTAGGTATTAGTTTCAGTGAAGGATTTTAATGAAATGAGAATTCCTTTTCTATTAGCTTTTGTGTAGCCCACTCTTTGGGCTCTTCTACCCTGGTGCTGGATTGCTCCATCACAATGTATTCTCCTGCCTCTAGTGCAGTTCATTCTTTTCTCTGATACTGCTAAAAGTAAAATACATCTCTGCTAGGGATAACTTTTGTCTCTAGCCAGTGAATAGACTTCTGGAGAGCAAACTTTTGTCTTTGAAATTCACAAGACTGCACCAAATAGCACATACTTTTCTTTTCAAGTTCTGTATTCTCCCTCTGTCCCTTCCCCCGCAGTCAGCATTCTTCCTTCAGCAAATTACTCCATTCTGGTACTGGATAGTTGTCATCTCTGCTGACATTCCTACTGTCTTCTTATGCCTCATGGCAAAGTGTAAAGCTGGGAGGACATGTCTTAATGAGGTATTCAGAGACATGTATTAGGCCTGGATTTGCTTAGTATCCTCATTAATGATCTAGGAGATTGAGTAAACAGTATGGTATCCACATTTGTAAATGGTGCTAAATTACTTGAGAGGAGCTATGAACAGAGGTGAGGCTACAGAAATACTACAAAAAGGCCTAGACTGTTTAGAATCACTGGCCGAAAAATAAGCTTTTGATTTGAAAAAATGTAAGCTAATATAATCTGGGGAAAGTTAAATGAAAAGGAGAATTCTGGGAGACTAATGCTGAAAGAGACTTTGGGGTGAGAGTGGGCAGAAAATTAGATAGGTGTTTCCAATGGAATATTGTGCCTTTTGTTCTTTACACAACAGTAACCGAATGAAGAAACTATACAGTTGGGTCCCAAATAATCATGTTTACAAACATGGAAGGTCTTGCTACCTATTGCTGCTGTTTTCTGCTGGCTTCTCAAACACAGAACGCAGTGAGTACACCTGCAGCAGGCACAAACTATTTACTCTTGCACACTACAGAGTATGGCATCAAAACAAGCTAATGCAAATTTGGGCTGTGCACAGAGGCATCCTGTCACAAAGTAGGGAGCTAACAGTCCCTCTCCATACAGCTTGGTGGGACTGTGCCTGAAACAGGATTTGTTCTGAGCACCCTCCAATACATAAAAGATATATGACCCAGAGGGAATTTAGCAAACAGCAAGTCAACTGTATAAGGGGAATGAAGGGATTTAATTCAGAGAAAAAAGTTTTAAAATGACATGGGAGTAGTTTGATGAAGGGACAGCCTTACATGGATTTAAAACATACAAACACCAAGGAGGTAGAGAAATTATTTAGAATAGCATAGTGCCGGGAGACATAGTTAAGAGCAGTGGGAGGAAATTAAGAAATGAAAGTTTCCTGACTGTGAGAGCTATTAGCCAGTGGAGTAATCTCCCTAGGGGAGGGGCAGAAGCTCCAGCATCTGGGATGTTGAAAGCTAGACTGGATAACATGCTAGTAAAAGTGCAATAGGAAACAATCCTACACTGAAAGAGAGCTAGAGCAAATGAATTAATAGGTCAGAGTTTGCAGATGCTATGGTTACCAAAAATCAAGGGTGGACAGCTGCCCTGGGCCCTCCTGCCACTGCCAAATGGCACCCCTTCTGTTGCTCCTTTTGTAGAGTGGGATAAAAATGATACTCTCCCTGAAAGTGGGAGGATTTCTCCTGGCTTGACCCCAGTACACAGCCAATCTTGCCCATTCTCCTCTCTTTATACAAATAACATCTGTATGTGTCTGTCATCCACTTGTGGTAGTGCTACTGAATTTGCTTTTGCTCCTACAGATGCATTTGGTTACTAGTACAAGATCATCCATTAGTCACTCATGTCTGGATGATGCCTCTGTCTCTTTTGAAACTCAAGGGCAGACTCCCCTACCCCTCTTCAATTAACCAGTTGAATTATAAATTTCAGAGCTTTGATAGTCTGCCACTGCTAGTCAGCTGAAATTCAGAATCCTGAAATGTGTGCCTAAATATTTCATGCTTTTCACAGAACATTAGCACTTTGACAGTTTCCTAAAATGATTCATGAAACTCTGGATCACATTCTTCCATGGTCTGAATTCAATGGGTTACAAGTGAGGGTAGAATTTGTCCCAGAACGTTTTGAGACTCAGAGGAAAAAACAAAGTAACAATAAACAGAACTGCTTTGATTTGAAACACTGGCAATTAAAGGTCCCCTATTTTGTAATAAAACACTCAGCAGCTATATGGATCACACTAGATTTTTCTGGCATAGAGGAAAAAAATCTGTACAGAGTTATGTTTTTCCACATCTCTTCATTCCTGATGCCTACCCATTCCGCCTCTCCATCTTCTTTAGAAAGGCCAAAAAGTGCAGTCTCTTCCCATGAAGGTATAAACCACCTCTTTAGTGTATTCATGTTAAAATGTGCTAATCTGGAGTTCTAGAAGTATAGTCAGCACCTACAATTAGCATTTCTCTCTCCTTCATACATGCACAGTGGTGTTTTTTTTTTTTGCATTGTCCCAGTTTTTACATCAACTATTGTAAATTTTCAAGGTAGGGCATGGGAAGGAATGAACTGTTCACTGTCATTTTCAATTTATGGAGAACTGAGGAAAGGTGAATGTTATTGGGGAAGGAAGTAATTTATCATTTCAGAGAATCTAAAGAGTAGCACCCTGGCACATCTCTACCTAAAAAAAAACAAACATAAACAGTCCATTTTTTGCTAGTCCAAGCATAAATTGGGAATTCTTTCTTTAAATCAGATGGCAAATTTTAAGTCAATGCCAGAAGTATAGTGACATTAGACCTCATTATGAATCACACATGAAGGCCAGTTTAAGATAATTGAGCACACTAAGTACAGAAGCAATTTTTTTTTTTACCATCTTGGCACAACCTGTATAAGTGACCAGTATGTATTAGCCTTGCTTTGTCGTCTTACGTTTTCTTCTATGTCCTTCTGAGAATGAGCAAACAGATTTCTGGAAGACACAGACCAACCACTACTTTTTGGATGATGAGAATACAATTCCAGCAGGAGTACTGCATGCCAAAAAAGACTAGGATCATGATCTGGAGCAATATGGGCAGCTGTGTGTGCATAATGCAAAGGTCTCACATTTTGTTTTCAATTGAATAAGAGGAGCTTGGTTAATTGTGTATTTAACAGAACCCTCTTGTAAATCTGGCTAAGAGTAGAACAATAAGGGAAATAGTTTTGATGGAAAGAATGTACAGTATGCATAGAAAATGAAAATGTAGATGCTCTGCTATGCAGATTACCAAACAAGCAATTTGTTGCAACTGCTTTAGGGTAGAAGGGGTGTTAGAGACTTTGAACTCTGATTTCTGGTCTGGAAGCATGGACACAATTCTAGATTGTAAGCTGCTAGAGGTTCTCTTGTCTGTTTTATTTTTAATGCCTATGACACTGTTGAACATAGTACAGATAGTAAAAAACAAAAAAGTAGATCGCTTATGAGCCATACATGCTCCATCTAGGATTTACTGAAACCAAATGTCCTGAATACAGGAACCTTACACATTTCAAAACAAAAGAAGCTCCCATGGCTAGACAGTTATCTGGGATTTTACCCCTGGGGATGTGGTTTCAATAAATCCTAGCTAAAGTATATTATGCACATAAGTGATATTCTCTTGTGTGCTTTCTCCCTTGGATTTTATTTTCTGTTGTGGTTCCTGTCTGGATTAAGCAGCACTTACAGCCTCCTTTTCTATTTTTCTGAGGAGTATTTTTTCTAGCAGCTGCATATTACATGGGAACTTTTTTTTGTATCTTATTTTCTTTATCATTTTCAGTAGGACCCCAGTTTCCTGACCGTTCCAAAAGAGCATGGTTTCTTCACCTTGGCTTTTGCATCCTTGATGGAGCTGAACATCTTGCTAATGGGATTAGAGGTTCTCATACCATTTTTCAAGAACTTCAACATTTGAAATGACAGCTGGCTAACAGAAGAGAACAAAAGCAAAGATCTACTAGGATCAGGGATAGGGAGCTGCAGTGAAAAAGTTATGGGACCAGATTTTCAAAACAGCTTGGCCCACAGCAGCTCCCATTGTGATGCTTCAAAGGAATTCAGTGCTGAGTTGCAGAAAATTTCCACTGCTAATCTTGGTGTCTAATTAGGATCTGAGCTCTTTTGAGAAAATGGCCCGGATTGTGGGTTTAGACCTCTTTTTTGAAATGTGGGCCATACTACCTTGTAATGGACCTTGCACTGCAGAGCTTTTACCACAGCCATTTTGTCACAAGGACATCTGGTCACAGGACAATCTGTAGACAGTAGCATATATGTACAGATTCATGATTTCCAACTGTAGGCTTCAGATACACTGCTGAGGACCACACTCAGCTTGAAGGTCCACAATGAAAAATCTCATAAAAAAGGTCTTGAAACATTGATTCCATCCTATGAAATGCTATTGCATCAGAAGTCATTACTAGATCTTCCTGATGAGAGGCTTAAAGGTGATAAGTCATTTGTGAGCTAATATGATCCTTACATGAACTGGGATATGGGATGGGAGCGGGGCAGAAATTGGGGGAGCAGAAAAGTAGAGATAAAATAGATGAATCAATGAAGCAGGAAAGAAGGGAAGAAAGAAGAGTGAAAAATGCACCAAAGGCAAGAGAGGAAACATGGAAGTAAAACAAAATATAGAAATAGATAAAGTAAAATAGAAAGTACACCAAAATAATGAAAAACTGAGGCTAATAATTTGTATATAAAGCATTTGCCTGCCAAAGAGCTTAAGAAACAGTGTACTAATTTAATAATAAAATAAATGTTGTATAAAGCTCTATAAAAGCAATACCCTCATAAAATTAAGCTATGCACAGAGAAGAATCTTAGAGGGAAAAGATTTGAAGACTAAGGGGAGCTGTGATTACAATGGAAAGTAACTATGGATAAAAAGAGGCTTAGATGTGAGGTCTACACTACAAAATTAGGTCGAATTTATAGAAGTCGGTTTTTTAGAAATTGTTTTTATATAGTCAATTGTGTATGTCCCCTCACAAAATGCTCTAAGTGCATTAATTCAGCGGAGCGCTTCCACAGTACCGAGGCTAGTATCGACTTCCGGAGTGTTGCACTGTGGGTAGCTATCCCACAGTTCCCGCAGTCTCTGCTGCCCATTGGAATTCTGGGTTGAGATCCCAATGCCTGATGGGGCAAAAAACATTGTCGTGGGTGGTTCTGGGTACATGTCATCCGGCCCTCCCTCCCTCCCTCTGTGAAATCAATGGCCAACAATCATTTTGGTGAGGTCTGTCGGGGCACCTTGAAAACTTTAATGGCGATTCAGTCCTCCCTGAAATACCAGAGGGAGGGATAGCTTAGTGGGTTGAGCATTGGCCTGCTAAACCCAGGGTTTTGAGTTCAATCCTTGAGGGGGCCATTCTGTATGACAGTTGTTTTTGTTTCTCCTTGATGTAAAGCCACCCCCTTTGTTCATTTTAATTCCCTGTAAGCCAACCCTGTAAGCCATGTTGTCAGTTGCCCCTCCCTCAGTCAGAGCAACAGCAGACAATCGTTCCACACCTTTTTTCTGTGCAGACACCATACCACGGCAAGCATGGAGCCTGCTCAGATCACTTTGACAGTTTGGAGCACATTAAACACCACATGCATTATCCAGCAGTATATGCAACACGAGAACCTGGCAAAGCGAAACCAGGCGAGTAGGCAACGTCAGCGTGGGGATGAGAGCAATGAGGACATGGACACAGACTTCTCTCAAAGCATGGGCCCTGGCAATGTGGCTATCATGGTGCTAATGGGGCAGGTTCATCCTGTGGAACACCAATTCTGGGCTCAGGAAACAAGCACAGACTGGTGGAACCGCATAGTGTTGCAGGTCTGGGACGATTTCCAGTGGCTGCGAAACTTTCGCATGCATAAGGGCACTTTCATGGAACTTTGTGACTTGCTTTTCCCTGCCCTGAAGCGCATGAATACCAAAATGAGAGCAGCCCTCACAGTTGAGAAGTGAATGGCAATAGCCCTGTGGAAGCTTGCAACGCCAGACTGCTACCGATCAGTCGGGAATCAATTTGGACTGGTCAAATCTAGTGTGCGGGCTGCTGTGATGCAAGTAGCCAACGCAATCAAAGATCTGCTGATATCAAGGGTAGCGATCCTGGGAAATTTGCAGCTCATAGTGGATGGCTTTGCTGCAGTGGGATTCCCTAACTGTGGAGGGGCCATAGACGAAACCCATATCCCTATCTTGGCACCAGAGCACCAAGCCGGTGAGTACATAAACCACAAAGGGTACTTTTCAATAGTGCTGCAAGCACTGGTGGATCACAAGGAATGTTTCACCAACATCAGTGTGGGATGGCTGGGAAAGGTACATGACGCTCACATCTTCAGGAACTCTGGTCTGTTTCAAAAGCTGCAGGAAGGGACTTTATTCCCAGACCAGAAAATAACCATTGGGGATGTTGAAATGTCTATAGTTATCCTTGGCGACCCAGCCTACCCCTTAATGCCATGGCGCATGAAGCCGTACACAGGCAGCCTAGACAGTAGTCAGGAGCTGTTCAACTACAGGCTGAGCAAGTGCAGAATGGTGGTAGAATGTGTATTTGGACGTTTAGAAGCGCGCTGGAGCAGTTTACTGACTTGGTTAGACCTCAGCCAAACCAATATTTCCACTTATTACTGCTTACTGTGCGCTCCACAATATCTGTGAGAGTAACGGGGAGACATTTATGGCGGGGTGGGAGGTTGAGACAAATCGCCTGGCTGCTGGTTACAAACCAGGGCGGTGCAGTGCACATCAGAGAAGCTTTGAAAACCAGTTTCATGACTGGCCAGGCTACGGTGTGAAAGTTCTGTTTCTTTCTCCTTGATGAAACCCCCCCACCCCTTGGTTCACTCTACTTCCCTGTAAGCTAACCACCCTCCCCTCCTCCCTTCGATCACCGCTTGCAGAGGCAATAAAGTCATTGTTGCTTCACATTCATGCATTTATTAATTCATCACACAAATAGGGGGATAACTGCCAAAGTAGCCTGGGAGGGGTGGTGGAGGAGAGAAGCACTGGGAGAGGTGGTGGAGGAGGGAAGGACAAGGCCACACAGCACTTTAAAAGTTTAAAACTTTAAAACTTATTGAATGCCAGCCTTCTGTTGCTTGGGCAATCCTCTGGGGTGGAGTGGCTGGGTGGCCGGCGGCCCCCCCACTGCGTTCTTGGGTGTCTGGGTGAGGAGGCTATGGAACTTGGGGAGGAGGGCGGTTGGTTCCACAGGGGCTGTAGCGGCAGTCTGTGCTCCAGCTGCCTTTCCTGCAGCTCAACCATACGCTGGAGCATATTAGTTTGATCCTCCAGCAGCCTCGGCATTGAATCCTACCTCCTCTCATCATGCTGCCACCACCTTTCAGCTTCAGCCTGCCACCTCTCCCCCCGGTCATTTTGTGCTTTCCTGCACTCTGACATTATCTGCCTCCATGCATTCATCTGTGCTCTGTCAGTGTGGGAGGACAGCATGAGCTCAGAGAACATTTAATTGTGAGTGCGTTTTTTTCACCTTCTAATCTTCAATAGCCTCTGGGAACGAGAAGATCCTGTAATCCTTGGAACACATGCAGCTGGTGGAAAAAAAGGGACAGTGGTATTTAAAAAAAAAAAAAGACTTTATAAAACAATGGGTACACTCTTTCATGGTAAACCTTGCTGTTAACATTACATACACAGCACATGTGCTTTCGTTCCAAGGTCGCATTTTGCCTCCCCCCACCATGTGGCTAGCTCCTCCCCCCTCCCCGTGGCTAACGGTGAGGAACATTTCTGTTCAGCCACAGGCAAACAGCCCAGCAGGAATGGGCACCTCTGAATGTCCCCTTAAGAAAAGCACCCTATTTCAACCAAGTGACCATGAATGATATCCCTCTCCTGAGGATAACACAGAGATAAAGAACGGATGTTGTCTGAACGCCAGCAAACACAGTGCAATGCTTTGTTCTACAATGATTCCCGAGTATGTGCTTCTGGCCTGGAGTGGTAAAGTGTCCTACCATGGTGGATGGAATAAGGCTGCCCTCCCCAGAAACCTTTTGCAAAGGCTTTCGGAGTACATCCAGGAGAACCGCAAATGCCAGGGCAAATCAATCATTAAACATGCTTGCTTTTAAACCATGTATACTATTTTAAAAGGTACACTCACCAGAGGTCCCTTCTCCCCCTGGCAGGTCCGGGAGGCAGCCTTGGGTGGGTTCGAGGGGTACTGGCTCTAGGTCCAGGGTGAGAAAGAGTTCCTGGCTGTTGGGAAAACCAGTTTCTCCACTTGCTTGCTGTGAGCTATCTTCCTTGTCCCCAAAACCTGCTTCCATGTTGCCTCCATCTCCATTGAAGGAGTCAAACACTGTGGGGGTAGTGGTGGCTGAACCCCCTAAAATGGCACACAGCTCATCATAGAAGTGGCATGTTTGGGGCTCTGACCCGGAGTGGCCGTTCGCCTCTCTCTGGTTTTCTGGTAGGCTTGCCTCAGCTCCTTAAGTTTCACGCAGCACTGCTTCAGGTCCCTGTTATGGACTCGGTCCTTCATACCCTGGGAGATTGACAAATGTTCTGGCATTTCAAAAACTGGAATGTAGTTCTGATAGCATAGATTCCTCTCCCCATACAGCGATCAGATCCCATACCTCCTGTTCGGTCCATGCTAGAGCTCTTTTGCGATTCTGGGACTCCATCATGGTCACCTCTGCTGATGAGCTTTGCATGGTCACCTGCAGCTTGCCACGTTGGCCAAACAGGAAATTGAAATTCAAAAGTTCACGGGCCTTTTCCTGTGCACCTGGCCAGTGCATCTGAGTTGAGAGTGCTGTCCAGGGCGGTCACAATGGAGCACTCTGGGATAGTGCCCGGAGGCCAATGCCGTCTAATTGCATCCACAGTACCTCAAATTTGACCCAGCAAGGCAAATTTCAGCGCTAATCCCCTTGTCGGGGGTGGAGTAAGGAAATTGATTTTAAGAGCCCTTTAAATTGAAAAAAAAGGCTTAGTCGTGTGGACGGGTGCAGGCTTAAATCAATTTAACACTGCTAAATTCGACCTCAACTCCTAGTGTAGACCAGGGCTTCGATATGATGATTGTATGGGTATCTGCACTTAGCATGGCAGCATGGGGAATAAGGCATCCTCCATGGAGTTGTTCACATGCACAGGACATGGGTGATGGGAAGTAGGTGGGCAGGAGCCACAATTAAACAGAGATTTTACCAGAGGTGGTGTTTAAAAGCAGTAAAACTGGGTGGGCTGGGATTAGCGTTATCAATTGTGGTTGGATTTATTCCTGGAGGTTTCATCACATGACAATCTTTAATTAAAGATTAATCTTTAATTCCTGGAGACTTCAGGACAATCCTGGATTGGCAACCCTAGCTGGCATAGATGTCAAGTGGGAGTGAATTCAACACTTCAGTGGCTACCAAATCTAAGGGCATTCTCATTTGTCAGCCTCACTGATGGTGGGTCGTGTCAAAATATAAAGTAAACTAAAAAAATAAAAGGAGAGATTGGAAAAAAGTAAATGGAAGAAAGGAAGAGGAAATTATAGTGATTGAGGGAGGACAAGGAATAAAGTCTGAAGAAAAAGCAACAAAACAAGAAAAAGTGGGAAGAGAAAGACGGAATAATACTGGTGCTGATTGACTGACGCCAGTAAAAGAATAAAGATTCAAATAACTTTTATTTAGCCTTAACAGGAAAGAATTCCAATGAATGTAATCATTTACAAACAAACATTTTCCCTTCTCTATTAGCCCTTCTGCAACCTCTAAGCCATACTCTATGAATACTGAACCTGCTAGTATGGGTCAAGTACCTTTTGGTTCTGCCTGCCTGCATAACCTCCTCCTAGCTTTTATGAGGTTAGGTAGATTCTGATGTTGTTCTTTATGTAATTGTGGGCTGCATATTTTACACAGGATCCCAGAAAAAGGCTCATATTTTAGAGGTGGAAGTGAGAAAATTGAGATGCAAAAAATGGCTGGCTAACGGAGTCTTTCAGTACTGGATATCCACAGAAGTTGTGTTCATCTTTTGAATACTCTACCACATAAAGGCCCATTCCTGCAAAATCTCTACGGCTAATTGGGGACTACTCCCATTAGAAAGGATTACACATGCAAGTAAGGGCATTTAGGATTATGCTCTATATACTATCAGTTAAACATGCACATCCATTAAAATACTATTAAGACTCTAAATGAAAGTATAGGCAAAAGCAATACAATATAGATTTAAGGCAGGTACTTTATACTGAACTCATGCGTTGTACTTTTGTAATGATAAGGATCTTACTTTTACATAGGGCCATTTATCCCAAAGAATCCCCAAATGCCATACAAATACTGAGCTGTCACTTACCCACCAGCAAATGCAGCCACATTTGGGTTAAGTAGGGGAAAGAAACAGA
The DNA here is from genome assembly GCF_015237465.2 of Chelonia mydas. Classification (NCBI taxonomy): domain Eukaryota; kingdom Metazoa; phylum Chordata; order Testudines; family Cheloniidae; genus Chelonia; species Chelonia mydas. The sequence continues at coordinate 29,930,022 of NC_051245.2, forward strand.
ACCCAACATGTTAACTTTGTAAGTGCAGCTGTGTGAGTAATCCAAAAACATGTCCACTGCTACTTATTTGAATTTTTAAATGATTTCACTTTAGCAATGCTCCTGTAACCCATGGGTTAGTGTATATTATGTACCCTCGTCTGTGCTCAATTCAGAGATGAGATAGATCTTTTCTTGAGAGCTTAACTCTTTAGTTTAAACTGTAGAGATTCATGCTGTTAGCTCTGGAGGTCATAGATTCATGAATTTTATGGCCAGAAGGAACCATTATGATCATCTAGTCTTACCTCCTGCATAATGCTGGCCAAAGAACCTCATCTAATATTTTATGCATCAATCCTATAATTCTTGTATGAGCTCTTGCATATCTTTTAGAAAGACATCTAGTCTTGACTTATATGCTTCAAGTGGTGAAGAATCCACCACAACCCTTGATAAATTGTTCCACTGGTTAATCACCCTCACTTTTTAAAAATATTTATAGATTAGTTCTAGTCTGAATTTGTCTAGGGTCAGTTTTTAACCATTGATCTCATTATGACTTTCTGCATCAGCTACTCAGAAATCTCTTCCCCATATAGGTACTTGTAGAACATAATCAATTTACCTCATTACCTTCTCTTGGACAAACTAATCAGGAAATAGAAATAATACCATGTGACTTAGCTCCACCTGTGTGACTACTCACAACGAAATAGGACAACTCACATTCCAGTTATAAATACCCAATCCATAAATAAAAAATACAGAAAGTAAATAATAGTATCTATGCTGAAATCACAACTTGCTTGTGAATATTTGGAGTCAACGAAAGGGCTAAATTCACTGAACAAATTTGCTACAAATAATTTGCACCCTTCTGTACAAATGCATGTTGAGGGGAGATTAAAAAGATTGGGATTATTCAGACTGGAAAAAAGACAACTAAAGTGGGATATGATAAAAGGCAATAAACTCACGAATGGTATAGAGAAAGTGAATTCGGAAGTGTTATTTACCCCCTTCATATAACACAAGAACCAGGGGTCGCTCAATGAAATTAATAGGCAGAAGGTTTACAACAAACAAAAGGAAGTACTTCTTCACACAACACATAATCAACCTGTGAGCTCATTGCCGGGGATGTTGTGAAGGCCTAAACTATAACTGTGTTCAAAAAAGTATTAGATACATTTATGAAGGATAGGTCCATCAGTGACTATTAGCCAAGATGGTTAGGTATGCAATCCATGTTCTGGGTGTCCCTAAGCCTCTGACTGCCAGATGCTGGGACCAAACTACAGGGGAATGGATCACTTGAGAATTGCCCTGGTCTGTTCATTCCCTCTGACGCATCTGGCATAGGCCACTGGTCAGAAGACAGGATACTGGACTTGATGGACTATTGGTCTGACCCAGTATAACCATTTTCATGTTCTTACTGACAATAACTTGCCTCTGAAAAAGAAGTTGAAATTAAAAGAAATAAAAAATGGAGTCTTGTGATTTTATTTTACCTGTTTCTCAACTATCCCACATCTAGAGGCAAGATACAAGTGTTTAAACCCACACATCTGTGATTGAACTATCCCCAAACAGAGAGAAAGAGCTGAAAGAAAATGCAGTTCTACTGGCTGAAAAACAGAAGTAAGCAGTGCACATTTATTTCAAGGAAAGAGAGGATTTCAGCCCTGAATTCACAAGGAGAAGCTTGTCCAATTATGTTAACAGTATAGTCGGTGAACCATTGGATCACGTGGTATATTTACATGGTAAGAACACAGTGATGAACTTCAGTTGGAAGATCCCTTTGATACCCACCTCTGCGGGGAACACAAGGTGTACCCTTGTCTTCAGAAACCTGGTTTTGTGCATGATAGATGGTCCCGTTTTATCTATCTAATCTAATCACCTTACCAACTAATTTTGCTCTTGAGTAATGATGAAAAGATTGCATCCAAAGTGCTGGCACATACAACAAACAGAAGTTGTTTTCCTAGATGTAGAGTTAATAAAATGTGAGTACTTTTCCTTTCCCCAAATAAGTAACAGCTGTCTATTTTGATCACCATTTTGCCACCTGTATACCGCCTATCTTCTACTGAATGAGTGAGTTGTTTATACTACAGGCCCTGCAGAAGTTTTCTTTATGCGTCCAAGAAACCCTGCCCCCTCCAAAGTGTGATTTCTTTTTATGACTTCTCAGCACTGTTCTCAGCTATTATTATTATTAATATTATTATTATTAATAATAATCATGTTTAGTAGGGAGTGCTTAAGGCCTAACCAAGAATGGGACCCCATTGTGATAGACACTGTACAAGCACAGAGTAGTCGATAGTCCCTGCCTGGAAGATCTTATAGTCTGACAAGACAAGCCAGACACAGGGATGTAACACAAGCAGATTGAAAAATGTGATGGCAGCAAACTTCTTGCTAGTCCCATGATTTATTTACTTTACTTATATATTTATTTTGTGGTTAGGAGGCGATAAACTGAATGGAAAGAACAGTAAAAGGAGAGGAGACACTGAAGGGAAGGAGTGAGCGGGACATGGCACGGGAGAAGAGGGTAAGAAAGGCAGATATGGAGTGATGCTGAGGTGAAGAGATTGAGGGAATGGGAGGAAGAGGATTGGCGAGTGACAAAGGCAGAGAAAGTCCAATCAAAAGTTCTCTGAATGTCCAAAGGTCCCTGCTTTGGCTCTTTCCGAAGCTGCTTTTTCTGGCTGGTTCCTTCCTGCAATTTCTCCCCAAGGCCACATGCCAGGAGGGGAAGCTGTTTCCATTTCTTTCTGCTCAGGAGACAGGGTAACATTTATTGTTGGTGTTTATTGCAATCCTATACACACAGAGGGAAATCTTAAAAATATGCAGCAGAGTATATAAAAGCTTTAACAGAATGATTTGGAGACATTTTTCACAAATATCTTCTAGAGTTTTTGTGGGGAGAGGATATCTGTGTGGTGGAAAAATACTTCCTCCTCCAAAGGCTTCACTTAGCTTATTTTGGATACAATCCTTCAAGGTGCTGAGCACCTCAACTTGGCTAGAGTACCTTACAGGTTTGGACCCTGTATGAGAAGGGGCTAGAAAAAAGTTAAACCCTCCTCTTCTCCAGCGAATACCATTAAAAATCAAATCTAAAACTTGCTTCTAATTTTGATCTTCACATTCCTGGTTTCTCAGGTCTTCCTTTCCTCGCTGTATTTGAGCCAATGTTATGCCTACACAGTTCTGTGCTGCTTTGCCAATTCTAAGATGGCATATGGTCCCTCAGGAACCACATCCAGCTGTTGTAAATTAGGTCTAACTTACATTAAATTGCGGCCAGGATATCTTGAGAATCAGAGAGCTGCTTACAGTTCCCTGATGCACCCCTGCTTGCTATCCTATTCCCCTTTCTCTGCTGAGCACATCTTTAGTGTTTGGGAGAATCTGGTCCCAAAAGTAAAGCATTTCTTGGTTGACTGTGAGCCCAAAGGTAAGGGTCTATGCACATCTGCACTAATCAGAGCCAAACAAGAGCACACAGACTGAACTGCATTCTCTGTGTAAACACCAGGGAGACGCTCTCCTGACAAATCTAACAGTCTGAAAACTACTTATTTACATGTTTAAAGAGAAAAAAGAAGAGTAACAGGAAAATGGCATTTAGTGGTGCAGTGGTCTAAATCCAGAAGTCTCTTAAATGTCCATTATTTAACATTTTACACAAGCACAGCATTAAGGGAAAATAAGCATGGACATACTGATCAATGTTTAGCATTTTCATATGGATGTTCATATTTCAAGTAGGTAAGAACATTAGTTTTCAATGAACATTTACGCATTTCCTTTGACTTTCCCCCTTTGTCATAATTCCCTCTTCCCAACATGTCTTTCCCTTTATTTCTTCTAAGGCCAAATCCACTTTCTGTTTATAAACAGAGCTGTGCACAAGAGTTTTGGGAACATGTAGTATTGAAAGGGTAACAATCGTTATTTTTTAATTAATCAAAGCTGGAGAGACTCCTCAAACCAAATACATAGGATGATACTTTTGGAGTTGCCCCAGAGATACAGGGTGAGTCACTACTGCCTGCTTACACCAGGAGGGAGCCTTGTCTGGGCCTATTGGGGGAAACTTACCCAGAACTACTGGTTGCTAGCAACACAAGTGCCCCACTTTGGGCTCCACTAGCCCCACTCTTTCCCTCTGCAGGCTAGCAATTTGCACACCCCAGACCTTAGGCTCCCTATGTGAGTTCTTGGGGCAGAGCACAGGCTGACTCTATGGAGAAACTAGATACCATTAACTTGGGTTTGAATAGAGACTGGGAGTGGTTGGGTCATTACACAAATTGAATCTATTTCCCCATGTTAAGTAGCCTCACTCCTTGTCAACTGTCTGAAATGGGCCATCTTGATTATCACTACAAAAGTTTTTCTTCTCCTGCTGGATAATAGCTCATCTTAATTAGCCTTTTAGAGTTGGTCTGGCAACTTCCACCTTTTCATGTTCTCTGTATATCTATATCTTACTATATGTTCCATTCTATGCATCTGATGAAGTGGGCTGTAGCCCACGAAAGCTTATGCTCAAATAAATGGTTTCAGAGTAACAGTCGTGTTAGTCTGTATTCGCAAAAAGAAAAGGAGTACTTGTGGCACCTTAGAGACTAACCAATTTATTTGAGCATAAGCTTTCGTGAGCTACAGCTCACTTCATCGGATGCATACTGTGGAAAGTGTAGAAGATCTTTTTATATACACACAAAGCATGAAAAAATACCTACTCCCACCCCACTCTCCTGCTGGTAATAGTTTATCTAAAGTGATCACTCTCCTTACGATGTGTATGATAATCAAGGTGGGCCATTTCCAGCACAAATCCAGGGTTTAACAAGAATGTCTGAGGAGGGGCGGGGGGTAGGAAAAAACAAGGGGAAATAGGTTACCTTGCATAATGACTTAGCCACTCCCAGTCTCTATTCAAGCCTAAGTTAATTGTATCCAATTTGCAAATGAATTCCAATTCAACAGTTTCTCGCTGGAGTCTGGATTTGAAGTTTTTTTGTTGTAATATAGCAACTTTCATGTCTGTAATCGCGTGACCAGAGAGATTGAATGTTATAGTTCTTGACATCTGATTTGTGTCCATTTCTTTTATGTAGAGACTGTCCAGTTTGACCAATGTACATGGCAGAGGGGCATTGCTGGCACATGATGGCATATATCACATTGGTCGATGTGCAGGTGAACGAGCCTCTGATAGTGTGGCTGATGTTATTAGGCCCTGTGATGGTGTCCCCTGAATAGATATGTGGGCACAGTTGGCAATGGGCTTTGTTGCAAGGATAGGTTCCCAGGTTAGTGGTTCTGTTATGTGGTATGTGGTTGCTGGTGAGTATTTGCTTCAGGTTGGGGGGCTGTCTGTAGGTAAGGACTGGCCTGTCTCCCAAGATTTGTGAGAGTGTTGGGTCATCCTTCAGGATAGGTTATAGATCCTTAATAATGCATTGGAGGGGTTTTAGTTGGGGGCTGAAGGTGACGGCTAGTGGCGTTCTGTTATTTTCTTTGTTAGGCCTGTCCTGTAGTAGGTGACTTCTGGGAACTCTTCTGGCTCTATCAAACTGTTTCTTCACTTCCGCAGGTGGGTATTGTAGTTGTAAGAATGCTTGATAGAGCTCTCGTAGGTGTTTGTCTCTGTCTGAGGGGTTGGAGCAAATGCGGTTGTATCGCAGAGCTTGGCTGTAGACGATGGATCGTGTGGTGTGGTCAGGGTGAAAGCTGGAGGCATGTAGGTAGGAATAGCAGTCAGTAGGTTTCCGGTATAGGGTGGTGTTTATGTGACCATTGTTTACTAGCACTGTAGTGTCCAGGAAGTGGATCTCTTGTGTGGACTGGACCAGGCTGAGGTTGATGGTGGGATGGAAATTGTTGAAATCATGGTGGAATTCCTCAAGGGCTTCTTTTCCATAAGTCCAGATGATGAAGATGTCATCAATATAGCGCAAGTAGAGTAGGGGCATTAGGGGACGGGAGCTGAGGAAGCGTTGTTCCAAGTCAGCCATAAAAATGTTGGCATACTGTGGGGCCATGCGGGTACCCATAGCAGTGCCATTGATCTGAAGGTATACATTGTCTCCAAATGTAAAATAGTTATGGGTAAGGACAAAATCACAAAGTTCAGCCACCAGGTTAGCCGTGACATTATCGGGGATAGTGTTCTTGACGGCTTGTAGTCCATCTTTGTGTGGAATGTTGGTGTAGAGGGCTTCTACATCCATAGTGGCCAGGATGGCGTTATAAGGAAGATCACCGATGTGTTAGTCTAAGGTGCCACAAGTACTCCTGTTCTTTCTATGGGGATGATTAGCCCTCTGAGTTTGCTCTGACCCCCAGTGCACAGGTCCCTCCAATCGGTCAAATAGAACACCGCACTTTGTTACACTCAAGTGTCCAGCCTCTCAACTTCCGGACACCTGCAATGCACTCAGATGGGCTGTCTCCAGGGGAGCAGTGCTCCCCAGTTCATTAGCTTCACCTAAGGGTCTACATAGCAAAGAAAAACCTGTGGCTGGCTCATGCCAGCTGTCTCAGAGGTGCAGGGCTGTTTAATTGGTGTGTTAGACCTCCAGGCTCAGACTGCAGCCCAGGCTCTAGGACTCTGCAAGGTGGGTTATTAACAGGTCCCTTTCCTATCTAATGAGATATTTCTCACCCAGTGATCAGTACGTACCGTGCTTGTCTAGTCAAGAGATCTGGGATCCACTTTCATGAGACACTCATGCTGGCTGTGTAGCCTCAGTATTAAAAAGAGCGCAAGATGGTATTCTTTTCCTATTATACTGTTCCAGACCCTTTGTCTCTTCATAACCAGAGCAATTTGTTAACTTCATTTTGTCCTTCATGGTTCCACTATTCAGTTTTTTTGGCCAGGTCTACACTACTTTGGTATAACTACATTGTTCAGGGTGAAAAAATCCACACTCCTGAGTGACGTGACGTAGTTATACTGTAACCCCCCGCCCATGTGTAGATAGCACTATGTTGTCAGGAGCTGCGGACATAGAGACCGCCTCTTGTGGAGGTGGAGTTATTAAGCCTATAGGTGAGCTCTCTGTCGGCTTAGAGCGTCTTCACCAGAAGTGCTACAGTGGCACAGCTGCATTGGTGCAAGTTGGTAGTGCAGATGTGCCCTTTATTGGGCCCTTCTGTGCTTTGTAAAGGCCCAAGTCTACACCTTGTCTAGACTGTAAACACTTGGCTGGGTTGAAAGATCGATTGTGTTAGCGCTGAGAACCACCCTGCCCCAGCTAACTAGTTTCTCCTCTAGCAGCTTTAGAACACAATATTCTGCATGTTAAATAACTTAAAATATTTTCCATGCATACATCCCACAATAAGCATGACAACCAGTGAGTTTAGCTTTCCAAAGAGACTGTACATGGCCCCCTTTTGTAACAGAGGGTGATCTCTGGGAAAACATGCCCTTCTGGACATATCTAGGCAAGTCCCTGGGTACAGACTTGTAACTGCACGACCCAGCACAGGTTGCTCATTTTAAGAACACTTTCACTGCATATTTGACAAAACGCAAAGAAGGTACTAATGTGAGATTTCCAAAGATAGCTACAGCACTTGACCCAAGGTTTAAGAATCTGAAGTGCCTTCCAAAATCTGAGAGGGACGAGGTGTGGAGCATGCTTTCAGAAGTCTTAAAACAGCAACTCTCCAATGTGGAAACTACAAAATCCAAACTACCAAAAAAAAGTCAACCTTCTGCTGGTGACATCTGACTAAGATGATCAAAATGAACATGGGTTGGTCCACATTGCTTTGTATCGTTATTGAGCAGAACCTGTCAGCATGGACGCATGTCCTCTGGAATGGTAGTTGAAGCATGAAGAGACACATGAATCTTTAGTGCATCTGGCACGTAAATATCTTGCGATGCCGGCTACAACAGTGTACCATGCAAACGCCTGTTCTCACTTTCAGGTGACATTGTAAACAAGAAACGGGCAAATGTAAACTAACTAGTTTGTCTGAGTGATTGGCTGAACATGAAGTAGGATTGAGTGGACTTGTAGGCTCTAAAGTTTTACATTGTTGTATTTTTGAATGCAGTTTTGTACATAATTCTACATTTGTAAGTTCAACTTTCATGATGAATAGATTGCACTACAGTACTTGTAATGGGGGACTTGAAAAATACTATTTCTTTTGTTTTTTACAGTGCAAATATTTGTAATAAAAATAAATGAAGTGAAAAATGTACACTTTGAATTCTGTTACAATTGAAATCAATACATTTGAAAATGTAGAAGACATCTGGGTCACCCATGGGTAAAAGAAAATGCAACATTCTAAGTGTGTAATATATTATTGCTACAAAAATAGATATAGCTGGGGCTTCTCTGTCAACCACATTCAATGGAAATTTGCTCATTTTTTGAAGTCATTTTTCCTAATTGCCAGCCCTGCACATTCAAACTGGGATCTGAAAATCAGACTGCCTCTTACATCCTCACCAGTAATAAATGGTCTGTGTTTGCAAAGTAGGTGACAATGTTGTTAATGCACAAGACAGACTAGCAACCAGCTTCCTTTTCCATAGCTATTTTGTCTCTGCAGTGTTAACAGAAGTGAAACATTCCTTTTGTCAGGAAAGGCAGAAGCTACTTCTCAAAGACACGTAGGGAGCAGGCACATTGAGTTAGAATGTGCCATTCTGCAGACTTGCTTTTCAGATCACAACTTCATTTTAACACAAAACAAGGAAGAAATTCAGGGCAACTGAGCTGTGCTCACTTATACCTGGACTGAATTTGGTCCATAAATCTTTTGCTTAAGAGTTGAAGGGACCATCTAGTCTGACCTCCCTTATGTGACAGGCCATTAAATTTCACCCAGTTACCCCTGTATTGAGGCCACTAAGTTGTGTTTGATGAAAGCGTAACTTCCAGCTCTCTTCTGTGCCCTCTCCAATTTTTCAACGTACTTCTAAAAATGTAGACAACCAGAACTGTACATAGTATTCCAGATTGGTCTGACAAGTACATAAAATCACTTCTCCCTTCTCCTATTCACTGCTCCCTTGTTTATATATCCAAAGATCACATTAGCCATTTTTGCCACAGCATCTAACTAGGAGCTCATATTCAGTTGCTTATCCACTGACCCTTAAATCCTTTTCAGAGTCACTGCTTTCCAGGATACAATCCCACACTCTGTAGGTAGGGCTTGCATTCATTGTTCCAAAATGTATAACTTTGCATTTGGTTTGTATTAAAATGTATTTTGTTTGAATGGGCCCAGCTTACCAAATGATCCAGATCGATCTGTATCACTGCCCTGTCCTCATCATTATTTACTACTCGCTCAATCTTTGTGTCATTCACAAATTTTGTCAGAAGCAATTTCATATTTTCTTCCAGATCATTGATGACAATGTTGAAAGTGTCAGGCCTACTACTGATCCCTGTGAACCCATTAGGTACACCCTGATTTGATGGTGATTCCCCACTGATTTTTTGAGATCTGTTACCCAGTTTTTCTCCATTTCCCATATGCTTTACGGATGTTGTCTGCTGTTAGTACCACATGACATACTGATACAAATATTAAGTCAAATGACTTACAAAACTTCATTACATTTAAGCAGTTATCTTTATTAACCAAACTGGTAATTTCATCAAAGAATGAAATAGGGTGTGTCTTGTCACACACAAATTATATTCCTATTAGGGCTGTCGAGTAATCACAGTTAAATAACGTGATTAACTCAAATTAATCATGATAAAACTGCGAAAAATCACACTTAATAGAATACCAATTGAAATTTAATATTTTTGGATTTTTTTCTGCATTTTCAAATATTGATTTCATTTACAACACAATGCAAAGTGTACTGTGCTCACTATATTTTTTATTACAAATATTTGCACTCTAAAAATAAACAATAGTATTTTTCAACTCGCCTCAAAAGTACTGTAGTGCGGTCTCTTTATCACACTAAAAGCGCACTGAAAGTGTAATTTACAAATGTAGATTTTTTGGTTACATAACTGCACTAAAAAACAAAACAATGTAAAACTTTAGAGCTGAAAAGTCCACTCAGTCCTACTTCTTGTTCAGCTAATCGCTAAGACAAACAAGTTTGTTTATATTTACAGGAGACAGTGCTGCCCGCTTCTTATTTACAATGTCACCTGAAAATGCTTCAGCCACCATTTCAGAGGACATGCTTCCATGCTGATGACGCTCGTTTAAAAAAAAAAAAAAGAAAAGCTTGAAGTTTGTGACAACTCCTTGGGGGAGAATTCTATGTCTCCTGCTCTGTTTTGCTCACATTTTGCCATATATTTCATATTATAGCATGACATACATAACATGTTATAGATGATAACCCAGCACAAGTTTTACATTGCATTCAAAAATAAAAGTTTTTTTATACATAATTCTACATTTGTATGTTCAACTTTCACGATAAGTAGATTGCAGTATTTGTAATGGGGGAATTGACAAATACAATTTCTTTTGTTTTTTACAGTGCAAATATTTGTAAAAATATAAATATAAATTGAGCACTGTACAGTTTGAATTCTGCACTGAAATTGAAATCAATATATTTGAAAATGTAGAAGACATCCAAAAAATTTAAAGAAATGGTATTTGATTATTGTTTAACAGCACAATCAAGATTAATTTTTTTAATCTCTTGACCACCCGAATTCCTATCCTTTAATTGTATTTGAATCCTGTATCAGCTTTTCCATTATTTTGCCCAGGATTGATGTCAGGCTAACTAGCCTGTACATAGCTGGCTTAGCCTGCTTCTCTTTTTGAATATTGGCATAACATTAGCAGTCTTCCAGTTTGCTGGAATTTTCCTGGTATTCCAATATATATTAAAAATTAACTTGCACCCAAGCATCTTAAAAGAGTTGGCTGAGAAGATGTCTGACCCACTAATGTTATCTGGGTCTTCTGACTTAAAAATGTTTATCCATGGTAGATATTATTTAACATCCTCCTTGGTTATTAATGGACTTGATAGTCCTTTATCATCCTCATGATTTGAATACATCAGCCTGCTTCATTCCAAATACAGAATAGAAATATTTATTGAATACTTCTGCCTCATTATTAATAATTGTATCATCTCCATCTAGTAGTGGGGTTAGACCATTGCTAGGATTTATTTTATTCCTGATATGCTTAAACGCCTTCTTATTGTCCTTAGCCCTGCTAGCAATTGATTTTTCCCTGATGTCTTTAGCTTCTCTTACTTATTTTTTATACTTCACAACTTCTAATTTATATTTGATATCTTTTTCCTTTACTCATATATTGCTTCTTTATGTCTAATGGCTGCTTTCATTTCACCACTGAACCAGGGTGGGCTTTTAGACAAAGTTGTCCTCTTTGTGGAATCGTGACTTTTTCGGTATCGAATAAATTTCTTAAAGAACTCTCAATTATTATTCACATTTTTCTGTCAAATTTTTTCCTCCTGGTCAATTTCACACATTTTTCCTCAGCTTTGAGAAATTAGCCCTTTTAAAGCACCAGATATATCTATTACTAGATGTAACTGTCCTCTGTTTGCCCCTATTGAATTAACCAGGTCACTACCACTGGTTTCTAGCCTACCATCAGCTGCTAGTAATTAATCTTTGTACATCAGAATGAGGTTCAAAATAGTCACCTTATGTTGGGTGAAACATCTTTTGTGTCAGAAAATTATCATCCATAATTTTTAGAAACTGTAATGTTGTTTTACTGCTGATAGATCGAGAGCATTTCTCTCCCAAACGGAAGTTCCCCATTACAAAACAATTTCCCCCTCCCCCATTACAGACAGGTGCTTAAGGAGTAACTCATCTGTTTCTCTAGTTTGATTCCATCATCTGTAGGATACCTTGCAAGTACCCCCATCCTGGGCTTTGTTAGCACATTGATCCATATAGAATCATAGACTTTAAGGTCAGAATGGACCATTATGATAGTCTAGTCTGACCACCTGCAGGATGCAAGCCACAGAATCTCACCCACCCACTCCTGTAACAAACCCCTAACCTATGTCTAAGCTATTGAAGTCCTCAAATCATGGTTTAAAGACTTCAAGGTGCAGAGGAAGGCGAAAACCCACCAGGGCCTCTGCCAATCTGCCCTGGAGGAAAATTCCTTCCAAATATGGTGATCAGATAAACCCTAAGCATGTGGGCAAGGCTCACCAGCCAGACATCCAGGAAAGAATTCTCTGTAGTAACTCAGATCCCACCCAATCTAACATCCCATCACAGGCCATTGGACATATTTACCGCTAATAGTCAAAGATCAATTAATTGCCAAAATTAGGCTATCCCATCATACCATCCCCTCCATAAACTTATCAAGCTTAGTCTTGAAGCCAGATTTGTCTTTTGCCCCCACTGCTCCCCTTGGAAGGCTGTTACAGAACTTCACTCCTCTGATGGTTAGAAACCTTCCCCTAATTTCAAGTCTAAACTTCCTGATGGCCAGTCTATATCCATTTGTTCTTGTGTGCACATTGGTACTGAGCTTAAATAATTCCTCTCCTTCCCTGGTATTTATTTATAGAGAGCAACCATATCTCCCCTCAGCCTTCTTTTGTTTAGGCTAAACAAGCCAAGTTCTGAGTCTCCTTTCATAAGACAGGTTTCCATGCCTTGGATCATCTTAGTAGCCCTTCCCTGTACCTGTTCCAGTCTGAATTCATCCTTCTTATATATGGGAGATCAGAACTGCACACAATATTCCAGATGAGGTCTCACCAGTGCCTTGTATAATGGTACTAACACCTCCTTATCTCTACTGGAAATACCTCACCTGATGCATCCCAAGACTGCATTAGCTTTTTTCATGGCCATATCGCATTGGTGGCTCATAGTCATCCTGTGATCAACCAATACTCTGAGGTCCTTCTCCTCCTCTGTTACTTCCAAGTGATGCATCCCCAGCTTATAACAAAAATTCTTATTAATTCCTAAATTAATGACCTTGCACTTTTCACTATTAAATTTCATCCTATTACTATTACTGTAGTTATGAGGTCATCCAGATCTTCCTGTATGATATCATGGTCCTTCTCTGTATTGGCAGTACTTCCCAGTTTTGTGTCATCTGCAAACTTTATTAGCACAGTCCAACTTTTTGTGCCAAGGTCAGTAATAAGGATTAAATAACTCAATACTCTGAAGATAGCTTCAAAATCTGCAAAATTACAGTGGCTATGTTTGTTGATCTGTTAGCTGCTTATGACACTGAACCACTGCATTTCTACTGAAATTATCAAGAAAATTGAGAAATAACGAGCAGGTCCAGGTAATCTCCTTCCTGCTCGAGAATTAACTTTTGTTGAGATGGATGGTCAAAAAAGTCAACAGCTTTACCAACAGAATGAATTGCCCCAAGGTTTGATGCTGTAACCCATACTGTTTAATGTCTACACAGATGATCAACCAGATGATCTTTGCATTGCTACTCAACTGGAAACATTTGAGGACTTTGAGTGCATTTTAACTGGCTCCCTGAGTGTACTTGGAAATTATTATCACATGGCTCCTGAATGCCAACCCTACTAAGACACAAGTGTGTGTCTTCCATTTGAAAAACCATCAGGCCAAGCAAAAACTCCAGACATTGTGGGACGGTACAATCCTTGAGCACTATGAATATCGAATGGACCTTGGAGACATTAGACTGGGCACTAACATTCAAAGAACACATCAAGAAGATGAAAAAGAAAGTGAACTCCAGGAATTCTGTACTCCAGGAACTGGCCAATACAAAATGGGCAGCTGATCTGAAAATACTCCGCAAATAAAAGGAAGTAGTCTTACCCGGGTACTCAATTATACTTTGTCACTGTATGGTCACACTTGAGCCATGCATGCAAAATTTATATTGAACTCAATCCTACAGGATCACCACAAGGATATTGAAACCGACTCCCACACCATCACTGTACTGCCTTGTGGGGTCTGCAACAACATCAGTGAGGTGGGATGCCTTCAGTAAAAAGGAGAGAAAAACCAGGTGCATGATCCAAGACATCCACTGCCCAAACACATCCCACCACTGGTCCTAAGAGGTGGACTTCCAGAAAGAGCTTTGCCTCTGAAAATCCACTACCTTAAAATACCACAGTAGATGGCTACAGAACAACAAAATGGTGAGAAATGCTGATGATCTTGGAGAACCTAGCTACTTTAGAACAACTTCTTCCCAGATCAAACACACTAGTGTACTCTGAAACAAGCAAGAGCCAAGGTGGCAAAAACCAGTGATATGACCTAGTAGAAGCTGAGGAATCATAGAATCATAAGACTGGAAGGGACTGCAAAAGGTTATCTAGGAATAACCCCAAATGTGACTGTTGAGAGCCAAGACAAACCCTTGAACATTGCCTGATACAATGCCCCTTGTCAACACTCTGTACTCCTGAGGAACTATTCAAGTGATAACACCTGGTGTGATAAACTATGGTGATGATCCCTGATAGTTAAAAAGATCCAGGTAAACAACCTGAAGAAATCAAGGAAGTGACAAGATCTGAAAGACCCTACACTAAACTGCTGAAAAAAAAATTTCCTCATTCAAAGCTGAGATAAGGTGAAATAAAAATGATGTTACCACAGGATGCTACATGATATTTCTCAGTGACTCCAATACATATCCAAGATGCTGCCAGGCCTCAAGCAAGCATACCTCATATGTTGTCACTATGGCCCAGGAATAGTTGGGTAACAACAAACAAGCCTCTGTCTTATACTGACCCAGACTTTGTCTGGCTTCCTATATCAATGTGGGAAGGTGGACTTCTGTTCTCTAAGGTTCAGGAGTAAGGCTGATGGGGACACATCCAGCAAAAGCATCTTACATGCTCGGATGTAGTTTCTCCTCCAGGGTGATTACTCAGGTCATTTGTGCACTAATAATTAATAAGCTCATTCTTGTTTCGCCCTTTTATCTCAACCAGCTTAAATGCGGGGTTTTTCTAATGAGAAGAGCAAATCTCCAAAACACATCTTGACCCAAAACCAAAGTTTACCGTAGTAAACTCCAACTATGAAATTAAGATATTTACTTTCTAATGTTTCACCAGTTTTAGAACAAAGTCCAGTGAGTAGAACAAACCTGCCCTGGTTGGTTACTTCCCCACTAGTAGCCTGCTTTCTCTTGCTGTCTGTTAGTCCTGTCTCCACTCTTTCTTTTCCAGTGTATTCATTCTCCCTGCACGCATAGGCTGACAAACAGAAATCCAGGCAAGGAAAGTATGTACTATGTTTGCTGATGTTTTGTCAGCCATTAGTAAAGGAAAAACTGGTTGACATTAAGAGCAGTTTAGATCTGCTATTTATGTAGTAAAAAGCAGTGGGATGGTAAAAGCTAATTAGCACAGAGGAAAAGCTTCCATATGGAATGAAGGAGAATTGCTGTTGGAGCTGTGCTCTTACATTTTCAAAAATTCTTTCTTTTTTTGCCCATGGTTTATTATTTCTGTGCTTTTTGGGAAAGCTCTTTAGAATCTAATGGCAAATGATAACCTTTCTGTAGAGTTTTTGAACTGTCCCATAGGATGTAATAGTTTGGGACCTTGGTACTTCAGAGATTGTGTTTGTACCTGTGACAGCATGTCATGGGGACAATCAGCAGAGGTGGTCATGCTGGAATCTCTTTAGTATAAAGGGAAAGAGATGTTGGTAGGCTGTTATCTTTGCATTGCTCCTCAGCGAGGGCTCCTCAGTTTTGGGACTTGTGTTCCTGTCTCACTTTGCGGTGCAGTTCAGACCAGGAAGGGGTTGTGTCACCAATTGCTCTGCAATCCTGGGGGCCTTACAATGTTTTGCTGATGTAGCTCCCAATCTGGGAAGCTTCCAGCCAGCCTCAAAGCATGCAAGTCACACTCTGTCAGTGTACTAGTCAGCCTTGGTTCAGCAACTCTGACCCTACCAGCCTGTCTACAGCCCCACTCTGGCTTCCATCAGCCTTGGTTACAATCAGCAAGGTGATCCCAACACATGCTCAATTCTGAATTTCCCCCAAACCTTGTAGCCTGAAGTGTCCAGCCCAGACCACTCACAGAAATAATAAAGTTTATTGCTCCTTTAAAAACACATTACAGCTCATTAACTTACCTGGGGTAAATACACTCTGCCCTACCAAAACACTGAGTTGATTTATTAACAACATATATAGGATTAAGTGAGTTCAAGTACAGGAATGAAGATAGCAATGGTTATAAGTAAAATGAAACAAAATATGTTTTCTCGTGGCTAAGACTTAAGTGACATTCTTTGTTCAAGGTAGACTTCGTACCAATCTTAGTCAGGACCATCCACAGAAACACAAGTTTCTCTTGTCTCCCTAGGTGAAAGAACATTACCTAAGCAGGTTTCTCACCTATATTCAGTTTCCAGAGACTTAAACCTTCACCCTGTTGGTTGAAGAACCCATCTTTCTCAGCTTGCAAGAGTTCTATTCCCTTGTGTCTGTCTCATGATGGATGCCAAAGATGGCTTCTGTCTTCGCTTATACCTTCCAGAGTTCAATGATCTTGGTTCAAGAGGCAGGATGACCTCATGCTGTTCATCCCTTTCTGTGGCCTTCCCATTCCCTTGTACATAAATATGGCTTCCATTGTTTTGATTCTACCATACTTAATTTACATAGGGGATAGGTAAATAGCCATGATATCCCCTCCTGTTTGGGAGAGATCTGTTTCTCCCTTTGTTGGAGAGAGCCTAATAGTAATGAATATCCATTATTCCTTATATAATGTTAATACATACATTTTGTGATATTAATCAGCAGTGTATCATAAGCTTCCATGGATGCTTCAATCGATAAACTTTTATCATATAATAATATTGCATATATGCAGTTGATTCCAGAGGGGTGCAGGTGGTTCCAGAGAGGATGGTTCTAGACTATTCTCAGTGGTAGAAGAGGACAGGACAAGGAGTAATGGTCTCAAGTTGCAGTGGGGGAGGTTTAGGTTGGATATTAGGAAAAACTTTTTCACTAGGAGGGTGGTGAAACACTGGAATGCGTTACCTAGGGAGGTGGTAGAATCTCCTTCCTTAGAAGTTTTTAAGGTCAGGCTTGACAAAGCCCTGGCTGGGATGATTTAATTTGGGATTGGTCCTGCTTTGAGCAGGGGGTTGGACTAGATGACCTCCTGAGGTCCCTTCCAACCCTGATATTCTATGATTCAATTGCTTATCACTTGAAGCTCAGACCTCCTGTCTTTATAGCCCAGAAAAGGTTTCTCTTTCCTGCTGGAAGCTGTCTCCTGCCCTTCTTGTTAGCTTCATACTTCATTAACTTAATATGTAAAAGGACCTTCATTGTCTCTGCCTGATCACTGGGTTGGTCAGAGAAGCAAACACATTTTGTCTTGGGTAGACCTGTTTTGAACTCCCCCTGACATGCCTGGTTTAAACATATTTTAGTCATAACTAGCATATATCCATAACTGTTAGTATACACCCCATAAGATATTAATGATCAGTGAGTTATTAGTCTTCCAATTATGTATTGCATGCCACCTTTTATATACAGTTTATGAAATCAGTGAATTGGGGTACAATGAACTCTATAGAAACCTATAAAAGAAAATAATTCTCTATAGATACTTCAAGTAATTTCTATAGAATCCTAATTTCTGCACCACCTAATTATTTAATCCGCATTAAATTCTCTGAGAATTTTCCCTAAGAATATTAGGTCACTTTGTAAATCTTCTTTGCCAAGGCAGGACTGTAATGTACTGGATACTGTCAAGTGTTTTTCCAAAAAGAGACATGAGCAGGAACTCAACATTGTCTGTGAAACAAGTGGCTATGGTGACAGACTATCTGTGCAGCATGTGGCAAGATGGCTGATTTTAGTTTGGTGGTCCTGCACTTTTCTTGGCAGGGAGCTAAGATGCCACCCTTTGCCCCTGCTCTTGGGTGCCAAGGGCCCCGCTACTAGCCCGGGAAGGTGGTAGAGGAGGGAAGCGGGAGAGGGGTCTGGGTTTGCTCCTCAATCTGAGTCCCAGCCCCTCTCAATCCCTGTGGGTTTCTTACCTTCATCCCCCTTAGGTGGGGTTACCCTCGGGCCTTAGATGCTGAGGGGCAGGGAGTCTCCCTGTCCTGCTGGGAAGGGTCTCCCTTACTTCAATTCTCGGGTCTTCCAAATCTCTCAACACACCTATAAGCTCCAGTCCTTCTTCCTCCTCCTCCCCTGTCTGCCTGACGCAGAGGGTTTTATTAGGTTCCTAACAAAGCCTTAATTGACTGCAGGTGCTCCAATTAACCTGTAGCCACCTTCCCTAGTCTACAGGGAACCACGCCTTCCTTAGCCTTGAGCTTATATATCTAGCACTCTCCCACTTCTCTGTGGCCCTCCTGTATCACAAGCCATCTGCCTCTCTTTTATGTCCAGATCTATGCAAGAAAAATTCAGAACAAAGGAGTTGAATTACAGTAGAAGACACACAACTCTCATTGCAAATGAAATTTCTTGACATAATCAGTGGTCTGGAAACGATCTAGCCTTATGAGCTGTTGAAGATGCAGCTCACACAATCTGGAATTTTCATAAGCACTTCTACATCAGCCACTGTCTAGAGGGTAGATTCTTGATAACAGAACTGTCAACAAGAAACAGAACTGACAACAAGAAACATGCATGATAGTCTCTTTACATAAAATCCTGTCATCCTTATTCAGTCCTTTTCCTGCCTTTCATGGATATGAAAGGAAATTGTGTGGAAGATGAGCAGTGCAAATTGATTAATTGGTTCACCACTTCATCAATGGATATACACCAGCCTTTGTAAACCTGAACAAACATCCTTACCAAACACTTCAGACAAACTCACTGGTAAGGATAAACAGTTACACAAACGTATTGATTACAAAAGATAGATTTTAAGAAATTATAAGTGATAGGCAAAAAGTCAGTTAGTTACCAAAAGAAAATAAAATGTTAGCACGCAGTCTAAACTGTCAACCCTATTAGACTGGGTAACATCTAGATTAAGCAGTTTTTCTCACCCCACTGGATATTGCTGTGTTCATAGTACACAGGTTTTACCCTTGAAACCTGGGCCAGTCTCCTTTGTTGGAGCGTTCAGTCTTCTGAGTGTCCTTGTTGCTTGCAGCATAGGTGGGAGTAGGAGAAAAGGCCAAGCATGAGGCCCCGTGTTCTGTTTTATACCCTCAGTCCCATGTGCTTGTGTAACCCACATACCTTGGTGTGGTGCTTGGTCCCATCTAGAGGCACCAAGACTACTTAAAGAAAGATTAATGAGTCTGCTCTACAGCCTTAGCTAACAGCCATGTGGCCTTTAGCTCATACAGTAGAGGCTCACGCCTTTAGCTCCAGAGATCCCAGGTTCAATCCTGCTGACTGGGGTCTGTCAGTGTTACACCTGGAGAACACAAGTCCAGGCTGTCTGGTGAGCATTGCTGAGTCACAAGGTAAAGCAATACCCCGGTGTGTCTCCTGTAAGTGAGTCATTGAATTGTAACTCCTCTGCTGGACAATGGCTGGTGATGTCTGTTCAGCACCCACCCGAACGTTGGTTACCTCTTCCCTTGTCATTGTCTCTGGAGAGCTAGTATCTGGCGCTTTCCAAACCTACAGCATATTTTAGTGAAAACCATACAACACAATTCTTATAATTTCATATGCATATTTAGATAGGTTATGATCTGCTGAAATACATTGTTCTTTCCCCTGATACCTTACATGGCATACTTTATGTGCAAGATCACAATTATATATAAATGAGGAATATGGAGGTTACAGGGCGCTCTGCCAAAGTATAGAATGTCACAACAATACCAAATGACTTGATATCAATGAGCAATAGATTTGATGCATAAACACTCTCAAAGTCCTATTATAACAGTAAACCTCCTTCAAGACAATGTTTACCTAAAGAATTTTGTCAAGGTTTTCACAGAAGAAATGGGACTCTGACCAAGAAATGGGACTCTGACCGTGGCACATAGTCTGGTAATGGGCAGTTCTGAGAGAGAGAAAATAGAAAAGATCAGAATCCTGTAGTCAGGAATCAGAGTTCATTTGGCTGAAGTATATACAGGTCAATGAATCAATAACTTTGTATTTGAAATGTTGGTTTCGTTCAGCATGGAGTCAGTATTAAGAAAGTAGAGCACATTATTATCTTTTCAATTACTCCAGGCCTCATCCTCCTCTCAATTAAGTTAATGTCAAAATGTAGAATATCAGTGGGATTCAGTTCATGCACACAGAAATCAGTGTTGGCAAGTGATAAAAATCAGTTGTGATTCTCAGAAACCAATCAGACTGTTTTAAAATTCAGCTGTTTTTTACCAACCATTGGAAGAATATGGAATTTGCTCAGCTTCTTGCAGTTTGTGAATATTCCCTTTGAAAAACATTTGAGACATTACATTGTTTCTACATTATCTTTTGTTTCCTCACATTACTCTCCTCATTTCAGATGTATACCATAAATGCATGTTCTTCTGAGACCATATTTTACCCTTCACCTTCTGGTAAAATTTAGAATTTATTTAATCTTCATTTGTTATCCAAAATCACTGTGTCCCAAACTAAACTCCATTACCGGTCATTTAATCTTCTCTTCTGCCACTATTTGCCAATTGACAGAGCAAAAGTCTGATGTAATCCAGTATATGCTGCTAGATTCTACCTTGTCATTTTTGGAATCTGTTAATATTCTATCTGAGGACACATGAACAAGGAATTCATGTTTTTATAACAAAATGCTATTTCTGCTTGTTAGTCACAAGATCACACTGCCTACAGTCTTTGAAACACAACGCATTACCTAATTCCTAAGCAATAAAACGTTGTCATTTATATCGAGGTTTGTCTGGCAGCTGATGGATTGGTCAAGTTTTCTGTAACAGTGGAAATGTCTTAACTGTTCATGACATAATCATTTGTATCTTTTCATTGTGATATGCGAAATGATACAATGTAGAATAACTCCAACTGATTGTAGCCCTGATTTATATCTAACTTGCTGAGAACCTTCACTAGAGTTAAGTATGTTTGTTTGCATAATGTTTGTAATCAAATGAGTTGTGTATTGTTCCCCTATGACAGATGTAGCTCAACTGTATTCCCCCTTAGTGCACTCTGATTTTACTGGGTGCTATTTGAACTAACTTGTGAATTTTGTATTAGGCTTGTCCTAATAGAGAAACTGATCTCAGAACTAAAAGTTAGCTTAGGTACAAGTGATCATGACTTGCTCACATTTAGAATGTTTCCAGTTTATCTACCCATCTATCATCTTCCACTTGGTGCTTTAATAGGGCCAATTTCACAAAGCTGAAAATAATTATGAGCCAAATCAGCTGGGAGGAAGAATTTAATCAGAAAAATATGAATGGTAATTGGGAATAATTTAAGAACACCTTACTAGGTGCACAAAAAGGGACAATCCCACAACTGAGGAAAAAGGCTCTGCTGGTTAAAATGTGTCGTAAATATAAAGGGAAGGGTAAACACCTTTAAAATCCCTCCTGGCCAGAGGAAAAACCCTTTCACCTGTAAAGGGTTAAGAAGCTAGGATAACCTCGCTGGCACCTGACCACAATGACCAATGAGGAGACAAGATACTTTCAAAGCTGGGGGGGGGAGAAACAAAGGCTCTGGGTCTGTCTGTGTGATGCTTTTGCTGGGGATAGAACAGGAATGGATTCTTTAAAATAAATCCATCTTTCCTGGACTCCTTTCCGCCTCATGTTATTCTCCCAGGGGCTCCTGCCCATGAGTTCCCTGAGGGAGTCAGTCTGCTTTTTCTGAAGTCAGCTGAACATGAGCTTCCAATCTGATGCTGTGGCCAAAAGAGCTAATGTGATCCTTGGATACATAAACAGGGGAATCTTGAGTAGGAGTAGAGGTTTTTTTACCTCTGTATTTAGCACTGATGTGATCACTGCTGAAATATTGGGTCTAGTTCTGGTACCCACAATTCAAGAAAGATGTTGATAAACTGGAGACGGTTCAGAGAAGAGCCAGGAGAATGATTAAAAGACTGGGAAACATGCCTTATAGTGATAGACTCAAGGACTTCTTCCTATGTAGCTCAACACAGGCTATGTCTGCACTGGCAGCTGAACAACAAAACTTCTGTTCTTTCAGAGGTGTTAATAAAACACCCCCGGTGCCCCAAAAGACAAAAGTTTTGCGGACGACGAGTGCCGTTGTGAATAACTCTTTGTTGACAGGAGCGCTCTCCTGCTGCTCATTGCTGGTGGAAGTTTTTTGTCTTCAGGAGAGCGGACAAACAGCAGCTACACTGCATGCGTTTTAGCAGCACAGCTGTAGCAACACAGCCATGTCGCTGAAAGCTGCGTACCTACATGAGGAACACATATTTAATCATGAGCTCTTCAGTCTAGCAGAGAAAGGTATAACAAGATCCAATGGCTGGAAGTTGAACCTAGCCAAAGGCATTAATTTTTGAAGTGAGGATAATTAACCATTTGGAACAATTTAGCAAGGGTTGTGGTGAATTCTCCATCACTGATAATTTTTACTTCAAGATTGGATGTTTTTCTAAAAGATCTGCTCTAGGAATTATTTTGGGGAAGTTCTATGGCCTGTGCTATACAGGATGTCAGACTATATGATCACAATGTCCTTTCTGACCTTGGAATCTATGAATCTATGAAACTATTACTACTGATATTTCATTGTATAAATCAAGCACAATTCCACTTAAATCAATGAATTACACTGGTATAAAATTGGTAAGAATCAAGTGCAACATCTGTCCCTTAATACTTTATTTTACACACTTTCTTTTGTGTGTGCACATTGCACCTTCGAGTACTTGATAAAATGTAAAGAATTTTTTCACTTTTTCTTTACCTCTAGAACAGAGAAAACAATATTCTTCCAATAGTCTAAAAATGGCTAAAAACATCCACCACATATTAGGTAGGGCCAAAAGCTTGGAAATCAATCCATCCTGGAAGAATTACTAAGTCATTGAACTACATGAAATAATATGCATCAGTAT
This sequence comes from Chelonia mydas, assembly GCF_015237465.2. Classification (NCBI taxonomy): domain Eukaryota; kingdom Metazoa; phylum Chordata; order Testudines; family Cheloniidae; genus Chelonia; species Chelonia mydas. The sequence goes on from NC_051245.2 coordinate 29,953,060, forward strand.
ATGTGTATTGTCTATAGCAGTCAATTTTGCAGCTGTCTTTTGCCTTTCAGGGAAATGTGCTAACTTGTGGTTTTATCATTTTTGGTTAAGGCTTAATGCTAGTATAGTCATGCTGACTTATCTTGCTCCAGAATCAACTCAGATGATGAGTTGATGTTGATTAGAGATTTTATTTAGTGAATTATAATATATAATTATATATAAATATTAGGGCTGTCAAGCGATTAAAAGTTAATTGAGATTAATCATGTGATTAATCACACTGTTAATAATAGAATATCATTTATTTAAACATTTGTGGATGTTTCTACATTTTCAAATATATTGATTTCAATTACAACACAGAATACAAAGTATAGAGTGCTCACTTTATATTTACTTTTGATTACAAGTATTTGCACTGTAAAAAACAAAAAATATTTTTCAGTTCACCTAATACAAGTACTGTAGTGCAATCCCTTTATCATGAAAGTTGAATGTACAAATGTAGAATTATGTACAAAAACCCCCTTCATTCAAAAATAAAACAATGTAAAATTTGAGATCCTGCAAGTCCACTCAGTCCTACTTCTTATTCAGCCAATTGCTAAGACAAATGAGTGTGTTTACATTTGCAGGAGGTAATGCTTCCTGCTTCTTGTTTACAATGTCACTTGAAAGTGAGAACAGGTGTTCTCATGGCATTGTTGTAGCCGGCATCGCAAGATATTTATGTGCCAGATCCACCAAAGATTCATGTCCCTTCATACTTTAACAACCATTCCAGTGGACATGCATCTGTGCTGATGATGGGTTCTGCTCAATAATAATCCAAAGCAGAGCTGACCGATGCATGTTCATTTTCATCATCTGAGTCAGATCCCACCAGCAGAAGGTTGCTTTTCTTTTTTGGTGGTTTGGGTTCTGTAGTTTCTGCATTGGAGTGTTGCTCTTTTAAGACTTCTGAAAGCATGCTCCATGCCCTGTCCCTCTCAGATTTTGGAAGGCACTTCAGATTCTTAAACCTTGGGTAGGTTAGAAATCTCGCATTGATTCCTTCTTTGCGTTTTGTGAAATCTACAAGCGAAAGTATTATTAAAATGAACAACATGTGCTGGGTCATCATCCGAGACTGCTATAACATGAAATAATATGGCAGAATGTGGGTAAAACAGAGCAGGAGACATACAATTCTCCCCCAAGGAGTTTAGTCACAAATTTAATTAACACATTATTTTTTTAATGAGCGACATCAGCATGGAAGCATGTCCTCTGGAATGATGGCTTAAGTATGAAGGGCAATACGATTGTTTAGCATATCTGGTACATAACTACATTGCAATGTCAGCTACAAAAGTACCATGCAAATGCCTGTTCTCACTTTCTGCTGACATTGTAAATAAGAAGATGGCAGCATTATCTTCTGTAAATGTAAACAAACTTGTTTGTCTTAGCGATTGGCTGAACAAGAAGTAGAACTGAGTGGACTTGTAGGCACTGAAGTTTTACACTGTCTTGAAAGTACAACTTACAAATCTAGATTTTTTTTTTGTTACATAACTGCACTCAAAAACAAAACAAAGAGCTTGCACTACAGTACTTGTATATGATGAATTGAAAAATACTATTTCTTTTACCTTTTTTACAGTGCAAGTATTTGTAATAAAAAATAATATACACTTTGATTTCAATTACAACGCAGAATACAATATATATGAAACTGTAGAAAAACATCCAAAATATTAAATACATTTCAATTGGTATTCTATTGTTTAACAGTATGATTAAAACTGCGATTAATCTTTTAAATTGCGATTAATTTATTTTGAGTTAATCAAGTGAGTTAACTGTGATTAATCGACAGCCCTAATAAATATATAATATATAAAAAGCCACCAGTCCCTCGGCACAGCGCCCAAGGGGGATCTTTTCTGAGGAGTATATATTCATCACATTCTCAAGTCTGGCTTCCGTTTCTTGTAATACTGTAGAGCAAATTAAAATTATGTTCCGTGATTACAACCTTGGGCTCCCCTTCCAACCCTATATCAAGCACATGAGTCAAAGTCCAGTTACTTTACTTGATTAATAAGCAATTTATGTGTCTTAAGCTCTCTCTCTGTCTCTGCCTCCCTCTCGCTCTCTGAACCAGCAAGATCACATGTTAAAGCTAATTGACAAGGTCAAGCGTGATAAGCACTTATCCTTTCTGCTGTCTTGCTTAGCCTGTTAGAACATGCAAACTTTGCAGTCTAAGGTATACTTTGGAGTGAAATGTGGTCAAAGGCAAAAGTAGTCAGTTATTTATAGCACCTGTATAGCATGTCATTGCTTTTACCTCGACTATATCCAGTGTAAATGATTTTCTTCTTTTAAGCCATCTCCTTTTTTGTAATAATTTATGAATAAAATAGCAGTTCTGCTTCAATTAATACTAATACAATACTCTGGTGGCTTGAATGAGCCTCTGTGCATATGCCCCTAACCTCACCACCACAAAGAGCATTGATTGTCCACTTTATAGCATCTGCTTCATTACCTAGCTCACTAGTAGCTCCTTAAAATAGCAAATGTTCATAGCTGCTGTTGCCAATCTCTTACCTGCAGATTATGACAGAGGATCAACAGAAGTATCAGTCGAAAGGACTGGTGGAAGTAACAATCCTTTCTGGTCCTTTTTTGCATGACACCATCAGTTTAACAACCCAGCCTCCCTTCATAGTGACACCATGGATGGTGGCAAATAATTTCATGATTCATTTAATTGGTACAGAATAATTAAAAATGATGGATTTGTTTATACATAGAGTTCCAGATCCTGTCCTTCTTCTTTCTCCCTTTTGTGTTGCTTCACTATTCAAAAGGGATAGAGAATTGCACTAAGAGAACAGCTGGGGATTCCCCAGTGCTCTGGTGATCCCTGGCTGGTGAAACAGTTAATGTAGGACCACTCTAGCTGGCATATCATGGATGCTCTAAGTGGTTTGGCCCTCTGATGAGCTGAGGACATGGGTTATGGAAAAGCAGCTTAGAGACACCCCTTACCCTCCACAATCCAGGTCCTGTGCCAAGTGCAGCTAAACTGGACTTGAGGAGCTCTAGAAAGTTTATGGTTGGTAAAAAGATTCTTGTGTTTAGTACAGGCAAAAATTGCTGGCATATTTAAAGAAACTGGTGTCCAGTCTGTTTTATTTCTCCTTTCCTGCCCTCTCCCCTTTCACCCCTTTTTCCACAGTGAGCAGTTACAAACTTCCTTTCCCTGAGGCACATTCAACTAGCAATAATACTTATATTCAAAATGTGGATGGTCATTGTTCCATTCCTAATGGAAGAGATGCTTATCACTGTCTTATTGTCTTCAAAAATTGAGTTTCTTCCCCCCACCGCCCCTTACAAAGAATTTTTGTTTCTTACTACGTATCTGATCTTACTACCAATAAGTTCCAGTATCAAGAACATGAGACCATATTGTCTCAAGTGTCTATGATTTCATTGTGATGACTTGGGGCAAATATTTATGTACAACTTATGAATTTGGTTGGTTTTATGAAGTTTCTGTATCAATGAATGCCTCAGCCTATGTGCAATCAGCTATCAGGGGGCTGGTGTCACATCTCCCCCAGACCATGGGGGAGTCAATGGGGGCAATGGAGAGTCATTAACCTGAATAGCTCCCATTCAAACTGGAGCACCTTAGGATAGTAGGATGGATGAAGCCTAAGATATCCCTTTTAACCGTGCTTGTCTGCAGGGATGGGAGAAAGAGTGAAAAATCGCCAAAGAGAGGAACAAACAGTCTGAGGTATTGGTACAGCTTTTTAAAAACATAGAGGGACTCAGAGAAGAACAAAAGGGACAGGTTTCCTGAGTGAGAGGGAGCCTGTTGACTACAGGACCAGTCAAAGCGGAAGGAAGCTGGTTGCACAGGTAAGAGGGAGTTCATGATATGGAGGAGAAGCCTACAGCTGGAGTAGGGTGACCAGACAGCAAATGTGAAAAAATGGGAACAGGGGATGGGGCGTGAGGTAATAGGAACCTATATAAGAAAAAGACCCAAAAATCGGGACTGAGCCTATAAAATCAGTACATCTAGTCACCCTAAGATGGAGAAGTGGCCAAGCTGAAGAAACCTGGAACACTGAAAGGATACTGTGATGATTTAGGGAATCTACCTTTTACAACTTACAATGGCTAGTTATGCTATTAAGTTGTTCTTATGAAATTGCTGCATATTTGAGTGCCTCCATGCAAATGTGGGATAGGAAGTGCTGTGTCATATGGCTTCCAGGCTATGTACAATGGAAGGGCATTAGAACTCAGTGGTCTTGTATTCAGGCAGAAGCATTTTGGGACAATGGTTAATTGAGGCCCAGGAGAGCTGGTTCCCTCCTCCTTCTCTGTACACGGTTGGCATCTGGAAAGTGGAAAACTACCAGCAGCAGGATGAAGGAACCAAGTATTAGTGGTGGAACAAATAAACTTGCAAGACTAGAAGAAAGAGACAGGAAGCTTTGGACAGGAAGAGAGAAGAGTTGGGTATGCTTTTGTAGCAGGTAGGGTTCAGTTTAGTTGTGCGACTGTCAGAGAAAGGAAGCTGACTTAGAGGGTTAGATGGAGGCTCCATTACTGAGAAGATAAGACGTGCTGCAGCAGATGGACTCTGAATGGCTCCAGAGGACTCTGACTTCAGCCCAAAGAGTGCTCTGGAGTGGTGAGAAAACTGAGGCAAGGAAATGCATGTAGGGGGTTATAATTTTTATATATATCTGTGTATTTCTGATGTAATTAAGTAAAGAACAATGGTGTTAGAATCCTGTGCAAAGACTCTCTGGCTGTGTGTTATGTGTAACACCTACCATGTACCCCTGAAGAGTTCATCTGTGGATGCAGAACACCCCCAAGGTTGGAGTTCTGGGAGAGGATGTGTGTGTGGGCTATGGTAATCTGAGTGGTCAGCACTGGTAACAAAGGCTAGGCAATTGGACCACAATGTCTAGGTTCTCAGGAGGGGGTATATGATAAAGGAGCTGCACCTTGAGAGTGTGCCTGAGGAACCCAAACCAGGAGTAATGCCTGGACTCTGTTCAGGCTCCTGAGGCTTAAAGCACATGGATCCAGAGGCTGGATCCCCTCACAGAAGTCTGGTGAGTGCCACTATCACATGTCCCTGAAGGCTTAAACTGTAAAGCAGAATGCCCACAAGGGTTGGAGCTCTGGAAAAGGGTGTGCTTCAGCTATTGGGATGTCTTGGGCTGGGGAAGGGCTCAGCACTGGTCCTGAGGGCCCAGTCTGTGCCCAGGAAGTGTTTTAGAGAGGCTGAAGCCAAAGATGGTGGCTGGAACTACCCAGTGACCAAGGGAAGCTTCATAGAATCATAGAATATCAGGGTTGGAAGGGACCTCAAGAGGTCATCTAGTCCAACCCGCTGCTCAAAGCAGGACCAATCCCCAACTAAATCATCCCAGCCAGGGCTTTGTCAAGCCTGACCTTAAAAATATCTAAGGAAGGAGATTCCAACACCTCCCTAGGTAACGCATTCCAGTGTTTCACACCCTCCTAGTGAAAAAGTTTTTCCTAATATCCAACCTAAACCTCCCCCACTGCAACTTGAGACCATTACTCCTTGTTCTGTCATCAGCTACCACTGAGAACAGTCTCGATCCATCCTCTTTGGAACCACCTTTCAGGTAGTTGAAAGGAGCTATCAAATCCCCCCTCATTCTTCTCTTCCGCAGACTAAACAATCCCAGTTCCCTCAACCTCTCCTCATAAGTCATGTGTTCCAGTCCCCTAATCATTTTTGTTGCGCTCCGCTGGACTCTTCCCAATTTTTCCAGATCCTTCTTGTAGTGTGGGGCCAAAACTGGACACAGTACTCCAGATGAGGCCTCACCAATGTCGAATAGAGGGGAATGATCATGTCCCTCAATCTGCTGGCAATGCCCCTACTTATACATCCCAAAATGCCATTGGCCTTCTTGGCAACAAGGGCACACTGTTGACTCATATCCAGCTTCTCGTCCACTGTAACCCCTAGGTCCTTTTCTGCAGAACTGCTGCCGAGCCATTCGGTCCCTAGTCTGTAGCGGTGCATGGGATCCTTCCGTCCTAAGTGCAGGACTCTGCACTTGTCCTTGTTGAACCTCATCAGATTTCTTTTGGCCCAATCCTCTAATTTGTCTAGGGCTCTCTGTATCCTATATGCCTACCCTCCAGCATATCTACCTCTCCTCCCAGTTTAGTGTCATCTGCAAACTTGCTGAGGGTGTAATCCACACCATCCTCCAGATCATTTGTGAAGATATTGAACAAAACCGACCCGAGGACCGACCCTTGGGGCACTCCACTTGATACCGGCTGCCAGCTAGATATGGAGCCATTGATCATACCCGTTGAGCCCGACAATCTAGCCAACTTTCTATCCACCTTATAGACCATTCATCCAGTCCATACTTCTTTAACTTGCTGGCAAGTTAGCACATGATCCAGACACAGCAGCCTGGTGAGTGTCCAAAAGTGGGAGCTCGACCATGGCTGTGAAATTCCTGTATGACCTCTGATAAGGTATCTTTGCTAACAGTGCTCGCTCAGGCTGATGAAGATACTGAAATATCTGGCTATAGTTGATTTTGTGTCTTTCTTGAAAACACTGAGCTCAAACACAACCTTGTCACAGAACTTGGACCTGAAGTATCACTGGCGTTCAGAAGTCTTTGGCTTAATGACCATATATTCCAAAAGAAAAGAAACAAGTTTTACAGGAAATCATAATTTTATTGCTTGAAACTGAACAAAATTTACTGACACTGAGTCACATTTGTACTGGTATGTGAAAACCCTCATTTCCAAATGCAAATAGTACTCACTCATGTAAATGTTCAATTATCTGTTCTGCATATGTAAATGAGCAAGCACTTGTGCTTTATGGACACATTCTAGCCTCCACTTTTTGAAGGTTGTTTTACACTGACCACTCCTCCAATCATTCATTTTTTTTCAACACAACCTCCACTCTGTTTTTTTCACACTGGAATCACACACCCTTTGCCAGCTTCCCTAGAAAATCCAAGTATAAAGGAGACAGCAGCACAGCCATTCCAACTCCTCACAAAGGACAAAAATGAACTGGAACAGATGAATCAAAAAACAAAGTGAATCTTGCCCTGTAACAGCAACGACACTATTAGCACTAAAGGACACTTGCCATGAACAAGATTTGCAGTTGAACACGCACCTCAACTTCACTTCCATGTTTAACCAAGCTCTAAAGCCATTTATTGCTATGTAGTATACATCATTGTTATCCCTCATGAATTCTCTTTCATCTCAGTGTTCAGGTTTTGGACACAATTTGTGCTGGAAGTATTTCAAAGTCGGTAAGCCAGGGGTCTAGAGTGCTGAAGAGTTTAGTCATAGCTTGGTCCAACTTCTGAACAATGATTAAGCTTATGATTTCTGAAATGTTTATGTTAGCTGTATCTTGTATTGTTTACTGCTGTTGTTGACACTAACACTGTAGGGTCCAGATGACAGAATGAGATCTGCAGCTGAGATTATGTGGTGTATTGTAAACTCAGTTTGCAGATGTACTCCTGGCTAATCAAAGACAGAGTATCTCCTTTGAATCACATATTGAAGAGCCAAGGTCAATGGGCATGTTTAATGCAACTCCTACATTTCCAAGTTGAAGAAGTTGTCAGAGACAAATAATTGGAAACTTAGTGAGACATTTCTGAAGCTACTAATGGGCTCTTTTCTCATGGAAACCTTTGGTGCAGCTGTGTGAGAAGAATTGCTAAAAGTTATCTTCATAATAAAATAAAATATATAGCAATGGAAGAAGTACTATTAACTTCAAGGGGAACAGAGCTAGTCTAAAGCTTAACTCTTTTGAAAATCCCAACTTACATTTGTAAAGTGTTGTACAAACTGCACAACATTCCTATGAAGTTCAGTAGATATGTAATGTGGTTATTATTATTCACCTTTTGCAAATGGAGAAAATGATACTGAGGCTAATCCTGCCAGGTGCTGAGTACTTCTGTGAGAACATCTTTTCTTTCTTTGGATGCGTTCGCACAAGATGATGAGTGCCCTCAACTCCCATTGACTTCTGAGAGGTCAGGGGCCTGAGTGATTTCTCTCAAAGTCAATAGAAAGGTATGAGTGATTAGCACTCTTGAAAATCAGATTACCCATTTAAGGTGCCTAACTGGTTGTTTGGGAGCCTAACTTTATACAACAAAGTTTGACAATTTTAGTCTAAACTATTTGCCCACAGCCCTAAAAAAGTCAATGGCAGAGATAGAAAGCAGGAAGTCCCAAAATCTTAGCACTGTGTTCCATCCATTAGACAATATTGCTGATTAATAGTATTTTATGTCCACGATGAAAAATTAGAAAGTTTTTTTTTTGTTGTGAATATTTGTTACTAGTGAGTATACATTTTTGTTAGGATTGCTTTGGCCTTTAGTATTTCCTTTCAATTTTGATTTAATTTAATAAATTTGTTACAGTAATTATATGGCCTCCTATTGATTTTAATGGGTGTTGGATCAGGGCCACAGTCTCATTAACATATGGTAAAGAATCCTATTCCATCTGGATCCATAGTTTAACATCATCATGACACCATTCCAGAAATGCCTTTAGCCATGCTCCCTCAGTAATAATCCTTCAGATAAACCTGGGTCTATTTCTGGTTCCACACATGGTTTCACTTGGCTTGAATAGCTCAGCTAGTAGCATATAGAAGGACTGAAAAATCAAATTTCTAGAATGGAAGAGATTTTGATGCAACCGGGATTGTTTATCCTTGAGAAAAGGCAATGAAGTAACTAGATTAAAGTATTTAAATTAATTAATTTTACTATAAAATATAGCATATTAAACATGGAAGTCTCACAAATAGATTTTCATGCTTAGTCTCTTGCCTTTTCTTTGCTTCCATCTACCCTGAAACAGTAGGATGATGCAACACAGTCTATGTCCTCAGAGTTTTCTGTGTAAATTCCCCTTTCTCCATAGAAAGAGAAGACGATAGCTGTTTTTACTTGCCATGCTGAGCTGGCTGCTCTACCCATTAAGATTTCATTAGCATTCTGTGTACGTTTATTGTTCTCTGAAAAACAGTTTATAATTTGTGAACATCTTCTCTGCTTATTAATTAAGGAACACTGCATTTTAGGTGTATCCAATATTGATATTGCATTAAGTATATTACAGAGGATAAATGTTCCCTGTTTTCTAATGATCTTTTAACTTCTATTTAATGCAGATACACTTTCAACTTTAATATTTTTTTAATGAGCAAACACTCTTCCAATACTGGTCTTTATGCCTGTGTTCTGGTGTTACTATAGACAGTCTTTTCACAATGTCATGTAATGTGAGTAATTTTAGTTTATAAACCACATTGTTTTTCAATACATTACAAATGTGATTTATCCAGAAATAAAAAACAGTCTAATTATCTTCAAATGCCGTGCAACTTTTTCTTATGGTTTTCATTATTATCACAGTACTGATAAACCATTAAGAAACAACAAAAGGAGTATTTTTTTTAATAGTTAATACATGTTTTACATGTATTTGTGTGTGTGGAAGTATGCGTTACAAATAGTCAAACAGTGATGCTCAGCAGTAAAAGCCCAAAGGGGCCAAAAGTAAAATTTTGTCCTGAAAATTTTTTTTTATTTATGAAACTTTGAACATTGTTATGAGGAAATTACTAAGCATCTTTAGATGCCAGTGTATTTATGAAATTTAACTTCACCAAAATATAGTATTGTGAAGTGAAAGGCTGTATTTGGACTTTGTAGAACTGGATCACATTTCACCATTTATATATCTTCCCTCAAATCTAAAACTGAATTATACAATCAGGGTATGTGAAATAAGTTGTATTGGTACCAAAACACTTCTTTTATCTCTTCTGGTGTTTAGTATGATCCCACTTGTAAATACTTACGAGTTTATCCTTAATACCCAGAATCTTAAAGGAGATGAGGAAGAAAAATACACAAAAAGGTAACAAATCAGGCAAGTATTATTTTTTCTTGGCCTCAGAGTCAAAGAAATGGTGCAACATAGTAATTCTACTGAGGTAGGGGCTTCCCTTTATCTTTCCCTGCACAATAAGTAACACTTTGCTCATGATCTTTGTGCTTTATTTTTATGTGATGACAGCACAACTTTATATTTACCCAGAGTTTGCAACAGCTAGTTGTAGGTAAGTAGGGATAGCAGTTTTCCATTCTGTTAATTCAGCTATAACACATTCATTCTTTGTGAAACAGCCTTATAGGAGGAATTTTATGAATTAGTATATGAACTGAAGGATATTCTTTGTGCACATGTTTATTTTCACATTCAGATTTTATCAGTTAGCATTATAAGCACGGTACCATACCCTTGAGTTTCAAGCAAAATTTATTTATACTGTTGAAAATACTAGAAAGGAAAGTCCCATAGATGCAGTTCAGAAGCAGTATAAGAACAATTCTGAATTGCAGCCTCTTAGCTATAATGCTCCTCAAATAGCAGTAAGTCAAAGAGCACTAGGAGAACTTTTAGTGCATAGCAGCAGGATCCAGATGGACAACTGGTGCACAGATCACTGGATATTTACACTCCAGTTTGCCACACACTAACTTGTCCTATAGATAAGCCTTCAGGGTATAAATGATCTCCCATAAAATCAATGGAAAGAATCCCAGTGCTTTTAATGGTAGTTGGATCAGATCCTAAGACAAGGAACTGGATGGAAATGAACTGGCCATGGCACAGCCTGGATGAGATGCAAAGAATATGAGCAGGCAGAATCATTTATATGTATGGAGAAAGGGGAGCACTGGCATCCTCTGTTGAGGGTGCATGCAGGCTTTTTCAGTAAAATGGTGATGCTCTTGGACAAAGCTGGAAAAATACTGGTCTGTGTGGCCATTTTCCAAGATCCTGTGGGGTTGGGATTCATCCAATCAGGGAGCAAAAACACCACCTTGATACTCAGGTGACCAATCACACATCAAAACTTGTAAATTAGGCATAGTGAGTTCTCAATGCATAATCATTTTAAATAATTAATGAAGAATGCCTATGGTTCATAAACCACTCACAGAGTAATATGCAAATGCATACAAATTGAATTTCATTTGTGAATTGATAATTGATAAATTTCTTACTTTAAAAAACTCAGACTTTTACAAACTCAGAGAACTGGTAGATTTTCTTCCCATGGAACCTTACCTAAGGGAAAATGCAGTTTAGGAGAGCAGGCAGTTTCTCAGAGAGACAATATTAAGGCACAACTAAAAATTATCCTGATACAAAGGAAAGACAGGAAGAATATTAAGAGGCCAACATGGCTCCATCTGGAGCTCTTTAATGACCTGAAAATCAAAAAGGAATCCTATAAAAAGTGGAAACATGGACAAACTGCTATGGAGCAATAAAAAAAAATAGCAGAAGAATGTAGTGACAAAATCAGAAAGATTAAGGCACAAAATAAGTTACCCCTAGCAAAGGACATAAAAGCAAAAATAAGAGGTTCTTTAAATCCATTATGAGCAAGAGAAAGATGAAGGAAAGTGTAGGTTCTCTATTTAGCGGGAAAGGAGAGCTAATAACTGATGGCATTTAGAAAGCTGAGATGTTTAATGCCCATTTTGCATCAGTCTTCACTAAAAAGGTTAACGGTAACCAGATGTTTAACAGAATTAATATGAACAACAAGGGGGAAAGAACACAAACCAAAACAGGGAAAGAACAGGTTCCAGACTATTTAGATAAGTTAAATGTATTCAAGTTGGCAGGGCCTGATGAAATTCATCCTATGGTACTTAAGGAAATAGCTGAAGCAGCCTCAGAACCATTAACAATTATCTTTGAGAACTCATGGAGGATGGGTGAGATCCCAGATGACTGAGGCAGGGCAAACATTGTACTTATCTTTAAAAAGGGGAACAAAGAGGACCCAGGGAATTATAGACCAGTCAGCCTAACTTCAATACCTGGAAAGATACTGGAACAAATTATCAAATTATCATCTTGTAAGCACCTAGAAGTTAATAGGATCATAAGGAATAAATCATGTCAAAACAACCAAGTTTCCTTTTTTGACAGATTTTCTGGCCTAGTGAATGAGGGTGTGGGATAGTAGTAGATATGAGATATCTTGATTTTAGTAAGGCCTTTGACATAATCCCACATGACATTCTTGTAAGCAAACTAGGGAAATATGGAGTGGATGAAATTCCTGTAAGGAGGGTGCATGACTCATTGAAAGACTGTACTCAAAGAGTAGTTATCAATGGTTCACTGTCAAACGATAAGGGCATATGTAGTGGGATCCTACAGGGGTCACTCCTGAGTCTGGTATTTTCATTAATGAGTTTGATAATGGAGTGGACTATGCAGGGCTGTCCCTAGCTATTTTGGTGCCCTATGCAGCCCCCCCTGGGGAGGGGTGCTGTGTGGGGCCCCAGGCTTCCACAGGGACGGGAGGAGGGCTGGCTGGCCCCAGGCCTCCGTAGTGGGGAGGCGGGGGCTGGCCACTTCCTGTGGGAAGTGGAGTGACCCGGCCCCAGCCTGCTCTGCTCTCCTGGTTCCCAGCCGCGTGGCCAGCGGTTCCCTCCGCCCCCCAAACCTGGGAGCCAGGGGAGTGGAGCAGGCTGGGGCCGGGTCACTCCACTTCCCGTAGGAAGTGGCCAGCCCCCGTCCCCGTCCCCCATGGAGGCCCGTGGAGGCCTGGGGCCCGCTCCCCCTGCTCCCGCCTGCGGAGGCCTGGGGCCCCAGGCTGCTCTGCTCCCCTGGCTCCCAGGCTTGGGGGGAGGGGGGAACTGCCCCCAGCACTCGCCGGCGGTGCGGCTGGGAGCCAGGGAAGTGGAGCAGGCTGAGGCCGGGTTGCTCCACTTACCACGCGGTGAGCGCAGGGTCAGGCCTGGCTGCAATCTTCAGGGGAGTGGGGGCGGCGCTTGGGTGGAGCAGGGGCAAGGCCGGGGCAGAGGCCTGCGGAAGAGCCGGAGCAGGGACTGGAGCAGCATGCAGCTGCGCAGGGCACCAGGAAATTTGGTGATCCCTAATTTTTGTGTTATAACACTTCCTTCTTTACATTCTCACACCAGTCATGATTTTATAGACCTCTATCATATCCCCCCTTAGTCGTCTCTTTTCCGAGATGAAAAGTCCAAGTCTTATTAATCTCTCATGTGGAAGCAGTTTCATATGCCTAATCATTTTTGTTGCCCTTTTCTGAACCCCAACATTCTGTTCACTTTTTTGACTGCTGCTGCACATTGAATGGATATTTTCAGAGAACTATCTGTAATGACTCCAAGATCTTTCTTGAGCAGTAACAGCTAATTTAGACCCCATCATTTTATATGTATAGTTGGGATTATGTTTTCCAACGTGCATTACTTTGCATTTATCAACATTGAATTTCATCTGCCATTTTGTTGCCCAGTCACCCAGTTTTGTAGCTCTTCGCAGTCTGCTTGGGACTTGAGCGGTTTTGTATAATTTGCAAATTTTGCCACCTCACTGTTTACCCCTTTTTCCAGATCATTTATGAATATGTTGAATAGGATGGTCCCAGTATGGACCGCTGGGGGACACCACTATTTACCTCGCTCCATTCTGAAAACTGACTAGGTATTCCTTCCCTTTGTTTCTTATCTTTTAACCAGCTACCAATCCATGAGAGGACCTTCCCTCTTATCCCATGACAGCTTATTTTGCTTAAGAGCCTTTTGTGAGTGACCTTCTCAAAGGCTTTCTGAAAATCTAAGTACACTATACATCCACTAGATCGCCCTTGTCCACATGCTTGTTGACCCCCTCAAGGAATTCTAGTAGATTGGTGAGGCATGATTTCCCTTTACAAAAACCATGTTAACTTTTCTGCAACAAATTATATTCATCTATGTGTCTGACAATTTTGTTCTTTACTATAGTTTCAACCAGTTTCCCTGGTACTGAAGTCAGATTTACCAGCCTGTAATTGCCGGGATCACCTCTGGAGCCATTTTAAAAGATTGGCGTCACATAAGCTATCCTCCAGTCATTTGGTACAGAAGCCGATTTAAATGATAGGTTACAGACTACAGTTAGTGGTTCTGCAATTTCACATTTGAGTTCCTTCAGAACTCTTGGGTCAATATCATCTGGTCCTGGTGACTTATTACTGTTTAGTTTATCAATTTGTTCCAAAACACGTCCTTTAATGACACCTCAATCTGGAACAGTTCCTCAGATTTGTCACCTAAAAAGAATGGCTCCAATTTGGGAATCTCCCTGACACCCTCAGTCATGAAGACGGATGCAAGGAATTCATTTAGTTTCTCTGCAATGACTTTATCATCCTTGAGCGCTCCTTTAACATTTCTATCATCCAGTGGCCCTACTGGTTGTTTAGCGGGCTTGCTGCTTATCATAGAATCACAGAATATCAGGGTTGGAAGGGACCTCAGGAGGTCATCTAGTCCAACCGCCTGCTCAAAGCAGGACCAATCCCCAACTAAATCATCCCAGCCAGGGCTTTATCAAGCCTGACCTTAAAAACCTCCAAGGAAGGAGATTCCACCACCTCCCCAGGTAACACATTCCAGTGCTTCACCACCCTCCTAGTGAAAAAGTTTTTCCTAACATCCAACCTAAACCTCCCCCACTGCAACTTGAGACCATTACTCCTTGTTCTGTCATCTGCTACCACTGAGAATAGTCTAGATCCATCCTCTTTGGAATCCCCTTTCAGGTACTTGAAAGCAGCTATCAAATCCCCCCTCACTCTTCTCTTCTGCAGACTAAACAATCCCAGTTCCCTCAGCCTCTCCTCATAAATCATGTGTTCCAGTCCCCTAATCATTTATGTTGCCTTCCGTTGGATGCTTTCCAGTTTTTCCACATCCTTTTTGTAGTGTGGGGCCCAAAACTGGACACAGTACTCCAGATGAGGCCTCACCAATGTCGAATAGAGGGGAACGATCACGTCCCTCGATCTGCTGGCAATGCCTCTACTGACTCCAGATCATTAATGCTTCTGATGTACTTAAAACAATTTGCTATTACTTTTTGAGTCTTTGGCTAGCTGTTCTTCAAATTCTTTTTTTGGCCTTCCGAATTATATTTTTATACTTCATTTGCCAGAGTTTATGCTCCTTTCTATTTTCCTCACTAAGATTTAACTTTCACTTTTTAAAGGATGCCTTTTTGTCTCTCACTGCTTCTTTTACTTTGTTAGTTCGCCACGGTGGCACTTTTTTGGTTCTCTTACTATGTTTTTAAATTTGGGGTATACATTTATGTTGAGTTTCAATTATGGTGTCTTAACAAAGTTTCCAGGCAGCTTGCAGAGATTTCACTTTTGGCACTGTACCTTTTTAATTTCTGTTTAACATACTTCCTCATTTTTGTGTAGTCCCCCTTTCTGAAAGTGAATGCTACAGTGTTGGGCTGCTGTTTGTGGTGTTTTCCCCACCACAGGGATGTTAAATTTAATTATATTATGATCACTATTACCAAGCGGTCCAGCTATACTCACTTCTTGGACCAGATCCTATACTCCATTTAGGACGAAATCAAGAATAACCTCTCCTCTTGTGGTTTCCAGGACTAGCTGCTCCAATAATCAGTCATTTAAGGTGTCAAGAAACTGCATCTCTGCATCCCGTCCTGAGGTGACATAGACCCAGTTAATATGGGGTTATTATTGAGTTTTTTATTTTTATAGCCTCTCTAATTTCACTGAGCATTTCACGGTCACTATCACCATCCTGGGCAGGTGGTTGGTAACATATCCCTACTGCTATATTCTTATTATTAAAGCATGGAATTACTATCCCTAGAAAGAAAAGGAGTACTTGTGGCACCTTAGAGACTAACAAATTTATTTGAACATAAGCTTTCATGAGCTACAGCTCACTTGGTACAGTTTGGTTCATTTCAGATTTTTACTTCATTTGATTCTATGTTTTCTTTCACATATAGTACCAATCCCCCACCAGCATGACCTGTTCTGTCACCACCGCCACCACTAAACTATGTTTCTCAGTTGTTTTTATCCCTGACAAAATGGTTGCTAACATTTCTGGAGATGAGAGTAGTGGGTCCTGGAAGCCATGGATTATATGATGCTTTATGCAATTCATGGTGCTTAATTTTTCAAATGGGATCCCAGATGCTCCAGTGCTGGAAATAAGGAAATATTAAATTGCTTATTTCCTTTTTCTTTAATTTATATAATATGCCAATGCAAAAATTGCTAGGTAAACACACAAGTCAGTATTAAACAAGCAAACAAAATCTAAACTGGCAGAATTGCAACCATAATACAACAATAGTTTTCTTCCCATTTCTCCCTAACCGCCAGAAAAAACTAATTCTCTTTAAAATTTCTCCCTTCATAAAAGCCTGCATGAACAGATACACATTCCAACATGTCCAGAAGGTCAAGAATCTCAATGTTGAGCCAACCACACAACTCCCTTCACCTAGAACCTAAACTCACAAATTTAGGGAATGTCAGCTGGAAAGCCAATGCCTAAATACACAGAAAACTGTAACAAGTGTAACCTCTCTTTCCTTCCTGGGTTAGGCAGGAACAGGCAATGCTTAACAGTGTGCTCAGGGTCCTGATGTTTTCGACAGGAAAGGAGATCCTGCGTATCCTCTATCCACTCCTCTGTACAGTCCTTTTACTTATAAAGGAAATTAATCTTGGTGGTACCTCCACCTGGCTGGGCCCTGTACACACTCACCGGTGTGCCTTGGGAGCCTCCAGGAATAAACCTGAACTAATCTATGCAATGGATCTAACTCAAAAGTACCAGTTATAAACAATATATAACCAATACACTTTTGGATTAGAGTTAACAGACCATTAATTAAAAAAAACATGATATAAGAGAGTAATTAAAATGTCAGAACTGTTTTAAATCAATAGGGGGGGACTTCAATAAATCAATTAATAAATGCAGTTTACAGTAGTAAATGGAACTTACCCAACTTACATTGACACTGGCTCCATTTACCCCAGCCCTGAGTATACATGCCTTAATTTCAGAGTTCTAGACACTTGCTTCTGTGGGTGCACTCGAAGATCTTGAAGCTCTTTGACATGGTCTCCAACAATATTCTTGCCAGCAAGTTAAAGAAGTATGGGCTGGATGAACGGACTATAAGGTGGATAGAAAGCTGGCTAGATTGTTGGGCTCAAAGGGTAGTGATCAATGGCTCCATGTCTAGCTGGCAGCCGGTATCAAGTGGAGTGCCCCGAGGATCGGTCCTCGGGCCGGTTTTGTTCAATATCTTCATAAATGATCTGGAAGATGGTGTGGATTGCACCCTCAGCAAGTTTGGAGATGACAGTAAACTGGGAGGAGAGGTAGATATGCTGGAGGGTAGAGATAGGATACAGAGGGACCTAGACAAATTGGAGGATTGGGCCAAAAGAAATCTGATGAGGTTCAACAAGGACCAGTGCAGAGTCCTGCACTTAGGATGGAAGAATCCAATGCACCGCTACAGTCTAGGGACCGAATGGCTCGGCAGCAGTTCTGCAGAAAAAGACCTAGGGGTTACAGTGGACGAGAAGCTGGATATGAGTCAACAGTGTGCCCTTGTTGCCAAGAAGGCCAATGGCATTTTGGGATGTATAAGTAGGGGCATTGCCAGCAGATCGAGGGACGTGATCGTTCCCCTCTATTCGACACTGGTGAGGCCACATATGGAGTACTGTGTCCAGTTTTGGGCCCCACACTACAAGAAGGATGTGGAAAAATTGAAAAACGTCCAGCGGAGGGCAACAAAAATGATTAGGGGACTGGAACACATGAGTTATGAGGAGAGGCTGAGGGAACTGGGGATGTTTAGTCTGCGGAAGAGAAGAATGAGGGGGGATTTGATAGCTCCTTTCAACTACCTGAAAGGGGATTCCAAAGAGGATGGCTCTAGACTGTTCTCAATGTTAGCAGATGACAGAACAAGGAGTAATGGTCTCAAGTTGCAGTGGGGGAGATTTAGGTTGGATATTAGGAAAAACTTTTTCACTAGGAGGGTGGTGAAACACTGGAATGCGTTACCTAGGGAGGTGGTGGAATCTCCTTCCTTAGAAGTTTTTAAGGTCAGGCTTGACAAAGCCCTGGCTGGGATGATTTAGTTGGTGTTGGTCCTGGTTTGAGCAGCGGGTTGGACTAGATGACCTGCTGAGGTCCCTTGCAACCCTAATATTCTATGATTCTATGATTCTATAAGCTAGGGACAGCACTCTGTTGGTCCAGCCAAGGCAACAAGGGGCAGAACACTTCTAACTTCCTGACATTGTTTGACAAAAGGCTGCCTACAGAGGTCACCCACATTCTTGGGTGGAAGTTTTGCTTGAGTGAAGAGTGCAACATCAGGCCTGGTATCTACTCCACACTTGGGTCACAGTACAGCAAATACTCCAGATATTTCACAATACCACAGCAAAGCACATCTATGGCACATAACTAGCCTTAAAACCAACAGGCATTTAGGAACATGGAGAAGAATATGTCTGATCTTTATAAACTTATCTGCTGGCCATCCTAACAGCGTAAAACTGGGATTCATGATCACCAGGGGCAACAGAAAGAGATACTAGTATTATTTCGCCCATTGCTTTTCAATTTTTAGTTTATCCTACTGGAACAAAATTCTGCTCTCAGATCTGCTTAGCAGCAGATGCCCAAATGTGACAGTATGCTCTGCTTCTATATGTGGGAATTGTATTCCGTATATATGAACAGGGCAGCATATTAGTGAGAAGACTGATGTAAAAGCAAAATGTTGCAATGATTTAGGGAGGATGGTTTTGGGAATTACTACAAGGATATTTTCATATTTCACAGTCAATATGAAAAGAAAAAAATGTTACAGCTTTGTTTAGGTATAAACAATTCTTTTGTTGAAATAAATAAAATTATCCCATTTTCTATGGGGAAGATTAGTATTGTCTTTAGGCACCAAGTCTGAACAAACAGCAGACTGTTCTCATTCAGTGGTGAAATCATAGATTGTTTTCCCCCTTTAATTGTCCCAGGACTTTTGAAATGACATCACCTGTACATTCATCAAAGCTCTATATTTGGCTTTTTTTTTTGTTTGGCAAAAATTAAGTGATGAGCTGAACAATTTCCAATTTTTAAAAGATTTCTTTAAAACAATACATGTGTTTTAAATTTGTTTGGGAGGTCTTAGTAGCATAAAAGATTTTATGCCATTATTTCAGTGTTCAGTTTTTTGGAACTCAGATCAGAAATGTTTTTGTATTGAGCAACACAAAGCAAGAGAATAAATTACCAAGAAATGTCAGTGTTTTCCCAGTGTTTGAGTCCAGTGTGATAGTTCTTGGGGTACCCAGGATTGAGAGTCACATTGTTACCTTCTGCCTTCAGCATGGAAAGCCTTGCTTTTGCTTTATTGGGTGTCAGCTTCCTAATACAACCAGCCTTCTAGCCACTCACATACTCTTTTCTGGGCTATGCCAGGTCTTACTTTGCCTTGCAGGTTAACAATATGTGTAGCCCAGTCCAAGTCCCTTTGAAGCTCTCCCCTGTGATATCCAGCCCCTGGCACTGGTTATGCACAGAAATACTAGGTCTTCTGCCCCCAGAAGAACAGAACACACCTATTTGAAAGACTTAACTCAGAACTTGCACTTTTCTTAACATCACAGCACTTAGATATATTTATAGTGAAAAGAAGAATAAGTTTACTATCAAAGATTTAAATGGTAGTGAGTAAGGATATTGGAAACAAAAGGTTACATATAAAACAATCAATCAAAATTGCTTTCTAGAGTCTAAACTGAATAGGTATAACGTGCGGTCTAAAGAAGTTTCTCATCCAGAGTTTTTGCAGTTTTTCAACAAAGTTGGCTGAGATCCCATGTTCAGGAATGCAGACACTACCCATTTACTTCCTAGATGCAGGATGAGGGGGTATCTTCTTTCCCTCCTACATATACCCACAAAGTTCATTTTCTGTCCTCACAGACAGGATAACCACCCACGGCTTGTTTTTCCTGTGTTCAGCTTCCCTATTGACTTCAGCTTCGTATGTAAATAGGACTCCATTATGTTACCTTACAATGTTTGGTTTACATCCTGACAATGAAATACACACTTCTTATCTTCTGTGTGGAGGAAAACTCATTCTTCACCTCAACTAGTGCGTAATGCCTTAACACAGACTGTAAGAACATTGTTTCAGTATAAATACATTACTGCTTACAGAGCATCTGTATGTACATGTCACAATCATATTGATGACCACTATGACCTCAGCTTTCATTTAAGACCTCACAGGACATTCTTTGGTGAACCAGAATGCACATACCAAAATCAGGATATTCCTGTAACCTCCTTGCCAGTTGGCATTAAAGGGTTCTTGGGTCACAGCCACATCCTAGGCTCTGCTGAATGGGTATGCTAACTGGGGTTTTCCACAAGCCCCCATGGAGCACAAGGCTAGGATTCTTGTTACAAGGCCTCTATAATCCCAACTGAAATCAATGGGAGTCACTTCTACAGGTGCAGGATCAGGCCCAATTCAAAAAAAGCACTTAAACACGTGCTTAGCTTTGGGCATGTGCTTAACCCCATCCCTATTCAGCAAAGCACATAAGTATGTGCTTAAGTTCCATTGAAGCCAATGGGAATAAAAGGCCTGATCCAAAGCCAATTGAAATCAATGGAAAGAGTCCCATCAAATTCAATGGGATTTGGATTGGGACCTAAGTTAAGCATGTGCTTAAGTGCTTTGCTGGAACACCAGGGCTGTGTATTCACCCTCTTGTCTCCTACTGCTGCATTACCTCAATTATGCTGCCATTCTGGAAAAATGGACATCCTCCAGCTGGCTAAGTCATAACCTGACATCTGTGGCACAGATCACCCAGAGCACACTCTGCTCCTTTCAAAAGGAGCAGCAGTCCTCACCCCACCAAGCACACTTCTGGTCTGGACCTCTCTAAGACAGCAGGATTTATGGAGTACAATACACAATGGCTCTTAGCTCTTCTCCTTTCAGGGCTGGCCAAGGAAGGATTTGGCCCTTTGAATATTAGATATTAATATAAAACAGCTTACTGACCTAAATAAACAAACATATAGATTGATTTTTGGGTGTCTCTATCTTAACCTGGGAAAAGTCCAAACTCTAGAGCTTAGTTTCTCTTTGTAATTTGATAATACACATTAACATTTATTTGGGCCCATTATTCTTTTCTGTTTGTATAGTATTCCACAGGACAGTGGAGACAGACTGTGGGCAAGTAACAGTCTAGCATTAAATTGTTTAAGTAGACCCAGCTAGAATTATGCAATCCTCATTCTTCTAAACAGAGAGCTTAGTGAAAATAATTCTTTTCATAGCAACATTAGATTGGACACAGAAGACCAACTTACTGCTAGAGTGAAATCAAACAATAACACTGCTCCTCAAATTAAATTCAGAAGGGTGAGAGTCTTAGGCAGGTCTTATTTGGTCCTGTTATCCTCTGACTTACTCTAGCTTTGCATTTTCTTAACTCCACAGACTTCAGCAGACTTACTTCTGATTTATACTCTCCTTAGCAATTCTTATGGTTAGCTTAGGCAGCTCCCCACTTAGTTGTTTGGCTTTTGTGAATTCCATTCTTAGGTGCCTAAGTCTCCCCATGCAATGTATAGGGAGCCTGGGCACCTACCATGGGGCAGAGGATTCCATTAGGCCACCGGGTACCTAAAAGTAAGGCATTGTAATGCCGTGCCCAAGTGACTTTTGAAAATGGAACTTATGTGCTTTTGGCAAATTTTGCTCATAGGCTGATTATACCAGATCACCCTCTGTAAAATGATTATGGGCCTATTTTTCTGTTTTATTGGAATATACAAGAAACGGAACTTTTTCTAAAGTGACCTTTATGGATTAGGTTGAGCACTCTGAGCTCATGCAAACAATAAGCTGGGTCAATAGATGTAATGAAACCGGTGTTCAACAGAAATAACTAAATAGACCTATTGGACAAGTATTTTGTTGCATTACTGAGGCACACAAAGACCTTTAACCAATCCCTGCTCCGTGTAATCTGCAGAAGGATGGTAAAACCCATTAGGCTCATTAGAATACTTTGAATTTGGGTTTGCAATTTACAGGTAGACAAAGTTTGTAAAAATATTTGGCTAGTTTTATTTAAGTGATATGGAGAAAATTAGGATGCAGATATCAAGCCTATGTGGCCAAGGTTGGGGGCTACTTACTCATCTTAGGTATTCCTGACTTGGCCCCTAAATGCATGTGAATTTGGATGAGTGAGTGTCCCTACCTCATGGGCATGCCCCTCAAGCCTGGAGTCAGCATTACAAAAGGCCCTCAACTTTGGCACATTTTGGTGGCCACTGCCTCAGCTCTGTGATGGCTTGTCTTTGTCTGGGTCTTCTGTGGCCAAGTCTACCTAAAGTTCAGTTGTCTTATGTGGTAACAGAAAGCTCCAAACTAAACATATAAAATAACAATTCTTCAGTCCGTCTCAGTCTCCACTGAAGTGCTCTGCTTTGCCCCGTCCCTGGTCCCTCCTACATTGCTGCTGCTTCTCCAGCAGGATTTCTCCTTCCTCAGGAACTGTGGCAGTTTATCCCTGAGGTCTTCCTGATCCCTTACCAGCCCTAACTCAGGGATTCCCCAACAGGTGCCTAAACTTGCTTCCTTGGAGTCTTTTTAGCCTGATTTCCTCAGGTTCTTCCCAGAGAAAGGAAAACCCCTTGGTTATCTCTGGGGTCTCCTTCCTCTGAATATGTTCCCAGCTCTATTTGGGTAGTGTTCTCCCTGATCTCCTGCAGCTGGGATCACCAATTACCTATACATCACTAGATCACCAAATGAGTCTGAGGCATTGCTGCTAGGTCATAGAGAAGGCTGATCCCACCTGGATTTAACCTGTGAGCAGATTAACCTCTCAGCCAGCCTGTGACAGTTCCCTTGTGATAGGAGAGACCGAGAATGCCCCAGCTCCAGAGAACCTGGGGGGTAAAGGTTTTGGTTCTCTTCCTTCTTTCTTTCCTTCAATACTTTCCTTTTTAATTTGAGTGAAGACAGGCTAGATAGTGAGTTCGTACTCCATTGGCTGCATCTGTCCTTCCTCTCTGCTTTTTGCTTACTTGCTGTACGCTGTCCCCATGCCCAGCTTTTTTCTGCCCTGAATCAGGTGCTTTGCTTGGCTGGGAAAATATCCATAATGGAAGAGAGCCCTTTGGCACCCCTTCTTCAGCAGAAGGGATGTTAGTCATGGGATCCTGTATTAGATAGTCTGTCCTAGCCTCTATCCTGTTTGTTGTTTTGATTCATTTTCAAGCGTCCTTACTACTACAGTACCCACCTGCTGACATGAAGAAACAGATTGACAGAGCCAGAAGAGTACCCAGAAGTTACCTACTACAGGACAGGCCCAACAAAGAAAATAACAGAACGCCACTAGCCATCACCTTCAGCCCCCAACTAAAACCTCTCCAATGCATCATCAAGGATCTACAACCTATCCTGAAGGATGACCCATCACTCTCACAGATCCTGGGAGACACGCCAGTCCTTGCTTACAGACAGCCCCCCAACCTGAAGCAAATACTCACCAGCAACCACACAACAAAACCACTAACCCAGGACCTATCCTTGCAACAAAGCCCATTGACAACTGTGTCCACATGTCTATTCAGGGGACACCATCATAGGGCCTAATCACATCACATCAGCCACACTATCAGAGGCTTGTTCATCTGCACATCTACCAATGTGATATATGCCATGATGTGTCAGCAATGCCCCTCTGCCATGTACATTGGCCAAACCGGACAGTCTCTACGTAAAAGAATAAATGGACACAAATCAGATGTCAAGAATTATAACATTCAAAAACCTGTCGGAGAACACTTCAATCTCTCTGGTCACTTGATTACAGACCTAAAAGTTGCAATTCTTCAACAAAAAAAACTTCAAAAACAGACTCCAACGAGAGATTGCTGAATTGGAATTAATTTGCAAACTGGACACCATTAAATTAGTCTTGAATAAAGACTGGGAGTGGATGTGTCATTACACAAAGTAAAACTATTTCCCCATGTTTATTCCCCCCACATTGTTTCTCACACGTTCTTGTCAACTGCTGGAAATGGCCCACCTTGATTACCACTACAAAAGTTTTTTTTCTCTCCTGCTGGTAATAGCTCACCTTACCTGATCACTCTCGTTACAGTGTGTATGGTAATACCCATTGTTTCATGTTCTCTGTGTATATAAAATCTCCCCACTGTATTTTCCACTGCATGCATGCGATGAAGTGAGCTGTAGCTCATGAAAGCTTATGCTCAAATAAATTTGTTAGTCTCTAAGGTGTCACTAGTACTCCTTTTCTTTTTGCAGATACAGACTAACACGGCTGCTACTCTGAAACCTGTCATTATGGTTTGCTTGGTAAGCGAGGTGCAAGCAAACACTATACATTTTAATACAGCTAAATGTATAAATGTAGGAAAAAAGAATGTAGGCCATACTTACAGGATGGGAGACTATCCTGGCAGGCAGTGACGCCGAAAGGGATTTGGGAGTTGTGGTGGACAATCAGCTGAAAATGATCTCCCAATGTGATGTTGTGGCCAAAAGGGCTAATGAGATCCTTGGATGTATAAACATGGGAAGCTCTACTATGTCCACTTCTGGTGTCTACAGTTCAAAAAAGATGTTGATGAATTGTAGAGGATTTAGAGAAGAGCCATGAGAATATTAGGATTAGAAAAAAGGCCTTATAATGAGACTCAAGGAGCTTGATCTATTTATCTTAACAAAGTGAATGTTAAGGGGTGACTTGATTAGGTCTATAAGTACGTACATGATGAACAAATATTTAAAAATGGGCTCCTCACTCTAGCAGAGAAAGGTATAATATGATCCAATAGCCTGAAGTTGAAGCTAGACAAATTTGGACTGAAAATAGTGTAAATTTTTGACAGTGAGGTTAATTGACCATTGGAACAATTTACTCATGGCTGTGGTGGATTCTCCATCACTGACAATTTTTAAATCAAGATTGGATGTGTTTCTAAGAGATCTGCTCTAGGAATTATTTTGTGGAAGTTCTATGACTTGTATTATCCAGGAGGTCAGACTAGATAATCACAATGGTCCCTTCTGGTCTTGGAATCTATGAATGAATGCATGAATGTAAAGGATACTGAGTGGCTCCTTGGACATGCTGAGTGGTCTGAACTCCCATTGGTATCCATAATAGTCCGGCCTCAATCAGTGGCTTGCCCAGTTGAAAATGTTGTATATTCACATCTGCCTAGCCAAATCTCAAACAGTTTGGAGCAGAACAGTCATAGACCCTTGCCCTGAAAATTCCAGCCTGGGCAGTTAACTTTCAGAAAATGTTGAGTGACTGAATACCGGGGCTATCATGGAAAAGCTTTGGCAATAATGGCTGGGATTTCCAAAGAGTCTAAGGAGTTAGGGAATGTCCATCTCTTATGGAAATTCAGTGAAAGCTGAGTGCTTAATTCTGTTAAGTTCCTTTGACATTCCCAGCCAAAATCTATTCCAGGCCTATATATTTAGTTACATCCACCAACAACATGTTTGTATAAGGTCTAAGGCTCAAATCCACAAAGGAGGGATTTAAGCATTGCAATGCTGAACATTTTGGTGCCTAACTTTTGAGGCGCCTAGCTACTCTGCATGATCCACAAACCTGGAGTTAGGTGCCCAGGCTCCCCTATACAACTAATGAGGAGAGAGGCACCTGCAAATGGTGCTAGGCAGGGAGTCACTTAAGCTAGCTAATAGCAGGTGCTGAACAGAGGGGAATATCCTAAGCCCCACCCCTCTTAGGGACTTAGGCTGGAGGGAGGTGCTTTTCTTCGCTTGCGATCCATAGCCAGGAACTCCCCTCCTGGAGTCAGGTGCCTAAACAGTTTCTTGCTATAATGGTGGCAGTACATATCTAACTCCACATGAAGTGGTGGCAGGGGAGCACGCACTCGAGAGTTGGAAAACCCATGTTCAGCTCTCTGCTCCCCATCAGGTGCAGGGGAGAATTGAACCAGGGTCTCCCACATCCTATGTGAGTTCCCTAGCCAAAGGACTAAAGTCTTTTTCTCCTTCTACTGTAGCTGTTGTTGTGCGCACACTCAGAGCACGCCTTCCAAATTGGAGCAGATAGGTTAACACCTAATTTCACCTCATTTGAGGATCCCACTAGGGCTTAGTTGAGAGAGAGAGATGCCAGCTTCCAGGACCAAGGCAGAAATGCACATGCCCAAAGGCAGAAACTTAGGCTCCTTAGAGACCGTAACAGCAGAGATTTAGTCACCAGGGGACTTTAGGTGCCTCCAGTATTATGCAGGAGTTTAGCAGAGCTTTTAAGGATTTCAGGGGTACCTAAAGTGGGAGTTAGGCACCTAAATCCTTTCGTGGATCTGGATCTAACCCTGAAGTCCTTAATCAGACAAAACTCCCATTGCAAAAATGAGAATTCCTAATGAACAAGAACTCCAAGATGTGGACCATAGCCATGTAATGAAGTTTCTTATTGTGGTGTCATCAGTAGCACGGCAACTAAAAAGTGTAGCAGAAGCAGTAACTCTCCATAGTAATTTGAGAAGGTACCAAAACTGCCCTGTAGCTAGCAACCAAGACAACATCATTAAATGTAACCATGGTAGCTAACAACTGAAACTACACCAATTATGTAACCACAGTATCAAGCAACCAAGACACCAGTAAGACAGCCTCAGTTCAAGTTGTCGAAATAATGTGCTGATGGATTTTGATTGGCTGTTGACCTGAAATGGGAAAAAATAGAGATATTTAAGCTATGAAATATCCTATTACCCATAATGTTCAGTGTATTTATGAAATTTCATATATTCCCTAACCACTGTGCAATGATGTTCCCACTTTATATGAGTTGGGAAAATATGGAAGATTGCAAGCATGGAGAAGTTTTTGAACAGAATTAGGTTGGGGATATTATTTAAATTCTAATTTTATATATTTAACAGACTATGGTTTCTTAATCTTTTGGTTCCTTAAATTAAATTGTAATATTACTGCTCTTATAGAAATGGAATATATTTAATATCTGTCCTATGATAAGTTCCTCCCAGGCATTCTTTCATGTAATGCATCCAGGTTGATGTGAACAGCCCAGTAGAAACTGTCTCTAAATGAAAAGGAGTACTAGTGGCACCTTAGAGACTAACCAATTTGTTTGAGCATAAGCTTTCGTGAGCTACAGCTCACTTCATCAGATGCATTCAGTTTTTCCACTGAATGCATCCGATGAAGTGAGCTGTAGCTCATGAAAGCTTATGCTCAAATGAATTGGTTAGTCTTTAAGGTGCCACTAGTACTCCTTTTCTTTTTGCGAATACAGACTAACAAGGCTGCTACTCTGAAACCTGTCTCTAAATGGTGATTACATACTATATAGCAGCTAGAGCCAATCTTCAAAGGGATATTACACAGCAATGTCACAGGCATCTCATCATATGTCAGATGTTTGATCTTTAAGTTTTAAGGCTAAGCAACCTAGTTAAAGAACAGTTAAAACATCACTCAGGGCAATAGCGCTTGGAACTAGAAGCCACCTCATTTACTAACAGCCCTCTTTGTGTTCCCAGACTCAGCTCAAACTAACACATACATGTGCACACTTTATTTTTAAAATGCTTATCCATGGTATTGAAAATATTGCTGCTAATAATTCTTATGTTAGTTGAAAGGAAACCTAACCAACTCTGGCAATTTCATTAACTTCACGTTTTTGGTGAAACAAAAGTTTGATTTTTGTCATTTTAACAAGCAATCAAACAAAACCCTTAAATCTATGCAGACTCAGTCTTTGTTTGGGGATTTTGAGGCTTGAAGAGTAGTTTTGGCCAGCACAGGTAAAGAGGCAGGAGAGTACGTCTTACAAAATGTCTGGAATGGATCCTAGGATTACCTTATAGAGTGGCTCTATAGGAGAAAAACAAACACAATTCTAGCCCCATAGCTAGCTTTGTTGCAAAGCAAGTGACATTTGATCAAGGCCATTGACTTTAATATTCGTGTTTTGCATTCTGGTGAATTCTATGACAGTAGGTAACCCTTTTCTTACATAAAAAGAATTACATCTTGTTAAACGTGCATGCTGCAATAAATGGCTTATAATGAAATCTGCCAAGACTGATTGAAAAAGCAACAGTTCAAAATGAGGTTGGGAAAGTAATTCTGACCAGGATGTCCTATTTTGCTGGTTTGGTTGCTCTGATTGAAACCGTCTGTGAAATAACAGCCTTTGCGTGATAGGCCCAGACACAAATTAATAAGACGACAGTGTGTTGACCTACTAAACAAAAAGCACCATAGCCCAGTAACTACAAACAGACGCAGTTATTTTACTGCTCAGTTAAAAACTCTCTTTCTTCTCCACCCTGAATTTTTATGCAGTGGCTTCTTCTGTCTGTATGTAAATCTCCTCCCAGAAACTTACAAAACACCAGTCAATCCCACCTGTGAATGATTGTATTATTTAACCCTGAGGTTAGTTTTTCTTCAGACTAGTACATGAAAAGGTACTTAAATCAAAACTACTTAGGGATTGGCTTATACAAAACAAACTCAGTGCAAGTGAATTTGAAAATGCGGGTTCACCAGCTGAACATCTCTGGCTGTAGTTTTCCTAAACCAGAATAACATAGTGCAAAGGGAATACAGTGAATCCATTAACCCCATGACACGAAGAAACTCATTTTCTTTACTTATGGTGTTTTAAGAACTCACTGTGATTCAAATATATTTTGGTATCTGATAAACATATAATCAGAGTCATTAATCTGTTTCTCGTCCGGTTATGATAGTGGAGCCCAAATATTGCCTTTGTCACTGCCTGAGATGTTACAAGCATGCAGCTGGGTATAAGGAATTGCTGGCATTCTGAGGTTCACATGTTTGGCAATTTATTCATGAAAACTTGAACAATGTTTTTTTCATTATCCTCTTGTTTTTACCAACATTTTGTATAAAACTACATGATCTGTCTCCTAATGATATTTACAACAGAAAGGGTGTATCTCAAATGCCTGCTTCCAAGATATCCAAACACCTGGTTAGTATCAATCTTTTATTAGAAATTCAGTTTTTATTAACTCTTTTTTGTTACTGACTGTGACATTGTGTGCTCGCCCCACACTGGACGGTTAGTGTTAATTCTGTATTGTGGACTGAGGAAGCCACACCCCCTCAACCCTACTGGGCATGCTCCAAGTGTAGCTGGAGTATAAAAGGGAGAAGATCAGGTGGAAACCCAGAAACTGGAGGAGGTCTGTGAGAACCTAGGGTTGCTGGGACTATCTGTGCCGAATAGCCTGGTAACCCTGGAGATGCCTAGTGCTTGACTACAAGGGACGAAGTAGGAAGTAGTCCAGGGGAGGCAGCAGCCGCATGCTCAGGAACAGTCAGTGTGTTTTTGTCTGGATCTCCACTGACTCAGTGGCAGAGACCCTTGTCACTGATAGGGCCCTGGACTGGGACCTGGTGGAGCAGGGAGGGCCCAGGTCCCCCTACCCTTGCCATTACCCACTCTTTTGGTGGCTTGCTGGGGTCCAGTTCCCCAACTAGCCGCTGGGCCACTCAGCCTTGAGAGAGGGAGCAGCCATATTGATTCTGGCCACTAGGCCTTACAGCCCTGAGAGCAAGGGCAACACCATTAACTCTGGCCAATAGGCCTTACAGCCCAGAGAATGAGGGATGTTTTATGGACTTTGTCCACTAGGCTTCACAGCCCTGAGAGCAAGGGAAACCCTATTGACTCTGGGCGCTAGGTCTCACAGTCATGGGAGCAAGAGCAACTCCATTGACTCTGATCATTAGATCTTACAGCCCTGAGGTAGTCTGGAGGAC
Source organism: Chelonia mydas (assembly GCF_015237465.2). Taxonomy (NCBI): domain Eukaryota; kingdom Metazoa; phylum Chordata; order Testudines; family Cheloniidae; genus Chelonia; species Chelonia mydas. The sequence continues at coordinate 29,982,973 of NC_051245.2, forward strand.
TTATTCACTGGGTGCATTCACCCTGCACTGGATGGGGTAACACCACCTTGTCACACCAACTCTTTTGAAAACTCCGTTGTCAAAATCAGGAGAATTAGACTAAGCCTATAAAACAGCCATAAGAATTTCTAAATACTGTTTTCATTAGTTATATGTACAATATACAGGGAACCAAATCAAATTGTTTCAGGGTTTCAAGTATTAATCTCATTGTCAAATAGTCTATTCAATTTACTACTTTTTACAATTTCTAAATTCCATATTCAGTTGGACTGTTGATTTTCATATTGAAGGTAGTCGTAGAGCCTGAATAAAGTAAGATTTTTCCCATGAAAAGAACACATTGAGGAAGTGAACAACAGCTATGAGACTATCGCTAAAATTCTGGCATAAGGAAAAAACACTGTTCAGTCTTAACATTCTTGTCTCTGTATATGGTTTGTCTTTACTCTGCAAGTAAATGGGGTTATTTTTCTATTGTTGAATTAATGCTTCTACACTGTTGAAATACTTAAGCAGTGACACACAAGAGGATTTGCAGTCATGATACCTGCGCGCTTCAAGTGTATTGTGAGAGACAGGGCTGAGAGCCAACCATCTTTAACCATGACTAGGAATGGGTATTGACCCACGGCTAAAAGTATGTTCATACTTTTACAAAATGTGTGGTTTAAAGTTATTTTCAATTAAAGGAATAGAAAAAAACATTTAAAATGTTTCTTTAAGGAGACTTCTTAGCCGCTGGTTCCCTTTGACCTTTCCAGTCTTCGTTTCTGTGGTCATGGTGATTGCATCAGCAAAAATAAAGGTACCATAGGAAAAATGTTTTCAAACGTATTTTATAACCCTTACTATATTTTTCTTGATATCACTTGTGTTCAATTTTTCTGTTTCTGTGGAAATGAATGTCAGATGTGGGTAAAATAAGGTAAGGGTTTAAAGTAATCATTTTATACAAACTTTAATTTTACTTTTGTTATGGGTTGATGGTACATTTTGCTACTGAAGAAGTGATTCCTCACTGTAGTAATCTGTAATGCGTGTTGGGATGAAAGGCGCTATACAAAGATAGAATAGTGTTAATGCTATTAGGTTACTGTGATTGATCTGACAGTGAGTACTTTTATTGAGATACAGAAAAGCATTCAGATTAATGGGCTATACATAAGTACTCAGATACTATGCTGAGAAGTAGAGCTGGTCGATATTTTTTGACATTTCTAATTTCAACCAAAATAAACCCACGAAGAATTATCACCATTTTCAACCAGCTCTAGTGATCATTGATGAGCACCACAGACATTCCAGCAAGTATACCAGTATCTATCACTCTATCTGAAAGACAACATGGATGAGAATCTCTTGTATTGAACTAACTCCTGTTGGTGAGAGAGACAAGCTTCTGAGTTTACACAGGTCACTTGAAGAAGACCTCTGTGTAAGTTTGAAAGCTTGTCTCTCTCAACAACAGAAGTTGGTCCAATAAAAGATATTACCACACCGACCTTGTCTCTCTAATATCCTGGGACCAACACATCTACAGCAACTCTGCATATCTATCTATCATCCCAAATCAGCAAAGCAATCCAGCATATGTTTAATGTTAAGTTAAAGATACATAAGTCCCCCGGGGAGAGATTTTCAAAGGCAGAAAGTGCAGTTAAACATCCAACACGCCTTGATTTTCAGTGGGAGTTGGGCACATAATTATCCTTTGTGCTTCTGAAATCTCCCCCAGTGACTTCAGATATGTTTAATGCTAAGTTCAGGCTTAAATGAGTAGGCATGGACTTAAGCACATGCTTAAAACTAAGCATTAGGAACGAAATACTTTTTTATTGTGCCTTCCACTGAAGGATTTCAAAGTGCTTCACAAATGTTAAAAACAACTAAACGTCACAGTTTCCATATGGCCTTCATTTTACAGAGGAGGAAAGTGAGGTGACAGAAGTTACACAAGTAGCTCAGATCATTCAGGAAATCTGTAAAAGAGCCAAGACTAGAACTCTGAACTCCTGACTGAGTGCTGTGCTCTTGTTGCATCAACATCCACGCTATTGGTAGTCCTCCCCAGAACATGAATTTGCTGACCTATGAAGCATGGTGCTTGATGCTTTTTGACCAAGCATTTTCTTGGTTATATAGCATTGCTGAGAATTTTCTGGATGGATTGAAGTAATACTGAAGGACAGGGGAGCGGTTTATGCTGTTGGTTGTGGGAAGTTTCCTTTAGCGTGGTACTTGTTTTTATGTGTCCACATGCCAGGTCACCATGTGGTTTCCCCTTCTGGGGTTGAGTCAAAGTCTCTTCTCCCCAGCAGTCCTCTGATTCACTGCCACTCCCTCAGTGGCTAGTAGGTGAACCCAGCCCACCCTCTACTCTGGATTCCATGATGGAGCTCATGGGCCCTCTCAGCAGCAGCCAAGGTCTGTCCTATCCCATCCTTTGATTTTTCCCCATGAGCCTTTTCTACCAGTCTGGCTTCCCCCACTCTCTGCGCTTCCTAGGGAATAGCTGTAGACTACCCTGTACAGTCACTCAAACACACCTCCCTTCTCCCAGGGAATGGCTGCAGACTACTTCCCTGCAGCAGCACCACCCCACAGCTGCTCTCAGCTCCTGAACTTTATGCAGGCCCCTCCTGTTCCCATCCAGCTAAGCTTTGTCCAATTAATCACTGCCTCCTGGCTCCTCCAGGTGCAGCCTGGGCAGCTAATTGGCCCATCTAGCCTCCTTACTCCTTGTGTGGGGCAGACACCCCATCACATCCCCTTTTATTAAAAAGATCCTATTTTATCCCAAGCAGTTTATTACAATTGTAAGGGGACTGTTGCTCCCTTACTAACATTCAGTGGGGGTGTTTTGGTTGGCTAGCTCCCAGTACTAAAAGGGGAAGGGTCTATGGGAAACCAGGACCCTGAGACTGATAGTCCCCAGGAACAATAGGGAGAGGCCAGTGCTCCAGGTCAGCCTGAATGACAGGGTGGGCAGGCTAATCAGAGAGTCAGGAGGTCCCGTCCTCCGTGTGAGCTGGATTTGCCTAGGTCAGACAGAGTGGGGCTGAGCTAAGGAGAAAGCAGGGGCCCAAGCTGAGCTGGGGAGCAGACTGTGCCAGATCCAGAGGGACCAGAAAAGCAGCCCAGAGAGAGCAGACCCTGTCCTGGGAGGAGAGCTGCAGCCCCAAAGCCAGAGGGGCCAGAAAAGCAGCCCAGGAAGCAGGTCAGTGCTGGGAGCAGAGTCACAGAAGCAGCCTGCAGAGCAGACCTGTAGCAACCAGAGGCAGAGGGGCCAAGAAGCAGCCCAGGGAGCTGGAGGCAGAGCAGCAGCAGCAGCAGCGCTGAGACAGAGTGGTGGAGCTGGGGCTGGAGCAGTCCAGAGCTGGGTGCTGTGAGCAGCTAGGGAGAGCGAGGGGGACCCTGGGCAGTGGGCCCAGCACAGGGAGATACCTCAGCCAAGAGGCTCTGCAGGCCAGGCTTGGATCATAACCCCGACAGGGCAGGGACAATACGGGGAAGAAGGGTCCTACCACTTAGAGCCTGAGAGCATGTGGCCACCACCAGAGCAAGTGTCCAACCCACAGCATCCCTGCAACAAAGCCAGGACCTGAGAAGAAGGCCTGGGACTTACAAGGAACAGACTGTGAACTGCCCTGACATTCCAGAGACACTGTTTGTGAAGTTCCCTGCCACAGAGCGGGTTGATGTGTTTCCTTTAACCTTGCCCATTTTTCCTTATTCTTTTTAAAATTAATTGTTGATTAAATAACTTGCATTTGCTTTAACTTGTATGTAATGGTCAGTGGGTCAGAGAAGTGCCCAGTGCAGAGAGAGTACCCCGGAGTGGGGACACCCTAGCCCCTGTCCTAGGTGACCACAGTAGGGTTGGGTGTCGAGCCCCCCAGGAATCCTGGGCCCAGCCTTGTTGGGGTTACGAGGACTCTGCCAGACAGGAGAATGGAAGAGGAGTTCTCAAGGGCAGGGAGGCCACTGGGTAAAGGAAGTGGGAGCGAGGACTCAGATCCTTTTGCTAGCCCACTTCACTGGGGTAGTGCAGAAGCCAGGAAAGTTCCCCACAATAGCGGGACTATTCCCCTGCTTACACAATTATCTGAGGGATCTACTAATCCACACATTATCTGGGTTAACAGAGAGAATCAGTGTTTCTCAAACATCGAGGCTGTGACTTCCCTGCGGAAATGCTGAGCTCCTATAAGAGACGCTGAAGTAAGCCAGAACAAAATGAAAAAAAAACAAACATTTTTCTATCTTGTTAGATCTTGTTCTCTTGGGACTCAGTGAAAGCAGAACCATTTATTGAATATTTTATAAGCAATTTGGCTTTTGAGTCCCAAGTGCAAAAGAATAATTGGCTGGCTGCCATACTTATGCATGGAAAATATTCTTCCAACATTTACCCAAAAGAACATTTTGTATTTTTCTACGGATTATAGGAATTGTCATACTGGATGAGACCAGTGGTCCAGCTATTCAGTATCATGGCTCTGCCACTGGCCATGACCAGCTGTTTCAAAGGAAGGTGCCAAGAATGAGAACAGAAAAACTAGAATCAATAATGTGATGCCAAAGTTCTAGTGAGGGGCTCCCCTGAATATTTTTCACTTCTTGTGTTTATACATATGACATCTCTTGGATGAAATTCATCAACCCCTCAACTTGTCCCTTCCCCAGCATCTCATGGCATCTCCCTTCTTGATGGGTACGTGGTAGCTTATCCTCACAGTAGCAGAAGTAACAGACATCTGGCAGCCTCTGCTGGCTGAGGTAGTGGTAGGTGCATGGTACAGTGGCATCTTTTCCGGTTGTAGGATGGTTGGTTAGGTGAAGAGTTGGTACCTACTGCAGTTGGGCTAGTTGCTCAGTTGGAGAGTGGGTCCCCTTCAGTTTTCAATTTGGGTAGGTGTCTGACTGTTAGTCTCCTCTACTTTGTGTGATGGAAAGGAGAGTGAAGAGCAATCTTGTCTGTGGCTTGTTGGAAGGTCTGAGCGGAAACAGGGCTCCACACTCCTATTAGTAGCAGTGAGGTGCTTGAGTTCTGTGCTGGGGCTGGACAGGCTAGAAGCCAAGGAGAGAGGCTGGATGCAATGATTGCAGGTCTCCTACTCAGTATAGTAGCAGCTTGGCTCCATCTCCTTTCCTCTGCCCCATCCACTGGTAAAGCAGGGGGTTTGTGCGTGGGGACTGCAAGGACTACATAGTACATTCCTCTCTGTGCTCCTAGCAGGGGATGCAGGAGGGGACTTCTCCTTGCAGCTGCTGTTCTGGCTATGGCAGTGTAACTGGGCAAGGACTCACCGGCAGCACCTCCTGCTGGTCATCTCAGGGAATTAGCTCGCCAACCTCCAGAGCACCCTCTTCAGGCCAATGTCTCGCCTTGCTGCTGGCTCCCATGTCCCTCCCAGGACCCTGGTGCCCGTTTCACTGGGTGCTGCCCCCTAGCAGTACCCCACAGTTCTGGGTCTCCCCCTCCCAGGGGAACTCCCCATCCACTATCCCTACCTTGCCTCAGTCGTAGGCTCCTGCCAGTCACCAGCTAGCTCCCACGCCCTGGGGCAGACTGCAGTATGAGCCACTCATCACCAGCAAGGTTGGACCTGCTGCCTCTGCCTACCTGTGGCTGCCCCTGCAACCCCCGTACCAGGCCTGCAGCCTGGATCTTTCCTAGGCCGGAGCTCCCAGGGTCCCTTGGCCTTTCCCCAGTCCTGCTCCAAACTAGGTCCTCTGTTAAGACCCTGCAGCCAGGCCCTTCTCTCTCTCTCTGGGCTCCTTGGGCTTCTGGCTCACAGCCTTTATAGAGCCAGCTGGGCCCTGATTGGGGCATGGCCCCCAGCTGAGGCTGCTTCCCCAATTAGCCTCGCTGCTTCCCTTCTACAACAGCCCTCTCTCGGGGCTGTTCTAAACTCCTCTGGGCCTGAGGGGATGTCCATCCCGCTACAGGCAGGCACAGCCCCAGCATGGCAGCTCAGTCCCTGCCTATCCAGTCTTTTACACATCCTCACGTTTTGTTTGTTCTTTTGACTGCTATGGCACATGGATGTTCCTGTGTAGTTGCAAGTAATTCGGTGCCCATGCATGTGTATAAATAATTCAGATTATTCCTTTCAATATCATTGAATTTCATCTGGTGTCATCCTGCCCATTTGCCTGGTATTAAGTCTTTCAGTTTTCTCTAGTATTTACCACACACATTTTCTTCTCCATCTTACTATTAGAACTAGAGAGGGAAGAAGTCTGTGTGGGTTCTGGTAGCTCTGGGAAGGTTTAAGAAATTGTGCTCTGAAGCAACAGAGCTGGCTTCTTTTTGACACTGGCACTTCAATGATCTACAGAGGGTTTTTAAACAAACCACAAAGTTTCACATCAGGATAGTGTCCAAAGTTATGCTGTGTGCTCTTTTGTGCCTCCTGGTCCCTGCATGCAGCTGCATAGGAAACCCAGCCAATCTGCCTTTGTACATTCACCCCAAATGCTTGTCTAGAAGAATTGGTTTCCTTCCTTTCCACATGGTGTGTGCGGTGTTTTTGTCATGCTAGGAGTCTTTTTCATTTGATACTTTTGCCAGAGGTCACCCAGAGGTTGACCAGTCACTTAGCCAAGGGAGTGGCCGATTAATAGTTTTGTTTTATGCTGAAAACCTTTCATGACTTCTGTGATACTGTTTGGGATGAGTAAACCACTGAGATTCTCGAAAAGGCAGTTGCTTGCATTAGCTTGTAGCCAAATAGTCAAAGAGAACAGGTTCATATATCTGACATTCACAAGTTGAAGGCAAACAGGGACAGAAGTGCTTAATTTATCACACTGATAGCAGCAAGTTCTATAATGGGAGGCGGGGAAGGATGCATCAGTATAATTCAAATAGATTAAACAGACACGGATAGCATTAGTCATGGGAAAAACTGACTTTCATCACTTGAAGAGACAATTTCTGGATGACTATTTTCACAGTATGGTTGACTTTAAAACATAATACACAGCACTAAGGGAATCATTTGGAGGCAAGGCCAGTGAATGTATCCAAATCATTATTATGCACCAGTGTTGGGAATAATGATAATTTGTAAACAATGCTTCTAAATAGCTCTTAATACAGAAATTGGAAGCCAAATGCTACCTCCCATTCCCTGGGCAAGGAAAAATGTGAATGTCATGCTTTTCTGGCACTGGGAAGTGGAAGGGAGGGATCTTTGGATGTGCAATCAGGGGAGCAGCGAATCAATCAAACTATGTGGATTCACCCATGTGCAGAAGCATCAGCTACTACTTTAGTCTGTGTGTCAAGTTGCCAGATTGTGTAGGAGGATTTGTTTCCCTTGAAGACCCCTTTTACATAACCTGCACAAGGCTTGTCTATTTGGGCTTTGCGCAGCTTGGTGATGGTGCAGCATTGGGCCTTGGGTGAATTAGGCAGAACATGTCCTTTGGGAGGTGGCTCACTCTACCGTGGCAATAAGTGGACTTTTAAAAAATGTTATGCGTGCATGAAAAGCCTGACTTCTTCTCTTGTTTTAATTACAAAGTTTCATGCTCATCACAGCTTTGAGAAATGTTATAACCTGTTCTATGTGTAGTGGTTTATAAACAGAGCTTATATTTAATGATTACATGATACAAGGCAACAGATGTGTTTTATAAACAATTTTAACACATTTGAAGACAGGAAAGTACTTTGTACAACATGATGAATACATCCGAAATTACAGACCCAAGCCAGTGGAATAAATTAATGTCATGTTTTCATGTGCGTTAAAAATAACAGGCCTATTTCTGAGTTGGCTTATACTAATTTTACCCCTGAATAACTTTCTTTAAGTAGGACATGATCTACTTCGAGGTGCAAAAAACCTTTACTGTTACAAGGCCAAAAAAAGCGGGGGAGAGAAAGCTGACACGTTTTCAGTCATCTTAGGACAAGCAGCAAGATTTAAAAGCTGAGATGTTTATTATAATGTTTCTAAACTTAAGTAGTAGGGTCCCACCAAAAGGCTTTGAAACTGTCAACATGGCCCTTTACAAGTTTATTACTTGCCTATTGGCATGTGTTTTAAATTTGTTATAGGAAGTTTTCTAATGTACACTTTCAGCATTCCCGTACTGTAAACAACTTTTAATGTCAGAGTCTTGCAGCATGAGCTGAGGCGGACCTTTTTTACTGGTCACCAGGGTCAACTGTAGCATTGAGACTGACCTCCAGTCTCTGACTCCAATTAGTTACAGAACTCATTTATTTTTCATTTTCCAGGCCATTTGTCTTCTTGAAAGCCTCAGAACTTATATGATTCCAAATTTTACACTTGGAAAAAAATTATTGTCGTGTGTTTGTGTGTGTGTATTTTTAACACATGTTCATATCGGTAATTTATATATTACCAAAGGTGCTAGTTTATTTAAATTACAAGACACAGTGGCTGTGTTAGTGTTTGTCTAGTATACTTTCTTTCCAGGGTGAATTTCATTTGATATTAATGAGTCTTGTGATAAGTATATAATTATAATATTTTTACGTCTTCCTAGACAACTGGGACGTATTCTAATACAGACAATATGTGTTGGAATATTTTGGATATTAAGCTAAATGCTATACTTTTTTTACACCTTGCATAATCCTACTGACATCTCTAGAGTTCCATGACCCCAGTGGAGCTGCACTGGGGTTAAATGTGTTCGTTAGCACAAAATTTGTCCTATGACCCTCCTGGAGTTATGATAGCCTTATGATTTCCAGAACTCAGCAAATCATAGGCTGTGGTATACCAGCACTCTTTTTTCTTTTTGGGATTTGTGTGTGTACTTCACGTGTACTGGCTTTGAAAAATTGCCCCTTGGTGTTTGCAGGGAGCCAGGGTCGGTATTTTTAGATTTTTAATAATGTATATAGTCTCTGATCTTGGTATCTGCAGACTAGTGAAAGCTTCTCTTGCAATACTAGCATTCTCCTACTTACCATAGAGACATACTATAGGGATTGGTGCACTACTTGTGACCCACAGGCAGCATGCAGACTTAGCAGGTGGCTTTTCTAGCCCATCAGTTTCGGCAGAATTTAAGCTTTTATTTCATCTTTTAAAAATTGGCCCTCATAGTTGCCAGGAAAGCCCTGCCAAAGTGAAGTGATGCAGTGCTGTACTCCTGGGTCTGCAACCAAAAAGAGTGAAACAGCCGCTATAAGAAGCCCAGTACAAATACACTCCCCAAATGAATACAGGATGCATAAGGGTCTGTGTGAAAGAAGGAAGCCATCAAAAGGATGTATTAAGCAGGGATTATTGGTGAAGCAGAGGAACTTGGGGCATAGGGGTTGGTTAAAGAGGGTGGCACAGATAACAAGAAGCTTGAATTTAATATGGTGGAGTGTTCAGGAAGCCAATAGATAGACTGAATGATTGGGGTGACATGATCAAACCAGCAGTGTTTTGTAGGGAGTGATGAGAGTTTCAGCAAGAGCAGTAGGATGATGATGCTGGTACCTCTTGTAATGTTTAATAAGCACTCAGAGGTCATGTTTGATAGGGGTGTCTCAGGCCCAGCACAGTTGTTGTTTATGTGAATGCTCAGCTCAGCCTGGGCTAGCAGTGGCATCTGAAAACATCTAGCTCACGCTAGACACATTCAGAGGCTATCAGTGGAACTAACACAGTCCCTCCCATAGTAATAGTATATCATCTCATTTGCATAGTCACTAGCACACTGGTAACTTGACTCCTATCCTTACATGCTCATTAATAGTATCAAATATAGCCTTTGACCCTTGTTTTTGCAAGAGCTGTGCGTTGTTGACTCATCCAATGTACCATCTACTATAATTCCTAGAGTCGTCTTTGTGGCACTACTCTACCGCCAAGTCATTATTTCCCGGTTTTATTTTTGTACATTTGATTATTTCGTGCACAAATCACTATAATTTGTCTTTATTAAATTTCACCATACTGTATTTTAATCATATCCTCCATTTGTGAACCCTCTCAGGTTTATATCACCTTTGAATGTGATTAGTGTACTCTCCACACCATCCATGAAGTAGATATGAGTTGTGGGATGAATTGTTGGCATAACACAAGAGGGAAAACTAGCAGAAATCTGCTTATATAAGACACAGAAGGAATGGGAAAAGAAGAGAAGAAAATTGGGGAGAGGGCGGCGGTGCATGTAGAAAGTGAAGAGGGTGAGGATCTGGTTATTTACGTTGTCTGGTCCATTGATAACCCAAAGCTTTTGTAGTTCTTCCAGCCTTACTGTGAATATTCTAAATGTATTTAGGAGCATTAATATGAGCATTTCACATATGAAAATATTCAAAATGTAGATCTCTTGATTATTGATTTAGAATGTCTGATGCCCTATGCTGCCTCTTTGGATCTAGGTGCATTACTTCCCTACAGAGCAGGTGGGTAAGGAACAGTTTGACTCTGCCCATCAACCTGCCAGTCAGCATGGTTTATGAAAGCATTATGTGGGTAGGTTCCATGGGATTTTTTGGATTCAATGTGGAATGCACTTTTTGCTGTTTTATAGTGATATATCCAGTTTTGGCAATTCACTAATCCCTTACATTCTGCCTGGATTAGCAGCCAAGTCCTCTCTCGAGTGGATATTGTAAGCAAGTTAGAGCTTCAGTCAGGTAGGCATAGATGATGTATTGCACGAAGGCATTTTAAATAACTTTGGCAGAAGTTATTTGGAAAACACATACACATGCTTTTCTGATACAAGAGGAAGAAAAATAAAGCTTATTTATCTTATGTACAGTAGCCGAGTGGTAGCATAATTAGATATTGGATTTTGTTAGGTGAGCTGTGGAAGTAACTAATTAAAATATTCACTGGAAAAATAGCTTCTGTGCTTTCACCCTCTGTCTTTTGTAAAAGCAGAAGTTGAGATCCTCACTTTCACTCTCGCTCCTTTATGGCAGGTAAAGGGTCCCTTCTTGGGTGCAGGCATGGTAGAAGTCAGCTGTAAGGCTGTCTTTGAAAGACCCCTTTACAAGTCCTGGCATGTGTGACATGCTAGAGGTGAGGCTGCATTATGCAGTGCTGAGGAGATTCTGGGCAGCACTGCAGTCCACAGGGCAACTAGGGAATCTGACATAATTTACCCCCCAGAGCTGTCTAAGTCATGCTGTGGGCCTGTCCAGGTTCTGGACAAACCCAGGATTGGTGGGGAGCCCAAAGGCAATTTAAAGTTACCTTTGCTCCCTTTCCCCTGGGCTGTGAATTGTGTTAGAATCACCTCCCACCTGCGCAGCGTGTGTGCATATAACATCCATACATCTAATTCTGTGTGTGGATAACACACTTAGTTTGTAAGGATTAAACAGTTCCTTTAAGAATAAAGATGGCTTTTTATCCTTTTTAATTTCAACATCATGTGACTTTTGAATTATTTACTATGTTCCACCTGTTCAACACCTTGAAAGCAGTAGTATTGCACAGGTATAACTGAGAGCATAATTTGAAGATGATAGGGGTGCCACAGGTGCAATTGAGGCCTGATGTAGGAAGAGTGGGGATGCACAGGTGTGACTGAGGGCAGAATGTGGGATGCAGGCTTTGTTATAGGTGCTGTGATGTGACACATAAGAAGGAAAGAACTCTGACGCTCAGCCCAAGAAGAGCCTTTCATGACCAGGGAAGACTCTGAAGCCCACCATAGACCTCATAATGCAGATGTAGTCTACTTGGAGAATGATCACAAACTGTGGGAATGAGCACTATACAAAACCCCCAGATAGAATATTTTCAGGGAAAAATGATACTAGAAAAATAACCCATAATGGGACAGATTGCAAACCGCTTATTAAATCAATGGGATGACTTGTGTGTGTAACAGTTCACCAATTGGACTGTGGTATTCACAATCTGATTTGATTTTACTAGTAAACTTAACACACTGTAAATGAGAAAATAAACATGGAACCGTAGGTGACGCAGAGACCCTGTGGCAAAGGATCCACTGTTTTTTTTGCAAACAGCTCTCACCTCAGACCTGACAAACTCACTGAACCAAGCACATATCTTATAGCATTTCTCCATAAAGAATAACATGTAAGATATCTACAGAAAGCTTGTAACTTGTCAGGACTCAGAATCATTGTGAGATGTATGTATGGGAAGGACCTACCAAATTCACGGTCCATTTTGGTCAATTTCACGGTCATAGGATTATAAAAATTGTAAATTTCCTGATTTCAGCTATTTAAATATAAAATTTCACGGCGTTGTAATTGCAGGGGTCCTGATCCAAAAAAGGAGCTTGGGGGGGTTGGGGTCGCAAGGTTATTGTGAGGTGCTGGTGGTTGCGGTACTGCTACCCTTACTCCTATGCTGCTGCTGGCAGCATTGCTGCCTTCAGAGCTGGGCAGTTGAGAGCAGAAGCTGCAGGCCAGGAGCCCAGCTCTGCAGGCAGAGCGGCCACCAGCCGCAGCACAGATATAAGGATGGCTTGGTATGGTATTGCCACCCTTACTTCTGCACTGCTCCTTTTGGGTTAGGACCCCCAATTTGAGAAACACCGGTCTCACCCGTGAAATCTGGTCTTTTGTGTGCTTTTACCCTTAACTATACAGATTTCACGGTCCGTGACATGTTTTTCATGGCCATAAATTTGGTAGGGCCATATGTATGGGTAATATTTAAGGAATATTCTATTTATATTGAAAGTATGCTTTATGGACTTGGAATAAAAGTTAGTCACCAGGAGGTAATGTGTCTCAATGATGACCCATTCAAGCAAAAGAGAGTTTTAACCCCTCCCTAGTCAGCCAAAAGGTAAAGCAAGACTCCAACTTCAAAAACAGACTCCAATGAGAGATTGCTGAATTGGAATTAATTTGCAAACTGGACACCATTAAATTAGGCTTGAATAGAGACTGGGAGTGGATGTGTCATTACACAAAGTAAAAATATTTCCCCATGTTTATTTTTCTCCCCTGCTGTTCCTCACGCGTTCTTGTCAACTGCTGGAAATGGCCCACTTTGATTATCACTACAAAAGGTTTTTTTTTTCCTCTCCTGCTGGTAATAGTTCATCTTACCTGACCACTCTCGTTACAGTGTGTATGGTAACACCCATTGTTTCATGTTCTCTGTGTATATAAAATCCCCCTATTGTATTTTCCACTGCATGCATCCGATGAAGTGAGCTGTAGCTCACGAAGGCTTATGCTCAAATAAATTTGTTAGTCTCTAAGGTGCCACAAGTACTCCTTTTCCTTTTTCAGAGTAACAGCCATGTTAGTCTGTATTTTCTTTTTGTGGATACAGACTAACATGGCTGCTACTCTGAAACAAGTTTCTATTGTATACCCTTGCCACAGTGAATGGAAAACCATCAGAGACAATGACAAACAATTGAAACCACTTAAAGATAGAACAGAAACACTACAGCAAGGCAGGGTTTGTCCTGCCTATGAATAGGAACAAAAGGCTGTTTTCAATATAATGGTGTGTAGGGAAAGGCACTCTGAATCCAGTCACTGAGAAAAACATCTGGCAGATGGGGTGCTTTCATGAACATTTGGATCCTGGTTCTTGAGAAACCAGCCAGCTCTGCAATGAACTGAACTTTGGGGGGAAATCTACTTTATTACATGGGAAGGGAACTATTGATAAGTGTAGAGCCAAGTTCACTGTTTATAATTTTGTTTTGTATTGTAACTTCGTGTTTCCACCACACTTTCTTGTTTCTACTTAAATCTTCCTTCTTGTTTAGAGAAACCTTCTTTTGTTTTTATTGTTACTGCTCACAAGTGCTGTGTGGTTTCCAGGAGCACTGATTTTAGGTAAAACAGGTAATTTGGTGTTCACTACACCTTTGGGTGAAGAGAATCTGGACTTTCTGCAAGTAGCCTGTGTTAGAGGCTGGCTATCACAGGGGAACGATTCAAAGGGACTTACGGATTGGGGTGCACCTCTTGTTACCTGCAAGGAGAAGCTAAAGCTGTTGTAATCCAGAAGAGAATGATTGAGTGGCTGAAAGGATGATGGTGTCAGGGAGCTGACCACAGGAAAGACACTTTCTTGCTTGAGGTAGGAAATAACAATGTGTCTCACAGCCCTGGGCTCCCTGAGGACCGCCACACCATACATTACCATGTTTACAGTCACTTCTATTAAATTAAAAAGATAAATATTTTATTAAATAAAAGTCACTTTTATTACTGTAAATATTAAGTCACTTTTATGTTTTTATCACTTTTATGATGATAATAATAAAGATCATCATTGGTAATTGGTTTCTGAAAATAGCCTGAAATACATTTCTAAAAACTGGATGCAGAAGTTTTGACTTCACCCTAAGTTTAGCATCACACTCTTCATGTTGTGTAGCGAAGACCCCCGATTAACTCTTGCTGACTATTTCTCATTCCATTGCTGCCTCTATTTAACATGTTCAGCCTCCCTCTGCCAGGTGTGATTGCTGCCTGCTCTCTGTTAAAATTTGTGCCAAGAATTATTTTTTTTCCATTCTGTCTATTGTTAATAGCAGGCTGTGGGGGAAGTCAGCTGGGTATGAGATGTATGGGAAAGAATTGATTGATTGGGGTCTGATCCCCAGAGGGGCTGAGCACCTGCTACTTCCATTGAATTTAATGGGAGTTGCTGGTGTTCAGCATTTCTCAAGATCAGGCCTTTGATACTCAGTAATTTCATGTCATCAACCAGATCAATGATTTAGTTCCAGTCATTTCCCTCACAGCTCTGGTCAGTCGGTTACTACAAAGGGAAAGAATGTGATAGCGAAGGAGAATGAGAGAGGATAAGGACACTATAAAAAAAAGGGCAAAACAGAGGGCAGGTTAAAAATGCAACAGGAATAAAGCAAAGCAAATTATAAGGCCCCAAATGTTATGATTCTTTTCAGAACCTATACTCAATTGTTGTAGCCATATGTGGAGTGGAGGGAACTAGTGTGTACAGAATATGGAAATGTATAGTGGGCAGAAGTAGAACTTTGGCTTAACTGCGAGGGAGCCTCAGGCCTTATTCAGTGTTGGATTCATGTACCTCCCATAATTGCTCCAAACTCAGACCCTGAAATTTACTAGCTCAATCTGTATTTAATATTGAAGTTATCGAGAATGCAACAATGAATTCTCCTATTCTTAAGCCAGACACCCTGAGCACTGGAGGAGCTCTGTTACCACTTACTGCAATCATGGGCCCATTCACAGTCCACACAGAAATGGGATCAAGTCACCAAGTTTGGAACCAGATTCAAACTCTTCTGCTCCACAAAATTATGGAATGTTTGGATCCAGGGTTTTGGTTTAGAGTCTGTCTCCCCTTTGTGCCACTATTGTCCCCCAATTAGGGATGTTTAGACCTGAGGTTTTGGTTTGGGCCCCATGTATACATCCACATTCATTTCCATTGTTGGCAGGGCCATAGTCCTTGCTTTTCCACAGCAGGGAAGTCTTATGATAGTGATGTTACTGAAAATAAGTGAAGGCTGTTACTCTATAGAGCAACACAGAAGCCTGTGCCAACAAGATGAAGCACAGAGACTGTCAAACGATAGTTTCCACAAAGAGAAATCATATTACAACTCTAGGGGGAGGGAGGGTGTCTGAGAGGAGCTTGTTGCTCCGAACAAGCCTTGGTTCCTTTGTCTCCATTTCTCATTCATTATTTTGCCTTTCCCCACACAGTCCCTTGTAGTTAATTTTCCTCTTCTTTTTCACCAACATCTTCCTTCAAATTCTTCTTTAAAACCCCATTTTGAGCTAATATTGCAGGGGGGTGGGGGACCATATTCCAGATAGAAGCCCAGCTTCAAGAAATATGCAACCACAGCGCTGCTCATGCTCCATGTTCGGCTATATGCTGTGATAAGAGTCGTTGCTGCAGTTGTTCTTAGGACAAACAAGTCCAACTGGCGCTGAACAGACCATTTTGCTTTGACTCAGAAGACGTACTAATTCAGTTATCCTCCTCTGGAATATGGAGTGGTTCACTGACATATTACTGGAACAGTCATTGAAATGTCAAAGAAGAGCTAAAATGGAATTGTTGTTGAGACTGACGAAGCCAAGGTAATTAGATACAAATAATAATAGATTCCTACAAGGCTCCTGCATGCTCTTGTTGAGTTGGATTTGTTCTGTTGAATGTAAGTTGCCAATTATTCTATTTTTTGTTAAACTTAAAAGGAAAGTTCTTCCCCTTTCAGAGCAAAGAACTCTTTTATTGCATTTGCCACTGCCCCCAGAATAAAACAATTCCAGTTGCTTACTACTGATGTTGTTCCTGGCAGGAAAGCTACTTTTAAAAGCCATACAAGTAGGTATAATAGAAATGTCTTTCTTCCTGAGGATTGCTGTTCAGAACACCTTTGCCTTATTTAGCACTGGGGCACTGCCAAATGGGACCACCCAATTTTGGAAATATAAAGGACCGGTGCTAACTGGAAGAATGCTGAGTGTTGAAACGCCATGTGGAATAATCATGTCCAACTACTGAGGGCTATACTCATGGCAATGAACAGAGAATATCCAGTTACAGAAAGAGATCCTGAGCCTGTCTATGCAGGAAAATGTCTCCAGTCAGGAAGGGTGGTCCAGCACGTGCTTAAACTTAAACAGGTGCTTAAGTCCCATTGATTTCAATGCATAAGTGCTTTTCTGAGTTAGGACCTGATCCAAAAGACACCTTCTTTCTCTTGGGAATTCTTGCAAGTCAAGTCATCCTCTGTCAGCCTTCCCCACTGATGAGTTTAAAATTACTTCATCTTATTTAGCCTCGTCTAGATGCAAAAATTGTACTGCTTTGACTACACCGGTGTAAGTAAAACAACATATGCCCCCAAATTTGGATTCAGTTTTACTTTCCAAAAGTGATTATATCAGTATAGCTTATTCCCTTACCAGAAAGTGAATACGATGTACGGTATAAGGTATCTTTATACCAGTGTCATTGCATCCATACTAGGGGTTGTATCACTATAACCAATTTAGTTTTAAAAAAAACACCACACCTCTAACAGAAATACAAAATCTGTGTGTGGACCAGCCTTCCATATCCACCTCCTTGGTTTCAGGCAGACATTATGAGGTGGCTTAATTGGATTCACAGTCTTTCACTCCTGCTGGGAGTTTAATGAAAAGCACTCTTCTCTGGTTTAACTTGCTGGGATGTTTTTTAAATAGGCTCCAGACCTAGGATAATTAATGACTCTCAGATTACTTAACAGCCAAGTTATCAGGATATAAAGCTACTGATTCTGTCTATCTAAGAGAAACTATCCATGCAGATATTTATCTCTTGATCATTATGATGTTATCTGTGTAAAACAAGTATTGCATGGGCCTATATCCCAGAATCACATTTTATATGTAAAAGTGTTTGGAATTTTTTGGCATCTTATTCATTATTAAACAAATCTTCTGAAAGTAGAATGAAACTTACCCCTTTGCACAAGGCCAGCACTAGCCCCCTGCACCACAGAAATCCCACTTAAGCACTACGTTATGTGGAACTTAAGTGGGGCATAGGCTTTAGACTAGCACAAGGAGATATTTTGTCCTATTTTCAGAATTTTCTTTAAACAGACTTTTGTGGGCTGCTTTTGTGTGTGTTTGTGGGGAGTGGGGAGGTTGGAAGGTGGGTATGAGTTTCTCTGAGGTCAGACCAGGTTGACTAATAATTCCTACTGGACTTAAATTCATGGATTTTAGATTTGTAGCTTTTATGTGATTATTTCATGGCCTGACTGATATTGCTGTTTATACTATTAAACATGCCCTTGGGATAGAGAGTTCCAGAAAACACAATAACACAAATCCCTACCAAAAAACTGGAACTCATGGCACAGGAAGTCACTGAGGCCAAGAATCAAAAAGGGACTGGATGTTAATATGGATAATGAGACTAAAACCTGGGATCTGATCCAGAATGGCAATTCCAATGCTAGGTTTCAGAGTAACAGCCGTGTTAGTCTGTATTCGCAAAAAGAAAAGGAGTACTTGTGGCACCTTAGAGAGTAACCAATTTATTTGAGCATAAGCTTTCGTGAGCTACAGCTCACTTCATCAGATGCATACTGTGGAAAATACCGAAGATGTTCTTATACATACAAACCATGAAAAAATGGGTGTTTACCACTACAAAAGATTTTCTCTCCCCCTACCCCACTCTCCTGCTGGTAATAGCTTATCTAAAGTGATCACTCTCCTTACAATGTGTATGATAATCAAGCTGGGCCATTTCCAGCACAAATCCAGGGTTTAACAAGAATGTCTGAGGAACGGGGGCGGGGGGGGTAGGAAAAAACAAGGGGAAATAGGTTACCTTGCATAATGACTTAGCCACTCCCAGTCTCTATTCAAGCCTAAGTTAATTGTATCCAATTTGCAAATGAATTCCAATTCAACAGTCTCTCGCTGGAGTCTGGTTTTGAAGTTTTTCTGTTGTAATATCGCAACTTTCATGTCTGTAATTGCGTGACCAGAGAGATTGAAGTGTTCTCCGACTGGTTTATGAATGTTATAATTCTTGACATCTGATTTGTGTCCATTTATTCTTTTATGTAGAGACTGTCCAGTTTGACCAATGTACATGGCAGAGGGGCATCGCTGGCACATGATGGCATATATCACATTGGTAGATGTGCAGGTGAACGAGCCTCTGATAGTGTGGCTGATGTTATTAGGCCCTGTGATGACGTCCCCTGAATAGATATGTGGGCACAGTTGGCAACGGGCTTTGTTGCAAGGATAGGTTCCTGGGTTAGTGGTTCTGTTGTGTGTCTGTTGCTGAATCTTCTAGGACAGCTCATGATGGTTGCTTTTCAGAAATGGCAGCACATTTGCATAATGGGAAGGAAGTGGCTATATTACTTTCTGTATCTTTAATGGCTTCATCCATTTTTCAAGGCTTTTGCCAAGAAAAACATATTTCTCAGCATGAGGGCAGATTGGCTCTCACTGGCAAAGAGGAAGAATTGTCTCTTGGCTTTTACTGAGTTGGCTATTTAATTCCCAAACTAACACTCATTAAAGTTACAGGAATCAGTTTTTTTTTCTTGGAAACCTGCTATAAATCCCCCCAAAAGTACTGTTAATTGGCAGAATGCCAGGTAACATAGAATCTGCTAAAACTTGGTTTTGATAACTAGGGAAAGCTGCAATAATTACTATAAGTTAGTTGTGTGCTCATGTGCTTGTTGTTATTGGGGTGTGTGTAGGCACATACATATTTGAGAGTGAGAGAGTGTATGTAATATTTATATCCTCGATTTTTAACCTTTTATATAAAAATCAATAAAGTGTTATTTTTTTAAAGGAATGTCCTTAATGCATGTGTGGTGTAAATTGCCACCCAAGTTGCTGGATCATACAGCTTTCCTAATTGGATCTTCAGAACTTTGAAATAAGGAATCTTTTGAAGTAATATTATCCTTCCAGAGAGTAGATGATCTCTTGGTGCATGTTAGCACTACTGAGTTCCTTCTGAGAGGGCAGCAACCTTGGTGGATATCATCGGCCTGTTCTCAGTGATCCTAACACCCCTTTCTGTTTTGCTGGCCACCTATAGGGGCCTTAAAGTGGGTGGAAAAGGATGTGCATGCAGAGATCTTTCTTGGCTGGCATATATCTGATATAAAGCCCAATCTAGAAGCTAGTGTAAGGGGCATCAGGAGTGTGACTGATGTAGGCTATACTGCACCAATTTTCTGCTTCCTAGCACACACAGAGGTTCATGGGAAGCAGAATGTAAGTTGAGGAGCCTTGTGGGAGAGGATTTCATTGTGTCAGCTGAAAACACTCAGAATACACGTTTGTTGTGTTAGGGCTCTGATTAAGGATATTTTGTAGGCTTTGCCTCCCTGGAGTTGCACTCAGCTATGCAAACCTTCTTTCCTCTCTGGGGAAAAATTGGACAGGAGTCAAATGATCTATTTCACTACACTCACAGTCCCCTTGTCTACACTCATATAACCAGGGGAGCTTCCGATGTGAACCAATATGTGCAAAGAACAAACACTCCACATAAAAGGGCGCCATGCATCCTGTTCTTAATCAGTTATGTATCTGCTGTTGGTTGCCAGCATCCACCCATGAGACACACAATTTGTGTTTTGGCTACCATTTGCTTGGCTCGTTTGTGATTGGCCTTAATCCCAGGGATTACTGATGTGCCAAAATGAGAGGATTTGGATGTTTGCAAAAGAGATGGCACTTGAACTGTAGCACTATTTAACATGCCCATCTTAATTTATCCCTTGGCTCAAATGAAATCAGTCCAGCTGCAGTATTTGTTTGGCTCCCCTTGAGCCTGCTCACATGGGAATGGTGAAGGTAGTTTGTATGACCATTGATGAGGATCAGAGCAACAGCCAAATCTTGAAACATCCAAATCTCTGTCTGTAAACATGACAACTTTAATCGAAAGAGAAGTGAGGAAGAAAGCAGCTCACCTTGTTAAAATGAAGCAATTAGTTTAATATACAGTACTGGGAGAAGGAAAGTACTGGTTAAGGGAATGAGTCACTGCTGGTTATTTAGGCTGAATACTAATAAAGTTTTGACAGTTTGCATGAGGCCTCTGAGTTAACTGGCCCAAAATAGTTACACGTATTACCAAGTTTTCAGCTGAATAATTTGGCAAGTTTCTGAAACATGTGCAGAGACTTCACCTCATGTGGTCGTCGTGCTTGTGAAGGGCGAGAAACACTTAAACTGAAACAGGGCTCTGCTGGTGGAATAGCATTTTCAACTGCCTTTCAAAAAGTCAATTACTTTTGAATTTGGGAGATGGTGCTAATTAATTCCTAACCAACATGGCTTCACAGTTTAAGAAAAACAAGCAAAATGAAACAACAACAACAAACCCTCCCCTTCTTTGAAAAAGATGTGTTACAAATTAAAAATAACCCAACTCTTTCGAATTATTTTGTCATGAAGTTCCCTTCTTTCCCTTCGAGTCCAAGGACCTGGGTAGGCTAATTCTATCCACACAACATAGTAACAGTGTGTGTCTGTTTATTGAACTTGCTGTGACCCACACACAAAGTATCTAAAATACAAACCTAAAATACAAACCTAAAAATAAACACCCACAGCACTTATAATATATTATAACCTTGATTTGGAAATGTATAGAAAAAAGGTATACCTATGTTGCTTCTTTTTTTAAGCATGAATAATAAGAAGAATTCATTAAAGTTGAAAATTAGAGTTTTAAAGGCTTCAAGTTCTCTCTCCAGGTTGTTAGCTGGCAATGAGCCAATCAACATGAATTGTTCTGTTTTAAAAGTATATATAACCTCCATTTCTCTAGGCTTTTTAATTTTTTTCTCCATATAATTTTTAAGTTAAATGTACAACAAATGCTTCAAAATCTCTCTCTCTTCCTTCCTGACCTCTGTATATATACTTGTTTAAAATACAGGCCCAAATATCCTGGCTCAATTTCTTATTAAACTTAAATAAATCTTTATACAAGAATTTTAGTATAGCATTTTTATTTTCAGATCAACTTATAGGCTGGACGTTGCAAACTTGTAAAGTTATGTGTATGTGCGTATGGCTTCATTGAGCAATTTTAGTGGTTAGGGGCATCTGCCTTACATGTAATTTAAATGTCTTTGAATTCTCTTTCCATAAACCATTGATTGGCCACATAATGGGAAACTTCCAAAACTCCATTCCTTAAGCTAGGATTGTGAAACTAGACCTGGCCAGATCCATTCCAGTTCTGAATTCAGCCACAGACAAACCTCATAGAAAAGCCCATTCATATAAAGATTTATACAAAGGGATTAATAAGAGCATTTTGAATTACCACATTTTTAGTATCTTATATAAATAACAGAACTAAAGATACACATATTTTCACTGAGATCACCATGTTCTGGGAGAGGGCTTTACAAGTTCCTTTTTGCTGTTCAGAGTGTTCAAGTATTTTAATGATTTTTGGAAGAATTTGACTCTTTCAGCTGAATAGGATTCACAAATGAAAACTATCACTGTGAAAACCTGTACAGACCTGTCTGGTGAACGTCTTTAAAGCTTGTTACTTTCACCAGTGTCATAAGCTCACACTGTTTTAATTAAAGAGAGAATTTAAAAACAAGGGGGAAAATTAGTACAAAAAATAACAAATAACACTGTATATATTTGTAAGTTCTTTAGGAGAAGATGGAAGAACCTAGATTTGCATATAAGACTCCCATGCAATGGAAGCTGAGAGCTCCCAGCATTAAGCAGGAACTTTGATTTCAATGGAAGTTAGGAACTTAAGTACCTTTGTGGATCCAGGCTGATTTGCTTAGCATCTTGAATGGTCAAGTCTTACAGGCACAATTTAACTCTTAGTGCATAATTCTTATTTACTGAATGAATTATGTATCATGCCATAATATAAAAAGTGCTGTGCATTCAACTAAAAAGTCAAGGTCCCTGCCCTATTAGCTCACAATCTGATGTATACATATGCAGTACTGTTCATAGGGTGAAAAGTTGAAGTCAAAATGGTGAGAGATGATGCTGGGAATGGTAATCAGTGTTGGAAAGCTAAGCAAAACTAGTGTGTTTTAAGGAGGGATTTGAGAGAGGAGACTGATGTGTAAGAAGGGCTAGCTGAAATTTTTTAGACAATTTTTTTTCATAAAAATGGAGTTTAGCTGAAAATATTTTTTGTACAAAATTTTTGGTTTGCTTATATAATGGAATTTTTTTTTAAAAAAAGTTCAAAAGTGAAAAATTACCTGAATGACCTGAATTTTTTCAAAATTTAAAAAATGTTTCATCTCAAGAGGCAAAATTCTAGTTTTCTCTTTCCTGTCTTTCCATGTCTTAAACAATCCCCACTCTTTATCCGCCCTTGAAAAAGTAGGGAAAAAGTAAAAAGTTAAAGGTATTTTCCCCTTGCTTTTTCATTCTCTATCTTTTTAAAAATTTTCACCCAAAAAAATACTAAAAAAAAAAAAAAGGGAGAGAATTGGAAAAAAAAATCCCTTGACAATTAAGAACAATTTTTAAATTTGTTTCATTTTGAAAACAATTGATTCAAACTTTTTTGTTTGGAAAAAAAGTAAAACATTTGTAATAAAATCTATTTAATTATGCAATTAAAACCCCCCACAAGATTTTGAGCAGATCTTTCTCTCAGTATTTGATCCCTGCTGCTCTCTTTACACCCTTCAGGGTGCTCAAGTGAGAGGGAAAAAACCCCATCACTTTTGGGAAATGGTATCTCCTCTAAAGTTGATGGCAGAACTCCCACTGACTTCAGTAGTACCCAGATTTTACCCCTAAAGTGCTGTTTTGGGACTCAGTCCACAGATCACTGGTTTTCTCATTTCCTCTACCATCTTTTCTGATGCAGCTTTTACAAGGCTGCTCCCTCCTACAAATTCACATTCAGAAACCCCATTTCTTTGCATTTTCAGTAGCTTGTTTGACTTTTGAACTGGGCACTGTTTGAATTTCCTGGTGGCTCAGCAGTATGACGTTTCTGTATTTTATAAGGCTGATTTGTTTTATTGAAAGCCTAACAAGCACTTTCAGACTCATAATCCTGAGCAGCTTGAATGGCCAAAAGGCAATTAATCACCTTAAGATGAGAGGGGACTGTTCACAAGCATTCAAAAATTTATCCAATAGAGCTAATTAACTTTCACCTTGCTATGAAACCACCTGAACATGGGCATTAGTTTAGACTCTTAAATTAAATGCCCTTTTAGATTACTTCTGGCTATTCAGACATTTAAGGGAGTAAATCTGTATTGGAAGTAATTTATGTTCATGGTGGGCGAGATTCTGGTCTGACTCATGTTTAGTAGTACATTACTCTGGATTTAGACTCAATGAATCCTCTGGAGAAGTAAGGTACTTCTCTCCTTGTTGTGTATTTGGTTGTCGTGGTAATAGAATCTTGTGTTGCTATGGCAACTGAGTTAGATTATTAGGGGATAGCCCAGCCAGTTTTGGCTGGTTTTTGGTTAGTTCAGTGTGTGGCAATAAATGGCACCTTTACAGCTCTCTGTGTCTCCAGTGATTTCTTCCTAAAACTGTTGCCCCCAAGGATATAACAATGAGGTGACGAGGATGGAGTGTCTGTGTTGCCCCAGCAACAGAAGGAAGTAGAAGTTAAGGTACAAAAAGAAACCCAAAAACTTTTTGCTGCGGGAAGGGGGTGAGAACTGGCTTGTTTGCACTGACTGTGCAAACTGAAACTAAAATCATGGCTACACTTACAGGGCCACTGGAAGCTTTTGAGGAGACTGTAGTGCCATGGCATGTGTATACTGAGCATTTTGAGCTTTTTGTTATTGCAAATTACATTAGAGAAGAAAAGAAAGTGCCAATATTCTTAAGTGTTGCAGGGGTGAGATCTACTCCCTGCTACGCATCTTACTACACCCTGTTAAACAAGATACTAAATCTTACAGTGACATTGTGGAAATACTGGGGTCCCATTTTTCTCCAAAACCACTGGTAATTGCTGAAAGATATAGGTTCTACAAAAGAGACCAGAAAGAAGATGAAACAGTTGTACAATTTGTAGCAACTTTGAGAAAGTTTGCAGAACACTGTGAATTTAAGGAGATACTAAATAATGCCCTACGTGACAGGTTAGTGTGTGGCCTGCACAGTGAAGCTATATGGAAGCGCCTATTGACAGAGGCTCAGCTTACCTTACAGAAGGCTGTTGACATTGCGGTCTCCATGGAACTGGCTACAAAGGAGGTGCAATACATTGGTGCATCCCCTAGGGTGCATAAAGTGTCACAAAACCTACCCACAAAACTGTGTGGTGTCAGGAATGTTACCGCTGTGGTAAGCCGGGTCACCAGGCATCAGAATGCTGGTGTAAGGACTTGGTGTGTCGGCACTGTGGCAAAAAGGGGACACATTGAGTGTGCCTGTAAACAAAAGAAAAAGAGGCCTGTGGTCTGGCCGACCAAAAACGGAAATCTGCATACCCTAGAGCAGACCCAGGATGACCAAGGAGACATCTCATCACAAGAAGAGCCACTCCATGTTTTGTCTTTGGCAGTGGGCTCACATCAATACTGGTAACCCCGTTGTTGGATGGCAAACCTATACGCATGGAACGGGACACCGGTGCAGCCATCTCGCTGGTCTCTGAGACTGTATATAAAGAAAAGCTACAGCATCTTCCACTTAAAGCAACAAAAACAGTTCTGATGACATATATGGGAGAAGCTGTGCCCATGTTGGGCACTATTGATGTTAAGGTGGAGCTCAGTGGACAGGCTGCTAAATTGCTACTGTTTGTGGTGAGAGGTAATTACCCAGCCTTAATGGGTAGGTCTTGGCTTAGGAAGATCCAGCTGAACTGGGAAGAAGTGCACCGAATGATTAAAGAAGAAACCAGTCTGCCCACTATACTAAGGAAACATGCTGCTGTTTTTGGAGAGGATCTGGGAAGTATGAAGGGAATCACTGTAACATTGAACATTAAACCTGACAGTCAACCAAAATATCTGAAAGCCAGAACTGTGCCATATGCCATTAGGCCAAAGGTTGAAGTGGACCTGGAGCGCCTAGTCCCAAATGGAGTCCTAATACCACTTACCCATAGCCCATGGGCAACTCCTATTGTTCCAATAGTGAAGAAAGATGGCTGCCTCCGGATTTGTGGTGATTTTAAAGTCACTGTCAACCCAGTGTTGTGTGCAGAGCAATACCCGCATCGATGACCTCTTTGCAGGCTTGGCTGGGGGACAAAAATTCAGTAAGATTGATCTGAGTCAAGCATATTTACAGATGCACATCAATGAAAAGTCCCAAGAGCTGTTGACTATTGTGATGCATAAGGGGCTTTATTGATACTGTTGCCTACCCTTTGGAATAACGTCTGCTCCCGCCCTATTCCAGAGGGCTATGGACCAGATCTTGTGTGGCTTGCCAGGAGTCTAGTGCTATCTGGACAACATCCTGGTCACTGGAAGGAATGAGGAGGATCACCTAAAGAATTTAGAGGCTACTGTACAAAGACTGGAAGAGTATGGCCTACGAGTCCGCAAAGACAAGTGTGAATTCTTCCAGCCCTCTGTTGAATATTCGGGACACATCATTGATGCTACAGGTCTTCATAAGGCCCCTGCAAGAGTTAAGGCTATTGTGGAGGCTCCCCCTCCTCAAAACATTAGCCAGCTTTGCTCGTTTCTAGGACTATTGAACTATTATGGAAAGTTCATCTCAGTTAGCCACGCTGCTAAAACCACTTCACGAACTCCTTGGGCAGACAAGGCCTGGAAGTGGACTGAAGCCTGTGACGTTGCATTTAAAAAAGCTAAGGATGCATTGCTAAATTCTAAAGTTCTGATGCACTTTGATCCATCCTTACCCCTACAGTTGGCCTGCGATGCATCCCCTTATGGAGTGGGAGCAGTCGTGTCACACGTTATGCCTTCGGGAGAAGAGAGACCTATTGCTTTTGCTTCATGCACTCTAAGCAAAGCAGAAACTAACTATGCCCAAATTGAACGTGAGGTATTGGGAATCGTTTTTGGAATTCGGAAGTTTCATCAGTACCTGTTCAGACGGAAGTTTACTCTTCTCACAGACCATCGCCCCTTGACTTCAATTTTTGGACCCCACACAGGCATTCCCCCATTAGCTGCTAGTTATATGCAACGTTGGGCATTGTTGCTTTCCGCGCACACATATGAAATCAAATATCGGAAATCCACTCTGCACGGCAATGCAGATGGTCTCTCAAGGCTGCCTTTGCCAGTCAAACGTTAAGATATGGCCCAGAAGGAAATCTTTTACTTTGAACAGATAGAGAATACACCCATCACCGCTACTCAGGTAAAGACGGCAACTCGTGTTGACCTAGTATTGTCCCAAGTTATGGACCTGGTGATGCATGGAACATAGTGACGAACCTCTCCGGTCTCACCCGACCTTGTTACCTACGTGTCCAGGAGGATGGAGTTATCTATCCAATCTGGTTGTTTGTTGTGGGGGAGATATGTCATTAACCCACCACCACTGAGATCACAGATGTTAGAACAGCTACATTCTGGTCACTGTGGAATAGTGTGCATGAAGGAAATTGCACAAAGCTATTTTTGGTGGCCTGGATTGGACAGTGCTATTGAAGAGAAGGCAAGAGCTTGTATGTCATGTCAGGGTGTGAGGAACGCACCCCCGTGAGCACCCCTACACCCATGGGACTGGCCTGAAAACCCGTGGCTATGTATTCACGTTGACTTCGCTGGCCCCCTTGAAGGAAGCATGTTCTTGGTCGTGATAGATGCCCATTCTAAATGGCCAGAAGTCTCGATAATGGAGTCCACTACTGCAGCGAGAACTATCCAAAACCTACGAGGACTCTTTAGTTGTTTCGGTCTGCCAGAACAACTTGTGAGCGACAACGGAGCGCAGTTCATCTCTCAGGAGTTTCAAACTTTTATGAAGGCAAATGGCATACACCACATCACTTCAGCACCCTATCATCCATCCACCAATGGACTGGCTGAAAGATTTGTGCAGACAATGAAACAAGCTTTGAAATCGGCAAGGGGACAATTATCCATTTAAAAGTGTCTGGACACCTTCTTACTATCCTACAGAAACACACCTCATGCTACGACCAAGGCATCCCCGGCCTTTCTAATGATGGGATGACAGCTGCGCACTTGCTTTGATCTGCTGAAACCTTCTGAACCCCAACAAATTGTGCAACATCAGCAGCAAGATCAAGTCATCAGGCATGCACCCAGAGCAAAAGACCAAACCTTTAGCCCGGGAGAGCCGGTTTTGGTTCGGAATTATACTTCTGGAGCTAAATGGGTCCCTGCCACTGTCATCGCTCAAACAGGGCCTGTTTCCTACACAGTCCGGACTGCAGAGGATCTCACCTGGCGGTGACATGTAGATCAGCTGCTGCCAGGTCAGACCAGTCCTCAGGACATATCTTCAGTTGAGTTGCCTGACTTCACCACTTACGGCGAGACACTGAATCAAGAGTCACCTGTTCCTGACTTTTCCCCTCCATTACTGCTGGTGGCAGAGATATCCCTCTGCCCAGCACGAGCTGATACCACATCCTCACCCATTCGCCCTACGAACCCTGAGCCCATTGTCAGGCCTGTGCCCAAGACACTTTCGGGTGCAACAACACCAGAAGTCTGCCGTAATCCACCTAGAGACAGGAGGCCTCCTCAATGGCTGGATCTTTAGCTAGGGCGAGCCCACGGTTACGGGGCAAAATAATCCCCGAGGTTTAGCTGGGAATGGAAGCAGTCTACCCTCCTTCTCTAGTTTAGTGTTTGTTTTATTTAGGGGATGTTCTTATTAAGGGGGGGAGGAATATGTTGTGTATTTGGTTGTTGTGGTAATAGAATCTTGTTGCTATGGCAACCAAGTTAGATTATTAGGGGATAGCCCAGCCAGTTTTGGCTGGTTTTTGGTTAGTTCAGTGTGTGGCGATAAATGGCTGCTTTCAGGGTTTACAGCTCTCTCTGTCTCCAGTGGTTTTTTCCTAAAACTGTTGCCCCCAAGGATATAACACTCCTGAGTAACTGTGCCAGACTTTAGCTCTGTGGGAGGATGCTAAGTATTGTGGAGTCCATGTGTTATAAAGAGGTAAAAAATGAAATGCATAGGGGCAGGCAAAACACCCACTGGGTGCTTGCAGAAGTAGTATGGGACTGGAACCAAAATGTCTTTCTGTAGAAGATGATAAAATGGGGAAGAGTAGCATAAACTAATTTGCATAATAACAGAGTGTCTTTCATTTTTAGGACGATTGTGCACTTCAGAGTTTAATTCCAGTGAAATATATGGAAGATGAAATTAATACAATATTATTATTGTATTTTGCTGTATAAGCATGACTTTTGTGACAACATCCATACAGCCGGATCTGTTTATGTAATTGTGGCACAAATTAGACTGTTCAATACTAATCATTTTTACTTTCATAGCAAAATAAAAATTAATTGAGCTACCAAGATCTACACATGATTGTATTGCCATAACCACTGTACTTCCTCTCCTCATTCCCATTTGTTACCCTCCCTTACTGTGGGGTTGATTGTGCAAGTGCTTACTATTGGGAGGGTGGTAGTGTCATCTAATGTAAAGGGCACTACACTAGAAGTCAGGTGACCTGGATTCTCTTCCTAATTCAGCAAGTCACTTGACCTATCTGTGCCTCTGTTTCCCTTCTCATCCTGGTCTGTTTATTTAGATTATAAACTCTTTGAGGCATGTCTATCACTGACTATATTTTGTATAATTCTCTGCAGAATGGAGCCTAAATTGTCATTGCAGCAATAATGTGAGTAACTAGCACTATTCACTGTTGTGAGCATTGTGCTTGGAAGTGTTTGCAAGATTGGGCCTGTAAACCCCTAGCCCTTAAACCATTTAACACACATGAAAAGCTTTATGCATAAGTAGCTCCCTTGGGTTTGTCATGACTACTTGAATGCATGAGTGTTTGCAGGATCAGGGCTTTAGATTGTTAAGTATTTCTATTTGTACTGTAAAGTGCCTGGAACAAACGATGAGTCCTCTATATGCATTTTGTATAGCCAAAAGGTGCTAAAGAAGGCTCGCAACTATTCTTAATATTACAGATGTTTTAAAATGGATTTTAGTCATTTTATAGTTTTTGTGCATCAGAAAGATTCTGCAATAAGCAGGGAAAGTTGATATTGTACAGACGAATGCAGATAATTAATTAAAACAAAGATTGCAGAAAGAGTCATGAAAGTACGCTTGTCAGGCAATCTTTATTATTAGTTTAATCCCTATTGTTTCACAGATTGTTTGTTAATCTTCTCCTGCTCTTTTTACTGTTCTCGGCTATTTTGTGGCAAAACTGAAAGTGGAGGGGGCTGAGACAGGCAGCATAAGGCATGGCAGCTGTTTGAGTTCTTCCAGTCTGCGTATGGTTTTATGTGCTTCTAATTATCGATGTGTGGGAGTTTTGTCAGAAAAGCTGGGCGTGTGGTTCCTTTTGTTCTTCTGTGTCTGTTGTGGTTTATATTTTAAATGGGACACAAATGTGATTTATAGTGCGTGGCATGATGCAGTTAGAGAAAATTGGGCTTTACAAACACAAGCAGGGGAAGGAGTGCACATGAACAACATGTTCCTGTTGGGGGAGCAAGAACAATCCAGTGTAATTTACAGAGATGTAGGAGAGTAAACAACACAGGAAAGGTGGTTGTGTGCAAAGGAATGGCTTACTTCCATTTGGGCTAAAAATACACACTACTGAAAGACAGAGTTGTGGTAGATCAAAGATAACTGTCTTTAAGAAGAATCACACTGAAGTGTGTAGAAGGCCCAAGGCAGTATAAAAAGTGCTATATACTCACAAGAAAAGCATGCACAGTATTAGGGAAACAATTCACTTCTGGCCAACAGAGGCCAGGATATCAGAGCTCTGAAAGATCCTGTGTGGGACTCTGTCAAGCACATACCAGGACCCCTCATTTATAATCTCTCTTAACTATTGGGGGGAAAATGGTTTCCAGAAGTGTACAAAGTGCAAATGTACAGTAGCTGAACCCCATATCCACCCTTCAGGGAGTGGGAAAATGCTGTGTAGCATGCCTGTGGCACAATACTGTGATGTGGGTGGAATGGTGTGGATAAGCTCTTTAATTTGATCTCATAAGGGGAAAACATGCTTATTTCCCTACATATATAGAAGGAAATATACTGATACACAAAAATACTAAAAAGCAGCATACTTTTAATCTGTTCATCTATCCAGACATTTATAACACATTCACCATGATGTTTTCTCAGTGAAATACTTTATTATTATTTGAATTATCGTAGTGCCTAGGAACCCCAGTTATGGATAAGGACCCAATTGTGCTAGATGCTGTACACACACCGAACAAAAAAGGCAACCCTTGCTCTAAAGTGCTTACAATCTCAGTATAAGACAAGAGACAACAGATGGACACAGACAGACTGACAGGGCAGCACAAGGAAACAATGAGATGCTATTGGTCGGCATGGCGGGCAGTGGTCTCAGTACACCAGCATTCTAACCATAGTAAAGTTTTTTGTAAGCCTCTTAGCACAGGAGAGTTTTAAGGAGGGTTTTATACTCAATTATGCAAAAATATATATGAGGCAGTTTACTTATAAAAGCTGCAATTTTAAAAAAAAACCTAGTCTATAGTATACTACTACTAAAATCACAGCAGAAGAAAATGATTGAACAGATTTTGCTCTAATTTACCAGAGGAATCCCCATTTGGATTGAGATGCAGCATCTGAAAAAGAAATCTTTTAGGGGAAGATATGATCAACCAAAAAGAAGGGTTAGAATGAACTGGCCTTCCCTTGCTTATAACAACACCAAAATGAGCAGTGACTTTAAATGCCCTCTTCGAGACACAGCTGTGGCTGCTCATTTTACTACTGGCAATTAGCATAATAGCCAATGTATGAACCACAGAGATGAACTGTGAAGAAAACAGTTGCATGATGAGTAATCCAAAAAGACAAAGATAGGGACTGAGAATTTAATTGAGAGCAGTTCTTCTGAAGATGGTACTTATGTAGCAAATGACTGAACTTTATGAAGCTCAGAGCCAATGGCTATGGGGTTCACAAATGTGATAGAAGCACTTGTTTCCTCTCTTGGAGCCTGATCTTGTGAGGTGGTGAATATTTGCAACTCCTACTGGCTCTAGTGGGGGCTAAATACATGAATTAGGATGGCAAGCCTGGATTTCCTGCATCCCCAGGTAACTCCCAGATCTGGAATATTGGGTTAGTCATTCGGTGCTAAACTGTGCAATTGCTGAGGTACACTATTAAGTGAAAAAGTATAGTCAACAAGACTTATGCACCAGGAGAATTTCAGAGGAAAGATTAAAAACATAAAAACTTAAGAATGGCTTTACTGGTTCAGATCAATGGTCCATCTAGCCCAGTATTCTGTCTTCTGATAGTGGCCAGTGCCAGATGTTTCACAGGGAATGAACAGAACAGGAGAATTTTGAATGATCCATCCCAGTCGTCCAGTCCCAGCATCTGGCAATTGGAGGTTTAGGTACAATATAGGGCAATAAAGAAGAAATGAGCAGCTATTGGGAGCATACAGCTCTGAACAATTTTAAACCAAGACACTTTGAATCCATGTTATATTTGCATAGTGAAAAAAGCAGGAGAATGATTTGAAGTATCATCCTGGATGGGAGAGGTTCCATGATATGAATACAAATGAGAAGAAGAGGGGGATTTTCCTATGGGAGTAAAGGTAATTTTTTCAAGATTTTGCAGACACCGGTTGTGGCCCTTGTAATGAAAAGGGGACGTATGCTCCAGCACAAGAAACACTTCCAAAGATCTTCTACTACTCTGATCACCTCCCTGAGTCCCAAATGTCCCTCATCTTATTCCACAAACACACACCAGAACAGCAAACATTTCTGCTGTGGTATGACAAAGAAAACTAAAAGTACTTCTGCCTTAGGGTATGCATGTTTTTACTGTACTGAATTATATTGTTTTATTTCCCAAGTCTCTTCCACTTACTTAGAATGGTTCACAAAACATTTGAATCATGAACAGTAATTCAAAACACACTCGACTGGAAGCCGCACACATTTTTACTCTCTCTGTGTTTCAGGTATTTACAGTTGGGGCATTTCCTCATTTTGGCACTTTGTGATTCTCATTTAGCTTTTGAAGTGACAGCACAGAAATCCATTCTGTCTTGCTTGGCATTGAACAGGCATGCAACATGTGTGAAGTGCTAGGATGAAGTTGGCTTTAGAAGTTACACAATCTATTTTGCTTAAAGCAGTGGAGGCAAAATGGTCCTTTCCTAGTTGAAAATCTTATAGCTCTTGAGTAATTCTTTATAGTGGAAAGTAATACTAAATTCATTTCTTGTGTCTTTCATTAAGGAAAGCAAATAACGCAAACTATGCTAAAATTATTTAATCTGAAGTGAAGAAGGAAGGCCCCCTTTTTCAAAAATATAATGCACGGTTACATTATTTTGGTCTTCCATTTGCATAACTATGTTGAACTATTAGATCTGACAGTGGGCCTAATCTTTCCCTGTGGAAATGCCATTGAATTTACTAGAGTTGCACCCAAAGGGGTGAATTTGTCTCTTTGTGTCTATGAATTTTCTGCACTGTATAGCCAACCAGCCTAGGTGCTTAGAAACCTTAATTTCAACACAGTCTCACACAAGGGCCAGTTCCTCTGGTGTGATGGGGTCACTTTGTGCTGTACCGCTGGTGTAATCTGGTCCCAGAATACATGCTTCTCTCTGCTTCACTGTGGAGCTTCTGCTTAGAACCTTCCCTTGTCGTCCTCCTACCTGACTTCTTGCTACTCTCTCAAAGGAACACTCCACATATCCTCATAGAATGTTCGATCACATTTTTGTCTTTTTTTTTTTTTTTAACCTTCCTGATAGCATTGTGATACTATAACAGGATGGCAGATTCTAGGATTCTGCACAGGAAGCAAGGTTGTTCTATTGACTCAATCTGATGTCAGGTGCTTGAACCTTACATCATTGAGCATTGGCCTGCTAAACCTGAGGTTGTGAGTTCAATCCTTGAGGGGGCCATTTAGGCATCTGGGGCCAAAAATGGGGATTGGTCCTGCTTTGAGCAGGGGGTTGGACTAAGATGACCTTCTGAGGTCCCTTCCAACTCTGATATTCTATGATAACTCCAGACAGGATATTAAAGAGACTAGAGCATCTCTCAGGCAGATGGAACTAGAGGCCAGGACAAAAGAGGTATTGTAGGGAAAAAAAAACTCATTAGGGCCAAGTTTGGGGAGAAAGCTTAAGCTGATGTATTCATAGAGGTTAAATCCAGAAGGGATCATCAGATCATCTAATCTGGACTTCTGTATATTGTCACAGTGCAGGGCTACTTCACCTGTATTCCCCCTCTGCATTCCTGGGAGTGCAGCCAGGGCTCCTCTGGCCATCACTTATCTTGGGCAGAGACCTGCGTCTCCCTCATGACCGCTATTTTTCCAGGAAGCACAGTTTCCTGCCTATGCTATGATATTCCCAGCAAGCCAAACTGCCTAAACAGGCCAGCATCCACACATTGCTTTCTCTTTTAAGGCTATGAACAGTTGTAATTGTCAGCAGTTATAAGTTACCACACAACCTTGTCTAAGCAAGCGCATTTATTCTTAAGGTGAAAGCATTACAGAGAAAACATTAAAAACAATTAAAGAACCCTCTTCCCCCCCCCCCCCACATGCTAATAAGCTTACCAGAGATCACTGCCCCAACTACAGCAAGGGCTCTGGTAGGAGTCAGTCCTTCAAACCCCACAATGGGTTTTTGTGTGGTTACAAATTCATAATAGCCATAGCTCAGAACCAGCACAATCACAAATAGTTCATTTCCTTTATACAGCTTGGGCCTTTGATCTTCAGATTCTGGGAGCAGGTAATCAGCAGACCAAGGATAACTTCAGAAGGCTGGGTTCTTGTGTATCTGGAGGTCGGAATTTGCATTCAACCCCTCCTCAAGAAGATACATACAGGCCTGGCCCACAATAAAACATAAACCATTCATTTAATACAGCGGACCCCAAAGCTACCTAAACTTAATTCAAGAAGATCTCCCAAGGATAAGGCAGTAAATTGCCCTATCTGTCACCTATATCACAGGTGATGAAACGTCACTCAGTTAGCCTGCATTGAGCCTGGAAATTTGTTTGATTACAGCATAACTTGTGCTTGTTTTGCTGCTATTTAGATTAGTAATAAAGGCACACCCTCAAAAGGATGTAAGTTAGGATTGAATCCAGTGTGTGTATCCTCAGTTTACAGCAGGGTGAAAACTCCACTAGTTTACAGATACGTTTACCTCCAGCAAGTTTTACTGATTTTCCCCCATGGCTGCTGTCAATCTCTTTTTTACATATGTGCTGGATGAGTTTGCTTTGTCCTCAGAACAGGCCGTCTGGCTCCTTGAGGATAACTCAAAGTCCTCTTCAGACTGAATCCTTGCATGGATGCACATAGGGCTGCAACCAAGTGACTTGGCCGGCTCACGATTTGTGATTGTGGGTATTTCTGATTGGAGAAAAATAACTATACCACCTGAGTCACATCATGTCAATTTTATATATTTCCTAGAAAAAAGGAAACATTTTTAAAAAATTAATACATGAAACAAAAAGGTAAACTAGTGTATAAGGGACGGAAGCTTAGTGAAGCAGCAACCCCTGCGCAGTTGCTTAACAGATGTGAAAATAAAGTGCCTCTTCTTGGAACAACTAGTCATGTTTTGATCAACCAATATGTTTATCCTGAAAACATTGTTTATGCAGCAGATTATATTGTTTCCCTTTGGGGTCACCATAATGTGGTGGAGAGGCCAGCTCATTGTGAGTAGAAACATAAGGAGAAATCTTATAGGTCAGCCAATTTCCGGACAAGAGTCAAATCGCCACACACTTTTGCTTAAGTAAATAACGAATTCCAAGTCAACATGTGCTTGCTAATTGCTGGCAGCTAGAAAAGGTCACCATATGATACAGAAAAATACATTTTCAAATTAAATAAACAAGGTAAATCACCTTTCCTTTGCTCTGTGGAGTTCAATTATTTTTTTTAAAGATAGGATTTGGTTTAGGGTTATAGTAGTTTACATAATACACAAAACCCTGCTACTTGCATGAAGTAAGCAAGTAGGACTAAGCCTAGACTCTAAAGGCCAGATTTTTAAAGGTATTTAGGCACTTAAACATGCAGATAGGTGCCTAGTAGGATTTTCACAGGCATCTAGGTGCCTAACTCCAATTGCATGTAGTCTAGTGGTTATGGAGTCTGAAAATCAGGACAGAAATTCTGTTCCTGCTAATGACTTACTGTGTGACCTCAGGAAAATCACTTGACTTCTTGGTAACCCAGTCTACTAGTCTGCCAGTAAATTATTATTATTTGTATCACATTAGCAGGAGAAGGCTCCAAAACATTATCCCATGGTGATAAATGCGGTACAAACATAGAGGAAGACATGGTCTTTGCCCCAAAGAGCTTACATTTTAATTTAAGAAGTGAGTTTAACAAGCAAATGAAGGGAGATAGAAGAAAGAAGACCAGGGGAACAAGAACAAGGCATGTGGTTAAACAGAGTAGTGATATATGTAATAAAATAGCCTTATCTTGTTCAATTTAAAAAAAATGATAAATAGTAACAAAAGAGTAAACTAGGCTTTAGTAATCCTTGATTAAAATGGTTTAACATTTTACAGGGGCCTATGAGCGTTAATTACAGTTTGTTTAGTTCTTCCAGATCCTGCAGTGAAAGGTGCTATTTAAGAAAAATTTACAACATTTAAAAAGAATTGCCAGTCACTTGCTATGATTTTTGTTCATTGCATTAATAACACCTCTACCCTGTGGCAATCTACCTGTGAACTCAGATTGGTAAATGGCAAAATGGTAGAATATAAAAATAACCTATAAAATTCTACAGCAGGGGTATCTTTCGCCTTTCAGTTATGTAGGGTTGGTTTAAAAATACAATGAAAAGGATCTAATTCATCATTACGTTCTGTTGGTGAAATCCTGATCCCTGCTGAAGTCAATGGCAAAACTCTCATTGACTTCAGTGGGGCCAGGGCTACACCCTATAGGTTTTTAAAATAATGCCTACAGAGACAAATTTCATTTCTCTAGAAACGTATTGATTTCTTCCCAATTAACTGGTAAAGAATTTCATGTGTGAGATTCTATCCTTCATCTAAAAAGAAAAGGAGTACTTGTGGCACCTTAGAGACTAACCAATTTATTTGAGCATAAGCTTTTGTGAGCTACAGCTCACTTCATTGGATGCATACTGTGGAAAGTATAGAAGATCTTATTATATACACACAAAAAGCATGAAAAAATACCTCCTCCCACCCCACTCTCCTGCTGGTAATAGCTTATCTAAAGTGATCACTCTCCTTACAATGTGTATGATAATCAAGTTGGGCCATTTCCAGCACAAATCCAGGTTTTCTCACCCTCCACCCCCCCACACACAAACTCACTCTCCTGCTGGTAATAGCTTATCTAAAGTGACCACTCTCCTTACAATGACAGGTTTCAGAGTAACAGCTGTGTTAGTCTGTATTCGCAAAAAGAAAAGGAGTACTTGTGGCACCTTAGAGACTAACCAATTTATTTGAGCATAAGCTTTCGTGAGCTACAGCTCACTTCATCGGATGCATATTGTGGAAACTGCAGAAGACATTATTTCCACAGTATGCATCCGATGAAGTGAGCTGTAGCTCACGAAAGCTTATGCTCAAATAAATTGGTTAGTCTCTAAGGTGCCACAAGTACTCCTTTTCTCCTTACAATGTGTATGATAATCAAGGTGGGCCATTTCCAGCACAAATCCAGGTTTTCTCACCTCCCCCCCTTTCCCCCCCCACACACAAACTCACTCTCCTGCTGGTAATAGCTTATCCAGAGTGACCACTCTCCTTACATTGTGTATGATAATCAAGGTGGGACATTTCCAGCACAAATCCTTCATCTGTTGCTTAGGAAACTAGCAGCAGCGTATGAGCTGCACAAAGAGGAATATTATAATTCTGCACCATTGCAGAATTTCCTGTCTATGAAATATGTCTGAGCAGTCAAAACATTACAAAGAAACCAGTAGTGAGCAGTACAACAGCAGCGCATACACTAGGTTGGAGATTAGGTGAAATGTCACCAGCATGGGGCATGAGACTATCCCATCCTCCTGGAGCAAGAACAGATCATTTGCATTGCTTTCCACCCTCATTGCTATACTAATGACAACTGCATCACAGTGCAATAGTTTTGCAGCATCTTACTTACATTTCTACCCACGAGGCTGTAGCTGCAGGGACAGGTAGCAAGTTTACTAGTTTGATAGTGACTGTGCAAATAAGATGTTGTAATTTAAGGACTGCTGTACACAAACATTCACCATATTAACTAAATATTTTTATGTCAATTTAGACAAATTTGAAATAGAATGTTTATTCTGTAATAAGTGTCTGCACATTCACTTACATTCACATGACATAACAAAAGGTGTGCAGGTGTTATTTTGGTGCTAGTTTGTGTGCACACCACCAAGTAGTATGGAAGTGACTATTCTAATATGTGTGTGAAAACTCAAAGTATGCTTTCTGTGAATTCAATGTTTCCAGAAGCCTAAACAGGCTCAGACTGAGCTGATCTTTTGCATTTAATAGAAGTGTCTTCTCTTCTGACAAATCTGCTCCTGAGCACTCATTAAACATTACACTACCATGTTAGCTTGCTTTCTGATAACACACTACACACATGGTGGGAGATTTGCCCATCTGTATCTAGACAAGAATTCCACAGATACAGTTTAAATGTTAACTGGTTTGCTTTAACTAACATGCAGAAAGATGTTTGCATGCTCACAAACTAGTAACTGAATTAGTATTTTAATTTTAAAAAGGCAATGTGCTATAGTGCACTAAATACAGAGCTAGAGATGCAGTCTAATCCCAGTTCTGTCTATCACTACATGGCTCAGAGTTCTCCCTCTTTATGCAGATCATGCTACACTGGAGCTCAGTCTGTGTCTGTCCTGCATTCTAAGGCTGTATCCCAAGGCAAGGATGAGAAGAGAAGGAGGGGACGCTCCTTAGGCAGCCATCAGTCCTCTGCTCCTCCTCTCCAACAGCAGAGATGTCTTTGTAGCTAGGTACTCATATTGCTCTCATTCCTGTATTAGCTGAGCACAACAGCCTGGTGAGGTAGTGAAGTTTTATCCCCATTTTGCAGCCTAGGTTTAGTGATTTACCCAAGGAGACACAGGAAGTCTGCAGCTGAGCTGGGAATTTAATTCCCAGCTCAATGCCTTTTTCACTAGACCATCCTTCCCACTTGATTGCTGAAAAGATAGGAGCTATTCAGGGAGAGTGGAGGGAGAAGACAGAGTAGCAGGTGGGGCTGATACCATTTTCATAAGAGAGGAGGGGAGGAAGAGGGAGCAGCTCTAACCAGATGGGCGTTTTCTGCTTCATCCTCCCTTCCTGCGAAAGGGGTGTCACTCAGCCTGCCTGCTCTCTCTCCCCTTCACTATGTAAACTCTACCACTAACTGAACAATTCATTCAAAGTTAAAACATCTATTTTCTTCTTCCAATCTATCAATAAAAACTAAGTGTGAGACGATGAAATCTACTAGTTCTAAAATCTTGAAGGACATGGTGACAGGAACAATTAGTTTAATTTACTAACTACAGGTAATACTTTTGTATTTAAAACTAACTGATTTATTAAACAAACATGTTTTTGCAAATCTTTTTTTCTCATTAC
This sequence comes from Chelonia mydas, assembly GCF_015237465.2. Taxonomy (NCBI): domain Eukaryota; kingdom Metazoa; phylum Chordata; order Testudines; family Cheloniidae; genus Chelonia; species Chelonia mydas. The sequence goes on from NC_051245.2 coordinate 30,022,270, forward strand.
CTAGCACATTTAAGGCAGTTTGATTTAACTAATAAAATTACAATAAACTAAGATGCTGTTTTTGTGCATTTTAATTGAATTCAGATTTCTAAGTAGAGGTCAACCTCAAATCACAAGTAAAACATTAATCATCATCTAGTAAGTAAGATATGCATTTTTTCACCTCATAAAAATGGAAAAATTAAGAATCTAGTTCCATTGCAGGTAAGGCCTTTCACAGCACAGAGGCAGGGTTTGCTCCAGTAAAATTGTTATTAGTATGCATTAAATCTTGCTTCCTCTTTTACCTGTCCCTCAAGCCCTGAGCTCAGGTTTTCTGTTACTGCTTCTACAGCTAACAACATTACTAATATCACAAGTAGTGTAAAGAATTCAATGAATGCAGCCCTTCAAGTGCCTTAGGTGTTCGAATCATGATGCCATTATTAAATCTTGCAGGAGAAACACAGTACTCTGGATTCAGGTCACGGCAGATAAAATTCTTTTCAGTTCACCTTGAAGTTGTTTATTTGTAATGTTTAAGTCTACCCATGGACTGTGCCAGAGCTGAATCCTGCAGTCCAATTGACTTCAGCAGAAGTCTGCCTGCTGAGGACATGCAGGTCCCTTCATGTGTTGGAATCTTAAAAGAGCGGTTTTATTTAGGTTAAATGGGAATTTCAGTGTGCCTTTTAGCTTAATTTGGAGTCTTGGAGTATCAGAGAAGCAAACCCCCCAAAAATGCTTTAATTAATTTTATAACAGGCGCAAGGGGACAAGGATAATAGACATACTGTGTGAATCAAGAAAAGTTTGTTACTGAGTGTGTGTAGTGCTGGGAGGCAGAGAGCGAATTTTGCCACTGTTCCATATGACATCAAGAGCACTATAGTATGTACTAGAAAACAGTTAAGCTCCATCAAGGGATTTTCAGTTACAAATTCCAACATGGGATATATGTTGCCAGAAGTAGGAATTCAGTGTTCTGTCAAGGAGTTAAACTGTGGAAACTTTCCACCTCTGAATACCTTGTTTGTATTATTGAAGTCCATTGTTTAGTAACTGCACTATAATGCGCATGGTTTTGAGGCACACCCTGTTCTTTAGGAACTAACCGATTTTCTGTAAGCCTTGGCAGGATTTCATGTAATTTTGTGTCTCTCCATCACATCCTGCACCACAAGATTGAAATGTGGTCAAATGTTTGTTTTCATAATTTTCAGCCTCCAGTTCCTTCTTATACGTTCGGAGTCATTTTTATTAGAGTGAAGTTAGGCTGCACTCCAGAAAATGATAGCTATTTTGCCCACAGGATGCTTTCAAAAGATGACATACTTATTTAAACCAATTTTGTCTGTATTCCAAAATACTTGAATCTCTTGAACAATTGAACTCAGTAAATGAAAACTCGATTCTTTGCTTTATTTATCCATTTCGGTATATCTATACTACCTTTCAATTTTGTTTTTGAAAACATAGAATTTGCAATGGTATAGATACTTTTCCCTACCGTCAATGGGCCTGATTTTCATGTCACTTTCACTAGCATGAATGAGGAGTAGCTTCACTAAAGCCAATGGTGTTACACTGTGTAAAACTAGTATACGTCCATTTCTAGACTAGGCAAATAGATCATGTTTTTAAACTTGTTTGTGAACAGATTTAACAAACAAAATTTTAAACAGCATATTGCCCCTAAAGGAGATAAGACAAGTCATATTTAAAAACAAAGCAGCTGGTCATGAGCATCACTCCTAGTCTAAGAGATTTGCCCTCATCAGTTGGGACGCATATCTGCTTTATTTATAAGCATGTACTCAGTGCTTTTTTTGCCTCTGTCTTCACAAACAAGGTCAGCTCCCAGACTACTGCACTGGGCAGCACAGCATGGGGAGGAGGTGACCAGCCCTCTGTGGAGAAAGAAGTGGTTCGGGACTATTTAGAAAAGCTGGATGAACACAAGTCCATGGGGCCGGATGTGCTGCATCCAAGAGTGGTAAAGGAGTTGGCGGATGTGCGTGCAAAGCCATTGGCCATTATCTTTTAAAACTCATGGTGACCAGGGGATGACTGGAAAAAGGCTAATGTAGTGCTTGCCTTTAAAAAGGGAAGAAGGAAGATCCGGGGAACTACAGGCCAGTCAGCCTCACCTCCGTCCCTGGAAAAATCATGGAGTAGGTTCTCAAGGAATCAAACTGAATTACTTAGAGGGGAGGAAAGTGATCATGAACAGTCAGCATGGATTCACCAAGGGCAAGTCATGCTTGACTAATCTAATTGCCTTGTATGATGAGATAACTGGCTCTGTGGATGAGGGAAAAGCAGTGGATGTGTTGTTCCTTGACTTTAGCAAAGCTTTTGACACAATCTCCCACAGTATTCTTGCCATCAAGTTAAAGAAGTATGGGTTGGATGAATGGACTATAAGGTGGATAGAAAGCTGGCTAGATTGTCAGGCTTAACGGGTAGTGATCAATGGCTCCATGTCTAGTTGGCAGCCGGTATCAAGTGCAGTGCCCCAAGTGTCGGTCATCGGGCCGGTTTTGTTCAATATCTTCATAAATGATCTGGAGGATGGCATGGATTGCACCCTCAGCAAGTTTGCAGATGACACTAAACTGGGAGGAGAGGTAGATAAGCTGGAGGGTAGGGATAGGATACAGAGGGACCTAGACAAATTGGAGGACTGGGCCAAAAGAAACCTGATGAGATTCAACAAGGACAAGTGCAGAGTCCTGCACCTAGGACGGAAGAATCCCATGCACCACCACAGACTAGGGACCAAATGGCTAGGCAGCAGTTCTGCAGAAAAGGACCTAGGGGTTACAGTGGATGAGAAGCTGGGTATGAGTCAACAGTGTGCCGTTGTTGCCAAGAAGGCCAATGGCATTTTGGGATGTATAAGTAGGGGCATTGCCAGCAGATCGAGGGACGTGATCATTCCCCACTATTCAACATTGGTGAGGACTCATCTGGAGTACTGTGTCCAGTTTTGGGCCCCACACTACAAGAAGATGTGGAAAAATTGGGAAGAGTCCAGTGGAGGGCAACAAAAATGATTCGGGGACTGGAACACATGACTTATGAGGAGAGGCTGAGGGAACTGGGATTGTTTAGTCTGCAGAAGAGAAGAGTGAGGTGGGATTTGATAGCTGCTTTCAACTACCTGAAAGGGGGTTCCAAAGAGGATGGGTCTAGACTGTTCTCAGTGGTAGCAGATGACAGAACGAGGAGTAATGGTCTCAAGTTGCAGTGGGGGAGGTTTAAGTTGGATGTTAGGAAAAACTTTTTCATAAGGAGTCTGGTGAAGCACTGGAATGGATTACCTAGGGAGGTGGTGGAATCTCCTTCCTTAGAAGTTTTTAAGGTCAGGCTTGACAAAGCCCTGGCTGGGATGATTTAGTTGGGGATTGGTCTTGCTTTGAGCAGCGGGTTGGACTAGATGACCTGCTGAGGTCCCTTCCAACCCTGATATTCTATGATACCTCTATGATTCTATTTAGTCAAGGCAGTCAGCTAGATTTCCCATCTTACTTGTATCTAGTATGGGACATAGGAATTGCAATACCAGATCAGACCAGTGGTCTACCCAGTCTTATAATCTGTCTCTAACCGTGGTAGTGCTAGACATTTCAGGAGAAATCAAAAGATGCCTCACAGTGGATAATTATGGCATAACCTGCCCATCTAGGAAGTTTCTTCGTAATCTCATCAGTTAGTGGTTAGCATCTACCATAGATTATAAGAGTTTACATTCCTTCTAATGTAAGAACTCCTGTCTAATGTTACTGTAGTAATTCTCATTGCCATATAATTGTCTATCGATGTTTTAAAATCAAACTAAACCCTATAGCATCAATGATGCCTAGTGGCAATTTTCCACACTGTATTTCTCGTAGGTTAAGGCTTTGTAGTAGCAGACACATATCCTGTGTTAATAAAAGTAAATGTCCACTAGAAGTGTTTCACATTAAATGAGAACTTTTAATATTTAGAAAAGAGTTACAAGTAAAAATAACTGTTAGAGCTGCAGATCAAGATTTGTATTTTGTGCCAGATGTTGTGCTGATATCATAAGCTCTTCTGGCTATCACAGTAAAGTCCCAACCCTTCTAGTCTCTGGTCCTAATTCTCCTTTCATTTGCAGCGTGGTTATTCTGGTTATTCTGGTTATTCTGTTGGCATAAATGGAGTTACCCCTGAATTTCACTAAAACAAATGAAAAGAGAATAAGTCCCTCAGAGTCTTAATTTCTTGAAGCCAAGTCAGGAGACAATGTGGACCATACTGTTTAAGTTTCCACTTTATTAAAAGGCCCCTCAATTCCTTTGCAATCTCAATCTGTGTCCAAAATCTTACAGTTCCTGCAGTTCCTTTTGAGCCCCAAACTCTGAATGTAAATAAAGAGATAAAACAACTGGTGGTCTTAATTTGCGGATGTCAATAGTTCTTTCAAGTCTTCTTCCTCAGTACTTGCTCCGTCTTTTGACCAAATTTTGTATAGAATGCTAATTTAAATTATGGCAATTTTAAACAGCTAGATAAAAAGCTAAAACCCGAAGCATTTTAGAAAACTTGTATTGCAAATATATTAATTGTCACACATTATCAACAGTTGCATTTTCAGTGACCTAAAGGACAACTACTTTGCAGTACCATCTAAAATGTTTGAGAGGAGTATGTTAATAAGTATCTAAAGCTTGCACAGTAACTGTTACAGTGCCCATTCTTGCTTGAATAAATGTAAACTGAAATGTATTTGACTGGAATGTATATGCTTTGACTAGATTTCTTGAGCCACACTGCAAGGGCAGAATTGAAACCATATGTCAATGGAATGCGGATATAGATGACAGGAAGGATGTTCTCATAAACCAAATATTGGAAGCCATATCTTCCTCCTCTTTCTGCTTGTTTCCATGTGCTGGCCAAATACATCCTATGACTCAGTCTGCTTTAGTTACTGGAAATATGCTTAAGAGTGCATGAACCACAAAAAAGGTAGCTGTCATAGCATTAAGCATAGCAGCACAAGAAGTTTATAATAATTAGCACAACCAAGGATGTGGACAACATAGGTATTTTGTGTATGAGTGGGGACCTCCGCTGTCAAGGTAGAAAATTGTTTGGTGCCAGAAGACAGATGTTTCTGCTGTAACCTTCAGTTACTGGCAACAACTGCACAACCAAACATTCAATGTCAAGCAGTTAATCTGTCTTCATACTGATGGAAGAATATCTGTATAATGTACATTTGATTGGTTCAAGGCAAGCCTCATTAATACATCTGGAACTGAGAAATGGGTTGCTGTGAGATGAGCTTTCAAAAAGAAATTGCTGTCTTCCGCTTCAGTCACTTATTAAAGCCGTGTGAAAATTCCCATTTAAACTTTACACAATTCCCACTGTGAAATCAGACAGTTTTGCAAAATTTAGTAATCTCTATACAAACACACACACACACAAATATGAAACTTGCATTTATTTTGCTACAATTTTGTCATTGCAACAGTGGCAACATTTTGTTTCAAACCTTTTGCCCACCAGAAAAGACAAAAGAGACCTTGTAGAAAATACATTTTTCTAAGAAAAGAATCTTCAGCATTATATAAAATCTCTTTGGATCCCTGGGTCTTATGACCTTGGATAGGACATTGGCTCCTATATAGTGGTGACTGTACCCTGGATTCTGATGAGACAATCCAATGCTCTAGAGCTCTCCCAGTGTTTCCTGCACCTTCAATTAACATTAATACATAATTATTAGGGATTTCATTTTGTGAATGAGGCAGGGGACAGCAGGAGGAGGAAGGTTGGTCTTGTGGCTAAGGCAATTGAATAATGCCTTGGATAACTGGATTCTATGCCCATCGCTGCCACAGAGTCCCTAGGTGATGTGGGGCAAGTCACTTAAACTGCACTTTTCACAGGAGGTAAGTTATTGTGTGTTCCTCATTTTCTGGATGTCCAAACTGAGACCATGGAGTCTGATTTGTAAAAATGCTGGGCACACACATGGCAACTGAAGTCAATGTGAGTTGTGCTTTGAACATATAAAATTTTATATTATAAAAATTCTGAAAAGTTCTGAAAAGTTATGAAAGTTCTGAAAAATTAGGTCCTACTTGTGATCCCTAGTTTGGGCACACAAAATGAGTGGGTTAATTTGACTGTAATTAACAGTTAGCATGGATTTGTCCAGAACAACTCATGTCAAACCAACTTAATAGCTTTCTTTGACAGGGTAAAAGCCTTGTGGGTATGGGGAAGCAGTAGATGTGGTATATCTTGACTCTAGTAAGGCTTTTGATACTGTCTTGCATAACCATCTTGTAAACAAACTAGGGAAATACAACCTAGATGGTGCTACTATAAACAGGGTGTATAACTGGTTGGAAAATCATTCAGAGAGAGTAGTTATCAGAGGGTCACAGTCAAGCTGGAAAGGCATATCAAGTAGGGTCCCTCAGAGAGCAGTTCTGGGTCCGGTTCTGTTCAATATCTTCATCAATGATTTAGAAAATGGCACAGAGAGTGCACTTATGAAGTTTGAGGACAAGACCAAGTGCTTTGGAGGATAGGATTAAAATTCAAAATGATCTGAACAAACAGGAGAAATGGTCTGAAGAAAATTGAATGAAATTCAATAAGGACAAATGGAAAGTACTCCACTTGGGAAGGAACAATTAGTTGCACAGATACAAAATGGGAAATGATTGCCTACAAAGGAATACTGCAGCAAGGGATCTGGGAGTCACAGTAAATCACAAGTTAAACATGAGTGAATAGTTTAACACTGTTGCAAAAAAAGCTAACATCATTCTGGGATGTGTTAGCAGAAATGTTGTATGCAAGACATGAGAAGTAATTTCTCCATTCTACTCTATGCTGATTATGCCTCAACTGGAGTATTTTGTCCTATTCGGGGCACCACATTTCAGGAAAGATGTGGACAAATTGGAGAAAATCCAGAAAAGAGCAACAAAAATAATAAAAGGTCTAGAAAACATGACCTATGAGGGAAAAGGGAAAAAATTGGGTTCGTTTAGTCTGGAGAAGAGAAGACTGAGAGCGACATACCAGTTTTCAAGTACATAAAAGGTTACGAGGAGGAGAGAGAAAAATTATTCTCCTTAACCTTTGAAGATAGGAAAAGAAGCAATGGGTTTAAATTGCAGCAAGGGAGGTTTAGGTTGGATATTAGGGTGGTTAAGCACTGGAATAAATTGCCTAGGGAGATTGTGGGATCTCCATCATTGGAGACTTTTAAGAGCAAGTTAGACAAACCCCCTTCAGATTTGGTCTAGACAATACTTAGTCCTGCCATGAGCGTGGAGGACTGGACTAGGTGACCTTTTGAGGTCCCTTCCAGTCCTATGATTCTAATCTCTCTGTGCCGTAGTTGCCTATTTGTAAAATGGGGATAATAATAACCACTCATCTCACATGGCTGTTCTGAACATACATTCATGTTTGCTACGCACTCAGATATTGCTGTGAGCACTGTAGAAAAGTCAATTAGCAAATTAACAACGCTGTCTTCAGAGCAGAGTTTGAATAGTGAGGAGTAAATAAGGCACAGAGTCACACATTCAATGAGAAAACAAATGATTGAATATCTGCTTAATTAGTGAGCATGGTCCATCCTGTGCATTAAATGTGCCAAAGGTCCAGTGGATAAAATAGCATGTGTTCACGTAATTATTGATTGTATCATAAGACATACACACAATGGGACCAAATTAAGGTTCCACAGGCAACCTTTCTAGTGAGAACTTTTGAGCACTTGTCTTTAATGTTCTTTTAATGTGTTGTTTTTGGTGCACTACATCTGTAATTTTGTTTAAGTAAATACTGACTTATCTCCTCTGTCCCTTAACATCATCCTTAATAGGCTGATTTCTTCTGGGCATCAAGACATAGGTGGGTTTTAGGGAGAGAAGGGAAGCATTCCATGCATAAGGAGCAGAGGGATATTTGTGTGAGAAACTGAGAAACAGATGGATGAGGCTGGCAGATATAATTGTTAAGATGGAAGAGAAGGTGCAACATTGTTTTAAAAACAGCACTGCGAGAAGCAAAATTTTGACATGAGGAGCTCACAGCACTAGGTTATAGATGCCTTGCTGACTTTATCAGCCAGTTAGAGCTTGGATAGGACTCATGAAATTCCTCTTTTGTATCTCAGCCATTCTGACTGAATTCAGAAACCACAGGCTCTACAGCTAATGAGAGGAAAGACAGCCTAAAGATAGAATTTTAGTCCTTTGTTGTGAAAACCAGCAAAAGCAAGCAGCTGCGGTGACTGGCAAAAGACTTCTGTACCCGCTTGGTGACTTATACAAACTCAGCAAATGCCTATATAACTGGAAACATTTCCCAGGAATAAGTGTTGCAAGAGGACAAGGAGAGTCACTATGTACAGTACAAAATAATTCTTTCCATGGACAAATGTAGCTTCTCTTCCCCTGGGCCTCAAGGAAAAGCTATGGAAACAAATACAAGTGTCTTCTTCACCTAATGGAACTAATGCTCCAGCCATCATATGTAATGGAGGGGTACAGAACTGAATGGACCAGACAAGGTGAAAATTGCAGGAACAGTCATGTAGAGTAGCAAGAGCAATATTGCTAGGAAATAGAAAAGGAGTACTAGTGGCACCTTAAAGACTAACCAATTTATTTGAGCATACGCTTTCATGAGCTACAGCTACAGCTCACGAAAGCGTATGCTCAAATAAATTGGTTAGTCTTTAAGGTGCCACTAGTACTCCTTTTCTTTTTGCAAATACAGGCTAACACGGCTGCTGCTCTGAAACCTGTCATTGCTAGGAAATGTCAAACTACTTGATGTGATTTACATGCATCAGGGAGCACAGGAACTTAAATCCAACCGTACATTTGCAGAACTTGCAAGGATTGGCTATTCTTCTATTTGCTGTTGTCTTCGGTCCATTCTTTATGCACAAACAAGACTTCAACTAATTTGTAAACATGAATACAGAGGAGCCAGCTGTTGGGAGAAATGACTAATAAGGAATGCGTGACAACTTGACTTGCTGTTGACTTCTTGAATGACCAGTTCAAATAGCCAGGGGATGTGTTAACTAAACCAGCAACCAGATTCCAGTGGGTGGAGGTTATGATAACATTTTTCTTTCTGATCCTGTGCCTGCCAACATAGACACAGGCAGATTTCTGTTGTTTCGGAAGCCTCTGTAGCACATGCTGTAATCTGTAGAGTTCTGTTTAGCTGATTTTGTTCTTTAACTATGACAAGAGGCAGAATAAATGCGCGCGCGAGAGGGAGCCATAGAAGTGGACAGGTATCTAGTTTTCAAAATATACTCATTTTACTGATTTCATTATGACTGAGAGTGAGTTGTGCCTATTGGAAATTGGCTGAGGAAATGGCAAGATAAAACTTTTCTCATATAGAACACCCACAAAGAGAGAGAGAGAGTGTGAATAAAGGCAAGATTCTGTAGGTAGTTCTTCTATAGTACAATGCAGTTATGGTATGTGAGAAATCTTGGTGTGATATAGTAAATGGAAATATTGTGATCATCTCGGAGCTTTCGAAGATCAGCAGCAACATATTTATCAGTTTCGCATTTGCTGGGGACCATGAACTATATGACATTTTATTTAGTAGGAGAACAGAGTGAAGTATTCTATGCTACCTTCTGCTGTAGCAAGCTTTAGCATTTATTGCGTTGTACTGTATGTTCCAGCCAATGCATTCAATAAAGTAATACATGTAGAAATATTTTTGGTTTTCCTTTCCATAAGAAGAAATGTGACTAAAGTTAGTGTGGTTTGCGATGGCATAGAGAAATCAAATCAGTGCCATACACAGTACTATGTAATTAGAAATTAGAATCAACTCTAGCACGCAGAACTACTGGTACCTACACAGTACCAAAGATATTCCTGAAAAGTTTATAGAGGGATCTAGCCAAGAAAACTCAGCATGACTGTCTGGGCTCAAATTCCAAGCAGTAACATTCAGAAAAACATAGACCTGATTATCCTCTCATTTATGCCGGTGGAACTCCTTTGAGTTCAACAGGGGTACTCCTGATTGGCCCGTGGTGCAAGTGAAAGGAGACTCAAGCCTGTATTGTTGACTTTGCACTGAGGTGACGCATTATTGGGCTTTCAACTTTATGTGGTAGCGAAACAGATGGTTTTTCTCCAGAAACTATTTTATTTATGTATTTATTTATTTTCATTCGTGTTTTAAAGATATGTGCAAAAGTGAAGAAAAATGTGTTATCAAAATGCCAAGGGTGAGATTTACTTCAGCAGATATTATTTCAACGGAATAGTCACATCAACAGAATCTTCAAAATTTTGCTATGTATTTGTACTAGCCTTAATAAAGCTCTGTAAATACTCGTAAATACGGCTTCTCTGTTCCATAACAAGAATGGATTCTGGCTGTGAAGTTGATGTGTCTGGTTCAGAAAGGATTATACTGGAGAAGGGGATCCTTCAGTGACAGCTGGCATATTGCCACTGCAGAAGCTCCTATTTTATCCCCTCCCTTCCCTGCTGTTGATTTAGAGGAGTGGTCAGAGGAAAGTGATAATAGCCAGGACATCCCTATGATGTGTTGATCTCTAGCCGCTGTTTCAGTCTCACACAGTGGCTTGAGGATTAGGGGAGTTCAGACAGGAGCTTTGTATACCACCCTGACTTGTGCAGTGTAGCCATAGCCAATGGTCTTGCCTATACAGTGTTTCACCGTAATGGCTGCTTGAAAGCAAGTTTGCTGTTTACCGAGGTGCTTATATAGAATCATAGAAATATATGGCTGGGAGGGTTCTTGAGAACCCCTGCACAGAGGCAGGACCAAGTATGTCTAGATCATCCCTGATAAATGTTTGTCTACAGTTCTTAAAAATCTCCAGTTACAGGGATTACACAATCTTCCTTGGTACCCAATTCCAGTAGTTAACTATCCTTATAGATAGGAAGCTTTCCAATATCTGGCTTAAATCTCCCTTACTGCAGATTAAGCCGATTATTCTTGTCCTGCCTTCCGTGGACATGGAGAACAATTGATCACTATCCTTTTCATTAGCAGACCTTAATATATTTGAAAACTGTTGTCAGGTCCTCCGTCTTCTTTTCTCAAGACTACTCATGCCCAGGTTTTTAACTTTTCCTCATAGATCAGGTTTTCTAAACCTTTTATAATTTTTGTTGATCTCCTTGGGACTCTCTCCAATTGGTCCACATCTTTCTTAAAGTGTAAGGCCCCAAAATGGACACAAAATTCCACCTGAGTCCTCACCAGTTCCAAGTACAGCAGGAAAATTACCTCCCATATTTTACATATGACATTCCTATTAATAAACCCCAGAATGATATTGGCCTTTTTTGCAAAAGCTACTAGGGGAGAGGCTGTTCTAGATTTGATTTTGAGAAATAGGGACAAACTGGTTGAGAATTTGAAAGTGGAAGGCAGCTTGTGTGAAAGTGATCATGAAATGGTAGAGCTCATGATTCTAAGAAATGGTAGGAGGGAGAACAGCAAAATAAAGACAATGGATTTCAAGAAGGCAGACTTTAGCAAACTCAGGGAGTTGGTAGGCAAGATCCCATGGGAAGCAAATCTAAGGGGAAAAACAACTGAAGACAGTTGACAGTTTTTCAAAAAGACATTATTAAGGGCACAAGAGCAAACTATCCCACTGCGTAGGAAGGATAGGATTGGAACTATGTCAAGAGACCACCCTGGCTTAACCAGGAGATCTTCAATGATCTGAAACTCAAAAAAGAGTCCTACAAAAAGTGGAAGCTAGGTCAGATTACAAAGGATGAATATAGACAAATAACACAAGTATGTAGGGACAAAATTAGAAAGGCCAAGGCACAAAATGAGATCAATCTTGCTAGAGACATAAAGGGTAACAAGAAAACATTCTACAAATACATTAGAAGCAACAGGAAGACCAAGGACAGGGTAGGCCCACTACTCAATGAGAGGGGAAAAACAATAACAGAAAATGTGGAAATGGCAGAGGTGCGTAATGACTTCTTTGTTTCGGTTTTCACCAAGAAGGTTGGTAGTGATTGGACGTTTAACATAGTGAATGCCAGTGAAAATGAGGTAGGATCATAGGCTAAAATAGGGAACAAACAAGTAAAAAATTACTTAGACAAGTTAGATATCTTCAAGTTACCAGGGTGTGATGAAATACATCCTAGAATACTCAAGGAGCGGATTGAGGAGCTGTCTGAGCCATTAGCAATTATCTTTAAAAAGTTATGGAAGATGGGAGGGATTCCAGAAAACTGGAAAAGGGCAAATATAGTGCCAATCTATAAAAAGGGAAATAAGGACAACCCTGGGAATTACAGACCAGTCAGTTTAACTTCTGTACCCGGAAAGATAATGGAGCAAATAATTAAGCAATCAGTCTGCAAACATCTAGAAGATAATATGGTGATAAGTGACAGTCAGCATGAATTTGTCAAGAACAAATCTTGTTAAACCAAACTGGTAGCTTTCTTTGACAGGGTAACAAGCCTTGTGAATGGGGGGAAGTGGTAGATATGGTATATTTTGACTTTAGTAAAGCTTTTGATACTGTCTCGCATGACCGTCTTATAAACAAACTAGGGAAATACAACCTAGATGGTGCGATTGTAAGGTGGGTGCATAACTGGTTGGAAAACCATTCCAAGAGAGTAGGTATCTGGTTCACAGTCAAACTGGAAGGGTATAATGAGTGGGGTCCTGCAGGGATCAGTTCTGGGTCCGGTTCTGTTCAATATCTTCATCAATAATTTAAATAATGGCATAGAGAGTACACTTATAAAATTGCAGACAATACCATGCTGGGAGAGGTTGCAAGTGCTTTGGAGAATAGGAGTATAATTCAAAATGATCTGAACAAACTGGAGAAATGATCTGAAGTAAATAGGATGAAATTCAGTAAGGACAAACGCAAAGTACTCCACTTAGGAAGGAACAATTAGTTGCACACATGCAAAATGTGGAATGAGTGCCTAGGAAGGAGTACTGTGGAAAGGGATCTGGGCATCATAAGGTAAATATGAGTGAACAGTGTAACACTGTTGCAAAAAAAGTGAAGATCATTCTGGGATGTATTAGCAGGAGTCTTGTAAGCAAGACACAAGAAGTAATTGTTCCGCTCTGCTCCATACTGATTATGGCGTATGGCGTCAACTGGCGTATTGTGTCCACCTCTGGGTGTCGCATTTCCAGAAAGATGTGGATAAATTGGAGAAAGTGCAGAGAAGAGCAACAAAAATAATAACAGGTCTAGAAAACATGACCTATGAGGGAAGAGTGAAAAAATTGGGTTTGTTTAGCCTGGAGAAGAGAAGACAGAGAGGGAACATAACAGTTTTCAAGTACATAAAAGGTTATGCGGGGGAGAGAGAAAAATTAATCTCCTTAACCTTTGAAGATAGGACAAGAAGCAATGGGCTTAAATTGCAGCAAGGGCGGTTTAGGTTGGACATTAGGAAAAACTTCCTAACTGTCAGAGTGGTTAAACACTGGAATAAATTGCCAAGGGAGGTTGTGGAATCTGCATCATTGGAGATTTTTAAGAGCAAGTTAGACAAACACCTGTCGGGGATCGTCTAGTTCAGGGATTGGCAACCTTTGGCATGCGGCCTGCCAGGGTAAGCCCCCTGGCGGGCTGGGCCAGGTTGTTTACCTGCCTTGTCCGCAGGTTCGGCTGATCACGGCTCCCACTGGCCGTGGTTCACTGCTCCATGCAATGGGGGCTGCGGGAAGTCACGCGGGCCGAGGGATGTGCTTTGTGCCAGGCTTTGTGCCAAAGGTTGCCGATCCCTTCTCTAGATAATACTCTAGTCCTGCCACGAGTGCAGGGGGACCTCTTGAGGTCCTTTCCAGTCTTATGATTCTATCATTGTTGACTTGTGATTAATTTGTGGTCCTTTATAAACCCGTTAGTTTTCAGAAGTACTACTGCCTAGACAGTTATTCTCCATTTTGTAGTTGTGCATTTGATTTTTCCTTCCTAAGTGTGGTGCTATAGAATCTCACCTTGATTTCAGACCAATTCTCCAATTTATCAAGGTCATTGTAAATTCTAATCCTGTTCTCCAAAGTGATTGCAATGTGTTGGTGTCATCTGCAGATTTTATAAGAATACTCTCCACTCCATTATTCAAGCAATTAATGAAAATGTTGAATACTAACAGAGCCAGGGCAGACCTTTTATGGCGCTCCACTAGATATGTCCTCCCAGTCTGACAGTGAACCGTTTATAAATATTCTATGAGTATGGTGTTTCAACCAGTTGTGTACCCACCTTACAGTAATTTCATCTAGAGCACATTTCCCTAATTTACTTATGAGCATGTCATGTCTATTGCTTCCCTTCTATCACAAGTATCCCTGTCAAAGAAGGAAATTGGGTTGACTTGGCATGACTTGTTCCTGATAAATGTATATTGGCTATTACTTATCACCCTGCTATCCTCTACGTGCTTACAAACTGATAATTTGCATCAGGATCTTTCCAAATTTCAAAGTTAGGCCGATTAGTCTATAATTCCCTGGGTTCTCTTTGTTATCCTCTTTACAGATAATGACTATGTTTGCCCTTTTTCAGTCCTCTGGGAACTCACCCATCCTCTGTGAGTTCTTGATGATAAATGCTAACAGTTCCAGGTTTGCTTCAGCTACTTTCTTAAATACCCTAGTGTTAATTTTGTCAGACCCTGCTGACTTGAATACATCTAACTTATCTAAACATTATTTAACTTGTTCTTTCTGTATTCTTGACTTGTGTCCCCCCCCATTCTTGTTAATATTAATTGTGTTAAGCATGTGGTCACTATTAACCTTTTTAGTGAAGACTGAAGTAAAATAGACATTAAACAACTCAACCTTCTTGATGTCATCCTTTATTAGCTCTCCTTCTCCTTTGAGTAGAGGACCTATACTTTCCTTTGTATTTCTCTTGCTCCTAATATTTTGTATAGAAACTCTTCTTATTGCCTCTTATGTCCCTTACTAGGTGTAACTCATTTTGTGCATTTGGCTTTCTGAGTTTGTTTCTAAATGCTTGTGATCTCTTTTGTAGTCCTCTTTAGCAATTCATCCATGTTTCCATTTTTTGTAGGATTCCTTTTTGATTTTCAGATTATTAAAGAGCTCCTAGTAGACCCATATTGGTTTCTTGCTAGCCTTTGCATCTTTCCTTCACATTGGGATAGTTTGCTGTTATGCCTTTAATAGTGTCTTTCTGAGAAACTATCAGCACTCCTGAACTCCTTTTTCCCTTAAAGTTTCTTCCTATGAGACTTTACCTACCAGTTCTCTGAGTTTGCTAAAGTCTTCTGTTTTGAAGTCCACTGTCCTTATTCTGATGCTCTCTTTCCTTCCTTTCTTTCGAATTATGAAATCACCATTTCATGATTACTTTCATCCAAATTGACTTCTACCTTCAGACTCACAACCAATTCCTCCCTGTTAGTCAGAATCAAGTCAAAAATGGTTGCCCCCCCTACCCCCCCGTTTACGTCCTCCATGTCCTGAAACAAGAAATTGTCCCCCAACACAGTCCAAGAAATTATTGGAACTTTTGTGTTTTACCAGGTTATTTTTCCAAGAGGTATCTGGGTAGTTAAAGTCTTCCATTACTATCAGGTCTTGTGCTTTGGATATTTCTGTTATTTGTTCTCAAGCTGTCTCATCTCCTTTCTCCTGATTTGGTGGCCTATAGTAGACCCTTAGCATGATATTGCCCCTGATTTTTTCCTCCTTTAGACCCATAGAATTTAACCTTATCTGCCTCTCATCTTCTTCTGGGCCTCAGAACAAATGTATACATTCTTGCTATACAGTGCAACACCTTGTCCCTTTTTTCCTTCCTGTTATACCAAGCTATACCTCCCCATACAAATATTCCAGTCATGAGATTTATCCCATCAAGTCGCAGTGATGCCAATTAAGACATAATTTAGCGTGTGTACTAGTACAGTATTTGCAGTTCTACCTGTTTATTCCCCATACTCCTTGCATTTCTGTAGATGTCAAAGATGTTAAGCAGTTTTCCCCCACTATTTTCCCTCCTGCTTCTCTTATGATTGAAACTTTGGCCCTCGTGCTTGTAGTATCTCAGCATCTTGCATTATTAATGGATTTTATCCCCACGACACCTATGTGAAGTTTTATTTCCATGTTAGAGATGGGGAATTGAAGCACAGGTAGGGTAAGTGATGGTTTTACAGGAAGTCTGAGATGGGACTTGCCCATGGTTTTACAGGAAGTCTGAGCTGGGACTTGAATCCAGGTCATCTGAGTCACAGTCCAGTGGGAGACTATCCTTCCTACTTGGTTTCCCCTTTCAATGTGTATTATGCATTTATGTGAAGCATGTAATACTAGTTATACTATATATGATCCTGAAAATTAGGGATGAGTGAATCTATTGTGATAACATTAAAACTCACACAGATCCTTGATAGAAACTTGCTTGAAACCTGAAATGAAAATTTGTTCAAGTTTAAGAAAAAAAATTAACTTAAATTTTTCTGCCACTGGAAGAGCTTGGAAACACAAGTACATAAATACCACAAGGCAGCCTGTTTTTCTGATCGAGTACTGTAGATTCAAAAAGTTTGGACAAATCTTGATCAACACTTGAAAGCTTGAATGCTTATCACAGCCTAACTTTTGAAGTCTACCAATTTCCAGTAAAATATGAAAAGTATTTATTGTACTATCAGTTCGGTAAAGCTCAACTTTCTATCTTCTTTTTTAAAGACAGAACAATGCAGACCTTCAGCTGGTATAAATCGGCAATGCTTCACTGAAGCTGACAGAGCCCTGCCAATTTATGCCAGCTGAGGATCTGGCCCAGTATGCACTAACTGGCTGCACAATTCAGTTTTAAATCACACCTGAAACTGGTAAATTTCTCACTGTTTTTCATACAATCACACAACTTTAAAAGTTGGCCGAACCAGCCTGGACTCTGGAAAGGACATTTCAGTGTGATGGCTTCAAAAGGAGTAAAAATGGATTGCTGCATTATGAGCAGGCACAAACATTGACGCTGCTCCACTCAAATGTGTCTGTCGGTCCTTTTTTTTTA
The DNA here is from genome assembly GCF_015237465.2 of Chelonia mydas. Taxonomy (NCBI): domain Eukaryota; kingdom Metazoa; phylum Chordata; order Testudines; family Cheloniidae; genus Chelonia; species Chelonia mydas. Next base: position 30,039,365 of record NC_051245.2, read on the forward strand.
ACTTCCTTTCATAGAGGGCAGTCATATTAATCAATGCATGATGCATACATTATTACCAGCCCCAAGCACTGAAAAATCATGGGTCAGGCCACCCAGAATCATGAGATTGACATGGAAATCATGAGATTTTAAAAAATAATATGTTCTGAGGTCTTTTTATTTTCCTTCTTGCATTTGAGCCTTTAGGGGGTCACATTTTAAAGATTTTCTCTGCCACTACAAGGACTAGAAACTTACTTTAATTTGTTAAATGAAAGTTGAAATTCTTATCTAATCATTTGACCCTAGGAGCTGGGGCTTTAAGGACACCAGATATCAAAGATTCCCAATAACTTTGTGAGAGTTGGCATTCTGGATAGAGTGTGAGACTTCAACACTAAGAGAGTTATTTTTAAGGCTGCCTCTAAACAGTATGTGCCTATGCAAAGAATGCACTGATAATGTATTTAGATACCTATGGTGATGAAGGCAAGATAGAAAGACCAAAGCAAACTAATTGGCTACTTCTCTATTCCATAGTTATTACAATGGAATTAAAACCCCATGTCTGGATTGTACAGCCAAAGCCATAGTAAATCATGTTTTTCTAACATATCTCAATGCACATATTCATCAGTGGTCAACGCAGCATTCGCTGATTATACAATGACCACAGATGAATGTTGTAGGTTTTCCCAGTTGTAGGCTTTACCTAAGCTCAGACATTTCTCAGGCATCCTCCTCACAGATATTGTGTCTTTCTCAAGAGTGTTTGGTCAAAGGAGTTTCCCCTGTCTCAAACACTCATTGACTGGTGAAAATATGAAACACTCTGTTTGTTTCTGTTACCACTAGGGTCCTTGGGAATATGCATTTTAGTTTGATCTAACCCAGAAGTTCTCTCTTTCCCATGATCCTGTTTTTAGGGTAAAAGTATTATGTCATGACACTAAAGAAAAATAAAATCCTGCTCACCTTCTTAGAAAAGTACTCCTATTTGGGACTTTATTATCACATGGTTTGCAATTATGAATTTTGATGTGTGTAAAATTATGTAAATTACTGTTAATTCATAATTGTTTGCTACAGCCACTCTGTAAACCAGCAGATTCTTCCAGGCCAGTGTGTATCCTCAAGTGGCTGGATTTGTGAGTTTAGTGGGTACTTTGTGCTGCTGGAGTGAAGGATCCAACCCTTAGTTTACTATAACCTATTTTTTTTTATTGGGACATGCTGTTATAGCTTCCTTAATAAATATGTCTAAAGTTAATCCAGACATTGACAATGATAGACTATAATGGCCAGATTCTGACCTCACTTTCATGGTTTTACACTGGTATAACTCCATCAAGTATAATGGATTTATAGCTGATTTGCACTGGTATAATTAAAAACAAGATCAGTCCTTATCTATATCTAATCCTCTCCCTCTTCCCCCCATCTTTATACGCTAACATAGTGAACAAATTATTAAGTAATACTATGAGGTGAATATTTATAGCCTTACTTCCAAAGGGAGAAAGGACAAAGGCATGGTCCTATACCATAAATTGTCACTGTCTCTTACTACTCCTTTCATCTTTTCTTTCTGTTACATTGGCTTTTTTAAAGTGGATTATCCCTGGTTCCCATTTGGGCCTCACAGGAAAACTCCCTTTTCAACTTCCAAACTAAGTAAGAAAACTATCCATCAATATAAAGAACACAGGAAAGAAGAAATTACAGCTAGAATCTGACCTCCTTCAGATGTTACACTGGGCATGGCTCTCTAAGAAAAAAAAATGTAATACATTGCAGATTAATCAAAACATGTATTTGAAGGATTTATATATATATATAAATAAAATATAAAATCCACACAAGGCTTACTGGTTTTATTAATGACTGTAATAGGATTTAGGTTAGTAGGTTTTGTTGTAAAATTAATTGGTGGAATACAACTCTGATAATAATACTTAGCAATTTGCACATAGAATAACCTTTACAAACATTGAACTCATTCTTTGGCTGGTGTAAATCACTGTCGCTCCATTGAGTTTAGTGGAGCTACAACAACTTACCACAGAGAGGTTTAAGACCATTAATTTATAAATCCTTAGTGCTCTCCTCTGAGTCAGGTAAATGTTATTATTCCCATTTTCCAGATGAGGTAGTAAACAACATCACATTAGGTGCAGACCAAGCTATCGGCTGCGGGGATGGGCAGTGAAAGGAAGGTCTTGTGACTAAAGCACAGGACTGAGAGTCAAGAGATTTGGGTGCCATTCCTGTGTGTTATGACTGGGGCTTGGTGGTCAGACCTAGTGGCTGGAGCAGCAGTCGGAGTCAGAAGACAGGAACCTGAAACAGGAGTCAGAGACCAGGACTTGGATCAGGAACCAGTCAGGAAAGCAGGAACCAGGGATAGGTCAGGAAAGTAGGCTCAGGAGCAGGGTGACCAGTTGTCCCTATTTTATAGGGACAGTCCCGATATTCAGGTCTTTGTCTTATATAGGTGCCTATTTGCCCCCTACCTGCATCCAGATCTTTCACACGTGCTATCTGATCACCCTACTCAGGTGTCAGGCAAGTAGCAGCCAGCCAGGAATTCACTCAGTGGCACAGACAATTTCCTGTGCCTCCTTCTGGCTTAAATAGCATAGTTGGGCCAATTGGTGGAGCCAGATGCTCCTCCAATCAGGACTTCTGTGGTGGTGTAACTGGTGTTCTGTGGTGGTGTAACTGCTACGGTTCCATTAGCCACTCAGTCTGCAGACCTGGGCTCAAGCCTTATGGATTCTCACACTGTGCTTTTTAAAAATGTTGGAAATATGCGTGACAAGAGAGACCAATGGGGGGAAGATGAGATAGATCAGGGGTTTGCAACCAGCCCATCAGGGTAATCCACTGGCGGGCCACGAGACATTTTGTTTATGTTGACCGTCCACAGGCACGGCCCCCTGCAGCTTCCAGTGGCTGCAGTTTGCTGTTCCCGACCAAAGGGAGCTGTGGGAAGCAGCACAGGCTGCAGGGATGTGCTGGCCACCGCTTTCTGCAGCTCCCATTGGCTGGGAATGGCGAACCGCGGCCACTGGGAGCTGCGGGGGGACATGCCTGTGGATGGTCAATTTAAACAAAATGTCTCACGGCCTGCCAGAGGATTACTCTGATGAGCCGCGTGCTGAAGGTTGCCGACCCCCGCCCTATATATTGGTGCACGATGGCACCAGCTCCACATTTTCTCCCTCAAGAAAAATCTGAGCAGTAAGAAATAGGCGACTCATGTATAGTTGGATACACTCCGGGTCTGGTGGCAGAGTTAAGATTAGAGATTGGAAAACTGGATATTATACCCATGTCATGAATCAGTCAGAATTTGCTGAGGTTTGTGGTTGTGGCTAGCTTCTCCGGTGTTGATGATTCACTCTTGTGTTTCCAGAGGAAAAATATTGCATGGCTGACTGATCACACTGCTGAAGATTTAGTAGGGCTTTATTTTATCTTTGTCTCTAACTATCTTGATTTCAGATAGGGACTACTCATATCAGGAAGTGATCAACAATGTGTGTAATGGTTACACAGTTGGGCCCATTGTGCTTAATCTTTCACCCACTGAAGTAAATTGCAAAAAACTGTTGTACTCAATGGGAAGAGGATTGAGCCCCACAGCAAAAGTATTAATAATTTTGCTTAATTTCAAATTACTTTATACTTGTTGCATGAGTTTTCAAGGAGATTTAACTTAATGGAAAGTTTGAAAGCTAGTAACAAGATGTGTTTTTGAGCTAGAGGAACAGAGAAATACTAGACAAAAGTCAGCTTTTCAAATTGATATAACTTTACTGGCCTGTAACTCAAAAACAGATTTACAACGTTTCTTCAGACTTTGTGGAAACATTCTTCACTGCCGCCGGAGAAAAAATGCAAATTTTCAGATGAAACTGGTGTTCCAAGATATTGGGGAACTTCTGGGGAAAGTATTAAAAGAGGGTTTTATAATAGAAGCTGGTTGCTACCTTGACAATGAAGAGTCTACCACCTCTCCACAATATATCAAAGATTCCAACAAAAACTCTATTGATAACCTAGTTCAGAAAGAAGGACAAAAACTAGGGATGGGTGAACTGCAGAGAGTTCTAGCGTTTGTGACCTCAGATTATTTTTGGCCAGTGGGAGCCACGATCGGCCGAACCTGCGGACGCGGCAGGTAAACAAACCGGGTTTGGGGTTTTGGGTTCACAAAACGAATCTGAACATGCCAACGTTTACTTTATAATTTAAATCCTGGTGCTTTCCAAGAAAGATTCAAGACTAGATTTACAAAAGTGTAACTGCATGAACCCTGGCGCACTTGTGATCCTTGAACATATAAATCAGGGATGTACACAGGCACTTTTGTGAAAATCTGCTCATCAATTTGTTAGTTAAAAAGGCATATTCTTCTAGCTAAAGAAAATCCTGGGCTTGGTATTTGGAACGGGAGACATCCTATTATGGCAAGTTTGGTACAAATGGATGCCCATTTCCTTCACTTTTAGTGTCACTTTGTATTTGGTTTTTTTCTCTCTACTGTCTTTGCTCACATTTTTACCTCACTTTTCAGTAATTTTTCTCTCTCTACTCCTTATTTTCAATCTGTATTATAAGAAAACAAGTCCAATAACTTTCAAGTAAAACTTTCAAACCCACAATGATTGAGTGGGTTCAAAGTTAAATAATGAGTACATATGTCCTTGGAAAAAACACAGAGTACTGGATCCATTGACCTGAATCAGGCCATCCTGTCTGCAACATGAAGACTTACCAGAGCCTGTCTCCAGATGCAATAATGCTTACCAACTTACGTTGTGTAGGCTTTGACCTTTTCCATCTCCATCTGGGCTAAGTTATCATTCAGGTTTAGATCTTTTTAAGTTGGTTTTTCATTCTCAGTCTGTGGTTTTTCCCCCTTTGGGCGGCAGGAATACAGTAACAGAAACAAATCCTTAATTAGAGATTACAGCTAATGATGCTTTCTGTGCAAGAAACAGTTTTATAGACATAATGGGTTGATGCTTTCATATATTATACTAATAGTTTCTTCTTAGTTAAAACCTTAAATAATGGTTGGCTTCTTGGAAACTTGAAAAAAAGTCTTGTTTTAATGTTAGATTGCTGTGCAAGTTGATGACCCATTAAAGCCATTTATAGTTTTTAATTTAGTCAAACCTGACTGATTAAATTATTGCGTATGACTTAAACCCATGAAAGGATCAACCAGCAATTTGACTGAGGCCACAGTCTGCCTTGTCATTCAAAAAGTGGAACAGGAAAAGAATATCCATTAGCCCTCTTGTTACTGGGCTACTAAGCAACAATCTAACCTCAGGTAGACATCCTGCAAACAATCAGACTAGGTAGTAGTGTGTTTTTCATGGAATCTTCATAGTGGGATGCAGTGAAGGAACAGTAATGGACACCTTGTAGAGTCAAGCACAAGGGTTTATTACGCACAGTGCTGATGGAGTGTCACTTTGCTTATTGGGCTCAGAGACACCGCAAAACCATTGATTATAATAGATTATATAGGGTGCTCATTGGGCAGAGAGAAGCGACAGGGTGGGAGTTCCCAAGCCCCTGGATAGGTTCTAGCGGCAAGACAAGATAAGCACAATAAACCAATGGTCTAAAAGATTACGTAATGGCTCCACCCATGGGTCAGGTTAACATATTGCTAATACACAGGTAATTCCCCTTAAATGATTCCTATTAAAGTGTGTAGGTTAAATCCTAATTTGGAGGTCCAGGGGAATGAGGTAGCAGCTCTCCCGGTTAACCAAAGGTACACTCCTGGAGATTTAAAGCAAAAAAGCAGTAATTAGTATTTAACAATAACAATTGTTTATAGTTTTACCCTTGCATACATCTGTGAACTAGGAGGATGTCATAACTCATGTCAATCATGTTAGGCCTCTCCCTGAACTCTGTCTGGCATCTGTGGAGTATTGTACCACTATCTTCTTCCTGCACCAGGGAGTTAACTTTGAGGCCCTTCTCAGTGCTTTGTGTGTCTGTAACTTACAATAAGAGCACCCAATTATGGCTCACCATCTGGAGTTATGCTGACTCTGCTTGTCTAGTTGAAACACACAAGGTTGTCTGTCTACCCCAGCTTTCTTTTAGCCATGTGTTATTCTTTATTAGCTAGCCCTCATGCCCCAGACCAAGCTGTGGACTCCGGGCCTATATGAAAAGTTCTTAACAGAAACTGTGGTTAAGATTTTACATCCACATTAAATGGATTTTGGCCCTTCATGCAGTATTGTTTTTTGATATCTCAGAGAATAGGCTACATTTCCTGTCTCTTTTTGCAATTAGTTTTGGAATGACAAACTATTTTTGAACAAAGATGTAAATTTCCATCAAACTATTTTCAGGTCAAGAGCCTGTGTTCAGGTGTGCTGCGCTCCATCCTACTCTATCTGCAATCATACCAAATTGGTCGTGGGGTAAGTACACCCCATCACAGGTGCCAGGTCACGTATGCTGAGAAGAAGGGAAAAAAATGGTATAGGAGCCGGTTAGGTCCCTTGTTCGTGACCCTGACTATCAAATGTAGTATTATGGCCCAGTAGCCAGTGTCAATAAAGCAGCCATTCTTCCTAGGGCAGTGTGGCCCAATGGCTAGAGTCAATAAAGCAGCCCTTCCGCTCAGGGCAGTGGAGCCCAATGGCCGGAGTCAATAAGCGTCCCTTCAGCCTTTAGGCCACGCTGCCCTGGGCGGGAATCAATAAACAGCCCTTCTCCTCAGGATAGTGTGGCCTAATGGCTGGAGTCAATAAGCACCCCTTCAAGTCAGGGCAGTGTGGCCTAATGGCCGGAGTCAATAAGCGGCCCTTTTACTCAGAGTGGTGGCCTAGTGGCTAATGTCAATAGAGTAGTCAACCTCTGTGAGAGTGTGGCCTATTGGCCCAGTCGGAAAGTGGGGCTCCACTTAGGGGAGTATGGTGCCCAGGGAAGGGGGACTCAGGCCCTTCCTGCTCCTTCGAATCCCAGCCCAGGGCCCTGGTGGGGTTACTCACTTCCGAGTCAGCAAGGATCCTCCAGAAACATGCTGACTGGTTCCCCAATTTACTCACCAGAGAAGAATCTAAGTCTCCTCAGCTGCTTCCTACCATTTCTCCCTCAGCGATGCTTCATGATAATCCCGGGTCTCTGGGTCCTCGGGTGGCGTAGCTCCTGCCGGTGTGGTCTCTTCTCCGGGCTCGTCAGGCAGCCTGTTTGGAACTCTGTGTGCCATGGCTCTGTAGCTGGGGCCTGTAGTAGCTCCCTGTAGACAGTCTGCATCCTCCCCCTTAAGCAGCCTGCCCAGACTGAGTTGGGCTGCTTCATTTTATACTCTGCCTCCAGGCTGAGCATGCCCAGCAGAATCAGAGGGGTGGGGCTTCCTCAGCCCGCAAAGCATAGTTAACCTTTTCGGGGCTGGTGAGGTTAGGTACACCCGGTCACACACCCTACCCTGTGAAGACAGGACCCGGCGGGGGTCCTTCTCCCTTGTCTTCCCCTCCCACTAGGGAGAAAAAGTCTGCATTAGCGTGAGCTCTACCTGGACGATGTAGCACTCTGAACTCATAGGGTTGGAAGGCGAGATACCATCTCGTATTCTGTGTGTTCGAGTCCTTCATGGTGTTGATCCATCATAGGGGTACATGGTCTGTAAGGAGCCGAAAGGGGCTCCCTAGCAAGTAGTACCTTAGGGCCTCTATCACCCATTTTACTGCCAAGGCTTCCTTCTCATTGGTGGAATACTTGACTTCCCAGGGAAATAGCTTCAGTCTTAGATAGAGTACAGCATGTTTTTCCCCCTCTCATTCCTGCCATAGCACAGCTCCCAGCCCACTTCCAAGGCGTCTGTTTGTAAAATGAATGGTTTTGAGAAGTCCAGGTGGACTAGGACTGGCTCCTGGCTAAGTCGCTATTCCAGGTCTAAAAGTCCCTCTCACAATCCTCCAACCACTGAATGTTCTTTGGGAGGTCAGAGAGGGGGGCGACTATTGTGGTAAAGTCTGGCGTGAGCAGTCGGTAGTACCCTGTCAAGCCAAGGTGCTGTCTTACCTTCCTTTTTGTCATAGGGACCGGGTAATTTCTTAGGGCCTGAACCTTGTCCACCAGGGACAGAGTTGTCCTGCCCCAATGTATATCCCAAGTAAGACACTTCCTTCTGCCCCAGGTGACACTTGGAGGGATTTGCTGTGAGTCCTGCTTCCTTCAAGACTTGTAGCACCACTATAAGATGTTGTAGGTGTTCTTTCCAGCTTGTGTCATAGACCACTATGTCGTCGATATATACAGCCTCATGCTGTCTGTGTGGCTGCAATAGCTGGTCCATTAATCACTGGAACATAGCTGTGGCCCCATGTAGCCTGAAGGGCCTGGGGATGAAGTGATATAAGATGAAGGACATAGGGAAGGCTGTCTTCTCTCGTGATGGCAAGGGTAAGGGGTATTTGCCAGTGCCCTTTGGTCAAGTCTAGTGTTGATAAAAACTTGGCACTACCCAGTCGTTCCAGCAATTCATCTACCCGCAGCATCAGGTTGGCATCAAAGTGAGAGATGGCATTAACTCCCCTAAAGTCTATACAGAACCTCAGAGTCCCATTGGGCTTCAGTACCAGGACTATGGGGCTTCACCACTCACTCCGGAACTCTTCCACTACCCCCAGGGCCACCATCGCTTCAAGTGGGCGATGTTGGTTGTGGACCTTCTGTCTGGGCATGGTGCCTATATGATGGCTGGTGAGACTCGCCTGTCTAGGGTGGAAAGATAAAATGGAGGGGAAGCTCTGGACCAACCGTTGTAGCCTCGCTCATTGTTCAGGGCTTAAGTCCTGCCCCACTGTGATTGGTGTCGGGTTGGGAGGTTCACAGACCCCAGTTTGGATTCTGGGGGGTAGAGGTGATTAGCAGACCCTCCTGCGCCTTCCAGGATTTCAAAAGGTTTACATGGTATACTCGTAGGTCTTTTCATTGCCCAGTGAACCGGACCTCTTAGTCCACTGGCCACATGCGCCGAACAATCTCAAATGGTCCCTGTCATTTTGCGAGCAATTTTGACTCTGAAGATGGCAATAGCAGTCAGATCCTATCCCCAGGCTCAAAAGTCTGTAGCTTGGCACCCCGATTATACTGGAGTTCCTAGGCATGCTGCACCTGCAGAAAATTTTCACGGGTGAACTCCCCCAGCTTCTGGAGATGTTCCCGCAGTTGCAGGACATGGGGGACTGACCCCATAACCCTTGATTCCTGTTCTTCCCAGGTTTCTTGGGGAAGGTCCAGGATGCCCCTCAGCTGTCTCCCGTAAAGGAGCTCAAATGGAGAGAAGTCCATGGAGGCTTGGGGAACCTCTCGCACTGCAGACAGCAGTATGGGCAGCAACTTGTTTTGTGTCATCGTCACCACATTTTGAAAACAACTTCATATGAAACAGAGGTGGCACGCTGACACAAGGACAGCAATCCTTTTATAGCTCTAATCAGAATATGTACTGTATTTATAAACAATCATTTATGGAATGCTCCAGCAAAAATGTAATGGAGTTTTGTAGAAATTACTATTAAAGACTAGAGAATTTAGTTTTTCTGTGGGTTTTTTGAACAATCCAATAGGATTTTGTAATGGTAATATAATTTTGTATTAAATTCTTCATAATGGATCCAAAAACCTATCCACAAATTATTATTTTCTATTAAATTCTATAGGAATTTTCCATAAATGATTCAGGGATTTCATAAATATTTGTTCTATTCTGCACACATTCTTTTATTTAGGGTACTTATTTCCAAATGCTACAATGGGATAGTCTACAACAGATATGGCAATCTGATTTCAGTTTACATAACCACTTGCCTGAATCATAGTACCAAGAGATTTTGCTACCTCCTACTGATGCCTGCCCTTTAGTATTAACCCCCTTGTTAAGAAAATAAGCTGATTCATTTGCAGTTGATTTGGAACAGAAGAAATTAGACCAAATGTTATCTATTAGGCAATGATTCATTTCAAACATTTAACTACAGCTAACATACAGACTTCATCAAACAAAAGCCCTTGTTACCTATGTGCTTTTTAAAGTTTTCCCTTTTAGATAAATTAAATGTAACACTTCCCTTTCAAATACTTTGCTTACAAATGCTGTATTACTGTGCTGGTTTCAAGGTTGCTCTTTAAATTGAAGTACCATACAAAGTGTATAGCATTTGTTCTCAACCCTTCTGTGTAGAGACAGAATCACAATGGGATATATGACAAGGAAACTCACACTGAGAACAAAAGGCAGCTTTAAGCCTTTTATTAAGATAATTGGAACAGTAATGGAATTGTAATCAAATAATCAACCAGTTACAAAAGCAATGATCTTGTTCTAGCAGTACATGTGGTATTATATACTATAGCGGTTTCTCAATTAATATACTCACACCCTTCTTTGGTGACCTGGTGATAAGAGACAAAGCACCAGCCTTGCCTCTGGCATGCCGAGTAAATTCGATGGTCCAGGTTCCTCAAGTCTTGAGCCAGAGGTGAAGAACTTAGAATAAGCTAGAGCTAGAAGCTATAGAAAAGACTATAGAAACTAACTTAAAGTTTACTTAAAACTAGCAATTAAGAACTAACAATGACGAACTAATACTGAGCAAGATGAACCTGAACCTCCGGAACATGGTGGGTTGCCCCTATCATAGGGCCTGATCCGAAGTGCCCTCTTTACATGTCCACACTTGACTTCCTCACCCCAAAAAATGATAGGGTACCCTTACTCTGTAGGTTGGCATGTTCATGCATATTAATGACATATTTGTAACTATTAGAGACCATTAGTTCATCCTCACTTCTGTTATTTCTGTCCTAACTGGTTATTTTGGTTATTTCCAAGTTCTTTGTGGTGTACCTGGTAAGTCTGAAAAATGTCATGAACTTGGGTAGCCTTACCTACCAACTTGCTTGAACTTGCCCACTTATCTATGTGAAAGGCCACAAACATATATACTGTATGCTTTAGCTCATCACCACCTATCTAGGGTAAAAGGCTCGAACATATGTATGTTAACTTGCTTAGCTTAACATACAAGATGTTGCCCGTAGATTCCTTGTGTTACAGCTAAAATACTTTAATACAAATTGATAAACCCCTAATAATAACTAATAACAAATGTAGAATGTAACAAATGATTAAACTGACAAGAAGATATATATATATATATACACAAGCAAGCAGGCTAGCTCTTTAGGCTACAAACGACTCATAATCAAACAAATGGATGTAAAAATAATACAGAGAACTCCTAGTGGCTCCTTCTGGCCTTAAAATCAATCAATCTACCCAGATTAATCCAACACAGTAAAATAATTGCTGCTGAGTCTGGATGTTGTTCATGAGTAGGGGTGGTCAAAATGTTTCTGTTCACTATGTTTTTCAACTAAATAAAAATATTCACAGAAAGGGTCTACTTCTTCAAAACTTTTCAGTTTTTGGCTGGAAATGTTTCAGCTTCAGTTGCTGAAATCACAACCACTTTTGGTTTTATGACAAAATGTCAAAAAAAATAAACCCCGGGGGGGGGGGGGGCAGACTCCTGTTTTCCAAAACCCTATATAAAAAGTAACGTCATGGTGTAATCATCAAATGTAAGAGCAGAAAAGAAATGTATTGTTAGATGAGAAGTACCATAGCTCAAGGTGTCCCAGCTTGATTAAAAAATGTGAGGACCCAGTCACGGGGGATGGCTACCATGAAATTGGGGCCGGTTTTCATGAGTGTGGTTTTGATTTGATCTTCATCTACCACAGTTCATCAGCACTCTCCTGATGAGTTGAGGACATGGAACAGAACAGCTCTCCTTTTGCAGTATGTAAAAGAGAAAATCAGAATGAGAGATAGTGGGCCAGATCCTCAGCTGGTATGAAATGGTGTTGCTACATTGAGGTCAGTGGAACTACATTGATGTACACCCTCTGAGGACTGACCTAATATTGTCTTCTTCTTCTGAGCAACATAGAAGAGTAAAGATGGGTGGGTGGGGGAAGTGAGTGGCCATAACTGAATGTGGTTGTAATCATGACTAAGATGAGATCAAGCAGAAGACAATGGGGATCTTTGAGTAAGAGCAAATAAAATGTTGGAAGAATGGGAAAAGCACAAGGATAGAATTAAATAGCTTAAAGTTATGGGGGTGGGAGGGAAGAGGGAAAGGACAGAGATTGGAAATGGATGCATGGAAGCAGTTTAGGAAGGAAATTATTGAATGCCTAAAGAGTCTGCTTGATTTCTAGTGATAAATGAACCTCTAGGTAGGAAGAGCCAAAACAGATGAATGAGGAAAGGGAAAAATATTGAAGAGTGAGAAAAAAGCAGATGAAAAATAAAGAGAAATAAACTAGACACAAACCCCTTACTCATAAAGTGCAGAATGAAGTTAACAGTAAAACATTTTATGGCTAGGTAGCAAAAGAAAAAAAATTTCATGAGTCTAAGACAAATAAGATAAGTTCTGTCCTGCTTCCTATTAAAGTCATTGGAAAACTCCCACTGACTTCTGTGGAAGCAGGATCAGCCCTGATCTTTTCAAAAATTGTACTATTGCACCTGTGAAGCTGAAGTTCTGAGGGCAGATTCTTAGCTGGTGCAAGTTGTCATAGCTCCATAATAATTTACACCAGCTGAGGATATGCCCCACAAGTGGGATGGAACTTTCCTTCAAACCTACTATTCAGTAATTTTATACAATTTCTTTCAGGGAAAAAATGTTGCAATGTGAAGAAAATCCATTCAATACTTTTAGTGATCTAATGGAACAAAGAAACACACAAACCCTGGTTTTAGTCTATTTTTTAAAAAAATACTTGAATAATTGAAAACTGGTTTAGATTAAAAATTTTAAAAAAATCCAACTCCTAATGACTTTTCATACTTTGTAGTATTTGCAGAGGAACATATTCCTTGCTAAGATTGACTAATAGCCTTCTCTGTCCCACCATTAGTTCCAGCCTCAACACAGTTTATCCTAACTTATAACTTCTCCTGTGCTTGCTTTCTTGTTTCCCCCACTTATGGAATGACCTTCCTGAGCTAGTCTGTCATGCTACTATATTCGAATCCTCCCTTGAAGACTCACTTCTATCATGCTGCCTAGACAAAACTAGCTGACTAACTATGTCAATAATTGGGGATGGAAGTATTTTAAGTGAAGTTAATGGGGGAATACCCTTGATTCACCCTGGTGTAATTCAAAACAGATTTTGGTTTTCAGGCGTGGGTGGTCTTCACTTGTCCTTCAAACTTAATGGCCTTATTTTAGACATAAGGAGCTGAAGTGGTCTGAAGTATTTGTCAAGCATGAAATGCTTTTTTTCTTCAGTTTTGGAGTTTGTCTATAGTTAATATTGTGTCATTGTTTCCACTATAAACCCCTACTTTCAGGGAATTATAACGCAGTTGTAAAAATGTGGTCCCAAGCTGACAGTCCACAAGCATTCAAACAAGCAGCACATTTGTTTTCATAGTATTTGACAAGAGAAACTCATTTAGCTCTTTTTTTAAATTTAGGAGTACAAAAAAAGAAATAAAAAGGAAGTTAGTGCTTTCAGATGTTCCTCCACACTTCTATAACTCAAACATTACTTTGTTTTTCAAAGTGAAATTTTGCAGCGCTTCCCCCTGTACATAATGTGGTAGATGTGGACTAGTACTTTTGGCTATTTTGGGAAGTAAACATCAAAGTAAATGGGCGGATCATGTTGGAAAACTAGCTCCTGCACATGCTTAGTACAGCTTGTTCAACCAAAAATGTTAGACAGTTTTAAAACTGCAACATGTGGAAGTTGCACTGACACATAAAATAATAAGCCACAACAAGGGTGTGTACTAACAAACTCCTAGTATGCTCCTTGGGTGTTCTGGAGGCTTTAGCTCAATGGTAGAATGCCTTCTGTAATGGCTAGTGCATGGGCAGTCATTCCTAGTGGGTGTAGCCAGAAGCAGAACAAAGGGTCAGAGCTGGAGTCAGATGCCAAAGCCTAAGCTGAAGTCATAGTCAGAAGGTCAAGAGTTGGAGCTGGGAGTCAAAATCCAAAGCCAGAGTCTGAAGGCATAGTTGGGAGTCAGGAGCCAGAATGGAGCTGGGGCAGGAGCAAGGTCTGTCATAGTAGCCAGCTAAGGATCCACCTAGTTGCCACAGACAACTTCTTCATGTCCCCTCCAGGTTTCAGTAGTGTATCTCAATCAGGGATTCCAGAAGAAATGCCAATCAGGCCCTCTGTGAGCAGCACAGCCTGCTGAGTTTGGGCCTACAAGCCTCAGAGCCTATCAGCACTTTGCCAGAGCTGTTGGGTGCTGATGTGGATGCAGCAGTTGCTCAGGGACCAGCAGACCCAGCTTCTAGACCTGGGGATCCTTAAGCCTTCACCCATTCTAGAAGTGTACTAACAGCATGCTATTGCATGCCTAGAGCATGGCTTGCTAATAATCATAGAATCATAGGAGATTAGTGTTGGAAGAGACCTCAGGAGGTCATCTAGTCCAACTCCCTGCTCGAGGCAAGACCAACACCAATAATACATTTCTTTTAAAAAATGTAAAACATTTTTCTGGGTTTTCATATAATGTATCCCTCCACTAAGAAAAATAGTTACTAGTAGAAGAATAACAGAAAAAGTTTTCTCTAGTATTTTGAATATATTGATTCATTTTTCTAACACTCTTCTTTGTCTAACCTGCCCTGAATTATATGGACCCTTTCTGATTCACCCTATCTCCTCCCAGATGCTGGACTCTCCTTTCAGTAGTAAGTTTCAGGCCTAGCAGCTACTTTCAGTATAAAAAAACTGATTTGGGATATTGAAGAGTATTGATTTCTGCCCTGATCCTGTGAGTACTCACACAGACATAGCTTTAGGTTTCATTGAACTCCACATGTCTACTCACGTGCATAAAGTTAAACGTGTGCATAAGTAGTTGTAGGATCAGGGTCTTAGCATTTCACAATAGGAATCTTGTTAGAAGCAGCTGGATGTCCACAAACTCCTGCTGAAAGGTCACCATGGCACTTTGAAGGCAATTTATAATGGTTTCATTTGAACTTCCATGTCCTTCTGTGTTCATGCGCGGCTAAACCTTGTAAATATTTGCAGATAAAGCCTATATATGATCTGTGAAAAATATCACACACAAAATGTAGAAAGGGGAAAGATTTTTCATCCTTATTTTCCCATTAACTGTTTCCTGTTTGTGCTCTGATTTTGAAAATTGAAGCTCACAGTGAAATGATTGAGAATGGCTGAGTGCTTAGCACTTTTGAAAATCAGGTACATATTTAGGGAGCTAAATAGGGACTTTCAGAATCATTTTTTAAAAATATGTTCAAAAATATAAATTCTGGATCTAGTTCTCCATTGCCCTCAAAACCAGTCAGAGACATAGGTACTATAGGCCTGTGCCTGGAGCCTCATCTCATAGATTCATCTAATTACATCAGAATTTCGGTTTCATTAAAAAGCCCAGTAAGTCTGTAGTCCTCATGGATGTGACAGAAACCTTGAACACATGAACTGAGCAAAACTGTTAGAGCACTATCTGCCTGAGTTTGCAGACAGCATGAAACAATAACTGTGAGAGGTATGCACTTCCCTATTCAGTTAGATGGAGTGTTAAATTCAGTTAGATGCAAGACACAATGCTCCTGGGAGCCTCACCAACATCAGTCCAGAAGAGGAATCTGTATGTGGTTGCAATATCTGGCACAACAGAACACGTTGTAACTGGAGTATCACTAATGTATCTTAACTTTCTTTGGTTGTGCCATAGCCTTGCCATTATTTTAATGCTTTTTTTGTTTTTGTATGGTTATATAGCAGTGACATTTGTCCAAAGGAGTGCAACATACAGCCTATCTGTGATTTTAGTATTTTTATAGTTATAAGGTTAGTAAGTTACGTGTACAATCTAACACTTATGTTAAGAAAAAAAAATCAGATAGATGAAAGGTTTCATATCTAAGACCATTTTTAATTACTTTACATGTAGAAAAAATAATATAAATTCTCTGGAAAGGAAGTGGAACATGAAAATATATCTGCTGAATGAGATAGCATCATGTTCAAGGGTCAAAGCAGATTATAATGATTTATATCCTTGCTCTTTGTCAGATTATCCATTGTAACCTAAGTAAAATGAAACTGTACCATTGTAATGTAATTCTCCTACTGGAATAGATCAGTCGTCCAAAGATCATGAGTGCTGTTTGATTCTGAAGACTACAGACTGACAAATGTCACCCCACATGGGGAGAATCAATATTTATATCCTACTTTCTCTGTGAAATTCAGCTACTTGGTTGTGCCATCATGGTTTTTCAGGCTAAAGAAAAGAATAAAACTGTTGTGAAGACATTATTCATTCTAGGCAAAGTTAGAAAAAATAATTTTTAATGTATGCCAATCTAATAACTTTTAGAAAACAAAGGAAGATTCAGTTCCTAGTCTGCCAGCCTAACCACAAATTCTCTGTAAAGTACCTGACTCAGAGTATACTGCTAATTTTATGAAGGCAGTGAATACCCCATAGCATAAGAATTTGTTTTATTATGAAAGAAACTTAGAATGTGAAAGCTAGGTTTTGTTCTCCCAGAGCCATATTCTGCTATGACTGCAAACCCACTTCAGGGACCTGCTAGCAGTGTAAGTCAGGACAGAATTCCTTTCTTCTCCCCATAGTTTAAAAAAATGCAAGATTATTTAACATAGACTCCTTTTTAATTTTTATAAAAACCCCTAAATTTGAACAATGAATGTGGTTATAAAGTTGTGATGTTTTTTATTTTTTGTGTATTGCACCCTATTGCAATACACCTTTTGTGTATTGTCTAGGAATATTTTCTGTGTGGAAAGATAGCAGCCATTTTGTCCTTTGCTGCAGGAAATACATGTGTGCGCGCACACACACACACACACACACACACACTCACTATAGAGACTTTACTTTTATTCATTGTTGCTGTTGTTGTTATTTCTTGAATACATTAGTATAGACTGAGAAGTCATATCCTCAGCTGGTGTAGATCAGAATATGTATCACTGAAGTGTATAGATGTCTGATCTACACCAGCTGAGGATCTGGCACACTGTATACAGATTCTCTGTTGCAAATTCTCTGTCTTTAAAAATGCAATATATTTAAAAAATAATTTTTATTCTATTAGTAAAAATAAAATTAATTATTAATTAAATGGTCCAAATGGGTGACTTTCCAAAGTGTGTGTAATGTCACAAATATAGTTTTCAGTTATCTTGAAACCAAGCTGGCAAAACAAAAACAGTGTCAATTGCATAAAACTATGAATGAAAGTTTGTTTTTAGAGTTCTGAATTGGGTGGCTAAGCAAAAGCCATTAGTACATTGTATTTGGATTCTTCCTCCAACTGTGACTTAAAAGTTAACAGTATTTAATGTAATAATAATTTAATAACAGATTCCTCCCACAGCAGCAACACAAATATATAATGCAGTAACATTGCACTTGTAATGCTGTTTATAGTATTCACTAAATGTAAAGTGAATAATTTGATTTGAAAGTGAAAAAGTATTAACTTTTATATAATCCACATGGGATTAGCACATTTTGGATTTGCTTTTCTAATAAAATGTCAACTAATGTCATCCTATGATATAATGTAGATGATACTTGGTGGTGTTCTTACAAAATATTATTTGCTGTAGGAGGTATTAATTAGCCATGTAATTTTTTGATTCAGTGAGGAAAATGATATTGTAAGATTATCTTTTTACCATTTACCATTTTTAATCTTTGGGGGGGAATAAAATATTTATTGACATCGGTGGCAGTCTTTCATTTGGCTTCAACTGGTTTTGGATCAGGTCCTAGAATAGACGCATATTTCAGACTGCCAGTCAAATTACTGCTTAAGAGGATCTACTCTATGTGCATATGTGAGCTAGAAAATATATATAAAACATTTACAACCCACAAAAGGTGCTAATATAACACACATAGACAATATGATCGTCAGTAGGGACTAAGTCCAGGAACTTCAGTATATGACCCTACCACATGAGCTAATGTAGTATCTACTGATAAGTAGCAGGCTTTTAGTCTTTGCAGGATCCAGCTACTAGAAGGAGACATGATCACCTGTGCTAAGCTAATGTTTTATTTCCTCTTGGAACATTTTTCTGGCACATGAAGAAATGGGTTTCGGTTTCTGCCAGAAAAATACTGGGTTGGGGGGATAAATCAGGAGAGAAAAAGATATGTCACTAAGTAGAAAATAGGAAGGATTTGACCAACAAAGAAGCAGGTGGCAGTCCTGGGATATCACCAAGGTCAATTGCATCTGAGTTCCATTTTGAATCATGACTATTTATGATGCTTTTAGTGCATTATTTCCAGAAATGTTTCACAACAGGAGTTTGTGCCAGTGTGCCATTAGCTGAAATGTCCTACTGTTAACATCCCTGTAGCCTGTCTTTCATGTTTATAAGGCTCCTTTCCATCACTGTTTTTACATTCCAGAACTAGATATTCTGCAGTCTAGCAGGAAACTCTTCAACTTTGGTGTTGTTTAAAACTTACAAACCCAAAACCAACATGGTAAATAAACTGGAATTACATCTGTCTGGAATTATAATTTTTTTATGTCTCAAATGAAAGCACTTTCTATCCAATTAATAACTGGAAATGATTTAAAGTAAACAATGAGTATGAACAAGGAAGAATAATTGTATTAGTGAAATGTGAACAACATCCTGAAATTGTAACCTAAGAAACAAACCCTGAAAATCAGTCTTTAAAGTAACTACAGAAAATAAATGCTTTGTGTCTTTGTGTTCTTTGAGATATGTTTTAAAAAAACAGGGGTACCATAATTAAGTGCCACTTGCCAACATTTTCCAGCTCTGTGTAAAGTTAACTGGACATATAAAACATATTGTCTCCTGCTGTTGACTTTTTATTGTCCTGTGTCTGTAGTAAATGCTGGACTGGTATGCTTCAGGATGTAATTTTGTGCAGGAAACCGCAATAAGGTCTGGGAATAATTGCAACAAAAGACCAAGATTACAAGATAGAAGTTTGCAAAAATCTGCTGACATTTTTATCAAACGAAATTCTCTAAACACAGTAATTCTAATAATGCATTCCTACATATGGGTAAATGCTAGCAAGAGTAATTGACATTTAATATTGCCACACATCAAAACAGTTTTATGAGACCTGATTAAGACATGAAGTTACCTCATCTGGCCCAACACTCAACCAGAAAAATATTTAGTTATAATATTTTACAATCTTCTAAACCACAAACTATTCAACTTTAAAAGAATATGTGTTAAATACGGAATTCAGATCTGTCTTCCACCTACATTTTTAAGTCTTTTTTCTCAAATACAACTGGCAACTCACAACAATATACCAGACATTGTTGAAAATAGTCTGTAGTTCTGTTTTCCCTTTCAATTGTTTCAGTGAAATTGATTTTCTTTCTGATACACAAGGTCAGGGAAAGAATAAAGGAGAAGAAAGATGTTTTGTTAACAGGAACTTATGTTTCTGACTATGAGTTCAAAGTTTATCCATGGTCTCCCACCACTTGCCATTTTGGTCAACGCTTGTAATTTATAAACTTTCAATATTTTATTTCTTATTTTGAGAAAGATCAGAGTTGATTTAAAGTTGAAAACTGAAGCTAAGTTTTCACAGACAAATGAAACTGAAGCTGCAGCAACAGAGATTATAACACAAATATTATTGTAGATGGTATAGTATATGTCAACTATAGAGACAATAACTGCAATAGTGTGATAATTTCCCTCTTGGGAGCCAGAGATGATGAGCATTCTAAAGAAGTGATGTTCCATTAATGTAATGGTATTTTAGATGGAAACTAATGAACTTACCTATGTTTTGATGGTCTCTATCAAAGAAAGTATTAAAGAGGGGATCTCTATATAATAAGGGGGGTTGGAGGGCAGAACTGAGGCATATTAGCAGAGCTAAATTTGGGCACTTCCAGATTGCATTATGACTGGCTCTGTTTAGCCATACTAGCCTGTTCCTCTGATGAGCAATAAATTCATACCACCCACCTACACCCCAGAAATAAAGAGCCAGAGGATATGATTGATCAATTGCTCCGTGAGGAGTGTGTGATCATAAATTCATAGAATCTCAGATTCTAAGGCCAGAAAGGACCAGGGTTATCATCTTATCTGATCTGCATGCATAGTCCATAGGCTGGGACTGGGGATACTAATTATCAGCTGTTAACCATAAAATCTCATTGCTTACAATAACCAATAAAGGTAGGTTTCAGAGTAACAGCCGTGTTAGTCTGTATTCGCAAAAAGAAAAGGAGGACTTGTGGCACCTTAGAGACTAACCAATTTATTTGAGCATGAAATTGGTTAGTCTCTAAGGTGCCACAAGTCCTCCTTTTCTTTTTGCCAATAAAGGTAGAAATGTCTTCACTTTTTATTGTCAAAAATTATTATTACATTTAATGTGCATTACATCTACAGGCCCCAACCAAGATCAGGGATCCTTAATGACAAATGCTGTATACAGTAAAAGAAAATCCTTGCCCCAAAGAGCTTAAAGTCTAAATAGACCCAAAAAAAAAGTGCGGGGGGGGGGGAGGGGGGAGGAAAGAAGTATTATTTTTACAGATGGGGAATTAAAGCAGAGAGAGGTTACATGACTTGCCCAAGGTGAGACAGAGAGTCTATGGCTGCTGGGCACTGAGCTCAGATTTCCTGAATTTCAGTTCAGTGCCTTTCCCACAAGAAAAAACCAATGAGGAGTCCTTGTGGCACTTTAGAGACTAACAAATTTATTTGGGCATAAGCTTTCATGGGATATAACCCACTTCATCAGATGCATGGAGTGGAAAATATAGTAAGCAGGTATAAATAAACAGCACATGAAAAGATGGGAGTTGCCTTACCAATTGTGTGTGTGGGGGGTCAGTGCTAATGAGGCCAATTCAATTAGGATGGATGTGGCCCATTCCCAACAGTTGACATGAAGGGGTGAATATCAACAGAGGGAAAATTACTTTTTGTAGTGCTAACGAGGCCAATTCAATCAAAGTGGATGTGGCCCATTCCCAGCAGTTGACAAGAAGGTGTGAGTATCAACAGAGGGAAAATTATTTTTTGTAGTGACCCAGCTGCTCCCAATCTTTATTCAGGCCTAATTTGGTGTCAAGTTTGCAAATGAATTCCAGTTCTGCAGTTTTTCGTTGAAGTCTGTTTTTGACCTTTTTTTGTCAAAGAATGGTGACTTTTAAGTCTGTTATTGAGTGTCCGGGGAGATTGAAGTGCTTTCTTACTGGTTTTTGAATGTTACAATTCTTGATATCTGATTTGTGTCCATTTATTCTTTTGCATAGAGATTGTCTGGTTTGGCCAATGTACATGGCAGAGGGTCATTGCTGGCACATGATGGCATATATCACATTGGTAGATGTGCAGGTGAACGAGCCCTTGATGGTGTGGCTGATGTGGTTGGGTCCTATGATGGTGTTCCTTGAATAGATATGCGGACAGAGTTGGCAACGGGGTTTGTTCAGGGGTTGGTTCCTGGGTTAGTGTTTCTGTTGTGCAGTGTGTAGTTGCTGGTGAGTATTTGCTTCAGATTGCGGGGCTGTCTGTTACCAAGGCCTGGCCTGTCTCCCAAGGTCTGTGAAAGTGGGGGATCGTCGTCTGTATTTGAGACATCAGACATCTTCTGAAAGGTTTAGTCTGTGGTTAGTACTGCAAACAGATTTTCTGTCTTCTCAAAGATGCTTTGCTGATGATTTTGGTGGAACATGAGGCTCTATCACGCAACAATTGCCATTCATTGGTCTGAAACAGAAGTCTCCACACCTGAGATAGCTCTGTGGGTGGGTTCTTTCCCTACTTCTCACCATCATTGCAGAGGAAGAAATTCACACTCTTTTGGAGGGGTTTGTATCAGTCACATATGTCGAAAAAGGAATAAGACTTACAGCTAAAGATTCCAAAGTGACTAGTGATTTTGAGTGCCTTGATTTTTTGGTGCCCAAGCTAAGATATTTTAAAGGAGACTGGGTTTCAGAAAGTGCTGAGCACCCACCCTTTGAAAGTTGGTGCCGTTTGAGGTCTCTTCAGTTGGACACCAAAAAATGGAGGCACTCCAAATTAGTAATTGCTTTGGAAAATTTTCACCAGAATAAGACCTGGATTTATTGTGCATGGGCAGAGTTCTGCATCCACAGAGAGCTTCACTGACTTCAGAATCCCACAGATATCAATGAGGCCCCATGCACCATGCGTAATGAATTGCAGGCTCCTGGCCTGTGTAAGCTCGCTGCACAGAGTTCAGCTAATCTGCAGGTTGCGCCTTTGTGATGCAAACACTATCCTATTTCTTAAGTGTTTTAAAGCGATCTAAAGAAATCTCTAATCTAACTTGTGTGTGCTAGTTCTTGCTCTACTGCAGGTGGTTTTTAAAACTTTTTAGCTGTGTACCCCTTTCCAAATGGTGTAGTCTACTGCATACCCCCCTCTGAAATAGGGTCATAATATACGCATGAAAACAGAAGAAAAAAAAAAAGGACAGAATTACAGAATTTTTCGTGCATACCTTCTGACAAGATCTTGTGTACCCCTAGGGGCATGCACAGTGCTTAATTTGTAATGAAAGAGGTGTCGGTACTCAAGCAATTAGGTGGCAGTGCTCAAGCAATTTTTTTATGTTCATAACTGATGCGGAAAGCTCAGAGGAGCCAGGGCTATGAATTGCCAGGCCTAGAGGTGCCAGGGGTCAGCCCTGGCACAAATTAAAGACCGGTACGCGTACCCCAGTTGGAAAACCACTGCTCTATTGGAACAATGACAGGAAAATGGTCCAAGAAGTTATGTCATTTATGGTGTCCTTTCAACATACATTAGCTTTTCAGTAGTGTTTTCTAAGATACATCAGTGTAGAGCAGTGGTGGGCAATCTGTGGCCTGCCTGCCGCATGCGGCCCAGCAGGGTATCTGCTGGTGGGCTGTGAGACATTTTGTTTACATTGACAATCCACAGGCACAGCTCCCAGTGGCTACGGTTCGCTGTTCCCGGCCAATGGGAGCTGCAGGAAGCAGTGCAGGCCACAGGGATGTGCTCGCCGCTGCTTCCCACAGCTCTCCTGGGCTGGGAACGGCGAACCACGGCCACTAGGAGCTGCGGGTGGCTGAGCCTGTGGACTGTCAATGTCAGCAAAACGTCTTGCGGTTCGCAATCAGATTACCCTGATGGGCCACAGGTTGCCCATTACTGATATAGAGGGTATATAGAGATAGGCTTTCAAGCCACACAGACCTCTTCTGTTTCTCTCTCACTAGCAGAAGTTGGTTCAAGAAAATATATTACCTCCCCCACCTTGTTTCTCTAATAGAAAATGAAAACAGTTTGGAACATTAATATAAAAAAAATTCGAAGACTTGTCAGTAATCATATTTTAGAATTTCTTTTATTGCTTCTGTAAATGGTATATATGATAGCCAAACTTTGATTCTCTGTACAATGGGATAGATCCTACACAGTACTGATGTACAGGATTGTGTTTATAAGCCTAAAGCTAAAAAGTGATTAACTGGACTACAAGGATATTGGATCCTTCATTAATGAATTAGCTGCTGAGCAGCCAGTAAGTTACTTCTGCCTTGCAGCAAGGAATAAGGCCACAGAAGAGAATGCATAGCTAAGTGCAACATTAGCACGTTGAGGATCACATTTACACCCATTTCTCCTAATTAAGACAATATACATTTTTCTAGCTTGGTTTTCAAATTGTGGCTACCTTTTATTTTCAGAATGTGGGCTCATGGTTTACTAAGTATGTTTAGCAAAGTCCTAAGGCATTTACATTTTGACAAGTAAGCGGCACACAGATTACAAACACCCTCATCTTTAATAAGAAGAAATTGCTTTCATGAAATAAACATTTTAATACACAGTGTTCTATCTGGATTTGAATGGCCTCTGCTGAGATCAAGATGGAGACAGTTTCTGGGGCCTCAAGTCTCTGTAATCCACATTTCTGTGTTAAAGTTAAGAGCAATGGTGGAATCACTGTAGAACTGCAGTTGTCTTGTGGACTGCATTCTGCGTCCACCCTTGTCCTAAGGCATTGAGGAGAAGCAAAAAGCTTTCCCAATGCTGAACTGAGTTAACAAGCTGCTCATAACTTTAACAGATGTTCCTGCTTTTTTAGACTGTAGAATGTTTGAAGGTAATTATCAGAAAATGGCCTATGACTGAAGACATCTAAACTAGTTATTTCCATCTATTTAAAGTACAATATTTGGGATATGTGGGATTGTTGTAAATTACTAGAGCTGCAGTGAGCTGCTTGTTACAGACTCAGCCTCTCATGAATTAATGCTGGTAGGGATACATGAAAAATATCAGTTTACCCTAACATCTTGCCTATTAGACTCACGTCCAACTCAGAAGAGACCACTGGCATTGGAAGTGAATGCCTTGGTCTGGTGTGGCTCTGCAACCACAAGTTAAAACTGGAGAAACTATGTCTCTGAGGCTATAGTAGGGCCTGATATCCTCTAAAGGGTATGTTTGAAAACCAGTCAAGCTGGCCAATTTTGGTTCACCCTGACCTATTGGTTCATGAGGAACAATCCTGATAAATCATTGCTCAAAGTGGAAGTGGGAAGAGGGCAAAGAGAAATATTTTTAGTTTAAATGTGTTCTGGCTCTGAACAAGGATTAAGGGAACTTGGTAAAACATTTACATTTCTTAGAGAAAGATAAATAGTTCGAAAGTTATAGAAAAATAACAAATAGTAAAAAAGTAGAAAATAGTTAATTAGTTTGAACACTTTTCCTGAAATTCATAAAATGCGTCATTTGGCAGATTTTCTGGACATCCTGCAAAATTTTATATAAAGTCTTATTATTAATGATTTATGAACAGGGAAAACAGAATGGATGTTCTTTTTTTCATAGTAAATATGGGATATGTGCAACTGTTGTGACTAATAACTTTTAATGGTCCTGTATACAGCGGCCAAGCAAACTAATAGTTAGATCATCCAGGAACCATACATTACTATGTGACTAGGATGACCAGTCACACACATCAAATATGAAATTCCAAGTATCAGAGAGGCAAGTGGAATGACTGAGGTAATTTAACAGTAGGTTGGTTAGCCTGATATCTTTTTTGAGATGCGTTGACCACATGTGCATGCAGTATTCAAAATGTGGGTGTACTACGAACTTATATAGAGGCAATATGATATTTTCTGTCCCTTCCTTAATGATTCCCAATATTCTGTTCGCTTTTTTGACTGCCTCTGCACATTGAGTGGATGTTTTCAGAGAACTATCCAAGATCTCTTTCTCGAGTGGTAACAGCTAATTTAGACCCCATCATTTTATATATTTAGCTAGGATTATGTTTTCCAATGTGCATTACTTTGCATTTATCAACATTTCATGTGCCATTTTGTTGCCCAGTCACCCAGTTTTGTGAGAACCTTTTGTAGCTTTTCGCAGTCTGCTTGGGACTTAACTATCTTGAGTAGTTTTGTATCATCTGCAAATTTTGCCACCTCACTGTTTACCCCTTTTTCCAGATCATTTATGAACACGTTGAATAGGACTGGTCCCAGTATAGATCCCTGGGGGACACACTATTTACCTCTCTCCATTCTGAAAACTGACCATTTATTCTTACCCTTTGTTTCCTATCTTTTAACCAGTCACCAATCCATGAGAGGACCTTCTCTCTTATCCCTGGACTGCTTATTTTGCTTAAGAGCCTTTGATGAGGGACCTTGTCAAAGGCTTTCTGAAAATCGATCCCCTTGGCCACATGCTTGTTCACACCACCAAAGAATTTTAGTAGATTAGTGAGGCATGATTTCCCTTTACAAAAATCATGTTGACTTTTCCCCAACAAATTATGGTCTTCTATGTGGCTGACAATTTTATTCTTTACTATAGTTTCAACCAGTTTGCCCAGTACTGAAGTCAGTTTTATTGGCCTGTAATTGCTGTGATCAACTCTGGAGCCTTTTTTTAAAAATTGGCTTCACATTAGCTATTCTCCAGTCATTTGGTACAGAAGCTGATTTAACTGATAGATTACAAACTACAGTTAGTAGTTCTGCAATTTCACATTTGAGTTCCTTCAGAACTCTTGGGTGAACACCATCTGGTCCTGGTGACTTATTACTGTTTACAGAGTAGCAGCCATGTTAGTCTGTATCCGCAAAAAGAAAAGGAGTACTTGTGGCACCTTAGAGACTAACACATTTATTTGAGCATAAGCTTTCGTGAGCTACAGCATAAAGCTTATGCTCAAATAAATTTGTTAGTCTCTAAGGTGCCACAAGTACTCCTTTTCTTATTACGGTTTAGTTTATCAATTTATTCCAAAACCTCCTCTAATGACATCTTAATCTGGGACAGTTCCTCAGATTTTTCACCTAAAAAGAATGGCTCAGGTTTGGGAATCTCCCTCACATCTTCAGCCGTGAAGACGATGCAAAGAATTCATTTAGTTTCTCTGCAATGGCCTTATCATCCTTGAGTGCTCCTTTAGTGGTCCCACTGGTTGTTTAGCAGGTTTCCTGCTTCTGATATACTGAAAAGTGTTTTTGCTATTACTTTTTGAGTCTTTGGCTAGCTGTTCTTCACATTCTTTTTTGGCCTTCTGAAAAGGCAACAGAAAAGGGCAACAAAAATGATTAGGGGTATGGAATGGCTGCCATATGAGGAGAGATTAATAGGACTGGGACTTTTCAGCTTGGAAAAGAGACAACTAAAGGGGGATATGATAGAGCATGACTTGTGTGGAGAAAGTAAATAAGGAAGTGTTATTAACTCCTTCTCATAACACAAGAACTAGGGGTTACCAAATGAAATTAGTAGGCAGCAGATTTAAAACAAACAAAAGGAAGTATTTTTTCACAAAACACACAGTCAACCTGTGGAACTCTTTGCCAGAGGATGTTGTGAAGGCCAAGACTATAACAGGGTTCAAAAAAGAACTAGATAAGTTCATGAAGGATAGGTCCATCAATGGCTATTAGCCAGGATGGGCAGGGATGGTGTCTCTGGCCTCAGTTTGCCAGACTCTGGGAATGGGGGACAGGGGATGGACCACTTGATGTTTACCTGTTCTGTTCATTCCCTCTGGGGCACCTGGCATTGGCCACTGTCATAAGACAGGATACTGAGCTAGATGGACCTTTGCTCTGACTCAGTATAGCTGTTCTTAGGTTCTTATGATATCAATCCCAGGCAAAATAATGTAAAAGCTGATACAGGGTTTAATTAATAAAAAAGTATAGAATTATAATGAATGCCAGTTGACATAATTTTATGGAAAATGGTCAAATAAATCTTTGATGAGATAACACTTTTGGTTGATAAGGTAACTGCACAGATGTAATACATTCAGACTTGTGTAAGGTGTTTGACTTCGTACTGCATGATCTTGCTGTGAATAATAAAACCTTAAGCCCATATTTTTTCAAGCACTATTAATCAAATAATTACGAATAAACAGAGGCCTATCAATCGTGATTGGTGTGAGGATAGCACTTGAGAAAGAAGTTGTTTGCAATGAAGAATTCAACCAAGTGTAGTGATACAGTTTTCTTGGACAGTATAGACAGGATCTTCAGTATGGAACTTCTAAAATTATATCACGATAGATCTGCCTGGCCACTCTGCAATGTCATTCCACCAATTCCTACCTCTTCCATTTCTCCTAGTCTGTCTCACCTTCCTTCATTATTTTGTTCCTTCACTCTCCCTTTTTATGATAACGAATATGAAGGAAATAGAATTTATAGTACAAGGGAATCCTTACTGAAACATGTCACATAAAACATATAAGATATCCCTTACCCTAATGTGCCATGCAAAATACCTTTATTCTATCTTGATGTGATCATTCTTCCAAAATAGCTATCATGATGTTAGTTTAGAAACAGGAAAAGTTTTTTCCATGTGGATTTTCCAAATTGTGCACATCTATACAAATGTGAAGGAAAGGAGGAGGGTGAGAATTGTATCTCATTTCAATTCTATCTAGGTGGCAAGAAATCTGTTATGTATTTCATGCTCAATAATAAGAAAAAGGAAACCTCACAAAATTTCTATGTATTGCAAGAGGACTGCCATCTGTGCTCTATTTAATTAGGGCAGCCCTAGTTATACAGTGCAGCATTAAACGTGATCTGGCTCAAGTTAAGAAAATTCTCCTTATTTACATAGAGTGCAACAATGTTAACCAGTGAAATGTTAACAACGTAGAGAATCTGGGAGGGTCTGAAACAAAGACAACATAAATAATTGAAACCACATAGGCACTTGCTTCTAGGGATGGGAGAAATGGTTTGGGTAAAATAAGAACTCCTTCCCAACCTAAGGCTTTGCCCAAAATTTGAAATAAATCGTCTTTTGTTTTTTGTTTTTTTGGTGGTTCAGCTAGGGTAATTTAACTTCTTCTCCACATGCTTCTGCACTTCTGCTTTCTAGCCCAGGCTTGAGACAGGAATACTGTTATACTTCAAGAAAGGCTATTTTTGTGATATAAGTTATGTAATTGTTATGCAAAGTTTCATGCAGAGACCACAGTGCATCAATGCACTGGCTCCTCAGTAGCTTCCGGGTGAAGTTTAGGTTCTGATTTAGATCTATTAAGCTAATTTAGGTCCTGGTTATGTTAGAAACTCCCTCTTTCTCCCAGTGATACTGTAGCAATCATAGTCTCTGATCTCCAATATATTCTTAGAATGTGTTGGGGACAACTTCTTATTTTAGAAAGTGGAGAAAGGTAACTGGGTAGTGCGAGGAGAAGCTATTTTAGACTTGATTCTAATTGGTGGTGAATCTGAAGATGGAAGGTAACATGGGTGAAAGTGATCATGAAATGATATATTTCATTAGTCTAAGGAACAGGAGTGAGAACAGCAGAATAAGGAATAATAAACTTCACCAAAGCAGACTTTAACAAATTCAGAGAACTAGTAGGTAAGGTAAGGTCCCGTGAAAAGGAAACGTAAGAGAAAAAGGAGCTTAGGAATGCTGGCAGTTTCTCAAACGCCCAACTGCAAACTATCTTAATGTGAAGGAAAGATAGGAAGAATGGTAAGAGACCAATATGGCTGCATCAGGAGCACTTTAATGACCTGAAAATCAAAAAGGAATCCTATAATAAAAAGTGGGAACATGGACAACTAACTAAGAATGAGAACAAAGGAATAGTGCAAGCATAGAAGGAAAAATTCAGAAAGGCTAAGGGACAAAATGAATTACACCTAGCAAAGGACATAAAAGGTAATAATAAGACTTTCTACAAATACACGAGGAGCAAAAGAAAGACAAAGGAAAGTGTAGGTCCATTGCTTAACTGGGCAGGAGAGCTAAGGAGGATACCAAGAAGGTTGAGTGTTTAATGTCTATTTTGTGTCAGTCATCACTAAAAAGGTTAATAGTGACAAGATGTTCAACACAATTAATATTAACAACAAAGATGAAGGAACACAAGCAAAAATAGGGAAACAACTGGCTAAAGAATATTTAGATAAGTTAGATGTGTTAAAGTCAGTAGTGCCTGATGGAAATCATCCTAGGGTACTTGAGGAACCATTTGAAGCAATCTTGCAACTGTTAGTGATTAACTTCAAGAATCCATGGAGATGGGTGAGGTCCCAGAGGACAGGAGAAGGGCAACATTGTCCTTATCATTAAAAAGGGGAACAAAGAGGACCTGGGGAATTATAGAACATTAAGTCTAACTTTGATACCTGGATAGATACTG
Source organism: Chelonia mydas (assembly GCF_015237465.2). NCBI lineage: Eukaryota > Metazoa > Chordata > Testudines > Cheloniidae > Chelonia > Chelonia mydas. The sequence goes on from NC_051245.2 coordinate 30,069,174, forward strand.
GAACAAATCATTAAACTATCAATTTGTAAGCACCTAAAGGATAATAGGATAATAAGGAATAGTCAACATGGATTTGTCAAGAACAAATCATGTCAAATTAACCTTATTTCTTTCTTTGGCAGAGTTACTGTCCTACTGGATAGGGGGAAGCATAGACAGGATATATCTTCACTTTAGTTAGGCTTTTGGCATAGTCTGACACCGCATTCTCATAAGTAAACTAGGGAAATATGGTCTAGATCTTTGGTTTTCAACCTGTGGTCCATGGACCCATGGGTGTCTGCAGACTATGTCTAAAATTTCCAAAGGGGTCTAAACCTCCATTTGAAATTTTTAGGGGTCCACAACTGAAAAAAGGTTGAAAACCACTGGTCAGGATTAAATTACTATAAGGAAGTGCACAACTAGTTGAAAAAATTGTACTCAAAGAGCAGCAATCAGTGGTTTGCTGTCAAATTTGGAGCCTGTATCTAGTGGGGTGTTACTGAGGGCTGTCCTGGATCTGGTACTATTCAGTATTTTCCTTAATGACTTGGATAATGGAGTGGAGAGTATGCTTATAGAAGTTGCAGATGACACCAAATTAGGAGGGGTTGCAAGCACTTTGGAAGACAGGATTAAAATTTAAAATGACCTTGATAAATTGGAGAATTTGTCTGAAATCAACAAGATGAAATTCAATAAAGTGCAAAGAATTACACGCAGGGAGGAAAAATCAAATGCACATGTACAAAATTGGGAATAATTGGCTAGGCAGTAGTACTCCTGAAAACTATCTGGGGGTTATAGTGGATCAATAGTATGATGCAGTTGCAAAAAAGACAAATATCATTTTGTGTTTTATTAATAGGTTGTCCTGTGTAAGACACAAAAGCGTTAAATATAAGACATTGTCCTGCTCTGGTAAGTCCATGATGGGAGTACTGTATCCCATTCTGGGCACCAAACATTAGGAAAAATGTGGAGAAATGGGAAAGAATCCAGAGGAGAGCAACAGAAATGATAAAAAGTTTAGAAAACCCAGTCTGTGAAGAAAGATTTAAAAAACTGGGCATGTTTAGTCCTGAGGAAAAAACCCAAGGGTGGACCTGATAACACGCTTCAAATATGTTAACGGCTGTTATAAACAGGATCGAGATCAATTGTTCTTCATGTGCACTGAAGTAATGGGCTTAATCTGCAGCAAGGAATATTTAGGTTAAATATTAGGGAAAACTTTTTATCTGTAAGGTTAGTTAAGTACTGGAATTGGTTACCAAGAGAGGTTGTGGAATCCCTGTCACAGGAGGTTTTTAAGAACAGGTTAAACAAATACTTGTCAGGCATGGTCTAAGTATACTTGGTTCTGCCTCAGTGTGAGGGCCTGGACTAGATGACCACTTAAAGTCCATTCTAGCCCTACCTTTCTATGAGTCCATGGTCAATAGCATCTTCTTGTTTAAAAGGGAGAGAACTGGTGGTAGTGCATTTTCCAGGAAAGGTCCTTGACTCTGGAACTCACTTTCTCCCCCTCTATTTTGGTCTGAGAGAGCATAGATTTATTGTTCATTGGCATATTGCAAGGTTCATCTTATGCTTTTCTGGGAGGAAGGGGTAGCTTGAGGATTTGGTCAGACCAATTACTGGGTATTGTGATGAGTTTGTTCTTTATTGTTAAGTGGCATATTCATTATATTGATTATTTATGTTATGCTTTGTTATATTTTTAAACATTTGTACAGACACCTAGGATTTGCATAATAATGTTTTAATAAATCAGAATAAATGCATAAATCTTTTGACTATTCAAAAATCAGGTGAGTTCACTTTGGAAGAAAATATTAAAATCATGGTAAACATATTTCAGAAACACTACAACAATTTTCAGAGTAGCAGCCATGTTAGTCTGTATTCGCAAAAAGAAAAGGAGTACTTGTGGCACCTCAGAGACTAGCAAATTTATTTGAGCATAAGCTTTCGTGAGCTACAGCTCACTTCATCGGATGCAATTGTGAAGTATTGCTGAAATCCCTTAGGCTTCTAGAGGTAGTCTTTAGGGAGTCTGGACTGAACAATATTTCTGCAATATTACTAATGCTATGTTGTCTGTGGTCATACATAAGTTTGGTGTTATTTCCTAACAAGCTATGGAATGGTCATCTTTGGATTGAACTAAATGATGTTTCTTGGAGAATGATAGGTTCCAAGTGATTAAGGAGTCATCAGAAATTAAAAGATTTCATTTCTTCCTCTCGATGATAAAGTGTCTTGGTTATTATATATTGGCTGCTTTAAGAATACTTGCCTGTGTCATGTCTGGACATGACTATCTTCTATGATTTAAATCCTCCCATAAAACTTTCCTCTGCTATGATGCCACAGATCACCAGTGTCTGATACTGATTGGGCAAGCAGAGACATTTACTTTTATGCTAAACTCTGTTCATTTCATTTATAACCTTATCCCTCAGTCCTCATTCTGTTGTCTGTCTTGTCCACCTGTTGCATCCTGTTTGACATATATATTGTAATCTCACTGAGGCAAGGACTTGTCTCACTTGTTACTGGTCTGTATGGTGCCTAGCACAATGGAGCCCTTATCCTTGGTAGTACCATTATCTGAGACTAAGCACTATTTTCTGCTACTACTAACTAATAGAAGACCAGGGTAAAAGGAAATGTAATGTGTCTTAAGTACTTTAAGGCACAAGTAGTTGTAATATAGATTTATAAGAACTGTTAACTTTAGAGTTGGCAGTATCTTTCATGCAAGATAATGCTAGCTTTTCCTATCTAAGTCATATGAAAAGAAACAGTAGGATGTGACATTTATGCTTCCGTGCTGTGCTAAAACCCTGGACATAACTTAACAAGTTGGATAGGAAACTTCAAATAGGAGTTGTGTGTGTGAATTTATATATATATATGTAAAATGTTAAAGCTGACTTCATTTAAGAAAGTGGGTTGTTAAAATATACGAAGTTACATGTGTAGCCCACGTACCAATGCATTGTATGGATAGACAATAATTAATCAGCAGAATAAAATGTGATATCCATGGGGTCCTGCTATTGTGTCTCCATTTAAACTCTCCTGAACCCTTGGCTTGTTGAAAATCTCAGCAGTCATTGAATGGGCATAAAAATAAACTGCCCTTTCTCCTCTGTTAGTGGGTCTTTCAGGTCAGGGTTGATACATGTTGGCAGTATGGCATAGGGGAAACGTGTGTTGTCTCTGTTTTATGGATCAATAGAAGACTTTACTATCCAAGGTCACTTTATCACCCGTATCAAGCATTACACTTGCTTTTAAAATGAACAAAACAAAATAAGACATGAGCAGAAGAGCTTATTAAGCTGCCATCAGATCAAAGACTAGCTTTAATTGGAGTAAACTGATTTACTGGATAATACATAATGTTGTTAGTAATAGTAGTTGAAATGAATAAAGATTCTTGGACCGTATCCATTAGTCATCAGACACTAGGGGATAACACATTTTTGAGGGGGAGTAGGTTACTTGTGAAGTTTATTTGTTGTGACATTATCCATTTGAGGTCTCCTGAAGAAGATAACAACTATCCACGGAAATTATCTGTTGTTTTTCGTGCAAGCTACTAAATGTCACAAGGAGGTGGATATTGACCTTTCCATGTCATAACTGACTGGGTCATTCTTGTTTCCTGCAATCAGTGTGCAACAGCAGCTTGAATCAGACACAGATTTCATCTCTCTTATGTAGTTCACTGAAGTTTCCCAGAAGGAAATGCATTGTGCTGAAAAATCTGCACTTAGGCAGTGTCTTCTGTTTTAAGCTGCTTCAACTTCTTTTGGGTACTGAATTTTTAACCACTTACGTTTCCTTTCTGTCCTGCACGAATTTGTATACCTAATTCTTGGGGACTGGAGGGCTTAGGGGATTTGTAATAGGATATGCTGCACTGCCTCTATAGGTTCCTGGTTTGAATTTGACCCCAGTTGGTACTGATTAAAACTTATTACTACAACTGACTGTCTAGTATTCTATATAGAATAAGTTGGTGGTCTCAATCTAGTTTCCAGTGGACAGGTATCAAAATCACCATCATCAGCCTTGACTGGCGGTCTCAACAGATGCCCAAGACTAAATGGGACTGGAAACTGAACTAGCCTCTCATGCCTAATGTTTGTACCTCTAAGTCAGCTGAGGTACATGAGCAAGGAAGAGTAGAGAAAAGTTGCTACCTGAATTAATATACACGTTTTCTTTCAAAAAGAATGTTATTGTTTGCAAAAAGATGTATAACATGTTGGATTAGTGTGTCATATCCCACTGTAGAGTCGGGTGCAAAGAAGAAAAAGAGGATATTAGTCTGAGCTAATACATTTACTCCTTTAGCTCAAATGAGAGGTCTACGCTTTTGATACTGATGGACCCAGATTCTATTTCCTGGGAGTTGGACAGCTCATAGAGAAAAAAATGTCACTTTTATTGAACTTTGATTGACATTTTGTTTTTGTTTATTAAAGGGGCATACATGTTGTATAATATGTTTTTGTAGCCATGTTGGTCTTGGGCTATTAGAAGACAAGGTGGGTGTGGTAATAACAATCTTGAAAGCTTTTCTCTTTCACCTACAGAATATGGTCCAATAAAATTGCTGTATATGGCATATAGGGCCAGTAGATATGCCCTGTGGTTGTCAGTCCATAGGTAATAATGCTTTTCCTTTCTTAAGGGAAACGTATATATTGTCCCTTCAGTTCTCTAGAAGACTGCTCTTTAAAAAAGTGAGGTGCTATGCCAGAAACAAATGTTTTTATATTTGTGGCATCTAGTGAGAGCCAAAGCTGGAATTTTCATGAAAGCCTATGAGAGTTAGGGGCTCAGCTACCAAAGAAACTCCCCAAGTCTCTTTGAAAATTCCAGCCTGAGATAGGAAAGAAGAGCAGGCTGCCCAATACTGAACTGATTGTGGGGGCTAATGAGGAAGTATTTAAAAGCAGGAAGACAGAATGTAATGAAAGAAACAGACACATTTCTGCAGTGCTGGAGAATGAAGGAACAAAGTGGTTAACAAGGCAATGATCATGGAAGTACTTGAAGAATTCCATGCAGACTGTGCAATTGCTATGGCTATAAGAGGGTGCTAGGTTGTCAAACAAAGTGAACTCAAGATGGAGGAAGATGAATGGGCCTCAAGAGCACGAAAAATGTCAGGACAGCAGGGAAAGCAGGAGAGATTTATCTTAGATAGCAGAAATGCTGAGAACTGGAATGGTTCAGAACCAATGGATGACTCTGAGCAGCAGATGTCTGCGAGTCAGGTTTTGAAGAAAACTGGCAAATATGAGTCACACTGCATAGGCATGGAAAAAATTTGTTTCAGTGGCAACAAAAAAGAGCACAAATCCTTTCATGGCCCACCTTCCATAGCATGAGATTTTTCAGAGACATATGGTGTCAGGCTTTGTAGCATCCAATCTCATTGCATGCTATTTTTACATCTGAAATTTAATCCCCATTACTAAAAGTGGGACCTGGAGTTAGTAATCTAAACGTATATTCCATTTCAGATGTAATAATAAAGGACTGTGCTAGATAATGCTGTTTGAGCTTCCACACAAGAAGTTCAGGGAAAAATATAGCAAGAGTGATAGATAGAAACACACAGACAAGTGTCAATAATTACTTTCAAAGGCCAATTGCTGTTTGTTTCCAACTGTGAATAAAGAGTTTACTTCATTTCCCTTCACACTCTGAACCCTATCTCTCATGCAATAAATCATAAATAGTAATAATTATACGTTGTACTTTACATTTCACCTTTCATCTGAGAATGTCAAAGCATTTCATGAACAATTCGTTAACTTGATGAATTCATTAAGTTTCACACATTCTTGCCAGATAGAAGATATTGTACCCAGGGTAAAAGGAGGCGTCTCTCTATCTCTTCACATCTACACCTGGATTCTTTTATGAAGGCTCAGTCCATACTTACTGAACACACTATTCAGTACATTTTAAGAAGCTACATCAACTGATCCTGAGGGAGAGGCTGCCACCTCTGTGGCTGTGATGGCGGGTTTCTCTAATGTCACTAAAACATTCGCTAGCAAAAGAAAACTTCCTCAGAACAGCATAATGCCAGTACTGGCTACCAGTTGGGAAAAGCAGTCAGGATCTTGCACAACAGTAATAACCTCATGTCCTTCCCTCCATCTGCCTTACATGAACCACTAAAAGGAGAAGCTGAGGTGTAACATGGACGTCTGATACTAAATAACCCCTAGCAAATCTTGTGGTTGTAACAACAGCATAATTGTCATTACACGCCAAATTTAGGCTTTGATCCTACAAACACTTCTGCACATATTTAACTTTAAGCATGTGAGTAGTCCCATTGAAACCCATGGGTTCTAAAGACATTTGTTCATATAAACCATGTTTTGCTTGTCAGTAACATCCGATATGGAACTATAATGCTGATATTTGTATGTTGATGGCACCATGCTGACACTTAATGCAGCTATCAGCCGAACAAAAAGCACAAGCTAGGAGAGGCATGTCGTAAATAAATTCAGAGTTGTCATTAATCTCAGTACACCCTTTTATTTCCTCATTCTGGTCTAAATTGTTCCATCATGAAAATTAACACGTGATTCCCTCAAATATTAGCAAACCTCTTGACTACAGCAAGACTACAGAGTTGATTCCAAATCCTCTTCTGCCTGGCAGGTAGGAGAGACCATTATGCATCTAGCTGTGGGTGAGCTTTGTTCAGGTCTGCATTGTCTCAGTACAAGTTAAGGTAGCAGTATTCAACCAGTAACTAGTGTCATACAATAATAGTAATACATAGTACTTTTCAAGTATAGAAATCACAGTACTACTAAAGTTAGGTAAACATAGAATCATAGGACTGGAAGGTATCTCGAGAGGACTTCTAGTCCAGTCCCCTGCACTCAGGCAGGACTAAATATTGTCTAGACCATCCCTGACAGGTGTTTGTCTAACCTGCTATTAAAAATCTCCAATGATGAAGATTCCACAACCTCCCTAGGCAATTTATTCCAGTGCTTAACCACCCTGACAGTTAGGAAGTTTTTCCTAAGGACCAGCCTAAACCACCCTTGCTGCAGTTTAAGCCCATTGCTTCTTGGCCTATCCTCAAAGGTTAAAGAGAACAATTTTTCTCCCTCCTCCTTGTAACAACCTTTTAAATACTTGAAAACTGTTATCATGTCGCCTCTCAGTATTCTCTTCTCCAGACTAAACAAACCCAGTTTTTTCAATTTTCCCTCATAGGTCATGTTTTCTAGACCTTTACTCACTGTTGTTGCTCTTCTCTGGACTTTCTCAAATTTGTCCACATCTTTCCTGAAATGTGTCACCCAGAACTGGAAACAATATTGCAGTTAAGGCCTAACTGGAAGAATTACTTCTTGTGTCTTGCTTACAAAACTCCTGCTAATTCATCCCAGAATGATGTTTGCTTTTTTTGCAACAGTGTTACATTATTGACTCATATTTAGTTTGTGATCCACTATGACCCCCAGATACCTTTCCACAGTGGAGTACTTTGTATTTGTCCGTATTGAATTTCATCCTATTTACTTCAGACAATTTCTCCAGTTTGTCCAGATCATTTTGAGTTTTAATCCTATCCTCCAAAGCACTTGTAACCCCTTCTAACTTGGTATCATCCACAAACTTCATAAGTGTACTCCCTATGCCATTATCTAAATCGTTGATGAAGATATTGAACAGAACTGGAGCCAAAACTGATCCCTGCAGGACCCCTCTTGATATGTCCTTCCAGCATGACTGTGAACCACTGATTACCAACCAGTTATGCACCCACCTTATAATAGCTCTGTCTGGGTTGGATTTCGCTAGTTTGTTTATGAGAAGGCCATGTGAGACAATATTAAAAGCCTTACTAAAGTAAAAATATACCACATCTACCACTTCCCCCCATCCACAAGGCTTGATACCCTGTCAAAGAAAGCTATCAGGTTGGTTTGACATGATTTGTTTTTGACTAATCCATGCTACCTATTACTTATCACTTTATTATCTTCTAGGTGTCCGCAAATTGATTGCTTCGTTATCTTTCTGGGTACTCGCAAAAAGAAAAGGAGTACTTGTGGCACCTTAGAGACTAACCAATTTATTTGAGCATAAGCTTTCGTGAGCTACAGCTCACTTCATCGGATGCATACTGTGGAAAGTGTAGAAGATCTTTTATACACACAAAGCATGAAAAAATACCTCCCCCCACCCCACTCTCCTGCTGGCAATAGCTTATCTAAAGTGATCACTAATAGCGATTTTTATATACCTAATACTAATAGGTATTTTTTCATGCTTTGTGTGTATTGGTCTCTAAGGTGCCACAAGTACTCCTTTTCTTTTTGCGAATACAGACTAACACGGCTGTTACTCTGAAACCTTTCTGGGTACTGAAGTTAAGCTGACTGGTCTGTAATTCACCAGGTTGTCCTTATTTCCCTTTTTATAGATGGGCACTATATTTCCACTTTTCCAGACCTCTGGAATCTCATCTGTCTTCCATGACTTTTCAAAGATAATCGCTAGTAGCTCAGATATCTCCTCAGTCAGCTCCTTGAGAATTTTAAGATATATTTCATCTGGCCCTTGTGACTTTTAAAGATATCTAACTTGTCTCGATAATTTTTAACTTATTCTTTCCCTATTTTTGCCTCTGATCCTACCTTATTTTCACTGACATTCAGTATGTTAGATATCCAAGTGCTACTAAACTTTTTGATGACAACTGAAACAAAAAAGTCATTTAGCAATTCTGCCATTTCCACATTTTCTGTTATTGTTTCCCCCCCTCATTGATAAACGGGCCTACCCTGTCCTTGGTCTTCCTCTTGCTTGTAATGTACTGGTACAATGTTTTCTTGTTACCCTTTATGTCTCTAGCTAGTTTAATCTGGTTTTGTGCCTTGACCTTTCAAATTTTGTCCCTACATATTTGTGTTATTTGTTTATATTCATCCTTTGTAATTTGACCTAGTTTGTAGGACTCTTTTTTGAATTTCATATAATTGAAGATCTCCTGGTTAAACCAGGGTGGACAACACTATCTCTGTTTTACAAATAGGAGAAACTGAAGCTCCAGGATGTTAAGATCCAAATTTTCAAAACTGGCCACTAATTTTGGTTACCTCTGTCTCTCATATATCTTGACTTTAGTAAGGCTTATTGAAGTCAATAAGAGGGTTTCCATTGACTTCAGTGAGCATTGCATGAGGCCTGTGGATGACTGATGTTCAGACATGCTGGAATCGATGGAGCTGTGGGTGATCAGTAACTTTAAAAATCAAGCCACAGTTGTCTATACTTGAACACCAAAAATACAGGGGCTAAATTTTCAAAAGTAGCCTAAGTGATGCCCAAGGTCACATGACCTGTGCCATTGGCAGAGCTGAGAAAAGTATACAGGAGACTCAACTCTCATTCTGGTGCCTTGTCCACTGGATCAATCTGCCTTTTTGGGCTGCGGTTATTACATGTTGTATATATACATGTACAAAAGAAAAAAAAATAAAAATACCAGGTAACCAACACAAAATAAATCTATGAATATAAAGATTAGTGTAAAGGTCAATTGAAAACTACATTTTCAAAGTAATGCTGAAAAATAATGCAGTTGGTAGAATGGTCAAAAAATTAGAAAATTTTTTCACATTTTTTCCCTCACAATGTTCAGGAACAGTGCTACTGAAATTTCCACATTGGCTGCTCTAAAAACCACACAGAAAAACTTGTCAATTTTCCCAGGGTTTTTTAATCAAAATTTGAAATTTTGACAACTTTTTATAGCAACATTGAATTTCCAAACACTTTCAACAAGGCATAATGGCTAGATTTATGTGTGTGCTCTTGTTTCAAGATTCCACTGGTCTTACTCCATCCTTTCCTCTAACTGAGCATATGCAGACTAGTATTCTCAAGAGGCTAATAATATTTATACCAAATTTATGTGTGTGCTGGCAGACCAAGGTCACGGCATTTAATTTGATTATCTGGAATGTATTATTCCAGTTGCAATTTGAAAAAAAAGTCAAATTTTATGCAAAGGTCAACAATTATGTAACTTCTTTCGGAGCTCTGTCAAAGCTTATTTAAGAAATAAGGTTTTAAAAAAAGCAGCAAGATTGCAGCAGTTTGTAGCATACATGTCAGCAAAGTGGAAAGAATATGACACACCAAATATATGTTTGTAATAGATCAGTATGCAAATTAGCTGGATATTGTTAAGGTAGTGGCTAGATGGATCGAAGAGAACATGTTTTGGGATTTGTCATATTTCTTTCCACTCACTGACATACATGCCTCAATACTGTAGAATTCAGATCCAAATCTGGATCTGAATTTTGCCTTTGCTCCAAATTTGGGGATGTTCAGTGCTGGGGTTTTGATTTGTCCTATTATAAAGAAAAGTGTCAGCTGTAAAATTCATATCAAGTTCTAATTCCCCCTTCCTCCCACTCCCTAAAAGTTCAAAGAGTTTTGGGTCTGGGACTTTGGTTCAATCCCATATCTAGTCACAGAGTTAGTCACACCAGCAGTAAGTGGGTGCAGGTCTAGTCCATAATTTAGGGTTAATGCTTTTTAATGTGGTCTAGTAGTTCACAGAGCAGGTGTGAATATTTCAGTGATTTTTGATAGGTCTTTTCATCGTTGTTTTTAAGTGCCTTCATTCTGAGAGGTGAGTTGTAGAACACATCTTAGGTCTCATGTGAGCAACTCGTATTACTTTTCCTTCTTGTTTAGTATGTGACGTAAAGGTGCAGGAATGCCCCTTCTGCAAACTATTATATACTCTCACATTTTGTTACATGTTTAAGTATATTGAGCTTAGCTTGCGTACTTTGTTTTATTTGCTCAGTAATCTGCTTTGTTCTGTCTGTTATCTCTTATATTCACTTAAAATTCACCTTTTGTAATTAATAAACTTATTTCTTGTTTATAATATAACCCAGTTTATGCAATTCCTAATGGGGTGGGGTGGGCAAGAAGTGTGCACATCTCTCTTAACATTGAGGAAGAGGGTGGATTTTTATGAGCTTGTGCTGTGCAGATTTTTCTATACAGCACAAGACAGTATTATTTGGGGTTTATCTCCCCAAAAGCAGTGTGCACGTGAGGGCTGGGGGGGTCCTTTCACACAGAGCTGACTTCAGTCTGTGGTTGCAGTGGGGTGTGGCCCTACCTATGTGTGTGTGTGCTGCAAGAGGCCGGAGAGCCTAATTCAGGAAAGCAGGAAGAGGAAACCCAGGCTGATTGAGCAGGGGAGGCTCAGTGAAATCGCAAGACATCAGGTGGAATTCCAGAAGTGGGTTCAACCCGTCACAGCATGATCACTTAACTGCATAGTATCTCAACATCACTGGAAGCTGTTGAAGTCCAGTTAATCCACCTGAAGGTCTTCTCACATTGCTTTTCACCATTATGAGACAGTAGAATCTGTGTTAGTAGTGTGGTGAGATAAAAATATATCTTTTTGGCCAAACCATACCCCCATTTGAAGATAGGTCAAAGCTAGTGTAGGCACGTTGTGCAGGCTGGGGAAATCCCGATTTGTGGTATGGAAATATCTTGAAAATCTGCATTTCTGCAGTTGAGATAAATTGTCTTATCAGCAGTTTATCTTACGTCCACCTCATGGATCTCATTGACGAATATATAGTCCATTCAGAGTTTATTCCTCTTCCTCCTTTCATGTAATACTAGTTATGGTGAATGCTGATAACACAGTTGTTCATTTGGCCTTACTTCAGACCATCTTTGGGAGGGGCGAAAAATGAATCTAAGTACTAAACATTCAACCCCCATGTTTGAGGAGCATGGTTAGTAACCTGGTAATCCTTGAGCATTTTTGTGATACTTGTCGATACTCTCCAGCCACTAGCTGTGTGTTTAGCTTTGGCTTCTCCTAAACTTAAAAGTTTAAAATATTTGATGAAGACTATCTATACTGGCAATAAATTTAGCCTGGGTGGAAATTAACAGACTGATTGCTCAGCTTGCACTGGAAATGTTCCTCTTCCCTGAAAAATTCATTTTGTATAAAAGTTGAATAATTTTTAAAAGGTTTCTCTTCCATACAAATGAATAGCATGTTGGATCTACTTCATGTAATGTATAATGCTGGCATTAATTTTGTCTTCAGAGAAAGACCCTCTGTCAGATTGCCAACAGGCAAAGGACTACTGAAGTGATGGCTAAATGATTTAGAAATTAGTAAAATGGTGAATTAGCCATTTAAAATTTATCTAAGATAATGAAAACCAAGTAGAATGATTCAGACCATAAAATAGTATGTCTGCAGCTGAGGTCACGGGCTATGCTGTGCAAATTCCTATGTTCAGTTCACAACGGTAATGAAGAACATAGAACGTTTTGATTCTTCATGTACTAGCTTATCCCAAGAGAATACGAGATTCTAAGATCTAATATGAACATAAGCTCTTCTGTTTCCTTGCAACATGTTGTCTATGGTAATACATGCCACATACCCTACAAATTTAGGTACTTGATGTACTTGTCTTCAGGTAATGGGATATTGATATCCTAGTAGTTTCACACTAAACCAAATGGCCAAACCTGTGCATTTTTATTTTACTAGCGTAACAGTTTATTCATCACATGCAATATATTTATGTGAAAGCAATGTGCAATTTCCATAAAAATACCGATAAGGAACTTCTGCGGTCCATTTCCTTTTTATTAATTATAGTAGCCTGTAGAAGCCCCAAGCAGGATCCAGGCACCAATATACTCAGTGCTGTACTAACAAGTAGCAAATGACAGTCTGTGAGCCCCAAAAGACAGTTCCAAAGAGCTTCCATAAAATTAAATACTAGGATCAAACATCCCTTGAGTGGATATATGCAAATATAAAACCATAATTTCCTGGAGTAAAAAAACAATGCATTTTTCATGTTGAACCTCTTGGCCATAACGTGATATGAAACAGGTAGTTTCTTGTATATATTTAATGTTGTCATTGTCAATTGCTTTGAAACTGTTTCCATGAAGCAGTCTCCTTGACCACATTACAAGTGTTCATACTCAACATAATTCCAGCAGAAAAATGTTTGGGCATATGTGTATGTGTGTGTGCTCTGTGTTGCTCTTTTCCTTCTAAAATTTAATAAGAAATTAGCAGTGGGGGAATAATCCCAGACAGTTAATTTAAGAAAGCTAAATAATGACACTTGGTACTTTAAGATATGGGGTACCCTCACCTCTGATTGACTTCAGAAACAGGCCCTAAATTTGCTGAGATTCATGTAATATAAACCTTTGCCTACATAACTGACATGAAGTTGCAGTCTACTTCCATGAACAAATGTTTTTGCACTACTGCATCTTACTAACCTTACTTGAGCTTTAAAAGCTTCAGAGTCTTGGACAAAGACTTTAAATGTTAGAGAAAAATACCCTACATTTTGCTTACAAATGTGAGTTCATGCTCTTCCTCCTAAAGCCCTTCATTCTTTCATCAAATAGGCTTCTTTTAAATTCATTGCTTTTTTCCACTGTATAAACTAGATGGACCTAGATACTTACAGGAAGAATCTAAAGCGTTCAGTTGTTATTAGAGTGACGATAGCTGACTCACACATGCAAAACATTAAAGAAACCTTACAAATGTTCAAGTGATTTTTGTTTTGTTTTAGGGCTATGGAGCACCAAACCACATCCTGTAATATACATGAATCTCTCCCCCCCCCCCCCCCCCCCCCGCTTTTTTTAAATTATGCAGTATCATTTAAGGCTAATAAAACAATCAAGGACAATATTTTTATTCTCTATTCCCAGCATTTTATTATTTTTATTTAAATATAACATACTGTACATTGTTGATCAGCCTTTAAAAAAACAAAAACCCCCACCCTCTTTAACTTGATCAGGAGTCCCCTCTTATGGTAAAAGGAACTATAATACTCTGGGAAGACTGTCTGCAGCACAATTCTACCACAGTAAATACCAGAGCATGCCTATAGTGCAGGCCATCATTTTCCTTCAAGAATTTTTTATTTTTGTTAACCATCAGGAACCAACCATTCGTTCCACAGAATAGCTCCTGTCCCCATCTCTGTTCACTTTAGAAAAGTGAAATTTTCTATTCTTGGCCTCTGTGAGCAGCGATATGTTTTGCTAGAAGCTGTTTTAGTGTTTTGAAATCCTGTAATTATGAATGTTTACATATACACTCCCCTAAGTCATCTAAATGGTTCTGTGAAATGAGAACCTAGTTTGTACCATAGATGTTGTTAAAGTGGTTATCCAATACTATACTTGCTCAACCAAACATTTAATTTTTGTTGTGGGTGGTCCATTATACATTGTCATATGCAATTATTACTTTAAAAATTTAAACAAGAAAACCTCCCTCTCCATATGACAAGTTTTGCTATTCAGTCTCAATTACAAATTTAATTTTAACCTCTGAAATTCTACTGTTGGTCGATTTTTTTAAAAAATCTCATTCATCAACAAATAGGTTGGAAACCAAATACCATGAAATGCACTGGTAGCTGCAAGCCAAAATGCTGTGCCTCAAATGTACTTTTTTGTTATAAAACAGACAACTTTGTTTTGAGGAACAGGAAATACAATCTGACCGTTCTTTATGTTTTACATGTTATGGGAAAGCTGCTGCTGCTGTTTTTTTTTTTTAATACACAGCTAATACTTAAATAACAATTAACATTGGAAGTGCTGGCTAAGCATCGACTCAAATAAGTTATAGAAGATCACAATAACACCAGCCTTTCTTCAGGTAAAACTTTAGTTAAAAAAAAAAAAAGACAATTTAGCAAGACTCTCCTTTTGTATCAAAATACAGGTTCCAAACAATAAAAATAAAACCAACTTTCCCCCAACAATACTGAAGATAGAACTGCACGTCAATATAATCTCATAGTTATCACTTAAAAGTATTTAGAAAAATTATTATTATACTACTTTTTTTTCTCACTACGGACACCGCAGAGAAGTTTATGCATTTATTTAGTGGAATACAATGTGAAGACAGTGGTACATGTTGGCTGATGTACTGTTTTCTATTAAAAAGAAAAGGAGGACCTGTGGCACCTTAGAGACGAACCAATTTATCCGAGCTCATGAAAGCTTATGCTCAGATAAATTGGTTCGTCTCTAAGGTGCCACTAGTCCTCCTTTTTGCGGATACAGACTAACATGGCTGCTACTCTGAAACCTGTTTTCTATTAATCTGCTCTAACAAAATGAATCTCAAGACAGTTATATTGATGAGTTTTCCAGAGCTCTCTAAATTTACAGAAATAAGTGAAGCAAAAAACAACCTTATATTCCGTTAGGTTGACCAGACTTCATAATAGGCTTTAACTCATTTGCTTAAATTAAGCTGTGGGAATAGTAACATTTCATAAAAAGTGCCTGATATTGTGTTTTTTGAGCATTCATTTATTGTGATGGATATGAAAGACATTCTAACTTGGGACACGGTTGCTGTTTTTTTAGCTGGCTCTCATAATGTTATATGCATATGAAAGTAGTCTCTGATAATTGCATGATCATGAATATTCTATGGTCTTTTTTCAGGAAATGGTCCCAATATATGTCTGTGGCTCTTCAAGCTGTCAATGAGGACAATTTAGTTGAACATGAAGGTTACTGAATAAGGACTGCAGGAGTGTGCTCTTTTTGGACTCACTTTTCGGGAGCCAAATTCTGCTCTCAGGTGCTTCCAACTGCACAGGATAATTCTGCTTGCATTTAAATGCATGCAATATTGCAATCTCATTAAAATCAATGGGCATGAGTCACATTTAGAGATTGTTCCAAAGGCAACTACAGGCAGTGAAAAGATTCCCATTAACTGCAATGAATTTTGGATCAGACCCCGAAGAAAGACTATACATTAGTCTCAAATACTATGAGAATCAATGGGATTCAAATCAATGGGATCTGAATTACATACACATACACATCCCAAACACGAACGCACCTGAGTACAGATTTGGCCTCTCCATCCACTTCATACAAGCAACAAGACCCTCCTGACAATGTATTTCTTGAAGTTTGTTCTTGACTGATGGCAGGTAGGATTCACAAACATAAACACATCCAATGTGTGTGATAAATCTGAGCACTGCTTCAGGTCCTTTTGCTTAAGTGCAAAACGGTTTAGAAGAAAACAGATTGGACATATTCACTGCAATGCTGACTTTACCTTAAAGACTTGTCTGTTTCCTATTCTCAGGCAGTCAGTGAGGTTTTGAAAGTTTACTCTATCAACCCCTGTGAGAAAAGCTGAAAAAAGGGGAAGAAATAAGGAAGCAACTGAGGAAATCATTTAAAACCAAAAAAAGATATTTAACATCCTATTAAATAAATAACTTAGAGAGAAATAAAAAGGAATGAAGTTAGAATACACAGGCATACCACACTATTCATTTTGTTAGAACAGTTTAACTCTAATATGCTTATATTTCCTAATCCTATCCATTCTTCCATGAGGCTACTCCAGAAACTTCTTTATTTGTGCATATGACCCAAGTGCTTCCAGTAAATGCTTGCATGTTTAACTGTTCATTGGATCATTAGGCTTGAATGAGCAATGAAGGTCTTTGATATGAGTTAGTATTCCATAAATAACTTTCCCCAAAGATCATTCAACAGATTGTCTCACGTCCTGCAAGTTCTATCGCAGAGATAAAAAAACATTATTCACACTGGGAATAGTTCCCATCCCATTTGATCCAGCTTGTATCTTGATTATAAGATATGACACAGAACTAATTAAAAGTCCTTCATGTGCCAGCAATGAGCACAAAACCTTCAAAGGCTTCCCCCCTTTTTCAAACAAGCAGACGTCTGCACTGTTTCTTTGCCTTTACTCTTCAAGAGGATTACCAAGTATACTTGACAAAAGAGCCTTTGGTTCAACTGCATCAATAAAACAGTTCCTTCATCTATGACATTACTACCATTGGAAGAAAGTGAGCTGAGGTGTTTTTCCTCCTTGTTTTCTGTCCTCTCTTTGTAGCTCCTCTTCCATTCAAGGCCACAAACATTTGTCTTCCATTGTGCTTCCAATTTAAGGATGCGTATGTGTTGTATCCATTTTCTTCTATTCTTTCCTTCAATTTACAATCGCTGTTAAACTCTTTCTGTAAGAAGAGAAAAATGAACAGGCCAGTTCAGAATGTAAAGACTTTTTAACCATATTGAGGATAAAATAATATCTTATACAATAATAACCTGAAGGATTCCAAAGTGCTTTACAACTTTTCTACATAATCTAGATGATTATTATAAAATTATATGGTTTGCTTATTGAAATATTTAATTGCATGCACATTATAACACATCGGTTATGCTACAAAATAAAAATGTAACCGATTGGGCAGTAAATAATTACATATAGTAATAAAAGTATATAATTCACCCACTAGTGTAATGAAGCCACCTCTGGGATAGAACATGGCAGCAATGAAACATCAGTTTCTTAGTTATAAGGTTTCTCTACGTCGCAGTCATGGACTCATTCACTATGTTGCACTTCTAAACAAATGCAATCTTTGACGTGTCTTGATCCAGGTTATTGGTAGCACATGTTAAATGAATCTATAAACTATACATTTTAAACTGTAAAGGCTCATTTAAACTAAAGTCCATTCATACCGCTGTGGCATTGCAAAGGAGACTTTAAGTGGGTGCAAATCACTCTGGCAGTGTAAATGGACCTTAAAGTGGGTGTGATGCCCCTTTAACATGCCAAAATGGTATAAAGGGCCTTACCAGAAATAAGGATCAGGACCTGAAAGATTTCAGTGCCTGGCCCAATATCCATATTGTAAGAATGTTCACAGTGAACCTAACAAAATTCTGCATGCACACTTCCAAGGATGAATGGTTTCCATTTTTGAAGAAAATTGGTATCAGTTTGCTAGGAGAGGATGTAAAACATAAAAGGCAAGTATGTTGTCATGAGAGGCTAATTGTTTCTGTAATATTTACCATACACAGATCTGCTTTTCAGGAGTGATGACAAGAATGTCTTTAATAAACAAATAGCTTCCATATTGAAAAAAGGAAGCCATTTCAATAAAGCCACTTAAATACAAATTGGAACTCTTTTGCAAATAGGTCATTTGAAACCCTGCACATTGAAATGTGCAGTAAGACACAAAGCAGTATATATTTCTGTAATTCCTACATTTCAGAAAGCAAGTTCTTATTTACAGGGAAGCCCAAAAGAACCCTACAATGGAACATGTAAACATTGACCTGACCTGCCTGCCTACCTACATATGGTAATTCTAAGGCATCTATTCAAATGCCAAGACAAAAATTAACAAGAAAGAATATGCTGAAATAATAAATTGTTATTTATGGTACAAATAAGATTATTTTGAGGTGCTTTAGACATTTTATTTTTGATGAATGTCATTAGATACTTTGAGCATTTAAAATGTAAAAACCATCCACAGATATATAGTAGGAACATTTATATAGCAGATAGTTTAAGTGAGTCTTTAAAATAATTACGTGGTTTCACAGACATTTGAAGATACATAGAGGCAATATACGACAACTACTTTACATACAATTCATATAAATCTTCACTACTTATTCCTGTAGATTTCCATTTTAAAAAGTGATCAAGAGTTCATTATACTTAGATACTACTAAGAACTTTCAAACCCTTGCTTAATCTTTCACCTATCCTCAGGGCTTTTCTACCCTCGAAGGGCTACAGCTGCATTGCTACAGTACTTTAATGTACACACTACCTACACGAACAGGAAGGGTTCTTCCATCAATGTAGGTCATCCATCTTTCTGAGAGGTGGTACCTAGGTTGATGGAAGAATTCTTCTGTAGACCGAGCACTGTCTACACCAGGGGTTAGGTAGGCTTTACTATACTGCTCAAGGATATAGATTCTTCACAGCCGTGAGTGATGTAGCTGGGTCAACCTAACTTTTTCGTGCAGACCAGGCCTCAGTTATAAACTACAGAAAACATACTTTTGTTTTCTTCACACAGTTGACTGAATCAGTCACACTCAATTTGACTTTCAAAATGCTCTGAGTCACAGTATTAGTCCATTAGCAGAGTTATGTAAGCTTGGAAAAACATCTCCAGGGGATATGCTCTCCCTTTCCGAAACAGCTCTTTATATTCACCACTTTAGAAACCTAAAGACTGCTTGGACTTGCTTTAATATGCCATCATTTGCTTTAATGGAGAAAAAAAGGCAAGTGGCCATTAAATTAAGCAACAGCTCTAAGCCACACTAATTCTCCTTCTGTCTGGTCAGTCCTGAATCTGATAAATAAATCAAATTAATGAGCTCCTGCCCCTTTGCCTGCTCATACTAGCTGTAAAATACCAGTCAAAAAGGCTGGCAAATATTTTTGCTAAAAATAAAAATAACTCATTTGACTCCTTTTTCCCAGATGCAGAATTCTGATCCAATCTTTCAGCATAGTTCACAGATGATATAAAGAGATTACATGATGGAATCAGGTGGTAAAAAAGTTTTACTGGCATAAATTTGGGCATCAAACCCATTAGTGAATTATGCAGGCTATTCTAAACAAATGCCAGTGTCATGCTCTACCTGCATGTCATGCTCTACCTGCGAGTTTATATATGGTCACCAGCCAATCAGGGTCAAGATCATGGGAGCTGGCTGAGGAATCCTAGAAGCTAGCCTACCCAAGTCTGAATTCTAAAGTAAGTCAAAGAGTTGGTGCAGTGGGATGGCCAGTGCTGCTTCCTGAGGACCCACTGGGCCTGGGTTCAAGACTGGAATTTGAGACCAGGGTCCTGACATATACACTATAGATATATGTAGTATGTGTGTAAACCAGAGTTTAGTTCACCCATTCATAGGGTTATATTATGTGCATCTGTGAAAATGATTGGTGATAATTCATATCTTACACAAACACATATTCTATCTTTTATAGGTAAGTACAAGTTTACCAAACTCTGATTAACCAAAGTTTGATTATGTTCCTGAGGATGCGATTATCCCCCTCTCTACAGTATTCTTGTGCAATAATCAGCGTTGCCCCTTTAAAGCTGGTGAATCTGTAAAGCTGACCACTATGCTGTCCAGTGCACTCTAGGGTTGGGAACCTGGTGTACAGCCTTTAAATGTCTTCCAAGCTGTTGCTCCATCATCTGAAACTCCTGTTTATGAGGTTTCAGATGCCCCCCCCAAATTATTGACAAACAGGATTGTACTGTAGACATGAAAGAATAAAATACCTTTAACATTTTAATTTCTTTTTAGATTCTTCCCAAATTGTCTGCAGTTTTCATGCTGTGTTGGCTGCTACTTAGTGGGAGACCTGACCGGACCAGACACCAGAACAGGCCATTTCCATGACGAATGCCAGCAGCCACTGCCAAACTTTAGCCTAATGAACTAACCACGATGAGCTGGTTTATGAGAGCCTGAAATTTTGATGAACAACTCCTTGCAGCTCTAATTACTAGAAAATTACAGATAACTGAGCAAGTCTATGCTTATGACTCCTGCAGGGGGGGAAACTATGGTTATGACTCCTGCAGTCCATTTTGAAAACAAAAGCAACATACTTACAGAGCCATAGACTTTTCCTTTCTTGTTCATGGCTAAGTAATAGTTGCTGTTAATCGATTTAACAGCCACAACTCCAATTTCCACTGATGTTATCTCCAATATGCCTAAAATACAAAAATGAAATAAAATAAATCAATAAATGAGAGGCTCAGCTCAAAGACTTTTAATCATTTCATTGAAGAGAGAGATCTGCCCGTTATAGAAAAAAAGAGATCAAATTTAAAATGAATCCCTTCAAATCATGCTAAAATCCAGTTAATATTCAGAACCAACCAACAAGCTTTAGTAACATTCCTCTTCAACTCACTACAAGAGAATACACAAACATTGTTTCAATTATCATGTTTCCTTTGCTAACCCTGCATTTAAAACCCCCATAAAATACGTAAACAGCTCCACCCTTAGCATAGATTTCACTAAAAGTTACCAAAAGAGACATCTGAACTACAGAATTAAATTAAATCTACAGCATATGTCAGTAGAATGTCAGATTTGCCCCAATCTTCAAAAACAGTGGTAAACTATTTATTCCTCGTAGGACATTTAGATAAACTAAATCTCTCGGCTGCATTGAGCTGATAAATTCATTTTTGGCAAGTGTGTTGACATTCTGGGATATAGTAAGACTAACCTTGATGTTCACATTATCTTGGGATGACAGAGAAACACTCTGCTCTGTTTGTAATAAATGTGATTAGCATTTTTTTGTTAAAGAAGAAAACTTTCTGGGATACTGAACGGCTCAAAGGACCAGTAATGGGATACAGAGTCTTTTATCTTTAGGTTATTTTAATCCATATTGGGTTGTGAGTGTGACAAGTCACTGCCCCATGTGTGATGTTAGTGGTTCCTGTTAATATTAGACAAGTCTCAATATCAACAAAACCACCACAAAAATGTCATCCCACAGTGTCAGTAGCAGGCCAGTGGGTATGAAGATGGAGCTAAAACTGAACATGTCCACACTGGGATTCATATCTTGTTTAGGAGCCATATTTAAATTCAGGTTAAATATAGCTCATGTTAAACTGGTTTCTAACATGGCTTATGCAGCCAGTGTAGGTGAGTACAAACCTTTCTCCCTAATATATAAACAGGTTTATATGACGTGCTAAAATAGTGGCCTGCCTATACTAGTGCTCATCAAGTTGATACAACCAGAAAAACTGCATGAGTGATCGCAATGGTGGGAAATTTTAGGAATAACAAATCCTAGGCCTTCTACACTGGCCAAGCAACCTTAGGAACAAATTTACTTGGAACCAGGTTTCAGCAAGTTTTCTACAGTGATGAGCTGCCAACACTTGAAGCAATGGCAACCCACAACAATTTCCCTCCAAGCTTGTGATAAACCTTGTGTCCAAGGGGTGCAAGTGCTCTCAGAATTAAGGGATGGGGTGCTGGGGAATCCATTTGTTTTCCCAGTCACCTAAAAATTCCATATTATAATCACAACTAGGGAAGAAAACAACATAACTAGGCATTCAGTGCATTAGCTGGCAATGTTTATTTTTTGTCCTTAAAAACCATATTGAGTACATTCAAACTACAGAACCTAATTTACCTCAGTTTGAAGTGGGGCTTGGGGTGAAGACCTTAGTGAGGTCTTCCTTTCCTGGGCCTTTCTTTCATAATTGTGCTACATACAGGGAAAAGCCCATTGTGAGTGGGGAACATTGGTGGAGTGATGCTAAGAAGCTTGCAATAATGCTGTCTGGTCTGTAGTAAAGGAATTCTGCCTCTAGCATGGAGGGCTTGTAGGAGGAAATCTGTTGTTTGGGCCATGCATATTAAAAGCATTGTGAATCTATGTATGAGAGAACTATCAGGTAATCTTTAATGGTGAACAAGCTGGTGTGGTAGTTAACATTTACCAAAAATAAAGAAAAACATCAAATGGACCCAGTCAATATTATGGATTGTTTTTTCTCACTGAAGGATAAGTGGCTTCACTGGTGCCTCCCGCAGCCACAGAAGTGAGTGAAGGCTTTCCACTGACCTGTTAGGAGTCGGGTTTTGTACTAACAGCCTGCCACAACTAGCCTGATCCTGCTGTTCCTGCATGCACAAAAGTTTAATTGACTTTAATAATAGCCACGAGCAGGAAACAATGGGGGAATCAGGCCCTTCCAAATTTCCTTTTTGAAAATGAAAGGCTATTTTTAAGCAGAAAGCAGAATTAGAAGTTTTCCAGTTTCTCCGTCTTGTCCACTTTGAGAGTTACAAACTATCCTTTGGGCTCTGTTTTTTGTTTATTTAATTTACTCTGAATTTATCAAATCTCTTATTACAAATTTAGGATGATAACAGATATGTGTGACTCAAATCTATACCTATAATAAAATATAAATCCTGACAGGCATGAACAATTGAGGCAGTCCATATTATTGGAAACTTTGAAACAGCCCTCTTTCCTTCTGCCATAAGTCTTGTGAGTTCATATTTTCATCTGAAATAAGATAAATCATCATAGTGTGGGATAATATAATGCACAGAATTCTGTAATCTAAACGAACTCCATTATGGTGAGATGAGCTTGATTATCTACTGAAGTCTACATTAATCTCCCCTGAGAACCTAAACACTTATAGTGAAAATGCAATGAATAGTGGTGCAGGTCCACTGCCAGTGAGAAGCAGGGAAAGAGGTTTGCAATAAGATCCTGATCTCAACTCTCTCACCTCCAAAGGCAGGAAAAACAGTAACAGTAGAGACCCATTGGGAATCTGGAGCTTCCTGACTAGCACCAGTCAGGAAAAGACATGGGCAGTCAGATCAGTGAAAGTGTATGATATCTCAGTCAACATTAACATACACATGCTTTAGGGGCTGACTGTAAAGTCAGCTTGAAGTATAACTTGAGTTCCCATCCACATAAACAAATCTCTAGCTTGAATTAGATGGTACTTTAAACTCAAACTAGCTGGCCTATCGGGGATGCTACTGATGTTTGAGCTAGTGATGGAATGGGGATGTGGCTACTCTATGCTGGCAACCCAATCACAATGGGTGTTGTTTTTGGTGTGGCCACTCTCCCTCGAGCCAGGCTAATGAGAGGTGTTAACCCAAGGTCTGTTCTATACTTAAAACTTAGACTGACATGGCTGTAGCACTGACGGGTGTGAAAAATCCACACCCCTAAGTGCTATAGCTATGGAAACCTTACCTCACATATATATGCAGCTAAGTCAATGGAAGAATGCTTCCATCAACCTAGCTACTATCGCTCAGGGAGGTGGAGTTCCTACAGTAATGGAAGAAACCCCTTCCATTGCTCTATTCTGTGTCTTAACTACAGGATTGCCCTATGCCACTCTAGTGCCCATAGTGTAAACATGGCTTAACTCTTTAGTGAAGATGTACCTTTTGGCAGCATAGCCAAAGGGAAATAAGGCTGGGACAGGAGTGAGGAGCTCCCAAGTTCTAATTCTAATTCTGCTTCTATTACAGTGGAGGCTACATTGCGTCATTTCACCCTTCCATACCCTGGATTCCCCTGTAAAATGGGGCAATAATACTTCTTTACTAACCACAGAGGAGAGTTTGAGAATTAATTAATTAGGGCCAGATCCTCAGATGACCTAAACCAGTGTAGCTCCATTGACTTAAGTGGAGTTAAGGCAATTTACACCAGCTGAGGATATGGTCTTTAATGTTTACACAGCTCTTTTGAAATTTATTGCCACGTTCACCTGTCACACCCATATAGCTTCGGCCCATATTGGCTTTCCTACAAGAGCATTCTATGATGAACAGCAGCTCTCTAGTTTCACCCAGCTGTTGGCCATCCATCTCCCTCAAAGTACTCCAGCTCAGAAACAAGCATCGCTAAATGGAGTGTATAGGACAACCCCTTGGTGGGGTGAATATGTGGTGCAAGCACTCCCTCCTCTGCCAGCTGCTCCCTTTTCCTGTGTGATTGATATGTTTTTGCTCTTTCCATGCCAGACAATGATGGGGAGAACACAGACCATTATTTATAAGGAAATTTTAAATGGCTGTAATTCCTAGTGTGGTTCAAATAAAACCAGGTTGGATCCATTTCTAACAATAAAAAATCTACATTAGCATTTCAAGGGACTTTATTAATAAAGATATGTCAATTTTGATTAAACTGAATTATATTTTGTCATATTATACTTGTAAGAATTGCAACATGTTAAAATAAAATGTCATTCTATTGACCAATATAGTATCACTTTTCAATAGAATATATTTGTGAAATTTTCAAGTGCAGTTTGAAATTGGATAGTATATTACTCAAGTACAAAATTGGAATTGAATTAGCCAGTCCTGTTTTGTACTTGAATGATGCACAAATATGTTGTACGTTGATACAGTACTTTAATGCCTACAGTGCAATGAACCTTACTCAGTAGAAGATCAAATACAATAGATTTTTTTGGTAAATTGTGGTCACAATCTCACACTCCACGTTATCCTCACTGATAGAGTGGAAACTAGCTCACCAGGATGAATGTTATTGCACTGGAATTAGTTTGACTGCACCGAGTAATGCTTGCCTAAAATGTGGCTAGGTTCTTCTGAACTATTATTAGTTTACCATCACCATTGGTACAGGATTTATTCTCACTGAGTAAGTATGTTATAAAAACTTGGAAGCGTGGATAAAAAACATGATTTATGTCCCAAATTATAACTTCATAAATTCTCACCTCCAGAGTCTTTCTGGAGATTTCAGTGGAGGTTCATGTTTGAAATTAATCCTATGTTCTTAATTTACTCTCAGGTGGGTAACATCAACCAAATTCTGTGCTTACTTCCGCCCCCCTTCCCCATTGCCAATGCAACCTTGGAAACTTCAATAGAGCTGCACACTAGGTCTGTACAGAATTTGGCTCTACTAGATCACAGTGCTTCTCTCCCTATGCAATTTGGCCTAACGTATAGTCTCTTCTTTAGAGAAGTTATGTTTCAGGGCCCCAATTGAAAGTCCATTTAAGGCAATGGAATCTTCCTGTTTATTCTGTGATACAGCCATATGCATAACAACATTTAGATGAGACCACCAGTTAATTTGACATAGGTCACAAAAGAGCCACATATTGACTTTCAGAGCTGGAATGGATTCAAACCAATGGCCTCTGATAAAAAAGATGAAAATACCTGCATACAAGTACTAGTCACTTAAGTCATTGCGGCATAAGTTGGCCCGGGTAAGAAAGAAACAGATTCTTACAGTAGAACATCCCCAAATTGTAATTAAAGTTCTTTTCACCATCTAATGATTAAGGGAAATATTTGTGGCAAAATACATTATAGGTCAACTTCCCACTTCAGTCAACCATTATTCCATGCATTTATACAACGTCCAGCACAATAAATTCCTGATTTATGACTGGGGCTTGTAGGCACTGCTGCGATACAAATATTAAATAATGATACTACAACCAGGGCTTGCAGGATTAGGCCCTATATGGTGCAGAAGTTTCATATTCCACAAATACAATAAGCTTCAGCATGACAGATAAACAGGGTCTGGCATTTTCATGACTTAGTCTTTTAATTTCTATAAAATATGTAAAGTGGAAATTTTGTGTATAATTTGCCTTCATAATAACCACTATGAAAAACTAATGAAGCAATTTTGGGGAATCTCAGTAGTAGTTGCTCAATTCAGTTTCATGTCTTGTAGGAATTTGGAAAGAAAAAGAAAAAAATCTTTGTGGCCTCCATTATGGTTTTAAAACAGATATCACACTATTATTTTACAGTCGTAACTCTATAAACTGCAACAATTACAGCTAATCCCATTTCACCACATCCACTGTAACAGCATGGTTTTCAATACCCAAATCATTTCCAACTCATTGTAATTAGAAACATTCCCAATATCAACTTGAGATGTGCTCTGTAGCCATGCATGTGTTCCCAAAGGCTAGAAACATATTCACCATAGGAACCAAATATATTTACCTTAAATAAACTGTATTTTTATAGTTTATATAAGTGGTCATTATACAAATGACAAGGCTAGAGAAGAATGGCTGGCTATCTCACACTACACAGAGGAATTGTAAAAAAATAGCACTTACATAGTTTTGTATTGCTATTTGCAAACTTCTTGTGTTCTTATAAAAGTGCTGGGCATCTGAACTGAAAATATTTACTGTGGAATTTAATCACATGGTTCCTTCGGAAATAGTTCAGTATTTTTTGTGATTAATAAAGTATCTGATACTTTATCAAGACACTACTGCACTAATAATTGAATGCAGCTATGAGAGTTCTGTATGTATCAGTCAAAAAGGATTACAAGGCTCCAGAACCTCTTTCTTTGTGGTGTAGGATGGCCAATCATTCTTCTGTTGCCTTGTCATTTGTATAATAAGCACCTATAAAATCTCTAAAACTGCAGTTTGTGTGTCTGTAAACCTAGACTGGCAGAATAATTCCACCTTCCATTGCCTGCCCCCCAATTCTGAGCCCTCCGCCTACCCTTTTGATGGTGATCTCTTATGCTTTCTACCTGTTCTCTCCCCACAGGTATTGCCTCCCTGTTCCTGTAATGATCTTGGGGTTCATTACACAACAGACCAGTGAATGAGAAAGGAATAAAACTTTTATTCCCCCACTTCCAGGATACGTCTCAAAATTCCTGTATTTATAATACTGACCGTTATGAGGGAACCTCTATAAATTACAGTCTTGCATAAACATATATTTACATCTTCCATCCTAAAAAGCCAACTAACTCACTATAAACAACTAACAACTATCTAATAACACATACATTCAATTCTCAACCTGACTAGTACATTTCCGTAAACTACAATTCATATACCTAATGTGTCAACTGTCTAGAGAGGAGAGGTTTACCAGCACATCTCTATGGAGTGAATCCATGCCCTTTCTTCAAATACCCCATTTTCCAGGCAGGTTAGAAAGTCTCTGAGTTTTTCAGGACACTTGATCTCCCCCTCTGATCTTCTCAGTATCAGCCTTTCATTAAAGTCTGAGTTGTTGTCTTATTCCTTGACAGTTTTTCCTTTGTCCCTTGATAAACGATCAGTTGGTTGGTAAATGACAGAGTCCACTGTCTACTGTCAATGTTTTAGAACTTTCTGGGATTACGCTTGGATTCCTTCAATTAAAGCAAAATGTATCCCCTTGGTCCACCTGAACTCCGTAAGACCTTGGATTCAGCTGTTCTTTAATGGTACCCCTTTGGCCCAAAGTTTTAGAGGCATGATTCCTCAGGGACACTCTATCACCGGGGTTAAGAGATGGGAGATCACAGGTCCTTTTGTCAAAATAATTTTTCTGCGTCCATTTTTGATTTTCTTTCATCTTCCATATGGTTTTGTTGTCATTAGATTTCAGTAAATTATAGGGATTGATAAATTAGATCTGATCCTTCTTTCCATGTACAGCTGACCTGGAGAAGAACCAATGTAGCTTTATAGAAATCACCTTCGCTGTCGAATGTCTTTTTCATAAGGTCCTTCTCCACCAGTAAACTCCTTTCCATAAATCCATTTGATTGGGGGTAATTTGGATTTGATGTTTTGTGATGAAAATAACCAACCAATGGCAAAGTGCCTAAAATCTGTGCTGGAAAATTGTGGCCCATTATTGTTAAAGTTTGCATCTAGAATTCCATGTCTGAAAAATATTCCCTTCATGCCAGCTATTACTGACTTAGTACTAGTACTGTGCAGTGAGCAAATTGCTGGATACAGAGACTAATCATCTGGGACTATTAAATAATCCTTTGATTTCCAGATAAATAAATCAGTGCCTACCTTCTCATAGGCTTTTGTGGAACTGGGTGAGGTCTCAGAGGCTCTGCCTGTTTACATGGCTTGTATTTCAAGCATGAAAAGCAGTTTCCTATCACATTAGCAATGTCATAATTGATCCGCAGCCAATGTATCACTTCTCATGCCCATTGTTTGCATTTCTCAATTCCTAAATGACACTTGTGGATCTTCCATAGCATTTCTTTCCAGAGGCTTACTTGTACTACAACCTTGCTGAACCTGAAAATCATCCCATCTATCATAGTAAGTTCATGTCTGCAGTTTCAATAGTCTCTTATTCTTGGAAAACAATTGTTAATTTCTTCAGGTCACCCTTGAATTATCTCTTCTTTAAGGATCCCCAGTGATTCATGTTTCTCTGGTTCCCCTCTTATTTGTTGCAGTTTTTCATTAGCTACAGGACTTAACTTACAATCAGATCTATGTAGACTTGCATCTCTATCTCTACAGTCTTCTCTAGTTTTGTAGTGGAGTCATTGCTCTGGAAAGTGCATCTGCAGGAAACATGAATTTACCAGGTGTGTAGGTTATAACCAAATCATACTTTTGCAGTTTTATCATCATTCTTTGAATCCTTAAGTTACAGTCATTCAGCAGTTTTCCAAATAATTCTAACAGGGGCTTGTGGTCCATTTCAACATCTACAGCCCAGCCATAAATACATTGATTGAATCTCTCACAGGCAAACAATATTCCTAAAAGCTCCTTCTCAATGTGTATATCAGGTTTCCTCATCAGTCAGTGATTTTGATGCATACTCCACTGGTTGCCAACAATCATTGTGTTTCTGTAAAATCACTGCACCTAACCCAGACTGTGAAGCATCTGCTAAAATTCCAATAGGCCTGCTTGGTGTGTAGAAGTTCAATATGGGCTCTTGTATCAGTTGTTGTCTCAAAACTTCCCATGATTCCTCCTGTTCTGAATCTTAGTACTATTCATTTTTACTTTCTAGGAGTTTCCTCAAAGCTGCTGGTTTTGTAGATAGATTAGGTATGAATTTTCCAAGTAATTAACCATTCTCAGGAACTGCTGGACATCTTTGACTGTGGACATGGCTGAAACTGCTTATCAGGTTTTACACCTTCGCTGGAAATAGTATCTCCAATAAAAGTCAGTTCTGTAATCCCTAAAACAAAATGTCTCCCTATTTAGTTTCAAGTTTGCAGCTCTATTGGAAGCCAACACTTTCCAAAGGCTACAATCATGTTCCTCTGTAGTTGAGCCCCAGATGACGCTGTCATCCATTGAGGTGTCGACACCATTAATATATATGTAGTTCTTATGTATGGTTTTGTGGTACACTTCTGTTGCTGATGTTATCCCAAAGGGTAGGCATAAGAATCTGTATCTTCCAATTGGGGTATTAAAGGTGCATTGTTTTGAGCTTTCTTCAGTTAATTTTAGCTGCAAAAACCCTGAGGAGGCACCCAATTTACTGAAAGATTGTGCATTCACAAAATGAGCCATAATCTCTTCTCTGTTGGGAGTTGGAAGTGTTCTCTTTTTATAGCCTTGTCGCAGTCTCTAGGACGTAAGCATATGTGTAGCCAGCTTTTATTTTCCTCCACAAGGACTAGGGAGCTCACCGCTTCCATTGACTCTTCAATATTTTTGTGTTACTTGCATTGTTTCCATCCTTGAGAGCTCAGCCTTGAATTTATCATGGAGTGCAAATGGCATCTTTCTCTATGGATGGCTAAGTGGAAGGACCCTGCAAGCAACCCAGCCCTTAAAACAGATCATGATGTTCTTGAATAGGTGCCTCATAGCCAGGTTTGGTATGATCTTGTAGTGAGAGCACCCATTTTACCAGACTGAGCTTTTCACAGATTGAGATTGACACCAGGCCTAAAATTGGTGTCACTTCTTTTGGTACTACAACGAATGAGAGCCCGTATGTGATGGTTTTATATCTGATGCTAGCACTGTACCTCCCCTTCACTGGTATATTTTTTCCAGAATAACTAGTTACTTTTATTTTGTTGGTCACTGTTTTGGTCTTATCTTCAGTCTCTCATAACCTTGTTTAGACAGAATATTAACTTGAGCTCCATGTCCAGTTTGAGTGGAATAATTGTTTCATTCACTTTCATTGGCCGTATCTACTCCCTCATGAGTTGTACTTCATCCCAGGGCTGGTCTTCACTACGGAGCTAAATCAGCACTGCTGCAATTGATGCAGCGGCATCAATTTAGTGGGTCTAGTGAAGTCACACTCAATCGATGGGAGAACGCGCTCCCATTGATTTCTGTACTCCACCTCAATGAGAGGCAGAAACAATGTCGGTGGGAGAGCATCTCCTGTCGACATACCATAGTGTGGACCCTGTGGTAAGTAGATCTAAGCTATATCGACTTGAGTTACCCTATTAATGTAACTCAAATTGCGTAGCTTAAATCGACCAGCCACTGCAGTGTTGACAAGCCCCCAGCATGTCTATGTAAAACTCCTCAACCAGGTAGTCTTCAACTGCATCCATTTGACTTTTCTGCATTTGGGATCTGCATCATTTTGCAAAATGATTCCCCCCCCCCCACACACACACACTTGTGACAGAGTTTTCAAAGGCAAAACACTGTTTTGGGCTGTGCTGTGATCCATACCTTCCACATGAGCGTCTGTACCCCATCTCTTCACTAACAGTAGTTTTCACAGAGGGTGGTTCCACTTTTTGAGTTGACCTCTAGTGGCTATATGCTTTTGTACTTGTATGAGGATAACCCCTTCTGGTGAATTCAGCTCTTTGGCTTGTGCTTACACAGTTTCTGCTGCTCTGCACATCTGGAATGCCTTTTCTAAAGTTAAATCTCCTTCACAGAGCAGTCTCCCTCTCTTAACATGTTGTCTTTACTGCCACAACTGATTCTATCTCTGACCAAAGGCCCTGTCAGCTCAAAAGTCATGGGTTTTACTGAGTCTCCTTAATTTTGTGGCATATTGCACTAAACACAGTGTTTCTCAACCTTTTTGATACCAGGGAGCAGCTTGCCGCCTTCCTAAACTGTGTCAGGGAGATCTCAGGAACCAGTGTCAGCCCACAGACCAGTCACTGAGAATTTTTTTTGCAAATATGTAAAAATTTGTCTCTTTCAAAGGCTTCATTCCTTTTTGGCATGCAACATTGCTCAAATTTAATTAGTATTTTACTTAACATCATGCTTTCATCTTCTTCAACTTAAAGTTGTTAAAACATCCAATGCTTCCTCCCCAACAACATGAAAAAAAGACTAATGATTTTACTTCATAATGATTTTACTTCATAATTTTTATCCTCTGCCAACATTGCTGCTAAATACAATTCAAATCTCTGTCAGAATTTTTTTCCAGTTCTCTGCAACATTGCCTGGCAGTTGCAGACTGGATGGAGGTTTCAGCACATCCATTTTTGGCTTTCTTCCCTTCTGAAGGTAGCCAAGCTACAATTGTGCTCATAAAATACATACATAAGCCTTTGTACTTCTCTGTTTGCTGCTCCACATGCTCCCCTTTCCTCTACTTTCAGTTTCAAACACAGGAGTTAACCTCAGAATGAATGAAGTCTCTTTTTCATTCAGCATTTCTGACACCATCTAAATATCTTGGGGTTCGCTAAACAGTAAACCAGTGAATGAGAAAGGAATAAAACTTTTATTCCAAAAAGCCATAGAGTGCATCTGTGGTAAACTTCTGTACACAGCTACACTGAATTCTCCACACCCACTGCTTCCACAGCACATCTCAAAATTCCTGTATTCATAATACTGCCCTTTAGGAGGGAGCCTCTCTAAACTATAATCTTGCACAAACATATCTCTACAGTTCTCTCTTCTCTCCTGCAGAAGAATGAGCCCAACTGGATGGAATGTGATGATGTCAGATGGATGTTGAAACAGGCAGTTTTCCAGTTGCTCAGCTACCTGATGACAACAGCTTTGATGGTGGCGGCAGCTGCTGCTGCTGTTGGCTGGATGATGGGCGCCTTTCAGTAGGATTCTACCAGACTACGTTGTTGGAACTTTTGCTCCATGTTTATTATTGGCTGCTGGTGTCTGTTGCCCTGAAGGGTTCCCCCTATAGGCCCAAGTTGCCTGGGTCTGGATCTATAGGGGTGGTGTTGGGGAGCAGATTAAGCAATGACATGAGGCATTTGTCAGTTCAAGAGCGGGACCAATTCATGTTTGAGGGATGGAGGTGTTGTTATTGATGGTCCCTCAGGGATGGTTTCAAGAGAGGTGGGGCAATTGGTTTTAAGTGTTTTGTTGGTGGATAGTTAATTATCCACGTGCCCTGTTTGGTGGAGGAAGCCTGGATTGATGGAAAGAAAAGGGGGAGGGAGAGAGGAAGATGAGGACACTGAGCCTGCTTCTCTACTTCCTTACAACTTGTTGCAATTGTTCACACCTGTGCAAAGTGAGTATAAAATGACACCATATCAAAATGTGTGTAATTTACGCTCACTTTTGCATAAGTACAGATGAATGCACAAGCTGTACAGTGATGGAGAAGCAGGTGCAATAAGTGTAGGAAACAGAGTGAGTTGAGGAAGACATGCCTTTCAGAAGTGTTTTCATTAAAACTAACCTGTTTCACTGACTGCAAACATAATGATTTCAATGCAGTTGTCAGATGGCAAATTATGATACAAGGATCATAGCAAAATTATTTCCCTACAAATCCAGCAGAGAGCACCATTTATAATTAGGGGTAAAAGTCTCATCCTGAACCATATCCCAAATCTTGACCCAATAGCGAACCTTTGAGGTTGGAAAAAATTCAGAAGCTTTTAAAATTATTTTTAATATTCTCATAGAACTTCCCCACTTCCTGCTTTAAATCACAATGGAAATACTGAAATACCACAAAGAAAGCTATTGATGTGTCATGCCTAGCCCAACTCAAGCCAGAACATGCTGGAAATCTTGTTAGAATCCTGATCATGTGAGATTTCCAATCCAATTCCCAGTTGCATGCATTTGGATAACTTTAGACTAGCATCCAAACTTTTGGAAGGTTATGGGAATGGAACCTCTGAACCTTTTACGTTAGTACAATGTCAACATAAAGTTCAACAGAGTAAGAGCATAGAAAACTCATGAAGGGCTAGATTATCACAGCCCTTACTCGGACATGCAGAGGGATAAGGAGAAGTAAGTCCCTTCTCCCTCCTTTAATTCTCAAGGAGTGGTTTGGAAAGTGGGAGTGAGAGGAGCTTTGGCTCTGCCCCCCTACTTACCAACTAGAGTAGTTGGCCAGAGTCCAGACACAGGGGAAAGTAAGCTTACCCACAAAAGGATAGTGGTAATGGAGGAACCAGGGGAGGAATGGTGACTGTCAGTCACAATTTATCCTCAGTTCTGCTCCTGGGATGGCAAAGCTACACACCACCCCTTACTCAGGGCAGTTTGTAGCTAGCCCAACCATAACAGCAATGCAAGTTAGCATGCTACTGAAAGAAACAACGGTACTGAAACACAAAAACAGTAGTTAAAATTAGTCACAGACAAGCAAATTTCAATTTGTCTAGATGCTACAGCCCACATAGCCCTCTGTCTGAAAGCCCTACTGCAATGATTTGAGTTAGAATTCAGGTACATTCAATTCAGATACATTAGTTAGAAAATATTCAATATTTAAACATTTAGCCAAAATAGGACACACATGAGAGTGGATGAACACCACACGCAACAATACTTACAAGGATTTTTTAAAAGTTGCTGTATCCAATTTAGGGCCAGATTCTACCTCCCCCCCCAACTCATGTTGAGTACTAGCAGTTTTCTCCATGAGTGGCCCCATTTTCTTATATAAATCATTGAATACAATGGGACAGCTCGCAGAGTATTGAGTAATGGTGACAGAATCTGACTCAGAGAACAAGGTGCTGGTTCTACACAGTCCCTAAAAAGATGATGTAATATGCTGTGTGCTTGTTTCTAAATAAATGACTGCACATTTTTAAATGTTACTACATGTTTTCTTAGGCCCAGATGTGTGTTACTTTAAACTGCAGCATTACAATCTAGCTGTAGCCTGTAGGGCAGATTCATATTTCAATTTAAAATGTTTTCAAGGTTAAAAAAAAAACTTTTAAACCTTTTCAATGAAAATTCACATAGGGGCTGATCCAAAGTCCAAATGACTTCAAAGGGATTTGGTTAAGGCCGATAGATTTCACTGATCTGGTGATAATTTTATAAGTTTCCCATCACTTTGCAGTTTTTTGATTTGTGAACCAAATCCTGATTTTGAATGTACATGCACAAGTCCCATTCCAGGCAATAGGAGTCAGAAATATGCACCAAAGGGAATAACACAACTATTTGCAAACTAGCTAAGAGAAAGAAACATTGTCAGTCTTCTGGTGTTACACAAGTCATAATCATAAGGATTCTTATTCTTGGACGTTCAGTAGTGAACTAAAGTATATATGGGCAAATGGCAGTGGAAAAAAATCACCAGGAACATCAACCACAGACAAAGACTAACTAGGGATTTTGTGCACTTGCATCCCAAAGGATCATGATAGAGACACCCTCTTAGGATACCACCTCAACAAAATTACATAGGAACTAAAAAGGAGGGACTTTTTTACTGTATATGACCACATCTAATATCTCCAAATCCGCAGAGCTGCTAGTTTAGATTCAACTGACTGTTTTGGAAATTCTTTACAAATTAACATTAAAAATGTTTGCACCAATATGTGCTAGCAAATCAAAATTCTAAAAGAATGGTCTAAAATTAAGTCAAATAAAACATCAGAAGACAATTTGGTCACAAAGTAAAAATCTCACTGGTGAATTACACTTCATCAGCCTGTGACTGAGTGCTGAGAGCCAGTAGCTGACCCAGCACTCTGATCACTGAAGCATTAATTCGCGATCCTCCCCACACTCCAAAAAGGCCTGATGGAGGAGTGGAGTACCCAATTACTTAATCAGACTGGGTGGGGGAGTGATATGCTAAGAGCTAATTAGCTCATTAGCTTTGAGAGGCAGTAAGAGCTCTGGGTGGTGAGATCTCTTTCTCTTTCTGGAAGAAGGGCTGAGGACTAGAGAAAACTGCAGCAACAGTTGCTGCATGGAAATGTGATGGTGGTTTGGTGGCGGGAATACAACTAAAACTCATAAAGATGCTAGCAAACAGAAAGTGTCAAGGCTGTTTGGGTGGGATCTCAAGACAGGAGGGGAGCCTGTCCTCTTATACACTCCAAATTGAAGTGAACCCCCAAAATCCATTCAGCATGAATTTCACCTTTCTGCTGATGTGCAAGATAAGTATCTAAAAATTCTTCCTTCACTTTATAATTTATACAGCCCCCTTGATGTATCTGTGCTATATTGGGAACTCGAACAAGCTGAAGTTTGGAGGTTAAAGGAGGTTATTATTACGTGCATACATTTCTCGACTAAAGACATAATAGTGGAAGAAGAAAAGATTATTTAGTTTGAGACAAGACTGCTTCTACTGGATACAAGACAGGGCACAATCCAACTCCCACTGAAATTGGTGAGAGTCATTTAATTGACTTCAGTGGGAGTTGGCTCAGGCCCCAGATTAATAACTTTTTCTAGAGTTGTGATGAAGACCTTCTGAAGTTATTGGGAATCTCATAACATTTGGCTTAGAGTCTCTGTTTTTCAAAGATTTCAAGGCCAGAAGGGAACTTTGAGAGTATCTAGGCTTACTTTCTGAATACTACAGCCCATTGAATTTCACCTAGTAATACCTAATTGACCAGTAGATTATACTCAAGAATATGTTGCTTGAGTTTTGTAGGACTAATAACACTTGGCATGCACTGCAAATGGTTTCCTTTGTGTGGCTCTTTACATCAGCTTTTAACAGCCTTTACCGAGTTGGGCCTGCAATCTTCTCCTGGCTTCTATGACAGCACCTGATGCTGATACTTGCGTGGGGCTGCTCTGCCCCACATTAAAATGAGAGAACATTTTTGTTTCGTTTTGGGCCAAGACTTTCAAAAATATGCACCTAAGGATGTAGAAATTAATTTGAAGCAATTTTTTTTAAATTGGAAAATAGGGTCACTTACATTTACAGCTCTCAAATACATACAAAGACTCAGAAAAATACAATTGTTATGTACTGAAATCAAACAAAGAAAAAACAATTAAAATTAGATGTGAAAAGTAGCGAGTTCTGAAATGATGGCTGATTTATTTTTTCTGTTGTCTCTCTACTGGGCAGTATGGGGAGCAGAGCTTCATTGCAAAAATTTCAAAGATAACTTGATTCTCCTGCATTTCAAAATTGACCAATTTTTCATATTTTGAAGCTTTCAGCATGATATTTTATCTTTTTATCCATTTGTCAAACTGGAACTTCTGAAAATGTTCATAAAATTTCATATTAGAAAAACTAATGACAATTGGCATAAGAAAACCTTCTGAAAACTCAAAACCAGAACTGAAAAGGCAACTGAAAGCCAAGAAATAAAAACTGAAAATGAGAAACAAAAAGCAGAAAAGTTTTCATAGAAAAACTGTTTGCAAATTTTTCCACGTTTGAAAAATTTCCAGGTTTCAGAGAGAAAAACAATTAAAATGTAGACCGGCTCTAATAGTTGTCTCCCTCAGGATCACAACTTATTAACTTACTGAAGTCAAATGGTGTCCAAGAAAAAGGCAGCATGTGTTCT
The DNA here is from genome assembly GCF_015237465.2 of Chelonia mydas. NCBI lineage: Eukaryota > Metazoa > Chordata > Testudines > Cheloniidae > Chelonia > Chelonia mydas. Next base: position 30,106,213 of record NC_051245.2, read on the forward strand.
CTCTGAAAATAAGACAGTCACTGGCAGGCTTTCACCAATGAGCACATTAAGAAGTTGATATTATTATTAGCCAGAGAGTTCCTTCATGTTACCTCCCTCTTCTAGCTGCGTGTCTGGTGCTACTAGTCAGCTGCTCTCATGTGGGTGCCTATTCATGTTAATGAGGGCCAACCTCTCCATATTATCTGCAGACAGGCATGTGGGTTATTTAGTGAATAGACCACCTGTCATACTAAACAGCCACTCAGTAAAGACTAGAGGGGGTACAGCTTACATATTGTGCAGCTACATGAAACAGGCCCAGCTACCGCTACCTCTTGAGCTACAAATAAAGTCTGTACTGGTAGTCACAACAGTGCTATCTCACCAGATAGCCATCAGTCATATATGTGGCCTTAGCTTCCACTTAGTGGTTCAGCAGCTCAGGGCAGCCCAGACAATTCCAATGCACTACAGGCTATCCCCAAAGGATCGTGGCCACTCAACTCCCACTGTTGCCTTGCTACTGCTGTGCTTCTCTCCAAGAGATGTGGCACTGCTTAGCATGTGGATCTGGGCCCAGCCAAATGCACTAACCCACTACATTAATTAGTTGTTGCTTCCACTAGTCTGTCTATCGCCGCCTCACAATGGAAGAAGGAACCCATTGGATTTTAAAATCTGGGGGGCCACATGTTCACAACACTTTCTACCACTGCACAACCACAATAATTATTCTTGTTCATGTAATTATCTCAGGTGGCAGTTCCCAACAGCACACTCAGCATTTTTTTCTGATAATGCTACACCTTCTTCAGCATTTTCCTGGTACTGCCTGATCACTTAGGGGCTATATGTTCCAGTAATGGAAACTTCATAATGGATACAAGGGGCAGAATTAATTTTGCAACCCAGAGCCAGATGTAGTGTAGCGCTGCAGTAAGACAATCAATGGAATGTTCTGTTTGGTCAAGAGCTACTACAAGGAAAACGACAAAAATGGCTGTTTAAATATACCCTAAAATTCCCTCTTCCTGCTTATCTCCTGGCTGCTCTCTTTCCTTAAAATGCTCCCTTTCTCAACCCATCCAGCCTCTGACAGATTCAAAGCCACATGTTTTTATTGAGACACTCCTGTTTATGAAGGCTGGGTTATCCAACAAGGGAACAACAACAAAAAACAACATGGGGGCTAAGACTCAGTAGACTAATCATGCAGTGAGAACAGCTAATACTCATAGTGGGCACTTCTCAAACAATCTATGGGATAAATCTGTTCACGCAAGTTGTCCAGCAATCATGCATAGCAAATGAATATTGTGACTTGTTATTAGATAAACTGAAAGCAGAGAATGAGGAAAAATTAGCTAAATACACTATTTAATTGCAAATTGTTCAACCAGCTCTTTATGTTGTCTGGCTGGGATATCTCCAGTTATCAGTTCAAATCTGCCTCTCTCCATTCCTACCTCTCTCTCATACAAATTATTATTGTGATGGGTTGGACCCCTTGGGAAGCTACCTGATGTGCTGAAATACCACTGAGTCTACCTGTTCTGCCAGCATGGGCCTCCTTTAACCTGTCTTGCTGTGCCAGGCTCTTAAAACCTCCTCTAACACATGCACAGGCAGGGCCACACCCAGCTGCAGATCAGCTCTGGGAAGACTCAGCTTAAAGGACTTGCTCCAGCACTCAGATGTCCACCTCCCTTGAAGCGTAGACCCAAAGATATATTATGAAATTTGCCACCTCCCTCAATGTGGAGAGAGGTGTGCAAACTCCTTGCCCTCCCTGCTCTCACAGTTAGAAATTACAGAAAATGGGTTTAATAATTAAAATTTTTTTTATTAACTATAAAAGGCAGATTTTAAGTGGTAAAAGGGGTAAGCAAACACGCAAACTAAGCTAGTTTCACAAAAGAAATTGGTTACAAATGGTATTTCTCACCCTAGATATTGTTGCAGGCAGTTTGCAAAGTTTCTGTGGTTCAGAGTTCCAATTATATTCCTTTTCAGACTGGACCCCGTTGCAGTCTGGACTCCATCCTTGCCTTCCCATTTGCAGTCTTTCTTCTTGGGCAGACAGGCCATGGAAAGGAGGAGTCCTGTTTGCCTTCCTCCCCACCCTTAAATAGGATTTACATAAGGCAGGAATCCTTTGTTTCCCAAACTTGACCTCCCTTCCCTTACAGTGGAAAGTTACAAGAGATCCCAGGTAATGTTTTAGTATCAGGTGACAAGACCACCTGACTCTGTAGTATCACAGCATCCATGTTAGTTGCAGTATGGAGCATCCGCAGGAATGCCAAGCCTTTTCACAGTCCATTGTCCTTGCTGATGGGCCATGAGCCCTGTCTGGCTTTTCCATTGTTTTATCTGAAGTGTTAGCAGTGGGCGTCACCCAAAGTAGAATAGTTGAAATACAGATACATAGTTAATATTGCTAACTTCAGATACAGAAATGATACAGGCATACAAATTGGATAATCACATTCAGTAAACCATAACCTTTCCAATGATATCTCACATGAGCCATTTTGCATAAAGTATATCTCAGTTATGTCATTCATATCATAAGCATATTTTCATAAAGAATATGGAATGACACATCACACTTAATTCAGCCTAAACTACAACTAATAAAAACATGGCATTCTAGAATTGTATGGACTGCTTTAATTATATAGCTATTTATTAGAAAATCAAAAAATTACAAAGATTTGTATCTTACTTCACATGTTCAATATGCTTTCTTCATCATCAAAGGTATGCAGCAATGTTAAAGCAAATAACAAGGTCTGCACACTTGCACACAGATGTAAACAATTGCCTGGTATAATACAAGCACCTGACATATGTCTTTCACAGTGTTTTCATCTTTAATACTTGACTGCCTCCTAACCTGGCTGAATCTGGTATCTTCAGTCCCCTAGTACAAACACATTTTTTTAAAAAACTCTGTTGAACAGTGATAAATGCTGTCTTCTTAAACATTCATTCAACACCTCATCAAAAAATGGGATGACAAAATCGTCAATCTTGCACTGAAACTTAAAAGGCTGATCTGAAGAGCACGATCACTTCACACCCTTCTGTTCTCATTATCTTCTAGTCTACTTTTTTATTGTTTCCCCATCTTGCCTGCTGACATCCTCAGCAGCCTGGTATTCTGTTCTGTGCACTGGACTGCATGATCTAATTGCACAAGCTTGTGCCTCCTGTCTTCTCGGTTTGAACAAATTCTGTTTCCATAGCTAAGCTGCTGAAGACACTTTTCTTGGCTTCGAATATCTACCCTCCTACACACACATTCACAAACCTGTGCCTGCAACCCAGTTAAATGACAGCACTTGAACTGTCGTTTCATAAATTCTTTCCATCTCTTTCATTTAACCTACCAAAAATGTTGGCAGCCATATTCAGCGTGAGGCCTCTGCTCATTGAAATCTGATAGCAAAAAAGGCAACAAGGTAACAGTTACAGTGGGCTGAATTCATGCAGTGATGTTGGGGCTGAGGAGGACCCTCCAGCACAGAATCACTGCATCGGAATGGGCAGATGTACAGTGGCCATAAAGACGGACCCAACACCTCTCTCTGTACATTAAAGCCAGGCTCAGTGATTTCTACACGCTGGCAACCATGGTGGAGACTAGCTGAGGTTAAGGCAGGGGCATGCCCACTGGGCCTGCAGTCATGTGACTTCAGAGGCCACAAACCCTGCATGGTGTGCCCAGAGATGGTATATAGCCTGTGGAGCTACCCTACTTTTAGCCTCTAGGTTGTGAATTTAATTCTGTTGTCCCCACAACCACTGTGAAGTTCCCGCCCAAGAACTCTTTTACTTGGGCTAGGAGTCTATGCTCATAAATTGCACCTTATGTGATTAATCACATTAGGGCTCGGGCTGGTTTTATATATTTGAAATGGCTGATATTTAACCCCCGCCTTTCCCAACTAAACAATACTCTAAAGGGCCTGCTTTTCAGCTGGACAGAGACCTTGTAATTCCTACTGGAGTTATGGGGTGTCCATTTCCTCTGAAAATCATGCTCTTGGGTGTCACAAGATGAACTTCAATAAAGGAAGGCACCCAAAATCAGTCACCATTTTTGAAAATATGAGCCACAATGCCCACATTTCCCCTCAATCCCCATTTTTGTGATTCGTTATGTTCTTGCCACCTAGTCATCTAAATGGCTGACAAGTCACTCCCTCTTTCCCTCAAGCCAACAATGCAGTCTCCTTTCTTCTTGTAGTAACCACTAACAAAATAGCTGGGACAGAAAAAGAGTAAGTTAAAACATGTGACTAAAATTACAGTGGTTGCCTTTAAGCCGTAAAAGACTATTTATTTATTTTGAGGTTTTAAGACATACACGTGCCTGTACTAGGAGTCCCTTCCAATGTTTAAAACAACACAATAATGAACAATTACAACGCATTGTGAAAATCCACTGAAATGCATATGTACAATTGCACTTCACTTTTACTTCATTATACTGCAATTAACAAACTCCTTCACCATTCTGCCCCACACTCAGCTGGTTTCCTTGCCAAGTAACCATGAAAGAATGAGAGCATTACATTGTATGCAAACAGGTAACAAGGACTAGACCAGGAAGGAGGGAAGACAAGGGACGCTTGTGAAGAATACACTACTGGCAGCTCTCTCTGTATAATACAGGCCATAACCATTAGCCTCAATAACCATTAGCAAATTCCTTTGTGTAGCCCTCCTCAAGGCCTCTTACATACACTGAACAAGACACCTTGCAAAATCAATCCTAAGATTGCCCTAGAGGTAGACAAACATTCACCCCAAATCACCCTCTGGGTTCCTCAGTATAAAAAGGAGAGAAGACACTTCCAAGTAGTTCCATCCGCTCCTTCCAGGGACCTCAGACATATCGACAACACCTTTGAGGGAACTGTACAAAAGTCAGCTGACAGATCCAACAAACTCAGCATGGCCATGTTGACCTCAACAAGAGTTAGAAGAGCACTAATCAATATCCTTAGTGCAATTTCAGTCCCAAACCTAGATTTAAAATGAAACTGATCAGAATCAAGAAAATCTGAAGACTTTAGATATTGATATCACTGTTTGGCTACTGCCCTATTCATGTATTCCACAAAATGGGAGATGTGATACTTGTCTCTAATTGACAAGATCATCATCATCTTTGGTGGAGGCCCTCACCAATGCCTCCTTGAAAACACCTGCCATACTTACCTCTGAAAGAGAAGAGGTTACTACTTCCATCAGCCATAGATCCTAACTCATTAAAACTCAATTCTCCTCACCGGTTACTGAGTGGTAATTTGCAAAGCTGGTAATCCTTTAGGTTCCAAAATCTATTACAGTTATAAGCAGTTTTATGGGATTATTGCTATGCTATAGCACCTAACCTTATTAACTGAATGGCGAAGGTCACTACTGCACATGGTTCACAGCATCTGAAACAGAGAGTAAAATCTCTATCCACAAAGCATCTCCACAGGGATATGATGGTTAGGGTAAGTCATAGCACCAGCTTGTAATGTCATTCTAAATCACTCAAACCTGGTCAATTAACACCTCAAAAGGTTGTTCTAAGACTATTAAAAGAAAAAATAACTGATATAGTGCATATAACAACACTCCTGCTCATTTCATTCTGGGAAGTGTAGTTCTCAGCGCCTTTGTGACCAAAATTGCCTACCTGTAAATCACAATGCTTTAGGAACTGAGACTTCTACAGTAGCTTACTACTGCTACCTAGCTCATACATAGTGCTTTTTGTCAGTAGATCTCAAAAAACTTTACAAATGAAGTCAGTATTATTTTCCCCATTTTACGGGTGGGGGAAATGGAGGCACAGAGCGGTGAAGAGACATTCCTAAGGTCAACCAGTAGGATAGTGGCAAAGCTGGAAAGACAAGCCAGAAGTCTAACCACTAGATTACACTGCTCTCTACTAATGGTCTTTACTCATTTATACTTTAAACCAGCTAAGATTAATCTTTGATTTCCTACTTAACAATTCCAGTGTTGCTGGGGTTTTATTAAAACCCATACTTCCAGATCTTGATTCTTTCCAGTATTCATTTGTCTTTCATTAAGCTGCTCCTGCAAGGTGCCAAGTGACTTCTGTGAGTGTTGAGGGTAATGAAAGTTAAGGATGCTCAATACCTTCCAAATATTGGGTCAATCATGTTCTAAATTAAGCTCAGGGGAATTTTGCAATTGACATCAGTGGAAGTAGGAACAGGCCCTGAATCTGTAAATGCATTAGAAGCATTTAACTCTTATAAGATCACTGACTTTTGACAAGAAGGTAGTTAACAGGGCACCATAAACTATGTGTAAGGAGACAGTGGCAGCTGATTCTGATTTCTCTTCCAACATATGGAATATGTTACATCTACACAAGCTCTAAGCTTTCATCTCGGGCAGCTGTGAAGGTGAAGGCTTGTGGAGGTCTGACTGGTTAATTAAGTCTGACTTAAAATTCACCTAAGTTAGACTAACATGGATAGGAAGTCAGGTTCTGTTAGCTGTTCCACCTTTCACCTTGCCACACATCTGGGAAATATTCAGTTCAAGATCATAACCTTGCATTTTGGCATTAACTACCTAAAAGAAAAGAAAATTAAGATATCACCAACAATTTGCCTTTGACTGGGAAAATTAGAAGCATATTTGAGATGTAAAAACTGGTGTGCCACTAATAATGCTGGTAATGATTAAAGGCTGCTACTTTTATTATAATGGAATAAAGCAAAGTTGACAGTCTTAGTCCATGCACATTTTTAGCAAAAACAAGATAAGAAAATCCCAGTATATCAAATTCTAAAGGGAGAGAGAGAGAGAGAAAAAGGTGGGAGTACTTAGAGAAGAGTATTTTCAATGAGATCTATAAATTGAAAGCAGTATGTGTAAAGTACTGTAACAAATTTGTGGTTACTCTGCAAAAATGGGGGTAGATCCTAGATCCTCCTGTTCCACCAGCATAGCCCCCTATTATTCAAACTAAAGGAGAATCTTCTTTAGGTGTAAACATGTTAGAGACTATATGTACACTGGAGTCGGTCCAATAGAGGGTAGTAGTACACATACATATTAGCCAATTCATGAGATCATCAGCACCATCATTATTGTTTCACTTCACGGAAAATACTGTAGGTCGGTTAGTGATGTGCATCCCATTTATAATCATATTTCTAGACAAAGGTACAGATGAATGTCCTATCACCATGAATAGGAGACCCCAAATCTCCCTCATCCCTCCTCTGGCATTTAGAAGACACATCTTAGGACACTAGAAAGAATTTGCTGTTATAGCTATCCTAGCAAAACCTCCTCATGTAGATGCAGCTTATATCAGCAAAAGCACTTTTTTGCCAGTATAACTGTATCTCCAATAGAGCTTTTGCCAGTATAAAAATGTTGAAAAAATAATCATGCTCCTAACCAACATTACTATCCTGACAAAAGTTTCTAATGTAGACTGGGCCTTAGAAACCTCCTAGTGTTTTCTCCGACCCACCAATGATAGAGAGCTATCCGGGCCTGGTTTGTAGAAAAATTTCAAAATGAAGTTTTTACTGTTTGAACTGTCTGTCTGAAAAAGTCTGGCAATAATTGTGTATAATGAGAAAACTGGATTTTTTTTTAGACTCATGTAATTCCAGAGCAGGTAAGCTGTCTTCCCTCTCTCTCACACACATACACCACTTCAGCAGACATCAAGCACAGAACATTTCTGCAGAAAAGGAACATTTCTGGTAAAGCTGTGAGTGAATGAGTTCAAGGGTTATGACTGAAATTGTCTTATAACCATAGCTATAGTGTATTGAATTTATTGAATGCTATAATTCAACTAAGACATAGCTGCAAGTTAAACTATATAAAGCTGCTAAGTGAGGTTTTGTGGCTAAATCCCTTTACATATTCAGAAAGGATGCATGGCCTTTCTGATGTAGGACTCCCTTCCCTCCTTTGCGGAGTAACCTGTGTGGTCAGGAAAGGTTTCTCTGCCATGAAAGAGATCAGGTGTTTCACCCTCCTCACCCCTGTGGCTTCTGGACACATCACCTTCTGCATGAACTATATTGCCAGGGGCTCAATAGTTGATTGCTACCAAAAAACACTTGGGAAGGTTTTCCACACCATAAAAGGGAAAGTAGTAACATGCAAGACTTTGCCCTGTGAGAGTGTGGTGGAATCTAAAGGAAACCTACTGACGCACCCCTTGCCAACCTTCAAAATCTAAGCCACTTGTTAGGTCAAGAGGAAAAGGGGTGCATGGCAGAGAGGTACCACTCCCCCTTTCTGCAACCCCTATAGAAGGATCTACAAACACAGGCTACCTTCTGCTAAAGTTGCTAGCTTTACCTATTACATTACCTAGTCACATTTAATGTCACTACACCTGGAAAGTCATTAACTTTAACCTTGCATCTGATGAAGTGAGCTGTAGCTCACGAAAGCTTATGCTCAAATAAATTGGTTAGTCTCTAAGGTGCCACAAGTACTCCTTAACTTTAACCTTAGCAACTGTACTCTGGACTGAACAATGGGTTGCCTGAGTGGGGAAGCCAGTTTGACCAAGTTTCTCTATGGAGGGCTGATGAAGTGGAGAGGGAAATTTCTTGAACAGGACACAGGAACAGAGGTGACAATGCAGGGGTTTAAAAAGGACTCCCAGGAGGAACAAGGGAGAAGGCTTTTGGAGAAACAGCAAACTAAGGGCATGTGGGATTCCGCTTTTGGATCACCTCAGAGCAGTCTGGTGACTGTTGACTCGATGTGTGACAGTGTCATACATCCATATGCATGGCTTTACGTGTGTTGCTACCAAGTCACAGGTAGTATGTCATTGGCTGTCAATGTCAGCTTCTTGGGAAGATCATTTATTGGAAAATGTTCATGTATCCCAGTTAGGAAACTTTGCATTGTACAACCAATTGATGACAATCGAACAGGTTCAATAAAAGGGAGAAAGATTAGTTCTGCACACATGGCAAGCTCTGCACATTTCTTCATCTTCTTCAGCAGTGACTTACTGTGTGATGACAAGAAAATTGGAAATAAGAATATTAGGGGAAGCACCATATTCTGCAGATGCAGCCACAGCTCTCTAGAAATAGTTTTCATCAGAGGATCTCAAACCATTATACAAAAGAGGGTAAGAGCTTGGAAAAGAGGCAACTAAGGGGGATGTGATTGAGGTCTATAAAATCATGACTGGTGTGGAGAAAGTAAATAAGGAAGTGCTATTTACTCCTCATAACACAAGAACTAGGGGTCACCACATGAAATTAATGGGCAGCAGGTTTAAAACAAACAAAAGGAAGTATTTCTTCACACAAAGCACAGTCAACCTGTGGAACTCTTTGCCAGAGGATGTTGTGAAGGCCAAGACTATAACAGGGTTCAAAAAAGAACTAGATAAATTCATGGAGGATAGGTCCAGCAATGGCTATTAGCCAGGATGGGCAGGGTTGGTGTCCCTAGCCTCTGTCTGCCAGATGTTGGGAGTGGGCAGCAGTGGATGGATCACTTGGTGATTGCCTGTTCTCTTCAGTCCTTCTGGGGCACCTGCCATTGGCCACTGTCGAAGACAGGATACTGGGCTATAGGGACCTTTGGTCTGATCCAGTATGGCTGTTCTTATGCAAGTATCCTCATCACCATATGACAGATAGGAAAACAGAGACCAGAGAGGGCAAGTGACTCACTCAAGGTCACACAGTGAGTTTGTGACAGAGTCATGGAGCCCTGCTGACTGCCTACTCAGTTCTGTGCCTTTACTGCAAGACTATTCTCCCTCTCTAATTAACCCACATTCTTTCAGGTACCAGGTGGGACATATCAGTCAATTGGGATTTCTGACTACATGATGGGAGGGGAGTTCCACAAGAAAACCTAATAGAAACAGGCAGGATATATGATATTGCTAGTCTGCTTCAAATAGGAATTGTACTTTGGAAAGAAAAGATGAGACATCCTTTTAGTTGTGAAAACGATGAAAGAGACACCTAAAAGTGAGGGAGCAAGATGGGAATTTACTGTCAGAAATGGTAAGAATCAATCACTATCTAGCTGGGATATGTATCTGTGTGAATTTTTCTTTCAGACAAGATGACTATAGAGATTCTGTGAAATGTATTTGTCTTTTAAAATCTTTTATTGATCAAAGGTGGAAGGACTTGGAAACAAAAGAATTTCATAAGAATCTAGGGAAACTTGATAGAGTTCCCCACAATACACAAACTTTCATAAAGGACAGTGCAAGAAGTATTGTTAAAGATTGGGAAACCAGATACAGTTCAGGTTGACAAAAGCATCCGTCCTGCATGTTTAGTTTCTTAAGCCTTTGATGTGTTCAAAATATCACTAGGGTCTTTTCCTCATTTTCCCCCACCACGGTGTGAGTTCAAAGAAGCATATATTATGAAAAGGCTAAATTTTAACAAAAGCTTCCTAGAAGCTTTGAACTACAACATATAGCTTCACTACAACTTTATTTATCAAAAATGCCCAAACATCTGAGTCAAAGTAAAGTACCCTATTAATTTGTTAGTGGTTAGTGATTAGTGTATTCTGTTTCATCTATCAGAGACAAAAGAAATGAGGATTTATTTATTTATTTATTTTAAAGAGGGTGGAAACTATAACTTGGAAGTTTGATGTTCACAAGGGAGGTATCTATACTGAGACTACCCACTCAGCTGCTTAAAAATAAATAAATAAAGTACTGTGGAAAATTCAGCTGGATCTTTGTAAATGAAGTGAAATTAGCCAATTTAGCTGTGGGGGGGAGGAGAAAAATCATCAAAATCCCCCTTTTTGTTGATGCAGTTTCAAGAATTTTTGTCATAAGAGAAAAACAATTCTGCCTACTTAGGACAAGATTCTGACAGTCATTCTAGAGTAGTCATATTGACTCCAACTCAAGAATGAAGGTACTACTCAATGTGAGTAAGGTCATCAAATCAATCCCTTGGAGAGGAGAAAGACTAAAATAGAGAGACACTTGCAAAATATCTGAGAAATATAACCAAAGAGATGGTCATATATGCAACATGACTTGCAAACTTCAAGAAACTAGGACATTTTCACAGAGTCCCTCAACAACTTTTTTTGACTAATTTATGGAAGGCTTGTATGGCTAATTTGCCGAATTTAACATCATCTGTGCTCAGTCAAAACACCGCACTGAATTCAACTGGGAGGTATGGCCTGAGACTATAGAGCGAAATGGCACTATACATTCAACTGGCAAAATAATTGGACTACAATTAGTGCTGGGTGAATAATGCCAAAAAGCAATCATGAATATTCACCTCAGACAATTCACTTTTGCATGTCATGCCACTTTAGTGTTGATTTTCTACAAACATACAAGAGATCATGTTTTACTGGCACAAATAAGGAAGCGTATTTCAAAACTGCACGTGTTAGTGATGTTTGGAAACACAATCAAAATTTGCACATGCATGTCTTAGTGCTAGAAGTGCTTACAAACTCATCCAACAAAAGGGGCAAAAACACCAACTTGTAAATTCAGAACAACCCCATTGAAGCCAGTGACATTCGTCAGTGTACATTTGAAGAGAAACTTTTCTTACATGACTTATCTGACCAATTTCAACTAAAGCAACACAGCTCAGATTTTGAACATTCATGATCAATGCACATGGAGTAAAAAACCTGAAAAGCTAGCTCTTAACTATATTAGAACAGCAAATACCTTTGAGGAAATCACAACCTGTTTGTGGACAACTTATAAGCAGAAAAGGAGGCTCAATTCATTTTTAGCAGTTTTAGCTGCTACTATGAAAATCAGATCAAAATACCTTCAGAAACTCATCCCTCACAGGCTCTTCCTCTCACCCTCAGTTCACGCCTTTCTCCTCCCTTCCTTTCTTCCCTCCCTCCTGCCCTGCCCCACCCTCCTCTCTTCAATGTCTCCTCTTCCTTTCTTGGAGCAGGTCTACACTAGAAAATTAGGTCAATCCATCTTCATCACTCAAGGGTGTGAAAAATCCACACCTCCGAGCAACATAGTTAAGCCGACCTAAGTCCCTGTGTAGACAGTGGTAGGCTGATGGACGAATTCTTCCGACCTAGCTACCACCTCTCGGGGAGGTGGATTATCTATGCTGACAGAAAAACCCCTCCTGGCATGCTACAGCGGCTCAGCTGCATCACCGTGAGTGTAGTAAGTGTAGACAGTGGTCTTTTCATTTACCCAGTCCCCTCTTAATTAAAACCCCCGTTCCAAAAAAGGAAAAATTGAGGAACTAACATGACATTTGCTGCCCATTCTGCTTGTATGTTCCATCCCACTACTCTTAAGCTGTCTTGCCTATTTAGATTGTAAATAGAATGTAAATTTAAATTGTAAATACAATCATGCTACATAGGCAGAATAAGGGCAGGCTCTTTTAAATACTTCATGTGCTTCAGGGAGGTAGGGTGAATATGCTTTGCCTAAAATTGCATGTAATTCGGCACAGACACAGAGCACTACTCATCTTCCCCTCTCCTATTTCTGCCCAGAAGACAGCTGTCAGTGTTGTCTAATAGACAGATCTGGCCTAAGCTTTTTTCAAACTAGAAGCACGAGCAGGCCAGGAGAAGCAAATAAACGCTGTCAGTAGAGGTAAGTGACTAGTGAGAAAAAGTATGCATATGTTTTCACTAATCATGAATGCCTTTTCTATTCAGCCATGTTCACACCCCTTTTTCTCCACTTTTAAGCAAACATCCATGCAGGCAGGTTTTGTCTGCAAGAATGTTGGCTAATGGCTGCTTTATGTGCATACACATACTCACCTGTTGATAAGTGTATCCACATATTAATACAGGTGTTCAGTCCACTACTGATGCCAGAAGACTTTGCAACAACACCCCCCGTTTATAAATTTTCAGTCATCCATTCAGTGAGCAGAAACACTACCATGTGATTTAGATAGTCAATGAATAATAACAACAACAACAAAAGACTAGTTGACTATAGTTGAAGCAAGCAAATTGCAAATAACCTTTGGGCTGAAATATGTTCATAGAGTGACTGCAGATACATCAGAGATACATTATCAAAAAGCAGTCTGCTCATGGATACTTCACAAACAGGAAAGAGGGCTAAATTTGTCAGATAATTTGTTCACTATAAATAGTTTGGCCAACTCTACTCGAATGTAGTTCTGAAATTAAGTGCCTGAAAAGTGACTCTGTGAAGATGAAATAAAGGGCTTTCATAGCTATATTCTCTCAGAGCCAAATTCAGTGCTGGCCAAAATAGGGATGACTTAATTGACTTCCATGGAAATGTGCCAGCTGGTGCTCAGCCTCAGTTTGGCCCCCTACTAGACCTCCACATCATATGGATTCAGTTTACAAGTTGATTTTTTTTTCTTAATTGATGGCACTGCAAACAACTTATGATCTGAAAAACAAGCTCAGTTCTCTTTAACCATCCTCAGTACTAAAGATCAGAGCTCAGCGGATGTTGATGGTATACAATTCCAGCACACTCTTCCATAATGGTATTGGTTTTGTAGTATGACCTGTAGTAATATCTTTCTTGTCAGCAAAGCATGCAAAAACCACATACATTTTCAAAAGCAATCAGTAATGGCCTGACTCTGAACAGCTTTACCATTCACTTCACTGGAGAAAAGTTAAAGCAACGCTGAGTTCTTTTAAAAATCCCACCCATGGATTACACCAATTTACACACAGGGTTTACATCAGTGATGCCAATTTACACCCACTGAGGATTTGGCCCTGGCAGAGTGGTTGGATACATGAAGAAATCTCCCACTGACTTCAGTGGAGAGTGTATACAAATACCAGAGGCCATATTGGCTTTTGAACCATGTAAGCTGTGTAAATGAAAGTGAAATAATTCTGTGGCTACCATAGATAAATAAAAATAAGATAAATCAGCAGATGATGTTATGGCTCACTTTATTCTAGGCAGGGCTGGTAGCACTGTATATTAGGTTGCCCAACACAGCCCATTACCACGACCCTATTTTCAGTTGCTTATAACTTTGCCAATTTGGGCTGAAATTTTCCATGCAAAGTGTCTGCCTCAGGTTGGATTTCTGGGGAATTTTCAGCCAACATGGTTTAGCCATTTCTGAGAACAAAGCTAATGAAAAATATCTTGTTTTGCCCATGTTAAAAAATTCCTGTGACCTTTTATTTGAGAAGCTCGAGCACCCCTGTGCTTTGAAGCAGGGCTTTTACCTTTGGCCAAGGGTGGTGGTGGTGGCAGCCTTTGTGGCAGAAAGTGCCTTTTGCCATCCCCATGAAAATCCACGCAAATTTGGCCAAGTTATAAGCCTTTAAAAAAAATCACAGTTCAAAGGTAGGCGGTAGAGATTTGCTCGAGCTTTGGCGCTAATTTCCCAAAGAGTCTGTCCATACTGAGCGTGCTTCTGCCTGGGGTTGAGCAAGACTTTCCTTGCTATTGCAGCTCTGGGCTGGTATGAGTGATGCCGGGACTGGGCATCAGAACTGATGTCAGGGAAGATCTCTTTCCTGTACTGTCAGTGGCCTCATTGCTGGTCCATTCAAATGCAGAGGGGACAAATGTCAGACCAGGCAGAGTAGACTGGGACAAGGAGCCTGAAGGGGGAACACAAGACTGCTACTGGAGGCTGCCAGGTGGTAGGGAGAAGAAAATTGGGACTGGGAGGTGGGTGGGGGGGATACTGGGACTGGGGGAATACTGGGATTGGGAGCAGAGGGGGTCAAAGGATTAATAAATGTATAGATTTGTAAGGCCAGACAGGACCATTAGAACATCTAGTCTGACCTCAGAGGAGATTGGGACTTGGAGCTTGTAAGGGAAATAGGAGGGAAAGTGGGGGGTGGGGTAGGGTGTGAGGAAGAAATGGGAGGGGGAACAGAAACTGGCTGGACAAAGAGACTAGGACAAAACCAGGGAGACAGGAGACTGGAGGAGGATCTTGGGGAGGGAGACTGCCACTAGAAGTCAGTGGTAATGGGGAAGGTAGGTGGGAAGAGGGGGAAGAGAGACAGATCTGAAGAGGAGCTGGGATGGAGGAAAATTGACTGACTAGGCAAGGAGACTGGGGCTGGGAACGGAGAGTTGGGAGAGAGAGCGAGTGGCAGGGACAGGTAGGAACGGACAGGTCAGAAGGGATCAAGCTTGAGGGGAATGGGCAGAAGAGTCTGTGCCCTGTACAGCACATTCCTGTCCA
Source organism: Chelonia mydas (assembly GCF_015237465.2). Lineage (NCBI taxonomy): Eukaryota > Metazoa > Chordata > Testudines > Cheloniidae > Chelonia > Chelonia mydas. The sequence goes on from NC_051245.2 coordinate 30,121,422, forward strand.
GAGTCAGGAATGGAACACACTATTCCTGAGTCTCACCATTCCTGCGCTGTCAGCAAATATATGTGAAACACATTGGCAAAGTGTCCCATCCCGATCTAATGCTGATCCATTCTGAGGATGACAACCCATTACTGCTATCAGTTACTCTGCTAGTTCAAGTGGCAGAGTTCTGTGCTGTGGATCCAAAGGTGCTAACTCTGATGATGACCTACTGTGGCTATCACTAATGAAGCCAAATGATGGCATTTCTATTTTTCCAGTTTGATTTTTAAAAACTAAGGAAATAACACACCACTGCCCCTCTACATTTTATAGATGAGAGAAATGGGCTGCAAAGGATTTAGCCAATGCCACATCATGAATCAGTGGCACAGAGAGATGTTCCTGTCTCACCAATCCTTTGGGATCCATTGAGACATGCACACACGAGCTGGGGGAATATACAAGGATCATGGGCACAAGAGCTAAGTAAAATCACAGTCCTTATTCTCTTCAAGAATTACTAGACATCCCAAAGTGCTGCAGGAATGGATAAATAGGAGACTAATGCATCTATGGAAAAACACTACAAAATACTTTATTCTAAGCTGGGAAGTAGGCTTAAAATATTGCTTAATTTTGCTTTAGCTGATGCATAGGTCTAATGAGGAGTGAATTTCACATGGTGGAAGTAGGGTGACCAGACAGCAAATGCGAAAAATCGGGACAGGGGTTGGGGAGGTAATAGGAGCCCATATACGAAAAAGACCTAAAAATCGGGACCGTCCCCATAAAATTGGGACATCTGGTCACCCTAGGTGGAAGGAGCAATCTGAAGTACTGTTGAAAGGTACTGATAGGGGAGAATGGAGAGCAAATTAGACATTAGTTTGGAAATAATTTTTACGTAACTGCAAAATGGGCTGCATACTCTTGTATACTTGCCAACAAGCTCTGTAAATGTGCACACGTTTTCATATATTTGCATAAATTCTGGCATGTTCTTTTCTGTTTTACAGTTATGGTCTACTACACCCCAGTGGTCCCATTATGTTAGGTTCTTTACACACACCTTGTTTCAAGGGTTTACAATCAAAGTGTATGATGAGATGCAGCAGGTGGAAACAAGAAATAGACAGGGTGAGCAAGCACAAGGTAAACAGTGTGGCTATTACAATTAGCGTGATTAGTGGCGATCACAGACAGCAGTGTTTTGTAGGCACCATGACAGGTGAGTTTTAAGTAGTGATTTGAAAGAGGACAACATGGTGGCTTTGCAGATTTTTTACACAGAACTCCTTCCATGTATAAGAGGCAGAATAAGAGAAGATGCAAAGGCATTTGCAAGAAAATTGGACTCACGGGCGACAAAGATTGACGTTGCTGGCAGAGCACAGGTAGGACTCTATGGACCTAGTGCTTGCAGAATTCAGGTTTTTGGACTTGTCTTATATAAGCAATAGCATTGTGCTAAGAAGCACTGTGTTCAGGCACCACCTAGTGTTTCTCTGAGTAGACAACAAATGTTACCTATGAATGAATTCTGGCCATAATTTATTGGTGTCTGTGTGCGAGATGAGTAGGAAGTTGTCTTGTGAGTGGGGATTGTTGTGAGATGAGAGGAAAAGAGGCATCATGATGAAATCATCTCCAAATGTCAGTGAGATCTGAATCTTAAATGCCATCCATGTCGCCAATATGGGCTTTTGGGACAGAGTTGTGTTCAGCGCACAGTGTTGTCAAGGACAAGTTCAAAGTCATGCTGAAATCACATGCAGGATTATTTTTCAGGAGGGTAATTGGAAAGTTAAGATGGGAATCCCATAGTATGCTTTGGGAAACAGAAATGTAACCTTTTATTATAAGCTAAGCTAAAACAAATTTTTTTTAAACAATAGCTCACACTTTTAACAAACAGTCCTAACCGGTCTGAACTACTATGTTAGAAACTGATTTAGCTGGTAATGTGTTTAAATATCACTCACAAACACCACTGAAAGGCAAGCGAGATAGAAGTTCTGGCTATGAGATGCTTTCTTTAAATACCTATTTCAACTGTGTCTTTGAAGGCCTTTCTTGTACTACAGTCTATAGCCAGGCCCAGAGAAGGCCCAGTCCTCCCCATGTTCAGTTCAAGAGGAGTTGGCCATTGACTTGAATAGGAGCAGTGTCAGATGCACTGTTTCAGCAAGCTAACACACTGACTAATGCACTCCACTGTTATTTACCTTTCCCGGATCCAATTAATGTAGCAGGGTTTTGTACTGTGGAAAAAGGAGAAATGGCCCCAAGACTGAAACCATCAAGGTTTACTTCAAACCATACTTTATCACAAGTCTTTGGGGGGGGGGGGGAGCCAGTGAATTAACCCATTGTGCTATTTAGTTCTCAGGTGATTTTTAAAAAAAATATAAATGTGTAAATTTCCTTGATGGGAGCTCTACCACTTCACAGTCACTGAGGTGGTAGAGATGGTCATTAGTATCTGTAAAACATTTAGCAGTAGAGTTATATTTCACTATAACAATCTTTTGGATTAACAATATACTAATAATGAAAATCATATCACTGTTTTAAACGCTATATTATTATAATTTAGGGTCCAATTTATCCCCTATACAGGAATAACCTGTATATGGAAATTGAAACTCTTGAGCTGAAATTCATTGGAGTTACCCTACAGCCATAATTCAAAGGTGCAGGCTACTCTCCATTGGTAAATTCAAGAGAGTAGGGGGCCTTATTCGCCATTCCTTTGGGGCCTGATTCAAAGCTCATTGAAGTCAATGCAAACACTAATATTAAATTATATGAACTTTGGACTAGACCTTTAATTGCATTTATTCCAGTAAACTCAATTTCATCATTGCAAAACCCCAACTCTGACCCAGAATAAATAATAATGTTTCATCATACTCTCAAATTATACGCATAAAACCTTCTGGGAAGTAAAACACACCCAAATTATACATTAGTGACTCTTACCGATCAGCAAATCTATATGTTTTACCATGAATTGACAATTTTATACAATTTTCCTATTAATATACAATAGAGAACATTATTCTCTAAAAGTAATTAAAAGTACTTTACCAAAAGAATCTCAATTGATAAATATATTTAGATGATATTTCTCCATGGGCAGTTACCCTTAAAAGGAAATATTTAGACACCACAACTGAGCCAAGAAAAACACATAAAACAAAAAACGGACAAGCAAAAGCCAGGTGTCAGAGTTAAGTGTGTTGTGATGAATTATGCATTTCTTTGCACTTGATAAGAATACTGGTCCAGATCCTCAGCTGCATACATCAGAGTAGCTCTTCCGCAATCAATAGGACCCAGCCCAACATATTTATGTTTATTATTTGGACAGGGTACAATTTTTTCATTCCTTTCCTCGTTATTAACTGTGTGGGTTTTGTAACTGATATGATAGGTAAGTTCACTGTTGTCACTTAGCAACCCTACCTGGTATTTGAAATGAAGTTTGTTTGTTTCAGAAATTCTATTAGTTCAGTGGTTATCAAACTGGGATCCACAGATCACTGGTGGCTGGTAGTCTGCAGAGAACTGGCCAGTCATATGCTGCTGGCTTCTTCTCCTTATTTCCAGCTGTGAAACTGCATTAAAAGGCTATTAAAATACATAAAGGCTAGATCCACTGGAGCTATTCAAATTTATACCAGCTGAGGTCTGGCCTCAATACTTTCTAGTGGTATGTCTACACTTGGAGCTGTGGGTGTGATTTCCAGCTTGAGGAGACATACTCGCATTAACTCTCATCTGCTAAAAATAGAATGTAAAGCAGTGGGATGGGCCAGCCACCCAAGTACATGCAGAGACTCGAGGCAACTAGCCAATCCCCTTGCTTACGCTGCTGCAGCTACAGTCTGTTTTTAGTGCTCTAGATGGATGAAAGCTAGCACAAGAATGTCTCCTTGAGTTGGGAACTATACCCACAGTTCCAAATGTAGACATACCCTTAGTAATACTTTCCCATGTAGCTACTGTGGTTGCCGCAGCATCTGTAAGAGTTGGAGGTTTGCATGGTTGTGAATGTGAGGGGAGATGGTCCATGGGGCACTCGTTCTATTAACATGTGGTCCACACTATGAAGATCTTTGAGAATCCCAGTATAAGCGAACTCTAGTGAAGCACTTTTTTTTTTAAATAGAGAAACAATTTGAATGAAATCTGTGTGTCATTTATATCTCTTAAGGATTGTGAAAACACTTCAGTGGCTTCTTTAGAAATGCCCTTTATTTTAGGAAGCAGAGGGTTATATTCCAGTGAAATACAACCCATATTCCTGGCCCTACTCCCAGTGAAGTCAATGGGAAAACTACCACTGACTTCAAGGACAACATCAGGTCTTATAATTCCAGCTCCTATTTTCTTACTATGGTGTAACATGCTAAACAGATGCACAAAATCCCTTGAGGACATGATGCTGATTTTATCTCAGGAAGATTAGCTTTAGCTGCTACCCAGTTGCTGGAAAGAAAATGAAAAGTAACATTTTGTTAGCATACACCTGTCACTGATAAGTGATTGTGACAAGATGCCATGTGCTTGATGAAGGTCAGGCAGTTAATGTTGACTTACTGCATTAAGAGCCCATTTACCTTGGTTTTAGGCAAGGGTAGTTTACTGCTTCCCAATGAAAAAGGAAACATTAGAAGAATGTAGGCTGCCTAAAGTAAAGTCAAGGAAGCCTTTTCTTCTTTAAGGTTAACTTTTCTAACGTCTCTCTAATTACTAAAGTACAGATCTCATAATTTTCCTCTTAAAGGGTTAGGTAAATAGATGTACAGATTTTACCTTTTAAAATAGGGAGAAGCACTTGTTTTATCTCCTAAATGACCTTATTTTTAGCAGACACTATCGTTAAGCTATCCTTGTAACTGGAAGGGCAGATGGATAGTTCTTTCTAGAGCCAACATAAATGCAGCTCAGTGTGGTCTAATTCCGTGAGTTTAGACTAAGGTGATCTGCATCCTCCTACTCAGCAAATACACTCAGGATGAAATTCACTTCACAGTGCGTATATACTGCTTCATCCCCATTCAAACTAAGGGCATATGTGGTGCACAGAACTTTTTGTAGGCCCTTTGTCGCAGAGTGAATTTCACCCTTTGTGATTTTAGGGTGTGTGTACTATTCACATTGAGTTCTGCAAATCCAAATCTTATTGTTAGTTGCCTCCACCCTTCTCTTTCCTCCCATTGCTTGTTACAGTCTTTCTTGTTTTGTCTCTAAATTAGAACATGAACTCTTTGGAGCTGGGACAGTGCCTTCCAATGTGTTTGCACAGCACCTAGCATAATGGCCTTTTGGACATTACCGTAATGCAAATCATCAGTACAGAGAAAATGTAAATAAACAGTAAATATTAACCCCATCAGCTGTTTTTATGAGGGTGACCACCACAGGTTAACTATACAAGAGGACATACCTGGGGAGCCTTTAACTTACTAAACAAAAGAAAATGTACGGAGACAAATCTGCTCTACAATTTCATCAGTGCTACCTCAAGTGACTTTAATGGAAGCTTTCCTAGTGGAGGGAAAATTTCACTCAGGATGGGCTTGTCTACATACAAACTTGCATCAAAATAGCTAAATTTTGTCTTAATTCACACCTTTTGTTATTCAACTGCAATTCTTTGTGTGGCAGTCTTATAGACTTGCACTGAAATAACAGGAAGTGTGAATTTAGTTATTTGGCTGCTCCTTTGTGATTAGCCCTATTTTTAGCTTTTTTTTTTTTGTCCAGTGATGTTGCTATTAGAGAGAGATGAATAATTCAGTGTAGTGTGGCATATTTCTACAGTACAATTTGGATTCACTTAATATTTCCTCCTGTTGGTTTTCACTACAGTGACACATGGCAAAAGCACTGGTACTACGCTACTTACATCATAGTACATGGTTGTACCTCCCCAGAGTTAGGTCCTCCTAAAGGTGATGCCCATATCTGCAGCAATGTTTTTAAATATTGAAAAGAAAAAGCCATTTAAGAGCATTTATAAAATGTATCAGGCTGAGCCAGAACATATGGACAGACTGCAGTGCTATTCTGAGGCTGTTGAATAGACATATACACATCTGTTTTTTAAGTTGAGGGTGTAATTAACACACAGCCCTGTGTTAGCAGCTGCAATGACACCAGGCATGTCTGAGCACTGGGAGGGACTGTGTCTCAGAAGACACAACCCTCATCAAGGTCTTTGGATTGGAAGGGGAGCATGCACATAGCACCATCTTTTTGGATGGTGCAGCTGGCTCCCCTCACTGTCCTTGTTCCTCCTTGCTCCTGTCCCACCCCATTTTCCATTGCATGCACCAAAGGGGAAACATTGCTCCCAGTCATGGGAATTGCAATTGTGCGCTGTCCCTTCATGGAAGGGGATGTAGTTTCTTACACACCTCACTCTGAGCTCCATGCTGGGTTAGGGTATAATCCAGCCCTTAGTGTTTTCCAAACATGTCAAATACCGCCTTAGAAACCCTTTTTAATCTACATTTATCAGCACCATTATGACTCAGCTGCTGTCACTCTTTTGGGCCATGAATTTGTCAGGAGAGCAGAGACGGATTTAGCAAGTGAAGTTGGCAAATGTTTACTGGTATGCACCACTGCAACATTCTGACCTACAAAGTCATCCAAGCAATCCTGCTTTTGCTGGCTCTTCCCCTCCTCCCACTAGACCGAGGTTTGCAAACCTCAGAGATGCACTCAATTTGCCTCAAGCTTGGGGTTTGTAATTTAAGTTTCATTCATTCGACTCTGGCTCTAGTCAGGATGATAAAACTGACAGAACAATTAGTAACAGATGGTACCCGATGAGCTATGAGGTTCAGTCTAGGTAATTTTTGTTCAAAAAGTTAATATTGGCCTGTACATTTCAGGCCTAATTTTAGTAGTGATTAAGAATGAAAATTTTGCAGAGTGAAAAAGAAATAAATCAGCACTGATGAAAACTGCTGTCGTGGTTATGGGCTAAAAGGATGGTTACCCTCTAAGCATTATCACCCACTCAGTTATATGGGGATTCCATGGGTATGTGACTGCTAATCTGATCAACATTAACTTATGCACTATTGCCCATGATGCAGTGAACACGCCTTGCCCTCGAAAGGGGTGGAGCAAAAGGACACTGACAGTCACAAAAGTGGCTCCCCCAAGAATGGGTGTACTCAGGAGTTGGAGTGGGTAGAAGTTGGTTTGGAAAGCAGCATGGAAGCATGCTGTTAAATACTGGTTTTGCTTATATGTGTGAGTGAATGATGTGCATTCTACTGTCTGACCCACAGAGAGGGCATGGGACCTACTACTAGCAGAAGCTACAGGAACTCTCTTTCAGCTTGCAGCAGGCCTGTGTTCTTGAGCAAAACCCTCAGGGTGCTGGGCCTAGCTGTATGTGTAGGTGAGTGATTTATATAGGAATGGTTGTCTTCAGACATAGTTTTGTGACAGCAGGTTTTGTGCAGAACACCTTGGTCTCTGAGACATCTCAGGCGTCCCAGAATGTAGGGGACTGAACCCTCTGCCAGTTTGAGAGACCAGGGCTTTCCTCCAGAATTCTGTGGAGACTCCGTGAGTCCAAAGTACATATATCACATTACAGCATAGAGGCTAAATTCAGCTCTGACATTTGCAGACACAGATGTTATAGCCTTCAGTGCTGGCATTGGGGCCAGACCCTAGCCTGTCAGGGTGGCAGAAAGGGGCAAGAAAGGCTGGCTTAAAAAGACAAGGGCTCACCTTTCATAAGGAATGCCTGGCTAGCATAGCTGGCTCTACACCACCCACTCTTGGCCAACTGTGGCAGGGTCTATGGTACGGGGTGGGGGTGGGAGCTAACCTTGTAGAATGGCATAGCTCAATTCTGAGTGATGTGTTTCCTTTCCTTTAATTAGAGAGTCTAGAAGCCTGTGACCACATTCACTGAGAGTACATGCTATAGTTTCACAGGAATTTTTCCTTAAACTGATTACGAATGCATTAAGGGCACATTCTCCTTCCAATTATCAGCTGTAATCCCAAGACTTCCATGGAGTAAATGAAATAATTTTACCCTAAGCAATCCTGGTGAGAGAACAAAATATGAACTAAGAATGGTGCAAACTATAATAACCCTATTTAGGTGAATTTTCTTCTGTGCTTTCAAGGCAGTCAAGTGACTGCAGAAACTTGAGTCAAGGAATTTTCCATAGCAAAAGTGACCAATTCACTTCGTATACCATTAGTGCAACTAATCTTCGAGCTTATTTGTCACCCATACATATAAATTGATTAAACTTATATTGCTCAACAACATGCTAAGCCCTACTAAAATTTTATTGCTTTTGTGCTTCTGGAACATTATTTAGTTTGTTTCTGCAATTTTTGAAAATATAAAGTGCAAGTGCTAAATATTATTCTGTTCAACAGGCTATCTTAGTATGACATGTAGTCTTACAGATGGGTGCTTAGCATAAGGATATATTTGTAAGGAGGCGAGAACAGTCCAGGGTGAAGAGTACTTTTTCTCCAGGCAAATGTACTTGCTCCTGACCGTATGCAGGACTGCCGATCGGGGCGGGGAGGGGGCAATTACCCAGAGGCCCAGGCAATTTTAAAGGGCCCGGGGGCCCCTGGCTGTCGCCAGCAGCACAGCGGGGCTAAGGCAGGCTTCCTGCCCGCCCTCACTCCGCACCGCTTTCGGAAGCAACTGGCATGTCCCTGTGGTCCCTGGGGAGGGGGTCTCCATGCCCTGCCCCTGCCCCAGGCGTCGACTCTGCAGCTCCCATTGGCTGGGAGCTGTGGCCAATGGGAGCTGCAGGGGCAGTGCCTGTGGGCAGTGGCACGTGGAGACCTCCTGGGCCCCCCACCTAGGAGCCATTGCCAGAGGGGTGTGCCGGTCGCTTTTGTGAGGCTCCCGAGGTAAGTGCTGATCCCCTGACCCTCTCCTGCACCCCAACCTCCTGCCCCAGCCTAGAGCCAACACCCTGCACCCCCTCCCACACCCAAACTCCCTCCCAGAGCCTGCACCCTGCACCTCCTCCTGCACCCCTACCCCTACCCCAACCGGGTGAAAGTGAGTGAGTGTGGGGGAGACCGAGCGATGGAGGGAGGGGGGATTGAGTGAGCAGCGGTGGGGCTTGGAGAAGGGGCGGGACAGAGCTGTGGTCTCAGGGAAGGGGCAGGGCCAGGGTCTCTGGGTTTGCACACTTAGACGGTTGGCAACCCTATCGGGCGGGCATGTGGAAGCCTTGGCCGTGACAGAAGAGCGTGCCCAGCAGCACAGCCGGCAGCTCACCGGGCACCAGCCAGCACAGGGGCAGCACTGCCCAAATGTCAGGCAGACAGAGTCCTCGTGGGCCCATTGACTGTTCTGCTCTGGGGCCCGGAATTGCTGTCAGCGGGCCTGAGCATGGACTGACAGTTTTATTCAGGGCCAAAAGAAGGCAATGCAGCAACATCACCTCAACAAAATATCCCTCCTGGGTACATAGGACCAAGGCCATCAAAAACACATGATGAACTTGAATTCCCCACAGTGTAAAATGTACACAGTGCAAATATTTTATTAGCAGGAAAACTGTGTTCAGCTGCCTCATTTAAACTCTCCATCCTCCTCTGCGGGAAGCCAAATGGTTCTAGGCACTTACATAAATTTGGTGACATCTGAAAGAAGTGTTGTGCTTTGTGCCACAGACAGGTTTTGCATGGGACTATGTTGTATTACAAAAGTTATAAAGCAGCTGGAGATTTAATACAGAATCTGTGATGGATAAAATCCAGGGCTACTGGCTCTGCTACTGCCTGCCCTTGGTCACACCAATCTCCTCTCAACCGACACATGTAACATATTAACAATCCAATAATTAGTACACATTCCTGTCTGCTACTTAAAACTTCACTCCCAGATGCTGCTTTGGTCTAATCTCAATGTTATTACCTTTGATGATTCACTGCACTTTGGAATACAGTCTCCATTCCTATTCATTAGACCAAACAGTGGTTAGGCAGACACTAGCTGAAGTCAGGTTTCTAACAGGAATGCCCTTGCTCTTATTTCATGTGGCCAAGTTCTATAAATTAGTATGAGTCTTTGTTCCAAAACCACAGCAGCACGTGTGGGTGTACATAAGCAAAATAACTGTTAATACTGGAGCAAACCATGCAGCTAGATAACACAAGTCAAATGGATGGTAGGCTAAGTAAAAGAAGATATTCAGCAGCAATGCCTATCAGTTTACATATTATTTTTCTAATGAGTACATCCACTCATCTCCCAACACCATGGCTGGCACCTTATCTGTGCCATTCTCTGTGTATCTAACAGTAACAACCTCCCACAACTAGTCTGCCAGGCTTCTACTCTCTCCTAACTCAAATTCTGCTTCCGTAGAGGTGCTCATGAGCACCGAGTCAACCATGACATTTAATTTCGTTTAGTGTTATGAGACAATAACTAGTTTCATTGGTTTGTGCACATGCCTTATTTTACTGCTATAGTCCCGGTCCTTCCTATCACATCTGCTCCCTACTATTTTGTTGTGTCTGAAGTTAGATTATGGGTTCTTCAGTGCAGGGATCATGGGTTTTTTTTTTTTTTTTAATGTGGAGATGCCTACCCGTGTTTGAACACTGTAAAAATAATATGGGACATTGAAAAGGTTGGTCTTCTCCATGAAGGATTTTAAAAGTCCTTTCTATTAAAAATAATAGAAATAAGATTTCATACAAGTACTATAGTAAGAATCTGGTCTGAACTGATCAAAGCCAGGGAATGTATTTAAGGCTCGGATGCTGTTCTTCACCTGCCTTCTTGCCTGTGGATTCAGCAGAATGCTTACAACAGTAAATAATAGAAAAAGAAATTAATCCACTGTTTGGAGTTAGAGCTGTTGGAAATATTAAGAGTAAAACAAGAAACTGTATGAAATTTGCCTGACTTTGGGTTTTGTCACAAACTCAAACCTCAGACCAAGTTTGTCAAAAGTTCGCAAAACCTTCAGGTGAACCCAGGCTGATATTTTTGTTTTAGAAATCATGCCAAATTATTGGTTTTGGTACAAAATCTTGACTGAGTTTGGCTTTGAGGGGTTGGATACAATCAAAACCCAAGGTAAACCCCACAATTTGGAGGAAGGAGAGGCATACATCCTGACAGAGCGATAGCACAGAAAATGCTCACGTGAACCACTGATGACTACAACTGGCAAATTTTACAGAGCTCTATTTGAAAAATAGCATCTCTTTCCTTGACTTTTGGGAGTTCAGATCATACCTTTAAGACGCTGACCTAGTTTTTTTCCTAGACATCATTCTGACCTGCAAAGTATGGTTTCATGTCCAAAGTTCAGAGAGATTCCCATCTGTGATAATGAAATAAACAAATAAATATAACAAGCCACTCAATTTCCTGAGTTCAAACAATGAGTGATTGAGTGCTAGCATCCCAACAAGGTGTCATACCAATGAGAGAAGGAATGGAGTTTGTTTGCCACACTCTTAATCAAAAAGTACTTATGAAACACTTGCCTGGCCATCTTGATAATGGGAAAATCGACAACACACGTATCATGAAAGTTCGGCTGTCCAGACTGTTCAACTGAGGGGTCACATCACAGCTTGCAAAGAGCCCAGATCTGATCTTGCAAACTCTTATGCAAGTTCTGTGTAGTCTGTACTCACAAGGACTATCCCATTGACTTCAATGGCATTATTATTAGTGGAAGTAGGGATTACTTACTTAAATTAGGGTTTGCAGAACAGGGCCCCAGGTATGCACAAAATGGAACAGATAGCAACCACTCTCAGGGCCAAAACCATGGTCGATGTGAATCACTCCACTGACTTCAACAGAGCTATGCCAACATATGCCACTGAACATCTGGCCCTCAAACTTAAATAATGTAGTGTGGTCTATAAGTCCCTGATCTCAATGTGCACCCATCTGGATTTGAGCTGCCTTTGTATGCTGGGACCAGTATTTGCCAGAGTCCTCCTCACTATACTAAAATGAGGGTGATCAAGAGTAATATTTCATGCAGCTGCACTTTTGGACACCTATGTTATAAAGCAAATGTTTTGCAAGTTGTCTTCTTAGCAAATTCAGCAATTAAAAAGAAGCACTACTAATTGTTAATCCTGGGCATTATAATATCATCAATGTTTGGAGTCTGTTTCAATTAATATGAAATAGGACGTTTTCCATGAGAGCAGTACTAAACTCAATTTAACACCATGCTGCCAAGTCATTAAGATTAATAATTTCATTAGCTGCACTACCTAACACTCCTTTATTACACAACATATTAGATGTTGTAAACATCATTTTTTGGCATTCATGGTTTTTAATTCAGGAACCGAAGTTGGACAGCACAGTACAACATTTGGCTAATGACTATCTTATCTTGGTTTTTGTAGTAATAATGTATAAACAGAAGTAGACATTTACTGGCAGCAGTGCACAGCAGAACTTGTGCCTTTTCCTTTTCATAATTCACAGTATCACGCTGGCATTTGTTATACATTTCTAAGCACATTTTGACAGCTAAAAATGTCCCACATCATAGCTCAGCATAATGAGCATTTTACATTATATTGTTATTTCTAATTCATTTTTTAACTCAATGGATCCATTATTTTTAGTGTAAAGGAATTCTTTGGAAACTCTATTAGTCACTTATCCAAAAGCTGGAGAATTGTTGAGTGTTCTGTGATTCTTTTCACTGTGCTCTTATGCAGGCTAATTCAAGGTGGCTTCCATGCAAACAATGTCCAAGTTGGTTCAAGCATATGAGCCAAATCAAACAGATTTAAAAGATTATTGTGCTGCTGCTCTGAAGGAGCAGGAATGAGGTGAGACAGAAGTGAATTGCCACACTTTAAACTCCCTGGCTGACCTTCCAAGTCCTTCCCCAACTTGTTCTTCTGCTCTCAGAAGTGTAAAACTGCCCCCACTCCATTAAAAAAAAAGAAAACTGTGTTAGTTTGCAAGAAAATGAGTGATAAAAGAGATGGGGTAATGTCTGTGAAAGGGGGATAAATACACATTTCTTTCTGTGTTAAACAGAGATAATAATGGATTTCAATGCAGTTTGGAACTCAAATTAAATAGCCTTAAAGGGACACCATCATTTTAAAAACTGCTCTTCTGTCTGAAAATGTTGTACCTTCTGTTGTTACAACTAATTTCTAGCATAATTATAACTGAAAGATTAGTGAAAACATTTTGTGATTTATCAGTTTGTTTACTGTTCACACTAACAACACTTTTTGTGTAGTCACTTGGACTGTTTCCACCGATATAATCAGTTTCCCTGTTTGTTTGTGTGGATCTTTCACACAGCAGCAAAGGAGAGAAAATATGTTTTGTAAAATAGAAAAATGTGATTATTTAACCTCAAAAATTATCAAGAGGACTCTAGTGCAGGTAGTACACAAAATTACTTTGAACTATTTTTTTAAAAAATTGACTAGATTACAAATTGGCAATGTCCCTTTAATTCAAATAGGGGGCTGATAGAGTGGAACTTTAAAGGTATTAAATGTTTTGATGGATGTTTTGAGATTCTTATTACATGTGCATACAAAAGAGATGCTGTTACAATGCCACAGAGAGTACATAGCTGACTGAAATACTTGTTCGAATACACACTAACTCATCTGTAGTAGGGGGCCATGTGAGAAAGAAGCTTCAAAAACCAAAGAGATAGTACAGGGTACAGACAACTGGCTGCTTTCCTGCTTTGCTAATGATAGCTTCCCCCAGATTGTTTATGTAGTATACTAGGAGTGTCAACTGATGTGGACAGTATTGGAAACTTTCAGGCATAATTAATCTCTGTAGCCTCTTAGTGCAGTTTCACCTATAATCCACAGTCCCATACTGTGGAAGAGTGTAACAGCTCTCTCAAACAACAATTGCAACATTTCATGAAGAAGTTAATGATTAAAGCCAGACATATCGACAGTAGAAACCCTCCCCCTGAAAACATATGTTGTCCATTATCTCCACACATCAGTTGTAATGGTCCTCACTCTACCCATGACATCTTTAAAAGTCAGCCAACACCGAGAATATCTCCTGTTGATATATCTATCTCAAAAAGTCATGAACAAATCAAATTGTGCCTTCTGGCCTCAGGAAATTCTATATGGAAAAGATCTGTCACAACAGGAAAAAAAGCATTTGTTAACCAGGTGTTGTCTTCCTCTCTCTCCTCCCACCCCCCCAACAGAAATTATATGTACTTTTATAATAATTATATAGAATAATTATTTATATTATATCTACCTGTGTAGATCATATCAAATGCAAATAGGTGCAACATGCAGAACACATTTGTGCAAAGCTTAATTAACATTGTTGTTCTTGGTAAAAATGTGTTATGTTCTTTATTCTCCATGAAAAATATGCAGTTTTATAAAATTAAAGGCTAAGTCATCAGTTTGCAATCTGCCCAAAGTAAGGGGCAGTGTGTTGTTATGCTGTCCCTGAAGCAACCCTGGAGTTGCTCTGCCCCTCTTGGGAGGGAATAAAACTGTAACAAGTCTATACCTGGTGGTAGATACGCTTCTCAGTGCACCAGTGTAACTGCACCATTGGGTATGTTGGGGGTATGGAGCAAGCCACTCCCCTTCCACCCACACCTGTGAGATGGGGATGTAGCAGCTCTGTGGAGCTTGTTTGCCCCATGCATTGTAAGTAGAGGAATGGGCAGTTGCCTTATGCCCCTTTACTCCCTTGTGTTGCACACAGGGCAGGCCACAACCTGACCTTAAACTGGTTAGAAAGAAATTGGTTACTTTGCAAAAGGTAGGCATTTTATGGTAAGGATTCTCCCTCTTAAATTATTTTATAAATGAAGGAAAGAAAACATATCAATCATATACAAAATAGATATAAAGACCCACATTTTAATAAGCATGGTTACTTTTGCAGATGCCTGAGTTGTATGTGCAAATGTACAAAGCCGAGCCAAGGATTTAAGTTTCTGCAGATATTGTTGCGTGGACACACCTTAACATTTTTGAGCCTAAACATGCAACCAAATCCATAGCACAAATGCAACATGAGTGCTTGTGAAACATGATGATTGGACAGTACTAGAAACTGAAGTCTTGAGGCCATAGGCTATATACAGTCTGAGAAGGGGTAATACAAGCTTCCCTACAATGCCCTTCCAATGTGCCTCATCCCAGCTCTTGAGGAGTGAGTGTACTTCAACCACCGTGCCAATGCATTCCTTGAATTCTTCAATAAGGCTGCCAAAAAGGGCACCAAGCTGCCAGTTAGTGCCAATTCTGGTGTTCACTTCTGCATTGGGTACAGTAATCCATGAGGAGCCTGATTATGCTTGGGACAAATACCATATACTACTGATCAGAGTTGCATCTGCTAACTCTCCAATTTCCTTCATACTCTGAATTTAAACAAAGCTGGCTAGGAATTTTCCAACAAAATGTTTTTTCATTGGAAAATGCTGTTTCATTGAAAACAAAATTGTTTGGGGAAAACGATCCATTTCAACCAATTTTTTTTTGCTCCAGAATTGTTTGGAAAACACTTTTAAGATAGTCAAATGTTTTGTTTCAACATTTTCTAAACAAAAAAATTATGGCTTTCTGGTTCAAAACACCTTTCCATTCAAAATTTAAACTTATAGTAAAAAAAATGTTTCAAAATTACTAAAAATAAAACTTTTCAACCAACCCAAAGCAATATTTTTCTCCAAATTTGGGGTTTACAATTTTTTTTTGAGATTTTGGCTTTTCATCCCCATTTGGGATGGGAAAAATGTCAATATCTCAAATTTCTGTGGGATAGGGAAATCATTTTCCACCCAACTCTAGCCATAAAATCAAAAACAAAACAAAACAAACAAAAACCTTCCACTGCTGTGATTTCAAGATTAGGGGACAGCATGTACAAAAATATTCTATATGCCACATTTCTGATGTGGATGATATCCATGTGATACATTGCAGAGCCATGATAAATTAGTTTTTCACACACCTTTGACTGACTCACCTGCCCCCTAATCATCTCTGCCTGGACTACATCTACCATTGCAACACCCTCAGCCATTAACCTCTCCCTATCAACCATTGCAACACCCCCAGCAATTACTTTAGTATTGTACATGAGCTGCTGGAAAAATGTTTCTTTCAAAATGCCATATATTGCATCTTCTACCTCAATATTACATTAATCTGAGTTGGGTAATACTCAGTTCTTGACCAGTGGTATGGTTAAGGTCTGATTTTTTTTTTTGATGAACCATGAGGACTAGTAATGAATGACAGCAGTATATTTTCAGTAGGGTCTATTCACAACTTCCCAAAAGACTACATAGCGCTTGCTTCAATCCGTAGATAGTCCTAAGTTTTTTGAACTTCACAATCATATCATTTTTTTTATCTGCAAAAATAATTCCATGTAATTTTAAGAGATTTTTTAAATTCATTAGTTATAATTTTCCTCTTCCTCCCAGAGTTGTGTACAGTTGCACAGTGAGCCAGCTTGGCTTTATTAAAAAAGGGAATTGCAAAATAGCTCCAATACAATTTGTAAAGACTCTATCACACTTTATAAATAGCCTTTGTGTAAAGTATGTGGCATATGCAGAATACATGATGGTATTCTGTGGCGTAAGCTTATTATCAGAGGTGTGTGGAAAATGGTTTTCTCATCCTGGGAAATTTTTTGAGATTTTGAAAAATTTTCCCATCCCTAATCAGGATGAAAAGTTGAACTCTTAAAAAAATTTCACAAATTGACAATCTGGAAGGGCTGGGGGGGAAGACAGACATAGTTTGGGTCAACGGAAACATTTTGTTTCAATAATTTAAAAAAGTTTCACTTCCATTTCAACATTTTAATTTTTTTACTAGAATTAGATTAAAATTTGAAATTTAAAAAAACCCACTATTTTTCATTTAGAAAACATCCCATTGAAACATCCCATTTAATCAATTTTGAAACTTTTTAAAAAGTTTTTTTTTGCAATGAGACATTTGTTGAAATCCACACAGTTTCAGTTTCAATGAATCACCATCTTTTGACAAATAAATGTTTTGTTGAAAAGTTCTTGACCAGCTCTATGTCTTGGCACTCATTTAGAATGGTAACTCTCCGGTGGCTTCAACAACGGGGGCATTCAATGAAATCAAAAGGTGACACATTCAAAACTGATAACAAGAAACAGTGTTTCACACAATGAACAGTTAGCCTGTGGAACTCATTTCCACATGATATCATTGAGCCTAAGAGCTTAGCAAGATTCAAAAAAGGATTGGACATTTATATGGAAACCTAGAATACCCAGAGTTACGATAGCAACTTACAAATAAAAATAATAATCAAACCAAACCCAACAGTTTTGGAAAGGATATAAACCCTCAAACTTAGGGGTATAAACCAACCTTTAACTGTTGGAGGTTAGTAGGAAACTTTTTAGCTGCACTAGCTCAATTTAAGTTAGCACGGCTATGCCTTCAATTGCAGTGTAGACATACCCATAGCTGTAAGGCGAGAAGAGACCTTTATGATCATCTAAATCTGACCTCCTTCACAACACAGGCCACAGAACAGTTAATTAATTTAGATGGAATACATAGACAAAAGATGTTAACATACCCCAGCCACTGTCCAGGATAAAACAGTATTAAACAAGGTCCGGGGGTTGGTATACAGAGACCTCAGCCTGCTTAGCACCATGGCAAACAGACCATTAAAAATCTTTTTAACCTTTTCTTAAAGATACAGAAAAGATGGAAAAAGAGCTAAAGCACTTGAAATGTAAAGTATTTAGTAAGGCTTTTATTTTAACAACATTTCTTGTTCCCTTTCCCTTTAGCTGGAGAGAGGCTGAAGAAAATTTTAGAAGGAAAAAAACCCCTTGTTTGACAGTCTCTTAGATGGTATCAAAGATGGCATTAGCTGCTCTTTTAGGTATAAAAAGAAGAAATTAGTTGAGATGAACTGTTACTGCTGTTGTTAATGTCTCAACCCATTTCATCCCAGGTGGTGTTTGGGATTCAGCTGGAGCCAGTAGAGGTAGTAATATTATCTGAATCTCTCTGTCTGGCCTGTCTCATCAGGACATGTTTTAGGATTAGGATGATTAAGGCCCGGGGTCTCAGGAGATAGGAGGGGTGGCAGTAATGATGATGAAGCTTGTTTCAGTAGCCTCCATCCGTTCTTATTTTCCCACCAAAGAATCTTTCTTGAAGGACCCAAAACAGGAGTTATGGGTGGAATCGCCCATTCCCTCATTATTTTGTCCACCAATTAGGCCTGCTATTTGACACAACAATTTTGGTTGATTAATTTCCAATTCCACATCTTCTGTTTTTACCAAGCACAAATTTAACATCATCCTTGAGTTATATTAGTAGGCCTTTTTGTTTAGATTCATTCAGTCTGTCTCCCTTTTGTACCTTTTCCCATCAACATTTGTTGTTATAGGTTATTGTGACATCTTGGGAACTTATGCACACTTCTTACCGTTGAGCTCAAAACAGGGGTAAATTTGTAGGCCCAATTATCAAAACAGAACCTCACCCAATAAGTGTCTGCGACAATCCCATAATAGTCACAATGCATCCAATTGTTGAAGGTTTGAAAGGATATAACAACTATAAAAAATAAAAATAAATAAAAAAGTTGGAAAAATTACTAAAATTAGATTTCCATGCATCATAATGCTGTAACAGTAAGGATGGGATCTTCCCGGGCTAGCAGCAAGTGGTATGTACCCAAAGCATAAATTATCAAATTCGCATTCCTATTTCCAGTGCTCTGAAGCTCTTGTTTCTATCTCAGAAGGGTAATAAGGCAGTAAACCTTAAACCTGCCACTGGTCCAGATTTCAGCACTGCCTATTCAGATTCATGGGTCATTGTATGGAAATTCTGTATTAATGGGAAAGGAAAATGTTTCCCTAGCAAGTTTTTACTTTTCTTTTCTAAATTCTGCAAAGTTGGAACTGTTAGATGTGGTCCTGGGGGAGATGGATTAGTGGACAGAGTGCAGGTGAGGCAGTAAAAAAGGTGTATGGAATGCAATTTACCAAATGATTCTGAAATTTATCATATGGCTATCACCTCCACATATATGGGGGACATTTTGTGCTTCCTGAGAGCTAGCGGTGGAGAAGGGGACAAGGACCCTGGCAGCTATGTAGAACCTGGGAAACTGCCAGGTTTGGGAGCTAGCCCTACAACCTTTTCTGTGTGGGGCCAAACCCCACACCACAATGGGATGATTGCCTCCCCGAAAGCCCCTTCACATGGATTTAAACATGGCAGGAGATGACCTGATCCAGTGTTCATTTTTAAGTAATGGTGAGGCATTAAATAGAGGTTCTAAGCAGCAGAAATCAGTGTCCATGGTTGGACTATATGCACAGTAATGCTTTGTGGGCCTCCCAGGCTCCAAAGCAGCAATGGTTGCTCATTGTTTCTGAAACGGCAGCATGGGCTACCTGGCCTCTTCAAACCTGGTTTGCCAAGTGTATAAAAAAGAAAGCTTGAGAAGGAACAGCTGGAGATTTGGTCCATAGCATTTAGCCGCCTTCATAGGTTTATAGAAAATGCCTCTTTTAATGATCACATAATACGAGGCCTTGAGGACTGCTGTATCCTAAAACAAGAGTCAGAAACCATTCCCTGCCTGACTGCAACTTATGGAAATCCTACCGCGTGTGAGTACGAGTGTGTATAGGAGAGAGAGAACACGAGACGGGGATGGGTGGGTGTGAAAGGTTCAGCGAGCCCCCATCTTAGTGATCAGAAGTCACTCTGGAGGCAGGTACTGTAGAGATGCTTTCACAACAACATAGTGATCATTTATTTTGACAGCCCCCTCATCCCTGACGCTATGGAATAGGGGTAATTCCAACATTAGGGCTTTAGGAATTCTTGTGGGCTGCATTATTCCAATATTAAGGCTCGTGCAAAGAAGGAGGAGATGGCGATGGTGCTAAGATAGCTAGCTGGACAGAGTACAGGAGATGGGGAACTCATTTACATGAGTTCCTGAAATGCTTCCCCTACCACTAAGCTGCTCTGCAGCTCCCAGCACAAAGTTTTAAATATTTATTTGATTTAGTTTTTTATGTCCTTTTTCTCTCCATCCCAAGCTGATCTTTTCCCCGGGCCACTTCAGCCTGCTGCAAAGCTGGCATCTTTTCAGGGTTTGCACAGCCCACAAATCAATGAGTATTTTCTCCCTGGTTTGGCCCAAAGAGTATTTTTATAAGGTAGTGAAAAGATATATCTGGCAGAAACTGAAATCACAGCATCAGCAATTTGGCTACTTTGGTTTCCCAAATTCAAGAAAAAAAGAAAAACAAGGGATAAAGAACTGAGATTATGGGATGTAATATTTATAGAGAGAGCCACTGCCTCTCTATTCAAAGTCTCAGTAAATCTATGATTTTCAACCTGCTAGTGTCCCTTTTAATACAGTGCTTATTTTCCCCTCACAAGGAAGTAGTCTTGGTCCCTGTTCTGAGCCATGGTTAGGAAACATAAAAATTGTCATACCAAATTAAACCAGTCATCTGTATAGCCTGGCATCCTGCCTCGGACAGTGGTCAATACCAGCTGTTTCAGAGGAAAGTGCAAGAAGCCGACAGTTATAGAATTATAAAATCATAGAAATGTAGGGTCGTAAGGGACCTCAAGAAGCCATCAAGTCTAGCCCCCTGTGCTGAGGACAGACAAAATAAATCTAGACCATCTCTGACAGGTGTTTGTCTAACCTATTCTTAAAAACTTTGAATGATGGGGATTCCACAACCTCCCTTGGAAGCTTATTTCAGAGCTTACTCATCGTTATAGTTAATAAAGTTTTCCTAGTATGTAACCTACATCACCCTTGCTGCAGATTAAGCCTATTACTTATTTCTTGTCCTACCTTCACTAGACATGGAGAACAATTGATCACAATTCTCTTTATAACAGATCTTAATTTATTTGAGAAATGTTATCAGGTTTCATAGATTCATAGATATTAAGGTCAGAAGGGACCATTATGATCATCTAGTCCAACCTCCTGCACAACGCAGGCCACAGAATCTCACCCACCCACTCCTGCAGTAAACCTCTCACCTATGTCTGAGCTACTGAAGTCCTCAAATCGTGGTTTGAAGACGTCAAGGTGCAGAGAATCCTCCAGCAAGTGACCTGTGCCCCATGCTACAGAGGAAGGTGAAAAACCCCCAGGGCCTCTTCCAATCTGCCTTGGAGGAAAATTCCTTCCTGACTCCAAATATGGCGATCAGCTGAACCCTGAGCATGTGGGCAAGATTCACCAGCCAGACACCCAGGAAAGAATTCTCTGTAGTAACTCAGATCCCTCCCCATCCAACACCTGAGATTCTCCCCTGAGTCTTCTTTTCTCAAGACTAAGCATGCACATTTTTTTTAACCTTTTTTCATAGGTCAGGTTTTGTAAACCCTTTATCATTTTTATTTCCCTCCTCTCGACGCTCTTCAATTTGTCCACATCTTTGCTAAATTGTGGTGCCCAGAAATGAAAACAGTACTCCAGCTGAGGACTCACCAGTGGTGAGTACATGGGACAACTACTTCCTGTGTCTTACATATGACATCCTTATTAACAAACCCCCAGAATAATATTAGCCTTTTTCACAACCGCATCACATTGTTGACTCATATTCAACTTGTGATCCACTGTAACCCCCAGATCCTTTTCCGCAGTACTACAACCTCACCTATTATTCCCCATTTTGTAGTTGTGCATTTGATTTTTCCTTCCTTGTGTAGTACTTTGCAGTTGTCTTTACTGAATTTCATCCTGTTCATTTCAGACAAATTCTCCAATTTGTCGAGGTTGCTTTGAATTCTAATCCTGTTCTCCAAAGTATTTGCAATCTCTCCCAGCTTGGTGTCAGTCACAAATTTTATAAGCATATGCTCCACTCCATTATCCAAGTCATTAATAAAAATATTGAACAGTCCTGGAACCAGGACTGACCCTTGCAGGACCTCACTAGATATGTCCTTCCAGGTTGACAGAGAACCATTGATAACTGCTCTTTGAGTACAATCTTTCAACAAGTTGTGCACCCATCATACAGTAATGTCATCTAAACCACATTTATGCAGTTTGTTTATAAGAGGGTCGTGTGGGACTGTGTCAAAACCCTTACGAAAATCAGGATATATCATGTCTACTGCTTCCCCTATCCACTAGGCCAATAACCCTGTGAAAGAAGGAAATTAGGTTAGTTTGGCTTGATTAGATCTTGACGAATCCATGCTGGCTAGTCCATATAACCCTATTAATTCTCTAGGTGATTACATATTGATTGCTTTGTAATTTGTTTTCCAGGTATCAAAGTTAGGCTGATTTTTCTATAATTCCCCAGGTCCTCTTTGCTCCCCCTTTTAAAGACAGGTACTAGGTTTTCCCTTCTCCAGTTCTTGAAGATAACTGTTAGCAGTTCTGAGATTGCTTCAGCTTGTTCATTAAGCACCCTAGGATGAATTTGATCAGGTTCTCCCAACTTGAATACATCTAATTTAATTACATATTCTTTAACTTATTCTTTTCCTATTTTGCATTGTGTTCCTTCTCCCTTATAGTTAATATTAATTGTGGTGAGTAGCTGGTCACCATTACCCTTTCTAGTGAAGACTGAAGCAAAACAGACATTAAACACCTCAGCCTTCTTAGATGTCATCAGTTATTAGCTCTCCTTCCCTGCTAAGTAGAGGACCTACACTTCCCTTTGTCTTTCTCTTACTCCTAATACATTTAAAGAACACCTCCTTACTACCTTTTATGTCCCTTTTTAGGTGTGGTTCAGCAGTTTTCAACCTGTAGTCTGACGACCCTCACAGGTCCGCAGATTATGTCTAAAGGGTCTGCCAAAGGTGACGTTTCAGATCCCAGAAAAGGCCTTCCATTTTTCTGATCAATCAAAGTACCCCCACGTACAGGTCAAAACCGAGAAGTGCTGTCATTACCTTAGAAGCCCACAGTTCAGTGCCCTTTCTCAGGCTGCATCAAATGTGATCTCCCTACTCTATACCATTCATTATTTTGTGTACTTTCATCATGAACCCTCTGATTCATCTCCTTTCTATTCTAAACAACCCCAATCTTTCTTTCATTAACACACACACACAAATCTTCCCTTCACCATTCCACTTCAAAAGAAAAACTCATCTCAACCTTTTTCGCCATAAATTTTACAAATGTAAAGTTTGAATTCACCCACTCCCCATCCATTCTGAGCCATGACTAATTCATATGGTATGTTTACAATTTAAATATTTTTCTTCCTTGGCCCTTCTATGCCAGCTCAAGATTTTTCTCCCTGGTCCTCATTTTGAATCACAATTAACACATGTTTAAAATAAAAACCTGTTGTCTCTAACATCTCAGCAGCAGATTCTCACCCATTGTTCTCTTTTCCAGCCCTGGGTAACAGAAACATTTCACAGACAAAGCCAACTCCTTCCACTATTCTAAGCGATATCAGACCAGAGCACTATAAGGGATTATGGGCAAACACATTCTAGCAAGGGAATGCTTATGTTAGCAATGACAGGTTTCAGAGTAACAGCCGTGTTAGTCTGTATTCGCAAAAAGAAAAGGAGTACTTGTGGCACCTTAGAGACTAACCAATTTATTTGAGCATAAGCTTTCGTGAGCTACAGCCCACTTCATCGGATGCATACTGTGGAAACTGTAGCAATGTTACAGTTGTCCTAGATGAAGCTGTCAGAAGAAAGTCACCTTCAAGGCACTATACAAATGCTTTCCAATCTAAATCTTGGATAACATCGTCTATGAGGTTTCCCTCTAGCCCTTTACTCTCCTGGCCTCAATACCCTCTTTATTTCTTTCATTTTCAAACCTTCTTTCATGCTGCCTCTCTCAATGCAGACAACAACCCCAGTGTGACCTCACCTTCTCCCTTGTTTAAATCCCTCCTAAGAACTCACTCTTCTTGCAAAGAATTCAACTTACAACTGCAAAGAGGGATACAAATAATGTAGTTAAGGTAACTGCTTCTTCTGGATTTCCCAATTCATCTTGTAGTCTATGCCTGTCTTCTGCAGCGTGCGTTAGCTGGGCCACAGGCTGTCTTGAAATCTCTCTACTGACCAGTGCTAAGCACACTGTCAGCACTTAAAAATAATAAATTGGAGTATATTTTATCTTATTCTGTGCTTTCATGCTAAAACAAACTCAGATCTACCATGGACTTCCCCAGTCTGATGGACTGATATTTGCTCCCCTCCTTCCTTCTCCCCCTCGCTAGCACTGGTCTGCTCTTACTAGAAGTTTTCATACAGCCTTGCCACCATTAGTTCAAGACCCTCTCTTCAGCTCCTTCTATCTGGAACATCTTTCCACTACTTCTCTCTCTTATTGACTCTTCTTCTGTTTTCAAAATCTTCTGGACACATTTCCGTCTCTCCTCATTTCTCTTTCCCTCTATTTACATGTTTCTGTATTTCAACTTTGTACATGTAGTATTTAACTCTGTAAGGTGTTATAGGACAATGTCAATATGGAAGACAAACCAAATGTACTACATGAAGTATTGGGAAGTTATAATCGAGTAACCAGTCATCAATGTTCATTTTGTTAATGGAAAAAGGGAAAGGAGGAGCACATTTTATCTAGAGACTTCCAAGACCTAATCACTGGGAGTTCTTGTGAAATAAGTTATTACATTGTAGGAAAGTGGGTGGCAGGCTTTACCCCATTAAACACTCTGCCTCAGTTTCCCTCTCTGTAAAATAAGAGAAATAATACAGGGCTGTTGCGAGGATTAAATACTTATTGTTTCCAGAGCACTTTGAAAGTGAAGGAATTATAACATTTTCCAATCTGGGTGCCTAAATCCATAGTTTGTCATCTATTTATTTACTGCAGGCACCCAGACTGGAATTTGAGGATTTGAACATTTTGATCTGTGTTAATTTTTTTTTTTTACTGTTGCTTGAGATCCTGCTGCCCCCTCCATCTTATTAAAACTAACCATGGAGCATTCTAACATAATTGCTCAAAGTACAGCAGTATCACTATTACAAAATGTAGAATTTCGGACCTTTCGTATAGGCTATTGTAATACTTCCTTTTTTTATGAAGGACTCTAATCCAGTTGAAAAGTTTATTTTACCATCAGTTATTTTTGTTTAGAGCTATTTTAACTTCTTTTTCTCCTAATGGAAGCCAATTAGAATAACGAGGGCAAAAGGTTAGACATACATCTGGCCTCTCCATTTAACGTCCAGGTTTATCTTTTACACCATGCTGACAATAATTTAGGGTGGGAAAACCTCCCAAAACATTTGTATATTTTTCCATTACAAAAACTGCAGCCTCCATTTTTCACATATGTGACATCTGAAATAGCTCAAACAAAGAAAAAACCATGCTTCTTAGCTTAATGTTTAATTGTTGGAGCCAAAAAAGGTGAAGAAATAAGGCAGGTCTTGTATAGCTGACACTGTTTAGAAAGTAGGGTAGACCAGGCATGGCTCTCATTATATTTAAGTGAATTAGTCTGTTTCCTTTAAAAAGGAGAGATTAACAAGCCACCAAGGGCCTGCTATGGAGTTCTGACACTTTTAGTGGCTTGTGACATATGACTTGTGAATATCAGCTCTCCTTCAAAACCAGAAAACAAATCTACCCTTCGTATAAGGAATGCCAAAAAACTGATACCAGGTTATGTTAGCTAGAATTCATTACTGGGATGCAAAAAGGAGGAAAATCCTTTATCTGACTAAATGCTGGGAATATTATTAGACATCCTGTAATCATTGAAACATTTGTCAGCCTTTATCTGACAGCAAACAGCTCCATCTGAAAGCAGAAGTACCCTATGGAAAGAGAATATGTACAATAAATCGTCCTTTAAAGGAATTCAGTCATGGGCTCAAATAATGGAATGATAACATATAGCACTTTTTATTCTGAGATTTACAGACTGAGCCTGAATCTGCAAGGCCTTGAAGTCAATCCTATAACAGCAGTGCAAGGCCCATTTGTGAAATATGCCAGAACATATTTAAATAGCTATGCCCTTAAGGATTCCTTTGGAAAAACTCATCCCTGAATGCCTTCTATTAGCCATGTGTTATCACTGCATATTTGCCAGTATGTGATAGGAGTCCCATGTACAGAAGACTTGCAGGATCAGTCTTGGAATTTATACAATGCCACTGAGATTTAGTCACCTTTGGGTGGAGAGTTGCAGCCAACCAGTGGGAGGAAGAGAAGGATCTAATTTTGGCCAAGGACACTGGGGCAAATACCAATACTTTAATGAAAAGTGTCATGGGATCTTGAAAATTCATATACAAGTGACTGGACCTTGTTCTTCTCTGAAATCTGCAAGGAACTCAATGTATCTACATATGAAGATGAAGAATTATTTTTAAAGAGATATGCTCTAGTTCAAATGGGAATTAATTCAGGGAAGTCCTATGGCCTGTGTTACACAGGAGGTCAGGCTTGATGATCACAGTGGTCCCTTTTGAGCTTATAATCTATGCACGTGTGAAGGGTTGAATTAACCTTCACAGGATACAAAACTTACAGTTCCAGGGAATTCTAGAAATGTAAAAGCTAGTGCTTAGACCATCTCTCTGGCTTTTGCTGGTTGCATATAAGTAGGGCAGATATACTAAATCATCAAAAAAAGTAAGGTGAAAATTAGCTTCCTGTGAAAACTATTCTACTTTATAGCAGTGCTAGAAAACCTTATTTAATAAATAACCTATAATTTAAAAAAATGAAACCAATATATTTTACTTCATAGGGTAGACAAATTAATTTATATGTTTGTAATACTTAATAGGTAGAAAATTCTTCTTTACTACAATATTATTATATTTCAAATGTTTTTTTATGAGAAGTATGTTTCAGAAGAAAAACTAAGTTCACTCAGACCATGACTTTCCATTCAAGGGAGTCCAATTCCCTTACAAATAATATTGAGTATACAGTATAACCCCTATTTTATGAACTAATTGGGGATTGAATACTTCATAAAATCAAAAAGTTCATAAAATTGAACAACTCAGAATTACAATAGATAGAGTGTATAAGTTAATCATTCCAGGATAATGTCTGTAACGAATGGTAGCAAATATAACTCCAGCTCTTCTTTCCTGCCAAATCTCTCTTTTCAAACCTGTTCAGCTGCATGAACATTGGTTGCAGGACTGAAGTCATGATAGAAAGAAGACATCGGCAGCAGGAAAATGGTTCATATAACCGGTTGTGGATCAGATCGATGTTAATAAAATTGGGGCTTTACTATATGATCAAGTTGTACTAGAAAGCTAGAAACATAATTTTAAAGTTTGTCCGTTTTCATGCCTCAGGGCATAAAAATTATTGTTAGTTGGGGTCATTGTCCCTGGTGTTATAGCTTTGCACAGTTCAATCCATTATTCATTCTACACTTACGTGGCATTGGTCACTATCAGTGACACTATGTCAGATTAGATGAATCATTGGTCTGTTCTATTCTGGTAATTCTGATGTTCTTACATCAAATTCAGTGAAAGGAAAAAAATGACTTTGGCAGTTAGCATGGCATTAAATGGGCTTTTACATGAAAATAAATTCTGTGGTGGAAAATTCCAGTCTCTTATGAGCATTTGATACCAGGAAAGAGCATAAAATGGCAGCAGGTAAAGGAACTAAGCCAAATACAGCCTGAGATGTAGCTCAGCAGGATATAACAAATTGTTATCTCAAACCGTATGTTGACATTTTGATTTTTTTAACCCCAGGCATATTGCTTTAGAACGATCAGTTCAACAAGCCTGCCACATTGCTAATATGCTGCAGATTGTGGTTAGTGTCAATTGTTGCATACTGCCAAGTTCAACTGAACACATTTTGATTAATGCTTGTTGCATGGCTGAGGCATCCTGATTACAGGGAAAGCACTCTGATGACCAAATGTTGCCTTTCTTAGTCAAATAAAACCTCCTCTGAGATCAGTGGTCATTTTGTGTGTGTAAGGCAAGCAGGGTTAGGCCCATAAAGTGTAAAGTACCAGGCTGAAGTACAGTAGCTTGTGTTACCTGTTGTTAAGTGTTGGTTAACAGTATAGACTATAACTTGAACAGAAATCATCCCTATTCACGTACACATGTGACTACAGCTGGTAGGAAGATTTTGCAAAAAATGAAATTTCAATGAAAAAGCAGATACGGAATGGCATATACGTTTTCTAATTTTTTTGTGTGAACAAGTCCACAAATGACATATTAGAATACAGTATGGATAGGAGCTGATAATGCCTTTTGCTTATGCTGTAGTTGTGTTGTGAGGCTTTATCCTAATTTCATTAGAAAAGCAATTTCCATCAGTTAGCAGAGGTAACATGGTACTTAGTATATTGACTGTGGCTGACTGTTTACTATGGAAAGGCAGAAAACATGTGGATCAAAGTCCTGTTGGTGCTGTAATGTATTGTAACAAGCGATAGAACTGTTTCTAAGGGTGTTTCCATCTATTAAAAAAAAAACCATTAAAAGAACATTTAGATTGCAAAGTCAAGCACTCTAAAGTTAGGAAATACCAGACTTAAGATTCTTTGTACCTCAGTTCAGGCCCCTTGTGCATCTATTGGGAAACATTGGGTCACCTTAACCATAGGTGTCACTTACTACATTGCCTATAATGTAATAGCAAGTTACAGGATGTTCCTGTGTACTGATCTTCTTGCTTGTCAATATCATTCAAGACTTTCCTTGTGTGTGTATGGACCTCACACCGGCAGCTTCTCCTCAAGAAAGCCTACAGATAACATAAACTGGCAATACGGATGGGATTCCGGGATAAGCGATCGCTGTTGACACTTCCTTAGTCAGTGACGCAGCAATTTTGTAATATTTTATTTCAAGCAGCACTAAAGATCCTTCTGAGCCTATGCAGGTTGGATCGCTATGATGAATTATATGTTGAAAGACTAGAGCAAGTTTTATTATGCTAATAGCAGATACAAAAGCTAACACCTCTGTTTACCTGTATGATCTATTATTGTATACACTCACAAAATCAATGAAGTCAAAAGAGAAGAGTTTCACAGAGATTATTATAGGTATTTTTCAAAGGTCTTTGTCTCCAAATCCTCTTATCATAGCAAAACATTTCCTGTTGCATAAGCAGAAAGAGCAACATGCTGAGTCCACAAGTGCCTGTCTGGTAGAACTATAGAAATTAAGCAAGCATGGTATATTTTGAGCAAATCTGGATGGATTGTTTGGTGTGTGGTCTGAGGCATGAAGACATAGAGAAACGGAAGTTGATCTTCCATGTTTTCCAGCTACAGATATGTCTGTTTTAATGAAGACTGCAGTAAGAGAAGTAGAAGAAATGACCAAGAGTGATGTACACCAGATTAATGTCATATTAGCCAAGTGTCAGACTGAATAACCTTATTGTAAGTGTTTTCACTGCAGTTGAATAGATTATAAACTAGAGGACTGTCATTTCAAAGAGGAGTTATACCGTAAGTGCCACAAGAGAAGGCAAATAGAGGGTGTGTGTGTAAAAGTAAATTCAATTGTGACAAATTCAGGCAAAAGAATAAAGCCCTAGGATGCCAAAGGCATGATGACAATCATGAAAAAAAGGGATACCCCAACTCTAAGATATATTTAGTACTTCAAGGAGGTGTAGAGTGCTTTGGAATAGCCTAACATTGCCAAAAATTGATGCCATGATCAAATTCCTGTGACTAAAACATATAGGATTATAGGGAAAGGGAACAGAAAGAAGCTGGGCTCATGGCATATTTTCTAAAGCGTCTATAATGAATGTTTTTGTAGAAATATTTTAGAATAATTACAGGGAGGCCCAACCCACAGAATTAAGATCTATTATTGTATACACTCAAAAGATCTAGACTTGAAACATCCCAAGTTTAGGTCTTTAAGATACAATCATTTCTGATGCTTAGCACACCTTGTCTGTCATGAATGTAACACTGTTGTTCTGTGTAAACAGATTTGGGTCTG
Organism: Chelonia mydas; assembly: GCF_015237465.2. Classification (NCBI taxonomy): domain Eukaryota; kingdom Metazoa; phylum Chordata; order Testudines; family Cheloniidae; genus Chelonia; species Chelonia mydas. The sequence continues at coordinate 30,151,446 of NC_051245.2, forward strand.
TTTGTTATAAAGATAGGACCCATTTGCATCTCTAGCTGTGCTGTTTGATCACTGGCTATTATATTTTTAATGTTTGTATTTGTGTCCAGCTACTACAAGAAGCTGATCCTATAAATCAATAAATCAATGTATTGCACTAATTTTGACTAAAGGGAGTGCATGTATTGTTAGTCTGTGCTATGCAATGTAACTGAATGATCTGCACAGTGCATTGAATGAATGAGTGAATCTGTGAAACTTGGTAGGGTTGTGCGTTTGTGCTGTTTTAAATGAGAAGCATTTAAGAGTGTTGGAAATTATTATTGAGCAGTTCAGTATTTTCTAGGAAGAATTGCTTGCAATCCTCCCGGGTTTGAGACTAGAAGCAGAAGCAGTTAGAGAGGTTACCAAGTTTTATTTGATACTTTAGGGCAATTTCCCTCGCTTTCAAAGATCTTTGTTTCCCTTTCCCCAACATCATTTTATTATACCCAAAATACTTGTATGAAAACATAAATCATACCATGAAAAAAAAACCAAACCGTATGATTATATACAAAAAGAGAATCTTGGCTCATGATTGCCTAAAAATGGTCATTTGATGAGGCAGTAAATCCCTTGTTGTTTACTTCCTCAGAAGTCGATGATATTGAAGTCTGGAGTTAAATGAAATTGCATTGAAAGCTATTATTCACCTTCTGTGACCTCTAACTTCATCTCATCTTTAGAATGATCTGAAAAGAAATAAACCTCCTGGCAGTTTGTGTACTTAGATGGGAATCTTGATTAACTGTTCGAAGGACTGAAATAATAAATGCACATTATGTAATAAAACAGTATATTGAAGTCTTCCCCTCGGTCTCTCTCTAAACTACACACACAAAAACTATGTTAAAAGAACACCATTAAGGTTGCAAAGTCAAGCACTCAAAAGTTAGGAAATGCCCAAATTAAGACTGCCTAAGCAACCTTAATTCTACCCCCTTGTACATTGTGCGTTATGACACAGTCTCTAATTATATCATCATATATGTTTTTTTCCCCACAGGATCATGCCTCAATCAGTGCAGAGGATGGATCTGCTCTGGGGATGAAGCTTGGTTATATAGTGAAGGAGACTGGTATTTGTAAGCCCACTGCTTCATTTGTTGCAGATCCTGGAAAGTTGTAGTGAATGAGGCAGGGGATTGCAGGAAGAGAAGGGATGGTCTCCCAGCCAACTAGTTCCCAGTCCCAATTTCCTTGCCCAGCTTCTCATCCAATCTGTTTCTCCCATGCTCACTCACTCTCAGTCCCTCCCAGTCTCTTTGCTCAGCCTGTCCAAGTCTCCCCCACCCGCTCCCAGACCCAGTCTCCTTGCTCTATCAGTCCTAGTCTCCTCTGTCTCCTAGTTCCCAGTTTCAATCTCTCCTTCACTGGCCTTCAGTCAGCCTCTCCCACCCCCAAGCTCTTTGTCCAAATCTATGCTGGCCCTCCTCCCCAGGTCTGGCTCTTCTGCTCTCTGCATTTGAATCAGACAGCTACCTGCACCATGCTGCTTGGACCCAGCGGGGGAAAGGGGGTGTAACTGAAAGCATAGGAAAGGAAAAGCTCCTTGCACTCAGTGCTGGAATCCATTCCTGGCACTTCCAGCAGCCCAGAATTGCAGGTAAAGTCTCCCCTCCACAGGGCCTTAAACTTCCATTTCCTATTAAACTGATCCATTTTCCATACATTAGAAGACTAACATACTACTTCAATACTCACTACAAATATATATCATAGTTGATACACATGTAGTTAAAATAGCTGAATATACAAACTAGTAAGGCTTACAGAATAAAGATATTTCATAACACTACACAGATCATTTATTAAAAAAAGATTCTTCTACTCCATCATCATATTAACCTGTCAGAAACTTTGCAGAACTCTGACATAACTTAGTGTACTGAAGGACTGTGCTTCTTTTGAAAACTTTACTACACTTTAATAAACAATACACAATCGCAACAGCATACAGAATATTTCCATTACAGACAAAAACAATGGGACAGTGTTAAAGTTGTGTGTATGGGTTGATCGTGAGTGATACGGGTTCTGTGGCAGTGGGGAACCGGCTTTACTCTTCATTTTCACACAGTATTTCCAAGTTTGTTCATTTTTCTAAAAATGAGTAGATTGTTGTAAAGAAAGTTTAATATCTTTGGAGTGCTGGCTACATTGCACTGAAAAAAATTCAACCCCTTAACTCTTCTAGCAAAGATTTTTTATTGTGAATGCTCTACGTAGCTGATAAACTTCTAGGGCAGTGTGTTTAAACCAAGGTGTTCTCTTTCAGTGTATTTCATCTCACCAGGACTCAGAATACTGAAGTTGTGACATCAGCTACAGATAGGAGGATATGGCAATAGTGCCAGTTGTCACAGATTCTGGGGGAGGGGAACAATCTAATTCCCCATTGTGTGTGGAAGGACCAGAGACTACATAAATACTGGTTACCACTGGGTGGCATGTACAGAAGCTGCAGTGAAACAATTTCAGCCACATTACTCTAAAAATTGTACACGTCTTTTGTGGGTTTGTGACTTCACACGTTCAGGGTGAGGGTAGTGTCTAATTAGCACAGTAGCTCGCATACTTTTAATTTATAAAGACAGTTATGTTAGAAGAATCTGAGTGACTGTGCTAATGTAATCCATACCTGCTTGGTGTGGCACTCTGTCCCCCTCTAGTGGCACTAAACCAGCTAGAGATGGATGAGTCTGCTACAGCCTTGGCTAAGCAACAGTAATCTTCTAGCTCATGCAGTAGAGGCTCATGCATTAAGTTCCAGAGGTCCCAAGTTTGATCCCAGCCAACGCTGACCGGGGTCTGTCGGTGTTCCACTATCTCCTGCGTTGAGCCTCAGATCATTTTGAGTGTATATCAAAATGTTTCCAGACTCCTTCTCAAAACCTTAGCCTTGTCTACACCCAAAAATTGCACCAGTTTAAACCAACTGCAACTTGGGGTGTGCAAAGCAGTTATCCAGGAAGAGGCATCTCTTAGGGTTCTGAGAACGAAGCTGATGATCCCACTTTTTTAGCCAGCTGATGAAAATTTCACCTGTATCCCAACCAGTCGCTGAACTGACATAACTGAGGGGAAGTTTGCTGAAATCCTTCGGAAAGCATCTAGGTAATTTTACCCCTTCCCAATCATGAACAGCGGGCGTTTGTCATTCCCATCCAGTTACCCTGTCCTTTGAAGCTTTCCCTCCTTCTTGCTTTTTATTTTTTTTCTACATGTCCTCTGTCACAGAGCCTTTCAGATAAAGTCCTGTTTCATCAGCACTGTAGATGTCAGCGGGGAAAACTTTTCAAGAATGTGAGGAAGTTTTTCGTACTGTCACTGCTAAGCCGCTGGTTTATCCAACCACTGTTTTTTGCCGTGCTCTTCTTTGAAAATGACATTGAAAATGACATTGAAAATGACATTGAAGCGTTTCTTCAAGTTGCAAACCAACCGTCACTTGCCTTAAAATTTTTTAATCCAAGTGAAGCAGCAAGCTGAAGGGCTTTTTCCTTGATTGTGGGTCCAGTAAGCAGTGCTCCCTGTGCCCTCTTCTCCTTGAACCATATAAAGAGAACCTGGTTGACATTAGGAGCTTTTCCTTCATTCCCACTCTTATGGCAGCTATTCGACTGTCCGTCTTCATATTTAGCCAAAAGTTATCCTTCTGCTTCAATATTCTGCATGCAACCAACCTGTGCAATTCCCACTTGATTGCAACTTGTTTTTGAGTAGCCCCTGGAGTTGGACAGTCTTGGATAATCTGTACTTTTTCTTTCAGTGAGAGACTTCTTGGCATTTTGTCTGTTTTTGCCACACAAAAAAAGATGCAATCTCACAAATGTTGCTCTTGTGTGGTGGCTATGTTACTGAGTGGACACTTCACGTTAGGGAAAATGTTCCCAGAGGAAATGTTGCTGGTAAGCAGCAGTTGTTCTTCCAAATTGTTGCTGCAAACAAGCATCTACTGTACAAACATCAAGAGAAACACCATGTGGAAAGCGAGGAAGAAATTAAACAGCTTTTTGTTTCAGCATGTTTTAATTTTTGAAGCTTGCCCCTGTGTGTGAAAATTCCTCTTTAATCACAGAAGATATACAATATTGACAGATTATTTAGAGCTAAACATGGAAGGAGATAGGCTAAAGAATTATTAGCCTAACTATAAAATAAGGTAATGCTTTACTGCTTACACTATGAATCTATCAAGCAATAATTGGATGCACGTGTTAGTAGCAGTAAAAAGGCATTGTCCAGTTCTCCACCTTACATGGGAATATACTTTAAGTGTTTTCTTTGATTTATGGTTCCAATTAGAACAGAATGTTCAAAGAAAGAACAAAAGTGACCTGATTTAAAAGCAAAAAGAGTGCCTTTAAAGCTATTGTTTTGCATGTGACCTGGCTCACATTTAAATTAATTGAAACTCACATTTGTGTAAAAGTGTACCCCCTCAAAGAATTAATTCAGTTATAATAATCCATTCAATGATGAAAGTGTACACACTTTTTTCCTTTAAGATTCTGGTGTTTATAGACAGAGATGGCTTTCCAGGAAACAGGTTGATTTCTTCTTAAAGCTTTGGATGGCATGTTTTCTGTCTGATTTCTTCTTTATTCTATATTGTAAAGCATCTTTGCTCATTACAGTAAGTTGGCACTAGCAACAAAGGCAATTAGCACTGTGAGAAAATGATTTTCCCAGTCCACAGAACCAAGTAATAAATACCATTTATTCAAGCATCTGAATAATAAGGAGCCTTAGACATTAAAATACTGGAGAGCCTTTTGCACTAAATATATCTTTGGGGTAAGAGAAGGATAATCTCTTTGTTAGCCATGCGTAGTCTGACTAGTAATAATAGTGCATATGCCAACACAGAAATTAAAGTATATTGGTACAGAGTCCATTTGTAAATCCTCCGTCCATTACACATCAAAGAAGTTGTTTTTCATATCCTGGGGTGAGTGATGCCAATTTTTCATTTAATTCCAACAAGATAATATTTGCTATTAATACTGACAAATTTTGGAATTGTATAACTATAAGGAACATTTGTACTATTTTAAAGGCAAACGAGGTCATAAAAGTCTTTAGAAATAAGATTTAAAAAAATACCCTGGAACAACACACTTTAACCCTCCACTTCTTGCTGCAACTGCGCAGAATATTGATGACATTAAATTTGTGTGTAAACTGTTATTTTAATTCAGTACATTTTTTTGAGTAATTAAAGACTCTGAGTCAAGCTTCGGAATAAAATGGATAGACTCTAGAACTACTCCCATAGTGGCTGCTTAATCTCTCTACTGACTTTGTTGGCACCATTTCCACCTCCTCAGCTGGAAAACTTTTGAGGAAAAACACAATATTGTGGTTCAGAAAGGATTTTTTTTTCCCATTAGCACTCACGTGAAGGAGGTTCCACCCTGTTTGTGTTTAACATTCACGAATCTTCAATGTGATAAAAATAATTGGAAACAACCAATAGCTTATCTTGAGATGACACAAAGGGTGGAAAGACATTGCTTGCAAATATAAGCTCTCTTTCAAAATGTAAGGCTCTGTAGATGAGTGAAAACTTTATTCCTACAGGACCTGATCCAACTCCCAGTGAAATCACTGGCAAAACTCCCACTGACTTTATTGGGAGCTGGATTGGGCACATAAAATTGGAGACTCAAGAAGCGCATCTGAAAACATTTAAAATGCCTTCTTTCAAGATAGAGATTCTTACACTATAGTGGAACATGCTTGAGAAGTTTCATACTGCCTTGAGCCACATTCTACAGTCCTTACCAACTCAAGACTACAGAATCATCTTGTTGAAATAGCAATGTGGGATATGTAAGCTTATTTGTCCTTGGTCTTATTCTTCGTAGGTTCTCAGGGTGATCCCCACCTAATGCTGTCTTAGTCTTCTTTTGCAAGTGGCTATAAATCAGATTTATTAAGACAAAAAGAAAAAAAAAGACTTCTTACAACTGTAAATTTTAAGAAATTTATGATGACGCTACACTATCAGTGTGGAGGGTCCACATGGTGGGAATGCAGTCAAGGTAACAGGAGAGTGTCATGTAGACATTAAATAATACAATTCCTTCCATATACATAAATCCCAAGTGTCTGTGCTTGTATGCTGATGGTTATAAATTATGTAACTGAACTCCAGGAACAGCCTAGACTTAAATGAGTTACCAGTTAAGTAATAAAAATGTATAGATTTCCTTCCCGGGAAACAAAAATATTTATTAGGAGGCAGTATATGATTTCCTGAGGTCAATATTTTTTAAAAAATTTTGAACTGTCAACAACATGTAGTAACTCTTTTGTAAAAAGTGACACAAGGGAAATACATGAGCCTGGAAAGCAGTCTTTCATTTAAAAAAAAATATTGTTTAATATACTAAACCAACTCTGAAAGAGTTAAAGTGATCTCATGCAGTCTGTTTTAATAATATCAAGTATCAAGACAGCACTGTTTGCTCAATGTTCTAGTCTTCTATTTAAAGTTGCAGCTATCTCACTGTTATTTACAATCAAATTAAATGGTTTTATTACACCTGGGAACAGTTAAACGTTGGCTGTCAGCTGTAAACAATTACAAGAGATAATGAAATTAGTAGATTTTTCTTAAATAGTCATGTATCCCTAATCTAATGTGCCACTGTTAACATAGGTGACATTGATGTAGATTTTCTTTGTGCATTATATATCTGATCCAAAGTTCACTGAAGTCACTGCAAAGACAACAAGGGCCCACTGAAGTCAATAAGTAGGTATACTAGAAGATAAAATCTCATCTGCTGTAAATCAGTGTGATTCCATTGATTTAAATATAGCTGCATCAGTTCACACTAGCTCAGAATCTACCCCATGGCGTCAGCCTAATTTGAGTGTAAGCTCTCTGTGGTAGTGGCTGTGCCACCTCCGACAGTATGTTTTGTACAGCACTGTGCACATAGAGCCTTACTGCAAGTGAAAGCCCATGGGAGTGAATGGGAAATCTTCCATTGATTTCAATGAGCTTTGGATCAGGCCCATAGATTTCATTCAATAAATAAATACATACATAAATAAATAATCAGTCCAATTCTGCAATCCCTATTCTGGTTGCAGAACTTAATGACTACACAGTTCATATGCAGTTCCTCTGCCCTTGTTACTGCTATCCCTATTAACATTCATATCTTCAAGGCCTTCAGGCAGTTCCCTCTGTAGTCAATTTTTTATTGTTTCTGACAGTGTAATACTAAAAAAATTTAATGTATATTTACCTTAGCCAACTCATCATAAATTATATGGGCCAAATTCACTCTCCATTACACCTGCGCAATCCCACTAATTCCAGTAAGGTGCAACTGGGCCACATGTCTACACACAGCAATGCCTCTATCTTTACATATGCTAAAAGCTCAAAACTCTTCTTAGCCATCTCAGATGTCAAGTTATAGGCAATACTTTTGTAATTACTCAAGGCTTTCGTTTCACACATGCTCACAGTCACTGGAGAGCACTACAGCTGTTTTATTCACTTCTAGAAATGGACTTATCAGGAGCTGTAGCAAGAGGACCTTGCAGCTGCAACACTGAGGTAAGAACTAGTGCTGAGTGGTAGAGTTTCAAGGGCAAAGCTCTAGATGTAAAGAATAATAAAACAAAACCTAAACTCTCCTATTTATATCTAGTGACGGATACACTCCAGCTATGATAAATTATGAAAGCTCCTCCAGACTTCTTACAGAATAGTCATAATTCACCCGTTCCCGTTATCCTGGAGGTATGTAAAGGCTGAGGTAACAGTTCTGGTGTAATCAAGTTGGAAAACATCTGCCAAAGTAAACCTTTATTTAGTGCATACTATATAATATTTATAGAGCAAAGCTATGAATGCTTCTTGAGCCATTTTAGGAACTGGAAACTGAATTGTACTTTCTGAAGGTTTATCTTGACTTTCTCCGACTGTTTCTTTTACTTCATAGCATTTCACTGGCAAGCTGCCATTAAAACTGTTGTCTAATTACACAGCATATCAGAAGCTTGCAGCCCCGTAGATAGCATTCTGTGTAGTATAACTGGATTTTAAACATTATCATCTGAATGAAAGAAATTACTCCCCAGATTAACATATTTAAAAAATAAACCCCTGTGTGTCAATAGCAATCATTATTTGTTTAGGGAAATGTGATTTTGGATGAGGAACTTATTTCAGAGGTTAAACACCTTAATATTTAACAGGCTACAATTTGATGGGCTCGTTAGATGACTTACCCCTTAGGTATGGCAGGAGTTTATTCACATGTAATTACACATTTAGACAATATCTTAATGATGATATGAAATACTTCCACTGACTCAGTCCATCTGGAGATTATGGTGGTGTTCTGATTACATAGCCACATGTTAAATTATGATTCACAGAACCTATGCTTTTCACTTACAGCATTTTGATATGGATGTTCTTGAAATACAAGGCAACATAGGTGGGGATCATTTAACACAGTTGTGCGCTTTCATGAAGACATGTTAATTTGCATTGATATGTAGTTAAAGAATAGTGTAGATGTTTGACTCTTTTTGATCTGATAGCAAAAACTTAAATACTTACTAAAATATTATATATCCAGATGGGTTTGCTTTTTAAAGGTATTCCAATACTCTGCTTTAAATAACTGACTTCATTTAAGCACTCTCAATTTTTCATTTTGAAGAAACTGTGCCCTTCATTTACTTTATGTAAACTTTGCTGACAACAAGCTAGAATTATTTTGTAGTTCTGAATTAATGCTTGACTTACATCACTTGATGATTACCCGTTTTGTTCATTCCCTCTAAAGCACCTGGCATTGGCCACTGTTGGAAGACAGGATACTGAGCTACATGGACCATTGGTCTGACCCAGTATGGCCGTTCTGAAGTTCTTATGTGCATGGGGGGAAAACAGGTAAACAAATCCATGTTTTATTTAATTTTTGGCACTGCGGACAAACATTCTGCAAATCTGAAAATATCTATGAAATGTCAGCAAGAATATTAACTACTTTCTAATTTTATTATGTGTTGGGTGAAAAACAAAAAGACCTAGGCATAATGCCAGATGGATTAAGGGGAATTGCTCCTACCTAAGGACTGTAGGATTGGAGCTCTGATCATGTGTATGTTTGTGTTTCCCTTTATTCTCTTTCCTCAGATAGGGACCCATCCTGTAGGCACTTACACATGTAGGTAACTTTATCCAAATGAATAGTTGTACTGATTAAAATAGGACTACTCACCAGAGTAAAGTTACTTGCCTGCATAAATGTCTGCAGAATCAGGCCCTTAGTTCTTCCCATTCCCTTCCTGAAGCAATATGCTCACACAAAATCTATTTACTTTACAAGTAGAGGAATACACATTTAGAAACACATTTATGAGAAGCACAGTACTCTGCTCTATTAAGAAACATGGTAAATAAAGGTAACAGCTAAGTACAGGCTAACCCATTGAAATGAAGTCTTCAGCATATGATTGTATCTCATAAAACTATTTTCTATGAAAATTAAAAGACTACATGGTAAAGCCAATCTGCTTTGACACCTAAAGCATTACAAACATAGGCTTAACACTGCAGAATTAACACTTGTGATAATATAAAATATGAAAATAAGTTGCTAGTTGTAGCAAGTGGAAGCAATGACACAAGAACTCAAATGAAAAAAAAATGCCTATTATGGAGGTGTAAAGAAAGAATGCAAGTACCGGAGAATTAATTGTAATCTTTTTTTAATATATAACATGGCATCCTGCCAAACCACACTCTGTACTTTACTTACTGTTTCAAGCAGCTCTCATTTATTTTTTAGTTTAGCAGGGCATATATCCCTAGGTATATCTGGATTTACAAAAACAACCTAAGACCAACCAGCTGCTCTTCACCCATAAGATCAGATAAAGTAGCTGTCTCAAACATTGGTATAGAAGGGGCTACCTTTTCAACACAGGGATGTCTGCATTTAAAAGTACACTACAATGTATTGTGATTTCCTACAGTTCCTCCCCCCCCCCCCACTTGAGATTATTCATTTTCTTGCCTGCACAAAAATTACATTTCTCAAGACTGACTACCAAAAATATATGACACCATATTACCAGAAGCCTAATTAGTGTGAGAGAAACGTTCACTCTACGGGGTAAACTACAGCCATTGAAACAGCCTGGTGACTTTTACTTTGAAAATATTTCTTCTTTAAAACACGATGACAATGAAATGTGTGTGAGGTCCGTCTGAGCACAGCCCCAGATGTTTACGATACAGTGCTGTACAGCAGTGCTGCAATCTGAGAGCTTTCCGAAGAAAAGAGGACAACAGGACACCACAAAGCAGCACACATGCTATTGACCACGCAGACAGGAGCATCATGTTACCAGAGGGAAGGCAGGGCAAAGACAAATAGCAGCGCTGGTGCCTTAAAAGTTAACTTCATGGGCTGCAATCACTCAAAACGCAGCAACATGCAGGGACAGAAATCAAAACCAGAAAAACACTTTTCACGGGATGGGGAGTGGAAGGATTGGGGGCGGGGGCGGGGGGCGAGAGAGAAGTAGATAAATCTTGTGGGGCTTAACGGGAGGTGGGGAATCAATGTATTGTTTTAAACCAGAGTTCACATCAAACCATTCTAATGACAGGGGATAATTGTTTTCAGACTCAGTAGAAAATACCCTCTCTCCCCCCCCCGCCCCCTTTACAAATCTTTCTAATTTGCTTTTCTGCCAGCCCAGGAAACCAATTGTGTTCACTCAAACCATTTGCAAAACAAATTTCTGCAGAGAGATGAGATGTGCAGATAGGAGAAGGATGCAGCGAGCAGAGTCCAAAGAGACACCACCCTACCTCTCTCTCTCTCTGTCACCTTCCCAAGCAAGTGCTCTTGAGAACTAAAAGTTTGGATGGCTGGGGGGGGGGGGGGGGGGGGGGGGGGGGGGGGGGGGGGGGGAGGGGGTGGCATGTGAGCAAACGAGATGCACTGGTAGTGGGGTGACTGTCCTGGCTGTGTAGGGCTTTTCTGGGGAGCGAGGGGTGTGACATTGATTGGGCTCCCTCTGGGCGCTCAGGTTTTAGGGGGTGCGGGGAGGCAGTACTTACTGTACGGGCAGTTCTCCTTCTTGGTCCCGCTGACCTTGCCGTTCTTCTCAATCTTGAGAAAGTACTTGTTGTAAGAGTAGAGCTTCCTCCAGCGCACATCTCCCTGGAGGTGATTGTAGCTCCGCACGTGCCGCCCCGCACTGGCAGGCGAGGAGAAGGATGAAGAGGAGGAGGAGGAGGAGGATGAAGAAGACGCGTTGGTGGCCTCTGGGGACCGCATGTCCTGGCAGATGACAGACCCAGAAGACACCAAGAAGAGCAGCAGGAAGAGGCAGCCGCCGCTGCAGCAAGGCAGGTGGGAAAAGGCGGAGGCACCATTTGTCAGTATCCATTTGCACATTGTACTGAAACGCTGGGCGCTGGAAAATGTCTCATCAGAAGAAACATACTGGAAGGGTAAAAGCTGGTAAAAGGCAAGTGGAGAGCTGGTGGCTGCTGCTTCTGGTTAGAGCCCCCTGAGCTGTGATCTGGCCTGAAGTGAGTGCACCAACATCCATAACTCGGGACAAATCGCCTCAGAAGTTGCTGCCTTTTTAATCCTCCGAGTCCTCCCTCACGGAAGAAAGTTGGTGGGGTGTGTGTGTGGTGGTGGTGGTGGTGATGGTGGTTAATCCTCTCTCCTTTTACTCTCACCCCCCCTCCCCAACCTGGTCTGAGGCTTCCCCGTGGTTATTTCGTTCTCTTGCTCCCTCCTTTCTTTACCATCTTAGATGCAGAAAGGTCTGAAAAATAGATGACAGCAGAGTGAACAACGATAGCAACAATAAATAACGACTCGAACCCAAGGGGGGTACTGCAGGGGGTTTCTTGCCCCAAGCCCACACACCCTCCCCTCCTCCCCCCCCCCCCCACTTGATGGCTTTTGCACCTTCTTCTGATTTCCCCACCCCCTTTCCTTGGCAAAGCGCAAGCCAGTTGTACAACTCGTCCCCTCTCACTGACAGCCCAGAGGAGGCAGTTTCTTTGTTTTGCTTTGAATCCTCCAGAAAGTACCAAAAAAAAAAAAAAAAAAAAAAAAAATTCCAGAGAGAGAGAGAGAGAGAGAGAAATCCCAACTTCTCTCCCCCGTCTGGTTGTAAACAGGTTGGAAGCTGTAGCCTCAGTGTATGTCAGTGATTACAAGCAAGAGGTGGGATGTGCCTCTGGTGGTCAACCCTTATTTGCAGGGGGTCAGGCAGCGGTGGGACATCTGAAACCCTTTTGCAGCTGGAGTGAGCAAATGCCTGCTGTGGAGGGAGCCTCCGGACGGAACTTCCTCCCAGTCTGCGGCAGAAGCAGCGGCAAGCAGCCTCCCGCTCGTTGCTAATTGCTCCTAAAGCGTTCTTCTCCTCCGAGTGCTGGCCACCAGCATGGCTTGGAGACTCATGCTTTACTAATTCCCCTGTCTTCCAGGCTGAACCAATCCCCTCTAGGGAACCCCCCCCCTTCTTTCCTTCCTTCTTCTTCTTCTTCTTTTTTTTTATGCTTGTTTTCTAGCGCAGGATTTGATTTGATTTTTTTTGGCAGTGAAGTGCTTGAGAGAACCACCTGGAGCTTGTTGCTGTGCTAACTTCCCCCCACCCCCCTTCCTGGGCTAGAGAAGGGATCGGGGGCGAGACTGGTTAGAAGAATATAGTGAAGACAAGCCCTGAAAAGTAAGATTATATGTTGGTCAAGGAGAGTAAAAGGGAAGACACATAATTAGCTCCCTTTCCTTCCCCTCTGCCAGCTTCCATGGAGGTCTCGCCCCCCCCCCCCCTTTAATGTATCATTGATTTCTCGCTTCCGTCGCTGAAAGAAGAAGTTCACACTTTAGCCTGCTCTTCCTTTTAAGCCTCTCAAGATTTATCTCCCCTCACCCTCCTGGTCTCAAATGAAATCGGGGATTTAAATGACCTATGATTTCTAATTATTAACATGAGTCATTGACTGAATCATGCGTCGGACTTCAAAGCAAAAAGGGGCTTTTATGGGGATTGCAAAATTTTCCTCATAAAGTCTGTCTGAATGGTTTTCTGTGGTTTTTTTTTAAGCCAACAATTAACAGTACATCACACAGGGTTGCCTAAGTTGTTATACCTTAATAAGGGGCCAGGGAGTGCCCCTGCTCGTGCTTAAGGACAGTCGGTACACAAGATATTAAACTGTACATCAGCATTCACCAATGCAACATAATCCGTATAAAATGCAAGATAACGAAACATTATTAAGTAAGAGACTCGATTACAGAGGGAAACTGACATTATGTGGAAACAAAATGGGTTATCCTGTGCATAAGCATGGAACTTGTCTGAAACAGGCATAGTCAAAGGGAAATAATGCGGATCAATAGAATGCAATGGGAAAAACAGCCTCTGCCATTATATTGTGCATTTGGAATCAATGTTACCTTGAACAGCAGAAAATACATAAAAGACAAATAGTTATAAAATTAGATTGACTCATTAGGCTGGGCTCTTTAGTATGTTGTTAATTTCACAGTAGAAAATTAGAAATGATTTTCTCCAATTTTGGTGTTTACTCAGTTGCAAAAGAGTCAGCTCTTAAATTTATGTGCTTAGATTCTGCGGGTGACATTTAAACAACCTTAAAAATGGAACCATTTAATGCTGGAATCAATATGTTTTATGATGTTGTTTATGTTACTTCAGAATATTTATTCTTCATATTTTCACTGTGGTAAAGGCTTCAGAAAATTCTCAGGCTTAATTTGATTTAAGATTTATTTTTGCAGTTACTAATCTTAAAGAGAAAAGAAAAAGAAAAAGTCTATTCTATAATGAATGGTTGACAACTTTAATGTGGCCACAATGTTAATTTCAATTTTCTAGCTCATAGTTTTATACCTGGGTTACCCACAATGTCTGAAAGATACGGTATAGGGTTTCTGAGGGATTTGTGTTTCAGCCAAAAGTTCAGCTGATTCAAAAAATTTAAAATGGCAAGTAATTAAAAATACATGTCTTTTAAATTGTACGTGTGATGAAACCATCAGATTATAGCACTTTGTGCTAACAAATGTCACAAAATGCAACAATTTTTTTTTAGAGTTTCTCTGCACTGGGAGAGAAAATATCACAGGAAGCTAAAAAGGCTTTACTTAAAATATTATTTAAAGCCTCACATCTGAATTTTCTGCTCACGTGAGAAATTCTACTTAGACTTATTTGTAACTTCTGCTTGGTTGCATGAATGAAAAATAAAAATGGCAACTTTAGAAGTTTCATATTAAATCTGGTTGTGGCAGGTGCAATACTTAGTGCAGTACTTAAAACCACTACAACAGATAGAGTCCTTTTCTATACTGTGTGATGACAGGGAGGGCATTTACAAAACAGAGCCCAAATGAAAAGCTGACATAGCTTTTTAGATTATATCTCATTCCTTTTTCTACTTTCTGTATAGCCTTTCTTTTATAGCACAGTTGAATCCCTAAATACCCCACTACTTTGTATTGTTAGGTCACCTCTTAGGTTAGCCTGAGAAAGCCTGAGAAAAGTTCCACAGGAAAGATGCACTATTTAACGGAATTCAATCTGTCCCAATAGATTTGAATCACTAACATAAATGTATGAATGTAGATTATATCTCTGTAATGAGGCCTGAATCATTCTCAGTTACTTCAAAGGACTGAAATTCAACCTTCCTTTTTAGCAGCAACAATCAGACCTTAATGGGTTCCTTTATTAATTGTTCCACTGCTAAGTTTGAAAAGGAACTAACTTCAGTACAGGTCCTACACTAGAAGTGGTACCTACTACCTCTAAAACTGTTTCTTTCTTGCCTCCAAGCTCTTTACGATTTTCACATAGCTTACTTAGCGGCATTCTCAAACATTCAGTAACATTGACTCATCCACATTGAAACAAAGCAACCCCCCTTCTCAAAAACTTATGCAACGAGTAGAAAACATTTTTCAGGGTGCTGTTTCAGCAGATCAACTTTCCTAAGAATGTTGGGGGAAATGAAGTACATACAGGAATTTTAATTGGAAATATTCATAACAATCTACTAGCTTCCTATGGTTGTATTGCATTTTTTTCCTTTTGATCAGTAGAGATTTTTTTTACAGTATGAATTGCAAGTGTTCCTGTAGTTAGATAAAATTTCATTTTTGAATTGCAGGAGTATCTCAAGGGTGGACATACTAGGCTCTGCCTACTTTTGATTTCCCTCAAACTGTCATCTTTACTTGGTGTTGTAAGTAACTTCTATGTCTTTAAATTTGCAGTGTTGTCACCATCTTGGTCTCAGGATATGAGACAAGATAGGTGAGGTAATATCTGTTATTGGATCAACTTCTGTTGGTGAAAGAGACAAACTTTCAAACTCCACAGAGCTCTCTTCTTCAAGTAAGCCTGAAAGGTTGTTTTAGGTAATAAACTTGTCTGAGGAAGAGCTCTGTGGAGCTTGAAAGCTTGTCTCTTTCACCAACAGAAGTTGATCCAGTAACAGATATTACCTCACCCACCTTGCCTCTCTTATATGTTTAAGTGTTATTTTAGTCAGTTCACTCTGAAATACCACCAGCCTCCTGTGCAGACTTTGGACTGCTGGATAGTAATCATGACCATTTGCTGCTGACTGTGTAATTAGAGATGTGTATTCACCTTATTGGATCCAATCCTGCTCCCATTCTAGTCCATAGGAATTTTGCCAGCCACTGCAATAAGAGCAGATTTGGGCCAGTGATGTCATTCGTAAAGAGAGTGCTGCCAGAAATGATGTAAAGAATGCTACATGACAGTGATGATGCAAACAATGCAGTTTGTAGGCCAAATGCAGGCTGCAGAGTTCTGCAACGTGGTATATGACCAATCCCACTTGTACAAAAGTGGCATGACAGGTAGAATCCACAAGTCCCAACATACAATACTCTGTCTCAATGTGAGGCAGGCCAGTCAGACAGAGCAATGCACGCTGAAACCTTTACACCATATGATGTACTCCCATAAACGAGGGCAGATGCAATCTGTGGCATTTTATGCAAATTAAGGTTTATGACAAGTCACCATTATGGTCTTCCCGTGAGCAATCTGCAATATAACAAAAATTATCTCTGTCCTTCTGTAGTGTTTTTCCACATATCTCAAAGTGCTTTACAAAGGCAAGCAAACATTATTATTCCCATTTTCCATAGAGTGTGAGGTATAGTAGAAGCTCAGAGTTACAAACACCTCGGGAATGGAGGTTGTTTGTAGCTCAGAAATGTTCATAACTCTGAACAAAACGTTATGGTTGTTCTTTCAAAAGTTTATAACTGAACATTGACTTAATACAGCTTTGAAACTTTACTATGCAGAAGAAAAATGCTGCTTTTAACCATCTTAATTTAAACGAAACAAACACAGAAACAGTTTCCTTACCTTGTCAAATCTTTGTTTTTAAACTTTCTCTTTATTTTTAGTAGTTTACATTTAAAACAGTACTGTACTGTATTTGCTTGTGTGTGTGTGTGTTTGTTACTGCCTGATTGCCTACTTCCAGTTCCAAATGAGGTGTGTGGTTGACTGGTCAGTCCATAACGCTGGTGTTCATAACTCTGAGATTCAACTGTATAAAGAAATTAAGTGACTTGCTCAAGTTCACAAAGAGTGAAACTCATTCCTATGCATAAGACCAGCACAATGCACCCTTTAAGACCCACTTAATTGGGCTTTAAGTGATACATAGACCTTGGACACAGGCCCTCTGCGCATGGGTGGATTTAATCCACAGTGAGTAAGTGGCAGAGATGGGAAAAGAACCTATATATATTCATTTCTAGACCCATTCTCAATCCAGTAGACTGTAGTTGCTTATTGCTGTATACATTGCCTATTGCAATATAGATGACTGCCTGGGTAATATTACCTTTTGTAACACTTGAGCAACCCTTGAGTTGTTGCACACGCTTAAAATCTTCAGCTGAGTAACCAACACAATTCCATGTGTACGAGCAAGGGCTATATTAAGAGTTTTAACAGAGTTCAACTTGTGTTTGCATTTATCTTCCACAAAGAGCTTGAATTTCTAATTCAGTCATAACCATGAAAACACATGCAAACAGCAAGTCTGAAATAAACAAAATTGAGTTAATCAAGGCCTGACTCTGCCCTAGATCCATATTGCGGTATTGTAATGGAAACATAGAGCATTAAAGGGAGACTGTCAGCTTAAAAATCATATATATTGCGTAACTGTATTACTAGGAGCACCTTCGATGGATAAAACTGAAAGAATTTTAAAAATCCAAGATTCTGTTTGCAATTCGTTCAGCAAGGACAATGAAAACAGATGACTCACTTTTTCTATTCAGTCCTCTGGTCCAGTAATGATCCTACTGGAGTCAATAGTAAAACTCCCATTAGTTTCTGTGGGAGTAGGATTTGGCCAGCTGGCAATTTTGCTTTTCAGTTCTCATGCACTAGCACAGTGCTGCAATGTGGAAGTTGCAAACACTGAAAGGGGATGTTTAAATTCAAATAAAAACTGTTTTACTGAAATGAAAAATAGTTTCCTTAAAAAAGTTCTAGAACATTTAGATTTTGTAAAAGCTCTCTCCACTCCTCCAGTTCACTTACATTTTCAGCTAAAGTCCCAGATAGTATTCTTAAGTATTTCAGGAACTGATAGCAGTCTCTGACTTTACATCATCATTCACCAATATTGTACCATCTTCCAAAAAGTGCAGGTTACCAGATCCAGAGGTCTTCTGAATTTGCAATGACAGATATCCAAAAGGGACATGGTTTGGACAGAAAGCTTAAGAGATTTCTTTGCTGCTGTCTGAGATTGAACCAATTTTAAATGATCTATTCTCTCGATATGCACACAAAACTGCCATTGATGGCAGCACATACTGAGAAGGTAATAGATCTCAAAAAGTGTGAAAAAAATTGATTTTTTATTCTAGAGGGGAGCTGGGGAGGAGAGTGGAGAATAAGTCCTGGACCCTCCTATATCATAATTATCTGGCTCATGTTAGTGTTTTATATGTGTTTTTAAAGAGACAAATGTAAAATGCGCCACTTAAACTGGTGTGACTAGGGGATAGAGCAATGGACTGGGACTCATGATACCTGAGTTCTATTCCTGGCTGCTACTAGTGTGCTGGATGACCTTGGGCAAGTAACTTCACCTCTCTGTTCCTCAATTTTCCCATCTGTAAAATGGGGATAATGATACTGACCTTCTTTGAAAGTGATTTGAGATCGACTGATGAAAAGCTGAGAGCTAGGGATGATGATGATGATTGTTATTAAGGATATTGGGCAAAATGCCACTTCTCTTACTCTTGAAGCCAGTGGTATATATGCAGCTAAAGCCACCTGGATTTGGCATATCCTGTAGATTTATGAAATTTCCTTGTGAACTTCTGGTGCAAAAATCAATGAATGGATTGTTGTGATCCATAAAAATAGTTTTTCAAATGTGGCATACAAAGTAGCGTTAAACTCCATATGCTTTATTCCTCCCAGGCTCCAAGAGTTAGAGAATGCAATAGGATAGATGTGAGGATCCAAAGGGAGGAACCTGCATCTGCTGGTCCCTGAGTAACAGCCTCTGTGTTGCCAGCCACAGCAGACCAGCAATTGCCAGGCTGTGATCCTTGTGGTGCCAAATGCCACAGGATTTGTGACAGTGCTGAAGGGCCTGATTGGTAGTGCTTCCAGGGTCTCTGATTGGTCAAGGTGCCCTACTTAACTTCTTGGTGTCCCCTCCAGACTTATCTGTGCAATGAGGAGGATCCTCCCATGGCTGCTATGACAGACTCTTATGCCTGCACCTTGGCTTTGGTTCCTGGCTTCCAATTCCCTCTCTGGCCCTACCCACTAGGCCTAACTGGTTCCACCCACTAAGCATGACTGCCACACCCTGTCTGTGACAATAGAATTGCTTAAGCAACATGTGAGAAGTGTGCGCATGGCAGCATTTCATGGCATGTCTGCTAGTGAACATGATGCATGGGCTTTCACACCATTTTTTAGCCCCTTGCTTTACTCATGCTACAAGCTCCATTATGTAATAATATATAATAATTACTGGACCTCTGTATTGTGCCTGGTGTGTTTTTTTGTCACAAACGTATTCGCTAAGATGCTTGGACTCTGCACGTTAAGCAGATGATTTAAAAGATTGTTTATTCTTCATAAGACGCTAATTATGGTTATTTTCCCAGTCTATGTTTATGGTTATGTTATGTCTGGTAAAGAAAGTATGGTAAACTTTATAAAATAATATATGTATGCCACATAGAGACAATATCCATGTAATTTTTGTTTGATAAATAATGCTATTTTAAAAAAAGAAATTAGTAGGAAATTCATTCTAGTGGGGTCCAGTGGAACAGACTGCAGGACAGACCCCAAAACACTTAACTAGAGTACCATAAATAGCCATGTACATGGGTTGAACTCTGACTAAGTTTGGTAATATTTTTCTGACTCTAGAAATGCATGCCGCAGCCAGATCTGTATACTCCAATCTGCAAAATCTACTTTAAAGGGCAGAATCTGCAGGGAGTTCTACCACCCTCAGAGAGTATATTTTCTTTTCTCTCTGCATACAAAACTCCCTCAAATATAGGCCGCCGAAGTCTTCCACTAAAATGAACAATTGGAAGCAAAATTGACAGACCCTGGACAGGATGGGCAGAAGAGGATAGTAGTGGCTCTGCAAGATGCTCCCTTCTGTCACCCAATCTCATCTAAGCCCATCCACTCCAAGTCTGCAGCGCTTGGGATCTGAGGGTCTGGGCGTACATGTTAGGGGTGGTTGATGGCTGCACCTTGTGGCATCACACACACACATACTTCCTAATGAGAGTTAAAGCTGATCGTCTCAGATACTGAGCCTTTTGTGTGAATTCCCACTCTCTCCATGGATATCTCAAGATCTATAGAATTTTCTCACAGATCTTGGGATACCCACCGGGTTGGTGGATCTTACTCCCAACCATTCCCAGAAGCCAGACCTATCAAATGGAACGTTGTGATGGAAATTCGGTGTCATGAAAACCCTGGAGTGTCCTGTCCCTGTGCAAGTTTTTCCTTGCATAGGGATAATCTGGTCCTTCAGTATATCAGAACATATTAATTACTTTGAATCCAACATATAGTAAGCTGGGCTAACCCCCAGGATATAACTGAAGCAAGATTAAAAATAAAAGTACATGGTTACATGAATAAGAAAAATACTGGTAGTTTCACAAGCTTTTATACAGATAAAGTCCTGGTCCCTGATGGGTGCTGACCATCTACAATTTCCTTTGAACCAACTCCAGATCCTCTTACACAGAGGGCACAGAGCTTGGCCAAAGATCAACATCTTGGCTAGGCTCCGTGCCTGCTGAGTGCTATCAGAATTCAGGGAAGGAGTCCCTTCTAGCCAGTGCTTGTGGAGCTGTCTGAAATGAAGTTGAGAGGTGGGAACAGCAGCTGAACACACTCCCCTCACCACAGACAACTGGGGTAGCAGGCTGGCTCCCTCTTTGTTATTTCACAACTGTAGGGGCAGCTCACACATTGCCACAGAAAAGGCAATGAGTAGTAGTCAATGGGACTACTTCTGAGAATAAGCACTACTCAGTGTGAGTAAGGGTTGCAGAACCGAGTCCTGTGTTAATTGGGAAATGTGTAAAATAATAGGTAAGCAATGGACAGCCCCAAGTTTAATGTGTATCTATATTCTGACCAAACATCAGCGGGTGCAAGATCTGGCCCCTAAAGAGGTTCTATGCTCTTTAAAGGACATAGAACATAGTATGCTCTTGATACACTAGATTCTAATGGGGTGTGCATGTAAGTGCTGAGCTGAACCCCCATACCCCAAACTTCTGATCAAATCTTTTCACAGGTGTAGAATACATGTATATTCTCACCTACTATAATTTAAAGGATACTGGCATCCCTGCACAGCACCAAGTTTTAGTGGAGTCTACTCAGACATGTTTTCTGGTTTTGGGTAATCTGTATATCTGAAGACAACATCACACGCTTGAAGCTATTTAACTAAAAAAGTAATGACTAAGGCCCTCCTTAATTTGTGATATTGCGGAAATTGTAAATCCCACAATATTAGGCTTCCACTGCAATTTGGTCAGCTGGCTGGCTGACAGCAGGAGTCCTGCCATATACTGTCAGCCTTGCGTGGCTGATGGGCGGGGTCCCACTATCAGCCCTGTGCATGACGGGGCTCCCGCTGTCAGCCCTGTGCATCAATAATTGTAATAAAATTGTAATATATTTTTAAAACCCTTGCAGGTTTGTTTTCGAGTTATTCGGAGTGTATATACAACCCAGGTGGCCCGTCCAACCATTTTACCATGTCCAGTGAGCAGTCATGAGTTGTTATAATCATTACGAGATTCCCAAGAAAAATAGGGAGGGTATATAGCTTAGATAAAAAAATAGATTTGGAGAAAGAAAGTTTTACACATGAGGGACAGAACCGCATGGAATAGCACTTCTACTGTTTTTCCCAATACTCTCAAAGATGTTGAGAATGTCTAGGGAGTACAATAAAGTCCTTCTACTAAAAAGTTTTGCAGTTCTTTTTTGCTGGTAGTCCGGCATACCAAGGGCTGATAGGACTTTCTCACTAATCTTTGGCCATTTCTCCCTAGCACCTATGGGGGAAACCATAATATTCTATTTCTTTGGCTCCAGTTAGTTTTTTTTTAATCTGGCTTGTTAGATCTTCATAATGTGTCACCTTCTCTTCTGCAGCATCTTCAAAGACCTTCTCCTTGTATTCTAACCAGACTGTGATGTCCACCACCAGGGCTTTCTCTTCTTTAACAAAGATGAGGTCAGGTTTTCTTAGTTCCTCTTTGGCGGTATGCAGGTGTGATTCTTTGTAGATCACCCATTCCAATTTTCAGGCTTCCCGCTTCAACATACCGCATAGTTTGTTGTGTCTTCTTATGCAGGCTTCCTGAACTGCCGGACATTGCCCTAAAATGTGGGATAAAGATTCATAAGAAGCAGGACAATGTCTGCAATTCACGATCTTATTTGTCCGGCCACGTCTTAAATGCTCTCTGGTGGGGTATATGTTTGGTCTAAGTTTAAGAACCAAAAGAAATTGACGTTCTGAAAACCCACGATGGAAGTTCATCCAATCACTACTTATTGGATCGCTGTCAAAATGTTCCACTCCACTGCCTTGGCAAGGCAGATTTTTCTAATGGGCTAGTTCTGTTTCTCTCCAATTACATGGAATCGGATATATCTTCTTAGGAGCTGGTTTCTCCCATTTGCTGAGAAGTTCCAAGATCTGCCGGGGTAGTCTATAATCAATAGACGCTAGATCTGTTATTCTAGGAATTTCATCCTCCTTCCCACCAGCAGTCACCCATAGGTTTTGGAATTCTTCTTCAATGTTGTTTGCCAATGCAATATTCCTAATAGTTTCGTCTTCCGAGTTTGCAATTCTATGCAACCGCCATGCTTGAACTGAAGGGATGAGGCTAGCGAGTTTTGTCACTCCGAGCCCCGCATCCCTGGTTCTAGCATAAATTAAACTATTACAGGTATCAGGTGGAAGATGAAGCCACTATTTCACGGTGTTTCTGATGTTATCATCAATGAAGATAACAAGGTCTTTCTGGTCTCTGTGTGATCAGCCAGGCAGATGATTCTAGGTATTGTATATACATTTAACATCATTAGCTTCTGTGAAAGTTTTAGTGGAGCTTTTTTGAGTCTTTCAAGCCATGTGTCAAGTTTTTCAAAAAACAAATGTTTAGAGAACCCAATCCATGGGTCGACTTTGCGTCCCAGATATTTTTTTGATTCGCCAGGTACAATCATATTCAAATCATCCTTGTTTATCTTCCAGGCATCACAATTATTGATGGTATATGAATCGTGAGTAGGGCTGAGAAAGAATCCATAGCACTTTTTGGATTGCACTTTCAAGCCAGTTAGCCTGCAAAAGGTTTCCAATATTTCAATGTTTATATTCACGTCCTCCCAGCTATCACTGAGCATGACCAAATCATCTGCAAAGGCAAGTGATGTTATCTTATTTATCCCATAGGAGAATCCCGTACCAGCCTTCTCTAGTGTTGTAATTAGAGGATCAAGTGGCAAGTTAAATAGCAGTGGAGACATGGGATCTCCTTGTTTGACGCCAACTTTTATTTCAATGGGAGAAGTGAACTCCTTTCCAACTTGTATATGGGTGTGGACATTCTTGTAGGAGTCACTAATTATATCCACAATATGCTGATCCAAGCCCCTTTCCTTTAGTACCCACATAAAATGATCATGGGATACTGAATCGACTGCCTTGGCAATATCAACGAATATGACTCCTAACGACTTTTTGCTCTTTTTGGCTTGATTTAATATTATATGGAGAATTTTAAGGTTCTCCAAACAGCCAGATGTAGCAGTAAATCCTTTTTGTTGAGCATTATTGGGCATGCTTTAGTGAGTTGGTTCACTATTATTCTCGAAAAGAGCCGTAGCACAGTGGAACCGATGGTTAGAGGCCTCCAATTCCCTAGATCTTTCAGGGCTTCAGGGTCCGGTATTTTTGGGATTAAAAGGGAACGGCATTCTTTTATACCATTGGGAATTATGCCTGTGATCAGCCATGTGTTGAATAATTTCTCAAGAGCATTACCTTCCGGGTCAACTAGGAGTAGGTCCCTCAGACTGACCTTGTCAGGTCCTGGAGCCAAGTTCTTATTTATCTCCTTTATGTTTTTCATTATCTCTTTAGCCGAGAGTAAACTTTCAAAGAGTTGCGTTATCGGCAGTCGTATGAGATTTAAATTGGCCCAATCCTTCGAAGGGAGTTTGGGTCTCCCATTTGTTCTTATATGTTTCAAGGATTTCTGCAAGAGGGACTTGGCACTGCAAACAATCGGTGCCATCGATGATAATGGAAACGAGCTTGCATCTGTCGATCTTAAATAGATGCTGGTATCTCTTATAGATACCTTTGCGAGCTGCTCTTTTCTCCATCCACTTTTTTTTCTTTCCACTCTTTGAGCTTTTATTTATAGCCATTTTATTCAACCTCTTCTTCAGTTCAGGTGCTTCCATCGGGAAGTTAGAGAGGAGATCAATAGAGGTGGACTCAACAAGAGACCTTATGTTAGAATTTCCAGCCATCCATGTATTTATGACTTCCACGTCAAATTATATCTGACCCTGGTTGACTAGATTTTCATTTACTTTATGTAGGTATATGTCCTTCAGCCCAATAATGGTATCAGGACTATCAGTCTTTACTTCCAGATGGCATGCCTTTGCTACAATTTCTGGGTCAGCCGTTATCAATTTGGCGTTCTTATTAAGACCTAGTAGTCACCGCTTATTTGTTTAGCAGTTTTTGTTTTGATTTGTTCTGCAATCAGAACATTTATGTTCCTTTTGCCCCCAAATGTACTATTAAAGTCAGTGAGGAGCTGTTCTTCTTCAATGGTCCAACAACTTTTATGTTTGCCCTGTTGCGATTTTGCTTTGGGCTGACTGGCTTCAATACGCTCTTGATTCCGTACCACTGGATGGGCTATTCTCTTATGTTGCGAGAGCCCACTTTTGGTGTTAAATTGCTTGTTACATATTTCGCAAGCCCAGTCACACACTGATTCCTCAGTTATTTTCCCTTTGCATTTAGGAATATGACAAAGAATACTATGTACTTTTGGGTCAATTTTATTACATAGGGAACACTGGAACTCCACATCTCTTCCACCGTGATTTCGCTTAAGATGTACGCTCAGAGCAATGGCTTGCCGACGTGATCACCACAAAAGGGGCACACTGGGTCATCATTAGGCAGCTGCATTAAAGTTTTTTCTTGTGCTCCATTTACAGTTGTTCCCACTGCCTCTTCACTAGTGGGCTCTTCAACAATGGGAGTTATGTGGCCTTCGTTTGTCCCTGCCTTTGAACCTTCCACGTCCAATTCCTCTTCATCAAAGATATTTATGAGAAGGTCGGGATTTGGTAAACAAATGGATTTAACAGTCTCTTTATATACACTGTTTATGAATTCTAATGTAGGGATTGAACTAATGTTTGGTTATCAAAAAAAAAACAAACAAAAAAAACAGCAGGCATAACATAATACTTCAGTGTTTATATTGTTCCAGCAAATTTTTCTTAAACAAATAGATATTCTCTGGCTTTTCCAAATTACCACAATTAATAAAGGTCCATGATTACTTTTCGGCGATTTTCCATGTCTTGTCTGCAACTCAGCCACAATTATTTGACAATCACCCTGCGATTCAAGTAGGGCCGTACTCATGACTGAAATACAACCACTCAAATATATACAATCTTCTTATCGTTATTCAATACTTATATTTTGCTATTGTGCAGAGGCTCTGATCAGTCCCATGTTGTGCGATGTGCTGTACGGGCACAGAGCTACTCATGGTCCCTGCTTCAAAGAGAGCCGATAGTTTAACTATGACCTTTCCTTAAGACGTTTTTGTTCTTACAGAATGTATGTTCCAGTTGTGAGTTAGTTATGTCTTGTTAAATGTAAGTTAAAATAAAATCTCAGAAATTCAATTTAGTCATGATTTATGTTTATTAGCAAATTGTTTAGGTTTCTATTAAGATCAAAATACATAAGCAAAGGATAATGAGATGGTATCCTCTTTCTAAGATTGTTTAAAATGTATACAACATGTTAAAGATTTAGGAAACTCTCTGAAGTGAAGTCATCCATCCTGCTAGCCTTAGAGACATAATTTTTCTTTATAGTATATAGCTAACAACTGGCCACACAGATCCACATTACTGAAGTTTTTATCCACATTGCAAGTCACTGATGGTAATTAGCTCTAAATGCAAAATTCCCTAAATTTGACATTTGATGTAGCCTTCATCCAATTGCCAAAGAAGGAATTTGCATACTAAAAATAACTTACGTTGCGTCTTGCATGTTAAAAATGGACACAAATGTCATCCCTGGGTATTCACTAAATATTAGAAAACCACTGGAGGCATTTTTCCAACCTCCAGTATGCAACTCAGGGATGCATAGCCCTTAAAACCAGCAGAGTCTGCCAATACAAGAAGTATTTCTGACCATAACAAGCACTTGAGACCTATGCATACAATGCAGGCTAATTCTGACCATTTTCCAGAAAACTGGAGGAGCAGATTGCACCCAAACAGGCAGGCCACAGGAGAAAAGAAAAAGAGAAATCTCAGTTTCCTTTTCCCTGCCTGCTCTTGTGAGGCTGCCCAGCATGGTTACATTTTACCTCTATTATTTTCATGATAAAGAGTTAATCTTACCAACCCTAACTCTCCTGAGTTGTTCTACTCACACAACAACTCACCCTGATAAGGGTTTGTAAGACTGAGCCCTTTATGTTTTCTCTTCTGAATATTCAAAGATAATAGGACTGTGACAGGGTGTGTTCCCTGCATTGACTCTGAAAGGGTTAATGTGGGCCCCCGAGAGGCCAATTAGGCTACCTTGCTGCACCTGGAGTGACAAGCAGACTTAACTGAGGATGAAGCTCAGCTGGGCAGGAGCTGGGTGGTTAGTTTAAAGAGAGGAAGCACAGCTTAGAAAGGGACTGTATGGTGAAACTCTTCAGTTGGTCTCTGCAATAAGAGACTAGAGAGAACAGAGTGGGAGGGTCAAGAAAGAAGGCCGGGGCAGAGTGTAAGTCCTGGGAGTCTCACCTAAGTTGAGGAAGCTGGCAGGAGTGGCATGGACCAGGTTCTGGTGACAAGCCCTGACAAAAGGGCAGAACCTGGACTTCCAAGGAGAGAGCTCTGAGAGGTATTTAACTGAGCGAGGTGTAAGGTTAAACCAAAGAAAGATGGAAGTAAGTTTTTGTTTATACTTTTTATGTGGGGGTTTTGTTAGGGGATTCCAGGGGTGGGCTCTGAGAGTCCCGGCACTGTAACAAGGCTTAATCTAGAGAGGTAATGGGAAAGAAGGCCTGACAGAGGCTCAATAGGAAGATGCTCAGGGAGCTGTGTGGACCAGACCTTGGCTGCTGGTTATAGGGTCCCTTGGCTGAAACCTGGTGTAGTGAGAAGGTCCAGGTTTTCCCTACTAGCCACCAGAAAAGGAGACCCTGAGAGATGAGTATAAGGACCACAGGGGCCCAGATTTGGGGCTGGAGATCTGATACAAAGTTTTGGACATTGGTTTGTTGGCTACCCTTGAAGGGGTGGATTTAAATCGTGGCCTGATTGGAGGGCTGAGGACCAGAGTGGCTGTTGGCAGGGGCTACTATATAGGAAGAAAGATGCTATGCCACATCCAGATATGAGGAGGTGCTTCAGTGATGAGTCCACTCCTTCACAAGGACTTTGAACTATGAATATCAAACAGCAGCCATTTCATTCACTCGTAGTACTCACAGCCCATGCTATTTCTCCTCACTAATCTACTGTACAAATAGACCTGTACTCTGCATTCAATCCATTGATATCAATGAAAGTTCTAAATACTGAGCTAACTGTTCCCATCTCCTTCCATGACCAGACAAAAGCCTGAACCCACAGACCCTAACTGGGGAGGCATAGAAGGGAGAGCGCTATCTTTGTGGCCCATCGCCCATGGAAGCTATGGGTTCTGGTACTGCAGGCTCTCAGGACATGGGATGAAAATGGGAGAGATGAGATGGTGAACTGGATGCTGTGGATTCTCTCCTGCAACTCAGTGCAAAACCTTTCAAGCCTGAAAGGCAGTAACATAAATGGCTTCATATTGTGGAACTGCTATTGAATAGATTCCAGAGGATCTGGCAACCAGGGAAACCAGTGACAGTATGTCTCCTGTGTGGCTTCCCAAAACAGAGCAGGAAGGTCAGCCACACAGTGGAAAAACCTCTGAGGGACTTTTGTGACTTCCGACACAGGGAACTGAAATGTGCTCTCACCTACCTTCTGCAGCTGAGCTAGTGTGGAGGTTGCCTAACTTGCTACTGGCAAATAGGCCAGTGGCAAATTTTACTTCACTGTCTTGTCATCAGAACATTCAGAATAAAGCTAAGAAGACAGACAACAAGAAAAGAGATGGTATTTGATGTAAAAACAATGCTTGACCCAGGAATTAGGAGGGATTTTAAAATCCAGCTCTGAGTTCAAGAGGGGGGTCACACCTCTCCCCTGCAAAGCCCTAAACCCTGGCCAGGCCAGAAGCTGGAGCCGGGCTGTGGTAACAGCCACTCAAGGTGCCTGGGCTGCTGTGGGGAGCCCCAGACTCTCCACCTGCCCTGGATGGTGCATCCCAGGGGGTGGGGACACAGGGTGGGGGCTCTTCTTGGGGCCCCTTGGCTCCCTGCTCAGGACAGATGGAGGGTCTGGGGCTCCCCACAGCAGCCCAGGCTCCCTGGGTGGCTCTTATCACTGTCTGGTTCTGGCTTCCAGCCTGGCCACGAAGCAAGGCTTCTTCTCCCCCACCACCAGCTTCCATTAAGGTTCCGGTGCTCCTGTTACCATTGCCATAAACAGAGAGTGGGGAAGATCACTACTGGATACATGATATTTTATAAGAGGCAGGAAGGAAGTGCCAAAGGGGAGAGAGGGGACTAGGGCTGGGTGAGCCCAGTTATGCAGAAGCCTTAAGCCTCGGGTCCTGGGGAGAGAGCCAAAAAGTGTTGTTGGTGCTGTAAATAGACTGCTGCATGGGAATTGTTGTGGAAATGGTGGAGGGACCTTAAAATAAAAGGATACGGTAAAGGCACAACCACTCGAGTCTGTGCAGTTTCTGCAGGGAGAAGAGCCATGCTCCATGACAAGCTGTTAGAATATTTTGTTTCAGATGATAAGATCCCTCATGAGTTTGGTCTACCACCATCATCTTTCCATTCAAATTCAGTTATTGTCAACTCAGTGACTTCCTTTAGGCTGGCTAATTGAGACAGACTTTTGTATCTGGGTTGTTTCAAAAACTAACTTTATAATAACTATAAACTTCATAACATAGTTTTGGGAAAAAGAACTGCCCAGAGAATTGGAAGAAAGGTGTGATCTGTAAATTAGCAAAGAGGCAACCAGCTGGTGTGTGATAACTGGCAAGGAATAAAATTACTTTCAGTACCTGAAAAAGTGCCCTGCAGTAAACTGTTGAACAGAATCAAACTGGTCATAGATGGAAAAACTGTGTAATGAGCAAGCAGGCTCCAAACCAAAAGGATCATGTGTATGCCAAATCTTTTCATTCTGAGACAGATGATTGAGAAAGGGCTCACCTACCAGAAAGATTAGTCTTGAACTTCATAGGTTTCACCAGCACATTCAACTGCATTAATAGTTACTACGGAAGGTCTTGCATCAATTTGGGCTTCCTAGAAAGATAGTGTCACTGGTGAAATTGCTGTCAGAAGGCTCAAAATGCTTTGTAAGGACAGAATGGAGAGTCTGGTTTGATATCATCACTGGAGTGCAGCAGGGTTGTATCTTACCACGCATCGGAGCTGTGTGGTGTGTCGTTGCTGGTCAGTATTTGCTTCAGGTTGGGGGGCTGTCTGTAAGCAAGGACTGGCCTGTCTCCCCAGATCTGTGAGAGTGATGGATTGTCCTTCAGGATAGATTGGAGAGGTTTTAGTTGGGGGCTGAAGGTGATGACTAGACCATTATCAATATCAATCATGAGACTGCCAAAGTAGGATTAAGAATCAGCCAAAAGGAAGGCAATAAGGTTTAACTCAATTCAGTAAAGTTAATTCAAGATATTGGAGAAAATTGGCTCTGTCACAGCTGGGTCCGTAGCTCTTTTCATCAGTAGATCATAATGTACTTCACAACAGAGATGTATCATCTTCCCGATTTTACAGAGGTGAAGTGACTTGCCCATGCTAACCCTGCCAGCCATTGGCAGAGCTGGGAACATAAACTAGGTCTGAGTCCCAGTCCAGTGCTCTATTCACAAGACAAAACTGGTTCAACTCTCCATTTCTTGCTGATATTCATTTGTAGAATATTGCTGGCACCTCCCACGGTGATGTTCGCGTACATCACACTATAAAACAATTTTTAAAATATTACCTGTTTTGCTATATTATGCGACTAAAGATCAAAAACAATTCCAAATTTTAATATATTTCTCAGTTATCTTGTGCTGAGAAGTACTTGTCTTTTGAAATGTCAGATGGCTAGCGTGAGGAAAGTGGGTGTGATTTTCCTGTTCAATGCATATTCAAAGCTTCTTGAATGCAGAAACAAAATTATATCAATTGTGCACGAAAATAGCTTGTTTCCTCTTAATCCTTTCATAGAATTTAACACCAGAGGAACCATTATGATGATCTAGGCAAGGGGTTCTCAAACTTCATTGCACTGCAACCCCCTTCTGACAACAAAAATTACTACGTGACCCCAGGAGGGAGGACTGAAGCCTGAGTGTGGCTGAACCCTGGCGCCCCAGGCAGGGGGCCAAAGCCCCATGGCTTCAGCCCTGGGTGGGGGGAGGGGAAGGGGAATTGAGCTTGGGCTTTGGCCCCAGGCCCCAGCAAGTCTAATGCCCAGCCCTGGTGATCCCATTAAAATGGGGTCACGACTCACTTTGAGGTCACAACCCACAGTTGAGAACTGCTGATCTAGGCTGAACTTCCTCAGTAACACAGGCCATAGAATTTCACTTAGTGATTGCTACATCTAGCCCAATAATTTGTGGTTGAAAAAGCTTTCAGAATTCCCCCAAAACAGACTTCAAGCAGAGATGCCAGGGATGCTAACAAGATCAGAGGAAGACATTCATTGATTTATGAACCTCAAAATGTCCCAAACCCATACAACATCCTTGCTGTAATAATTCAAAACTGAAATAATGTAAAGATATTTCAGTTACAGTAAGTTAAAAGTGAAGCTGTTGGATTACAGTTAATATACTTAGCTATTTTCATTTTTTATCCAAAAATATGTTTTATTTGCTAATCTCATTAGATTTTTTGGGATGGAGGAGACTTAAAACTCTTCCAACTAAAGAAAAAAACCTATACATTGGCTTAGTACTTGTTCTTAAAACAGATGCATTCAGAATGAAGAGTTATCTTTCCTTTCCTGTTCAATTTGTCTCACAGCAAATTAACTCTTAGCTATGAAGAAAAGGAAACGAGTTTCCATGTTTTCATGCTAAAAAGTTTTTCTCCCTTTGGCTAAACTGGCAGAACTGATTAATATCTGAAAAAACCCCATAATTTATTAAACAAAGTTGTATAACCAAAGGCTGAAATTTCTAGAGGAGTCTGGATTAGTCAGCATATTCCTCTCTCCATTTGGAATGGAAGAAGGAAACTGTAAAGTAAATCTGGTGTTGTGGTGCCAAATTTATTCATCTGCTATTTCCTTTAGAAAAAAAAGTGAACTTCTAATGTTTGATTTTTTTTTTTTTCATAGAGATGCCTAGAAAACATGTAGGTTTCACCAAATTTTTAGAACCTTGTTCAAAAGTTTGAGATGTTTGAACACTTTTGGAAAGCCCTATTTTTTTCTGCTTCAAAGAAAGATAAAAAAATGCCTATGCCACTCCAAAGGGCCAAGAGAAAACCCAACATCCAGATTACCTTGGTTTGAATTTAATGGCATAAAATAAACAAAGACCAGCCTTGCTAGAAACAGACAGCCTTGCTACATAAGAAAGTTAGTAGTTCAACATCCTTTTGGTATGTTGACTGTCTGATCCCAACATATCTTGAGTTGCTGCTGCCATCTTAGGTTCCAATCCTGCAACAACATGTACACAAGATTAGGTTTATAGCCTGCAAATAGTCCCATTGAAGTCAAGGGGGCTGCTCCCTGGGCTTGATCCAAAGCCCACTGAAGTCAATGGAAAGACTCCCATTAACTCCGGTGGTCTTTGGATCAAGCTCACAGGATGTAAACTTAAGCACACACACAAGTCTTTGCAGGACTGGTGACTTAGACTTCATTATCCCGGTATGTGGTATTCTTGGAATGATGTAATTCCATGAGCCAACCTAATTTACATCTTTCTGCACAGATCTCAAGATGTCCACAGAGGCCCGTGCAACAGTAAAGCTGCCCCAGGACTACTGTTGGCTGGGGCTCCCCTCTACTGCTGTAGAACAGCATCCACAGAGAGGAGATTGCTGGGAAATGGGCAAGATTAGCATCCTCCTCTGTTTGCAGAAGTAGAGGAAAGAATCTAGTCCTAATTTTAAATTTTTATTTGTAAGAAAATAACTCTTAGTTTTGTAAATAACTGACTGCATTTCAAAGTGCAATTACCATGAATACCTACAAGTTAGACAATAGAGACAAACATTTTAATGGGAATGTTTATAAATATTTTATTACTCTATACTAATATTGGGGAAGTGCCTACATCCAGCTTTAAGCCCTGGTGTGCTAGACATCATACAAACATATTTAAATGTCAGTTTCTACCCTGAAAAGCATGACAATACAGGTGGGTGAGGCTAACACTATTCCTCCTCCAATCACCCCCATGGCTTTTGGAATGTATTTGAAACTAAAATGTTAAGGCCAGATTCATCCCTGCACCACCATCGGGGATAAATCTGCCTTAGTGTGTGTCCTGTTACAATGGCTCTTATGAGTCAATGCAGAGGTGCAAAATCACCAGTGTGTAAGGACACCCTAGCCATGGTATCTCGGCCAAAATTCCATCTCCTCTATGATGTTCTGTGTCCCCACTGGCTGCCATCCTCTGCCTCAGAGACAAACATCTTCCAGTGATACTAAAATACACCTGTGTACCTGAAATACCAACCCTCTCTCTGTGCCATACCCGCACAGTTGGGATCAGAAGAGATACGCAAGCCTGGTCTCACTAAAAGAGAAGGAAGTGGCTAGCGTTCTCCATGAAAGCCCCTTGCCTGTGGAACTCATATTTCTTCTGGCCTGAAATAGCTTGAATTTGAAAGATAAAGTGGGTGAGGTAATATCTTTTACTGGATCAACTTCAAGCTCTAAAGCATGTCTCTCTCACCAAGAGAAGTCGGTTCTATTACTTCACTGCCCTTGTCTCTCTCATATCCTGGAACCAGCAGGGCTCCAACAACACTGAATGTGATAGGCCATCAGACCTGCCCTGACAGCCATCTATTTGAGAGGGCTTCTGTGGAAGGATATGTCTTGCTGCTATACTTCCTAGTTTGTGTGTTAACTTTTCATGTTTCATTCTGCCCCAGGGATTGCAAATGTAATTACTGTCTGAGCACCTAGAGCTGAGGTATAGGTTTTTAAAAGTACTGTATTTTAAATCTAAATAAAAAGTAAGACACTTTAAGATGCAAGCCATCATTAGCAAGCTTCTGATTCTCATAGTCATGTATAGTAGCACCTTACTTCATGAGTAATGAAAATTAAAAGGGTTATTCATAGAGTAGAGTGCTTTTCAACATGAATAAGGGTATCCAAATCTGACCATATTTAGCTATAAAGTATTATTATATCTTGTCACAACACCATCCGCTTTTTATTTTTTGTCTATAATATAAGATGCACTAGTTTAATTAAAACTGTTTTTTAAATTGGTTTAGTTAAATTAGTGCAAACCCCTTAAATCAATTTAAACATGGCTTATATCAATTTATCTTAAATCAGTAAGGAATTGACAAACTAAATTAACCTAAAACAGGTTTAAATTGATTTTAAGAATCCACACAGCAGTTTGCACCAGTTTGAACTAAATCAGTTCTAGAAAGACCTCTCGAGTTGAATCAGTGCAACTTGTTATATGGACGAGGATTCATTTAAGTGCCTGTCCCTTGAGAATCTACCGCTATAGTGAAGCGGCAGCCAGACTTCTATATGGTAGCAGGCTATCCCAAGAAGTCTTGCTTTTTTAAAGAGACAGTTTTCTCAAAGAACGAACAAATCCATAGTATCAACACACAAAACAGTTAAAAAACAGCATATGCATGAAATATACTAAAACTTTCTGAATGGTTGAAAGCCCTTGTTGATCTTTCAACAAGGACTTCTGAGCCCAGCAGAATAAACAACCCAGATTCTGTCCTAATTGCTCCTAGTCAGCGGAGCTGCCACACCTAGGTGTGTGGTTTCCCTTTATAAATTAAAAGGTCAGCCTGTCCCCTCCTCCCATAAGGAAAACATCCTGTTCTTGTGCTTTCGCTGGCCTTAGGAAGCTAATCAGGTTCATGCCAGGAGGTTTGTTGTGCAAGGGAGTGCAGTTTGAATTTTTTATTTTTTACGCTTCCTTTTGGTAGGAAATTTTACCCTCCGCCTTCACTGTCTGTTGGAGCATCCCTGTTCTTTAAGCAAAAAAAGAGAAGACATATTCAACAAATGAGAGAACTCCCTAATCAGGCACAAGAACTACTGCAGGCAAGGCCTTAGCTGTATTATGAAACTCCTTAATTGGATTGATGGGACTCACGTAAATGTAATAGCTGTGTTAGTGCTGCAGAGGCACCCATGTTCATCTATAGGCTGGGTCTCTTTCACTGGGGATTGTCCTCCATCCTCACTGACTTGTCACAATAGAAGGAAAATGAAAGAGGAAAAAAGAAGAGCAACTGGAACATAAAGAAAAGAAAAAAGTAAGCTACACATTTAACTTGGGATATAAGGTATACAAAACCTAAGCAACCTACAGTACTGGAAATGAAAAAACCCATGTCCACGCATCTCATGGGAGTTTCCCTTTCACGGACTGTGACTTAAGCAATTATAAGAAAAAAGAAACTGTCTAGAAAATACCCACTCCCACCATCTTCTTTAAGATTTTCCCAAAGAAGCATGTCAATAAGATCTCTTCATTTCTAGCACAAAAACAGGGACTCCATCACATTTAAAATGTGCAGAGAGCCACCAAAAGTTTTCATTTGTGTGTATTAGGCCTTGTCTACACTAAAAGGAAAAGTCGATTTAAGATTCACAATTTGAGTTACATAAATAGCGTAACTCAGATCGATGTAGCTTAGATCTACTTACCGCAGGGGCCACACTATGCGACATTGAAGGGAGATGCTCTCCTGTTGACTCCCCTTACTCTTCTTGATCAGGTGGACTACAGGAGTTGATGGGACAGTGATCGGTGGTCGATTTAGCGAGTCTTCACAAGACCCGCTAAATCAACTACCCATGCATTGATCACCACAGCATCGATCCTCTGGTAAGTGTAGACAAGCCCTAATTCTCTAAAGGTAGAAATAGATCCTCAGAATACAATACTATAAAAGTTCTCTTTTCAGCAGTGACTTTTTTGTATATTAACACACAGCTCAAAATGAAAATACTGCATATTTACAGTATTTTTGAAAAAACTGGTACAGATACTAGGGGAGTAGCATTTTGCAGTGTGCGAAAGATGGTTTGAGAGAAACAGAAGTGCATTTGCCTGTTGCTATATCAACAAATGCCCCAAGCATTCACACTGGGCAATCAGAATTTTTAACAAAGTGCTCGTATGTTGTTAGCACAATGGGGTCCTGGTCCAGCGCTGGGACTC
Source organism: Chelonia mydas (assembly GCF_015237465.2). Taxonomy (NCBI): domain Eukaryota; kingdom Metazoa; phylum Chordata; order Testudines; family Cheloniidae; genus Chelonia; species Chelonia mydas. The sequence goes on from NC_051245.2 coordinate 30,186,952, forward strand.
CTAGGCACTACCATAGTACAATAACAAAAAATAAAATAATAAAGTGAAGTTCATACTTGTCAAAGATTAACTTCTTTCAGGATAGTTTCCATATAATTGTTTGTTTCTCTCTCATGCTGCCAGCATGCTGACAATTTTGTCATATCAACACCTGCTCACTGGGAATTAGGCCAATCCCAATAACTCATTTCATATTGGCCGCTACCCAGCTATCTGAAAACTTTAGGTAACTGACCTGGGCGAGATTCAAACCGGGATGAGCACTTTGCATTCTCCACAGTCTGCAGTTGTTTACGGACTGTTTGCTGGGAGTATTCCATATTGGAACTAGGTCACTGCTCTCCCAAATTACCTGGGATTAATCTTATTCCTCGATTTTCTGACCTAAACATACACTATTTCTGCTTCTGCCCCAAGATAATAACTTTTATTGAGAAAATGAAAGATTCATTTTATCTTTCACAGACAGTCATGTTAAAAAATTTTGCTTCATGAGAGTGCATGCAAAAGTGAACGAAAAGTGGGGCAAACACTGTTGAAACAAAAATCTTTTTAGATGTCACCACCCTAATCAATACTTTTTTTTTTTTTTTTTTTTACTATTAGTCCATCTCCAACAGTGACCTAGAAGTGAAAGATGCAGGATCTCATTACCACTTTCTTGAGCTTCCAACCCATCTCCACACCTCAAAACAGGTTTTGGTTGCATGACTATATAGTTATGTGCAAGAGACTCTCAAAGGGATGTTTTTGGAAATTGCTATGTCATCTTCTCTCACTTCTATCTCTCTGCCTCTTTTCCATGTGACTCCTTATACTTGGAATACCTACCTATAATTGCCAAACCACCCTTTTCTGCATTCAGGTCTCCCCTAAGGACTCACTTCTTCCATGACAGCAACAAGAACAGAGCCAACAATGTTGATGATTAGTAAACATATCTCATGTGGCTTCCCAGTGCATCCTGCCTTTTCTATGCCTGTCTTCTCAACTCTAAGATCTTCAAAGCAGGGACTGTCTTCATGTTCACGCTTTGTCTTATGTAACACAAAGCAATTTGCTGGTGCCTAACAAGCAATAATATTATGGGTGAAATTCTACTTGTTCATATATTCCTATAAATCTGGTGTCACTTTACAAGAGTATATATGTATGCAAAGGATTTGGATCTTTGCCAAAATATGTGTAAAATGAACATAAACCCCTTACATTTCCGAATGGGGCAGTAAAGCTTGGGAATTTCAGTCATCAAGCATATAAAGCAGACGTTTATCATTACTGTACATGCAAAACTTCTAATTTTTTCTGTTAGTCTGGTGCATTATATTTTTATTCATGCCCTTTATAGTCAAAGTAAAGAAATTCCTTAAGGAGATAAACTCTTGCTGTCCCGTCCTCCCCATTTTTAACACAGCTTCATTCTGTTACTAATCTATTATGACACAACATGAAACTACTAAATGCAACCCTTTTCCTAATCTCAGCTCTCTTAAAGGATACATCAAAGTCCTGCCTGTGACACTTTTATTGTCCAGATGGTTTGTGACGTATACAGATGGTATATTTGGTAATGCACTGATTATCAAAACATGTGCTATTGTTCACTTGACTACAACTTGCTACATCGATTTGTTACATAGATTAATAGTTTTAATAAATACTAACCTACCAATTTTCTAGCTGCATGGTGGTGGCGGTGGGTATTTTTTTGTTTGCTTGGGGTTTTTTTTGAGATGCTAGATGGCACTGCTAGTCAAGACTTTATTTTAAACAGCTGGATTTCATAAAGCTAATTCTACAAGTTACAAAAGGGCATGTAAGGTATTATTTAAACTTGACAGCTAATGCATTCTGAGAAAAATATATTCTGATGAGCTCATAATAATGTTTCCACTATAAGAGTTTCCACTACAAATTCAGGCCTATAAATGCTAGTGAACTGTGCTTCAGTTGTAAAACATTATTCCACATGAATTTCTTATGACAAGACCTATGATAGAGCATTTTGATCACAGTATTTTTAAATGCTGCATTTTTGTTTCAGTTTAGGAAGCTGAGACAATGGTACAAAAATAGTACCAGTTTCTCATGGGAATCTTCAGTTTTGAAAACATGAACTATATTATTGAAGAATATAAATAAAGGAGTCCTGCAAAATATTTTCTTCTCCCTTATTAATCATAGGGACCTTTTATACAAAATTCATCTCCTCATCCTTTTTTATTTAATTTAATCCACAGAATACATTTCTTCTATGTAATTTATGACATAATCCTATTCTTTATTATTAGGTGTGGAATTAGGGTTTAGAAAAATAAACCTTACACCCAAAAGATGGGAAGAAACACCAAACCAAACCAAACCAAAAAACAACAACAACAAAAACCTTGCAGTAAAGGACTCTAGGAATATGCAAAGCCCCTCCTGCCACATGAAGATTTGCGACTTCAAAAACTTTATACAATGTTATTGACTGTTCATTCTTTGTTTAGTTAGTATCAGATTCCCTTCTTTTGTTTATTGTTCAGTAAGCTTACAAAGAAACTGCAAATTCTCAGCCTTTTGTGCAGACAGTTGGATACCATGTCTAGGCGTTTGGAGCAACCAAACGGAACCTGCATCATTCCGACCATTGGCTGGGTCACTGGTGGGGGCTTAAAGACTCACCTGAGTAACTCGAGAAATCCCTTCAATCTCCCCTTTTGATTTAGCTTTCACAGGCCAGTACTTTTTATTTCTTCTCATCTGTCTGCTATCATGTTAACAAGCAAAGGAGAATCTCAGCAGTTCATTGGCATCATAATAAAATGGGATTTGGGTTTCAGTGTCCAAAGAATGGCTTGCTTTTAGGGCTTTGAGTCTCGTACAGTGATCAAAAAACCAACAGCTGACCACAAGAACGTCTTACCTATGTCGTTTAACTATGAGTGATAGAATGCATAAGGTATAATGAACTCTACACAAAACAACAAAAAAATCTGTCTTGTTAATGTTATAGCATTAACAATGGGCATTCTTTTGTGTGCATTTATGCAGGTAATTATTTCCATCTAAATTAAGTTTGGGGATACACCTAATTCCTTACAATTCAATGAAGAATGGGCCAAATTCATTCCAGATGTAACTCCATTAAATTGATGGGATGAATTTGGCCTGTTTGTCTGCATTGGAAAACTCCTGCTTCCTATCGGAAATCCAATGCAAATGTAGCCAAATATTATCCATGCTAAGTGATTCTCTCAGGTGAATATTGAACTAAACATTTCATTATTACTGAGACATGTGTCCTTGACAATATCTAAGGAATTCCTGCACTAAACTAAACACAGTTTTGTACAAACAAAGGGGGAGTGTGTGCATGATAGCACAATATTGTTTATTGTGGACAGAACAATCAAGTACAATATAATGCAATATTGTGACACAGCTCTACAAGTTAATATCTATTCTGAAATGCATGTAAAGTTTTCAACTTTCTAACAAGGCTGACTACAAACTAAATTAAATTGCATTTATGCTTTCAAACTACACTTTTCATATATATTTAAGTTCAGTAAAATGTCCCTTTTGTCTAAGCAAAGGATTTGTTTTTAATACTAAGGCTTGTGTTTATTTTATTAAAGTTAGATTTCTGCCGAGACAGATGTTTATTCTTAATTTTTAATTAACAAAATTGCATTAGCTTTGCTTTGATAGCAGCATCTACCAATTTATGCTTTAATCTAAATTATGGGTCATCAAGTACCCTGACAACAAATGTAGTAATCTCCACTAGGATAAACATACGTCTGTGAATTAGTTTGTCAGCTGTTCCTTATTCTGCATAATGTAGATGCTGGGAACTAGAGAGGTGTGCATTATTTATAAATAATGAATGTGTGGATTAGTTTCATGTGAGAGAAAGCTGAGCACTCTACTGTGCTCTATTTATTTTTAATCAGTGCAACAGAATAACTCTTGAACTGCTCCACTACATCACAGGCACCAGTAACACAGAATGTTAAACTAAAGGCCTATGGCACCTGAAGCTTTTAAGGAGAGGTGCCCACTGAAATCAACAAGAACTTATGTCTAAAAATAATCAAGGTTCAGTGTGGCACTCTAATAAAAGCACACTGAGCTATACTCAGTCATTACTGTTTTCTAACTGATGTCAGAGCTGGAGGGTTTCAAGTTAAGGCCACCATTCTTCACTGAGGATCACATGGGCAGCTCACTGCACCTGTGTATAGCTTCTCAGACTTCCATGGGGCTCCATGTGGGCATAGGTGTCTAGCCACATTGCTCGCAGTACAAGATTGAGGCCTAAATTAGGAACCAGTGAACGTACCGTAAACTGCTCTCCTTGGGTCAAATTATGTCACCCTCCTCCTTATTCAGGAAAAACTCACAGTGAAGCCTACCTACTGCAGCATTTGGCCCCTTTACTCGAGGCTGACTGAAATTACAAAGGACCAGGTTAAGACTGATTCTTACATGGGTGTACAGTGGAGATACAAGGCACAAGGAATGTTCCCCTCTCCTCTTGTCCAGATAACATAAAGGCCACACTGAGTTTAAATCTCTGCAATCAGGAGGGCAGAGGGACTGCTGCTTCTCCTGCAGATACAGGTTGCCCCAAAACGGGTGGGCAGAGGCAGGGGCAAGGCCTCTCTGCACCTTTGTTATGGCCCATGGAGAGGGACTAGCATGTAAAAGGGGGTATGTTGCACCCCAGAAAAGGCGTGGTATTAGGTTATTCTCTCTGGGAGATTCTGGGGTGCAGCTTAGCAGCACTAAGGTGACGAGACATCCCAATATTATCAGGACCATCCCAATACTAGGGGTTTTGTCTTATCTATGCAACTATACCCTCTCCACTCTGGAAAAAAAAAACCTGTCCCCATTTTTCACACTTGCTATCTGGTCACCCTAAGCAGCACCTACATACAATAAATCTCAACTGAGTCTGAAGTGAATACACTGTGCCCCTGTACTTCATTGGGGTTTTGCCTGCATAACTGAGGGCAGAGTTTGTATAAGATTTTTGAATTCACAATCAATATAAAAAGAAAAGGAGTACTTGTGGCACCTTAGAGACTAACAAATTTATTTGAGCATAAGCTTTCGTGAGCTATAGCTCACTTCATCGGGTGCAACTTATGCTCAAATAAATCTGTTAGTCTCTAAGGTACCACAAGTACTCCTTTTCTTTTTGCGAATACAGACTAACACGGCTGCTACTCTGAAACAATCAACATACAATATCAACTTGTTTAATATAAAACACAACTGTATACAAGGTAATTCTGTTTCTCTTTATACTTAAAACAAAGGCTAAGGGCCTGATCCTGACTCCGCTGAAGTCAACGGGAATCTTGCAATTACCTTTGATAGGAGGAGGGTTGGCTTTCATTTGTGCGTGTGCACACAGTAAATCCGAGGTAACACCCAGCCCTGCCTGACACATACAGTACTTTTTTTTTAACTGTTTCATTTTTAACCAGGTTAATTAGTGTCTGAGTGAGTAAGATGCTTTTATACCCTCTAAATACTCTCACTGCAGTGCGATCCTTGCCAGGGGTTGAAGTGTTTTTGATTAACTCTATGGGATAATGAAAACCATGCGAACAACTTTATGCAGGAGTTCCCTCTTTCTGATGTTACATATAAAACTGCGGAAGTCTTACAATATTTAACACACAACCTTTTTCTTCCCCCACTCCACCCCAAAGCCAGAGCTCAAACTAATTATGAAAGTGTGAGAAATGATTTTATCCCAAGAGTTAGCATTTTGTAAGAAGTGCCTCGGTGAAGAGTTCAACCATTTTTACTGGGGTGAAGGGACAGCTTGCACAGCAGTCTGATGAGGATATGAAATGAGGGCTGTGCTACCTGCCTGGGCTTACTGTGTTATTAATCGATGTTATCCAGAGTGACAGCTGAGTAAATGTGCATGTCAGGATGAATAAAGGAACAAGCAAGAGACTCTGTTTCACTTACACACATTCTGTGAGCATTTTTAAACTAAACGTTGTGGATGTTGGACTTTCCATAAGCATAAGTAAGAAAACACAACTGGCCTGGTGGGACTGAACAAGACTGCCAAGTGCTAGGGGTTAAGAAAACAATATTAGCTGTCTACTCAGGATACTGTACAGTGTTATGAATACTCAGAGGCCTCCTTTTTCATGTAATTCCCATTACAAAAATGGTCTCTTTGGATGCTGGTGATTATGCTGCAAAAAGACACATTGCAGGCTCTAACCACTGTTAAAGGATCTGCTCCTGCTCCCAGCAAGAGCTTTACAATGTTCTTCAGTAAGGGAAGGGCAGGGATCCCTGAGAGTTGCAGTCTTTGTAAAATACCCAGAAGGGACAAAATGTGTGGAACAAAATTTGCTGTGTCACACCAGTGTAAATCTGGACTAAATCTATTCACCCCAGTGGAGTTCAAATTTACACCAGTGTAACAGAGCTGTAGGGATTCATAGCACTGAGGGATTGATGCATCTTTCTCTATCTTGCCAGTAGAGTTAGGAACTGTGGGTGCAATCCTGGCCCTATTAAAGTCAATGGCAAAACTCCCACTTCACCCTGTAATTTTCGTCCTACTGAGTAATTATAAAATCTTATCAATGATTAAAATAAATGAGCAATTTCTGATTAAACATCCATGGTGTAGACAACTGAGGTCTTTGTGCATCAGAGAAAAGGTATGTCAGGCAGGTTTGGGGCTAAGTGGAGACCAGAGAGCCCTCACGCTATTAATAATATTTAGAGAATAAAGAGGTATGGAGGTCTCTGAACAATTGTGCCTCAGTTGCTGGAAATATTTACATTTGGGTATTCTCAGTGGATATCGTTATATATGCAGTGACAAAAGGAGAACATCGCTGAAATAGGATTGGTCCCTGAGTACACAGATAAGAGTATTCCAGATATCAATGAGTAGAGCTACACATATACTGTACAGTATTACTTCACTATTGGCTTCATTGGACGAAGGATTGGGTCCAATGTGGACAAAGCAGAGTCAAAGATATACATAATTGCCATTAGTGGTACGCAAAACAACAAGGACTAACACCTAACAAATAAAGCCAACTTTCAAATAAAACTAAATTCTGTTGTATGCATTAGATGCCAACATTACACTACAAAGGAAAGCTGAAAAATACCACTAAAGTAGTATATCTCAGCAGATGTTCTGATGCAGAGGTAATTGAAACTGGTGTGTTTAGTCTTGTTTTGGTCTCATTATTTGGACTCTCTAGAGCACCCATCTAGCATGGTAAATCAATAAGAACTTGACTCAGCTTGATGCAGAACGCACGGTCATTGGTACATATACATTAATTAATTAAATCAATTTCACATAGAATGAATCAAGCAGGGCCTAACACTGGCTGATGTACAAGCATTTCAATGTAGGCCGATCCTTCTTTGTAGCAAAATCAAGAGGGCATTAAATAAAGACGAAACAACCCTTGTCAAAGCCAACAAAATAAAAACAGTATGGACTACAAAGCTGTTAAATTAGATAAAACTGGGGCCATCCTAAAGGAGCCCATCCTGTCTCATTATAGTCTCACATCTGAAAGCACTGAGTTATCTGTTCTTTCCAATGCTGTACTACAAAGGTGCTAAATTACAGGGATCAAATTAACGCTCTATACATTCAGAATAAGTTTTCTCTGAAGTAACCCTGCGTAAAGGGTTCAAAGTAAAAGTATTTGCTTTGAAAAGGTGTTTGGGGATAACTGTAGTATTATTTTTTTTAACACAGCAGTACCCTGATGGCAAACAGACACATTGCAACGTCACCTTTTGACAGATATATGTTGGGCCGTGTTATGCAGTCTCATTGACCGTATTGGGGATTCCACAGTGTGTAAATCTGAGTAGAATTTATTCAGTTGTGTCCCAATTACATTGTGGTGAAAATTAATGGGAAATATAGTGATACTATTCACCATTAGGATGAAAAATATAAAATCTTACCAATGATTAAACAGCCATGGGTGTAGACAACGGTGGATTGCATTAATACACCAAAGAAACAGTGAGTTTAGAATAGAACTTTGTTTATATCATTTTATTAAAATTGGACAAATTTAGTTATAGTACAAAACTAATCTTTAAAGCGATATTCAACAGGTGTTGCCTTGTAACGCTAATAAAAAAAAAGTTGCCCCTGACATCAGTAGCATGATATGGCCCAACGTTATTTTGACGACACTTTTTAATGCTTTAAAAATCAAATTTGAGAAGCATGATTCAGCTTTCTGTTGACTAATTATAAGTTACAACAATCACAATTTTAGAAACATTTGCTCCTAATTTAATGGCAAGGTTTTTTTCCTTTCATTAAATGACCTTAAAATACCAAAACCAATTATTTTTGTAAATATTTAGCTTTCCAATAAAGCTATGTCCAAGTATCATCCATTTGATAAAAAACATCTGTAACTCTTTGAATTTCATGCCTACTGCACATTTCAAACCATTATAGCCTAATCTACTGTTTGTTTTGAAAGCATTAATTTTTACCAAAGTTAGGCTCAACAGAATAGCAACTATTAAAGGGCCCAATCCTGTAATTATGGTCTGTCCCAAAACATGGGTAACAACTTTGAATTATACAGCTGTTATTTCCATGTAGTTACTGTGAACTATAGAAAGGCAGACATCATGGAAAGGAAAAATAAATATTACATAAATGATATAGTAGTCTCTTTTGGTCCCCTTGAAATCTATGTATCTATAAAGACTAACTGCTGTTCATTTGTAATCACAGAGGTTACTTTAAAACTAAGCAGTTAATGAGGTTTGTAAGAAAATGAAGAAAATATAAATGCATGAATGAAAAATGCTGAGATTATAGTTTTGAGCTGAGTAATACATTGGAGAAGTGCATTGCTGAAAATGTTGATTTGAAAACAAGAAGGTAGGAGTAAGAGCTTATTGATTAAACCCTTTTACTTCTTTATTCACTTTAGCACCTGCTCCTATTACTGATATTCAGGCTTTAAAACAAAAACAAAAAACTATAGCAATGGAACTTGATCATTAGTGATAGCAGTCACTATTTTGGGGGGGCTGCCATATTTTGAGGACACAACTTGAATTGAATTGTTTCACCCGTTTAACCAAATTTTAGAAAGCAAAAATATAAAGTTAAATGAGATGAAAGGCATACGTTTTCTGACAATAATAAATACAGTTCAAAAGGGCTCTCCCGACATGTCTGATGCGGTTAGCATGTCTAACTCTTAACATTTAGAATAAACATCTGTTGTCTGTATGAATTTTCCTTTAACGCATAATGTCAGGTGCACAGATTAGGGCCCAATCCTATACAACCACTCAGAGGAGTAGCCCTATTGAGACTACTCACCTGAGTAAGGCTTTGAAGGGTCAAGTCCTCACTGTTTTTTGAACACTTAATTTGAATAGTTTAACTTGAATAGCGCAGTGGCATGTAATCCCTTCAGATACATGCACATATGTAAATGATACTTTACAAAAGCAAACCGTTTCATTCATGTTGAGACTGGGAGAAATTTTGAAAAGACTAAACTTTTAAAGAAAAAAATAACCAAGGAATACTACTTTTCTTTTCTAGACAACTTTATAATGTTATATGTAAAAACTAACAATTAAAAATCACAGCAATATGTCTCAGTTCATTATCACTTTCTTACTGTAACATTAAAACTCATGTATAAGAAACACATTTTAACATATTATAATGCTTAAAGCTTAAAATAATTTTCATGAAATATGTCACAGAAATATGTCATGAAATATGTTTACGCAGCTCTAGCATTTGTTGCTATACTTTGTGCTTTCAGAATCCTTACTTTATCTAAGAAACCACTGTCAGATTCCTTACATATACATTTCTTTCCTATTTTTTTGTAAGAAGCTTTTGCTTCTACCCTTCCAATCAACATATCTGTTAAACAGTCAGTGAGTTGGTTATTTTGGTATCTTTGCAACAGTCCCACTTAGCTTTATCTTTCCAGTGGTGGTTTACAAATTCTTGCTAATGCAAAATTAGAACAGTAATTTCTGCCTGCTTCTTCTGTTCTTTTCCCCTTACCTTGGGTTCTGGACTGGGGAGGGGGAATACTATAAAAGGGATGAAAAGCTTTAACATACTCACGCTGCAAGGCAGAGGATAAGGGAGATCACAGCTGTCTAACTCTTGGATCTGGATCTTATTAATGTCATCGAGCACTGAATCCTCTGTAGCTGTAGGCTGGACTCTTCCTGCTGTTAACAGGCCTCAGTCTGAACTGAAGTTCACCAAACTTTCTTCAGCTAAGTAAACTCAGTGTTACTCAGAAGTTTTCTCCAGAGTATAAGAGTACAACAAATGGCATAGTGTTAGTACAACAACCCCGTGGAACTGTTTGATGTCTGCAAATTGACTCAAGTGCTAAAATATATCATTTGGGGGCTGCCCCTCCTCCCAGCCATAACCTGCCCTCCTAAATGGAGCATAAAGTCGTGCAGGCTGCAGTGCTGTTGAGATGAGGCATGGCTGTGGTCTCTTATTGTCCTGTAATCCTTCCTGCTATCTGAACCATATCAAGCTCTGCCTTGGCTACCTAGCCTGTACTCATTATTTTTCAAGTGAAAAGAACAAGGCAGAGAAAATTTAAGAGGAGTTTTAAATACCATACCTGCAGGGTATAATATAAGAAACAGGCTTTTGAACTATTTCTTTGTTACATTTCAGGTATTATTAAAAAGAAAGGTCCCTTGCAGGAAATGTGTTCATGGGAAATCTGATACCTTTCTGTTGCAGAAAACATTATTCTGCTTAAGAAGACTCACCAAACCTGAGGATGTTTCTTCACTAAGTATCATATTATATTTGCATCTAATTAGCTGGCTCTCAAATGACTTGGAAAGTATAATTTGTAATATCTAAAAAATTCTTTGGCTTTTTCTGGCTTCAAAACTTGGAAACTGGTTAAGCCTGACATTAGAAAGGCAGGATTTTCAATAACATACAGTACTTAAGGATAGCACCATTTATCAGTTCAGTCACTTTAGTCGCAGAATGCTGCATGTTTGCAAAACACGATCAAGTTGCCTAAAACCTAATGACAAGTGATAAATGTGAAATGCCTTTTCATTTATAAGGAATCTCCTGTCTCAATTTTTTAATCCTTAGAGCCTACTAAATGATTGAGCTCAAGGAAAGGTGTTAGTAATGCTTCCAGAGGATAATTTGGAGGTGAGGTAGGCATTCCGAGTGACTGTCATCAGAGTTTGGAAAGAAAGTGTCATCTCAAAGTTTCATATAGCATCTTTACTGCACCACAGATAAATAGAATAACCATTGGAAGTACAGGGAAAGGCAATCACATATCTTCCCTATCAGATCGTCATATTTCCGGAGTAGTAAGTATATTTGTCTGCAAAACTATTCACAAATTTGGGTAATTTCAACCAAAAAAATTCAGCCAAAAATGGATTTTTTTCAAAAGCCAAATTGATTTATTTCAACATTTTGCAAATGAAATGTTTTGACTTTTCATTTAAAAGTTTAGCTTGATTTATTTTAAAAAGTCAAACAAAAAAGGCTAAAAAACTCACCTGACAATGAAATGAAACAAAAAGAAAGAAAACAACAACAGACATAAAAAGAAAATCATTCTCAGTTGAACAAAAAAAATCAGTTTTTTTGTTTCAACAAGGAAAAAACAAAACAAATTTCTCTTTCTAGGTCAAACGAAAACAAAAATGTTTTCAGATTTTTCGGTTTGTCCACCAAATCAAAGCACTTCATAAAGGTGGGGAAACTGAAGCACAGATAGGTTAAAACTTACCCAAGGCCACAAGTACGTCATTGGCAGAATCGGGAATACAGCCCAGTGCTCCAGGATGTCAGTCCAGTCCGCTATTTATATAAGCACTACACAGATGTTTATGTATCCTTGTATGGTTCTGTTTTTTAAATATGGCAGAAATTACTAGTTTGTGGATTCAGTCCTGCAAACCTTGACTCACTTGACTAGTCCCATTGACCCACTGAGTGAGGATTACTTGTGAGTAAAGATTAGCAGGATCAGATTATAATTTGGCAACCTATATACATTTTACCTGCAAATACCTCACAGGATCAAATTAACAAACTGAAACAGTGAACAAAACTTAACTGCTGATGGTATATAGTGGGGATGATTTCTACCCAGTTTTAAATAATATTTTTAAGAAATCAAATTAATTCACATCACAGCTGGTGATAAAGATTCTGAGAACCAGCCTGGGTAAAGTAAGAACCAGCAGCTTTTCAAAACTCAAACCAAATTGAACTCAATCTACGTTAAAACAACGAGGAGTCCTTGTGGCACCTTAGAGACGAACAAATTTATTTGGGCATAAGCTTTCATGGGCCAATCTACGTTGCAATTAATCTACCCAGCCTGAGGTAGCTGTCCTGAGCCAGCCATGGATGTCTAATTGCAGTGTAGACATACCCAATAACTGGAGGTTTATGAACATTGGATTAATCTAGCTATGTGTGTGCCTCTGCACTTCCTGCTTGGAAACTCACCAAAAAAGAGGTGGAGAGAGGTCTAAACTGGAGGAACTATGGCTCTTCCCCGCTATACACTGATCCTCAACTTGGTTAACATGTATGAGGGTGGAGGGGATGTAAAATATATTCAAGGGATGTTACAAATTACTTTTCCTTGGTGCTACCTTTATGAGGTAAACTATCTCCCATTGCTCCCAAGGCAGGGCAAAGTGATATTAGCCCAGTCTTTGCCATAATAAATAATACCTTACATTTTGTGGCATTCCCCAGGGCACAATCTGGACTGATGGGTAGCTGTGTCCCCTCAATACTCCAACCAAAGATGCCTTTTGTGCTGCTTTGTTGTGAGAGCAACCTCTCCTGGTCACCTCACATACAAGCTCCTGTAAGTAAATAACTCCAAGCTCTATTATATGAGTGCTATAGCCAGCCAGCCAGCCATGAGTTACACTGCAGGGCAACATCAGCAAACTCCCAGTCCCAGACTGTCTCCCAGAAATGTATGTCTTGCACTGCCCAGCACCCTCCTGGACAATACAAGCTCATATAAAGTCTGTCATTTCATAAATAGAAAATGATATGTAACGATCTTGTTATCTCAAATGAAGTTTCCCAAACACTTCAACCCAAACATGCACTGGTTTAGATAGAACAACCAAACACGTTCCTTAACTACAGAAAGATAGATTTTAAGCCATTATACATAATGAGGCATAAAAGTCAGAACTGGTTACAAGAAAATAAAAAGTGAAAATGCAATTAATATCTAACTTAACAAGATAAATGAATTCAAAACAAAGGTTTCTTTCACCACATGCTTTAGCAGTCTTACTGGCTGGAATCCTTTTAGCCAGGACCCCTCTCCCAGTTCAGTGTTAATTTCCTTGTCCTTCAGATATTATTGATGCCGTTGGCAAAGAGAAAGGGGAGGAATATTTTGGAGCATCTGTTCCCCTTTCTTGTAGTCTATTTTTTTCTGAAAATCATCTCCAGCTGAGGTTCAGGGGAGAAAAGTCTTTGGGGATGGAAATCTGCAGCTGTCTCTTAGCCAAAATGTAGATTTCTCCCTCCCACCCCTTTTCCTGCCAAAGAATGGCCACTTAATCAGGTGATAGTCCATTTGATTTTGTTGACATTGGGCTGAGGCATCAGTTTTCCTTTTATCTTTGAGGAACTAGTTTGTGCCTGCTTTTCTAAACTTGGAACATGTCTCAGTAATGTTATACAGTAAAATCTTATACATTTACATACAATGTTGCCACACATGTTACCAAAACAATAATGATCAGCAAATTATGAGTTTTCAAATGAGACTTCACAAGACATACTTTGTACAAAATCCATTACAGTTTTGTAAAAAGGGTGAACATAGGGGTTCAGGCTGTCACACATTTATATAACATCTTTCATCCAAAGAATCCCAAAGCTTTTCATAAACTATGGGCCTAATTCTCTCCCTAAATATTTTAAGGGGCATCTGTTGAATTTAATGGAACCTGCAGATGTACGTGAGGGTACAGAGATTGCCCTTTAGATAAACATAAATGACTATACCCACCTCTATCCAATAGCTCATAGCAACAGTACACAGAGTTTAGGGCAGGACGTGAAACAAAAATATCTAGCTGAAATTGTTGGGGAACCTGGGTAGGCACAATGTCATTACACAAACTGGATATGCCTGGGACTGGACATATGGCTTTATACTCTACTTTCATAAAGTGAAGTGGGATATTTAATGACCAAGTGTTACATTTTATCTGGGAGAGCGTCTCCCAATGGCACAGTGTCCTCTAACACAGTGCCAGAGTATTATTTTGGTACTGGTTGGCAGGAAAGAGTGTGATCTACTGAATCAGCAACACTACTTTCTTCAGCATCCCAGTTTTGCCTTGGAAGTCTTCAGTTCAAGACTTTACTCAACTTAGCTGTACTTTGCTTGTGAGAGGCCAAAGTCCCAGTTTAAGATGGAGATAACATGAGTTATTTATTCCTCCTGCAAAAGCTTCCAATGGGCCAATTTAGCTAAAAGACAACAACAAAAGTTTGGCTTTCTGCAATGCAGAATTGGCCTTGGAAGCGCTCAGAATTGGATTTGGGGGCTGCCATATTTTGGGGGGCGCAATTTAATTTTTTGCTGAAATCTCCCTGAGAAAGGAAAAGAGGAAAATTGGGAGTCTGCATTGAGTTCCAATTCAATATCACAAGTGATACCCACATATATTTGAATGCTTTGTTTTGACTTAGACTAATTACTTAATAATTACACTTTAATTACACATCCTGTGCTGGCTCATAAATTTGGGAACTTTTAAACTACTCATTAGAACCTTTTCCCAGGAACCGGAAGCCACCTTGCTAGCTGGAAAACTCAATCTTTTCAGCTCCTGGTAAAAAAGTATGTTTAGTAGGAAAAAAAAAAGTTTTTCAACAGAATCTTATATTGCATGTCTTTTTAAATTAAAAATCTAGTCTGTGATTTGTGATTTGTAAAGAAATAAATGTTTCCCTATTTCTATCTGATTTCATGAATAACCATCGATACCCTACCCCCCGCCATGTAGCCAGTGGGTGTGCAGAGGGCAGGGAAGGCTAGGAGCCCTGCCAACTGTTAGATGGAGGTGGGGTTCAGGAGAAAATGCTTTTTGCTTAATTCAACCATAGTTTAATGGGGCTTGTTTAGAGTCAAAGCCTGCTTTCATTGCTGCTAAATAAGTGTGCAGGTGTATTCAGTAATATACACACATTGCTGTAACAATGTGGCCTGTTGGGTTAGTTGTTTGTTCATTATACATTATATAGGAATCTCTATCAGAGAACAAAATGACTCTTCTCCAGAGTATTAATAATGTTCTATGAAAAATTATCTGTTTTAATTACCAACAACAAAAATCTCCAGCTGCAGACTCAAAAAGCAATAGGTCAACATTTTCCAAACTGGTGCATAATGTTAGAGAACATTTTCAAAGGCACAAAGGGAAGTCAGGTGCCCATCTCCCATTTGTGCCTTTGATAAGCATCCTATAGGTCCTTATTTAGGCACTTAAATTGGTGTCTTGACAGCAGCTCCGACTGACTTTACCCAGGTCTGCACCCATTTTTTAAATCTTGGACTGTTTCAGCTATGTTGCGTCTACACTGTCAAATACTCTCTTAGGCTGAGATCACGTGAGAAATAAAAAGCCTCAAGGCAAGCAGCTATATGGTATCCATGTACTCCAGCTGGATGGCCTCT
The DNA here is from genome assembly GCF_015237465.2 of Chelonia mydas. Lineage (NCBI taxonomy): Eukaryota > Metazoa > Chordata > Testudines > Cheloniidae > Chelonia > Chelonia mydas. The sequence goes on from NC_051245.2 coordinate 30,202,728, forward strand.
TTCGGCAATGAAGGAGAAGGAGAAGCTATTGACAATGGCATGATGGAAAGAGGATATATTAGAAGAAAAGAAAAAGGGATTATTTAGAGGGAAGTGATGGGAGGAAAAGACAAAAGGTGGCAATAAAACTTGTGGTGGGGAGAGGCTGCCACTTGACATAAACACTAAGCTATGCATTGTCATATAGCCTCGTGGTTAGAGCACTCCTCCAGGAAGTAGGTGATGCAGGTTCCAGTTCCCCCTCTTTCCATGAATACTTAATTATTTATACATAGTGGAAAAGCTTTTATGGGAGAGATTGAGAGCACTTTGCTTGAGAATACGCCATAGCTCAGTGATTAGGCCATGCTGAAGGAATACTCAATTGAAGCCTAGATCCTTGGTGAGTGCTTGTTATACCTGAGCTACAAGTTATAAGGAGGGCATTACCCTATCGCCCACTCTAGCTGTTTTGGTGTCCTCTGAGAATGCTCATCAGACCGGGCCCCACTGGTGAGATAGGCAGGAGCACACCGCATGAAGATCCTGCTGGACCTTAGATGTGAGGTAGGAGGCTGGGTGCTCGTGTCGAGACCACAGCATCATGTCTGCTGGCAGACTTTTAGGCATCTTTGGACTTTAACAATGGGAATATAGACACACGGACTTTAGTGCCTATCAAGGCAGGAGGCACCTGAGCAGGGGTTTTGAGGATCTCAGTGGTGCCTGAATGTTCAACATAGGCATCTAAAGTGGCAGTTAGGTGCCTAAGTCCTTTTATGGATCTAGCCGCATGTCTCCTCTTTCAGTGTGTAAATAGGGATGTAGCTGCTTAACTTCAAGTACACATGTCTGAAAATATGGTTCTTAATCATCTCTGTGCTTCAGATTCATCCCTACATAAAACAAGGTTGATAATAGTATTTCCCTTGGTAAAGACCTTTGAGACCCTTGGAGGAAAGACACTTTACATGCAAAGTGTTAACAGTTATGCTAACACAAATTCTGCTCTTAGTTGCACCAGTGTAAATCCAGAGAAATATCACTGACTTCAGTTGCTTATGGTGAGGGTCAACAACACAGAGCCACTGAGACTTCAAAAGCCATTCATAATTATTGTTGTTAAAACATTAAAGTGAATTATGAAAATGAGCAATTGAGTGCTGGCAAGAGGCAAGCAGACTGGGCAAGTACTGCACTGCCTTCTTCTTGTAGCTATCCCACTTCACCTCCACGCTTGACCTGCACTGCCCTGAATGCTCTAGTCCTGGATCTCTGTGGAACAGTGGTGGGAAGCAGTGCCAAACTGTGTGAGATGCTCTGAATAAATAAATGCTCTCTAGGGTCTAGGATGAGACCCCTGCATTCATCTGAACTTCAGTAAAAATGACTTTGTTTTTGCAGTTATTTGGCACCATGTAAAAAATATAAGGTCAAAATCAGCTCTAGTGTTGCAACTCGACTGATTTCAATGGCATTGCGCCCATCTACACCGGAACTGAGTTTGGTCCATCTGGATCTATTTACTGAATACTCTGCTAAATGTTCAGTGCCTTTCACAGGGTTTTAGTTATGTGATTGATGCTGAATTTAATGGGAGTTGTGTGGTTAAGATCCTGACAAAGTTATGAAATTATAGGAATTGTGATAGGGCTTTGTATGAGTTTGTACACCACCAAGCAGAGTGAACCCCTGATCCTGATTAGGACCTCTGGGTACTACTGCAATATAGATATGAAATAATAACAATAAGCATGATTAATGTTCAAGGTAGCAGAATGCAAAGTGCTCTAGTAGTTAAGGGATGGAACGCACAGACATGGGATTGCGTTGTTTCATAGTAAACTACTTCTTTAAACGCACGAAGCATATGAGAGGGAGTGTAATTTTCCTAAGCATTCGCCTTATGAGTTGCTTCAAAAAACATAAGAGGGTTCTCTTAATGCACACATTTGTCAGGTAGCAAACATAGTATCATCGTATTGTTTGGGGATTATAAGAGATCTAGAAAGATATAAAAACATCTCATAATTTAAGCACTTAAATGAATAAATTAGCCTTTTTTTTAATTATTGGAAATGCCTACAGATAAGTAGGTTTCAGATATTTTTGATCCAAAAGAACAACCGCCAAATATCTTTACAGAGCAATGAAGATGGATTCCTCACATGTGACCACAAGGCACAATGAGAGTTGATCAAAATTTTTCTATGTGAAATTGTCACAAAACATGTATGCTTTCTGTGGAAAACTTTGAATTTTTGTCAAACTTTTTGGTCAAAATTTTTTGGGTTTTGTGTGAAATTTTTATTTTTTTGAGAGTTAAAATTTCCTATTAGAAGAAAAAGCATTTTCTGACCATCTGTAGGTAGCCCCAACACAGCTTGGTTTCTGGCCTGCATTGAAACTTCCTTGACTGATAGGAGGTCGAAGATGTATTTAAAAAAGATACAGGGTTGGAAACTAGGAATAGGATTTTTCTTTCAAATATCTTAATACGACAATACTGATTTCCACAGGCCTATCAAAACTGATCTGGGACAGGATGCAGCAATGAATAATAGCTCTAAATTCTTTTTTTTCTTTACTTGTGATATTCTGTCAGATTCTACTCATCCAAACAACCAAGGTAGTGATATGAAATGACCTATAGGGCACCTAGTCCAACATTCGGCCAATGAAGATGGGCCATTTCCGATAGTCTCAAGAGCTTTCTCCAGTCAAGTTCTCAGTAATTCAAGTGCTATTGCTTCCATTAGTTTTAACACTGGGATATTCCATGTTCTAATAGATCTCCTTATTAGGAATTTTTTCCTGATGTTCAGACTACATTCCCTTGACTTAGTTTCATCTTTAGTCTCCACATTTGATTCAGCACCAGCTCTTAATATATCCTGACTGACTGTTCGATGTTCCTCTTGCTACTTATGCAAGTTATTGAAGGGTGTTTGACGTTGCACTCCATATGTTTATGGAAATATGCTTATGAGTGTGAATATAATGTAACTGAAATATGCTTTATGCAAAAGGTCTCTTGTAAGGTATCATTACAAAGCTTATAATCTACTGAGTGTGTTCATCCTATTTGTATGAATGTATCGTTCTTGTATCTGAAGCTAGAAATATGAAGAATTACTCTGAAGTCCTATTTTAATTATGCCATTAATGGTGGCTGAGAATCTTGATGGCTCCCATTGATCAGGACAATTGGTTGTCATAGATCATAGAATAGATCATAGATATCAGGGTTGGAAGGGACCTCAGGAGGTCATCTAGTCCAACCCCCTGCTCAAAGCAGGACCAATCCCCAATTTTACCCCCCAGCCTTCCTGTATATGTGGGTGCCAGCCAGTGAGTAATGAGGTCTCACAGGACATGAGATGGTACTGGAATCCATCTTAAACCTGGTGCTTTTCCATTTAGAAGGAGGCGCGGGGACCCAGAGAGACAAAAGATTCCCATCTTGTGCCAAAGCTATAAAAGGGGGTGGAACAGAGCAAAGGTGGCTGCCAGTCATGAGAAATCCCCGAGTTACCACCTGAGCTGGAATTAACAAGGTCTGTACCTAGGAAGGAGCCTAGTCTGTGAAAGAAGCTTAATAGAACATCTCTGAGGGTGAGATTTACCTGTATTCAGTTTTTTAATGTATTAGGCTTAGAGTTGCATGTTTTGTTTTATTTTACTTGGTAGCTTACTTTGTTCTGTCTGTTATTACTTGAAACCACTTAAATCCTACTATTTATACTTAATAAAATCACTTTTGTTTATTAGTAAACCCAGAATAAGTGCTTAATACTTGGGGGGAGCAAATAGCTGTGCATCTCTCTCTCTCAGTGTTATAGAGGGCAGACAATTTATAAGTTTACCCTGTATAAGCTTTATACAGAGTAAAACGGATTTATTTGGGGTTTGGATCCCATTGGGAACTTGGTGTCTGGGTGCTGGAGAGAGGTAACCTGCTGAGTGGTTTTCAGTTAAAGTCTGCAGCTTTGGGTGCGTGGTTCAGACTTGGGTCTATGTTGCAGCAAACTAGCATGTCTGGCTCAACAAGACATGGTTCTGGAGTCCCAAGCCATCAGGGAAATCAGGATCAGAGGTAATTTCAGCACATCAGGTGACAGTCCCAAGGGGTCTCTGTGACCTAACCTGTCACAGGGTGCGTGCCAAAGTCAGTGATAAGATCAGGGAAGCAAACCTCACCTCAGTTGATCAGATGATAAAGAAAAGAGAGCTCAGTTCTGCATCCATTATACACATGTAGTAGTGCTTAATCCTGGAAGATCTCTCTTTGAAATCATTGGAACCACTTGCGAAGTAAGGGCTATTCAACATAAATGAGGGCAGCAGAATCCTGCTTCTTAGGGTAGATTCACAAGAGGGATTTAGGTGCTGCAACTGTCAGCATTGCAGCATCTATTGTTTAGGCTCCCCACCACCAAGGTGGGATTCAGTTAACTCTGGGCTGTGAACTTTGACCCAGCTTAGGTGCCTCACTCTAGGAGAAATGTTTTTCAAGAAAAAATGAGGATGAGGGGAAAGTGGCAGTAGGCAGAGAGTGGGAAAGACTCTATGGGGTACTCACCTGGAAGGTGGGTTCAGGACCAGGTTCAGTCCCCCTGCTTCAATGAATATTCAATTATTTATACACAGTAGAATAGCTCCAACAGGAGACAGGAAAGCCTGCTCCAGGTCACCTCCCCCATTCTAGGCATTTGCTCTAACCCCTGGGCTGTGAGGATCTACTTCACATCAGGCAGAGGGGGTATTTGAGCCCAGGTGAATACGTCCTGGGTGAATACTTTAATCATTGGACTAAAATGTATAAGGCAAAGGCTGGGAACACTTCCTCTGACATCTTATGTGTGGGTTTAGATATGCTATGAACATATCTACTGCATCAGGATCCAAAGACAAGATAGACAGGGGAGCACCTAGTTTGTGCATCCCACTGAGGCTTAAGAAAGAATTAGGCAAGGCACTGCTGGGTGGTGTCAGGATTTAGGCATACGTGCATGTGTCTAGCTGCCAAAATGTAGGAACCTCGGGGACGTAACAGTGGAAATTTAGGTTCCTACTGAGTTAGCTGGTAGCTGAGCAGAAGTTCTGTGAACGCCAGTGGTGCATAAATGCTGGATTTAGGTCATGTGTATACTGCACTACAGTTCATACCTCAGGGGAGGGAATAGCAGTGCACACCAGAGGTCTGCACTGTAAGTATGAACTTAAAGTTCCCTCATTCGTACTAACATAGTTGTCTTCAAACAGGACTACATTACTGAGATATCTTCAAGCTAACAAGGATTTTTACAAACACTTCAGAAAATTAAATAAACAAAATAATCATCATCCAGGTCTATACTTAGACTTCTCTAAGGAATTTGACCTGGAACCACACACTATGTTGAATACAAAATATGGATTAAAAACTGGCTAACTGATAGGTCTCAAAATGTAATTAGAAATGGGGAATCATAATCAAGCAGGTGTGTTTCCAGTGGGATTCCACAGTGATATGTTCTTGGCCCTACACTATTTAATGACTTGTCAATGACTTGGAAGAAAACAAATTATCATCACTGATAAAGTTTGCAGATGACACAAAAATTTGGGGAGTGGCAAATAACGAAGAGGACAAGTCACTCATTCAGAGCGATCTAGATCGCTTGGTAAACTGGGCACAAACAAACAATCTGCATTTTAATTAATCACATTTTAATTGTTGATTAATCGCAGTGAACTCATGCGATTAACTCAAAAAAAGTATGGTGATTAACAAAATTAATCGCGATTAATCACAGTTTTTCAAATATATTGATTTCAATTACAACAGAGAATACAAAGTGTACAGTGCTCACTTTATATTATTCTTATTACAAATATTTGCACTGTAAAAATGATAAACAAAAGAAATAGTATTTTTCAATTCACCTCATATGAGTACCATAGTGCAATCTCTTCATTGTGAAAGCGCAACTTACAAATGTAGACTTGTTTTGTTACATAACTGCACTCAAAAACAAAACAATGTAAAACTTTAGAGCCTACAGGTCCACTCAGTCCTACTTCTTGTTCAGCCAACTGCGAAGAGAAGCAAGTTTGTTTACAGTTGCGGAGATAATGCTGCCCGTTTCTTATTTACAATGTCACTTGAAAGCGAGAACAGACATTCACATGGCACATTTGTAGCCGGCATTGCAAGGTATTTACGTGCCAGATATGCTAACAATTCGTGTACCCCTTCACGCTTTGGCCACCATTCCAGAGGACATGCCTACATGCTTATGACACTTGTTAAAAAAATAATGCTTTAATTAACTTTGTGACTGAACTCCTTGGGGCAGAATTGTATGTCTCCTGCTCTGTGTTTTACCCACATTCTGCCATATATTTCATGTTTTGGCAGTCTCGGATGATGACCCAGCATGTTGTTCGCTTTAAGAATACTTCCACTGCAGATCTGATAAAACACAAAGAAGGTACCAATGTGAGATTTCTAAAGATAACTACAGCACTTGACCCAAAGTTTAAGAATCTGAAATGCCTTCCAAAATCTGAGAGGGACAAGGTGTGGAGCATGCTTTCAGAAGTCTTAAAAGAGAAACACTCCAATGTGGAAACTACTGAACCTGAATCACCAAGAAAGAAAATCAACCTTCTGCTGGTGGCATCTGACTCAGATGATGAAAATGAACGTGTCGGTCCGCATTGCTTTGGATCATTATCGAGCAGAACCCATCATCAGCATGGGCACACGTCCTCTGGAATGGTAGTTGAAGTATGAAGGGACATATGAATCTTAAGTTCATCTGGCACGTAAATATCTTGTGAAGCCGGCTACAACAGTGCCATGCAAATACCTGTTCTCACTTTCAGGTGACATTGTAAACAAGAAGAGGGCAGCATTATCTTCTGCAAATGTAAACAAACTTGTTGGTCTGAGCGATTGGCTGAACAAGAAGACGGACTGAGTAGACTTGCAGGCTCTACCATTTTACATTGTTTTATTTTTGAATGCAGGGTTTTTTTGTATATAAGTCTACATTTGTAAGTTCAACTTTCATGATAAAGAGACTGCACTACAGTACTTGTATTAGGTGAATTGAAAAATACTATTTCTTTTGTTTTTCACAGTGCAAATACTTGTAATCAAAAATAAAGTGAGCATTGTACACTTTGTGTTCTCTGTTGTAATTGAAATATTTGAAAATGTATTTGAAAATGTAGAAAACATCCAAAAATATTTAAATACATGGTATTCTATTATTAACGGTGTGATTAATCATGATTTTTTTTAATCGTGCGATTAATCGCGATTAATTTTTTTAATCACTTGACAGCCCTAATTTTAATACAGCTAAATGTAAATGTATACATTTAGGAAAAAGGGATGTTAGCCATATTTACAGGATGAGGTACTCTATCCTGGGACGCAGTGACTCAAAGATTTGGTGATGCTTTGGCCAAAGGAGCTAATGTGATCCTTGGATACATAAACAGGGAGATTATTTAACCTCTTTCTTTGGTGTGACCACCATTCAAGAAAGATGCTGATAAACTGGAGAGGGTTCTGAAAAGAGACATGAGAGTGATTAAATGTATTAGACAATGTGCCTTATAGTGATAGACTCAAAGAGTTCAATCTATTTACTTAACTACGAGAAGGTAAAGGGGTGATTTGATTAGTCTATAAGTATCTACATTGGGACCAAATGTATAATGAATAATGGACTCTTCAATTTAGGAGAGAAAGGTATAACATGATCCAATGGCTGGAACGTGAAGCTAGACAAATTTAGACTGGAAATAACAGTGGAAACAGGATGCTTTTAACAGTGAGAGTAATTAACCATTGTTTACAATTGTGGTGGATTCTCCATCAGTGACAGTTTTTAAATCAAGATGTTATGTTTTTCTATAAGATACTCTGGGAATTGTTTTGGGGGAGTTCTATGGCCTGTGTTATACAACAGGTCAGACTAGATGATCACAATGGTCACTTCTGGTCTTGGAATCTATGAATCTCTGAAATGTTCATTAATGTCATCTGGACAATGCAAGCTAAACACTGAACAGGGGATCTCACAAATGTTAGCATGGTTCTATTGATGGTCTTCCCTCTGAGCCAAAAGGTTGTGGATTTGGGTGCTGGCTAGAATTATGGCTAATACCTAGGGCTAGACAAATTTTTTTCTGTCAAAACTGTTTCTCAATGGAAAATTGGGGGTTTGATTTTCATTGAAAAATTGAATGTATGAAAAGCGAATAATTTTGGATGAAAACTGAAACATTTTGATTTGCCACAGCGTCTGAGGAGGGGTGTTGTAGGTGAGTTGCCTCATGTTTCTATTTTCCACTCTGGGCAGGGCTCCCTGCTAGCCTGGTTGGGGAGATTCCACCTCACGTTGGGACAAAGACAGCTCATCTCCCAGAGGTACTGTAGAGCTAAGACCCACCATGAAGGGGGCCGCCTCCTTTGACTGCCCCTAACAATAACAAGTATGAACTTATGCGGGATACGATGTCTGCCCCTACATACTTTTCCACTGAGATATCAAGAGAGGAGATTTATACAATGTATAAATATCTACTAATATCCCTTCCTGATTCTGCAGCGTGTTATTACTAATGGTCAGGGGTGGGCAAACTTTTTGGCCCGAGGGCCACATCTGAGTATGGAAATTGTATGGCGGGCCATGAATGCTCATGAAATTGGGGTTGATGTTCAGGAGAGGGTGCAGGCTCTAGGGTTGGGCTGGGGATGAGGGGTTTGGGGTGCAGGAGGGTGCTCTGGGCTGGGATCAAGGGGTTCGGAGGGAAGGAGAGGGACCAGGGCTGGGGCAGGGGGTTAGGGCAAGGGAGGGGCTCAAAGGTGCAGGCTCCAGGCGGCACTTACCTCAAGCAGCTCCCGGAAGCAGCAGCATGTCCCCAGTCCAGCTCCTATGTGGAGGGGCGGCCAGGAGTCTCTGTGTGCTGCCCTGTCTGCAGGCACTGCCCCTGCAGCTCCCATTGGCTGCAGTTCCTGGCCAATGGGAGCTGCAGGGGCAGCGCTTGGGGTGAGAGCAGTGTGCGGAGCCCCCTGGCTGCCCCTAAGCCTAGGAACCAGAGGGGGGACATGCCGCTGCTTCTGGGAGCCATGTGGAAGCACAGCACATGAGCGCAGAGTGGTCCCCGACCCCACTCCCTGGCTGGAGTGCAGGAGCGAGGCAAGCCCCATATCTCACTCCCCAGCGGGAACTTGAGGGCTGGATTAAATTGGCTGGTGGGCTGGATGTGGGCTGTAGTTTGCCCATGCCTGCTAATGGTGCTTCGTTGTGATCATCTTTAGATGAGATATTAAACCACAGTCCCTGCAACTTGTCATTGGACAGGATTGTTCCCCTTGATTTGTGTGTGAGGAGGAGATAGGATATGGGAAAATACGTCTTCCCCCTTACCCACCTTTATTTTTCCCCTAGGATACCATGGAGAAGGAGACAAGTCTCTAAGGTGCCACAAGTACTCCTTTTCTTTTAGCGAATACAGACTAACACGGCTGTTACTCTGATACCATGGAGGTTGCTCTTAGGATCCACATGAGGGGAACAGGCATTCCAAGTGAGGCTAGATGGACTAATTGTTCTCCTACTGGAAATATGGAGTTCAGAACAGAAAAACAAAACTAGCCCATAATCCAGCCCTGATTGTGGAATATTTCTGCATCTCCTCCATCGAGCAGTGATCCTCCTCCTTACAGAGGAGGTTTCTGGAGTATTCATTTGTTGCAGGTCCACTGTCTGTGAAGCTACAGGGAGCTCTGCTGGATGAAAGGGTCAGCAAGATTCCTAGCACCATCATGGACTTGTGGAGTCTCTGTCAGGATGACTATGGCCTTGCACTGAGCCTCCACAATTTGCAAGGTTCAGAGATGGACCCTGCAGCCAGTTCCATGATTGAAGCCCCATCCCCCCACATGGCTTGAATAGGAAGAAACTTCAGAGAGAAGAGATCTAGAGAGATTTCCTCACGTGGGAAGGGACTAATGGGTAGAAGTGATCAGGCTCTTTGCTAGCAGTCCAGGGGGAAGAAAAAACATCCAATGACAGGTTGTAAAAAGTGCCACAGTGTCTTGAGTTAGTTCTCAACAGAACAGGCTGGACTGTTTAAGTGTACATTATCTGAGCAGGTATATTTACTTCCTTGGCCACTTTTCTCCTAATCTTTCATTATTGTGTAAAATGCTTTGAGTATGGAAGATGCTATATTCTGTTTTTCAGTGAGTTTCCATATATTTGTGTTCATTATGGCATCTGGGATATTTAGTCTGATAAATTGTCATAAAGATTTAATTTTACTAATTGGATCTTAGTGAGGAGCTATTTGGTAAAAGACAAGCTTTGTCCAAGACCTTCTCTGAATTGATCTATGCCTGATTCTCAGAGTTGCCACTAATCCTTAATTTTATGAATAATTCTGCATGGGTAATAAATGTTAATTCCATAATACAAGGTTACCTGGTTAATGATTGCATATCTGTCTCTGGTATCGCAGGAAAAGGTAGAAAATTTATCCTTGTAAAGTGACACTATGGAAGAGAAACAATCCACAAATCACAACCAGCTACAACAAACAATTCTTTTTAAAAAAAGTAAAAAAAAGATAGATGAAGGAGCATCTGAGAAGTGTCTTTTAAAGAAACTCAGCATTAATAGAAATCTGTATCAAAAACCCCGGTGCAAATATTCCAGAACATTTGGGAGAATATTTGGAATCAAAATCTGGATTCAAATCTGAATTTCACAATGGTTTCCATTGTCTATAACTGGCCAAATCAGAACCTTGAGCTACTATGTCAGATGCATCCGATGAAGTGAGCTGTAGCTCACGAAAGCTTATGCTCAAATAAAATTGTTAGTCTCTAAGGTGCCACAAGTACTCCTGTTCTTTTTGCGGATACAGACTAACACAGCTGCTACTCTGAAACAGAGCAGAAACTGTGTTTGCTTCTTAGTTTCTACAGTGCCTACCACAATGGGGCCCTGATCCTTGTCTGGGTGCCTCTGTGCTATAAATAATCAGGGATATATTTTAGTTTTCATCTCACAGCTTTGAACCTGTGGTTGGGGGAGGAAAGGGGACTGCAGAGCTGTACCAACCCATGAGGAGGACCAGAGGGATTGTACCGCAGGCTAGCACAGTCTCTTCTGATGCTGCTCCTTGCATATACCTTTGTGTACATGCAATCTGCTATACCCTTTAAAGTGAAGCTGGCTGTGGCCCTCCCTGCTCCCTTTTCAGCATTCAGGTCCCCGAGAACGCAGGGACCGCTACTGTGAGTGGCTCTTCTGCAACAGCACAAACGGTGAGGCTCCTTGCATGCCCCAGCTGCTACTGTGCAGCTATCCAAGGGCTGCTCACAATTGGATCCTTAATTTCTGTGCGGCATTCAGACTGGAGATCTCAGTTCTGGGTCTCAGGCCCATCCCTGATAAGAAATAGATTGCAGTTTAAGAAACAGCAACTCATCTTTTCTCCGTGTCACCCTGACTGCCAGCTGAGTGCCAGGTCTTGCTCCCCTGGCTCTGGATGGGCTTCTCACATGAGTAAGGAGGATAGGCTTTGGACCAAATGAAATCTGAGTCTTAAAAGTGATCTTTCTGACTCAGAGACATTACAGTCTATCTGAGTGTATTTCAGCTCCAACTAATCTCTGCAAGTTCTTTACAATGTATTATGTAATATGCGTTTTTACTTTTACAGCTCTTCCTGAAGCTATAATATTCCTGAAAAGATAGTTCTGAAAATAAATAGCTAACAGACAGAGCTAACCTAGGGGGTGGGCTGAGTGGCGTGGAATTCTAGGATCAGCCAAGCCTGAGGGAGAAGGCTTGGACTGGACTTTGTTGACAAGGAAAAGAAAGATAACAAAATTAAGCCAAACTGTAGGAATAAGGTGAGTTTTACATAGGAATATAAGAATTGCAATACTGGATCAGACAATGTAGACCACTATCTTGTCTTTCTTGTGTTAGTGCCATTCCTCTGTGGAAAATAAAAATATGATGGGTTTTCACCTGTGTGGTTTTACCTGTGTGTAAGTGAATCCAGACAGGAACAGAGCAGGCACAAAAATTGCATGTGCATGTGGAAAACTTGCAAATAATACGGAGAATTGTCATTCTCTTGTTAATGGTTTGGTCAGTGAATGACCACCACACAAGCTTCAATTTTTGGAATGATCCAGAAAACACTTATATAAACCATCAAAATTACCAGATTGGTGAGAAAAAATATTTTCTTGTTACCTTTGGACAGGGTGATCTAATATGTTACCTACTCATTTCTATTAAGATACGACAAACATGTCCATATGTGCAGCAGTAAATAATAGAGAGAGTTAGTTTAGCAAATTCATTATCCAAACAGAATTATTTGTGAAGCACAGGTGTAGAATTGTAACCCACTGCTGAGTGCTTGTCTGGGCCAATCTGTAGTGGATATGAATTATTACAGAATGTTGGCTCTTTAGGTCAAGCTGTAGCAGCTCATGCTATACCTCTGGTGGTCCCTCATTAAATCCCCGGTATGTCTGCCACATTCAGAGGGGTTTTTTTGTCATTGCATCTGTAAAGAGGACTTGAGAACTTCACAGTCAGTCATGACTACCTAGCACTTTGATTACAATAGCAATGACTGATTGCTTTCTGTAGAGCTGTAGAGATATGTTTGTGCAAGAATATAATTTATAGAGGCTCCCTCATAAGGGACAGTATTATGAAGGTAGGAATTTTTATACGTGCCCTTGAAGCAGAACCCAGTGTAGCTGTGTCCCTCAATTCACCACAGATAATCTCATGGATCGTTTTATTTATAATAATTTTATTCCTTTCTCATTCACTGATTTGTTTAATGAACCCCAAGTCATTACAGAACTAAGCTATGTAGGTGCACAAGGAATCTCCCTCACTAGCCCCATTGTGGCTGAGGAGCTTGGTTGCTGTACAGGAGTAGCACAGCGGACAATATTAACACTCCCTAAGGCAGCAGAGTGGGGTGGGAGGAGAGGGAAGCCATGGCCCCATTTGCCAGAAAATTGGCCTACCATGGAGGACGCACCCTTTCAAAGGGTGTCAGAGCTGCTGTTACCAGGTGCACTCCCAGGCTGAATTCTGAGTCAGCCAGAATTCCTCCTGGGCCTTCTGCTGCAGTATGGCTCAGTCTGTAGCCACCTATAACAGGGCGGTGCCCAACAGGCCTAACCCTAGCCCTAAGTCAACTAAACTTCTTGATGCAATTAAACTTTATGAATACTAAGGTTCTGAAGAGTCCTTTGGATTACTTACAGGGTAAAAAAATGTTTGACTTAAAACCAAGTACAGCACATATCAATCACAATTTTAAGGTAAAAAAAAAATACAGTCACACACAAGGGCCAAATACCACAGTCCTTACTCAGGTAAAAGTCCCATGAACTTCAGTGGGTGTTTTGCCTGAGTAACGACTATCTAACGTCAGCTGGAAATCTCTCTCTAGTAGATTATATATAGGTTTTGTTTATTCCTGCCTGGATATTTCTCTCCTCCTTCCCATTTTTTAAATAAAGCCAAAGAATTAATAAGTGTATATCATGCTGTTCATTACACTTGGCCTATCCATTTTCATATATCTCCAGCTTTACTGGTAACTATGGTTTATGATTAAATTATTACTCAGGAATATTCTATTATTAAAAAGTAGTATTATATTCAGTGACTCCACAAAGTAATTATGTAAGAAATGAATCTGTTATCTTGTATTTCTCTAACTCTGCATGCAGAACTATTCACTTTTATACACCTGCTTGAGTGGCTTGCAAGAGAAGACCTCAAACAAGTGATTAAACTTGTGATGGTTCATGCAATATATACTAGTTCTTTTTATTGTAAAACTAAAGGAAATTTATGAGTCATTGCAATCTTGGACAAATGAGAACCAGACCGCAAACAATGAAGCCAAGTACATCATTACAGGGTGAGTAATGTGAACAACTTGCATAAACTATGGCTGAAACTCAGTTTTTAGCAGAAGACCATAACCTCATGATTGCATCAAGAAAAGTTAAAAGCTCTTTAATCTGCATGTTGTCATTCAGGAAAGAGAATCTCATCAATCCAAATTGTAATCTTTAAGACTTGCAATTTTTCATTTTGATTTGACTCTGTTTTTCCTCTGATATATCTCTTCTGCACCCTTTCTTATAAAATGTCCTTTATGTAGCAGTTGTCCCCCAAAAGAAGGGGAATAGGTGAGCAGTTGCCTCCACAACTGATGCCTATGTCTTCATTTTCCCATGTCCACGATTTCCAGACAATGAACTACACCATATTGAATCCCATGTTTCCCTTGCAGCAAATTTCTTGTTTTACTAATGGTATCTTCTCACCTATCCTAATGTAGGTTTTCTCATTTACTGCTCCATTGGTCGCACTAAAAGATAGTCCAGATGACTCGAGAAATCTGTCAACTATTTTTGTATGTTATTTATTGTTATATCCTCTCTCTATAGAGGCACTGTCTGTTTGATAACTAGCAGAGTAGAACAAGTAACCTGGCTAATACAGAAAGTAGATCACTTCATCCTCCCAGAGCCCAAGTCTGCCAGTTTCACATTTACCACCTTTAAACTCATCTTCTTTAAAGAAGAGCAAGAAATTTGATCTCACCCCTGATCTGTCTCCCTAAGAGAGTTTTCCCTAACAGGTACCAGCTTTAGTCTGGGTGGATGGGATTTCTTGGCTTCAGTAAATGAAATTATTTTGTGGAAATGACAAATTCTCAGAGAGCAACTCCAGCAGAAGTTTTGCTCCAGTGCTCTTGACACCTGCTTTATCCCAGTTGCACTACTTGATTTCAGATATAAGAAGAAGTTCATAACCCCTGCGTAATTCTTTGACATAAAGCAGGAGCTGCTGTCTAAAGTTAAGGAGCCTACAATCAGACTAGAAGAGAGGCTGGATACTTTTAATTATTCTAGTGCAACAAATACACATACCAACCGTTAGCTTAGTGGCTAGCAGAGCGAGTCCTGGCACTGTTGCCACTAATGACGTTTGTAGAGAAACCTTTTTCACTGGTGACAATGCTCCTATGTATTATATCATCTGAGTTAAGTTAAAAATAACTTGGCTGCAAACTACATTGCTACTTCAGATGAGCTCTTGCCTAAGTACATCCTGACAGTTTATCTGTCAGGGCTTAAGCTGCTGAGAGCTACTGATAAAATCAGTTCTGACAAATAAACTAGGCATTTGGTCTGCTTCTGGAGATGGTAAGTAGTAACATCTTATATGGCATGTTCTCCCATTTATCTCACTGAGATAATTTACTATACCACTGCTTCTCACCAGGCTCTAGACATAATACTGACTGCAAAACAAAATGTAAGAAAGTGATAAGCAAGTAATTAATTATTTAAATGAATCATGTGAAACTACAATACTGCCAAGTAGTAACGGTTATGAGAGCATCATCAGCCAGCATTCGGGGTTTGTTCAGTAACTATTCTATAATGGCCAGGCAGTTCACTACATGTAGGTACCAGCATGTCTGACAACTGGAGTACGTCTACACTGCAATAAAGGCCTGCAGTATAGCTGTGGCTGGCCTGGATCAGCTGAGTCAGGCTTGTGGGGCTTGGGCTGCGGGGCTAAAAATTGCAGTGTAGGCATTTGGGCTCATTTGGGCCTGGGTTCTGAAACCCTGGGAGAAAGGTAGTTCTCAGAGTCCAGGCTCCAGCCCAAACCCCAAAATTTTAATTTTTAGCCCTGCAACCTGAGACCCACAAGTCGAGTCAATTGTCTTGGCTCTGAGACTAAATGCAGCGGGATTTTTATTGCAGTGTAAATATACCCGTGATTTTTTTACTTTTGCTTACTTCCTACCTAGCTTCTCAGGCATAATGCCTTAGTTATACCTTCAAAACACATTCATATCCAGGGTTTGCATGTCCATCAGGTACACAAACATATTTTGTAGGTGCAACTTAAGTGTCAAAATCAGGCTCTTGACTTGCTGCAGGTGTATAACCCTATCAAGTCACAGGGAGTCTATACTCTTTAAGGGCCAGATTTTCAAAAGAATTCAGGACCAGGCTTTCAAGTGCTCAGTACCTCGATTTCCAAACATGCTATCCATCCAACAGCTCCTACTGAGGCACCAAATGTGCTGACATCTGTTGAAAATTTTGGCAATTTATTTTGGTGCCAAATAAGAACTGAGCTCTCTTCAAAATCTAGTCCTGATCGTGGGTGCTGAGCTCTTTAGAATATCTGGCCATATCTTACTAGTCACCATCATTCCCCTTTACAATGCTATCTTATCTAATGAGGTGGGTGATGGCAGTCCTTATGACCAACTCACTGGGGATTAAATCAGGAAACCTCCAGACCTAAAAGCTTGGGCAGAAAAGCTAAGGCTCTACAACTGATGGCTGAAATAACTCATATCCTCTATGGATTAGCAGAGCGGGGGACCTGTACCACATCATCACACTGGGTGATAAGGGAACTATGTTATCTTCTATCAGAGTAATATTGGTAAGATGCCTAAATAAGATGCTGCATACATTAGTCCTCATTTGTTTTTACCCCTCTCTGGAATGTTGAGTTCCTGATGAGTTCCATATATTTCTATGCAACAGCTAACCCTCACATATTTCTTAGTATTTATAACTATGGTACTTGTAGAAGGTCCTCCCCGGGCAAGGTTTTTTTCCACTGTTTTGTTCACTGTTTTGTCAGTGAACAAAATTACACACAGCAACTAGCCGATCTCCCCAAAAAAACTAAACTGCAAAACATGAAGCAAGGAATACAGTGTCTGAATTGAAACCCATAATATCAGTTCCAGTAATACAACAGTGTAAGCAATTTTCTTTAGTTTGGTGTGTTAGCAATCTCTTTTTAATGAATCCATTGAGTCTAAAACCACATGGTGCTTCATTTCTCAGACACACAAACAAGTACTTGGTATTGCTGAATGTCAGTTAAAGTCATGTATTTGGGATGAGCTTTTTTTACGTAGATGTAAGCTAAATACAGCGGTATGGTAACTCCCTTTCAGCTCTAGTGAAATACAAGTGTCTAGTATGCAGTCCTTTCATTCAATACAGCAGGTTGTATACATGTCACACAGCATGTGTATCATTTACTCCTCTACAATCTGTTTATTTTTGTTATGTGAAGTCCTCAGTGGGGGTTATATTTTTATCAGAGTGCAGTGGACTGGGAGCTATGTATTCAAACATTATTGATAACAAAAGGAGATTTGGGAACTTATCTTCCCATTCATGGTGGGGAGGGATAGTTTTTGTAAATGTTTTCATCCCAAATCAGGACAAAAGCTCAAAATCTCAATTTTTTTCCACAAACTGGAACATATTGTTGTTTCCAAAATGAAATATGATCCTCACTGCTCATCTGGCAGACTATAGTGGAGGTAGGGAGCTGCAGAACTGGGAATGATTTTCCAGTGGAAAATCAAAATCATCCAGCAAAATTGAAGTTTTCTCATGGAAAAGTTTGATTTTTGTGGAAAGTGGATTTTCTGTCAGAAAAATCATTCCAATGGAAAATTCCCAACCAGTTCTAATGATAAGGCTATCTGAGAACATTCTTGTAATCAGAAAACCCTTAAGGATGTGCTAATAGCCTGTTTCACTTCTGGAACTGTTCAAAGCAATTTCTTTCATTCTTGTGCAATAGGAAATTAATGAAATACATTTAACTTGCATCAGTTTACGTTTTTTATTTTTGTAAGTAGTGTAACTCCTTCCCTATCTTTTGAGCTAATCTGAGCAGTTAAATTCAATAGGTTAGATCCTCAGCTGGTATGAATGGGTATAGCTCCATTTATTTCCTCTTGTATATGTTTTAAGTATTAGCAGGCACTCAAGAGGCAAAAATTAATTGGGTTTTATTTATTTAATGGTGTCAAAATGAATAGCTCCAGACACCAGAAAGAGATTAGTGAACCACTGGAGAAGTGAATCTCAGATCTAGTGGAGGTCCCATTTTATGAAGGGGTAATATATGGTTTGGATAATGGAACAATGTACATTGAGGCCAGCTTCCAAATTGTGAAGCAGTACAGAGAGGGAAGGGCCCTCTAAAGAATGAAGAAACATACAATTCACTTACATTCCAGTGTATCCCACTGTATGTTGTTAGTGACACTGAGTAAATGCTACAAAGAATAACAAGTGTGGTTGTGCCTATTAAGAGCTATTCCAGTAAAGAGCACTTTTTATAAATATGAATTCCAAACTGTGCTGTAAGGGCATCCATTAAACTCATACCCGTAAAACTGCAAACACATGTTCACTTTCAGTGTGTGTAAACAAATCACAACTTACAGTGTAAATTGCTACCAAAAGGTTCATTTATAAAGCAATAGCAATTTAAAAAGTTAAAATAAGAACAATTTTCAGTTTACAAAACCCTGTAAATACTCATTTGTTTAAATGTATTTAGAAAGCACCAATATTAAAAAATACCAGGATTAATAGCCAGAGTACAAAAGACTTGCCTGATTCTTCAAGGCCAGCCCTATTTCTTTAAAGCAAATCGTTCATTTAACAATCCACCATAAAATACTCCTTAATCCAATCATCCCTCAACCCACCCCTTCTCGAGAAGAATACAGATGAAATACACAATGTGCTCTGCAAATCAGCAAATATGGGCTGCTCCCTCATGGAAAACGTCCTACCACCAGGCCAATCCATTTTCAATCCTTAGGGGCTGGCTTGAGCACATCAACAGGTCACAGCTGTAGTGGTATCCCAAGAGGAGTGAGGTGATATCTCACATAGCCAGATCCTAAACCATTTAGGGCTGGATTGTCTCTAGCTACAACATGGTTGTAGGGATTAACAAGGACACCAAACCCCCATGTGGTCATGTTAGGGCTGCCTAGATTCCAGCTTGAAGTGGGGTGGGGTTGGGGGAGAAGGGACAGAGGGAGAGAAAGAGCTGCCCATGGGAAAATGGAGAGTGCAAAGTTATAGATTGTGCCTCTCCTCCCACAACATGCTGACCAGAACAGCTGGCCAGGTATGAGGAGGGGAGTAACCTGTACCCAGAAAAAGAGGGGAAGTAACTTACTGCCACCCATTGCTCCCAGAGCAAGAAGGGGAACAACAGAGCAATTGTGACTCTGGCCAGGTCTATGCTACAAACATACATCAGTATAACTAGGTCGCTCAGGGGTGTGAAAAATCCACACCCTTGAGCAACACCGTTATACTGATTTAAGCCCTGGCATAGACAGCGCTAGGTTAATGGGAGAGCTTCTCCTGTCAACATAGCTACCGCCCCCTGTGGGCGTGGATTAACTACACTGATGGGAGAAGCTCTCCTGTCAGTGTGATAGCGTCTTCACTGAAGCACTACAGCGGTGCAGCCTTTGAAATGTAGATCTAGCCTACGTTTCAATTACTTCATGATGTTTCCCCCCACCACCCCCTGGACAGTGCAGCTAAGCATTACCTTTTACTCAGAGAAGAGCCCAAAGGCAGAGCCCACCCCTTAAGGATTTGTTCATAAACAACACCTTATACCCTTTCCAGACACTAGTATGTGTATCTCTCCTCACAACCACATCTCAGATTAGCTTGCTAAAATCTGCTAAGTAAGAACTAGGTGTTGGTTTTTATTCTTTATTATTACTTGATTCCTAGATCAGCTCTTCAGGGTCTCCTGCTCCAGTCTTAACTACATATAGCCTTTGCTACCATGACAACGCGGTAATATATCATCTCGATTGCTTATCTTCAACATAATGCAAATATTTCAAACTGGAAACTTTTGTTCCATCTATTGAGGATGGACAAGTGAGTGAAAAGTGAGACTTTCAGAAAAATGCCAACTGCTACATTAGCCATCAACCATATATAATTAAAAAAAAAACCTCAAGAGATTTAATTTAGGAATGTTTTTTGAGATAACTCAATATCTGCCTTCATATTCATGATGGATTAGGAGTGGGACAAAAAGTGAGTAGAAAGAGCTAAGACTCTTACTGGACAGATCTTCCTACATTTATTTGTTTAGATCCACACTCAAGGTTTTGGACTGAGCTATTGAAAAAACAAGGATATAATAAAAACTCAGTTTAACAACTCCTATCCATTGTTTAATCATCAAATTATTACAAAATGTACCAGGTTTAGCAATGACCTTTGGGTCCACAAATAAAATATTATATTCAAATGTTTACTGATCCTTTTTCTGAAATAAAGTCTTTGTGGTTTAGATAATTCTGCTTTGATAACAATATACTATATTGATATAAAAATTGATGGCACAACTCTCCCTAGAAATCAATTACATTTTGAAATCCACTGTTGATTTCAATGGGTGTTTCTGTTCTAAATTCAAAGTCACGACATGACACTTGAGAACTCAATGTAAATGGGACTTTAGAGACAAAACATGGTTTGTTAAAATAGTAATTTTAGAAGGAATGTTGCAATATACAGTAGCTCTTACATTATGAATAACCACATTATGGTCAAGATAACCAGTTCACATAATTATTTATTATACGCTATGCTTGGTGCAAAGGGTATACATTTAGGATTACAAACTTGGTTCTGTTATAATCCCCTGTTTTCACACGATAGTTACTTAAAAAAAAATCACTTGCTTGTGATGAAACTTCCCCTACTAGTGTCTCAGTGCAAAAAGTTTAGATTTCTTTTAAATTGAATAAAATCCCTTCCACACTTTTAAGTTTAGAGAAATGGGATGATGATGAGGGGGGGACAATTTCCCTTATTTTTATATATATGAAAGGAAATTTTTGTATATATATACACACACAAACTTTTTGGTGGGGTTTAAAATTTAAAATCTGCATATAACGAACACTTTGCTGGGTTTGAGAGAGAATTTTTAAAACAAAAGTTGTAAATGACTTTAAAAAAACCTGTTCTGAGAATGCCCTGTGGGCATCTACTTAGATGTTATCAGTCCCCCACCTCTGCATCCTCACATCATGTGTGATGGGTAAGCTACATATTCTTTTTATCCAACCAAATGTAGGGGGCTTTCCATTCTCAGACTTTTTCTGGGACAAAGGCAGGAGAGAGATTGTAATTATTGCATTGATATAGTTAACAAAATTCTTCTAAAAGCTTCCTGAATAGCCAGTACAGGTGAAAACTGTGGTCATGAAAGATCTTTCCAAACACCATTCTCCTCTATGATATTTGAACTTCAAAGTGGAAGCTTAACCAGGCAAAAACTATGTTAATTGGAAACTTAATATTAAGCATGGGTAATTCCATTCTATCTATCTGTCTCTCTATAAATGAAATGTAAAGAGCATATATTGCAATTTTAAAGTTTCTAATATAAATGCATTACATTCAGGAAATGCAAATGTTATTCTTCTCATAATAATATCAACTGAGGCTGTCCGATATTTCAAATAAATGTAAACTTTAAATATATGCACCAAAACTTGCACAAGTAATTAGAAGTCGGTATCTACAATCTGGGTAATTTTACTATGAGAAACATAACTTTAAACCCCTGATTTTTATACCCTTAATGTTGCATGACAATTATTTCATTTTGTATTTTTAGTTTATATTGTAGAATTTGTAGCATGCATCACTTTCTGTAATATCTGGGAGCATGCCACAAATAATAATGTCACCAGACAACTTTCACTGCCTTGCCTTGGTCCCGCAGTTGACGTCTGGGGGGCTCTGTGCAGACAGAGAGATCTGCCCACAGTCTTTAGGTCCTATATGTCAGTCTAAAAAAAAATCAGAGAGACAAGACAGGTGAGGTAATATCTTTGATTGGACCAACTTCTGTTGGTGAGAGAGACAAGCTTTTGAGCTAATACAGAGCTCTTCTTTAGGCCCAGAGAAGAGCTCTGTGTAGGTTGAAAGCTTGTCTCTCTCACCAAAAGAAGTTGTCCTATAAAAGATATTACCTCACCCATCTTGTCTCTCTAATATCCTCAGACCAACGCAGCTACAACAATACTGCATAGTCTAAAAAATCAGCTGTTTGCTGTCTGCAAACAAGCCTGAGGAATATCGGATGTAAGTATATTAACAAACAATACATTTTCAATATATAACATTCTTGTTTTTATCAATACCATAAATACTCTTTTTTAAAAGAAAAGATTTAAATTCTGAACTATCACAAATGTGTATTAGAGCAGAATATTATTTAGAATGTGGTGCCAACACATAATAATATGAGAAAAACACAGGACTCTTAACCTGTGTTTCTACCTCTGGCTATTGAACAAAAAAGAAATGCTTGGATTTCTAGGTACACTTATTTCCTCCAGTAACTTTGTTTATATGTTGGGAACCATGCCAGCACATGAGGGAGATGAATACACACTTTCAAAAGAGGGGGCAAAAAAGTAAGGGAAGAGAGGTGAATTGGTCCAACAGCAATATTTCCTTCTCCAAAACATTATGGAATCTTGGTTAAAATGTTTGCGGTGTGATTACGTCAAAGGTACACTTAGGAAACCTTAGCTTGTGTGACCAACACTTACTCATCCAGTCTCACTGACCTTGGCAACGTGACCATGACCATATTTGCATATGGCCAAACTGTTTAGGAACAAAAACACCTGGAGACATTTGTCTGCAAAATGAATTTAAATAAAATTAGAACAATAAATCTTAATCAGGCAAATGCTTGAAAAGCACAAAAGGACAAGCTGACAACTTGTCAGAGTGCATAACAATGTGTGTGGATGTAAGAGGGGAAAACTAGCCATCAGGAAAATCTGATTAGAACAGGAAAGAGTAAGAAGAGAAAAGATATAGAGGTATGTAATAAAGGGATGTGCCTGTTTGCTAAAGCTGTATGAAAGTTCGTAGTTTCCCAGGAGTCTCTGAGGCCCTTTTGTGGGAAGAGGGTGGTGTGTGCA
Source organism: Chelonia mydas (assembly GCF_015237465.2). NCBI lineage: Eukaryota > Metazoa > Chordata > Testudines > Cheloniidae > Chelonia > Chelonia mydas. Next base: position 30,225,636 of record NC_051245.2, read on the forward strand.
TATATGTGCACGAGGAGGGTCATTGGCACTCTTGTGTGGAATGGGGTCAGCTCAGAGGGACAGATGTGGTAAAATCTGTTAATTTAATTAAGTGGAGGGTTTAGTGGGGGCACTCTAAGCTTTCAGTTTCACACAAAAATAAGCACCAAGTGGACTTTGGAGTGAAAACTCTGTACACTAAATCCTCTTAGGTTTGCACATCTCTAAAGCTACCTAAACTCGCAGTTAGCCAGGACACCTTGGAGAACAAAAAAATCATATAGAACTTTTACAATCACAGGTGATCATAGAATTATAGAATCTCAGGGTTGGAAGGGACCTCAGGACGTCATCTAGTCCAACCCCCTGCTCAAAGCAGGACCGATCCCCAACTATATCATCCCAGCCAGGGCTTTATTAAGCCTGACTTTAAAAACCTCTAAGGAAGGAGATTCCACCACCTCCCTAGGTAACGCATTCCAGTGCTTCACCACCCTCCTAGTGAAAAAGTTTTTCCTAATATCCAACCTAAACCTCCCCCACTGCAACTTGAGACCATTACTCCTTGTTCTGTCATCTGCTACCATTGAGAACAGTCTAGATCCGTCCTCTTTGGAACCCCCTTTCAGGTAGTTGAAAGCAGCTATTAAATCCCCCCTCATTCTTCTGCAGACTAAATAATCCCAGTTCCCTCAGCCTCTCCTCATAAGTCATGTGCTCCAGTCCCCTAATCATTTTTGTTGCCCTCCGCTGAACTCTTTCCAATTTTTCCACATCCTTCTTGTAGTGTGGGGTCCAAAACTGGACACAGTACTCCAGATGAGGCCTCACCAATGCAGAATAGAGGGGAATGATCATGTCCCTCGATCTGCTGGCAATGCTCCTACTTATACAGCCCAAAATGCCATTAGCCTTCTTGGCTATCATATCCAGCTTCTCATCCACCGTAACCCCTAGGTCCTTTTCTGCAGAACTGCTGCCTAGACACTCGGTCCCTAGTCTGTAGCAGTGCATGGGATTCTTCCGTCCTAAGTGCAGGACTCTGCACTTGTCCTCGTTGAACCTCATCAGATTTCTTTTGGCCCAATCCTTTAATTTGTCTAGGTCCTTCTGTATCCTATCTCTATCCTCCAGCGTATCTACCACTCCTCCCAGTTTAGTATCATCTGCAAACTTGCGGAGGGTGCAGTCCACACCATCCTCCAGATCATTAATGAAGGTATTGAACAAAACCGGCCCCAGGACTGACCCTTGGGGCACTCCACTTGATACCAGCTGCCAACTAGACATGGAGCCATTGATCACTACCCAATGAGCCCGACAATCTAGCCAGCTTTCTATCCACCTTACAGTCCATTCATCCAGCCATACTTCTTTAAATTGATGGCAAGAATACTGTGGGAGATCATATCAAAAGCTTTGCTAAAGTCAAGGAATAACATGTCCACTGCTTTCCCCTCATTCACAGAGCCAGTTATCTTGTCGTAGAAGGCAATTAGGTTAGTCAGGCATGACTTGCCTTTGGTGAATCCATGCTGACTGTTCTGATCACTTTCCTCTCTTCTAAGTGCTTCAGAATTGATTCCTTGAGGACCTGCTCCATGATTTTTCCAGGGACTGAGGTGAGGCTGACTGGCCTGTAGTTCCCCTGATCCTCCTTTTTCCCTTTTTTAAAGATGGGCATTACATTAGCCTCTTTCCAGTTAACCGGGACCTCCCCCAATTGCCATGAGTTTTCAACGATAATGGCCAATGACTCTGCAGTCACATCCACCAACTCCTTTAGCACCCTCAGATGCAGTGCATCCGGCCCCATGGACTTGTGCTCGTCCAGATTTTTTAAATAGTCCTGAACCACTTTTTTCTCCACAGAGGGCTGGTCACCTCCTCTCCATACTGTGCTGCCCAGTACAGTAGTCTGGGAGCTGACCTTGTTCATGAAGACAGAGGCAAAAAAAGCATTAAGTACATTAGCTTTTTCCACATCCTCTGTCACTAGGTTGCCTCCCTCATTCAGTAAGGGGCCCACACTTTCCTTGACCTTCTTCTTGTTCGTAACATACCTGAAGAAACCCTTCTTGTTACTCTTAACATCCCTTGCTAGCTGCAACTCCAAGTGTGATTTGGCCTTCCTGTTCAGGACTTCAGCTTTGCATTAGGCTATTGTGCATGTCCAATGAGGAAGGAGCATTACCATTCAAAAATCCTGTTCCATAAAGCAACTGGCAATGACTATTGCTCTTCTCAAGCCCTGGGTAGCTAGGACTGAAGTCTTAGTTTTTAAATTGGAACACCCCTATACCGGGATGTGTCCTTTGGGCTGTCATATTGACAACTAGCCATCAGATGCCCATTACAGGTGCCTAAATGCAGATCTGAAGGGCAAACTGTGGAGTAGGTGCCTTTAATTAAACACCAAAGTTTGGGAATTGGACTATTTAGCACTTTCAGCTTGGCATGAACCAGTGTTCCCATTTTGTATGGGGTAGCAGATAAAGATACTTATAATTTGTATAGTATTTTATATTGTCCAAGCAAAAAAACTAAGTAAGTAATCCAGGGGCTGGAAGAGCAGAGTGCATCACATCCACCTGACCCTGGGCTGGTGCAGTGGTCCCAATAGTATTATTATAGTTGGTGTAACTTAGAGCAGCCCTGCCGCTGGACTCCATTTTGGTATCAGCCACCCCAGGATTGGGGGAATAGAAAGGTATCTTTCCTCCTCCTCCCCGATCACTCTGTTCAGGTGTGCAAAATGTAAGCACAGTGCAACTGAAGATCTGGCCTGAAGTGCCTTATGTATAAGAATTTTACCTCTGAGGATTGTCCTGTATTATGGGAAGAGATCACTTTATTCCACAACTGCTTCAAGAAGAACCTGTATCAGTGTCTCATCAAAAAAAGTTTGCATAGCAGTGATGACCATGGTAGGGCTTGATTAGATAGGCCAAAATCTAGTGTGCAAAATGTAAGACTATTAAATTGGTGAAATTATTTTCCTTCAGTAAAAGAGCTTATGGTATTTTCTGAAGTTTTTATAGTATCAGAACATGCTAAGGAAAACAATTCAAAGTTCTTAATTTGATTAGTTCATCAAAGTTATCTTCTTCACTAAAGAAAATAACAGAAAAAACCAACAGCAGTAGTGAAGTTCAGTAATGATGCATTCATTATTGATTTCTGGGAAACAGACTCAAAAGTGACAGTGAAGTTAGTCACTGTTGGTACATTCTGTCCTAAATCTTATTCCAGTCTATTAAACAAAAGAAAGTGACTCACTTTCCATTTTGATCTCTGGGTCTCCTCTTAGCTAAACAATGATTTTTCTGGAAGCCTTTGTTAGCCCTTGCACAATGATTGTTGTGTGAAGGTTGCAAGATTTTGATTAAAGCAAGCAGGGAGTTATCATTCCATTCTTGAAGGTACTCTAGGACAGTTTGCGTCACTACCCCAATCACTCATCCTGTTTAGTACATGGTGGGAACAGAGAGGGCTTTGGTCAGGAACTGTGGGGCAAGATAAGCACAATGGTAAGTAGTGAATTACAATATTATGTTACTGTTGAATTATCATAGTTTTAGCCAATCACCTGGGATGGAAAGCTATGATACCAAAGAGAAATAAAAGGTGAAGGTTAATTCCAGGGTCTGAGAAGATTATTTATGTTTTACTTTGATATGGTAAGTACTTCAATACTTGCTAGGGCTCTGGGATGTGGAAGGACAAAGCCTAGATTCCCCCAGATCAGGAAGGAATTCTAGGGTTATTCCTACTTTATGAATACTGAAGTTGATCTGTCAAATGCTAAACTGCAGTGCCATAGTTGTGTTGGTCCCAGGATATTAGAGAGACAAGGTAGGTGAGGTAATATCTTTTATTGGGCCAATATCTGTTGGTGAGAGAGACAAGCTTTCAGGCTGACGTGGAGCTCTTCTTCAAGTCTGGGTAAGGTACATCCCTAAATATAAGGTGGAACAGATTATTTAGTGTAAGGAGTTAACATGTTAGAGACCATTCAAGGTGAGGTGGGCAGTTAATGCCTCTGCAGTCATAGGACAAAGGTGGGTTAGTGAATTATAGATTGTTGTAATGAACTATAGATCCAGTGTCTTTGAGTCCATGATCTTTAGGGTCTAACAAAACTTATGAATTTAAGCTCCAGGCTCAACTTTGACGGGTTTCCTTTGAGGAGGAGGACTGAGAGGTCAGATATGGAGTGACTGTTTTGTGAGAAGTGTTCGCTTGTGGGTTTTGTCTATAAATTGTTGGAGTTGGAAAGACTAGGAGTACTAAGGTATAGGGAGTCAACCTCCACTCCTCCAGCATCCTCCCCACTAGAATGATGCAAAGGGGTATGAAGAGGCAGCAGATTGGGTCCAGAAACTTTGCCCTCCTAACCTCCCACCTTGCCCCTTAACTGCTTCCAGACTCTGCTACTCTACTACTTGTGTGTGCAGCAGGGAAAGGAAATTGTAAATTTTCTAACTTTCAGTTGACTTCCACTGCTGTTTTGTAGAGAGTGCTGAGCTGGGAGCCAGCACTGCTAGAATTCATAGCACAAGAAGTTATAAAAATGTGCCAATGCCAGTTATGCTGGCTTTCCTTCAAGCCCTGCTTATGTAGAAGAAATATCTTATTCCTGGAAAGAAAACCAGTAGTCAAAGTAAGGAAAGGCAAGAGAATGGGCATGGTAACTCATTCCTGTTGACAGGTTTCAGAGTAACAGCCGTGTTAGTCTGTATTCGCAAAAAGAAAAGGAGGACTTGTGGCACCTTAGAGACTAACCAATTTATTTGAGCATGAGCTTTCGTGAGCTACAGCTCACTTCATCGGATGCATACTGTGGAAATTGCAGAAGACATTATATACACAGACACCATGAAACAATACCTCCTCCCACCCCACTCTCCTGCTGGTAATAGCTTATCTAAAGTGATCATCAAGTTGGGCCATTTCCAGCACAAATCCAGGTTTTCTCACCCTCCGCCCCCCCCACAGACAAACTCAGTCTCTTGCTCGTAATAGCCCATCCAAAGTGACCACTGTCTTCACAATGCGTATGATAATCAAGGTGGGCCATTTCCTGCAGAAATCCAGGTTCTCTCACCCCCTCACCCCCCTCCAAAAACCACACACACAAACTCACTCTCCTGCTGGTAATAGCCTATCCAAAGTGACCACTCTCCTTACAACCTGCATGAAAATCAAAGTGGGCCATTTCCAGCACAGATCCAGGTTTTCTCACTCCCCCACCCCCATACACACACAAACTCACTCTCCTGCTGGTAATAGCTCATCCGAAGTGACCACTCCCCCTACAATGTGCATGCACATTGTAGGGGGAGTGGTCACTTCGGATGAGCTATTACCAGCAGGAGAGTGAGTTGGGGGGGGGAGGGGGTGAGAAAACCTGGATTTGTGCTGGAAATGGCCCACCTTGATTATCATGCACATTGTAGGGGGAGTGGTCACTTCGGATGAGCTATTACCAGCAGGAGAGTGAGTTTGTGTGTGTATGGGCGTGGGGGAGTGAGAAAACCTGGATTTGTGCTGGAAATGGCCCACTTTGATTTTCATGCAGGTTGTAAGGAGAGTGGTCACTTTGGATAGGCTATTACCAGCAGGAGAGTGAGTTTGTGTGTGTGGTTTTTGGAGGGGGGTGAGAGAACCTGGATTTCTGCAGGAAATGGCCCACCTTGATTATCATACACATTGTGAAGACAGTGGTCACTTTGGATGGGCTATTATCAGCAAGAGAGTGAGTTTGTCTGGGGCGGGGCGGAGGGTGAGAAAACCTGGATTTGTGCTGGAAATGGCCCAACTTGATGATCACTTTAGATAAGCTATTACCAGCAGGAGAGTGGGGTGGGAGGAGGTATTGTTTCATGGTGTCTGTGTATATAATGTCTTCTGCAATTTCCACAGTATGCATCCGATGAAGTGAGCTGCAGCTCACGAAAGCTCATGCTCAAATAAATTGGTTAGTCTCTAAGGTGTCACAAGTCCTCCTTTTCATTCCTGTTGAGACCATAATCATAGTCACCCGGCCCCAATGAGACCTAACCTTAAGTATTTCGTAGCTGGAAATAGATTCTTCCCATTTTCCAGGAGGTCTGCAGCTGTCACAGCATATTTCTTACCTGGTCAGTATTAAGCAAGGTATTTTGTTTACTGTATGTCAGATTTTATCTCAGTATTGGATTTTTCTTTTATTATCATGGGCATCTAAAGATAGGGTGTCAGTCTGTAGGCATACACACACACACATGCATATCAACAGCACTCTAAGTGTGATTCTAGATTATTCCAAAATTACAGCTTTAAACCAAATGGGAGGTACACATTCCACAAATACCAATAAAGCCCCAGAAACGATAACGTTGTTTTATATAGATAAAGAGAAAATTGGAGCTTACTGCAGTAGCTTTTTGCTGAGATTACTAAGAACGGCACAGCAGACGTTTCTTCTCAAAAAGACAAGCTGGGATATTTGGAGGGGTTGTTTTTGCATACCAGACATTGTCTAAGGGCCTGATTTTGATCTCCATTAGGCTAGTGTAAAATCAGGAGTAATTCACTTTAAGTTAATATAGTTATATTGGTATAATATCATACTACCGAGATCAAAATCAGGCACTAAGGCTACAAACCTACTACAACTTCCCTTTTTTATATATGCATACGATAGCCGGCACAAGGTAGTATACACTGTATTCAGGCTGAGTTCCAACTTCTGTATTAAGCCCCTCATTCCTTTTTTCCATTTGATTATAACTTTCTCAGACATTACTTTGGGTCTGGAATTTACCATCCTTGGTCTCAGCCCAAAGGTGGAAGTTTGAGTAAAATCAGTTGAGCATTTTGAGTTATGTGAGTGTAATAAAAAAAAAAAGTAGTTTATCACATAGGTTTATGTCCAAGAGGGGTTAGAGTCACATCATTTGGGTCCAGATGTGGATCTAAAACATCCTGAATCAAGGCATACTCAGGAAACAATAAAATTTAAGATTTCTCCCTAAGTGTTAACTTGGCCAAGCTGCACACCTTTTATTTTCTATTCCTGTTTAAATTGTTAAATGTAAATCTTAAATATCATAGTGTTATTAATGATCCACCACAAAATATACAGGATACACAATGTGGGAGAATTAAAGGTTAATATTTGGAATTTCCTGACTTTTAAGTGCTTTATTTCTCAGCCTAAATGTTGCATTATTCACATTAGCTCTTATGCATTTTATTAACTGTAGACTTAAAAAACTGTCTCCCCCTGCCAAGCTTACTGTTACCTGGACATGATTTCATGCATGTTTTCAGGGTATTCTACATGCGTATCCCTTACAGTACAATAAATACATGTATATTCTGATTAACTAGTATGAAACTTGTGGTTACAAGGAAAAGGAAAAAGTTTTATTACATGATTTAGACTGAAGTATTTTTAAGTCTAAATATAGGTATGTTATAATATAATGGGGGAAAGTCCTTTGGATTCAGTCAAGTTTCTGCTTTCTATCTGTGTGACTCGATCATTGACTGAAATTAGAAAACTAAATATTAGCTATTGTCTTGTAAGTCCCAAAGAAACAATGCTGAGCTCTCCCTCTCTTGGCTTTCAAGCAGCAGTTAATAAATTGCTATTCAGAGAGCTTTGCTGACAACAGTAAGATTCTGGTTCACAAAGATGTTCTACTTAGCCTGAGAATATAGTAGATACAGTACAGAAAGTTATACAAAACAAGGCCAATTTAATTTTGGTTCTATTCAAAACACATGGGTGGTGGGGATGGGGGGAGGATAGAAGAAAAAGGTACATGCTAGAGAGAAACTAACAAAATGTGTAGGGAAATGTTGATTTCAATCTCCTAAAACAATTATTAAAGTAATTAAAACATATTTTTTGGGGTGGGTGGCTTTAAGTACAAAACAGTTTAAATAGAATCTTATCTTCAATGCTGATGATAGAAAATGATATTTGTGAGAATAAATTCCATATTAAATGAATATACTGAATATGCTAAGCTCACCTGAAAATAAAATAAGTCCTCTCCCACTTGTCAGAGAATAGCTCCCACTTTGGGACTATTGCAGTATCGGCTCTTCAAGCATTAGAGCAAACTAGATGGAAACAAGAAATTAGAAGGTTGGATGATAGAAACCTCAGGACAAGATTGAGACCGTGAAATGCTCATGCTTTTAAGTCAGACTGTTGTTGCATAAAATTAACGTGTCCTGCATCCCTATACGATGCCACTATCACTTTGTTTCTTTCCCCCTTTATACTTCTGTGGGGGGCAGGGTCCTCTCAAGTCCCATCAAACCCCACTTCAGGTCCTTATACTATCTTCCTCTTCTTCCCTCCCTCCCCGCCAGCAGATGCCGAAGGGCGTTCTTCGACCAAACAAACAGTAGAAAAGTCCTCTTCCTTCTTTTCTCCCTTATGGGAGAGGGGATTCCGTAGAACAACAAAGAGAAGTAAATATGACAAAGTTTACGGATGATACCAAGCTGGGAGGGGTTGCAAGTGCTTTGGAGGATAGGATTAAAATTCAAAATGATCTGGACAAACTGGAGAAATGGTCTGAAGTAAATAGGATGAAATTAAATAAGGAGAAATTCAAAGTACTCCACGTAGAAAGGAACAATTAGTTCCACACATACAAAATGGGAAATGGCTTCCTAGGAAGGAGTACTGAAGAAAAGGATGATTCTATGATTGGAAGTTTTCCTAATGTCCAATCTAAACCTCCCTTGCTGCAATTTAAGCCCATTGCTTCTTGTCCTATCCTTTCCCTCCTCCTTGTAACAACCATTTATGTACTTTAAAACTGTTATTATGTCCCCTCTCAGCCTTCTCCTTTCCAGATTAAACAAACCAAAGTTTTTCAATCTTCCCTCATAGGTCATGTTTTTTTAGAACTGTAATACTTTTTGTTGCTCTTCTCTGGATTTTATCCAGTTTGTCCACATCTTTCTTAAAGTGTGGCAACTAGAACTGGACACATAATGCCTGCTGAGTCCTAATCAATGCAGAGTATAGCGGAATTACTTTTCGTGTGTTGCTTACAACACTCCTGCTAATACATCCCAGAATGATGTTCACTTTTTCTTGCAACAGTGTTACACTATTGACTCATATTTAGCTTGTGGTCCACTATGATCCTCAGATCCCTTTCCACAGTACTCCTTCCTAGACATTTTGTTTGTGTGCAACTGATTGTTCCTTCCTAAATGAAGTACTTTGCGTTTGTCCTTATTGAATATCATCCTATTTACTTCAGACCATTTCTCCTATCCTCCAAAGCATTTGCAACCCCTCCCAGCTTTGTATCATCCACAAACTTTATAAGTGTACTTTCTATGCCGTTATCTAAATCATTGATGAAGATATTGAACAGAACCAGACCCAGAACTGATCCCTGCGGGACCCCACTCGTTATGCCCTTCCAGCATGATTGTAAACCACTGATTACTCTCTGGGAATGGTTTTCCAACCAGTTTTTCACCCACCTTATAGTAGCTCCTTTTAGGTTGCATTTCCCTAGTTTGTTTATGAGAAGGTCATGAAAGACAATATCAAAAGCTTTACTAAAGTCAAGATATACCACGTCTACCACTTCCCCTTATCCACGAGACTTGTTACCCTGTCAAAGAAAGCTATCAAGTTGTTTTGACACAATTTGTTCTTGACAAATCCATGCTAGCTATTACTTATCACCATATTATCTTCTAGATGTTTGCAAATTGATTGCTTAATTATTTGCTCCATTATCTTTCCAGGTACAGAAGTTAAGCTGACTGGTCTGTAATTCCCCGGGTTGTCCTTATTTCCCTTTTTATAGATTGGCACTATATTTGCCCTTTTCCAGTCTTCTGGAATCTCTCCTGTCTTCCATGACTTTTTAAAGATAATTGCTAATGGCTCAGATATCTCCTCAGTCAGCTCCTTGGGTATTCTAGGATGCACTTGATCAGGCCCTGGTGACTTGAAGACATCTAATTTGTCTAAGTAATTTTTAACTTGTTTTTTCTCTATTTTAGCCTCTGATCCCACCTCATTTTCACTGGCATTCACTATATTAGACATCCAATCACTACTAACCTTCTCGGTGAAAACCAAAACAAAGAAGTCATGAAGCACCTATGCCATTTCCACATTTTCTGTTATTGTTTCCACCCCCACTCATTGAGTAACAGGCCTACCCTGTCCTTGGTCTTCCTGTTGCTTCTAATGTATTTGTAGAATGTTTTCTTGTTACCTTTTATGTCTCTAGCTAGTTAGATCTTGTTTTGTGCCTTGACCTTTCTAAATTTGTCCCTTACATACTTGTGTTATTTGTTTGTAATTTGACCTAGTTTCCACTTTTTGTAGAACTCTTTTTTGATTTTCAGATCATTGAAGATCTTCTGGCTAAGCCATGGTGGTCTCTTGCTAACTTTCCTACCCACTGGGATAGTTTGCTCTTGTGCCCTTAATAATGTCTCTTTGAAAAACTGCCAACTGTCTTCAATTGTTTTTTTCCCCTTAGACTTGCTTCCCATGGAATCTTACCTTCCAACTCCCTGAGTTTGCTAAAGCCTGCCTTCTTGAAATCCATTTTGCTGTTTTTCCTCCTGTAGGGAGCCAGGGTGGCTTCCCTCTGAACCCAAGGGTAAAGAGCCACTCTCTCAGCCTGCGTGGGCAGGGCCAGACCAAGCTTACTCCAACCCCCGGAAGGGTAGGGGTAGAACAGGAAGTACAAAGGGTGGGGCCCTTAGCCCAGTCAGGACAGCACCAGGGAGGGAGGGAGACACAGGCTGTTCTCTTCAGACCCTGCTGCTGAGCTAGGGGAGGCCCTGGATCAGGAGAAACTTGACCTGGAGGAAGGACTGGGGCTACAAGGTCTGCCAGCCGCTGAGTACCCAGAGGAACTGGAGGAGCCAGGCAGTAACCCAGGCCAGCGTGAGCCTGACACAGAGCGGGAGCGGGAGCTGCCAGCAGCTGAATACCCTGATGAGCTGGAGGGACCAGAGGGACCCGCTTGAGAGACCAGGTAGGAAGTAGCCCAGGGGCAGAACTGCACAGTATTGCGGATGGCTCCCCGCTGACCCAGTGGCGGGACTGTCTCCTCCCACCACTGTCAGGGCCCTGGGCTGGAACGCAGTGGAGTTGGGTGGGCCTGCGTTCCCCTACCCCGGCCAACTTGCCTCGGGTAGCAGAATCCTGACAATGCCGCAGACTCGTGCCGGCGCTCCCATTGCTTGAGAGGTGCGCTGCAGAGTCGTGCCGGTGCACCTCCCTCTGCTAATTCCCTAGTGATAGAAAGGTGTGACCAAGGCCTGCCAGTGAGACAGTAGCTCCCCACCACCCCCCAGCGACTTGGTGGACCAATTGAAACCTGTCACACCTTCTAACATTCCTTAGAATCATGAACTCTGCCATTTCATGATCACTTTCACCCAAGCTGCCTTCTACTTTCAAATTCTCAACTAGTTCCTCCCTTTGTCAAAATCATATGTAGAACAGCCTCTCCCCTAGTTGCTTTCTCCATCTTCTGAAATAAAAAATTGGTTCCAATACATTCCAAGAACTTGTTCAATAATCTGTGCCCTGCTGTGTTATTTTCCCAATAGATGTCAGAGTAGTTGAAGTCCCCCATCACCACCAAGTCATGTTCTTTGGATGATTTTGTTAGTTGTTTAAAAAAAGCCACATCCACCTCTGCTTCCTGGTTAGGTGGTCTGTAATAGACCCCTACCATGACATCACTCTTGTTATCCTTACGCAGAGACTTTCAACAAGTCTGTCTCCTATTTCCATCTCAACCTATCAGGGTAACTATCAGGGTGGTTAAGCACTGGAATAAATTGCCTAAGGAGGTTGCGGAATCTCTGTCATTGGAGATTTTTAAGAGCAGGTTAGACAAACACCTGCCAGGGATGGTCTAGATAATACTTAGTCCTGCCATGAGTGCAGGGGACTGGACTAGATGACCTCTCAAGGTCCCTTCCAGTCCTGTGATTCTTCCTGGGTCAGCCCTTGAGTTTAATCTAAAATGGGGTCCACCTCCAGCCCCTCCCCATGGGGCATACTGCTCTGAGACTGGGTCATGCAACTTAGGGAGTGGTGAGGGTTGTTGCTGTCTCCCTCTTTGTGAGCTTGTCACAGCTGGCTGAAGCAGGGCAGCCTTCTTCCTTTTCGCTGCCTCTTTCTGTGGCAGGTTTTCCCTTTTAAGCTCTCCCCCACCCCAGGCAGAACAAGACTTTCAGACATGCCTCATTGGTGTTGAACAGGCCCAGAGGAGCATGTTAGTCTCCTCTCTGCGAAGGGACAGGCCCTCACACTGGCAAATTCTCTTCCTCTTTCCTATCCTTTGTTTAATCTTTGTCCTCTTCAATCTTTACCCCTCTGCATTTGTTCCTTCGCCCTGCATCATTACGTGCTCCTGCTGTTCCCATTCTTTGGGCCTCTTCTTCTGTGCCTAGCTGCTATTTCTCCTCCTAGGGTTACCACTATTACCTCCCCATACTACAAACTATTTTTAAAATAGGTGAGATGTTTTCACAGCGGAGCATGAACAGAATGGAGGGGGAGAGAAAAAGGAGGGTTGGCAGAATGAGAAAACACATAGCACTTCTTGCTTTATATGGTAACTGTAGTATTTGTTCTTCATGGAACTCTGGTTTCAGTGCTGTCCAACATAAATCAAAGCATGTTACCTGCACAGATTCCATTATTATTTTTTATTTCAAACATCCCAGGGTTTATGTCATCTCACATTTTGAAACCTATAGTTACACCTTCTGACTGCATCACTGTCACAGCAAAGATGTTTTCTGGAGGAAGGTCTCCACACCAGGATTTTCTGAGACCTTTTGATCTTTCTGAGATCTTATGGTCTGAACATCCCAAAACTGATTTGCAGTTATATTTAAGTGACCAGTTATTGGATTAGGGCTGAAATGTAATGCTTAGTTATGTTTAGTAGATATATTCATGTGCCGTTTTCCATTCAATGTAATGTTTATTGCAAAGCTTCCTCAGAATTCTACTCTTTTAGAATTAGCTACTAAATTATAAACCAGTGTCAAACAGGAACAACTCCCCCCCCCTCCACCAGTATCTATCAATTTATTTGGAATAAAAAAGAGCACAGAACTATATTTTGAAACGCTCAAGTGCAGTCTGCCTTTCTTTAGCCAAAATTGGTGGGACCAAGATCCTGCCCAATGGGTATTTTGCCATTGAATTCAGTGGGAGTAGAATCAGACTTTTTGCTAGTATTAAAAATACTATCATTAGGAAATGTGTTAACTGAATAAAGATTGCATAACACATTGAGTATAAAATAAAATGCAAAATACAGCATGGAAATATAAAGGAGCCAAGTCACAAGTAATTCAAACCATATTGCAGCCTGCTATTGAGTGAGTACCATGCACAATCTAACATGATGAAGGACGATACAGTTGCATCTGTTTTTATTTTACTTTTTCCTAGGAGTAGGGAGTGTTGTTGGGCCCGATTCTGACTCTGTACTTGCCACATGTGACAATATTATCACAGAATTGCATAACCTAGATGAAATGTAACTGGAGTAATGGGATGTAACCAAGCAAGGGAAAATTTAGACTGACTAGCAAGAACAGCTCTCTGAGTGAGAGATCTAACAGATGACGAACAGTCTCCCCAGGGTAGCAGTGGAAACCTCTTGGCAATAATCCCTTTTAAAAAAAATGGAATGGAAAAGCAATCAAGGATACGCTATATGGAATAATCTTGTATTTGCAGCAGGATTGTTCAAAAAAGCCTAAAGGTCTTGCCCTTTATCTGACTTCTGTAGGTTATATTTAATTTGATGTCTTGAAATTGTGTAACAACATGGTAGAGTGTCCAGGGATGTGAATGCGAAGCACTGAAGGAAAGGACCTATCAAGGATTCACGGGTGTGGAACTGGGTTCTGATCATCATCAACAACCTTCTTTACTACCAGGTTAGCAAGAGCTCTAAGACAAATAAAAGTCTGGAAGACTTGTAGAGCATCACTATCTTGTTACAAAAGCATATGAAGGAGATATACATGTTGCAATTGTCCTCATTCAAAATCAATAAATGTCGTAAACTTGCAACAAATAGGAGGAATATCTGAAAATATTAACCTCTGTCTGTGTCGGTAAAATTGACCGAAAAGCAAAACAAGATATTTTAAGGTCATAAGAAAACGTATCAGCTCTGGCACTTGGACACCCTAGAAAGCTTGTTTTTATTGCCAATCATTAAAGACTCGTGATTTATACCAACAAGATACAGTAAGAATAAGAAAACATCCATATTGGTAGTTAGACATTCAGCTTTCTCATTTAGCAAAATCCAACTTCCCAACAAAATTTGACTACAAACAGTGAGCAAGCAAACATTAAAACAACGTTTTCGTCCTGTCCTAATTCCTGGAGATGCTGTCCCACTCCACGTACAAAGGTTGCACTGCATCCAGGGCAAGTAAAGGAATATATCCTTCACTGAGGTCAGGCTCTGCCAAATCTATGATAACCTGTAAACTCATTGGGCTACTATAAAAATGCCTGGTATTTTAAAAAAAAAAAAAAACACACACACTGACTCCTGTGAACTTACATCAGGGCTGAATTAGGCCCAGCAAGTAACCATCTCTGTTATTACATATAACTTAAAAATGACACAGGATTATGTCAGCTAAATATTTTCTGGCTTCCTTTTGCCACAACCCTTTGTACCAGAGCTTTGTTTTTTGTTTTTGTTTGTTTGTTAGAAATCCTTGTGTTGGAAAAATATCTCTGGAAAGTCTCAAACATTCGAGTAAATCACTCTTTCCCTCAATTACCTCATATTACTTCCTAAGAGTAAGATTCAAGGTCAGAGTCAAAAGTAATGCCTTGTTCAGGTAGGACAACCAGCAGAGAAGCAAGATCCCTACCCATTTTTCAATTCTGGGTCCCTTTGTCCACACTGGTTTCAACACCTGTCTGTTATTATTTATTTCCAATGCACTTGAAGTGTCCAAAGCTCTTTACATACAAATAATATTCCCAACCCCAGGCACATTACAGTCTAGACAATAAGCACAAACCAAAAGGCCGCACCCATGGAGTCTTCTTTTCAAGGAAACTTATGCTCTTCCTGCCAGGGTTTCCTATCCACAGACACCTGCAGTGGTTTAGCTAAGAGGTTGCAAACCTTTGCATGAATGCTGGCTTTAAAATGGCTTATTTCAGTTTAACTTAAACTTGTTCCTAACTGGCTTAAATTTAACTAAAGTAACCTGGTCCACATAGCCACTTGCACTGATTTATAACTAAATTGGTATAAAATCACAATTTAAGTTAAACTAATGCATGTCTGCATGTGGATAACTCACAATCTCTTCTGTGGGGTTTTGTGGCAAAGTTTAAAACAAACATCTTCTCTCAGGGGGTTCCTTTTCCTGCTCCTAAATACAAGATGAAATTCAAATGGAAAGTGATTGTCTCTGGTAGAGACTCTTATCCTTCTTGGCTCTCCCACTGATCAGGGAGAAGACAGAATTTATGTAGAGCGGTAGACACCCGCTTCTGCCCTGAAGGGCTTAGAACAGCCCTGGAGTAGGGCTGTGGCTGGGGACAAGAAGCCTGGGCTGATTGGGGAAGGCAGCAACAGCTGGGGCCATGCCCCAGTCAGGCCCAGCTGGCCCCTATAAGAGGCTGCGAGCCAGGAATCTAAACAGACTCTCCCTACCTGCAGAGAGAGAAGGGCCTGGCTGCTGGGGAACCTAACCAAGTGCCCAGGGTGGAGCAGGACTAGGGGAAGGCCAAGGGAGCTGGAAAGCTCCAGCCTGGAAACCCCCCAGGCTGTGGCCTAGTTGAAGGCCAATTAGGTACTGGAGTTGCAGGGGGCAGCCCATGGGGTAGGCAGAGGCAGCAGGTCCAAACCCCCCTTGCCTGTGATGAGTGGCTTATATACTGCAGTCAGCCCCAGTGGACAGGGGCTAGATAGTGACCGGGCAGTAGCCAAAGACTGAGGGGAGGTGGGGATAGGGCATGGGGGTTCCCCTGGGTGGCGAGACCCTGCAAGTGAGGGGTTACTGCCAGGGGGCAGCACCTCAGTGTACAAGGGGCACCAGGTCTGGAAGGGACACGGGGGCCCAGCGTAAGTGGGACACCAGCCTGCAGAGGGCGTGCCAAGGTTGGAAGTAGAGCTAATTTCCAGGACACCAACAGGAGGCACTGCAGGGCTGAGTCCCACACGCTTACAAGCATCTTCTCCCACCATGCCCTGCTCCAGACTATATTTCTTAGTAACATTGGGACTACAGCTCCCATCATTCTCTTAGTACTCAAGGGAGGGAGAGGAGAATCTCCAGCCAACCTTACAACTTGGAGCTCTGTTTGTTCCACAGGTATTTTCCTTATAGAGAATATACAGTCTTCCCTCATCAGCCTTAAGGTGATGTTACACAACAGAAGCAAGTGACTGAGCAAGTGACATCATTTTCAGGAGGTGTTTTGCAGTTGTTGTTTCTCTTTTACCCTTTCTCAACATCACTTCATGAGGAAAGGGATTCATGTTTTTTTTTCCCCCTTGTTCTGAGATCTCACGTCCTGCTAGTCAGAACTCTCTCTATAGCTGCTGGAGAAATAGCCCTCTTTAACATATGAAGAAGATGCTGATAACTAAAGAAGACTTCCTGTTGTGGTGTATTTGAGTGGAAGCACTCATGCACAGAAAGCCAGAGCGGAGTAATAGACCAAGAGCAGAATAGACTTCAGAATGAACAAACTCTAGCACCTAACCCGAACCTAGTCTCTTAATTCTCCATTTTCCACTTCCATTGAGCCATAATGATGATGAACGTAAATAGATAAATATCATGAGAAGGAAGGATAGATATGTGAGTGAAATAATAAACAGCTCCATCAGAGCACAGGATAAAGTAAACATAAGCAAACAGCATCAGCAACTATTTAATCTTTTTAATGTAGAGCGGCTTGGGATAAAGAGCTTCCTATTTTTAAAGTGAGTAAGTTATTAAAAACACACAATCATCCATCAAAAGATTTCTTGGCCACACTCCCTCTGATCAGACCAAGCTCTAGAGATATTAAATTTCGGAGCTTCCACTTTCTTTCAAAGTACTTCCTTTCACCTCTCCTTTCTAACCTCCTCCACTACCATAAACCATTTCAATTACTCTGATGTGAAATAACAGTAACATCATGTCCCAGTATCTCATATGGAAAACAAACAAAAAGGATTTTTAGACATTTGGTCATAACCTAGACTTCTGGGACCAAACTCATCCCTAGTGTAACTTTATTGGCTTCAGTGGAGTTACAGCAGGGGTAAATTTGATCTTTGGGTTTTTATTATTTTAGGTTAATATTTTATAAAGAAACTAAAAATATTGCTTTGTTTGTGTCTCTAAAATGTCTTACAATCCACCTAAGAAACAACTTGTACAATACAAAGTAGCCCTTTTCATCATGTAATTTGTTTACCTAAGCAAAAACTGATTTTCTACAATAAGGTAAATTCCTAAATCTAGCAGCTCTTATGCAACTAGTTGTAGATTATTGACCTGGTCTCAGTTTTAGTCATTGCTACAGAAACTCTGATATGACATTGTTGGGTTAATGTCTTAGGATAAAATGGGATAGGAAGTTTTTATTCAAGGTTTAGAAACTTGATTTCAGAAATGAAGCAATGAAGAAAGAGAAATTTAAACTGATGTGTATCTAAATACTTAACAAAATGCTTGATTGAACAGCCCTTGCCACATGTTTGGGGTGGACTGTCTAGGAATAATCCCTGCTTGAGGATTGGCTGAATAGTAGCTGTGAGTTGCACTCTATATGATTTTATAAAAATATGCTAATGAGTGTGACTGTAATGTAACTGGGGTATGCTTCATGCAAAAGGTCTCTTGTAAGGTATCATTACAAGTCTTACAATCTACTGAATGTGTTCATCCTATTTGTATGAATGTATCATTCTAGTATCTAAAACTAGAAATATAAAATATAACTCTGAGGGCCTATTGTAGTTATGCAAAGTGTGGGCCATTAGTGGTGGTTTGGAATCTTGATGGCTCCCATTAACCAGGACAATTGACTGTAGATAGCTCTGTTTTACTTGTGGCACCTTAGAGACTAACCAATTTATTTGAGCATAAGCTTTCGTGGGTAAAAACCTCACTTCTTCAGATGCATGGAGTGAAAGTTACAGATGCAGACATAAATCTACTGACACATGAAGAGTAGGGAGTGACCTCACAAGTGGAGAACCAGTGTTGACAGGGCCAATTCGATCAGGGTGGATGTTGTCCACTCCCAACAATAAGAAAAGGAGTACTTGTGGCACCTTAGAGACTAACCAATTTATTTGAGCATAAGCTTTCGTGAGCTACAGCTCACTTCATCGGATGCATACTGTGGAAAGTGTAGAAGATCTTTTTATATACACACAAAGCATGAAAAAATATCTCCTCCCACCCCACTCTCCTGCTGGTAATAGCTTATCTAAAGTGATCACTCTCCTTACAATGTGTATGATAATCAAGGTGGGCCATTTCCAGCACAAATCCAGGGTTTAACAAGAACCTCAGAGATGTATTCAGTTTTATTACTGTACTAGGCTTAGACTTGCGTGTTTTATTTTATTTTGCTTGGTAATTCACTTTGTTCTGTCTGTTACTACTTGGAACCACTTAAATCCTACTTTCTGTATTTAATAAAATTGCTTTTTACTTATTAATTAACCCAGAGTATGTATTAATATCGGGGCGGGCAGGGGGGAACAGCTGTGCATATCTCTCTAACAGTGTTATTGAGAGTGAACAATTTATGAGTTTACCCTGTATAAGCTTTATACACTTCTTAAGTTGCTTTCAGTTAAGCCTGCAGCTTTGGGGCACATGATTCAGACCCTGGGTCTCTGTTGGAGCAGACTGGCGTGTCTGGCTCAACAAGACAGGGTGCTGGAAGTCCCAAGCTGGAAGGGAAAGCAGGGGCAGAAGTAGTCTTGGCACATCAGCTGACAACCCCAAGGGGGTTTCTGTGATCCAACCTGTCACAGTAGCCTCACCCACATCACTTGGTCCTGTCCCAACATTTTTATAATTCTGGGAGAAAGATTTTATATATATATATATATATATATATATATATAATTGAAAAAAATCTGAGATTGACCCTTTTGGAACATTTGTTTATGCTTCATGATTTCTCTTTACCAAAGGCGGCATTCAGAATCTTTAAAGGATGACTATCCATTACTGTCTCTCTTGTTAAAACATATGCAGATCATGTAATCAAGGGCTGGTATCTAGAGATGGCAGAGGTAACTGTTAATACATATATTTAACAGACAGAATTAATGATAACCTGAAAGATTTCAATTCCTCATGGAAGGAGTTTAGCTGTTTCATATATAAAACGATTAAAGGCAGAGTCAGTCAGGCCGTGGCTCCTTCATTCACTTCTAGACTGAATTTAAAAGCAGTAGAGAATCTGGCTTCAGAACTTTATGCACTCTTGGGCAAATGGGGTGTAACATGCTACTAACTTAGAATGGTAACATCTGACACCCACTTTGCGCAAGTGTAAATGACTATTGAGGGTGCAAGGTAGTTCAGAATCATGTCCCTCACTTGAGAGGTCCATTATTCACGTAGCTGGAGTTGCGTAACTTAGGTCGACTTAGCCCTGTAGCGTAGATCTGCCCTCAGAAAGGCCTGTTATTTCCCAATATACTAGTGAGCTATTTTCTAGTGCGGGGATACTCATGGTAGGGTCTTGATTCCTTGAGAAATGGCCTTTGCACTGCATCTGTTCTTGGCAAATACATGTTATAGTTTGCTATGGCACATGAAAGAGTTTCTTTATTCCTAGCTGAATTTCCTTTTGGTTTGTTAATTAAAGAAAAGAAAAGAAAAAGTTTTGAAAGGCTGAGCTAAGAGCAAAACTTCAATTGTTAAGGCAATTGAGAGCAGCTGTGTGTTGGATAGCAGTTGTCTGTAAAATATATCACATACAAAAAAAGCACTAGTAAGAATTAAAAAGGCATCAGCTCCCAATTCAATTTGCCCATGAAACAACTGTATCTATTGTTCTTTAAGCTCCACAAAGTCTTTTGGCAATTATAATTACATGATACAAATTTCAGCTAGGCAGCAACACATTAGCTATCCAGCTAATGAATCTTGTGGGCATTCATGAGTAAATTATCTGTCAAACATGACATCTTATGTACATTTTCAGTTCTTATTGATGAAACTACCTGCTTTCCATGTGAAATGTGCATGTTTTCTGTCTCCCTTTCTTTTTCCTTGAAACCAAAATGAATGTATGCTGTTTTCATTTTTGTAAAATGTTGCATTGCAGCACCTTGACAATCTTGTGTTTCTTTTGCATGTCTTCACTGCAGAAGAATCTTCACCAACATTTTATCACTATCATCATCAAACATTCACAGTCTACTGAGGACCATTGGGTCAGACAGAGCGTCTGCATTTGTTGAAAATGGACCAAGCACTGTGTAGCAAATTCCCAGATCTGTTTCAATCCTGTGAATCCACGAGTCTCTGGGTCAGCCTGGTAGATCTGGCCACGTAGATCTGGGCATGTACCCCTTCACACAGCAGTGAAGAATTTGAGAGCATGATGTGCTGGGGCATTTTTGTCCATCCTGGTGACACGACTGAAGACCATGAATGCTGCTTTTGAACGCGAACAACTAAAGGAAGGCAAAAACTCTGTGACATTTTGCACTTTATGCTCAAGATTTGTTGCTGACAGTGCATATGGTATACCCGTAGCTGCTCCAAGTCTCGCTGTAAGAAGGTCCAGGTTTCTGACCCGTATAGCAATACAGGTAGTACACAGGCCTGACAGATCCTGAACTTTGTCTCAGCACAAAGATGTTTTTACATCTTTAAGCAAGACATGGACTTCATGCAGGAGGTGTTGAGACCTATTCCTTGAAGAACATCCAGGTGGCTATGACCATTTGAACTCTACTTACAACTTAGGTAGATTAACTCATTAATGCTTTCCATCATACTTGACCTCATTTGCACCAGGGGGTCTGGTGACCCCACTCTGAGGATCGGGACGTTAGTCTTCTGCCATGAGACATTCAACCGCATAGTGCCAGCAGCATCTTGGAAACCTTGGAGGGTGGGGCTAAAATTCTCTGACATCTCCACAAGCAGGGCAGCATCATCAGTGAAGTCTTGATCAGTAAATACTTCTTGACAAAACTTGATGCCAGCGTGTGGAGTGACAAATCCTAATATCCGGTCAATAACCTGGCAGAATAATGCAGGAGCAAGAATGCATCCCTGCTGCACTGCTGGGGTTGTGTAGCAATGGGAGCGGGGGGAAAGCCACAAACCAATGCACACTCTCACAACTGTACCAGTGTGAAGATAGCATGCCAGTTTTAGCAGCACATCTGGGACACCAACTCATTCACTTATATTTGAGCCCCTCAAATTCAACTTACAATAGCCTTGATTTCAGGGCACTGTTTGGAATCAGTGGGTTTTTAGGCAGGATGCCCATTCCAAATTCTGTTGGTATAGAACAGCTGATAGTGTTTTGCATCCTTCTTGACCTGCACCCTAGGAGCAGACTGGAAGTGATCTTCTCCCTTTAGTATGTCACGATCCAGTCACCATTCACCTGATCAAGAGAAGTAGCACCAGATGGTGAAGAAATCGGTGCCATAAATATGTAGGGTCCATTTTCTTGCGTGAGGCTCTTAAACTTTTTCTGTTTGCAACTCTAGTGAGTCAGTGGAGGCGTTTCCATATGATGAATAGGGTGTAAAGAATGCTTTCCACATGAGTATTGTAACAGTGCACACCCTCTGTCAAAAGAGGGCTTTCTTGTGCCAGTATTTCAACACTAACATACGTATTTAGCTAACCTCCACCCAGACATTGGTACATGTTTTTTTTTCATATTCTCAGATTTCCCAGTAATTAATTCTGTGCAGACAATACACCCTTTTGGTCATGTAGAAGAATTTTGTATATAAAAAATTTGGATGAGTCTTTAAACTTTAAACTTCAACCACTATGTAGCTCCTATCCAAAAGAAATGTAATGCAGTTGCAAAAATGGCTGCATTATATTGAAAGATCATGCAAACAATATGAAGTGTGTACCTCAGCCTCACATATAGCAGATGGTGGTAGGTGTGCAAGAACCTGGATCTGAGTTATTTATAGAGGAGGTCATTTCTTCATGATGCCTACTGCCTCCAGTCCAAACCTTCCTTCCAGGACAGGGTAATATTGTGTATATCAGCCTAGGCACTTTTCAGATTACAGGAGTGGTTTGGGTTTTGCATGAGGATGAGTGAGAAAGGACCACCAAATTAATGGAATATAGTCAACTACTTATCTGTTGCCACTTAATGGCACTTTATTAAAACAAGAAAAAAAGATGTAAAGGGCTACTGTGACAGATATGGATAAGCAGCATGAATACCATACTGAGGCTGAATTAAGCAATTCATTTGTTTAACTGCCTAGCAACTGTATGGTGATTTTGCTTTAGAAAAGATTATCAGAGTTCAAGTGGATGGTACCGTCAAAGATTAAGGTCCTAAGTCACAGTAATGGAGCTCTGAGATTTGGGGTGGTTGCTACAAGTATCACTCTCTTGCATTCAGGTCCCCTTGGAGGAAACCACACAGTAATCCTCAAACTCTGAACGTAACCTATTGGATTACTTGGCAAGGTTGTCTTGATCTTATTTCCAGCACAATCCTGTGAGGTGTGGAAGAGCTCCGGCCTGCGTACTCCCATAGCAGGAAGATAACCAAATATTACCTAGCCGTGTACAGCCTAAAAAGCTATGATGTGGAAAATAGTGGGCACATTATTATTAATTGTTTGTATTACAATTGTGCCTGGGCACCCTAGTGTTGGACAAGGATCCCATTGTGCGAGGTGTTGTACTATCACAGAACAAAAAGATGGTTCCTGCCCTAAAAAGCGTACAATCTAAATATAAATGCGCATCGCTTCAACTCCAATCCAGGTCCAATTAACTCATAATCGCTGAGCTGCCTCCTCCTCAAATTAAACATTAGTATCTTCTTTCCTAGTCCTGCCTCCATCTTCCTGTTGTAAACCAGGAAGCGGGGCAGCAAGTACATTAGCTACTCCTCCTAGCAAGAGGTCTAAGACCATTTTACACACAGTAAACAACCAAAAGGAACTCTTCTTGGATTTGGGGAGACACTGGTGTATAGAGTTGTTGCAATGAATTGAATGCAATACAAATATCATTGCCCTCACGCAAACTTTAAGGCCGAGTGGTACAGTATAGTAGTCACAGCACTGGATTTCTAAAATGCAAGAGATCTAGATATTAGTCTAGCTCTGATATTGATTCACCCTGTGACCTAATCACTTTATCTGGGGCTCGAATGCCTTGTCTTCAAAGTAGAAATAACACTTACTTCAGAGGGGTGTTGTGTATCCTAATTCATGAATGCTTGTGAAGTGCTATGAGATACACAGACGGATGTCACTACAATAGAAGTGCAGTAAATTATTTTCATATCTATCTGCTTGCCATTTTACTTCTATATAATATTTTAAAAGCTATAGTAGGACTGTACTTTTAAGGTGTTTTCTTGCATTCTAAAGTTATTGCAGTTGAGTAGTTCCCCAATAGGCATATAGAGCCTGCTTCAGTAAACTCAGTACTATCTGATACTAAACAGTATGGAGTGTTCATTTACCAGATGCAAAGGAGAAGGGAACCTGGATCAAATAACAGATCTGACATGAATGGTGTGTGGTGTGTCCTTTCCTTTTGGTACTTCAGCAGCTCCTAAATCCTGCTGTGCTTCCTTTTACTAACCGACAAAAAACAGACATTCTCCTGATTACAGATGGCTGGTAGCAGACGGACCAAACTACTAAATATCTACTGCCTCAACTTTCATCTGTTTGTTTGAAATGGGCCATATCTGTATTTTCACACTATCTTCTCTAAAGCCATGCAATATGTGACTTAATCAACATGATTTTTTAAAAAAAAAATCATTAATTTAGATGATGTGCATAATCCAGATTCTGGACACTAATATAGTTATAGAAAATCCAAACATATACAACTAAAAACAAAATCAAATTTTATTTAAATAAAAAACCAAACACATGAAACTAGAGACCAATAGCCAAATGCAGCTGGTGCAACAACAGTGAATTAGATCGTGGGGCAGGAACTGTCTTTTCATTATGTGTGTGTACAGTGCCTAGCGCAGTAGGGCCCTGATCCCTAGTTAGGAAATCTAGGTGCTATCCCAAGACAAATAATAATAGGTTTCCACAGAAATGCACCTTCTTTCATGAGGGCTGAACGTAGCTCAATATATCAAGACTGTGAACAGCCAAGTGTCAGGAAGCAGACCCAGTCTCCAAGGCAACCTAAAGAGTGCAGCTGGCCTGTAGCTGGCCGCCTTAGTGGCTACACCACCGGATTGGCTGGAAGAGTCAGCAGACCAGCTCTTAAGCCCAGAAGCAGCAGTAGCCACACTAGCACTACTTCAGTGGCTATTCAAAGCTTTTGTCCATGGCTGTGATAGTGCCTGCTTGTTCCAAGCCCTGCTCCTGCCTTGCCTCACTCTAAGTAACCTGGCTCTGGCCTCTGATGCCTGCTCAAAGTAGTAGACCTGACCATCCACGTCCTAGTCACTGACACCAGGCTGTGCCTTGAGTTATATTAACATAATTCAGGAAATTTGCAGTATTTGGGGATGGCTCTTTCTCTGCACACAGCTCTTACTACCAAGGGGAGAACCTCAGAAATTAGAGCAGTCAAAGGCTTTTTCGTTTAGGTCACCTAGATCATCCACCTGCCAGGAAGGGATTTTTACCTACAGAATATTTTCTAGGATATATTAGTCTCCTTATAACGCAGGTGGTGAGTAAGCTGTCTATTAAAAAAAATCCTCCAACATAATCATAATCTATAGGGAGATCTTTAACACATGCAGGAAAATGTCAATATGCCACTTTTGACCTGGACTCACTACTGAAGAAGAGAGCAGCTGTTACTCATGCAACTAGGGTTGTTTCTGTTAGCAAGGGCCCCTGCTAGAGTTGCCAAGATCAAGCCCATCTTTTCCTAACAAGTTTCAAACAAACTGTAATTATTGAGGTTGTTCAGTGCTAAAGCAGACCAAACCCCAGAGGTGCCTGAAGCATGCCAGGTGTACTTTGACTTGGAGACAAGCACTGCAGGTGCTAGCCCTGGTGGGTCCCAGTAACCACTAAGACACGTGGCTAAGTGAAAAAGTATTTTACTAGGGTTGGCAAGAAAGGGCCAGGTTGCAAATACCCTAGATACTGTACAGAGGCTTAAACAGTCACAATTCAAAGTGAGCAGAAGTGGTAAATGTTTGCATCCTGGGACAAGCTAACTGAATCAGGGCTCTTTAGGCCAGGATCTGTTAGTGTCTCTCATTGGATTCCCTCTGCCCAGGTGCTGCTTCCCGATAATTTCCTACACCTGGGTGTTTTTTCTGGCAGTCACAGCCCGTTCCCCATGAGACTCGGCATACAATTCCTGGGGGTTCCTCTCTGCCTCTGACTTTGCTGCAGCTCCGGGCTTGCCATGTGGCTGCTGTTTTCGAACAGAACCCGGCCACTTCCTGGTTCGGGACCCTTCCCCTTACATGGCTAGGGAAAAAAAGAAGTGCAGTGAGGTGGGAGCTAGTGAGAGTTGTTGTCTCCTGCTTCGTAGGTCCATCACAAAATCAGCTGAATCACTAGACATAAATAGAAGAGTATTGTCAGCTCTCATGTACACTTTATATCCCAAATCCAAAGTATATAAAGTTTATGAGGTTTTCTAGAATCTGCATGGTTTACCTGATGCTGCTTTTACTGTACCTCTAAGCCACCCTGTTACAGCCTACTAGACTACAGAATTTAACGGATACTATGAACTTGAAAATCGTATTTCTGCCCGAAACTTTTGTACCTACTCTAAGTAATGCCTCTAACTGAAAGAAGTGAGAAAAATATTATATTTCTTTACATTTTTAGCTTGATTTCTCTGTGTGTTGACAGCCCCAGTTGTGTACAATTAGTGGTCTTGATCCCACAGTGAGCTCGTGTGAAAGATCTGAGCCAATTTCAATATATTTAACCCTGTATATCTATAAACTTCAGTGTCAGTTACTTTTTCTTTTGCTGAGAAAATCCTTATAAATATCAGCAGGAAAGCAGAAAACGCTTATTAACAATATTTAAAAAAAATCAGGACAACAATTTGAGACACCTTATCAGAAAATGTATTTATTTTAAATGTCAGTAGCAAAAAATAAAGTTGATCATATCCCTTTAAATTATAGTACAATGAAGAAAGAGTAGCTGCAGTGAGCAGCTCAAAGAGAAAACCATGAGTTCTAAACTCTGTACTAGCTGCAAGTGCATTCAAATATTGTCAACTACTGTATCCTTGGATTGATGGGTGAGCAGAGAATTATTTTTTTTAAAGAATTACTTCTAACAACCGAAAAAATGAATCAGTCTCTGGATCCTACTCATGAGATAAATAGGCCACTGCACAGTACAGGAAATCTGCTTTGCAGCTGTACCTTTTATTGTCATATCCCATTCATCAACTTTTGGCTAGAGTTTTTTGTTTGTTTGCTTTTTTGAGAAAAGTCATTTTCTATTGATCTTTTAAACATCACTAATCATCAAAAATTTCTGTTCTAAATGAATGGTTAAAGCAAGAGTGCTGCACTGGAAACCAGTCTCAAACTTCCAATAGTACTGAGTCATAATCACAATGCACTTGCAGACTCTCACATGTGAATTTGTGACTGACTAGTAACATGCGTAATTTGGTAATCCACTCTTGTCGGTTCATTATCCTAAGTATTTTTATAGATGAAGTATGCTGCTTTGTGGATTGTAAGTCCCTTTTATTGCCTTCCATGATGCTAGCTACCAATGAAAGGCTGAACACATTATTGGGAGGAATCTGATGAAAAGTGGAGTGACTTCTAATATTCATGTCACTACTTTTCAGTGTGAAAAGTTACCTCAGTAGGAATAGAGTAGTGAGAATGCAGACGATGATGGGGGAACATCATTCAGGGCAAAGAAATGATGTCACATTTAACTAGCTCTGCTAACAAGAATCAGCTTTTATCTGTCTAATGCTATAGGATTTTATTTATGGAGTGTGTGTTCAATTTATAACCATATCCTAGACCTTGGCAACCAGAGACTGAAATGCTTGTTAGCCCAGGATACTTTCATTCCTGAGTTGCAATATAGCTGGTAAAATACAATTCACTAAGGGCTCGGTTCTATGAGGTGTTGAGCACTCTAGCCCAGATCTAGTAAAGCACTTAACTATGTGCTTAACTTTAAATATGAGTTATTCCACTGGCCTGATCTTCCCTACTGAGGCAATGCTGCTGGTTCTATTTTGGCTGGCTTTTATCCAAATGGTTACTCAGTTCAGCATGAGTCAATGAGGGGGTTAGAACGCGTTGAAGGAGTTAGCTTGGCTTTCTACACTTGGCTTGATCTTGATTAGTCTCCAGAAGATTAATTCATTTGAGTCTCCATTCGGCATGTGAATAAAAATACAATAGGAACTAGCTACTCTCCTAGATTCCTCCCCAAGTTTTTGTCTGTTTGAAACTGGAGTCATCAAGAGTTATTGTTTGAGACAACTGTACGGTACATTCTGATGGTTAAACTAGGGATCTCACGGCTTCCATGACAATAATGGCACTATCTCGGGTGACTTTAGGCTCACCTCATACTAGTGGGCACAGTTTAGGTTTAATCTTCAGCGTTGGCAGTTCAGCTACATGACCTCTTTCGGTAGCCAAGAGCAAGCAACATGAATGTTAATGTGGGTGAAGTTTGTCAGAAGCTGTTTTCACTGCTCAGCTCTAAAGCAGGCACTACTCGAATGTGTGCTGCTAATACAAAAGGAAAAAGTGTCACCTATTAAGTATACATTTTCAGAT
Source organism: Chelonia mydas (assembly GCF_015237465.2). NCBI lineage: Eukaryota > Metazoa > Chordata > Testudines > Cheloniidae > Chelonia > Chelonia mydas. The sequence continues at coordinate 30,253,633 of NC_051245.2, forward strand.
AACTGCCAGCAGTGCTAGGACAGCAGATCGGTATTCAGAGCAAGTCTGGTTAGCATCCACAACTGAGCTGGCCTCTCCTAACCTCTTATTGCTGTAAGCTTATCTACAAACAAAGACCCCAGTTATAAATTGCTTAAGTATCCTCACATGCAGGTGTGAAAAGAAAGTTCTCATTCCCCATAGCCAACCTGCTAGCTCAAAGGAACAAATATACAGGAATAAAAATAAAGAGCAACACTCAGGCCATGTCCTCTTTAGATGTCAGAGGACTAATCGCTGAGTTTCTTCACTACAGGAAAAAAAGTAACTACCGATTAATATTTTTCCCACATCTAGACAAACGGGAATGACCAGAGCTGAACTCTCCCTGTAAAAATAATGGGGAAATACAATGACACAGAATTAAAACAAAAAAGAGGAAGACAAATTAGGGCAACAAAAATGATTAGGGGTCTAGAGCACATGACTTATGAGGAGAGGCTGAGGGAGCTGGGATTGTTTAGTCTGCAGAAGAGAAGAATGAGGGGGGATTTGATAGCTGCTTTCAACTACCTGAAAGGGGGTTCCAAAGAGGATGGCTCTAGACTGTTCTCAATGGTAGAAGATGACAGAACGAGGAGTAATGGTCTCAAGTTGCAATGGGGGAGGTTTAGATTGGATATTAGGAAAAACTTTTTCACTAAGAGGGTGGTGAAACACTGGAATGCGTTACCTAGGGAGGTGGTAGAATCTCCTTCCTTAGAGGTTTTTAAGGTCAGGCTTGACAAAGCCCTGGCTGGGATGATTTAACTGGGAATTGGTCCTGCTTCGAGCAGGGGGTTGGACTAGATGACCTTCTGGGGTCCCTTCCAACCCTGATATTCTATGATTCTATGATAAGACATGACACTGTAAAAAAACAACAACCAACCCAACCAAACCAAACCAAACCCAAACCCCAGGATTGATTCAGACTCCTCCTTAAAATTTGCAATATAAAAAAAAATGTATCAATGCATAAAATCCACCAGCAGACCCGGGCAGCAGGTTTCACAGCTGCCTCTGATTTGGAGAGAGACTGGAATTGTAACCCACGTGACTGAGCTGGTCTGGAGGATCCCACGGGTCACAAGGTAGCTGACCCAGCAGAGAAGTCTTTATGCCAGCTTCATTGTTTTTAAGGTACTCTCAACTCCTAGTATTGACATTACATGGTTCAAATGGCATATGCCCTTGGCTCAGCAGGGCTGGGGCACAAGAGTGGGTAAATCAGGCAGACAGAAGTTCTGGGATAGCTCATATACACTAGGTTGCATGACTGCTATTAGCAGGTCAGGATTATATACAAAATTTACACTATCATGTTATCATTGAAGTTCAGTATGGATCAGTCTGTTAAGTGTCTCTGAGTTGTATCAGTTTTCTAATTACATGACTTGAATTTATAATAACTTGGTCATCTGGCTGTCCATTCACTGCAACACCTAGCTGTGGTCAGATTGGAATCTTTGGGTCATTGTCCTCTTGTTCTGCATCTGCCCTCTGAAGAGTTTGCTCTGTTGATTGTTCATTCTAAGGAACAAAATGTAGATGTCAGTGGTTTCTGTTGAGCTCTCCTCTGTTGGTCTCAATCACATATGATCTGGGTGCTGAATTCTCTTTCTTTATAACAGCTGGAGTTGTCCATCCTTTTTGTCCATCCAGGATGTCATGAACACAGTTCACGGTTCACTCTTTAACTGAGTATGGTCTGTTGTAAAAGTATTTATAAGCTCTTTTTGTCTTTTTTTCTGATTTGGCTACTTTCTTCACATTTGACCACTTCAGAGATAAGTTCTTTTCCAAGTTGGAACTGTAGTTCTGAATTGACTTTCCACCAGGAGCTGTGCTGGACTATATCCAGTAGCTGGTGTTGGTGTTGATCTATAGCTCAGAAGAGCAAGGAATGGATCTTCCTGCTGTAGGATTTTCTTTGTTATCTGTACAGCTCTCTCAATCTCTTCATTTGCTTGTGGGTAATGTGGGTGGCTAGTAATATGATCAAAATCATATTTCATTCAGAGTGACTTAAATTCTGCTGCAGTGAATTGTGGTCCATGCTCTATAACAGGGTTTCTCAAACTGTGGGTCGGGACCCCAAAGTGGGTCTCAACCCCATTTTAGTGAGGTCACCAAGGCTGGTGTTGGCCCTGGACCCCAGCAAGTTTGAAGCCCAAGCCCCATTGCCCAGGACTGAAGCCCAAGCCCAAGCTACACCACCCAGGGCTAAGGTTACATGCCACCCACCCATGCCCCCCACTCAAGCTACACCACCCAGGGCTAAGATTACATACCCCCCCACCCAGGTCCCCCACCACCACATCACCACACTGACTGGCCGGCCCTTTTATGGCATTTAGTTAATCCTGGATGTCCTTTGTGGATGAGGTTTAGTATTTCTCTTCTCATTTTATTTGGAATTATGATGTATTAATCATGAGTCCATTTTACTTGGTTAATTACCCATGTTCCACAAAGTCATATCTTGTCACTTCCTTAGTGTCCTTTAGATACTAAGGCCAACTGGCCCTAATGTAACTTAGAACTTCTTGAAGTTGCATGTCTATCAAGGTTGCTTTTTGCAGCTGGTGTAGTCTCTTTTCTAAGACTGGTTTGTGTGCTTACATAGCATCCATGTATGCCTGTATGTCATCTTGGAGCTCAGGGGTAGTGGAGTGCAATGTTAGGCTACATAAGAGTATCTGCTACTACCAAATTTTCCCCAGGACCATACTTAGCAATTGGATTAAGTTGGATTAACCTTATCAATAGATGTTGGCATCTCAGTGGTACTTGATCCAGTTTTTTTCTGTTGATGAAGATTACAAGTGGTTTTATGGTCTGTTATCAATGTAAAGGAATCAAATTCACATAGCTGCCAAAGTTATCACATCCCATATGCTTGCCAGGTACTCCTTTTCAACCTGTGCATATCGTTTTTCTGCCTCTGTGAGTATATGTGAGCAAAATGCAGCTGGCTTCTACTCAGATTCATGTTGTTACAACAATATGCTATGTAGGCCAGAGCTGCTTGCATCGGCATTGACCATTGTGGGTTTGTTCACATAATAGTACTTGAGAACTGTACTGAAATAATTTATTTTACCTTTTTGAAGGCATTGTCTTGATTTGGCTTCCACAGTCAAGACGTGCTGGACTTTAGCAGTTCATTCAGTGGTTTTGTCACTATTGAAAGGTCTTCTAGGTATCGACCAAGGTAAGTTACCATCTCCAGTACATGTCTCAGTTCTGGTACATTTCTTGGTACATTGACTTTTTGAATTGCTTTTACTTTCTCAGGGCTAGGACTGATTCCACCCTTGTTTATTTTCTGTCCCAAAAACATGATTTGGGGTAGCCAGAAAACACACTTGTTTAGTTTCAGTCTGGGTTAATTGATCAGACTTAGGACTTGGCTGAGGATTTTGTGGTGTGTCTTGATGAACTGCGAGACCCATATATCAAAATACCGTTCATGAAAACTGCAACTCCATTTGTAAAAAGAAAAGGAGTACTTGTGGCACCTTAGAGACTAACCAATTTATTTGAGCATAAGCTTTCATGAGCTACAGCTCACTTCATCGGATCATACTGTGGAAATACAGAAGATCATTTATACACACAAACCATGAAAAAATGGTGTTTACCACTACAAAGGTTTTCTCTCCCCCCACCCCATTCTCCTGTTGGTAATAGTTTATCTAAAGTGATCACTCTCCTTACAATGTGTATGATAATCAAGTTGGGCCATTTCCAGCCCAACTTGATTATCATACACATTGTAAGGAGAGTGATCACTTTAGATAAACTATTACCAACAGGAGAGAGGGGTGGGGGAGAAAACCTTTTGTAGTGGTAAACACCCATTTTTTCATGGTTTGTGTGTATAAAAAGATCTTCTGTACTTTCCACAGTATGCATCCGATGAAGTGAGCTGTAGCTCACGAAAGCTTATGCTCAAATAAATTGGTTAGTCTCTAAGGTGCCACAAGTCCTCCTTTTCTTTTTGCGAATACAGACTAACACCGGCTGTTACTCTGAAACTCCATTTGTGTTCATTAACAGTTCTGCCATCTTTCTTTGGAAGATTTCAGGTGCACTGGTGTCAAGGTTCCTCCCCCACTCTGAACTCTAGGGTACAGATGTGGGGACCTGCATGAAAACCTCCTAAGCTTACTTTCACCACTTAGGTTAAAACTTCCCCAAGGTACAAATTAATTCTATCCTTTGTCCCTGGATCTCCACTGCCACCACCAAACTCTAACTGGGTTTACTGGGAAACGTAGTTTGACACGTCTTTCCCCCCAAAATCCTCCCAAGCCTTGCACCCCACTTCTGGGGAAGTTTGGCAAAAATCCTCACCAATTTGCATAGGTGACCACAGACCCAAACCCTTGGATCTGAGAACATGAAAAAGCATTCAGTTTTCTTATTAACTTTTAATAGAAATAGAAATAAATAGAAGTAAAGGAATCACTCTATAAAATCAGGATGGTAGATACCTTACAGGGTTAATTAGATTCAAACATGAGAATCCCTCTAGGCAAAACCTTAAGTTACAAAAAGACACACAGACAGGATAGTCATTCTATTCAGCACAGTTCTTTTCTCAGCCATTTAAAGAAATCATAATCTAACACATACCTAGCTAGATTACTTCCTAAAGTTCTAAGACTCCATTCCTGGTCTATCCCCGGCAAAAGCAGCATACAGACAGACACAGACCCCTTGTTTCTCTCCCTCTCCTCCCAGCTTTTGAAGTATCTTGTCTCCTCATTGGTCATTTTGGTCATGGTGCCAGCGAGGTTACCTTTAGCTTCTTAACCCTTTACAGGTGAGAGGATTTTTCCTCTGGCCAGGAGGGATTTTAAAGGGGTTTACCCTTCCCTTTATATTTATGACTACTGGTAATACCAAAAGGTAATCTTCAAAAGCAAAAACTCCCAAAGGGTGTGATAAATGTAGTCAGCTTAGCACTTCCTTTGTCCAAAGGAAATTGCCAGAATCCACTTGAAGTATCCAGCTTGGAGAACACAGTAACTCCTTTCATTTTAGGGGTGGATATCTTCCGGTGTTGGAAGGATATATTTTTCTCTCACATCTTCTTCATTAAGTCTTTTAAGATAGATATGTATTTTTCCAATTTTCTTTCTATCCAGAACAATTGGGGCACACCATGCTCTTTTCTCAGATTTTCTCGATTTTTCCACTCCATTCCATTCTCTTTAACTCAGTTTCCACTTTATGAAATAATGGGATAGGAATGCTGTAAGGTGTATGTTCACTACATGGTTCATCATTATCTCTTAAGATTATTTGTATTGGATCACCTTCCAAAAGTCCAATAACACCAAATATTCCATTGAGTTCTTCCACCTTTCTCCCTACTCCCATCATGGCTGCCACACTGTGGCTGAAGGCTGTTGATAGGTGATCCTATTACTGCATACGCTTTTATTGCAAAGATTTAGTCTTTATACTGTTTCTAAGGTGAACTGTATGTGTCCTTCTGGGTCACTGGGTCCGCTTTCCTCTGCAGTTCAGAATACCTACAGGCTAGTCAGGGGTGCATCAGGTGAGTTCAGCTCTGGGAGGGTTGGAAGGTTATTGTAAGTCCTGTCTGAGATGACTGTGACATCTGCTCCTGAGTCAGTTTTAAACTAAATAGTCTTTTCATGAATATTCAATTTCATATCCGGGCCAGTTCTGTATCATCACATGTGATGAACCCAGAAACAATAGCTCTTTGTTGTCTATAATAGGAGTCTGCTTTGGTGTGGCAAAATGTTCCTATTTTATACATTTATTACACCTTGCACCTCTGGCTGGACATGCATCATCCCTTGGGAGAAGAATTTTTCCACATTTTGTGCATTTAGGCCGCAAGGATTTGGTGTTTGCCTGGAATTTGTCCCTCTTAGCCTGGGAGTTAGTTATTCTTGTCTCAGTGGTCTTATGGTAATGACTTGCAGCACTCATGCTGTGTCTGTTAACAGCTTTTAAGCTATTTTTTTGGTTTTCAAGTCTGGCAAGTTGCTTTTGGTTTTGCTGTCTCAACAGCTCACACTGCATTACTGTTTGAATACCTGGGTTTAGTGTTAAGTCTGTCATTAATTGTAGCTACTGTGAAAGATTTTGTCTCTTAATCCAATAACAAGCCAGTCTCTGATATTTTCACGTTTTGCAGTTCCAAAATCACAGTTTTCAGCCAATGTATGCAGATCTCTTATAAAACATTCAGCATTTTCCCGGTCTTGAATCCTCTGGTGAAAACATGCTCTTTTCATAAACCACAATTCTGAAGTATAAAGTATGCATCAGACATAGCCAGAACCCTTTCATATTCATTTTTGTGACTGTCTTCAGTAAAGTCAAAGGATTATAAAGATATGTTCTGCCTACTTCCCCATAGCATAAATTAAAGAACCTATATATCTTCAGTTTCCTCAGGGAGTTTTGTAGCAATTTGAAATCTTGCAAAATAGTGCTTCCAGTCTGTCCATTGTGAAGGTTTGTCAAAGCTGAAGTTCACTGGGGCATTGAAGAGTGGCATATTGATGAAATCCTGCAACCTGTGTTGCTTTTTTTTTCCCTGTCATGGAAACTTTGTTGCTTAGTCTGCAATGTTGGTTGCTTTTTTCTTTCTATTGCTGTTGTCCTCTGACACCATGTCATGTACATCTTGTACATGGTGGGTTGCAGAGCTGCTACTAGCAGGTCAGGCTTCTGTACCAGATACGGACTGGCCACGCCTGTGACCCCACCCCCGATGACAGGTTTCAGAGTAGCAGCCATGTTAGTCTGTATCCGCAAAAAGAAAAGGAGTACTTGTGGCACCTTAGAGACTAACAAATTTATTTGAGCATAAGTTTTCGTGAGCTACAGCTCACTAGATACGGTAATGTTCTGCCAGGTCTGCCTGAGGTTAGCCGATGAAGTGAGCTGTAGCTCACGAAAGCTTATGCTCAAATAAATTTGTTAGTCTCTAAGGTGCCAGAAGTCCTCCTTTTCTTTTTGCGGATACAGACTAACACGGCTGCTACTCTGAAACCTTAAATAAGGTATGCTACACACAGTGCCACCTAGTGACTGAACAATATAGTACAGTTTAGCATCTCGTACCATTACAGACACGATCCTGCAGGACAAAGCAAATGGGCACACACACTGTGTGGGTCGTTGCTATTTACCATCCCCACGAGGGTATTTGTCTCTCTGGGCAGTTGGTGAAATCGGACCCGGGAGCTGGAGGTACTGCTTCCCAGAAGATTCCAAATCCCTGCTGGGTTAACGCCCTAGGGAGACACAGCCCAGACCAGCCTGAACTAGTTGTACACATTCCCCCTCCTCCACTCCACCCATCTATGCCCTGACTCTTAGACCCCCTACACTGCTGGCCTGAGCCTGAGGCAGGCTCCATACTCTATCCCGGGCATATAAACACGGGTCCCTGGTACTTTCAGATTGAGTACTATGCCCTGTCATTTTGCAGTGTGGATGCAGGTGAAGCCACACCCCCAAGTAAGAAGGGGTGTAGTGTAGTGTAGTATGAGTGCATTAGCATGGCTCTGAAACCAGGTCCAGCAATTGTAAACCCAGATTTACAATGCAGTATGGGACACTCAAGATTAGGCTTGGAAACACCAAGACCACAAGCCTAGGTCCCACAGACCTATGTTTACAATGCAGTATAGACATACTTCAAGGTCACAATAGATATACTAATAGTCCCTGCTGGCATTAAACTCTTTGAGTTTATCTACATATAAGAGCTTTCAGTAAAGCAGACCCATGAAACACCATCTGAATCGGACAAACTCCTATATGAACATAATAAAAAGAATAGCAAGGCACTCAATGTCTTTTGTGTGTATAAAAAGAGAAATTAAAAAGAGGCCTTTGAATGACAACACGTGTATTTTTCTGGGTAAACAGGGACGTTGAAGTAAACTTCATTATTTTCTTTAATCTGAGGAATAAAATAGTTTGAGGAAATGGAGAGAACAAAACAAAACAAAAATAAAAATAAACAAACAAAAGACCCAGTAGCACAATTGCACTTGTTTCTGTCTGTTCCATTCCATACGAATAGGTTCTTACACTGCCCCCTTCACTGTTGTATATGAGTACCTTCCAGAAGTGACAAACATCTGTCATTTGTTTTCTCATCCTCTCTCTAGGGGGAGAAGGATGTGTAATAGAGTGTTCTGTTTTGGAATTGTGGGTGTATGCATTCTATAGGGCTATGTTAGAGAAGGCAAGGTCAAAGAAGTGCCTTTCACTTAGAGCAGAAAGCATATGATGGCCCTGGGAGAGTTCATTCCATAGCCTTGGGCTGGCCCCCAAGAAAGCTCTGGGCTTTACGCTCATTGTAGAGAGTTCCACTGTGCCAGAGGAGTGAAGTTATTGACCACGGTCATCATTCCAGAGCTGTCTTTTAGATAGCCTGTGCACAGAACATAAGAATGGCCCTACTGGGTCAGACCAAAGGTCCATTTAGCCCAGTATCCTGTCTTCCGATAGTGGCCAGTGCCAGGTGCCCCAGAGAGAATGAACAGAACAGGTAATTATCAAGTGATCCATCTCCTGTCGCTCATTCCCAGCTTCTGGCAAACAGAGGCTAGGGACACCATTCCTACCCACCCTGGCTAATAGCCGTTGATGGACCTATCCTCCATGAATTTATCTAGTTCTTTTTTGAACCCTGTTATGGTCTTGGCCTTCACAACATCCTCTGGCAAGGAATTCCACAGGTTGACTGTGTTTTGTGTGAAGAAATACTTCCTTTTATTTGTTTTAAATCTGCTGCCTATTAATTTCATTTGGTGTTATGAGAAGTAGTAAACAACACTTCCTTTTCTACTTTCTCTGTAGCAGTCATGATTTTATAGACCTCTGTCATATCTCCTCTTAGCCATCTCTTTTCCAAGCTAAAAAGTCCCAGTCTTATTAATCGCTCCTCATACGGAAGCCATTCCATACCCCTGATCATTTTTGTTGCCCTTTTCTGAGCCTTTTCCAATTCCAATATATCTGTTTTGAGATGGGGCAACCACATCTGCACACAGTATTCAAGATCTGGGTGTACCATGGATTTATATAGAGGCAACATGATATTTTCTGTCCTATTATCTATTCCTTTCTTAATTATTCCCAGCATTCTGTTTGCTTTCTTGATTGCCACAGCACATTGCGTGGATGTTTTCAGAGAATAGGACTGGTCAGACCCCTGGGGGACACCACTATTTACCTCTCTCCATTCTGAAACCCTTTGTTTCCTATCTTTTAACCAGTTACCAATGCATGAGACCACCTTCCCTCTTATTGCGTGGCAGCTTACTTTGCGCAAGAACCTTGCCAAATGCTTTCTGAAAATCTAAGTACACTATATCCACTGGATCCCCTTGGTCCACATGCTCGTTGACCCCCTCAAAGAATTCTAGTAGATTGGTGAGGCACGATTTCCCTTTACTAAAAGCATGTTGACTTTTCTTCAACAAATTATGTTCATCTATATGTCTGACAATATTGTTCTTTATTATAGTTTCAGCCAGTTTGCCCAGTACTGAAGTCAGGCTTACAGGCCTGTAATTGCCAGGATCACCTCTGGAGCTCTTTTTAAAAATTGGTGTCACATTAGCTATCCTCCAGTCATCTGATATGGAAGCTGATTTAAATGATAGGTTACAGACTACAGTTGGTAGTTCTGCAATTTCACATTTGAGTTGCTTCAGAACTCTTGGATGAATACTATCTGGTCCTGGTGACTTATTGCTGTTTAATTTATCAATTTTTTCCAAAACCTCCTCTAATGATACCTCAATCTGGGACAGTTCCTCAGATCTGTCACCTAAAAAGAATGGCTCAGGTTTGGGAATCTCCCTCGCATCCTCAGCCATGAAGACCAATGCAAAGAATTCATTTAGTTTCTCCGCAATGGCCTTATCGTCCTTGAGTGCACCTTTAGCACCTTGATTGTCCCACGGCCCCACTGGTTGTTTAGCAGGCTTCCTGCTTCTGAGGTACTTAATTTTTATTTTTTTATTTTTTTGCTATTTGCTATTATTAAGGCCAATGAGTGCCTTATAGAGAAGGACTGAGACCTGAAACTTGATTCAATATTCTTTGGGAAGCCAGTCTAGAGAGCAGAGGACAGAAGTCTGATATTCTCATAATAGTTAGTGCTGCTGAGGAGCTACACAGTAGTGTTCTGTACCAGTTGGAATTTCCTAAGGCTTCATGCCCAGGTATTGCTGTAGCCCAGCCAAGAGGTGATAAAGTTGTGAATTACTTGAGGCCAGGTCATTGTTCACCAAGATGGGATGGAATCTCCTAGCCAGCCAAAGATGGTAAAAAAGCATTAATCACAAATGTGGCGATGTAAAAGCTTAACATTAATGAGGAATCCAGGAACACTCCTAAATTATGGACTGAATTGACCAGTTGGGGGTGTGTACCTTCAACTAAAGGGGACTTCACTGTGACTGCAAACTCTGCCCACCAGCATCACCTCTGTCTTGCTCAGGTTCAGCTGTGCTTCATCCATGAGCTGATCTCATCCAAGCACTTCACCATCTTGGGATGGTTGTATTTGGTGAAGGATAGGTCTGACTTGCTGTGTGCTCTTCCATTTTCTGGTTGCTAGTACCCTCTGTTTTCACTTCTGTTTGAGGACTTTTTTAAAGATATCCATACACAAAAACGTGCATGCAGTTGCAGCTCTGTGTTTGTGAGCACAGTTTACTGCATTTCTGAGCAAAAATCCAGTGACTGCACATGCAAACATATCTTAATAGCCACTTGTACAGATAGTCACCTGATCTGCATAGACATGATCATAGTAATTGCATACAAAAATACAGACATGCAACTATTTGATAATTGTTTTGTATGGACTGCATGATTCTCTTCAAAAGTCCAGACAAAACTGGTTCTTAGTAACTCTGCCTGCTTTGACTTTTCTGACCTTATGATGATCCTGCTTTTCTAAACCCTTTCCTAAATACCTTTTTGCCTGCTATAACCAAGATCCCAACAGCATAAAGGACTACCTATCTGAGGGCTCTAGTGTGGGCCTTTGAAAGGGAAGCGATTGCAACCCTTCTGAATTCATGACTAGGCCACAGTAACAAAGGCCACAGAAGAACTTAAATGGTAGTCACCGATGGAAAACTCCCTAAACCAAGATCTATTGGTGAAGCAAAGTGAAATGCCTTATGAAACTCTTACTTTCATACCTCATTTGGGATGTCATATGGGAGCTACAGTCTTCTGCTGGATAGTGTAAGTGACCCCTGATTCTTTGCTTCCAGAAGACAACTCCATAAAGGTATTTGTCTGACCACCTCTGTCTGGCATGCCATCATTGGATCTTTCCCTCCCTTCCCCCGTCCTCCAAACATTTTACACCATAGCCTTTACTGTTTATTGGTGACAGCTTAATCCTGCCTTGACCTTCCCTCCATTATATACAGAGATAGGAAGAGAGACAGGATGTCAGGAAGGTTGTGTCTTGCAATGCATAACATACATGTAACAGCAAATCCATGTGCTCAAGCAAAAAAAAAATGTTTCATAAATTGTACTGTTTACCCTAATTGCGTGGTATTTTCAAGTGATGATAAATGTCCTATGATAGATCTGTTAAATATGGTGAACATGTGGAAACGATTTAATATATACAGAGAACAAAACAAGGGGAAATGTATTCATGTCGAAAAGGGCACAATGCAACTAACTGACTTTAATTAAGCCTGAAATGAGTCCATGCAACCTCAGAGTGTACATACTGCTGGAAATAATCAAGCATGGATTAATATGGTTGTTTTTATATGATACCCCAGGTTACCTTTCCCTACATTTCAGATGTAGGAGAACACAATACCCTCTGTCCCCAGGGTCAGAACACTTGTGATAATAGGGTCAATCCCGAGATGTTTGATGCAAATAGGCTATTTAAAGGACTCTACATTTGTGGAACAAGTTGGTATAATATAGTTGTGACACAAAGGCCTATTTGTAGTTCACTACTCTGTATAAGTAACTCTTGTCAGGTCTGACATACTCACTACACCTCAAACACTGGTGTCATGATATTTATTTAAAAGGTGACAAATGTATCATTTGAAATCTAATAACACAGTGGTCATTAATGTCACTGTGAAATGTTTGTAACAACTCTGGAGGTGAAATTATGGACACTCTCGTATATCATGTCCTGGAGACTGTAAACAAACAAAGGTGAAAAAACAGGTTTCTCCTTGTGTTACAAAGTTGTTTGTGGGTTGAATCCTACTCCCATATATACATGCCAAGTGTGCGCAATTGGATGCATACCATCTTGTTTGTTTACACCTTGAGTGTGAATTGTACAGAACTGATGTGTTGAATATATATAATCAGTTTCTCCCTCCTCCCCCACCACAAACAAAAAACCTGTCTGAGTGCTGCTCTACCTACAAATCTGAGAGTTCAGAACTTAGCTGGATGAGTAAAATGTATTTAGATACTTGATTTGCTGTTTATGGAATTTTACTACCTCTGGGTAGGAGGACATTGGTAGTTAAAGACTATATTTAAGATATAGTTCATGCTAAATTTGATATGCTCTGGGATGGTATTTTTTTATATGAAAATCCAGGGTGTGAAAGGAAGTGTTTGTTTTAGGGATTTTTGTCTTAGCCTTCCACATGATTTTGATGTATATATGAAAGTTCATATTGTTGCCCTGTTCCATTACCTTCTCACTCTTCTTGGTCCCAACTTGAGAGCAGCACTCTTAAAAAAGAGGAAGATATTGAGGATCAAAATGAGTGAATGTAAACTCTGCCCCTTCAATAATAAGCAAATTGGCTCTTGTAACTCTACTCTCCTGAGACGAGTCCTTCACTGGAAGTGAGAGCAGAAGTGACCTGGGAGGCAGTGACCATGAGTTGGTTGAGTTCAGGATCCTGACGCAGGGAAGAAAGGTAAGCAGCAGGATACGGACCCTGGACTTCAGGAAAGCAGACTTCGACTCCCTCAGGGAACAGATGGCCAGGATCCCCTGGGGGACTAACATGATGGGGAAGGGAGTCCAGGAGAGCTGGCTGTATTTCAAGGAATCCCTGTTGAGGTTACAGGGACAAACCATCCCGATGAGTCGAAAGAATAGTAAATATGGCAGGCGACCAGCTTGGCTTAATGGTGAAATCCTAGCGGATCTTAAACATAAAAAAGAAGCTTACAAGAAGTGGAAGGTTGGACATATGACCAGGGAAGAGTATAAAAATATTGCTCGGGCATGTAGGAAAGATATCAGGAGGGCCAAATCGCACCTGGAGCTGCAGCTAGCAAGAGATGTCAAGAGTAACAAGAAGGGTTTCTTCAGGTATGTTGGCAACAAGAAGAAAGCCAAGGAAAGTGTGGGCCCCTTACTGAATGAGGGAGGCAACCTAGTGACAGAGGATGTGGAAAAAGCTAATGTACTCAATGCTTTTTTTGCCTCTGTTTTCACTAACAAGGTCAGCTCCCAGACTGCTGCGCTGGGCATCACAGAATGGGGAAGAGTGGGCCAGCCCTCTGTGGAGATAGAGGTGGTTAGGGACTATTTAGAAAAGCTGGACGTGCACAAGTCCATGGGGCCGGACGAGTTGCATCCGAGAGTGCTGAAGGAGTTGGCGGCTGTGATTGCAGAGCCCTTGGCCATTATCTTTGAAAACTCGTGGCGAACGGGGGAAGTCCCGGATGACTGGAAAAAGGCTAATGTAGTGCCAATCTTTAAAAAAGGGAAGAAGGAGGATCCTGGGAACTACAGGCCAGTCAGCCTCACCTCAGTCCCTGGAAAGATCATGGAGCAGGTCCTCAAAGAATCAATCCTGAAGCACTTACATGAGAGGAAAGTGATCAGGAACAGTCAGCATGGATTCACCAAGGGAAGGTCATGCCTGACTAATCTAATCGCCTTTTATGATGAGATTACTGGTTCTGTGGATGAAGGGAAAGCAGTGGATGTATTGTTTCTTGACTTTAGCAAAGCTTTTGACACGGTCTCCCACAGTATTCTTGTCAGCAAGTTAAGGAAGTATGGGCTGGATGAATGCACTATAAGGTGGGTAGAAAGCTGGCTAGATTGTCGGGCTCAACGGGTAGTGATCAATGGCTCCATGTCTAGTTGGCAGCCGGTGTCAAGTGGAGTGCCCCAAGGGTCGGTCCTGGGGCTGGTTTTGTTCAATATCTTCATAAATGATCTGGAGGATGGTGTGGATTGCACTCTCAGCAAATTTGCGGATGATACTAAACTGGGAGGAGTGGTAGATACGCTGGAGGGGAGGGATAGGATACAGAAGGACCTAGACAAATTGGAGGATTGGGCCAAAAGAAATCTGATGAGGTTCAATAAGGATAAGTGCAGGGTCCTGCACTTAGGATGGAAGAATCCAATGCACCGCTACAGACTAGGGACCGAATGGCTAGGCAGCAGTTCTGCGGAAAAGGACCTAGGGGTGACAGTGGACGAGAAGCTGGATATGAGTCAGCAGTGTGCCCTTGTTGCCAAGAAGGCCAATGGCATTTTGGGATGTATAAGTAGGGGCATTGCCAGCAGATCGAGGGACGTGATCGTTCCCCTCTATTCAACACTGGTGAGGCCTCATCTGGAGTACTGTGTCCAGTTTTGGGCCCCACACTACAAGAAGGATGTGGATAAATTGGAGAGAGTCCAGCGAAGGGCAACAAAAATGATTAGGGGTCTAGAGCACATGACTTATGAGGAGAGGCTGAGGGAGCTGGGATTGTTTAGTCTGCAGAAGAGAAGAATGAGGGGGGATTTGATAGCTGCTTTCAACTACCTGAAAGGGGGTTCCAAAGAGGATGGCTCTAGACTGTTCTCAATGGTAGCAGATGACAGAACGAGGAGTAATGGTCTCAAGTTGCAATGGGGGAGGTTTAGATTGGATATTAGGAAAAACTTTTTCACTAAGAGGGTGGTGAAACACTGGAATGCGTTACCTAGGGAGGTGGTAGAATCTCCTTCCTTAGAGGTTTTTAAGGTCAGGCTTGACACAGCCCTGGCTGGGATGATTTAACTGGAACTTGGTCCTGCTTCGAGCAGGGGGTTGGACTAGATGACCTTCTGGGGTCCCTTCCAACCCTGATATTCTATGATTCTATGATTCTAAGTGAAACAACGACGAGCTCCTTCTGGGAGCACAACCTTTTCCTGTGTCCACCATAAAGTCCTGGGAGGGCAGCTGAGATTCCAGGGCACACTGCTAGATGGGACTGAGTAGTCTCTTTGAAAGGGGAACAGATTAGCCCTCTCATGGATGGTACCTTTTCTGTTACAGCTGGTGATATTTTTTTTTAACTGAGGTTTAGAAGACCACAACATTTTACATGGAAAATGTATTTTTCATCAAAGGTTTGTGATTAAATTTCTAAATGAAAAATTACATTTTTGAATTTTTGTCTCTAAATTGTGGGAACAAACTACTTTATCACTTACTGTACTTGTTTTCCACTGGAGAAAAGAGAGGGGGGATTTTTTTTTTTAAAATGTGGAATTTTTTCCCACCAAAACAATATGAACATTTTTTGCATGGTTTTTGCCTTTTTTTCCCCTTTGACCAGTTCCATTGACCAAGTAATGACTAACAAGAAGAACCTATGCAGAACTTGGAAACAGGCTTCATTTGCCTTCTGTGAACTGTGAGTAACTAAATAAGGGCTGAGATCTCTACAGATACTTCGTATTACAACACACGTACACATGTGTGAGTAATGCCAACACATATGCACACAACTATGCACACACTGTCCAGCATTAATGGAAACAACCACTCAACAGATAAGTTTGAATGTTCAATGTTAACACTGACCCCTCTGCTTATATCTTAAAGTTTTTGTTTTATTTTTGTAAAAATTTAATAATAATAATAATAATAATAATAATAAAAATTAATAATTAATATGGTTTCTTGCTATATAATTATATAGGGATATAATGTGATGGATCCTTCCATGGGTATGAAGTGGGGAAGGAACGGGAGTCTTCTTAATTTATGCCATTCATGCAAGGACCCAGTCATATTAGTGGTCCCTGTACACTCTCCAAACACATGGATTGGTCCCTCCCAGTGCTCCCTAGAGCACTCCAAAGAGGTTATAGATGTGCATGGAGGACATAGAGACATGTTTAGTCCCCTTCTCCACACTGGCCATGCTAAGTGTTGCCACAGCATCTATGCTGCCCCTGCATAGACTGAGCGTCCCAGAATGTGGTATGCTTCCTGAGTGAGAACGCTGCGTGTATCATCCCTGGGGCAGGGATACTCTGCACCACCATAACTGAGGCCATAAGTGGGCACAATCTTCCCATATTATGTTTTCCCCACAATATAGCTTTTTATTGAAGTCCTATTCAAATCACACTAGTGCTCCTTTCCAGGTAATACAATGCATAATATAATCTAACCTGGCATTTCTTACAACACCTTGTATTCATTATTACAGACTATAGCTTCCAGGCTGTACTGTTGTTTAGTTACAGTTGTCATCAAAAACTA
Source organism: Chelonia mydas (assembly GCF_015237465.2). Lineage (NCBI taxonomy): Eukaryota > Metazoa > Chordata > Testudines > Cheloniidae > Chelonia > Chelonia mydas. The sequence continues at coordinate 30,270,195 of NC_051245.2, forward strand.
CTTAACAAATAGTTAATGTATGTATTTTACTAATTCCAAGCTAACTCTTAAATATAGAAACTTAACTCAGCCATACATTTTTTCATATAACATTTCACAGCATGCTCCATATGACAACATAACAAGACATGTACCATTCATTTCTCCTGAAAGTTTATATAACAACTTTCTATGGGACTTAACTTCAGCAGTTCAAACTTCACAATGCAGTGTAATGTGCCTCTTCCTTCATCCAGGCCCTGTGATGATATTTTGGATTTTGATTTAAAACAGAAGCATAAAAATATTTCAATTAGTTCAGTCTATTGCGTGAAAAATCTATCTGGATCGGAGCGATGTAGATTATGTGTGGAATGCTCTCACTTCTCTCCTTATTTCACGTAAAGGGAGGCCCTCTGCAAGCAGGGGAAAAAAATCAGAGTATCAGATACAGTACAAATTGTAACCTAGACTCTGATCCTGCACCACACAGATGGACCTCTATATCCATGTGGAGCCTGCACTACAAGTTATATGATATTTACAGAGAGGGTCTTAGGCTATAAATTCCACAGTGCAGTGACTGCTACTACACATCTTCTGCACCCAGAAAAGAGACCTGACCAGAAAAAAATTGTAAATCAATCATATAATTTTATCTAAATTGTTGTTATATGATAGTAAATATACATTATTGATTGATAAGCTTGTGTAACCCTTTATAATGAATTATTCATTTCTCTATATGAACTGTGTGTAAGGATATATAAGAACTGCTTGTTTGTGTTATTGCATATTTTATTTGACAAATAAATTATGTAAAGAGAGCATGTTTAAGACATGTACACCTGCAGGTCAGAGTTAAGGTTAAGTGTCATTGATAACTGTAGCTGCACAGGCCTTATGAAAGTTAAGTCCAAGGTGTGTCAAACTGGGCATGCAAAAGCAGAAGCTGCTCTTGAAAAAATTGGCCAAAGTGGTCGGTTTAGGCCAGAGAGTCACTCATATGGCAGGGAACAGAACGCAGGAATTATACCTGATGGGCAAACTTTCCACAACAAAACCTGAATTCATACAAAATGTGGTCAGCTGCAGATTCCAACATGGAATCAAAAACAAACAAGTTTAATGTGAAATGTTTTGGACCCTGCAGACCTTTCAACAAAAGTCAAAGCAAAAATGATTGCCCTCTCCACATATAGAAATTGCTCTTTTTAAGGCTGAGATGTTTTTGTAACAAAACTTGCCTTCTGGATTTTACAAACCTTCTTGAGCCCCAAGCCTTATGTACCCTTAGAAACTTCTATGCAATATTATCATAGAATCCCAGGGTTGGAAGGGACCTCAGGAGGTCATCTACTCAATACTTTGATCTTTGTCAAGCGACCAGCTTTGCTTTGCTTCTAATCTTCACTGTATTGCGTTCAAATGAATAAAAATCTTATCAGACTCAAAGGAGGCAAAATCAATGAAGTGAAGTTTAGAAGAACCCAAATAGTTTAGAAGGACCCAAATAACTCCAGCACAGAGCTTTTGTCTTGTCTTCCAGTTACCTGCTCTAACTTCTAAACATCCTCCCTGGTTTGAAAAAGAATAATGTACCTTCAGAAGACTTACAGAGTCAACAGCAATATGAGAGGCTGTCTCCTTTGGAAAATAGCATTGTCTTAGTCAGCTATATTATTAAAGGTTGATTAATGCGAATGTCAGGGTGGGATTCAGGAATTGCCTTTGACAGGTCTGAAAGAGGATACTGGAACATTTCAAAAGCAAAGGAAAATATGCCTTGACAGATTAAAGAGCATGGTGTCATGCTTTACCTTCCTCAAACTATCCTTTATCAGATGGATTAATGTGTTACTACCATTTGAAAAGACAGACCAGTGCATGTGAGAGAAACAAAATAGCTCACTGAATCTGGTTTGACTTTAGTAGCAAAGGAATGGGAAACATTTATTTCTCTTGTCAGTAGGCTGAAAGAAATAGACATCTTCTGGCGTGTGCCTTTATCTTAAATTAGCTTCATTAATACAAGGATCAAGTGGGAAAGTTACAAAATAGATTCTATAGCAGGATGTTGCTCAGAAGAGTGGCCTCTGGATGGATTGCAGTAAAAGAGAGAGATTGAAATGATACGACTGTGGGTTATATAATAATGGTTCCTTTCCTAAAGCTTATTTGGCATTTGGATTGAAGTTAATCACTCTTTTCATTGACTTTACTGGACCATATGTCATTTGCTGCATGCCTCTAGATGCTGATCAGATTAAATGCCCTGGCAGTTTGACACCTTTCATGTGTTTGCAACACTGGTGTTTATAGCTCTTCTGACACAAAGGTAGAGGTGGGCAAAGGAACTTGGAAGGATTACATTTTAACTTGGTATTGTTTCTTCCTCTAATTGTTAGATGACAGTCCACATCCAACTGTGACCCCCCCGCCCCATCCCAATAATGAGTGAAATGTACAGAGGGGACAGTTAATAAATAATACGACATGTTGTGATTGTGGGCTTTTTTTCTGTCACTCCTGTTTAGAAAATAATAGGAAAATATTATAAAATAGGATTGTCAAATATTGTTTCCAAATCTGCTATAAATCTTGACTTCTACAGTCAGTACATTTTGAATAACTTAACTGTAATCTCTGGGGATCATTTCATTTTTTGCATTAGTAGGAAATGTCACCAGAATTAAAATTTTTTTAAATAAACCTCACTATAATCCATCAAAATTAATTTAAAAAAATAACTGTAAGTCAGGAAGGGGCTTTAATAGTCACCAGCTGAGGTGAAAGTGACAATTAACTTGACTGGCCAGAACTGTGCAATATGTGAATGATTGCCACTCAGATTTACTAGGTTATGGAACATCAGTTTCAGTTCAGAGGAATACCTTGCAGAGTAGGTAATTTAGAGCTGATAGCATAAACTGTCAAGCTCAGCTATGACCTGTTTATGCTATTTACCTGATTTTGTGCAATACTTTAGACCTGATTAAGTATTTTATTGCAAACAAATAATCCGATATCACATTCTGTGTACAGACATCAATCTAAAACACTATCCATGTCATGAATATACTAATGGTATCAGCTCTGTTTTCTTTTTAGGTTCAAAAATGTTATTATAGAAAACACTACATACACCACACAGTACAACTGAGGCAATGATGTCTGCACCTAATAAAGAGAAATGAAGCAAAGAAAAAGAGGTAGGCAAAATCATATAAAACAAAATATAATCTTTCATTTTTCTCAGTCTAAATATCAAACTCCCGCAAGTTAATGCATGTTGTAGACACTGAAGTGGAACAGTGGGTGGCTCTTCATGTATAACCATGAAGAGGTGAAAGGAGTGAAGGGAAAACACAGACTCCGCGCCCCCCCCCAGTGTCAGACTTGAAGAACTGAGGTTTATTAATAATATCTATATCAATTGTGTTGCCATTGTGTTGCCATATTATTAATAAAGACCCCATTGTGGTAGGCACTGTAGAAACACATAGTAAGGAACAGTCCCCACCCCAACAATCTTACAAACTAAACAGTCAAGCGTTGGGATGGATACAAAGGCATAGAGAGGTAAAGTGACTTGCCCCAGGTTGAACAGCAATGGACAGAACCCCGGCTCCCAATCTAGCCCTATCCACTGGGCCACGCAGGGTCTCCACTACAGATATTTAACCTGCTTTTTAAAGGACTTTGAGAAGTGTGGAGAAAAAGTTCTGTGACAGTGCTGTAGCATAGCTTAACTTCACTGTAAAGACCAATATAGACATTTTGCTTGAGGGAAGGGGTGGCTCATGGATGGCAGGTACGGATGTCATTAGATGCTAATGAAGGAGTTACAGAAAGATTCTTGTTGAAACACAATATAGGCCAACAGGGATATAGGCACAGTGTCCCATGTAACCTGAAATATTCATTATTGTTCTACCTGAGTCCTGAACTTCTCATACTGAAACAACAAAATGAATAGGACCCTTCTAGAGAAGTGTTGTTATAATCTCTTTTCTCACAAATTAAAGGAAGTTGTGTTCTGCACTTACCGTGTTCTGCACTTCTCCTTATTTTTAAATATGGTTCAATCTTCCTCTCAGTTCATCAGATGACCTCACAATTACTGTCCAGCACATATCACATAACTAACTACAGCATATACAAATTTTCAGCCCTAGGGAGAACTTTGTTTTTCTGGAAAATTTTAAAATAATTGCCATTTGGGAGGGTGGGGGTTAGTTTAGGAACTCAATTTTGAGAAACGATTTTTAATGCTCCTATATTTTTTAAAAAATTCTATTTGAAGATAAAGCTCCCCGTTGTAACGATTATCATTTTGTCTTTGATATTTACATGGAAATGACTTGTAAATCTGTTAAAACTTCCTAGATAAATAAATAGATTAAAAACATAGCAGATCATTTGCAGATGCCTCTCTTTGCCTCTTGAGGAGCTTGTGTTCTTACAGAATTTAGCAGAGCCTGCGAGAGAAGTTCTATCTCCTCTTGTGTTTGATGCTAAGTGACCTCTGAATTGTTTTGTTTAATGCAAGGAGTTTTTAACAGTCCCATTAAGTGGTGATAAGGTTTACAATAGTTAAGACATTTGGACTTTGATAGGGTACATATGTAAGACTCTCACCTCACAAATCAGCTGCCTGAATTGCTTAAGACAAGTTGGTCAAGGAGGTTATTTTACAGTCTACTCTTTGGACAGTGAGCTGGCAAGCCTCCTAAATGTGAAATGGCTCTCAGTCTTTCAGAGTGTGTGTTGAAATATACTAGGGGAGCAAGTGAGAGGACCAGGTGGCCCAGGAGATATAGGTAACAGAAGATGAAGTATTTCCCCTTTAAGTTGCTAGTTGAAATCCATTGCAGGCATATAGGACTTTATCTGAAGCCCACTGATGGCAATACAAATCTTTCAATTGATTTCAATAGGCTTTGATCCATAGTAAAAAGCAATTGAAAGTATAGCAATAATTATATGGTGTCCTGTGTACACTGGATTGCCAGTCTATGTTGGTCTATGTGCATGGATTGCTGATCTCAATCTAATTCACAGTGGGGTAGAATCCACATCACAAAAAACTTGACTACACTTGGCACCCTCCTGGGGAAATTGAAGGGATCATGCCAAAGGCCAGATTTCCTCCATACTTACACCATGTAATCCTACTTAAGTTAGTGGAATTGAATGTGGGCAGAATTGAGCCCCAGGAATTGAATGGAAACTTGAACTATTCTTTTTCCTAGGGAAAAATTCTACATAATAATTTAATAAAAATTGATACCCCCATGACATAATTCAATAAAATGGTTTCAAAACAAAACAAACTACGGAAAGAAGAACATTCTATATTAAATGCAATAGGATTTTTAGTCTAAGGAACCATTTTGGTTTCATTCCTACTGCATTTGATAGGACCTTTTCATAAGTATTAGAGGCAAAACTTGTATTATCAGTGCCTATGCTGAACTTATTATGCCAATCCTGAGGTCAGTCCTCCTTCAGGCACAGAGCCACTGAATAAAACTCGAGGGCCAAATTGCCTCCACCTGAAACCATCCAGGGAGAAGGAAAAGGAAGGATGGAATCTCTGAGGGTCCCATTGTAGTTCCCAATGTCAGTCCATCAGATGTTCTTCCCTCTTGGAACAGATGGGGGTTCACTGCTATGGTGCCATTTTCCTGATGGTACCAGATGCAGCCAGTATCAACACTTCCTCCATCCCTCCTTCTTTCCCCAAACCTCCTACACTTTCCATTGGGTTATAGAATCACAGAGTTCAAGGCGAGAAGGGAGCAACAGCCACGGGTACAAAACGGGCAACCAATATCACCACCCAGCCACCTACACACTAAAACCAACAACTGAAATTAGAGCAAAATATTACAGTCCACAGGACACAAGATTATTATGTGCTACAGGCAGAGAATAGGAGGGACTGAGAGGCACCAGAGCTCTAGGCCCCCACAATGGCTAGGAAATATTTAAGTGAGAAGTGTGCTTCTGGAGAGAAGGAGGATAAGAGAGGATCTGCCATGGGTATCTTCAGAAAATGGGGAATAAGGAACACTTCAGAGGCTGATCTTGTTTGCATAGGCACACCCACCCCGCCTAGCATGAGCCCTCAGCAGCCCAAATGGTCACTTTGGAACTGTTTTATGATAGAGGGACTTGCCATCAACTAAGTAGCACTCGCTAGACAAGGGACATGGGTTCCAAAAACCCATGAATTGAGAGAGGCATTTGTACCTGGTGGTGTGGGCTGCTTTTGAGGGCCTGAAACACCAATTGTACTACCTCCTCTCCCCACTGTAGAAAATCAGAGCTAATTTTGATTCTATTAGAAGTCTAGTTACAGGCTGCTGAGCTGAATTCACTTTGGGCCAATGGTGCATCACCACTGAGGCTCCCCTACTACAAGCTGAAATCACTAAAGAGCTAAAATTACTAAGAGCTGAAATCACTGAGTGCTGTATTAAATAGTGGGTGGGCGTGAGCTGAAGATACATTGCTGAGCGGCTGGCAGAGCAGTTCGCGGGACAGCTGGAGTGGCTCATGGAACAGCTGGAGTGGAGTTGCTGGTGGAGTGGCTCACGGGCCGGCTGGTGGAGCAGAGTGGCTCGCGATGAAGGCTGCAGCAGAACCCCACGGAGAGGGGGGGCAGTCGGCCTCTGACCACGTAAGGTGCCCCTTAACAGCCCCTCTCCCCGCATTTCCACCCAGGCTGGGAGGTAAAACTCTGCAGTTAAACTTTTGAACTCTGGGGCCGCACTGACCAGGGACAGAGACTTTTGGGTTGTTGGAGTTTTGGGACTTTGGGTGATTTTTTGGGTTGCTGGGCTCAAAAACCAAAGGGAAAGGACACGGCCCAATTTGCTGGGGTGGGTCTTTGCTCATGGTTTGGTTTGTGAACCTTAGTTGTGGTGTTTTCCCAATTTAATGCTGATGTCGTTTACCTCATGTTATTAAAGATTTTCTGCTACACCGAGACTCTGTGCTTGCGAGAGGGGAAGTATTGCCTCTTTGAGGCACCCAGGGGTGTGTGTAAGATTTTCCCAGGTCACTGGGTGGGGGCTCGAGCTGGTTTTGCATTGCATTGTTGAGAGGGAACCCCTATGTACCAAACCCAGCCCTTGCTGCTATCAACTTGGCCTGGCAGAAGGGTTACATATATATATATATATAAAGTTAACATATAATATATAAAGTGTAATAGCAAATACCACCATCCTCCAAAGAAGATATATATGGTGAATGGTTTACTTTCCCATAGACCACCATTTTGCCTAATGCTACTCTATATAATTTAACAAAAGTATTAGAAATAAGACCTTGCTATGCAAAACTCAGCTAAGCAGGATCTAATGAGTTTATCAAATGATGTTGTGTGTTCGATCAAGGCCCAGATGTTGCAATGAATTGTTAGGAGCCACCCCCCTGTATCTGTGCAGAGCCCCATTGACATCGGGGAGGCTCAGTACAAGCAAAGGAGTTTCCCCACATGCTTCTCTGCAGAATTAAGGCCCTGTGTATAGGGGTTTGTTGTGGGGTACAGAGAGGCCCCACACTGGCAGAGAAATGGTTAAGGAGAGCCCGTAGGTCCAACTAGCCCTGCCCAACTCATGGGTGGCACGTATAAGAGGCTGGCCATGCCAGGGGCAAGAAATGCTGGATGTGGGTCACCTCCCTTTGGAGGTGCACTGGCCCACTACCTCTAGAGTGCTGTCGCCGGAAGCTCCTGAGAAAGCGGAGGGGCACCGGCACCCGGACTGTGGCCCCACCCACACTCTGCCCTGAGGCCTCACACCCACTCTGCCTCTTTCCTTGAGGCCCGCTGCTCGCTCATCTCTGCCCCCTCTCCCCCATCGCTTGCCTTTAAATCAGGACAAAAGTGGGAAGGCATAGCCTCCTGATCCCCCTGCCCCTTAGCTGAGATGCTCCAGCATCAGCACGCTCAGCAGGAGGGGGAGTCCCGTAGCTGGGCCGGCCAGTGAGAGGCTGTGCGTGCTGATACCAGAGCAACTCAGCTAAGGGGCGCCAGAACAGGGGCGGCCATGAGGCCATTTCCCCATCATGTTTTTCCTTGACGTAAGGGCAAACGATGGGGAGGAAGGGTCAGAGAGGAGCGAACGGTGGGTGGGGAGGCCTTGGGGGAAAAAGGGGTGCTTGGGTGGGAAGAGGCGTAGAGAGGGCCATGCGTCAGGGAAGAAGCCAAGCAGGGGTGGGGTGTAGTAGGGGGTGGGGCCATGGTCTGGGTGATGGTGGCTCTCTCACTTCTAGGGAGCTTCTGGCACTCATGTAGGAGTCATGCACTGTTTATCTGCATAGAATCATAGAATATTAGGGTTGGAAGAGACCTCAGGAGGTCATCTAGTCCAATCCCCTGCTCAAAGCAGGACCAACACCAACTAAATCATCCCAGCCAGGGCTTTGTCAAACTGGGCCTTGAAAACCTCTAAGGATGGAGATTCTTGAAAAGCAATGCCAAGTCTGGAGGGGAATAAACTGAGATAACAGGGCTGATTGGCCAGGGAGGAGAATGGAGCTCTACCACTCTGTCAGAAGGGAGCTTTGCCTGCAGAGCTGCAGAGAGAAGGGCCCATTAGCTGGAGTAGCCACTTGGGAGGATCAGTTAAACCCTAAGGAGTGAGTGACACACAAATCATTTTGGGGCTAAGACTCTCCAAACTACCCTCCCCCCAAAGGGAATCAAACTGAAGGGACAATTAGTTAGGGGATGGGAGTGCCCCTCAGTGGACACCAGAAAGAGAGACTTCTTCTACTTTGGAAGACCTGTGGTACCACTGGGGCACCTTGAAGATTGACAAGGCTGAGCTGCTCCAGGCACACCACTATAGGGCTCTTGGGAGTTTTAACTCAGCCCGTTCAACTCCTGAATTGTACCTGGTCTAATTACTTGGTGCTGCAAAAGCACTGACCACTGTGGGTTGGGATATTTTCCTAGGACATGTGAAGTCTCAAAAAGTCCTGTGGTGTGGAAGCTGGTCAACTGAATTTACACTTGAAGATAAAGAGAAGCTAAAGATAACAATTTCAAAAGAGCGTGGAATGGTTCCAGGTTTTAAGGCCTATGCTTATATATAATCCCTAAAGCAGGTGATATTTATAGAGATTTGCTTTTATAGATGGCTATTGCCCCTGTGCTATGAATATCTTCATAAAACTAGGGCGTTTTTCCCTAGGCGTTATATAGGCTTTATATGGGCTTCCTTATGAAGGCTTTATTGCCAGATCTCATTAATGTTTAGAAAGAGTATACCATAGAATCGCAAATGGGATAGATATAAAAGGTGCTGGAGAGAAGACATGAAGTGTGATTTAACAGTGAAGATTTTTGGGTTGTGATCCACTAAAAAGCTGCTTTCTCAGTTATTATGCTCTTGATGTAATGGAACTGAAACCAGTTGCAGAGGTCAACTATCACACCAGCCATACTGAATTTTATTAATTCTTATCTAGTTTTATCAAACTGGAGCCAAGGATCTGGAGAGAGAGGAATTCTCACAGTTAGTGGTTTTGCCTAAATCTTCAAGCTCTATGGAAATGAACAAATGTTTATCTCTTTGAAATAACTGAAGACCATCTAGTAATACATCTAGGATTAGACTAATTGGCCATTCTTCCCAAAGGTCATTTATCTGGTTATTAAAATGAAACTGAATGAACTACTGCTGTTGGCAGCTTACTATGGAATAATGTTGTTCTAGGAAGCAAGACAAGACTCCCACTAGGGATGATAAATGTGCTTAGAAAAAACAAAACAAAAATCTGAAGAGCCTTTCCATGGAAGAAGTGTCACCGTAGTTTAAAGTCAAATGGGGTAACTATTTAAGAATATGGTTACTCGTTTATTATATTTTATGGGCCTTCTAATCCCAAGTTTTTGCAGCTAGGCAGTTTGAGTAATTTTAACTGGTTCTATGCTTTTGTAAATTGGGTGGTATGTTTATGTTCTATACTCCATGAAAAAATGTTGCCAGAGATTGACATACCTAATGATATTCTGTTGTGAGGACTCAATCTCTGAGCTGGCCTCATCTAGTTTACTTGTGAGTTGGAATATGATCAGGATTAGTTGGGAAATACAAACCCTTTGATATTTAAGGGAAACCATCCTTGGCTACCACCCTCTCATACAAGGTTGGTCTTTCAAGATTATTTTAGTGATAGGGAAGATAGATGCTGTCTCTGAGAGGGAGAAAGAGGTATCAGGGAAGTGGTATAGATTTTATACATGCCTATTCTTGTGATCCTGGCTTTAGGGCCCTAGAGTGGAGTTCTATGAACAGGATGAGCTGGAACTCTCTTCTCTCAGTAATGAAGGACGAAGTTGGTTGTTGGTAGCTTCCACTCAATCTCTTTGAGATCCAGGAGGGAAGATTGGGATTGTAGCCTGTTATGGCAGCTGCATTCACATCCTTAGTTACCAGAAAGCCTTGATGGTTTGTGTAAACATCACCTTTTCCACACAGCAGAGACACAGACCTGGGAGGAGCGAGACTGACTGTGCAGTCTACTCTGGAAGGAGCAGGCAAGTAAGCCCATTTTTCTCATGTTTTATTTTGTAACTTTCTTTGTAATGAAGTTGGGGCAGGCACCTCCAAAGTGTGTCTGGAACAGCAGCAACATCCTGTGTGGTTTGTTCTCTTTGGGGAAGGTTACAATAAAGTTAGCTCATCTTTTCTGCTAAGAGGTTCCAAGGACTTACTCTTTTGCTGGTGGGCCCATGACAAGTGGTGTGGTCATCATGAGTGTGAATCCCCCTTTGCCTAATGGGGCAAGTGGAGGATTTGATTAAATATATTGCTTAGCAGCAACAAGCCCAAGTGGCTGCACATCAGGGGTTTATGAGGGAAGACCTGGTTAGATAGGACAAGTTATTCTGAGCATGCTGAGGCCTGGCTAGAAAATGGTAAGGGCAGATAACTTCACACAGGCACACAACTCCAGTTGGAAGCAAGTGAAAATGAGCCAGCTGGATCTCATGAGAACATTGGAGTCCGTGGTCAGATCATGGTCCATCTTGCCCTGTATCCTGTCTCTGACAATGGCTCCTCCTCAAAGGAGGAGCTGTTGAGCAATGGTCCAGTAGGTTCCATGGCAGATAGGGAAAAGGGTAATACATTGTGGCCTGATCCTGTTTCCTCTAAACTCAGTGGCAGTTCTACCTCTGACTTCAGTGGCAGCAGAATGAATCCCAATGCTACTGAGACAAGACTGTGAAGATAAAAAAGCAGGTGCCAGTGCTTTGAGGAAGGAGGTTTGAATATCTTGCAATGTGGGATTTTTGCTCCTGTTGCTGTCAGTGTCAGTTGCCATGAGGGATATGGGGTGGTCTGTTGGCTGTTTGCCAGTCTGACCATCAGGATAATGTCCACTCCCAGAGCACTAGTGCCCCATTCAATTTGAGAGCAAGTACAGAGGAAGGAATGTTCCCAGCGTGATATTCATAAAATCATCAATGGACCAGATGCTCTTCTAGAATAGATGGATAATTTAAACTCTATTGTTTTATCATCGGTTAATCAAATAAACATAGTCAGGAAATTCCAAAGTTGCTCCTGCAATATAAGCCTGGCCACACTGAATTTATATAATATTTTCTATTCTTGTTTTATGTATTATACAGGTTTATGTACACCCATACATAACAATGGAGTACGTTATGTAATGGCATAAAATAGCTACAGTAAGATGTGCAATGCAACTGAGTTGAAGGTATGGGGGGGGAATTGTGTGTGAATCTGTGTCTGTACTTATGTTCGGACCTTCCCATAAATACAATGATCAATTATTGTTCTAGGGCAGATAATTATACAATATGTGTGGTTTATACAGTAGCAGATATTTTTTTTGGTTGATAATTCATAATGGGAACGAGAAATTGGCTCCTAAAGTTAATACTGAAAAACCTGTCAATATAAGTAATTAAATGAGGTGAAAGATTAGTAAATAGTTTATGAGAGCAATTCATTATTCAATTGGTTATTACTCAGCAACTTTTTCCCCTCTGCCTCAATATTGCTGTATAAATTGTGTGTGAAACTGCACATCTGTCCCGTTATTGTCTGACTTTATCTCACGTATGACTGAAATAATGTCTTTGTTCCCATCAGACTTTAAGCCTCAAATTTCAGTAGACTGAAGTTGCTGAGAATGTCATGAAGATGAGCTTTTGATGCAGAGGTCATTGCAATATTGCTGCCTGCCCATGGTAATGTTTGTTTCTTAGATGCTTTTTCTAAATGGCAAAACAAATCTAGAAGGAATAATGCATGGGGAGGAGGGAGAGATTTATGTTTTTAACTTCTGTTTTAATTCTACTCCTTCTCTTTCCTCTAGTTCAGTACTATACACACTCACAGAACACACTAAAAGAAGTGAAAAGAGCACATGACATCATCACCAAACCTCAGGAATTTTTATAGTAACTAATCTATGAAAACCATAAACAGTTGACCCTCACATTTTATTTAAACTCTTGTAAAATGTGCCAAATTAAAGTTTGGAAGCTTTTATTTACAAAGGAGAAAAGAAAACTGATTCACAATCCCAGTGGTTGAAGGCTTTAACATGTAGAGCCCAGTATTAAAATTACAAGTATAAAACCTAAGTTCAAAGCCTGGATGAGTGGTGATACTATGGGTTTATATTGCCATCTTGCTAATGGAACACCATTAAGTACTTGTTACAAGATACCAATATTGGATCAGCAGACAATGGGGAGTTGAGAATTTCTCTGAGGATCCTACTTTTGCAGATATTCCTTTTACACCAAGTAAGGGACAATGATATTATTAGAAAAATGCTCAATTTTTGCACACAAATCAAAGCACCCCAAAACCACTAATCACTTTGAAAAACAAAGGCAAATATTTATCACCTCAGACCCCTCCCTCTGGTTCAGCAGGCATGGCAGAGAGATTTTGGGCAGGTGGAAGCAGTTTGCATGTGGCACCTTGAATAATTTCCAAATAGGAGGGCTTTTCAGGGAAGTAGATTTGTCTCAAATAGCTCTCAAATTTGTTCAGCTCTTTTCCTCTCCCTCCAGTAGACCCTGGTTCTCCTTACTTATCATTGTCTATTGTGGGACATGCCCAGTAGTTTGCTAACTTTTCATTTTTGTGGTGTCTCTACTTTTCCCAGTACCTATTCTTCACAGGGCAACCTCTACTGAATGTTTTGAGGTAGCGATGGGGGTGGGGCAGCTAGTAGGCCTGCCCTCTCTAAAATCTTTTGGTCAGGTATTTTCTAGGGGTCATGGAGCCTGCCCATTTCCTACCTCTTTTTGCAGCAACAGAGCCGGATAGGATCTTCCAGTCCTGCTTCTGCTTTTAATAGTGTTTCCTCTCCCTCATTCCCCCCACTGCTACCCCGATATTGAGGCTGAATTTTTGTTTTCTTTTAAAAAAAACAACAAAACTTCATCCCATTTCTCCTGGTAATTTCTCCTCAGATCGTGCAAAATAATTCCACTCTTCCCTTGATGTCTGTGCCCTATGGATCATTGTAAACAGTTAGCATGTCCCCATTAGTCATCACTTGGCCCATTTACAGCATGCATATTTAGTTTTTAAACTTTCAGTTAGTCTTTCTGGTTCTTTAGGCATGAGACCAAAGGCAGGATGATTTCAGCCACCAATGAAGTGTAATAATTACACTGATATATGCTTCTTAGTTAAAGTAATTGTAATTGGCATGAACAATAAGCTTCTCATGAAACAGGGGTTAATGCTCTATATAAATTATGGGGAAACTGTGGGCTTTGCTAAGACATCACTGTGGAGAGCTTGCATAGCCGAGCTATACTCCTCCTTTAGTCCTGCACTCCAAGACTTTCACTATGCTGTAGCAGTGTCCACATGGAATGTTACTTCACAGTAAGATGGCGCACTGTGGATTCACACCCTTGCTTGCTGTGCACCAACTTGCTGCGTATACAGGCCCTTAGTCTAAGAGCACAGATCAGTTCTACAGCTGAACTAAGATGAGAATTTTCAAAGCCATTTGGTGGGCTTTGTCTCCTCTGGATGGTCTTGGCATTTTCCAAAAAGGAGTGTGAGGTTACCACAGAAAGTCCCTCATCACTGAGGGGGACCAGGGAAGAAAGAAGAGGAATGGAATATGTGGTTAATAGCTTTGCCATGCCTCCAGAATTTTCAAGCGTCCAATGCAGCCCATCCTCTGCCTAAGTCATAACTAACTCAAGTTGCAGAAGCTGAGACCTCTCTGACTGTCATCACCACCCTCCACCACCACCCATTCAAAACAGGCCTGGGAACGGACAAGGCTGGATGCCTGTGGTGCTGACTCAGCCCTTTCCCTTTGCCAAATGACGTTCATGTGCTGATCACAATATCTGTGAAATATTTGGATAACCTTGGCTAGTAACCTGCAGTCCCCTTCATGCTCTCACTTGCTTACTCCATTTAATCTTCTGTGCTCATCTTCAAAAAAAGAAAAGGAGGACTTGTGGCACCTTAGAGACTAACAAATTTATTTGAGCATAAGCTTTCGTGAGCTACAGCTAAGTGTTTTTTATTTATTTAGGTTGCTTAACCTATAAAAAGAAGGTAACAAGCTAGCAAATATTATTGGTTCGCCTATTGTGAAAGAAGAATGGAAGTGAATATTCAAGCGGCATTTAAGAGCCTGATCCAAAGCCTATTGAAATCAAAAGAAGGATTCCAACAGATTTCAATACATTTTGGATGAGGCCCTAAATGGGAGAGAACTTGTGACGTGGTAGACTAGAAGCAGCAAGGCTTTCCATGCATAAGAGGCACCATGAAAAAAGACACGGAGATGCTCATGGAAGAAGCAAACAAATGGGGCATTGAGGCTGGTGTCCTGGGCAGAATGGCAGTGAGATGAATAGGCTACATCACTTAGCTAACCTCCGGTGAATGGAACTGCATCACTTAGCTAGCAACATTATTATTTCCACATATTTTCTGTATCTGTGATGTAGACTTGATATAAACACAGAAGATCTAACCTCCGGTGAATGGAAGTTGCTCCAACAGGTAAAAAATACATTTTGCAATTTATTTTATTTTATTGAAAATAGGGTTAAGTTGATGTCAATGTATTCGATTCTCTATAAGTCCCCTCACCCAGTCTGAAATTTTAGGGGCCTCCAGAAAACATGACTTCCCCTAGTGTGTGAAACTGAAGGTCCTCTGAAGGGCAGCTTCCCCCCTTTCAGGCAGTAAGGCCTGGGAGTTAGGCACTTAAATACCTTTGAGGACCTGGGCCTAGGACTCCTCAATTCTCTTTACTGTAAGGCAACAAGCTTTCGACCTACAAAGAGCAGCAGATCATTTAAGATAACAAGGTACCACTTGTCTATTAAGAAAACTAGTCACAAAGGATGAAGCCAACGAGCAAACCAGGCAGCATTCTAGATTTCAACTATTAACCTTATGTCATTCTTGAAAAGTTTTGGATTTGCAGAGGAGCTGAGACCTTAACAGGTAGCACTGACTTTTGAAAATCAGGCCACTTATTTGGGCTACAAACCATGGTTGTAGGAGCCTACCTTCAGCACACAGTTTTGAAAATCTTGACCCAAGTCACCTGACTTTCAGTCCTAAGTTTTAACTGCAAAACCAGCATTTTTTTTTAACAGACAACTTTTCTTGCAGAAGTGGAAGAACACTAAGTTGGAAAGCAATGATTAATATCACAGCGTATATAAACAGCTGTTGCTGAGAACATAACCATAGCTTTGCTTCTGCTCTCACAGAGCAGAGCCAATAAAATGCCATACTTTAGAATAAACCCATGCTAGTATTATACTTGCTTTATTAAAGTTTTCAGAAAGCCTTTAATGTTGTTGCAGAAGGATATTACTTTTCTTCAGACAAAATGTAAATGTTCTGTTGAAAAGGAGTAAAAACATGCTATAAGGTTATATGTTAAACAATTTTTGCATACTCCAAGCTCTATGAGTTAATCTTATCTTAGCAAACCTGTGCCCCTACTAGGCTACGGAGCAGGAAGTGAAATGTTTATACAAACCCCAGTTAAAAGAATTTCTAGGCTCAGTTCAAGAGTTTATACTTTCAAAGTTATTCCACTGGTGCATTCATCATGACCCATACCATTGCTTTGCCCGAGATCTTTAATTCATTCATCCTTTTGAATCTCTGCGCTTAAAAAACATATCATAAAGTTCCTAAATAGACTGGGTCAACTAGGTGTGGTAATTGCATCTCTTCACTTAGAAAGCAATCTGTAATCAGCAGAGCTCTATGTCCAAAAGTTTGTAAACCATGGAGTCACATGATTATTGATGGGAAGAGTCCTATGAAAGCTTTCTGTAATGTCTAGTCTGAGGCAAATAAACTGAGTCATCATAAGAATGATGTCTCAGTCCCAATACAACAAACAACAAAGATGACACCTTCATAGAAATTACTTTCTAAGCATGATTTACTAATAACCAACAGACTGTTCCCCCAGCACCACCCATGAATGTCAGTATTTTAAACTATTAAATGTAGTTCAGCTTTGTTCACCCAATATAATTAACACCAAATTTAAAATTTCCAGCATTGTTTGGGGAAGAGTTGTTTAGACATGATCAGAATGCTTCCTTTATCACAAAATATTCATCTTCTTTTGTGTTGTCAAAATCACTGAAGAGAGAAGATTTCGGATTTGTGGACAGCTAAGGACTGAAACTTGTCTGGCCCGCAGCAACCTTGGGTGTGAGGGATGGAAATGTATACTATTTACATGTCAGTCTGATGTATTTTCACAATACAATAAAAGGATGCACACTGCTTTGAGACAGAAACAGAGAGGTTAAAATTATTTTTTTCTATGTATTATTTTCAAACCTGTGTTTAAAGAAACAAAAAAGCAAAAAAACTTCTCAGGTACTGAACCAAAAAACCAAGAAAACAAAACAAAAAAGCAAGTGGAAATACAAAGTCCTTAAAATATTTTAGTCTAATTAACCTCATAATATTTATAGCTTGAATAAGTGAGCTCTCAAAACTGGAAACTCTCATAGAAAAAACAACCTTCCACACAAACTTCCTCATGGCTGGACTTTACAAAAACTAGACAAGCCATTTACAACACACACTTTGTTTCTCTACAGAGGAAAAATGACACTAAACTATCTAAACTCCTGCATGCCACAAGGGGCCACAACAGTGATTCCCTTAACTCACCCAACAGTATTGTTAATCTATCCATCTATACTCTTAGCCGGCAGAAGAATCTGTCCTATCTCAGGACCTCTCCTTCTGCCCCACCACCACCATGAACATGATGCAGTTCTGTGGTGACCTAGAATCTGACTTTGAACCTCTCCGACTCAAGGAATATTTCCAAAACACCACTGAACAGCACACAAACCAACAGAAACCTTCCCACCAATGCTATGAAAAGAAGGATTTTGTATGGACTCCTCCTGAAGGTCAAAACAACAGACTGAACTTCTATATAGAGTGCTTCCACCAACGTGCATGGGCTGAAATTGTGGACAAGCAGCATCACTTGCCCCATAACCTCAGCTGTGCAAAACACAATGCCATCCACAGCCTCAGAAACAACTCTGACATCATAATCAAAAAGGCTGACAAAGGAGGTGCTGTAGTCATCATGAATGGGTCGGAGTATGAACAAGAGGCTGCTAGGCAAATCTCTGACACCACATTCTACAGGCCATTACCCTCTGATCCCAGGGAGGGTTACCAAAAGAAACTACACCATCTGCTCAAGAAACTCCCTGAAGAAGCACAGGAACAAATCTACACAGCCACACCCCTAGAGCCCCGACCAGGGGTATTCTACCTGCTACTCAAGATCCATAAACCTGGGAATCCTGGACGCCCCATCATCTCAGGCATTGGCACCCTGACAGCAGGATTGTCTGGCTATGTAGACTCTCTCCTCAGGCCCTATGCTACCAGCACTCCCAGCTGTTTTCGAGACACCACTGACTTCCTGAGGAAACTACAATCCTTTGGTGATCCAGAAAACACCATCCCAGCCACTATGGATATAGAAGCTCTCTACACCAACATTCCACACAAAGATGGAGTACAAGCCATCAGGAACAGTATCCCCAATAATGTCATGGCAAACCTGGTGGCTGAACTTTGTGACTTTGTCCTCACCCACAACTATTTCAAATTTGGGGACAATTTATACCTTCAAATCAGCAGGACTGCTATGGGTACCCACATGGCCCTACAGTATGCCAACATTTTTATGGCTGACTTAGAACAACGCTTCCTCAGCTCTTGTCCCCTAATGCCCCTACTCTACTTGTGCTACATTGATGACATCTTCATCATCTGGACCCATGAGAAGGAGGTCCTTGAGGAATTCCACCATGATTTCAACAATTTCCACCACACCATCAACCTCAGCCTGGACCAGTCCACACAAGAGATCCACTTCCTAGACACTACAGTGCAAATAAGCGATGGTCACATAAACACCACCCTGTACCGGAAACCGACTGACTGCTATACTTACCTACATGACTCCAGCTTTCATCCAGACCACACCACATGATCCATTGTCTACAGCCAAGCTCTAAGATACAACCTCATTTGCTCCAATCTCTCAGACAGAGACAAACACCTACAGGATCTGTAACAAGCATTCTTAAAACTACAGTACCCCCTGCTGAAGTGAAGAAACAGATTGACAGAGCCAGAAGCATACCCAGAAGTCACCTACTACAAGACAGGCCCAATAAAGAAAGTAACAGAATGCCACTAGCCATCACCAACAGCCCCCAACTAAAACCTCTCCAGTGCATCGTCAAGGATCTACAACCTATCCTGAAGGACCATCCCTCACAGACCTTGGGAGACAGGCCAGTCCTCACAGGCCAGCCCTCCAACCTAAAGCAAATATTCACCAGCAACTACACACCACACAACAAAAACACTAACTCAGGAACCAAACCCTGCAACAAACCCTGGTGCCAACTCTGTCAGCATATCTATTCAAGGGACACCATCACAGGGCCTAACCACATGAGCCACACCATCAGGGACTCATTCACCTGCACATCTACCAATATGATATATGCCAGCAGTGCCCCTCTGCCATGTACATTGGCCAAACGAGACAGTCTCTACGCAAAAGAATAAATGGACACAAATCTGACATCAAGAATTGTAACATTCAAAAACCAGTAGGAGAACACTTCAATCTCCCTGGACACTCAATAACAGACTTAAAAGTGGCAATTCTTCAACAAAAAAACTTCAAAAACAGACTCCAACAAGAAATTGCAGAACTAGAATTCATTTGCAAACTGGACACCATCAAATTAGGCCTGAATAAAGACTGGGAGTGGATGGGTCACTACAAAAACTAATTTTCCTCTGCTGATACTCACACCTTCTTGTCAACAATTTGAAATGGGCCACCTTGATTACATTGGCCTCATTAGCACTACAAAAGTGATTTCCACCCCTTCTTGTCAACTGTTGAAAATAACCCACATCCACCTTAATTGAATTGGCTAGTTAGCACTGACCCCCCACTTGGTAAGGCAACTCCCATCTTTTCATATGCTATGTATTTATACCTCCCTACTGTATTTTCCACTCCATGCATCTAATGAAGTGGGTTTTAGCCCACAAAAGCTTATCCCCAAATAAATTTGTCAGTCTCTAAGGTGCCCAAGGACTCCTCATTGTTTTTGCTGATACAGATTAACATGGCTACCACCCTTAAATAAGTGGGTTGCTGAAGAAAATTTTAAGAAAAAAGAAGAGTGATTTCTCTCTGGCAAATATTTATCTGTTCATCCAGACAACTCTTACTATAGTCACCTGTCTTTAGATCACGAACCACACTAAACTGATGTTTTGGACTTTTTTCCTCCATGCCTCAAAAGTTGGAGAGTGGATAAGGTTGTTTTACTATGTGCATTGAAATGTGATTTGCCTGTCTGCGTGTTCAGAAAGACTTATTTCCAGGCTCACTGAATCTCTCTTGTGCAGTATCTACCTCAAACAAAAAATTCTCTGATGGGGCCTTAACCCAAATAGGCTATTAGGTATTTTAAGGTAGATAATGTGTATTTTAAAAGTACTTGGTAGTAACGAATTAATGCAAGAAGTGATAGCTGATACTATAGAACCCTTATTGACTTCTGTTGATTCACTTCCACTAATCAAAGCAAATTAGAAAACAAAACCATTGCTAGAGTAAAGTTAACACATCTAATGCTGAATAAGGTGCCAGATACTGTAATGTATTCCCCAGAGAGATATAATTTGTTTTGAAGTTTCATTAAAATGAATGAATGTCTCATTAGCCACCCACCCATATTTTAGCATCAAAGGGATTACACCAGTACTATTTTTTTTAATTACACTTAATTTCTAAATCTGGTTTTCAAAACTCAGGCTGTTGTGCCTTTTTATAATGAATTAAAGGGAGTTAAAGACAAACAACTAAATTCTGCTCCCTATTATACTGGTGTAAATCCAGAATAATTCTGACTTCATCTAGAATTTCTACACATGGAAGACTTTCTCTGTGGCAGGGTTAATGAAGACAGTTTGATCTTCTAACTGAGCAATTCTGGTTCCTCAATGGTTCTAGTTAGTCATTTCCCCAATGAAGGGCCAGCTGCAGGTCCCTACAAGTAGAACTGCTTAGGGCAGGAGAAGAGATGGAGAACGACATAATCAGATCTGTCTGGAGGCATTGTTTTAACATAAGGTAAGTACAAGCACAGGATCTCCAGGAATACTGAAGATGAGCAATCTCTACTATACTTTAGCACAGATCTCCAGGTACAGCTGTTGCACAATGAAACAGCTGTGCCCATCATGGGCATACAGCCTATCTCACCTACACACAGCTCATTTGACCTGTTCAGTGCTGCCAGCAGAAATGCAGGCAGTGGGGTTATGGGCTTCTCCTGCATGGGAGCACTGGAGTGGATGGAAGAGGAAAGGCTTTCTGTGCCCTCTCCCCGTCCCAAAATACTTTATGATGGGACAGCTATAATTTACCCTAACAAGTCTAATCCAAGATCTATAGAAATCATATGATGTGTAAAGGATCAGAACCCATAAAATGGTAAATGGCTTTAATATGTGCAAAGTGCACAAATGTTTGATTGTTGTATAAATCCTGGAATCCTACTTTATCCCACTGTTGGAAGAAATTGCCCCTGAGATTACCTCTGGCATTTGGGGATTATAGATTAGCATCCAGCGAAGAGTGATTTCCAGTTTTTGAATGCTTTGTGTCAAATAATAAATTCTGTTTGAGTTGCATTATCTCTAGTAACAGGAGATCTCCTAGACAGAAATTGATATACTAACAAGATAAAATACATCAAGCTGCCTTAAATTAAATCAAAACAGCAGTATCTTTTGAAATCAGAGTCTTCATGTTTCAGCTGCAATGATCATGAATGCAGTAACTTTTAGTGACCAATTCAATATAAGATTTCAGGGAGCACAAGGTCTTAAGGGCCCGATCCTGAGAAGTGCTTCCAAATTGTATCACTTAAGGTAAAATGTTAAAAGGCACTTAGTTAGTTAGGAGCCTAAATCACATTTTCAGAAGTGACAAACAACTTAGGGCCAGATTTGCAAAGGTAGCTAGGCACCTAAAGATACAGTTCGACACATAGTAGAATTTACAAAAGCCCCTACATTAGCTAGGTACCTAACTCTCATTGAAATCAAT
This sequence comes from Chelonia mydas, assembly GCF_015237465.2. Classification (NCBI taxonomy): domain Eukaryota; kingdom Metazoa; phylum Chordata; order Testudines; family Cheloniidae; genus Chelonia; species Chelonia mydas. The sequence continues at coordinate 30,291,900 of NC_051245.2, forward strand.
ATAAGTTAGTTGCCTCATCTTCTTAGGCACTTTTGGAAATTCTACTAAGTATCTACTTGTATCTTTAGGTACCTAAATACCTTTGCAAATCTGCCCTTAGGTTCCTAAGTCCCATTGACTGTCCATGCAATTTAGGCTACTAAATCACCTTTGAAAATTCTACATAGGCTCCTAAATCAGAAAAGGAGTACTTGTGGCACCTTAGCTCACGAAAGCTTATGCTCAAATAAATTTGTTAGTCTCTAAGGTGCCCCAAGTACTCCTTTTCTTTTTGTGAATACAGACTAACATGGCTGCTACTCTGAAACTGCTCCTAAATCAGTTATGCATTGCAGCACTGTATGTAGAAACACCTGAATACCTTTAAAAATCTGGTTCTAAATCATATATACTTTTGAAAATGTTACCCTTTGGCTTTCAACTGTTTGCTTAGGCTCAACTCATCTTTGTCATCATTTTCCTTCACTAATAACCACCTCCTGTGGAGCAGAAAGACCTGAGGCCAAGGGATGGAGGAAATAGGAGAAAAGAATTAAAAGGAAAGATTAAAAAAACTGCAAAAACAATTGATGATATCAACAGGGCTCTATAGAGGCCCTTTATTTTGAGTCTGCAATTACGAAGAGACACAAAACAGCACCCAGAAAACCAGAGACAAGATTTAAAGGTTCTTATTAAAACTGGGTTCTAAAGATGAACTGAAAAGGGTTTTAACCTGTTGTTATGGTGTATACTACCCTTTAAGGGCCAGCCAAAAGCTGTATTCAGAACCACCTGCACATAATCAGGGAGGCTCCCTGGTCCATCTGGAGGACTATCATTTAAAACAGGAAGAGAAAGCTGAGTGAGAGGGTATGGAGACTAGAAGTTGCATAAGTGGCAAGGTGGCCAATGTTCTGGTCTGACCAGACCCAGAGACTTTGTAAATTGTGGGTAATCTGGACCTGGGCTCAGAGGTGAGAGCCTTTAAACGGTTGTTCAAGTGCTCAGAGCCAACATGCTTGTTAACAGCTAGTTGTGGCAAAGTAAGGCCAGGCATACCTGTAGGGCCACACCTGGCTATGAGAGGAGGCAGAAAGGTAGCCTATCCTTTTATACCTGCCAAAAAAATTCCCAGGGTTATATGTCCCTCGTGCATGAGGGGATAACCTCTCTCTTGGTAGAGAGGATCATATTGCACATGCTGCTGTGGTTGTGCTCAACTAGTTTAAAGAAGAATACATGCTTCATCCCCAAAACTTGGTAAGCCACGGGGTGGGAAATGGTTTTTTTTTTTTTTTTAAATAAAACATATTTGACTTTTTAAACTATTTCTTGTAATATGAGGAGTTAAAACGTCTGAGGTCTTTTTCTTAAACATGTAGAGACAACTTCTGTTATCACTTTCACTTCTCTAGAGTTGCATAGATAAGGATTTTCAAAAGTGTCTGCTCAGGAAGTTAGGCCTAACCTGTTTAGGAACTTTTGAAAATCTTACTGTGCATATATTTGCATTTTAGGAGCCGAAATACTTTTGAAAATCTGACCCATAGTCCTTAATTTGTAAGTGTAGTTCCTGTTTTTTGCTGAAGGACAGCTTTTAACAAAAGTCTGATCATGTGGGCCTGATTGTTATTTACACAAAGGCCCTCTTAGACTCCTTTTATGCCCATTTTAAGACCCCTTTGCACTAATAGACCCATGTAAAGATGCTTTATGTAACTGAGAATCTGGGCCAATGTGTGTTCTAAATTATACATAGAAGGAAACCCTTTTAATGAACTGATCTCTCTCTGCTAAGGTAAAAACAAAATAGTTTTATTATTGATTAAAACCTCATTTGCTTTTGCTCTTCTTGATAGAAATTTGTTGAAAATTTTACTAATATAAACATGTCAAACTGTTTTTCCATTACGCAACAACATTTGCATCTAGGAAATAGCCTTAGAAATCTTTCTACAGCTATAACATTGGCAGACACTATAAATGACAACACTCTGAGAATAAGGTTTGGAAAATACAATGTTCTTAGTTTCCATGGCTTGCCAAACTTTTCTAAAGGTGACTTTAATTAACGGTCCAAAATGTTATGAATTAAACTGTACTTAACTTAGTTATACGGAAAGGAGTTATCTGAGGTACATTTTTGGGTGTTCTATAAGTAATGAAAACAGTTCCCAGTATAATCTCAGTTCAATTAGTATATTAAGAGTTCTCTTGCAGACCAAGAGAAGGATAATCTTTCATTATGGTGTGGTTGTAAGTTATTGTCTTTCAATGGGTTCAAATTAAAGGACTAAATTCTGATCTCACACCCACTCAGGCCCACTGAGGTTTCATGGAGAGCATGAGAGCACAATTTGTCCCAGTTACGCTATTCTGATCTTTTCTGTTTATATGTGTGAATCTTGAATTAAACATAGTGGGCTAAATTCTGTGCTGCTTTACACACTGCAGAATCCCATCAGCTTCCAGTGCAGTTTTCCAGGCTGTAAATCATCACATAACTTGGTGCTATTTTTTCTGATAAGATGAAGGGGTGAATGTTGTCTCTTTCAATTTGTGTTTCTGACAGCCAGAATGCAGGGTTGTTGATGAATAATAATAATTTTTAAAAATTAGCTGTTATGTAGTGCTTTTCATCAGCAGATCTAAACCTTACGAAAGAGGTCAGTATCATTATCTACACTTACATACACATAATATCAAAGATTTGCTTATGTTGAATTTATTGCCAATTGTATATTTTCTTAGAACATGCCTTTTTTTTTTTTAACAAATATGATGACATGCACATCTAATAGGTTTAGTGTATATGGCAGTAGTGGGCAACCTGCGGGCTGTGTGCGGCCTGGCAGGGTAAGACGCTGGCGGGCTGCAAGACAGTTTGTTTACATGGATCGTCCGCAGCTCCCAGTGGCCGTGGTTCGCCAGTCCAAGCCCATGGGAGCTGCTGGAAGCAGAGGCCAGCATGTCCCTGTGGCCCGTACCACTTCCCGCAGCTCCCATTGGCCAGGAACAGTGAACCATGGCCACTGGGAGCTGCGGGCGGCTGTGCCTGTGGATGGTCAATGTAAACAAACTGTCTTGTGGCCCGCCAGCAGATTACCCTGACAGGCTGCAGGTTGCCCACCACCGGCATGTGGTATATACAGTAACTTATTGTTTTGCTCCAACATCTGGATTTGAAGGCTCTAAGGCTTTGTCTACACTAGCCTTTTGTCAGTAAAACTTTTGTCGTTCAGGGGTGTGAAAAAAACACACACACTCCCAAACGACAAAAGTTTTACCAACGAAAAGCACTGGTGTGAACAGTACTTTGTCGGTGACAGAGTTCTCCTGCTGACAAAGCTACCCCCACTCGTTGGGGGTGGAATTTTTTTTGTCAGCTCTTTCCTGCTGATAAAGAGCGGCTACCCTGCGCACCTTTTAGCGGCACGGCTGTAGCAGCAGAGCTGTGTCGCTAAAAGATGCGTAGTGTAGACATAGCCTAAGAATGCTGGTTAACTACAGAGACATCCAGAGTTTGTTCTAAAACTTTACTACAGACCTGGGAAATTCCTGATTTGCTATATCTTTCAGTCTTCAAATGATTTCTTTTTAACATCAGCTTCTATTTCACCTTCAAAATTTTTTGATTGAGTATCTTGATGCTTCTATCCTCTACATTTGTTTGTTCCTGGAAGCACACAACTACCGTAGCATTCCACATAATGTACAGGTTTTCCAGATTCTAAACTAGGAGTCTTCATGTGGATTTTACATGTACTACATGTTTCCCACAGAATTCTACAATGGACGCTGGCTTTTTTTTTTTAAGTGAATTCATTGGGCCAAAGTCATTGCTTGTGTAAGTAGGTGCAACTGGATTTGATCTATTAGAAGTAATTTGCATATCTAAGGGATTGTAGTCATTAATAAAAAATTGGTAAATTTCTTCTATTCTCTCTTTATATTCCCATAATTTAAACAATAATCTTCCTGAAATGCATTCTTACAATTAATCACAACTGAGTTTCATCAGCTGAACATTTGCAGACCTGTCTTAGCTGTCTAAATTTGAGATGAGCCAGGATATTTCACTAGCAGACTAGTGGTAGTGTTTCTGTCCGTCAGAGGTTACCTCTGTGCTCATACTGTGAAAATGTTTCCTGTTTCTGGATATCCCCTCGTTCTCAGCAGGTGCCTCCATGGGAATATTAGTGCAGTCAATCATTCTCCAGGTGATGGGGAAACTACTGGTCCTGTTTACTCTAATATGGATATGAGAAGTGATTAGGTTCCCTAAAAGAAGGTGAAACATTTTTTCTGGTAACATGCATTTTAGATAAGCATCTTTACTGATCAAAACCTTTCTTTTAAAACCGATGTAATCTTCTCTCTTATGCTTCTATTAATTTCTGGGGAACCCATAATATCTCAAGCCTTGTTCTATATTTACTTCAAAGTAAAAACTAAACAAAGCCAACCAACCAAAAACAAAAACAAAAAACCAAAAAACCCCAACAAAACCCATCTGCTCAAAATTGAGTTTTATGGGTGCAGTTCAGCTACTCTTTTTTCCTTATTTAGCCACCTTTCTCTTCCTTGAGGAATATAACATTGGAAAAGTGAACTGTCTCTTTAGCATCTGAGAAGTCTCCTTAGAATCCTAGTACTGGACATAGTTCTTCATGCCAGTGGGGAAACTTCCACAATATTTTAAGATTTAGAGTAACTGGAACTATTGTGCAGTGGTTGTAGTCAACTCGGGCAATCACCATCATTTTTGGTCTTACTAAATAAAGAATTGTTTCGGAGGGCTAGTTTTTTCCTTTTAGGCACTGCCCCACTTTGGGCGCTGTAGTAGTATGGACACACCTACCCCTTGGAGAGCTCTGAAGAGTGCTGCACCTTCTGACGCATAATCCCTCCCTGCTTCTTCCAGAATTGAGGGGATTGTCCACACCACTCCCTCCTTTGCATGCTTAGCCTGCAGCATGGTCAAGAATGTTTGCAGAAAGCAAACTTTGAATTCATTTTTCCAAGTATCCGTGCCAGAGACCTTATTGTTTATCCTGTCATGGACCAGAAATGTCATGTGACCCATGTGCCAAATAAAAGTAGCTTTCATTCAACTATCAGCAACTGTTGCTGGGCAAATATCAGGAATATGTATCCATGGACATTGTTACTAAATCTGCCTCACAATTCAATTCAAAGTTGATAATTCTCTTTGCTGGTCAGAATGATCAGCATTGGCTTGCAAAAAAATAAAGAGCCTTTCTTCATGCAAGTACAGATATGTATGCAGGAACAAGGGAATTCTTATGTGAACAAATATTTGCGTAAGAATAGTCCTACCTGTAGTACTCCCCAGGTCATTATATCTACCTATAGCTCTCTCTCACACACAGAGAGACATAACAGGCATGAACAGAAGTTGGGTATCTAACTCCTCTTTGTGGCTATGAAAATCCCCACCCACACCACCAAAAATTAGCTGGTGTAACTGTTAGGAGAGAACTGAAAGTAAATTATGCCAGTCAACCTGTATAACTGGCTTTTATAACTTTCCATGTATTAGCCAAACATAATGTTTGTTCTTGTGCAAAAGAGCACAAGAAAAAATAATTAGACATTTGAGGTCTTCCTAAAAATTGATCATTGCTGTATCTTTCTTCCTAAAATGCTCCCTATTCCATTCCTGAGAGATACAATGCCCTAAATATGCTTCAGGTACTAATCCTGCTTGTGGAGGATAGTTATCCAAACAGTGGCCTTAAATGATACAATGTGACCTTTTTTTAGGTGACCAATCCTGCGGGCTGAATACCAGCTATTCAAATGAGTACTTGTTTACAAAGTTAGTGAAATTCCATAGTTATGAATGTGTTCATAAAAACTAATCGTTGGTGAATTGCAAATAGAAAAAAAAGAGGTCAGTATGATCTCGAATTTTGTTCCTAAATAATCATTTGGAAAGCTCTGCTTGCAACAAAGTGCTTACAAATTTATTACAGAGCTAGAATTAGCCACAGATTATTCAGCAATTAATTTGAAATAACAAATGAATTTGAGAATCACAATATTCAGACAATTCACAAATAGAGTGGAAAATTCACTGAATAAATTATTCTTTACAGATTATTCACACAGCTACAGCAAACAATGAGAGATCCATCTTTCGCGAGTGCTACTGTAACACTGTCAACACCGTTCTCAAATTAGATTCATTTGATGAAGAAGTGCAGATGTCAAACAGATGCCAGCACTTAACTTAAATGCCAAATCAGCACTTTTTTGCATCCCCCTAGTGAGGATCTTGAAAAGTTTAAGAATGGTAACCAAATTGGCTATCGTATTCCAGTTACTGGATGTTAGGGTATCTTTATTGCAAACTCCTGGACCTTCTAAGGGTGCATAATTATACACAGGTTTCTGTTGTTCATTAAATTATTCGAGTATATAATGAGTTTCAAGTAGTTTAAACTTGAACTGATGGTGAGCTTTAATTTACTGCAGCCATTTCCGTGTTTCAGTTCAAACAGAACTCTTTCAGAGTTGACAGAATGGCTAAAAGGGAACAGTTTTAGGGGCCAAAATCCATCCCTGGTTTAACTCCACTGAAGTCAATGTGAACCCTTACGATTTTTAGCCTCAAGGTTGTTTTCTGTTTCTCTCAATTGTACATTAGGTAAAAAGCGAAAACCTCATGTTTCCCATCTATCGCTCTCACTTGTAAAATGCACATCTAGAAGACCAATAAAACTTCCATCTTAAAAGCCATATTTGAGATTATACAATTTCAAAAATTAAAAATTATACTATTTTTCACTAACTGCTGTAGACCTTAATAGGGGATTAAATCATTTTAATCAGAGTAGCAACACTTGTTTGAAGTGAGGTTGAAATGTATGGAGGAAGGAGAAGCTAATGGTTGGGGCACTTGCCTGGGTCCTGGGAGACCTTGATTCAGTTACCTGTTCTGCCACAGACTTACTATGTGACCTTGGCCAAGTAACTTAACCTCTCTGTGCTTCAGTTCCCCACCTGTCAGGGGCCCTGGAGAGGAGACAGGCACCAAGAGGATAATACTACACATTGAAATGTCATGATATGATGTCCCTACAACTGAGTTGGTCACAGGATTTGTAGTCATAGATTTGAGATGTCCATTTGCATGGACCTCATTGGATTATCTTCATACATGTTACTAGACCTGGCTGAAAGTTTTCAAATTTGGACAAAATTTCTCATTTTTTCCAACCAACTAGTCATAAAATATACAGTATAACTTAGCTTATCCAAAGCACATGAACAAGTTTGAGAGAGCTGAATAAGCATAAAGTACTGCTCCAAAGGATCTTAGAAATATTTTGTGGAATTTTAATCTCCAGCAGCCTCTTGAGGTGTGAGTTCCATTCACAAACTATTTCTTTTCATACTTGAGGGTGGGAGGAAGTGTGACTGATTGCTAACTCACTCTAGTAAGTGGCTTAGACAGCAGTGGGGAACAAACCAAAGGAAGCAGTGGCTTGCAAGTGGTGTCAGTAAACAGGTGGATAAATGGCTGGACGCAGTGTGTTTAGAGTTCAAAGATTAGGAGGTGGTAAGTGAAGTCCAATGTGGAGAAATGTAATATGGAGGGAGTGGAAACTGCTGAGTTGTTGATTTAACTTATATTGGCATCTACTGAGAGAAAAAAAATCAAAATGTTCAGAGATTGTTTGGTTTTAAGCATCTGAAAGTTCACACACCTGGTGCAATTTAGGAGTGATGCCATTGAATTCAATGGAGTTACATCACTGTGTAAAACTGGTGTAAGTGAGAGCATCCATCCCTCTCATCCAGTAATATAGTGGCTATTTGGAGACCGATATGAAAGACCTACATATGACTCAAGCCTCAAGAAGATTTATAAATCACCTCCATGTGGATCTGACCTGTATTCATGAACCGACAATAGTTCACTCAAATTGTTAATGTCGGAATTTTTGTGGTGGACTGGAAGGTGACATTTTTGCTCTAACCAAATAACCACAAACATTTTGAAGCTGTTGTTCACTGTTACATTTTTATCTTTATCCATATTCAGCAAGAAAAGAGATCTGGGTAATGACATTATATCTGTGTCACTTCATTGGCATATTCCACTCCATGTGGTCATGAGAGTCCAAGACATCTGCACTCCGTTTCCCAGAGAAAGAGCTCTAGTTGGTGATATATCACAAACATGGGTATCAGTAATTGGAGTGGGGGCAGGGAAAAAGAGAAGTTTCAAAGGAGAGATCTTGTTTCTAGTTCTGCTTTTTGCAACACCCCATAACAATCTTGCTTTAAGTAAAGAGATATATTTTTGTATATTTTAGGTCCCTCCTTTTAGCTGGACTCAATCTGTGGGGCTGGGAACCCACCTCTCTGTGGATCACCCACCTCTGCGATCTTTACAGCCTCATCCTCTTGTTGTACTGTGGACTGGACAGAGGATACCCAAATTCCTGTTTTCATTAATTTCTTCCCGCTTTCTATATTTGAGCAAGAGTGGACCACATGTGCCTTAGTGTTCAAGAATCCTATATATTGAAGCCTGTGTAAAATAACAAGTGTCAAGTCTGAACAACTGTTTTTAACCATGTCAAAGCGCAAGGATATCACCACCTCTAGTCAACAGTATTATACGAGAGATCAAGTTATATCCCAGTCAGTTCAGTAATCCTGGACTTTGACATTCAGATAGAGGTATCAAAGTATTACATTTATGAATGAGAAGGCCAGATGTTGGTTTACCTGACACTAAAGTGTATATAAATTAAGATAACTCTGTGTTAATAAAAAGGGTAATGCTTTGTTCTCAAAGGAATTCAGAATGAAATTTTCAAGAGCTGAGATGAACTGGAGGATTGTGGATAAAAAGATTAAAGATATTTATTTCCACATTGATAAACTGTAGTGCCTTGTATGCCTCATTCCATTGTCATCCAGTTGAGACACTTGTTAAATACAGGCAATAAACAAATTTACCTTGACACATGATTTGTCATGGGAGATAAAAATTGTACTTTGTTTGGATCAGTTTTACGAACTCTGCTAGAGAGGATTTCTGTCATCTTTTTGTTTTGATCCTTTCTTTGCTTACAAAAGTGTACTACACTATAGCCCTTTGAATAATGATGATGGCACATGAAAGGGAACTCTAACAAACCTGATTAGCCCATATTCCATCGAGGAATTTCTTTGATGCTGCATCAGGTTGTGGGATGCTGGCAAAGGTTAGAAACGTAAAATGCTTAAGATGATTGTTGCCAAAGTGGCCTTACACTTAGCAACTGAAAAAATTGCATATGATAAGTAGGATTACTAGAAAAATCAATGAACCAAAAATGTGCATAACTAATGTTCTTTATTAATCATGCTGTTGAACTTGCTATTTCCGTACCTTAATAAATGTTGAAAATCTTAAATCCTAACAATACTTGTAAAACTCCACTTTTAATGCCAAATTTGCTTGGATTCTTTTTCAAATAATACTGAACCTTCATTTTATTTAAACACCATTAAAATGTCATTTTTCAAGCTTTCTTTTTCATTAAAGTCTCTTGTAAATGAATTCATCTTTGGACATCATTGTTCCAAAGCAGCTCTGCTGACCCTAACAGAGTCACTCCACATTTAAAGTCTAAATCTGCAAAGTGCTAGCAGCCTGCTGTGAAAGGCTGAGCACCCTCAGCTCGGATGGAACCTAGTGGGATTACCATGGAGAATAAGACCCTAAATCCAGTGCATCACAACTGGACAATAAATAAGTAGATCAGAATATCTGGCACACATGGAGAGATAAAATTACATTTTGTACAGGTGAAGGGATTTATAAAAGAATCAGGAGGGAGGGAGGGTGTGTGTGTGTGTGTGTGTAAAAGAGAGAGCCCCTGAAAGGCAGGAGTTCAGATCCTAGAGAAGAAAGGCATTAAGATATTTCACTGCTTGAACTTTGAAAATGGGTAAGCCAGAAGTCTGACAGAGGCTTTTCCAGAAGAATGTGATTGTGTTCTTCCCGTTTACTCATGATAAACGGTTGTAATATTTTGTCCTGATTACAAGTGGAGCTGGGCGAAATTTCTTCAGCACATTGTAAACTTGCTGAAAAACACATTCAGGGGCAGAGGGGACACAAACTATTTGTGAATTTAGTTTGATTTTGGCAAATCATCTTTGCCCCGGCTCTCCCAAAAATATTTTTTGACTTTTTTTTTAAACCAATTGTTCTGACTTTTCCTTTCAAAATGTCGTCATTTGCAAAATGAAACACTGATTTGAATGGTCTTTCAGGTCAAATGAAGTGTCAGTTTTTCACCTTAGTGAGAAAAAACTGAAAAAAAAAATCTATTTTTTGTTTAAAAACTGATTTTTTGTAAATTGGTTCTACCAAACTGCAAAATCACGTATACTCCACTTACTTGCAATGGTGAGAAAGCTAGAGTGCCATTATGATAAACAAAACTACTTTGTTTATAATATGTATATTATATCTGTAGTTTTTCTTCACAACAATCATAATTGTGCTTTACACCATTGTAGCGGGGTGGACTCCTGCTCGGACCCAGAGGGGTTTAAAACAGCCCTGAGAGAGGGTTGTTGCAGAAGAAAGGCAGCGTGGCTGATTGGGGAAGCATCCTCAGCTGGGGGCATTGCCCCAGTCAGGGCCCAGCTGGCTCTATAAAGGTGGTGAGCCAGAAGCCCCGAGAGAGTCTCTGTCTCTCCCCCTCCCGTGTGACAGAGAAGGGCCTGGCTGCAGGGGCTTAACTAAGTATCTGGAGGGGAGCAGGGCTGGGGATAGGCCTAGGGAGCTCCGGCCTAGGAAATCCCCAGGCTGCAGGTCTGGTAAGGCCTATTAGGTATGGGGGTTGCAGGGGCAGCCTCGGGTAGGCAGAGGCAGCAGGTCCAAACCCAACCTTGCCGGTGATGAGTGGCTCATACTGCAGTCTGCCCCAGGGCGCGGGGGCTAGCTGGTGACTGGCAGGAGCCTACGACTGAAGCGAGGTAGGGACAGTGGATGGGGGGTTGCCCTGGGAGGGGGAGACCTAGAACTGTGGGGTACTGCCAGGGGCCAGAAGCAAGGCGAGACACTGGCCTGAAGAGGGCGCTCCGGAGGCTGGAATGCTAATTCCCGAGACAACCAGCAGGAGGCGCCGCCGGTGAGTCTGTGCCAGGTTACAACCATATTTAAAATTTATAAGTAGCCATTAGCATTGTTTGTAAAATTGCTATTGCTCGGTAATTACTGAGTGTTTAGCTTTTATACAATTATGTTTTAATTAAAAGGAGTAAATAATGAAACAAGATGTGGGAAGTGAACTCTGTGAACACTAAAAGAAAAGGAGTACTTGTGGCACCTTAGAGACTAACCAATTTATTTGAGCATGAGCTTTCGTGAGCTACAGCTCATGCTCAAATAAATTGGTTAGTCTCTAAGTGCCACAAGTACTCCTTTTCTTTTGCGAATACAGACTAACACGGCTGTTACTCTGAAATCTGTGAACACTGAGGCTTCATATCTTCTTACAGAAAATAAGGAAATTCTCAAACCAACCTTTGTAAATATATATAAAACTTAAAACATTACAGAACTAAAAGATCAGATGTTGCAATGTGAAGAAATGAATAACTAAGGTTCCACAATCAACCGTATCTCTGCTTTTATATCTCAACCAAGCTTGAACTTTTAGATTTGAAACTTTTTTACATCCATCCATCCTACTTTGTAAAAACTTCCCATATGGGCCACAAACCCTCCTGAATCACCCTGTGCCTATCACACGGACTCTCATATCCGTTAATAGACTGTTCTCCAGTTCATCTACCCCTTATCTCAGAAACACCAACACTTCTCTTTTTGCTCTTCAGATGAAGACCTTGGTCAAACCCACCTAATCTTTCCACAGATCTCCTCTCTCTCATGTAGAGACTACTACCCCAATATTGCCTCTTGTTATCCATATACACACCAAAAAAAATACTGTTCTCCATCTACCTGTCCAATTAGTCAAATAATTCAATCTGCCCTATCTGTTCTGTCTGTACAGACTAGAAATCCCACTCTATATACCATGTTCATCTTTGTGATGTGAGTCAGAATCACACTCTCAAGATACAGATGATGGTCTTGGTTTTTTCTTAGCAACACTAGAGTAAATCTGGGATAACTCCACTGGAGTCTGAGTAAGGTTGATATGAACATAGCATAAGAGAGAAGAACCAGGTCACATATCCACCACTACTACCCTTTTCACTCCGCATGTTTGGGACACAGACCTCTGAGTACCCCCATTTTCCTTAGCTACTTAGTACTTAAGGTACTACTTATTTCCATGGAGGAGAGAAGGGACTTGCCAAGTCTGAGTCTCATTCTTTATTGTGTTACTCCAATTTTATGCTGGTGTAACCAATGAGCTTGATTGGTCTAAAACTGAAGTAACACAGTGGTGAATCAGACCCAAAGAGTCAAAACATTTCTCAGGATGTAATAACTATGATAAGAACGTGCTCATTCATTGGGGAAGGGATATGGGACTGAATGAAAGCTGATTGTTAAGGCTAACTACAGATTGCTTTACTTTTGAATGTTTTAGATATTATCATGATCAATTAATTTTGTTTTAATATATTTACAATTTTACTTTTTACAAACTAGATTTATTAATACAGAAAAAATGTGGTACTCAAAAATCAATCACTTTACTGACTAACCAGACCATCTGTTACAACTATTAAATATTTCAATTCAACTTTTAAAAATGGCTTCAGGGCTCAGTGAACTTCTTTGGAGAGAGAGGTTGCAGAAACAAAGTCTGGTTTCTTTGGGAACTGAGAGCTGACTTTATTGAAGAATGCAAAATTTTGAAGGAAATAAGAACAGATGCTAAACATTTTTTGAGTTTGTGCCAAACACAAGAACTCAGGGCCATGATTTAAAGTTAAGGTGGATTAGGCCTGCAAGGAATTTGTTGGAATTTCTTTGGAGGATACAGAAAATACATAGTGCAGACTTTCAAAGTCAGCAACAGAAGCAATTATGGGAGGACAGCACAAATGCATTTAAAAAGACAGATGACGTTTTGGAAGAAAAAGAATGTGGGTTAATTCCAACCAGTAGCTCAACATGAGGGAATGGCCATCTGTCACTAATTTGTTGTTTGACCTAGGGGAAACTATTTAATTCCAATATCTCAATTTTCCCATATGTAAAATAGGAATAATTATTCCTATCGCTCTTAAAGGAGTGTTAGTCTTAATATTGGTAAAGGACCTTGAGTTCTATAAAGGAAAGGAACAAAGACTTTGATTCAAAGCCCATTGAAATCGAAACGTTTTTCATGGACTTCACTGGGGTTAGGATAAGGTCTTAAATGTCAATTTTTTTCAAACAGTCTTATCTCCTTCAAGACCCACACGGTCTATTTTTACATGGTAAAGCCCATTTGTGTGTATGCCCAAAGCTGAAATATTTCATTTGCAGCAGTCAGCTGGGGCATAAAGGTACCGTACTTGGTTTTTCTTCCTCTGTTACAATCCTGATGGCCAGCTCTGCTCTACTTTGTACATTACATCATGATGCATGTCGGATATACAGTACAACAAAGTGAAGACTCATTGGTCATGATGCCTACAAAAATTCGATAATGGTTAAACATTGGTCCTGTGGAAAAAACAATACTATGTTATCGTGTCCCTAAAGACTGTATTGTAATGCATGTGCACAAGGAGGCAGAATGAGTTGCCCAGCAACCTTAACTTTGGTATCTCCTAATTTTTCAGCACTTGACTTTGCAATCTTAATGTTCTTTTAAGGTAGGTATTTGGAATTTATTTCCTATTTTAAAATTTTCCTTTCTACTGTTTCAGAGAAACAGCCGTGTTAGTCTGTATTCGTAAAAAGAAAAGGAGTACTTGTGGCACCTTAGAGACTAACCAGTTTATTTGAGCATGAGCTTTCGTGAGCTACAGCTCACTTCATCGGATGCATAGCATATATAGCATGCATATAGCTATGCATCCGATGAAGTGAGCTGTAGCTCACGAAAGCTCATGCTCAAATAAACTGGTTAGTCTCTAAGGTGCCACAAGTACTCCTTTCCTTTCTACTGTGGTACCATTTGGGTCATTACCAGGGTTCAAACTTTTAGATCCACAGCCCAGACCTCAATGAGTTGAGCAAACAGCTAGTGGCAATAGTGGGCTGTTATCCTCAGTGTGGGATGAGACACATGCTTTGCAAGAGGGTTTCACATCTATCTGCTGACAACAGAGGAACATAGACACTTATGAATCATGGGTTCCGTTCCAGATTCTGGAGGGGAGTGTGCCTCTAGAGGTTATAGACCCTTCAGTACATGTTCCCCTTTTAGCCTTATTCACCTCCTCCCGCTCTTTGCTTATCTACACTCTATCCCCCTGGCTCATGCCCCCTATCCCCTCTGTGCTTCTGTTGCCCCCTATGCCATGGCTGCAGCCTGGACTACAGCAGGGGGAGCTCTGACAGCAAGACAAAGCATTGAGGGGCAAAAAAGGAGAAAGCATCTCCCTGCTATCAGTTTTGGTTCCCACCATGGCCTCCAGCAGCTAGGAACAGAAATTGCAGGGAAAGTCCTGAAACTTTTTGGGTTGGAACATGCTCACTGCAGATAGTTTGGCAGCTAAATTCTCCAAAGATTCAAATTGGGCTTCTATGTAGAACTAAAGTCTCAAAACTTGGCCAAAGTTGGCTGAATTTCTGTAGGGATAACAAAAAGTACATCCCTGACCCAAGGATCATCCTACTGCCGAATTTCAAATCCCATGCTCCAAAGCACTAAGTATGTTTTCAACATGAGCAAAACAATGTATTTCCCCTTAATCTCATTCTCAAATGGCTGAACCGTTTTGGCTGAAACCTTCCCAAACAATCAGCCTGAGGCAGGCACCTGCTGTGGGAAATTTCATCCCCGAGTGGCTAAAGTTTATGAAAATTATAAATCACTGAAAATGGTGTCTCATAATAGAAAGTGTCAGGCTATCTGTGCCACCAATAATGGCAAGCTTTTCTGGGTGCAGTTATGTTTATACAGTGCCTAGCACAATGGTGCTAAGGGGCTTTAAATGCTATCTAAAGAGATTATGATAATTTTTTATTTTAATAAATAAATCTGCTTTAGCAGAGAGATGGATTTAATGGTATGATATTTTGCACTGCTAAGAGCACCTTTCATCTAAACACTCTGCCAACATTAATAGAACCTGTGTATAAGTTAGTCAGGGGGTTCATACCTGTCTTATATGGACAAACTCAGGCACAAATAGATTAAGTGATACACCCAAGGCACACAGTAAACCACTGGCATAGTTGGATATAAAAAACCCAGAGGTCCTACCTTCCAGTGAATTGCTATGATTTTTAATATTCTATAACAGGTCTCCTGTCTTTCATTGCTATGATATGAGGAAAATATAAACCACTTAATATCATTGACACATTTATCAGTGTCCTTTTTCATGTATATTTGCTCACATGCTGTGCTGTCAATATTATTTATTACTTCTAAAGCAATTTTGACTGAGTGACACTTGCTGTCCTGATCTGTTCATTCAGCCATGCATCATCCTTTACTTATGTCAGATCATGAAACAATCTAGACCTAAATATGTTAGTAGCAAGGAGTATTAAATGTTCTATTGCAGCAGCAATTAGTTTAGCAATTTACTGTGTAACCTTATTTCCAGATAAGGTTCGGTAAAATCATCCGCAGTGATTAATGGTGCTCCTCTAATTTCAATTTCACAACCCTAAATGAAGATGCTACATGTTGCCAATTCAGTAATAATTGTTGAAGTTCTGATGCTGATTTAAATAGGAAGTTCCATAGTGGTTGTTTTTTTTTATTTGTTTGTGTTCTGTGTTTTTGAAAAAGAGACTTACCTAAGGGGTAAAAAGCTAGGTACAGTCTGACTTTGGCATATGGAGTGTTAAGAACTGGGGTGACAGTGGACTGTATTCTGTGTTGTGCCATGCAGAAGGTGTAGTCCAGGGAGAAGAATTGAGCAAAGGTGGCCTCCCAGATTCTGAGTTACTCCAGAAGTGTGCGCTCCACCCTTCCCATAGGAGAAGTTCCAAGAGCTGCTGTAACTCATAGCATCTTCCCCAGAACTGAGAACGGGCTGCTCCTCAGTCTGGAATGACAGGAGTGCAGAGCAACACACTTTTGAGTTGTAACCTACTATTGAGAACTGGTGGTGTAGTTCTGTCTCCTGTGAGTACTGTACACGTGCATTTCACAAACTTACCTATACAGATAATTCCAGTGGAATCTAGCTATCTTGTGGGACCATGATCATTTAGTTTTTCTATTTTAGAGGATGAGGAAGTCACAAAGAGAAGCAAACTTTTTCTGTGTCTTCAGTTTTTAATTTAAACTTTTATCTTGAATAGATCTATACCGGGTGGAGGAAACTTTGCTTCTTACAGACACTTTCAGGCTTGTGAAAATTGATCTAAGTTTTCACACATTTACCATGGTGATAAGTTTTTAAACCACTACTAGATCAGATAAAGTGCTCAGAAGAGGCCTTAAGAGTTCTTAGATCAGAATACATGACTTATATTCAGCAACTAATGTCGTCATTGCCCACTCTTGTTCTTGCAAATGATTGAACGGTTAGCACTGGTGTTTAAAAATAACAATCACTTTAGCAGGCCGTTTGGACAACCGGGACCATAAGTCTTTGCCAAAGTAGAAAATATCATAATGACTACTAACAGCTTCTGTTTTGATTAACACTGAAATATTTAAGGCCATAGATAAATGTAGATGAATTAGGATACTGTCTAACATAGTCGCAGTCAAAAGGTCTTCGTGACTGAATAATTGCCCTTCCTCAATCTGTGTCTTTCAAATCCAGTTACATTCACAGCATACTTTATTTCTTCTTGGCACAGTCCTTCTGCTACCCAAATGCCACACCAGAGACAATCTGCAGGAAATTGACTAATTTACCAAAAAAACTGACATGCTGTACAAACAATATTGATCACTGACATCAACCACAACACTTCGCTAGTGCACTGAGCCTTTAGATAGGCACTGTAGACAGTATTACTGAGTCAAATCAGTTCACTATCAATCCTGTTAATACCACCCTTTCATGGATATTGCAACATGTTAAAATCTTGGGCACCTGTAATCAATTTTAATATATTTACACTCATGTTAGCTTTATTTTTAGTCTGGAGAAGAGATGATTCAGAGGGGACATGTTTTCAACTGCATAAAAGGCTGCTACAAAATACAAAAAGTAGGGAGAAAAATTATTCTCTTTAACCTCTGAGGATAGGACAAAAAGCAATGAGCTTAAATTGCAGCAAGGGTGGTTTAGGTTGGCCATTAGGAAAAACTTCCTAACTGTCAGGGTAGTTAAGCACTAGGAACAACTTCCCTAGGCAATTTGTTCCATCTCTGTCATTAGAGATTTTTAAAAGCAGGCTAGACAAACACCTGTCAGGGATGGTCTAGATAATACTTTGCCCTGCCATGAGTGCAGGGGACTGGACTAGATGACCTCTTGAGGTCCCTTCCAGTCCTTCAATTCTATGATTCTATTACAACTCTCTTGATATCCATTTCCTTCATTTTTTAAGCTAGCTATAACCATTTTTCCAGGTAGCCACTCATGGGTCAAAAGTATAAGTGGAGTTAACTCCTTTTATACAGAGAAGTCCAAATAGCTGTAGCTTAGGTCTTATCTATATTAGAAAAGTTGGATCAATTTAACTAGCTAAGTGGGTGCAATCCCCTGTTGTAGATATTCTTTTAAACTCTTGCTTAAATGTCTTTAGCTAGCATCAATAAATTGCCAAATGAAGCTAAAAAGATTTAAGCAAGAATTATACGAGTTCAAACATAGCTGTTATGGATTTGTACCAATTTAGCAAGATCAACTTGCAACTGATTTAGTTAAACCTGTGCAAATTTTTAACTGTTGGTATATAGATTTGTTTTCTGACCAATTTGCCCCCTAAATATAGTTTACAGCACTGCATACATCACCACAGAATTTAGTCTTGCATGTTGTGGTGAGACACTTATGTGCTTTAATCCTATTATGAATTCTTATTGACACCCCTACTTTCATTGTCCAGTTCGTACAGTTGTTTGAACGTGATTGGGGGGGGGGGGAAAGTTCAGTGGTGGTGTATAGTGTACACTTTTAGTTTTAGCGGTATTACCAGTTCCATGCTGTTCCCCATTTTAAGGGTAAGGAACATGACTGGATCCAATATATCTAAAATTATAATGAACTATTTGTGTGTCTGCTGCACCACTTTAGCAAAAACTAAATGTCTACGATGCTTAGATTCCATAGGTTGCAATTATAAACAATCAATATAATGTTACAATGTTGCCATAACTCCACTCTTCTCCCTGCAGTAGCGCAGTCTAAAACCTCACACTACCAGCAGTGTTTTTGGCAATCTGTCCTATTAATGCAAATTAAGTTAGACTGCGTGACAGTAAGCCACTTGGGATTTTTCCAGGACATCAATTTAGCAACATGTGCTTTTAATCAGTATATGTTCTGATCCCTTGAAAAGTAAAAAATGCATTAAATTAAACCTAAGAGGCATCTTTTTGTGTGTGCAGAAGTCACAGGTCAGTTTGTTTTTGACAATAGAGAGCTCTCCTGTAATTTGAAGCAGTAAATTTTTATTTTCTTGAATGACAGTAAATGGCATCAGAAATCTGTAAATAATTCCACTCTGCCCATTACTTTGTACACTCTTTCCCATATTACTGCGATCCATGCATGTACAGGAGTGGAACTGTGAAAGGGGGTGGAGGGAGAGACCGACTAAACTGGAAAAGAGAAACCTCCTATAAAAAGAGTTTAGAGGAAAAATAGTGTTCATTCTTGTGATTTTTTTATTAGTAATAGTCTCACGAGGTTTGATATTTTCCTTAAAGCTCCAGCTCCTGGAATCATGTGATCACATGAGAATTTAATCTTTCATGAAAAATAAGGGACTAGCACTCATGGTTGTAGAGAAATATTCAAAAAAATGAGTCCTGAAGACTCAAAACTCAGAAGGCAAGAAAAAAGACAAAATCTTTCTTCTAATACAGTGTTTCCAAACTTGGGACACCACTTGTTCACGGAAAGCCCCTCGCGGGCTGGGCCAGTTTGTTTACCTGCCGCGTCCGCAGGTTTGGCCGATCGCGGCTCCCACTGGCCGCGGTTCACTGTGCCCAGCCAATGGGGGGGCGCGGGAAGCGGCAGCCAGTACGTCCCTCAGCCCACGCCTATGGGCCGCTGCTTCTCACAGCCTCTATTGGCTGGGCACAGTGAACCGCAGCCAGTGGGAGCCGCGATTGGCCAAACCTGCGGATGCAGCAGGTAAACAAACTGGCCCGGCCTGCCAGGGGCTTTCCCTGAACAAGCGGCGTCCCAAGTTTGGGAAACACTGTTCTAATATATCATGATTTTTAAGCCAATCTCCGTGTTGGGGGAGGTGGGCTGACTCATGATTTCTGAATGCATGGGGTTAGCAATACTTCATTTATAAAAATCAATGTGTGTGGCAAAACATAGCCACTCAAAGTGAGGGAAACACGTGTGTATATAGAAGATGTGGAGAATAGAAAAGACAACTGAAGGAAGAAAAAGCAGAGATGTGAGCTATTTCATTTAAATACTATATAGTATGATTTATGGGTGGTTTGGCAATAGCAACACAACTTTGAAAAATGCTCTCAATGTTTAGAATGGGACACTCCCTGCCTCCCACCATCCCTTTAGGTCAGTCATCTATTTTGGAAAAGTAGATACTTTATAAGTGTAAATGCATGCATATATTTAGGATGTGCCTTTATTTTTAAAATTTTAGTTTGCTGGCTAACAGGACCAAAATACTTTAACAGTTCCTATCAATTTAGATTTTAGGAACTTATTAGTATTTATTTATTATTAGATATCAGCTGTTGGTCTTACACAGTTTTCTCTGCAGAATTATATTTGGAAGCATATGCAGGATAACATAATTTCAGGGGGGAAAAATTTGGTCCCGTATTTTAGACCTGGGGTCGGCAACCTTTCAGAAGTGAAAAGAACAGGAGTACTTGTGGCACCTTGGAGACTAACAAATTTATTTGAGCATAAGCTTTCGTGAGCTAACCGCTCACATCGAAAGCTTATGCTCCAATAAATTTGTTAGTCTCCAAGGTGCCACAAGTACTCCTAGTCTGGTATCCGCAAAAAGAAAAACATGGCTGCTACTCTGAAACCTTTCAGAAGTAGTGTGCCGAGTCTTCATTTTATTCACTCTAAGTTTAAGGTTTGCGTGCCAGTAATACATTTTAACGTTTTTAGAAGGTCTCTTTCTATGTCTATAATTAAACTGTTGTTGTATGTAAAGTCAAGAAGCTTCATTTAAAATTAAATTAAAATGCAGAGCCCCCCGGACCGGTGGCCAGGACCCGGGCAGTGTGAGTGCCACTGACAATCAGCTCGTGTGCTGCCTTTGGCACGCATGCCATAGGTTGCCTACACCGTTTTTAGACCATGATCCTGTGAAGAGAATTCAGTAGTTCTCTGGGAGAAAGACTGTACCTCTCAAGTGTAACTCTTTGTAGGAACTAAAGCCCTAATTCAGCAAACCATTCCTATTTAGCAAAGCACTTAAGTGCTTAACTTTAAGCAGATGCTTAAGAGCTATTGATCTGAATGTTAAGCATGTGCTTAAATACTTTTCTGGACTTGGGCCTTCAGCAAACCCTGCTCCCTCAGTCCATTGCTGACACTTTCACTGGGCATGGAGGATACTGAATGCAGAGGAGTAGAAAAAGCATGTCTCCATTGCAGGTGGTGGTAATGGAAGGGAGAATGCTATCTGGTGTGCAACTCTTGCATGCTAGGCAGCTCACCTATGCTAGGTGTCTTCTGTTCCAGCCTGGAGGAAAGGTAGTGAGCATGGGGGTCAGACAGATTGAGGGAGGCAGAGGGTCAAGCTGGTAAACATGTGACTAGACAGATTTACTACCATGCTAGGATAGGGAGGCTGTGAATTACGTGATGGCTAGCGGACAGCTGACTAGTGGTTGTTGGGCTGTTTTGTATAAGGAAGTAATATAAAATCCTGTCGGAGACATTTTTACAAAAATTCCTACCATTACTCAAAGTGGTGCATCTCAACCAATGGTAGCAATGTTGGGAGCCCAAATGTAGACAAGGCACTGAGTGCTGATGTTTTTGACATGTCAGTTAGACTTACTCTGAGAATTTTTCAGTAGTGTAAAGTATCCACATCTTGCCTATTCTAGAGCTCCCAACGTCCCTGCCAACAATGTAGCTGTACCAGTGTTAGCAACAATGGGAAATATTTTTTATTAAAAAAAATATTTAGTGCAAACAAGACCTCAATGAAAACTGAGGAAGGATGGGATTTGCAAAGGAGCTTGGTGTGTAACTCTTAGGTCTCTTTGCAATGCCCAGATGAAGGGTCTACATGTTCCTGGGGAAACTGTGTATGTGTGTGTAATTGAGTTTTATTGAGGAGGAAATAGATATAAGGCAGCCAGAAAGCTCCACATGTGCAGATAAAACACACAACCAATCCCCACAACATGAAATTGCAAATATCACAACAGAAAAAAATAGAAATTGCTCAGCATAATGGAGGCGACAGTAGCAATAAGTAGGAGCAAAGTCAGAAAGGCCAAACACCACAGGAAGTAGTACCAACAAAGGTCATAAAAAGAACAAGAAAAAATGTATGTACAGAACTGGTCAAATTAGAATTTCTATCCTGAAGCAAATTCTGACATTTTGAAATCTGTTATTACAAATTGTAATGAATAACTTTGATATTTCAACTTTTCATGGAATGGTCTGTTCCAAAGTGATGTTTTTTTATTCATCAAAATGTTTGATTTCAAGTTGGTTCAACATTAATTTGTGTCCCTCTGAGCTACATGGTGTCTTGTGGGAGTTGTAGTTTTGGTACCTCATACCTTCATTTTCTTCTATTGGCCAGGATCCATAGTTTGGCTACATCAAGAGACTCCCTTGATGCACTGAAGCCATTCCACCAGATAGACTGCAATGCATCGTAGGATATTTCATCCCGGCAGAGAGCTAGCTCCATAGAGGAAAATGTGGGTGTGAAGCAACTGAGCTACACTGATGCCCTGAGGCTCTGCAAGCAAACAAAGTGTTAAAGCTGAACAGACCCAAAAAGGAAACTGTTCGATTTGCTTTGACAAACTGTTGTTCAATTTGATAGGTTTTGGTTCAGGTTGACTCAACCCAAAACAAAACATTTCATTTAGTTTTTCCTGATGGAAAATCAGTTTAGCAACATTGAAATTTTCCTGTGGAATTTTTTTTTTTCAGAATATACATTTTCCATTGAGAAATTCTTTTAATAAGAATGATAGCCGCTGAAAGCTTATTGCAGTCATAGTTAACTAAGAAAAAGGGAATCAAGGCCAAATCAGGAAAAAAAGTGCAGGCTTAAACACCAGCAAATGTAAATAAAGAAGTGGGTCTACACCAGTACCTCAAATCCATGTACCTTTTCACTCTTACCCCACCACCTCTTGTGCCTTCTGAATTTTGGGACTCAGATCTAAATCAATCTAATTGGTGCAGAATCCAGGTTATATCTAAAACTATAGTGGTGACTTGTTCTGGGCCAGACCCATCCCAATTCACACATGACACACCCTGCAGCAGGGCATAGCAGATTCTACTCCCTCCTGAAGACACTGCCAGTTCTACAGGCCTCTGGGGAGAATGGAAGGAAACCTACTGTGTTTTCTAGTCAACAAAGCAATGGCTGCTGGGTCTTTAGAACTGGCAGTGGCTGCAGAAGGGAGAGGAATCTACCACACTGTGTGTGAGAGGTGGCTCGATATCTTGAAAATGGGGCACAGCAGAGGCCCTGGCAACCACACATTCCCATCCCTCTCCTCTCCAAAAATCCTGGTGGGAGAATAACTCTGTAATCTTCCCTGGAGAACTTTAAAAGGAAAGGGACTGAAGGACCATGGATCCCTTCTGTAAAAATATTGAAAGGTGTAAGTTGGGAAGGGGCCTACTGGAAGGGTGAGTGTCAGACAGTAAAGAAGGGTGAATGTGGTAGGGGTACAGGCCTGACTGGCAGATCATGTCTGGGGATATACAACTTGGTGGAAAGAGCAGAGGAAGTTGTAGCCCTGGTAGAAGGAACGTTGCCTAGGGGAAGACATGGGCCTGAGTGGGAGGGAGGTTATTGCCGTAAAAGTGTGGACTTGGGAAGGTGGATTAGCACCCCAACATGGGAGTAGGTGGTTGAAGGTCTCCAGCCACAAATAAAGCAGAGTGTGGTCATCCCAGAAAGCTTCCCAAAGGGGTCACTAGGCTATCATACTTCCACCCAAAAGACAACCCCAGGAATGATATAGCTGTTGTATGCAGTGTAGTGGTCATGTGAGTCCTGTTAGGGGCAGGGTGATAGGGAGGGGTGAAAGGCAAGGGGATTGGTTGGGACCTTAGAATTGTATACTAAGATCTGAATAGTGACCTCATCTCTTGCATATTACCTGGATACAATTCCAAACTTTTTGCAATTCTTCCAAACTACTGTACAATTTATAAATATTTACTAGTTTGGGCCTGGCTTCCTGCATGAGACACTTCTGACCATTACAATAAGTTCATGTAATGACATAAACTTAATTCTTGTGATCTGCAAATTCTGTACAATTCACTCTCATCCAAGACCTTGTCTGGGATTTGATGAGCTACATGATACCAGGAAAGGGTATGGAATTTACAAGCAGACTTGAGTTAAGTTGCTTGCACAAAGTAGAACTGAGCAGAATGGTAATAATACTGTGCTGCTGATCTTTTATACTTGAACTTTGCCCTAACTTCTATCTTTTGGTTTGCTTTTCAGTGAACTACTATGAATATGATATCTATGGTAATTTGTGCACTTGCTCTACAATGCATATCTCTCTATGGAATAACATTTTTACCTAAAACAGGATTTTACTCTTTTTGGATTCTTCCTGCTTCTCTTTCCCAGTGGTTAGTTTTGTTTTCCCCTATTATTTTTACAATCTTTCATCTATAAAACAAAGAATAGGCAACAACAGGGAAGAAAAGAGAAACTCACCAACTATGCGTATCTTGTACAAATATGTGGAGATGAGAACTGTTAGATTAAAATAAACTTTCCAGGTGCATTTTGAAATAAATGGAGTTACACCAATCTACAATCTAGTCTCTCTACTTTCTAGTGTATCTAGAATTGATACATAATTTTCAATTACAGATAATTTTCTTGCTTTAGATTACATGTGTGTTTCTGGAAAGCAACTTATACAGTATATCACTCATGTCAGTTACTTTTCTGCAAACCATATAACCTCTTCCCTTTTGACCCCATTCAGGAAATGGAGATACACTTCATTTACTAGTTGTCATATTAAAATAACGGAGTATGGTGGAGCAGTTGGTTTGGGTTTTTCTTAAACTCTTCAGAGCTTTTGCCATAGTGCATGCAACAATAGTCACTGTATGAATTTTGGACTGTTTTTCTTATTTAATGGATGAATACAATAGCAACAGGTTGTCACACAAGCTCAGATCTCTCCTGAGAAATAGCCAGTATTCCTTAAGTCCTATTGTAAGGCCATTATTCATTCTGTTATGTTAATTGATTTCCTTTATTTTTCTGAAATTACAAAACTGTACATGTGTGCTAATGACATTACAATATGCAAAACTGTTCTAATCCTGCAGTGGCTACTAGAATCAGTGATATGATAGCTTTGGAATGAATTATCTGAAACCAAATACCTGTAGTGTTCAACTCCAACTTTAGCAATACTGCTGTCTTCGAGGGAAGCTCCACTCACTGCTTCCCTGAACAAACTAGTGTGAAATACAAGTTGACATACTCTTATAATTCTGTCCTACACATGCAGTTTGTCCTGCAGCACAGAAAGCAATAAAAGCTTTGGTTAAAAAACAAGTCCATGCCTTCTTCATTGACTTCAGTGGAGTAAGACCAGAGATGAGCTGGCCCATATGTTTCAACTACTTAGTTTAAAGAAGGCCAAAGGATTTTGGGTAGGGCTGTGGATTAATCGCAGTTAACTCATGTGATTAACAAAAAAAATTAATCGCAATTAATTGCGGGTTTAATCACACTGTTAAACAATAGAATACCAATTGAAATGTATAAAATATTTTGGCTGTTTTTCTACATTTTCAAATATATTGATTTTCTATTACAACACAGAATACAAAGTGTACACTGCTCACTTTATATTTTTGATTACAAATATTTGCACTGTAAAAAGATAAACAAAAGAAATGGTATTTTTCAATTCACCTCATACAAGTACTGTAGTGCACTTTCTTTATCATGAAAGTGCAACTTACAAATGTCGTATTTTTTGTTGTAATTGCACTCAAACAAAGCAATGCAAAACTTTAGAGCCTACAGGTCCACTCAGTCCTACTTCGTCTTAGCAATTGGCTCAACAAGAACAACAAGAACAAGTTTGTTTACATTTATGGGAGATTATGCTGCCCACTGATTGTTTACAATGTCACCAGAAAGTGAGAACAGGCGTTCGCGTGGGACTTTTGTAGCTGGCATTACAAGGTATTTGTGTCAGATATGCTAAACATTTGTATGCCCCTTCATGCTTCAGCTACCATTCTAGATGACCTGCTTCCATGCTGCTGATGCTTGTTTTAAAAAAAAAAAAAAAAAAAAAAAAAAAAACTAATTAAATTTGTGCCTGAACTCCTTGGGGGAGAATTGTATGTCCCCTGCATTCTGCCATATATTTCATATTATAGTAGTGTCAGATGATGACTCAGCACATATTAATTTTAAGAACACTTTCGCTGCAGATTTCACAAAATGCGAAGAAGGTACCAGTGTGAAATTTTAAAGATAGCTATAGCACTTGACCCAAGGTTAAGAATCTGAAGTGTCTTCCAAAAATTGAGAGGGACGAGGTGTGGCACATTCTTTCAGAAGTCTTAAAAGAGCAACACTCCGATGTGGAAACTACAGAACCCAAACCACCAAAAAAGAAAATCAACCTTCTGCTGGTGGCATCTGACTCAGAGGATTAAAATGAACATACATTGGTCCACACTGCTTTGGATTGTTATCGAGGAGAACCTGTCATCAGCATGGACACATGGCCTCTGGGATGGTGGTTGAAGCATGAAGGGACATATGAATCTTTCGCGCACCTGGCATGTAAATATCTTGTGACGACACTGCTTGTTCTCATCTTCAGGTGACATTGTGAACAAGAAGTGGGCAGCATTATCTCCGGCAAATGAAAACAAACTTGTTTGTCTGAGCAATTGGCTGAATAAGAAGTAGGACTGAGTGGACTTGTAGGTTTTAAAGTTTTACATTGTTTTTGAATGCAGTTATTTTTTGTACATAATTCTACATTTGCAAGTTCAACTTCCATGATAACGAGATTGCACTACTGTACTTGTATTAGGTGAATTGAAATTCTATTTTTACAGTGCAAATATTTGTAATCAGAAATAAATATAAAGTGAGCACTGTACACTTCGATTTCAATTACAACACAGAATACAATATATTTGAAAATGCATAAACAACACAGTATTTTTGGATGTTTTAACAGTGTGATTAATCACGATTAATTTTTTTAATTGCTTGACAGCCCTAGTTTTGG
Organism: Chelonia mydas; assembly: GCF_015237465.2. NCBI lineage: Eukaryota > Metazoa > Chordata > Testudines > Cheloniidae > Chelonia > Chelonia mydas. The sequence continues at coordinate 30,318,611 of NC_051245.2, forward strand.
GATTTGTTTTCCAATGCTTTCAAAATACTCCTCCAGTTGTGCCTGTATGTATAAAGAAACTGATGAAGACAAAATTGAGAGCTCCCAACACTGGGGGAATTTTTAGCTGGTTAGAGCTGGCTGTTTTACAGATCCTTTATGCCATACATATTTGTGTCTCTGCACTACTGTAATACCCTGACAAGCATACCTAGTAAACCACAGTCCCTGACCTGAAGAATTCACGGCCTAAACAGACAAGGGTAGAAATGGAAATAGATCAACAAAGAGGTGAAGTGATTTGCCCAAGGTCACATAGCAGGCCATTGGGAAAGCTGGGGGTAAGACCCAGGACTTCTCTCACTCAGCCCAGTACACTCTCCACTAGACCATGCTGTTTCTCCTGACAAAGGGCTCACAAGAACACAACTGATCCACATAGTCCCATAAACCTAGGGAATCCTTGATTATACAAAGCCTACATTTTTGTGCCTAAATCTCACTTTATAGTGACCTTTTAAAACCTAAGAGAAATGCTGCCAGCATAAACAAATGCCACTTTGTTGATTTGTAATTTATATGAAAAACAGACTTACGCAAGCTCTGAACAAGGGCTACAAATCAACCTGTTATACAATTGAACCAGGGGTGAGTGTAAATTATATCCAGAAAAGACTGGGGACATGGATACTTCGTTGTAGTTAGAGAGTGACATCTAGTGGTATCATGCATCCGATGAAGTGAGCTGTAGCTCACGAAAGCTTATGCTCAAATAAATTGGTTAGTCTCTAAGGTGCCACAAGCACTCCTTTTTCTTTTTGCGAATACAGACTAACACGGCTGTTACTCTGAAATCTCGTGGTATACCTCTCTGTAGATCTAATATTTCTTGGCATGATTCAAACTGTGTTTGAAATCTTTTTTTTAAACCTCCTTAATACTACTACTCCTTCTTCTTAACTTTATACAGTTCCAGTTTTATACCGAATACATTGTCCTTTGAATTTACCATACCTAAGTACCTCTTTTATTATTTTGAAAAACAGAAGGTGTTAGAGTGTGATTGTCTGTCTGCAAACCAAGCTTTATAAATATTGTGATTAAAAACTTCTTTCAGGGGGATTTAATCTGAAGCTTTTTGATGCACGTCTGGTAACTCTTGGTACATAAATTACACCAATACCATGCGTACAATGCCTGTTCCATTTTCAGTTTGCATCTTGTGAACACACAGAAGCAGTTTGCTGCGAACTGAGGGTGTAGCATTCTCTGAGGGTGTCCCATGGTCCTTCACTATGCTGTTGAGCAGCATGCATCCTGGGATTGTTTTCACTGTGAATTGTGGGAAGCCAGGCCGTTCATACTAAAAAACCAAAACTGTTTCCACTGTCTCCTCCCCATACTTCCTTTGTGGGCTGGTTGGCACCATTTTTTTAATTGCCGTTGGCCAGCATGGACCCAGCAATGCTCTGGGCCGCTGTGGTCACAAGTGTGAATTCGTACAGGCTGCTTAGGGTTTTATTACAGCACTCGGAGCTGGATGAATTTGGCATTGGATTTTGCCCATCGCACTAATGAGCAGATGATGTGGGAGCAGGGGAATGTTCTGTGGTGGCGGCAGCAGCTCCTCCAGCAACAAAAATATGCTCTGCTGTGGTGAGGCAGAAAAACTTGATGCTGACCTGTTGGAACAAGAGGGCCAGTTCTTGAATCACGACACATCACTCAGCACTGTTTCTGGGTCTGGGAAACCAGCATGGATTGGTGGGAGAGGACTTGTCTGCAGGCCAGCAGCGGTGAAAACTTCAGGATGGGGAGGGTGACCTCTTTTGAAAACTGTGCAGAACTGATTTTGGAGCTTCATCGACAGCAGTCCAACATGTAGTGCCCAACACGTGTGGAGAAACGATTCACCTTTGCCATCTGGAATCTGGCCACCCCAGAATGTTACCAGTCTGTAGCCAACTGACTTGGCACAGGGAGATTAACTATTGGGGCCATTGTTATGCAGATCTCCTATGCCATTGATAAGGTGCTCTCTAACCAGGTCATGAAGCTGGATAATGCTCATTAGATTACTCATGACTTTGCACACGTGGGGTTACCAAACTGTACTGGGGCAACTAATGGATCCCACGTGCCTAGCATTTGCCCCATCACTAGGTAGAATTTATAAGAGTTATTTCTCCATGGTGGTCTAAAGTCTGGTGGACCACAGCTAGAAGTTTTCAGAGATAAATGCAGGGTGGTCTGGGAGGGTCCTTGAGGCAATCATCTGTTGGAACTCGGTATTTAAATTAATGGAGAAGGACTGTTTGCCTCCAGGAGCACTGTGGACATTAACGGTGTAGAGGCTGATCTGGTTATTCTGGAAGACCCAGCTTATCCCCCTAGCTAAAGAAACCATACACAGGACACTTGGACAGAAGGAAGGAACACTTTAACTATTGTGCGAGTAGCTGTAAAATGGTAATCAAGTGTGCACTTAGCCATTTGAAAGACAAAATGGTGCTGTTTGCAGAATAGGCTGGAAACTGACTGGAGAGGGATGACTTTGGGGTATCAGGTGGCATAATCCAGGATCACCAGGCTGTATTTGTATGCAGCTGTGGACTTTTCTAATGGGCTCACCAGGATGCCTAGCCTTTCAAAGGGCACCCATATGATGGTCAGTGGTAGCAGAGGAGCCTTTGAGACCTTTTTCTGACTTGTCCACTGGCACTTGCAGAACTTTTGCACATCATGCCGCATCTCTGTGTAGACACCCGGCCAGTAGAATTACATAGTCACTTTGTTGAGTGTCTTTTCTCTCCCCAAGTTCCCCCTGCATGGTATCCATGGGCCAGTTGGAGAACTCCGCTTTGGAATTTCCTGGGCACTAGTAGCTGCATCCTCACTTCCTTCATCTTGAAGTCCTTGACCTTTAGAGCCCAACATGCCTTTTCCTCAAACAACTCAACTCAAAATGGGGCTGCTGTTTCAAGAGTTGAGGGTCTAGTACCATGATACCCTGCAAGGAGTAACTAGGCTGGTGGAAGCCAGGGTGAGACATTTATGTGTGTGGGCAGGATTCTGTTGTACAAGAAAGTTAGGTATTATTTATCTATTGTAATTAAATCTAGAGAATGACTGCAGTATAAACACATGGGCAGGCTAATGATTCACAACTGACACTTCATGATTGTTAACTGTTCCTCAGGGAAGATAGATAATGTTACGCAGTACTGATTTTATTTTCTCTTCTTACATACCTTTTAATAGCTAAGCCCCCCTGCCTTTTAGAGCACCAGACTTTCGGCCTCCACTACTGTGGATACAATTTTGCATCCACAATTAAAAGCAGGGGGAAATTAGTTGCACCTGTAATTACATCAATTCAGCTGCCTTACTATCTGATTTGGAAGTATAGTCATGTAATTAGACAGTTAAGGGTGCAGCTATTTATACCCGTAACTTTGCCATTGTATTTAACTGCAGCCATAAAATTGCACCCTCCTCCTTCCCCCCACAACAGACCATTTTTGGGATTTGGGGTTAACTAGCACTGTGGATTAATACTTGACTGCATATAATATTTCTAACTATTCATTTAACAGATAATATACATGGAATAGAAAGGTTTCAGAGTAGCAGCCGTGTTTAGTCTGTATCCACAAAAAGAAAAGGAATACTTGTGGCACCTTAAAGACTAACAAATTTATTTGAGCATAAGTTTTCATGAGCTACAGATCACTTCATCAGATGCAAGTGAGCTGTAGCTCACAAAAGCTTATGCTCAAATAAATGTTAGTCTCTAAGGTGCCACAAATACTCCGTTTCTTTTTATAGAATAGAAAGTTGTTGCAGAATAATGGTCACCTATTATGATGTGTTGTAGGGACAACTGTGGTGATATTAATGCTTACACTCAAAGTAGATCCACTCTGATCAAACGATGTTCCAATATAACTATTTCTATTTTACCAGATGAGTAAATATTTTAATCTTTATCTTATGTGGGAGAGATCAGGTATTTGACTGACTGCAGTCTGATATATTTTTTAAAATTTATTTATTAATTTAACTGCTAAATGGCAAACTACTGATCATCCAGAAGTTTAATTTACCATGCATAAATTTCATTTTGTATCCATTTGAACATACTATGCCTCCTGCAACAATAATAAAATCCTAACCTAAAGTCTCTTGTTTTACCAGAATACAAGCAGCGGATAGTTATTTCTGATGAGATCTGAGGGAGTTAATATAGGTTTCAGATTTTCAATTCTGCTGCAGAATGGTCACTAATATTTTCAAGCTGCATAATAAAGTTCTGAGCTGCTGCTGAGTTCTTTCAAGGTTTATCACGATTGGATTTTGAATGTGTCACACATCATACTGATGTTAGGACAGAACCACCTAGCTTAATCTCACAGGCCTATAATCTAATGTCTGAACTTCTCATTAGGCACTGGGTATAATTTACCAAATGATTTAGGAGCCCAAGTCTCATTGGTTTTCAATAGGACTTATGCCCCTAAGTTATTTGGGCCAAAGTTCTCAAAGGGAATTAGGTGCCTAGCTCCCACTGATATCAATGGGAGTTTGAGGATTTGGGCTTTGGAAACTTTTGAAATGAAATTTGGGCTCCAAAGTCACTTATGTGGTTTTGAAAATTTTGCCCATTACCTAACTGTGATGGGAGTCACTCATGAACCTAAATAATAGATTTAGGGCTTGTCTACACAGGGTTTTTTAAACCAGATCAAATTGAGTTAATCTGGTTTGAAAATGCTTGCATACACGTGACACAACCTATCACTGAGCACTAACTCTGCATTTATCAGGAATGCTGGAGTCCTCTTGCAAATTGGACTAGGGTTGCTTCAAACTGATTTAGGTCTTTTTTGTTTTTGTGCATGCAGTTGCTGTGCATCACTCTTTGCATGCTTCCAACATCTGTCCCACAGTGCTTTGCATCTTGACGGTTACTGAGCTGACGGTTTTACTTGTGTGCCTTCTCTGCCCTGGTGTTAAGTTTCCAGGATGACTCTTGCCCCCTTTAAAAATACACTATTCTCAAAATTCACTTTGCTTTCACGCTTCAAGCAGCATTTCGTTTTCTGCCTTGGAGAGAGGTATATGAATGGGTGTGTGCACGTATTATGTCCTGGGTGAATCAACTACGTCTAACCTAGCCAGAAACTAAAGTTAATGCAGAATTCAGCATGTTAAGCCGTGTTTCTTTTCATGACACTTGTGCTCCTTGAATTGCACTGGCTACCTATGAGTGTCCAGGTTGATTTTAAGATGTTGTTTTTAATCTCTAAAGCCCTAAATGGCCTGTGACTTAGTTGCTGCCATAGGTGTGTTTGTTAGAGTGCTGGCATTGGACCCTCATGGTATGGAAAAAGGGGGAACTGATGAGAGGGCACTCTCCACCTGTGCCTTTTGGAATTTGCCTTGGTTCATGACACACACAGGCTGTTAACCTTTAGGACTTGCTGCGAAGTCTGTCTTTGCTGCCTACGTGTCAGGATCTGAGAGGTTTGTGAGGTTCAGTAGTATGAGGGGATTCTGGTGGATATGTGGTTGAAAGGTTTTTTATTCTTTGTGCTTTGATCGGGGGTATTGGAACAACTGGTGGAGCATGCTTGTTTGCTATAAGTAACATTATTTAAAGTGATTGCCCAGAGCTTGGATCAGCACTCTTTTGCTGTCCGTATAAACTGAAATAAATTTGGCAAAATAGAATGAACATCCTCCTCATTCAGTGAAATGAATGTTTATGAACAGCAGCTGGAAAATATTTGGTTGCAGGAGATCATGTGCCAAAATAGGGTTAAGGGGTAGTGTTTGGAGCTGGAGGAGGATTTCCAAGTCTCAGGAAAACTGTCAGGCAATCAGTAGCTGGACATCTACTCAAGTCATTCCTCTCATGTTTTGGGGACCTGGTAAAGCAGTTTGCTGTTCTCAGTGCTGGAAGAAAAGAAAAAGCTTGGTGTAATCTCACTGTTGTTGAAATTCAGTTTCCACAACACCTTTTGAAAACAACTAAAAAAAACCTTCCCACCTGATTTTACGTTGTCTAACTCCATTATGCTAGATCATCCCATCTGAAAAAATCTTGTTCTCTCACTTTTGCCTGTTCTTGTGATACTCGTGGCCATCTTCTGACCACACTCACTTCCTGCTGTTGTGCCCTGCCTACTCGGGACTACCAGTGTTTTTCTGGTGCAACTAACTCATGGGACTGGGCACATACAGAATTTAAAGAAATCTTGGTTGTCCTCTCTCTGCTGTTGTGGTGCTACTGATAACCTCACTCCCTTATGCATAAAAGTTCAATTTTTTCAGAAGCTGGATAGTTCCCAAGATATGAGTAATGGAATTTCCAAATCCAGATATCTGAAACAAAGCATTCCCAAATACAAATATCACCTGAATGCAAATACCTAATGGTCAATTCCTTATTTGCACCCCCTTTTTAAATGGCACTATATTTCATTCTTCCAGTCAATCAACTTCTGTTTTCTGAGGATAAAATCATCCAACAGTCTTCCAATAAAGACATTTCCTATAGCAACAAGGTATCTCCAAGGGTGGGAATAAACATACTGGCCCAGACTTCCAATCCCATGCATGCAAACTTTATGAAAGTCCATCTTACATGCATGCAATACCATGAGAGTGAACATATGATGATGTTGTGTGCACACAAGTAGGAGGTGCGCAAAACTCTACCCAGCTTATTAATATTTTTAGGAGCAGTGCAAACATATGTGATACTGTACAAAACAGTAAGAAATCTTCTTTGCCTCCAGGACTCCAAAATCTTCTAACTCAAGGGTACTATGAAGTTCAACATTCACTTAAACCATGCATTTAAGATAAATTTTTATCTTAAATGCATTGCTAAACTAAACTGTTCTTAAACGCAGTCAACATTCTAATCCACTCTGCTTTAATGGCACCAAACTATACAGAGGGGAAAATGTCACACTGCGTGAGTGGAATTTCTGATTTCAGGACTCATGACTTTAAAATTATGCAACTGATTTTCTTGAAACTCAGCCTGATCTTTAGATATCAGTGAGATCTACAAAGCGGGGCAATCTTGAATTTTATATCTTCACCATTTTTAGGGTTTTTGTAGCCATTTTGATCAGAATCTCATCTTTCCCCATCCTCATATAAATAAAAAAACAGCTACACTGATTTTACTTAACCAGAAAAAAAAAAAAGATTCTTTCAACTCAAACAAGGAATCTTTCAACTAACACTTCAGCCCAAAATGAATTTTTTTGAGGAAGCAACTGAAAAAGTGAGCTAAAATGGAAGTTGGAACTCAACACCAACTTAATTATAATGTTTGCTACTGGGGACTCCTGAAGTACCGAAAGCATTTTTTAGATTTGAAGTCTATACAGTTTGTAAGTACGGTATGTCACATTTTATATCCTGTGAATACACTTGTCCAAGTGTATGAGAAATGTGGTTTTTCCACATGAGTTTCAGCTGGGAAAGTCACTTCTTGAGCTGATGATGACTTTTCCCTGCTGCAAGCAGATATACTGTATGCTGCTTTAAATTATTATCTGGGAGTTGTCATTATGCCATGTGATCCATTCTAATGCAATTTAAGAACATGGCACACTGAAATGATAAAATAATGGAAACCAGCCAAAAATGTAAATTAATGGCTATTGCAGCACATAGAATTTCAGATGGAAGTTACAGCAGTTATTAAACTACTAAATGATATGTATACCATATATAAAACAACCAATATATAAATATGAAGGTCCTGCCCCCCAAACCCTGAAAGCTCTGACAGATGAGGTAACCTGCCATCACCACCTTTCCCCTTCCTGTCGAGGAGAGTAGCTGGAGCATATGGTCTAAAGAAGCATTCTGGTCTCTGCCCTCACATCAAGAATCCCTGTAAGAGGCAGAAACGTTCCACTCCATGGTAGGGTGGGCATGGTAGAATAAGGACAGTATTGATCTGTTAAGGTGCAGTTTATTTCATATTTTTAAAATGTAGCTAATCATACTTGCACCTCTGACACTTTGCTTTCTGTCTATTTGTACTAGTCTTATCTATTTAGATTGTAAGCTCTTTGGTGGCAGTGGGGTGAACCATTTTTTTTTTTTAGTGTTCTTGTTTCCATAGCACCTAGCATGACAGAGCAATGAGCTTGATTGGGACCTATTAGTGTTACCACTATATAAAAAAAATAACTATAGGTAGCACCATAAGTGCTAATGACAGATGGGATCTCTCTCTGTCTCTCTCATTTTCAAGGGCAAAAGATCAGTAATTTTCATAACTCAAATTATTCATAGTTACCAGGCAAAGAACACCTCTGACCCCTTCTGGTCTCTCTGATTGCACCCCTTTAGTCTCAGGCTGCTAGCTGTCAAATGTCTCTTGGGGAGGAATCACACAATTCCCCCACTCTCAGACTGGACCTTGTGTTGCAATCCCTTGGTACTAACAATGTTTTACCTCAGCAGGTCTGACTTATGTCCAGACCCTGCAGTTCTGTTCCCTCCAGGACAATGGCAGTGATAGTCCATGACCTAACATCCTCCTTAAAGCAAAGTGTTATTTATTTAGAACCAAAGCATTTAAGAGAAAACATAAAAAAACCCAATAGAGACTGAACTAATCTAGCTTTTCCATAAGGTTTACCTTTCCCTGGATTTGGGAAGGCCCTAATTAATCTCTCTCTCGTGCGTGCGTGTTAGCCTGTATCCCTGATCTAGACCGCTTCTGACAAGTGACCACCCTTCTACTTTTAAGCAGTGCTTTTTTTTAACTCTTTAGTGTTCTTTTCATCTCTAGCCTCCTACCTTTGGCAAAGTAAGCAATTTAGCGACTGGAGACAGGATCCTTGAAGTTAATAGCTTGACCAGGGCCAGCTCCAGGCACCAGCTTTCCAAGCAGATGCTTGGGGCAGCAATCAGAATGGGGCGGCAGTCCATGTCCCACAGCAGCAATTCGGCGCCAGCTCCACCGCTCTTCCCGCCGCGGCGGCTTTTGTGCGGCAGCTCCGCCGCTCTTCCGAAGGCGATGGCAATTCAGCGGCAGCCCTACCGCTTTTGCAGTGGAGGGAGTTCGGTGGCAACTGCTTGGAGCACCAAAATTGGTAGAGCCGCCCCTGAGCTTGACCCATTGCCCTTCAAGTGTGTGTTGGGAAGTCCTTATCTAGATCTATTGTGTTACTTTCCTGTTTGCTTTTTCCATAGCCTCCTCTTAAGTTAGATCAATACAGTCAAGCAAGAAATGCTAATGACCCAATATTCCATCATTTTCCCTCACTGACCAGGTCACATAAAATGATGACCTCTCAGGATTCATAGCCATTCCACATCCATCGCAACTTCCTTGTCTCCACTTCACCTCTGACTTGCAATAATCAAATAGCAAACACTGTGGAGTGTCATGACCCATAGGTGAGTTCTTCGGATGGGGAACTGATGTACAGAGACGCTAAGTGACTTGCCTAAAGTCACACAGGAAGTCCCTGGCTGAACACGGAAGATATCCTGAGGTCCAGGCTAGCACTGAATCCACTGGCCCATCCTCCCTCTCACAACAGGAATAGATCAGAATATGTATTCTCATATTTCAGAATCAGAACAACAGAAAACAAGAAATATGCTGAGAGCAAGTTTCATTTTTATAAGATTTTGTGTTTTTGTATATTGCTAGAGTAAGTTGCAAATTAGTATGTGTTAGGGGGCTTATTCCTTCACCCACTTACTTCCCTGGTCCTTCTTGCATGAACAGAGAGCAACAGTACCCAAAGTCCAAAGGTGCAAACAATTCGATGTTTATTGGGGTGAACTTCCAGCAAGCATGATTCCAGTTTCCTTCCTTAGTGTCCCCCTTCCCAGCTCTGGCACCACAGAGCCTTACACCTGTGTCCCTGTTCCCATTCCTGCCCTTAGCCAAATATGGTTCCCATTTCCCACACCCACTCACTTCCTGATTGACTGCAGACTATATAGTAAAACTTGAGTTCTGCTTAGCTATACCTTAACCAATCATTTTCCTGAAATTTAACTAACCAATCCTAACATATTGTAACATGATTTAACCAATTATATCCCACCACCTTAGTTTGCACCCATACAGCAGACCGAAACAATCACAGAACCAGACAGAGATTATACAGACAAACAATGGGGAAATGGGGACTACAGTGATAGAACAACAAAGAAAAGAGGATTTCACGTCCCAGCTGTTGATAAGTGAGTTCTTGCCAGACAGGATGCTATCAAACTAAGTTTCCTTTTACATTTTCTAGGCACTTCCCTTTCTCTGCCGGTGACAGGCACTATCAGGACAGGATTGTATTCCTAACAGCCCAATAGCACCTTATTTCAATGTGACTAGTTTGGAATGTGAGAATGTGACCGGTCGCTTCCCAGCTTATGGCTGCCTCTGCTGCCTTGCCAAAGATCTTAGCCTAAGCACAGGGCCTCAGACTGTCACAGTAAGAGAAGGACCTTACACTGGCAGACAGTGATTTTGATTCTTTCTTTTATACCTCTAACTAGCCAAGTGATAAGAATACACCTAAATTCTTAGAGTATAGGCCTTTACAGACAGGTCTGAATATCTATATCCTAACACTGTGTTTATAAATATATGTTCCCTCACACTAGATGGATTGAATTCTTTAAACAGACATAGTCCCACTGAGTTGTAATCAGATCTGACCAGACTGTAACAAGGGACTCTAGTCAGGTATTATTTTGAGTGACAGTTGATGGCCGGAAGACTTCTGGAAGACCAGACCTCCTTCTTCTGGCAAAGAAACAGCATTGGAATACATACGGAGAAACACCGTGGTTTTAATTTGAGTTCTGTTTAGCAAGCTGAAGACACACAGTACATTTGGACCATATGATAAATTGGAAATCTTCTTCTTTGAAAAAGATCGGAGCAAGAAGAATCTGTATATGGTTGAAGCGGGGATCATAAGCTATTAATTAATATTTATTTTATTGTGGTATCACTGAAAGGCCCAAGTTGGAGATCAAGGGTCCATTATGCAAGGTATTGCACGCACACACATGTAACAAAAACATGGTCCCAACCTCAAAGACCTTAAATGAAGTAGTTATAAATCATATTTTTAATCCCACAAATATGTATGAATCCTCAGGAAAAAAAAAAAACAACGTGAAATTTTGCCTAGAAAAGGATATATTGGTATTTTATTACTTATGGTTTTTCTTTTAATTGTTTATTACAAGTATTTTAATTGCTATTTGCTATTTAATAAGCAAACTCTAAATGCTTTGAAAATCTCATCCTCTTATCCTGGGTTTTAATCTGCGTAATGCTTTCTGAAAACTCATGAAAAAACAATGCAGTGCAATCTTTGATTCAGCAAGAAGCTAGGCTGAAGTTCTGTGAAGGAAGTGGAAGATCGGGGATATGCATATCCCCGAACATTCTGGTTACATTCACAGCTGCTCTCACCTTTGTCAACGAGGTGCAATTCTCACATTATCAGAATTTGATTTTTATTTTTTTATCATTTTGCTGGATAATATCGATGTTTGTTTTAAAGCTTTTTTTATTTTTATCAGTTTAAATTTTCAGTTGTGTGAAATTATGGGGGGATCAGACCATAATTAATGACAGTGGATGTTGAGATTCAAAAAATTAAAGCTTTATAATCATTAAAATACAAATTGTCGACATCACATGTCAATATATATACAAAGTATATATCCCTAAATGAAACTCAGTTCTCAAGCATTCTTCTTACTTTGCCTATCCACAAATTTCAGTTATTGATGGAACTATTTTTCATCAGTTTGTGTGCACAGTGAAATTGATGTTTGTTGACATTTACTTGGTTAATTATAAATATTCCAGCTGGATAAGCTTACAAATGTGTCACTGAACAGTCAGATTTTTTTCTCTGAAATATTGAATTTCTGGGGCCAATTGAAAAATAAGGGGGATGGAAGCCTCAAATGATATGGAATTCATTTATTAAATGTGTATTGCTATTTTTAAACTAAAAGTACTGAACACTAAACTTTGTCTGATGGAGAAACGTAGCTTTAAACAATCTTGAAGATTACATCAGACAGTTGAAAAAATAATAAACTGTACAACTTGAAGTGTCAGCATGTTATTTTTAGCTTGTGTATAGTTTCATAAACAGCTGTCATAATGAATCATATTGTTGTAGTTGATTTTTCCTTGTTAATGCAGTCCTCTCAGATTTTGCAGTTTCTGACAGGCTGTTACTTCAATGGATAGTTTGGTGTTGTGTTCTTTTTCCATGTTATAACAATCAATCTTTTGGCAGCACCAATTGCCCTTAAAGGTTTTTCCATTATGATTAAGAACCCAGAGTACAACTGTCCGCTAGAAAGATCTCCTCACCACTTAGATGCATATGTATATTAAATTAGGTTGACCCTTATGCCCCATTCATCCCCAAATCAATAATACACGTACAAGCATTCTCAGATTATGACCAATTATTTTTGTCTTACAGATCCAGTATAGATATTATAAGAGTTTGATTCTTTTAAATCTGGAAGACGTCTAGCAAATTTTTGAATCTGTGATACTGGCAAACCAGGTGCCAGTCTGTTCACATGCATGTTAATATGGTTAAGGTGGATATTGAAGTGAACTTATAACAATGTGTTTAGTGTTTAGACCTTAAGAACGGCCATACTGGGTCAGACCAAAGGTCCATCTAGCTCAGTATCTTGTCTTCCAACAGTGGCCAATGCCGGGTACTTCAGAGGGAATGAACAGAACAGGTAATCACCAAGTGATCGATCCTGCGTTGCCCATTACCAGCTTCTGGCAAACAGACTAGGGACACTTCAGAAAATGGTTTTGCATCCCTGCCTGTCCTGGCTAATAACCACTGATGGATCTATCAATCTCCATGTGACTCCATGGACCTGTATTATGTGTTGCAAGAGCCCCTTCCATGAAGGATAAGGGTAATCCACAGAGCAATCATAATCAAGGGCATCTAATATGAGAGAGCCATTGGAATTGTGTTAAGTAGCAGGCGGGAGGATACAGAGCAACCAAGAAGACACGGCCGTCAGCAGAGTGTTTGTTCTCCTGCAGATCCTGGTGAACCTGTGGGATTTGATGATGGCTCAAAGCTCCTTCACCAGAGACCCAAAAGGCATATACCCACCAGGGTGATGTGTATCACATTCCAGGGTGCTATCCAGATCAATGAGGGGTTGTGTCACCACTTATCTTGCAAACCTGGGTGCCTCCCCATGCTTTGCTGCTGTAGCTCTCAACCTGAGCCCCTCACAAACAGCATACAGAACACACTCTTGAGTGTCTGTGTATAGCCACAGCCTGCCAGCAACACTCCAGTCACACTCTGGCTTCCCCATCTTTAGTTACTGCTTCCTGAGTGACCCTAACACACTCTACGTCCCAATTTTTCCAAAAAAAAAAAAAAAAAAAAATTCTTCACTGTCCAGCCCTCTCCTGGACAGTTCAGATATTACAGGACCATATCCACCAGTTTGCAGTTTAACTGGAGTTGCCCAAACAGTTCAGTTTAAACACAACACTGGATTTGTTTTGATTGAAGAATAAAACAAATTTCAGTTAACTATCAATAGACAGACTTTATGTGAATACAAGTATAAGGCATCAAAGTCAGAAATGGCTACAAAAGAAAATAAAGATAAAACACTTTCTAGTAACTTAAACCTTAACAAACTAGACTAGGTTCAAGGTAAAATACTTAACACATGTTGCCAGCAACAAGGCTGACCAAATTTTCAGGCCAGAACCCCTCCCAAAGTCAAAAGGCTGGTTCTTTTGTCTCCTTAGATGAGAGAGAGCATGAGAGAGAAAGAGAGGGAGAAAAAGAAAGAGGGAATACCTGAGATGTATTTGCTCCTCACTTTTATAGTCCAGTCACTTTTTGAAATACATTTTCCTGAGGCTTACCCTTGGGTAAAGTTCCTTCCTTCTGACAAAAAGTTTCGTGGTGAAAGAGGTTCCATATTGTTGCTGGTTAAGCGTAGCTTGATCTGTTCTTGCCCCCTTCCGTTGCCAAAGAATAGCCACTGATGAGTAATTGCCAATCAATTTTGATGACACCTAGCTAGAGGCAACAGCTTGTCCACCGTCTTTCAGAAACAGGCTTACCCTCTTCCCAGGTTTGTCTGGTAAACACATTTCAGTCACAATTTCAGCTGATGTTCATAACATTATATATAATGTTGCTACACACATTTCACTATGGTATTATTGATCAGTAAAATATTAGTTTTCAAATGATTGCTCACAAGAGATTACTACAATAGTGTGGGATGTGAATACAGAGCGGCACTCAGCCCTGTCCCATGATTGTTTGCACAGGAGAGAACAATCCAGCCCCCTGTTATTTCTTTGCTTATTCAGCAGCCTTTTTGAAATAGTATGTCATAATGTTACACATATTAGTAACATTATGATATACTAAGTAACTTGGGAGATTTTGATTTAGCATCCTTGGAACCCTCCTAAAACAATTTTGTAACTTGTGGATAGTTTCTGAATTGATATTTTGCCCATATAACATAATCTCTAGAGATGCACGTGGTAAATCATTAATGTTATGGAGGATAAACTATTTAACTGGCAAAGGTCCTTATATCATCAAAATAATCTAAGATTCAGATTAGAGTTCACATTTAAGGATGCCTCAACTGCAATTACAGACATCTCACAAACTTCTGAGTGCCTGGACTGTAGTGGACATGCTGTGACTGAGAGATGCATTCTACAGTAGTAGAAGAAAATAAAGTTCTCAAACAAGGGAAAGAGATGACAACTTATTGGTGCAAGACATGTCCCTTACATTTCTCATAATGTGTTATTGTCATAACGTTGTAAACTGAATAGTGACTTGAGAGGAATATGTTTCTGAAACAAACAAACAAGGACTAGTGATGATAACTAGTTTGCATCTTTGGTAATTATAGGGACAGCCCTGGTGGTCATAGTAGGATCTGGGGCAGAGGTAGGCAAACTATGGCCTACAGGCCACATCCGGCCCCTGGGACCGTCCTGCCCGGCCCCTGAGCTCCTGGCCAGGGATACTAGCCCCCGGACCCTCTCCCACTTTTCCCCCTCCCCTGCAACCATACCACCGTGCAGGCAGCGTGGCTTGCGTCCGCCCACCTCCCAGGCTTTCCAATAGGAGACATAGAGCAGGGGAGGGGGGGGAGATAGGGGGGTGGGGTCCTGGGGGGGCAGTTAGGGATGGGGCAGTCAGGGGACAAGGAGTGTGTGGGGGGGGTGTGGGGGAGGGGTTGGATGGGTCCAGGGGGCCTGTCGGGGCGGGGGTGTGGATAGGGGTCAGAGCAGTCAGGGGACAGGGGCTGTTGGATAGGGGCAGAGGGTCCCAGAAGGGGGCAGTCAGGGGACAAGGAGGAGTGGGGGTTGGATGGGTCAGGGGTTCTGAGGGGGGCAGTCAGGGGGCAGGAAGTGGGATGGGTAGATAGGGGGCGGGGGCCAGGCTGTTTGGGGAGGCACAGCCTTCCCTACCCTGCCCTCCATACCGTTTTGCAACCTGATGTGGCCCTCAGGCTAAAAAGTTTGCCCACCCCTGATCTGGGGTGTGATTCAGAGCCCATAAGAGATGGGATCAAGTGGTGACAGCGGAACATGAGAGCATGGTCAGGGGCCTGAATAGGGATCGGATCTTCTGATGACAGCAAGATGTAGGAAAGTGGTTCAGGGGTCCAGATACGAAGGAGAGTCCCCGGAGAAAGTGGGATCACCGGCTGTGGTCCAGGGGCCCATATTGGGCCAGGAGCCCCTGGTCATAGTGGGATCTGGGAGTATGATTCAGGGTCCAGTCTAGGGGTGGGAGCCACAGGTCATAGCGGGATTGGGGCAGTGTGGTTCAGGGGCCTGTATAGGTTTGGGAACCCCCGGTGAGAGCAGGATCGGGGGCGGGCTCAGGGGCTGTGATAGCGGCTCCCTGGCATGAGACCCGTGGGGGTCGGGGGGGAGAAGCAGGTTATTGGGAAGGGAAATTTAGAGGTGCGGGGTCCTGTAGGAAGAGGAGCAGGGGGTCGGGCCCAGGACCGCTCGGGAGCGCGGGTGCCCCCAGCATAGGGAAGCGCTCAGCACTCAGCCGACCTTGCGGCGGCCCCAATCCCGGCAGCTCTCGCTCTGCATGCTGGGAACTGTAGTCCTCTTTCACAATCCGCCTCGCGCCCAGGGTTTGACAATGCACCTCAACAAGACAATCCGCCGGAAGCATGCGCATAGTGGCTGGAAAAAGGCTTCTTCCGCCCCCACTTTCTTGAAAAGGAACCCTCCCCCTTTGACTGCTTCCTGGAGCGACGGGCAAATGAAATGCTTTGATTCAAGAACTGCCTCCGCCCTCTTTTTCTCGGGGCGCCCGGTTTCTCAGAGGAACGTTCGGATTGGCGCATCAAAGTACCCACGTGACTAATAGTAGCCAATTACTGGTGTACACTCCCCTGTCCGTCCCGAGTCTCCCTCCCCCTCTGACAAGATGGCAGCTCCCAGGGGGTGGCGGTTGGTATGGCAGGGCCGCTGCCGGTTGCTGAACACCGAGCCCTCCGCGGCCCCTCAGCCTCCGCCTCCGCTCTACCCGGCCGTGGTCGCCTCCCACACGGCCAAGAGCAAGTCGGCCAAGCGCCGCCGGCTGGAGTATTTCTACCAGCAGGTGCACGAGGCGCCCTCCATCGCGGAGAAGCTGCGGCTCTACGGCCGGCTGCAGCGGCTCAAGTACGTGGTTTACCCGCAGACCTTCTCCCTGAACGCGGACCGCTGGTACCAGAGCTTCACCAAGACCGTCTTCGTGCCGGGGCTGCCCCCCGCGGGAGCGGAGCCGGCGGGACCCGGGGGCCCGGATCTGAGCGAGCTGCGTTCCCTGGCCTGTGACGCGCTCCTGCAGGAGCATTTCTACCAGCGCAAGCGAGAGCGACCCTTCGTCTACCGAGAGCAGCAGCACGTCGCGGCCCCCTTCCTCACCCAGCTGGTCTCCTCCCTCACCGCCGCGCTGGACAGCTGCAACCCGCTGCTCGCCGCCGCCCGCTTAGGTGGGGCTGGAGGTTGCGCGAGGGGGGTTACTGGGGATCGGAGCGGGGGCTGGGGCTGGTTGGGAGGTTAGGCCATGGAGCAGCAGAAGAGATTGTGCTGAAATGCCCCTGGGCTGTTGTGGGTAATGGTTACATCACTGACTTTTTTATTTTGTTTTTGTGCTGAGGGCTGATGTGTTTTTGCATGCTTTCACCAAGAATACGCGGGGGTAATGGGCTGGCTAAAAACAAAATGTGTTTCATTTCAGATTTAAAACCACAGGTTAACTTCTATTGGGAGCGCGGTGAGACTGTTGTTTGTCGAGGCTATCGAACTGGTAGAATCGATCCAGTGAGATTTCAGATAGATGACAAACCACAAATCCAGATCCGTGTGCCAAAACAGCTTCCAGAGGTATGGATGTTTCTAATGCTTCTAAAAGTGAATATCAGCTAGTACTGTGTTACAGTAGCATTTAGTATGTAATATGTATAACACTAGCTTTGCTGTGATAAGCACGATACAAACACCTACTAAGAGAGTCTCTGCTTTGAACAGTTCACAGCATAAGTATGTTCTGTCTAAAAATCCTAACCATTGTTATAAATATATGTTTGTTTTTTTGTTTGATTTTAAACTCAACCAGTCATATCTCAGGGAAAAACTTTTGTAGAAAAACCTAATTTCCTCTATAAAGGTTCTATTGTACGTATAATAATCTTATTTATTTCATGATTTTAGTTGCTATTAAAACTATAAAACTGAGTGACTGGGCAACAAAATGGCAGATGAAATTCAATGGTAATAAATGCAAAGTAATGCACATTGGGAAACAATCCTAACTATATGTACAATATGATGGGGTCTAAATTAGCACTCAAGAAAAAGATTGTGGAGTTGTGGATGTCTTTCTGAAAACATCTGTTTTGTGTGCAGTGGCCGTCAAAAAAGCTAACAATGTTGAAAACTATTAAGAAAGGGATAGATAATAAGACAGAAAATATCATCATAACACTGTATAAATCCATGGTATGTCCACACCTTGAATACCGTGTGCAGTTTTGGTTGGCCATCTCGAAAAGATAATTTAGAATTGGAAAAAGTACAGAGAAGGGCAACAAAAATGACTAGGGAATATGGATAATCTGAAGAGAAATTCAAAAGACTGGGACTATTCATCTTAGAAAAGAAACTACTAAGGGAGATATGACAGAGGTCTATAAAACCATGAATGATGTGGAAAAAAATGAATAAGGAAGTGTTATTTATCCCTTCAGATAACACACAGACCCAGGAGTCACCCAATTAAATTAATAGGCAGTAGGCTTAAAAGAAATATAAGGAAGTACTTCTTCACACAACACACAGTCAGCCTATGGAATTCATTGCCAGGGAATGTTATAAAGGCCCAAAATATAACTGGGTTCAAAAATAATTAGATAAGTTCATGGAGGGTAGGTCCATCAATGGCTATTAGCCAAGATGGTCAGGGAAGCAAGCCCATGCTCTGGGTGCCCATAACCTATGGGACTGGATTTCAGGGGATGGATCACTCGATAAATTGCCCCATTCTGTTCTTTTCCCCCTAAGGCATCTGGCACTTGCTACTATCAGAAGATAGGATACTGGGCCAGATGGACCAATGGTCTGACCCAGTATGGCCATTCTTATGTTCTTGTTTGAATTACAGTGTACTATGTGCTTTCCAAAGGTAGGTAGATATTGACGAAATGGTATCCAAGATGACTTAGGCCAGGTCTACACTACAAAGTTTGACTGATGTAAAAGCACAGAGAACTCGGCTGCTACTGGCATGCTGAAATCATTCGGGCTTGTATGCTGCTATTGTACTGGTGCCTGCAGAATTCATTGTAGAGTGGGAATGTCTCTTATCGAGGTGGAAGAAACAAGATTATCTCTAGAAATGTTCAGGAGACAATTGCAGGGTATCTCCATGAATGTTGAGGCAGTGCTCAAGAAATAATAAGGCACATCCCATTTCAGATAAACAAAAGACTCTACGTGGGGGGAACTGTGGTCCTGTCTAGCCCATCAAGACATATAATGGAAAAGCAGATGCTACCTCAATCTTTCTTCTACCACTGTCTGACAACAGGACACTGATCTGATGTGGACTGTGTAATTCGGACTGCCACACTTTTTTTAATCTTATTTTCAAACATGTTTCAGAAGGGTAGCTGTGTTTAGTCTGTATCTGCAAAAGCAACAAGGAGTCCTTGTGGCACCTTAGAGACTAACAAATTTATTTGGGCATAAGCTTTCGTGGGTTATAACCCACTTCATCAGATGCATGGAGTGATAGCCCATGGAAGTTTATGCCCAAATAAATTTGTTAGTCTCTAAGGTGCCACAAGGACTACTTGTTCTTTATTTTCAAACATATTACACATACAATGGAAAATCAGAAGTCAGTACTTTTGTTCTCTAAATGCACAGATGAGATGGGAGCCATTTTTAAATGGGGAAGAAGGGTGAGAGGGAGAGGAGGTTTTGGGCAATAAAAAGGTAAAATTCTTATAAGGAATTATACATGTGTACACTTACCTGAGCGCTCTCCCACTTCATAATCTGGCCCATCTGCCCTTGCCTGGTGGGACTGTCTTGGCTCCAGACGATTGTCAAATAGCTCCTGGCTCACTGCAGTCCTGCCCTCCGGCAAAGTGTCCCGTCATATGTGGTGTGCTGGTGGGGTCTATGCCAAGTATGGCATGCTATAAGCATCAGGTGTAGGGGAGGCCCCAGATTTGTTGTTGCCCTTCCTTATCTTCTGATAGTCCTGCTGAAATTTCTTCACTTTCATATGGCACTGCTGCTAATCCCTGTTGGGCCACAATTTCAGCACCCCATGCAATCTGTACACCTGTGTGTCTACACTTCAATTAAAAACACATGGCTGGCCCGTGCTAGCTGACGCAGGCTAAGGGCCTGTTTAATTGCAGTGTAGACTTTAAGGCTGAGGCTGCAGCCTGTGCTCTGGGACCCTCCAGCCCAAGCCTGAACATCTCCAGTGCAATTCAACAGCCCCTTAGCATGAGCCTGAGTCAGCTAAGTCACAGGGCATTATAGACATACCCTAAATTTCTTCGGCTGTTCCTTAGCTGGGCTTGTACGGTTTCTTCTCCCCACAGGCTGAGGTGATCCATGACTCTTTTCCTACTCTTTTGGAGCCAGCATGGTCAGATGCTCACAACAGTGGACCCAGTAGGTGTTCTCACCTCAGTGGGCAATCAGGAAAAGGCATTTCAAAAATAAGCTGGGGGTTTTAAAAGGTGGGGACAGGCTTCTGGTGTCTATGACCCCAGGCAGTGGAGTTTAAAATTGCGACTGATGCGAGCACAAGGGCAAATTGTGAGACAGCTGCCAGTCGACTGTTACGGTTGAGATAGGTAATGTCTACACTCGCACTGCATTTACAGATCTAGATTGACTGGCTCTGCTTCGTTCGGGGAGGTGGTGGCATTGCATCTGTAATAGGGCATTTACATCTGCAGGAGAGAAATATATGTGTAGACGAGTTCAAAACTAAGTCAAAAAAAGTCAACCTAACTTTGTAGCGTAGAACAGGCCATAGGTAAGGGCTTCTTCTTAATGTCATGAAGTGTAGGTGTCCACTTCACTATAAATTCTTAGAATGTTTTTAGTCAGTTTCTTGGTACTGTTTACATCCTCTTTAAATTCTTCATGTGTACAGCATGCATAGAAGCTTGTACTGGAAGAGTCTAGCCCCTGGCTTTTGTAGCTCCTCCTTTTGTCACAGATTCCACTTTTGCCAGTCTTGGTGGGACCAGAATTCTTCCTTTTTTTTTTCTCCTCAAGATGTGAGAGGCAGTGAATCTGGGTTGTGGTACGAATGAGGGGGAGACTGAGTCATTGGAAAGGAATGAGAGAATGAATATGTAGATAAAGTGAGCAGAGTTGAAAGGGGGGGAGAGGTTGCATCTAAAGTTTTAAACTTGAACTCTGTAATTCCAAACAAAAATAATATAGAAGGATCACTGGTGTTAGCATATAGCTTACCAAATTTTTGAAAGCTGAGTTGCCTCTTCAAGAAAGTGAAACTGATTGCACATCCCTAACCTTTCCAGGATAGCAGGGCAGCATAGGGGAAACATGCACACTTTTCTTTTGTGCCCCTGCCAGCTAGTCCTGTGTGCTTCTTCACGGTGCTGTGCTTTGCACTTTGACTGTTTTATTGTTTTGTTAATTTGATTGTGTGCCTTGCCAAGGTTGAGACTGCTAGATAGGATTAAACTGAGTGACACTAAATCTGAAAATCAGAGTTTTAGTGTCAGGAAGGTGATAAACTTGGTGCCCTTACAAGTAGGCAATATAGCTTTGTACATTCTTTAAAATGCTTTCTTTGACTGTGTTGGTTTTAACAAGGCTTTCTTCTAAATCATGAGGTAGGATAATTACAAATAATAGGTAGACAAAGAGTAAAATCTAGTTAAATACAGAATAAACTTCAAACTGTTAAATAAAAGCACATACAGTACTGTAGGTGTGTATGATTAATTTTTATACTGGGTTTTCATCTGTTTTAGGGAACTTTTGAAAAAATAGCACTTAACCTCTATTCTACTTTTATGAGGCATTCAGCAATGCTGTACACAAACACTTTGGGTGAGACTTTCTTAGAATTTACTACTAGGGAAAGAGTCTCCTGTTTATCCTCTTCTCCTACCTCCCCCACCAAAATAAATAAATATATATACAATATGTATGTAGGGGGAAATCAAGATGTAATCATTCAATTAATCAGAAACTTGAGTTTGGAAAAATAAATCTAGTTTGTATTTTAGAGTAAACTTAAGTGTGGGGGAAGGAAATAAATACACATATATAATATGTGAGGAAATCGGTGTATACTGGGGCTACCACCCATTGGAGGAAGCCTCGCTAGCAATCATATGGTCAGTGCTAAACTCAGTGGCAGGACTGAAAGTTTCTCAGTTCCGTATGTTTTATTTAGATTTTCTATAACTTGCCAAAGAAAACGTACACCAGGGTTTTAAAAAATAACTTTTTTTTTTTTTGCTTGGGTGCTCAACTTTTGAGTCCTCTTTCAGAGGATGCATGCTTAGCATTCTTGAAATTGGCATCTTGAGTTGGGCATCCAGTATGATTGGCTAGTTGCTTTTTTAAAAACCTGAACTGCAAAATACTATGACCATGTTGTATTCAATGTGAGGATAAAAGTCCAACACAAAATGTTGTTAGTGAAGTTTTGGTGTTCATTTTTTGTTTCCCCTGCAAAATGTGGGATATGCCATCTCCAGTCAGTGGGAAGTGGTGCTAACAAACAATTGTCCAGGCTCTGGCACTTCAGTCCTTCCTGTTCTACACACACATTTCTCTATTGCTGCAGGAGATTCACGCTCTCTAGGACAAACATACGATCTTGTTGGTTTCTCTCTCGGAACAGGATCAGTTTTATTCAAGACTGTAAAATGGATGTTGAGCTCAATGAGAATTCTCTAGGTGTTTGGATGGCTGTTTAAACAATTCTTTCTTAAGAATCAAAATATTGGTATCAATGTACTATGTAATAATACTGAGATCAAAAACGTTTCTATGACTTGCTGAACTGATTTTTTTTCTCTCTCGTTTCTTCAAGTTTGTACCATTAGATTATTCAGTCCCTGGAGAAATTCCTGTTGTTAATCACAAACCAGACAAACTTCCATTGTTCAAAAGACAGTACGATAACAAGATATTTATAGGTAAGACTTTCTAGTGATAGGAATATAGTTACTGTGTAGAAGTACTAAAGAATGGTACACTTTTGAAAACGGCTTATTGCAGGAGCCAATTTCAAAATCTGTCTAATGGCATACATGACTGTGGTGCTATAGTTTGCTTAACACTAATTTAAAAAAATAAGAGACTGGGTATAGTCAGTAAAACCATACACTTCAAATTGTGATAAAGTGACACATTAGACACTTCATATTTCAGAAGGAGTCATTTAAGTCTTGATCTGAAAATATTTTATTCAAAATGCAGAATGTTTTCTGAATGGGTCATTGGGCCTTAAAAGGATTTTGTTCTTTGCTTTTCTTTTAGTTACAAGGGGGCTCAGATAGCTTTACTCATAAAGAGGCTGCTTCTTCTCTGTAATAAACCAGATACCTGCACAGTTAGGGCCAAGCCCACTCTTATTCTCCTACAGCTCCAGAAAAATATGCTGCTTACCACTCTTGCTATAGGAAGATCGGTTACCTGTCAGCTTTAAAAGGAGTCTTCTGGTCTTTTTAAACAACATCCAGTCAATGAAGGGGGAAGAGGCAATACCGCTTTAATTTCAGTGGGAGCAAGATTGGACCAAAACTAGTAAATTATTAACTTTAATTTCAGTGACTTTTCTCCAAATTAGCCAGCAAGTGAGTTCATAAGGAGACTTAGTCTTCTGAACTAGAGGAAACCAAGGAAATGTTGATGTCAGCATTTCAAACCAAGCTAACTTTTTAAATAACTTGTTACTTTGGGTAGAAGTCTGAATACTAGAGATGTCAGAAATAATATCTTTTTCCTTAACCTCTGATGCTACCTATAACATTTGATTTGATTTTTTTTTTAAAGTGGCTTTTAACTTTTCTCCTTTTTTATGAACTCAGGATCAAAAGTCGCAGATCCATGCAGCTATGGTCATACGCAATTTCATTTGATTCCTGATAAACTGAAAAGGGAGCGATTATTAAAAGCAAACCTTGCTGATCAAATTGAAGTAACTTATCGAGCTAATGGTATCGCAAGTCTCTTTGCTTGGACTGCAGCACAAGCTATGTATCAAGGTGAGGCAAAACTTATGCTTGATTGTCTTTACATCTATAAATGGCGAGCAAACTTCTTTCTCCCTTTCCTTTTATCGTCCATATGTGATTTTCTTTCTGTGTAGAGCATGTTTTAATTTCATTACTGAAACTTAAATGAGCCAATTAAACTCTGTGTATGGGAGATATTAACAAATTCTTTAAAACAAGACCCTTAAATCTGAGTAAAATGCTTGAAGAGTAGGAGAAAAGAATCACGCCAATATATATAGAACATTAAATGGCACTTATTAATTTTTGCGATTATATGTGTTAAATTATTTTTGGTATTTTTTAGGTTAAAATATGTAGTCTATACACTAAAGTTTTTTGGCTGTGATGTATGATAGTAAGCAGCTGAAATTAGTATTCCAAAAAATAGGGTGTTATAGTGGAATTTTGGCAGTTAAATTCTACTCCGTGTTTGGTGCACATAAATCAAATTTCTCTTATCCAAATCTTCATGGAAGGTGGAATTTGATTATAAGCCAGTTTACTGTGCAATAGGGTGAACTGTTTTTAAAAGCAGTCTCATGAGCTTGTATTGTATATTATAATGAAACACAAAAAGATGAATAGTTGCTATGGGGATCAAGCTAATGTTTTATCCTGAACTAGTAAACCATTACAGGCACATGAAATCTAATGTTCTTGCTCTAGCACTTGGCCTTTCAGATATGCCCTGTACTAAATTCTAACAGTGTATATCTGAAGAGATAATGCCCAGTATACTTGCATAATATCAGACTAGAGATTTTTTGTAATCCAAGATAGGTTACAAAAAATAGATCTACATATTGATCACTAGTATTGCACTACTTGTATCTGATCAAAATAATAGCCAATAAAAAAAAAAAAAAACTAATTGTTGAGAAAAAGAGATTGTATATATTTGAGCAAACTCCCATATTCACCATCTGTACAATTCAAATTCCATAAAGGGCTTATAAATATTAAATAAGACCTCAGCTGGAAAGAAGAGAAGGTTCAAGAGAACTTAATTCACTTAGCTATAGATGCCATTCGCTAGTAACTAGCTTCTGGCAGTGGAAGCAGATTCTGAAGTAATGGCACCATGTTTATGTCACAGTGATGCAAACCCCTAATTAATAGATCTGTATAAAACAATAAGAAAATAGTTTTGCATCAAATTTTGCATGTGTAATAGCATAAACTAATCACATGTGATCCCAAACTTCTTTTTTTGTGGTGTACCTGTAACACTGAAATTGATTCTCATCTTTACAAGTCAACTAGAATCTTCAGTGACATTGGTGTATAAGACAGAACATTTGTCTTCATTCTCTGACTCTACCTGGTTATTTTATAATTTTAGTAGGGAGCATTGCTTAAGGAAGCATATGTATTCAATATTTGTGCTGTAAGTTCAGTTCTCTGTATATGCTACTGCATATGTTGTGCATGCACGACAACATGATATAGTATAAAAGGAGAACCCCATAAAAGATTTAGCTTGTCTGTCTAACCATTTTAGCATTCAACAGTAATGTAATTAAACTTGAATCAACCAAACATATTCTTGAATTGTCATGATGAATAAGTGCATTCCCTTATGGATAAAGTCATTTCACCATAAGAGGGTTCATGGAAAATTCAGTTATCCTCTAAATAGAAGGTGCTGGGCTGCCAACGGTCTGATTCCCTGCCCCCAAAAATAGTATCTGCAGGACACACCAAATGTGTGGTGCTGTACATTGTATCTAATTTTAAACATGCAGTTTTGTGAAAGATGGGTGGCTTTGCAGGCAGACTCTGTTCCATGAGAGTCCATACGCATTGAAAATACTAGTTTTGTGAGCATATAAATTAGTATAATTTTGAAAGTGGTCCTTAAAGTATGTGACATAAAACTTTTCTTGGGGGTTGGTGAGGTGGGGATGTGTTGTTAGTTTTAGACTTTTCAGTCAAAACATTTTATATAATAATCTATCTTGTTCCTTGAGGATAAGCAGTTTAGGTTTGTAACTGTCTCTATTTCAAGCCCCTGTTTTGAATTGTGCCAATATGAATATTACTTATGCCTTGTGTAACTAGGGTGTAATTTCATTTACAGGATTCTGGTGTGAGGCAGATGTGACCCGTCCCTTTGTATCACAGGCTGTGATCACTGATGGAAAATACTTCGCTTTCTTTTGTTATCAGCTGAATACCTTAGCACTAACTGTACAAGCTGATCAGAATAACCCTCGGAAGAATATCTGTTGGGGAACAGAAAGTAAGCCCTTATATGAAGCTGTGGAAGGCAATAACGTAAAAGGTTTTAATGATGAAATTCTACTTCAGTTAGTTCAGTTTCTGCTAAACAGACCAGAGCAATTGTAAATTAGGCTACCAAAGGGCTCTGTTTAAATGCCTGGGCTTCATCAGAAGTCAAATGAAATGTGATGTGGAATGGTTCTTCATGTTTATTCACACACACACACCCCTCTCTCTCTCTTACTGTAAAAAGAAAATGTATTCTGTGATCTCTTGTGGGGATTATTCCCACACACTCACCAAAATATGTGGTGCTATACATTGAAAATAAAATCTAGAATAATATAATGCCTTTTGCATACTTGTATTTGAAGTAAGGTACCTTGACTTTTTAAATAGAATAAAAAAAAAAGACCTGGATTCTGTGTTTCAACAAACTGAGATTTCCTCATGCAAACTTGATTGGCAATAGAACAGTGTTCATGTAGACTGGGATGGGCAAACCTTTTGGCCTTAGGGCAACATCGGGGTGCCAAAACTGTATGGAGGGCCAGGTTGGGAAGGCTGTGCTTCCCCAAACAGCCTGGCCCCTGCCTCCTATCCGCCCCATCCAACCTCCCCGCTCCTTGTCACCTGACTGCCCCCTGACAGGCCCTCTGGGACTCCCACACCAACCGCCCTCTGCTTCCTGTCCCCTGACTGCCCCCCTGCCCCTTATCGAACCCCATTCCCCACCCCCTTACCATGCCAGCCGGAGCCAGTCATGCCACCATGCAGTCTAGAGCACTGGAGCAGGCCAGCGGCTCTTGCAGTCACACTGCCCGGCAGGAGCTTGCAGCCTCGCTGCCCAGAGCACTGGTGGCATGGCAAGCTGAGGGAAGGAGGGACAGCAGGGGAGGGGCTGAGGGCTAGCCTTCCTGGCTGGGAGCTCAAGGGACAGGCAGGACGGTTCTGCAGGCCGTAGTTTGCC
Organism: Chelonia mydas; assembly: GCF_015237465.2. NCBI lineage: Eukaryota > Metazoa > Chordata > Testudines > Cheloniidae > Chelonia > Chelonia mydas. The sequence goes on from NC_051245.2 coordinate 30,345,672, forward strand.
CACCTCTGATATAGACTGTAAGCTCCTTGGAAGAGGGTTTCTCAACACAATTGAAGTACTTATAAAACTTGATAGTGGTGTATTTTTGTTTGTTTGTTTGTTTGCACAAGTTTTCTGGTGACGCACTAACTTCATCTTGTAAAATCTTTTCTAATGCTGAGGCATTGTTTTAGCTGTGAGTTCAGGGGAGGGGTTAGAAGTCAGTAAACGGGTAGGTTTCTTTTCAAGTAATTGATTTCTCCTCTGGAATAACTTACACAAAACTGCATGAACTCTGATTAACTTTTTATTGTTAAATACTTCCTTTTTACAGAGTTGAGTCCATGGGTTTCATATCTTCCCAGGCCAGAAGGGACCGTTATGATCATCTAGTCTGACCTCTGGTATAAAAGAAGCCATAGAACTTCCCCAAATTTAATTCCTAGAGCATATCTTTTTAGAAAAAACATCCAGTCTTTATTTTAAAATGGTCAGTGATGGAGAATCCACCACAGCCCTTGTCAGTGTCTTTTTTTTCCTTTATGCCACTTTTACTGGTGAGGGTTGTGGCAGCAGCATGGAGAGTAGGTAGGACCAGACCTCCCTTTCCTCTGCAACATGTTCGAGCTCCTTTTGAGGGATTCCCCAGTGTTCCCAGGCCAGCTGGGAGATACAATTCCTCCAGCGTGTCCTGGGTCAGCCTCAGGGTCTCCTCCCAGTGGAATGTGCCCAGTAGAGTTCCAAGGAAACCTCCCAGGGGCATCCTTATCAGGTACCAGCTTAGCTGGCTCTTCTCAATCCAGAGGAGTAGTGGCTCTACTCTCAGGCTCTCTGAAATAGCTGAGCCCCTCATGGTCTTGACAACTTGCATTCCATAAGGAATTAAGAAAAACTGACAAACAGTAGATGGCACTGTTTACCATTCTATTGCAGAAGAAGAAATGAAATTCTTTGCTTTATATTTTTTCACTGATTAGCAAAGCTGAGACAAATCATAAATATGCACAGTAGTCTCCAGCACATTAGGCAAGTTATTTTGTTTTAGTAAGTAATCTGTAGAATGCCATTAATCTTTCCTTTTGTATTGTTGTCTGGTCCATAGTATTTAAGAGTGAAATACACTGACAATGAAGGAAATTTCTAGTATTGTTTAAAGTGGGAATATATAACTGCTAAATGTTTAAATCTAGAACGTCAGAAACTGCAAGATTCCTGTTCTTTAGCTCCATTCAGCAGAAACATTTGACCATGGGATCAACCTTCTTTCTTTGGCATCTTATTCTGCAGGGTTTGGTGCCTGACAGTACTTTTTAAAAAAGGCAATTCAAGGGAGTCATCGGGGATGAAACTTACATGAGGGAGGGTAAGGAAGAATTTAAAAGTTAAATCACATTATTTTTTGGGTAATAGGGAAACTATTTGTCTTTCTCCTTATAATCCCAAATGCTGAACTATTTTGCCTTTAAAAAGAAATTAACAACCCTCAAGCAGATATCAAGTCTGGGAAATGTCAGCTGTTCTGGTGTCTACATTCTGAGACTGAAAATAGGGGACCTGTACTAGAAACCTTTATGCAGCCTTCTCTAAATTCCATGCAGGAATGCCAGGAGTCTGAACACTATGTACCCTTCCCTTTATGCCCACATAGGACTAGATACAATCTAGTCCAAAACTATTGAAATGTAAGTAATTCTCCCTCTTCCTCCATTCAGGAAAAGGCAGCGTTGATGTTTAATATCTGCTCAGCTCTTGTCTAGGTATTTGCAATTCTTTTTAGTTGATCAGTTTTCATTTTTAATCTGCACCTATAAATAGGAAGGCTCCAGGATTAGCTGAAATATTCTTTGCAAGTCAACATTAGTCTTTGTTCCCCCATTTATCCTATGAACTTTGTTTTATTGACATAGATCCTATCTTGCCTCATTACTCTTTCCATCCCTGCTGATCTATGTTGGCTTTTACTTGCCTTATTAAGGGCTAAATTCTGTCTTTTGGGGTACAACAAGGGTGAAAAGGTGACACTGCCTGTCTCTTCTGCAAAAGGACTTTTGCTTACATTTCCGTTTATTTTGTGTTTGTTTCATATTCAATTAACCTATGATCGTTAGAGCCTGGACAATTCCCACTGTCAAGGAACAGGAAATTACCTGAACAGAGTTTAAATGAATGGAGTTACCAAACAGCCTGTTCCATTTGGAGAAGCAGCAGGTGCACTTTCAGTTAAATGAATCTCAGGATCTGCATAGAGAAGAGGGCTATCTGTGTGGAGGGATAAAGCAGCATAGAGAGACTAAGGTTCCCTACATCCTAACATACAACTCCTCTTTAAGCCCTGCTGACATGTATTTTCCAGCTGTGCTCTTAGCCAACCCACCAGTTTCTTGGGCTATTGGGAGGGGAAATAGCCAAAAACTGAGTTAATATTCAATGTGCAATCTGAGGGAAAATTCTACTGGCAGTTCTGCAGGTCTGGAAGGGGATGATGTGCTATAGATGACCAGCCCCAGCCTTTCTCTCTACATTTTGCTTCTCATCTGCCAAAAGCCTTGCAGAACCCCTTGTAGTTAATGTAGCAGAGCTTCCACAGGATCAGAAAGGGATCTGGTGCCCATTAAGCCTTTTTTTACTCTTTGGGTCCCAACACTCAGCTCGCTGGTTTTATGCATTAATGCATGGAGAATACAGTAGCACCTCAGAGTTATGAATTGACCAGTTAATCACACACCTCATTTGGAAGTACACATTCAGGCAGCAGCAGAGACCCCCCCATCTCCTCCTCCCCCCCCCCCCCCCCCAAAAGCAAGTACAGTGTTAAATGTAAACTACTAAAAAGATAAAGTGAAAGCAGCATTTTTCTTCTGCATAGTAAAGTATGAAAGCTCTATTAAGTCAATGTTCAGCTGTAAACTTTTGAAAGAACAATAATGTTTTGTTCAGAGTTACGAACAACTTCCATTCCTGAGGTGCTCATAACGCTGAGGTTCTACTGTAGCATGACATATGTACAGTGCCTCCCATTATATAGGTTCTTCAGCATACCATATATCAAATACAGTGTTACTGGAACAGGACAGCTCAAGTGAATCAGAGCAATCTGCAGATTTGCAGGATTTGGCGCCTAATCTATTTCTAGTCCCACCTTCTTTGTGATCAGTTAAGGGACAGTTATTCCAACAGTATTTGCTACTTGTGTTAATTTTCAAGTAGTGCCACAGTTGGCATTACGTGCTCTTGAGACTTTTTTTTAAAGAAAAAACCCTCTCAGAAAGAATGTGGTTTTTTTATTTTATTTTTTTAAAAGCTTGGAAGTCCAGGTTGAGACTTTCAGAAGAACAGAAAGTTCTGTTTTCCATCAGGCCGTACACAATAAAACATATGCTATTTTGCTTTTCTGTTCATGTGCCAAGGAAATGGAAAAATATAGTCAGCAAAAATGCACCTGTACAAGGCTGATGTCAGCCAGTTTACAAAAAGTGAACAGAAGCAAAAATCGTCTAGCCCATCCTTCTGTTTCTCCAAAAAGTCATTTGAATGTGCAATACTTTCTTTACCCTAGTGAAAATGCATTGAGTAACTTTTAAAAGTTGTTTTGCTTTACAGCATTGTTCAAAAGATGTCCTCAGAAACAAACATCCATATCTTTGGTAGTGGTTATAACCACACATATCATGTGGTGATAATAGCCGTGTGGTAAATTGAATCTAGCTTGAATCTTTCAGTGCCCCACCTTCACTCTGACCACCAATCCATCTTTCAGGACTCATTTTGAATTTCCAGCCTCTGAACATCTTCAAACAGCTGTTAGTTGTTTAAACAATCAACCCAACTCCCTATTCCCCTCTCAGAACCAACCCCCTCCCCACCAACTTTCTCCAAGTGTAGAACTTCCCCTCAAAAATCTGCACTGGCCTAAGGTTCAAGACAGGCATACTTAAACCTGCATCAGTGACAGATTTAATGTCTGATTCAGTTTTATGTATTTGCAAAGACTTCCAACATTCCTAGGCAGGGCTGGCCCTAGACCAAATGGTGCCCCAGGCAAGGAGCGTCTTTGGCACCCTCTGCCCCTCCATTTATTATAATTTTGAATACCTTATTTGTTCTTGCATTTGTACCCATTTCATGACTTTGATGCATGATTTATCCCTGTTTTATAAGATAAATTTGTACATTAGGATCTGTAAATCTGTATTTATTCATGCCATATATAAGCAAATAAAAAAATTGTTTCCTCTAAGCTTATAGAAACTTTTTAATTTTAAGAATAACTGAAATGTACTAACATCAAGAAATTGAACTGTGCACAAACTTTGAATGACCAGTGTTAAATAGTGTTACAGTAGGTGACAGCCTTAGAATGTTAATCCTAGTCCTTTAGTTCAAAAGGTCGCTTTTCTCTCTTTTGCCCTTGTGAACAGAAGCACGGTGTTGGAAGGATCCAAAGACCGGCCAGTGGCATTTTCAAGCAATAAAATAACAACTGATGTCACTCTCTAGTTGAACATTGTCCATCCAAGATATGTTTTAATGGGCCGGAGCTTTGAAAAGCTGCACTCACCACTCGCAACTGTGACCGGCAGCGTGAGCAGAATCCTCAAAGTTACACACATATTAGGAAAAGTGTCCTTCAGCTCTGCATCATGAATGAATTAGCGAACTTGGAGTAGAGAGTGTTTCCAGTGTTGCAAAATGTGATGGATGTTGTCCAATTTGACAGAGGTCTTTATCATTGACATCCAAATGTTCTCCATGTGTTAGTATCTGGTGAAGGTCTGTACAATTGTTCAAGGGTGTTTTTCTGTCCGCCAGCAGCTTATTAAGGTCATACAAAGCCCCCTCACTCTTTTTATGGTCCTTCATTTGTTCAAACCTTTCTGCGATGGACACTTGAGCAGTGTCAACAAGTGAACAAAAAAATTCCCTCTTGAATTTTTTTTCAGGCCTTCCCATCATCTCTTCTCTGCCTTTGTAACGAAACTATCTCTTCGTCCAATGAATGAGTTTTCTTGAAGACAGGCTCAACTCCGAAGTTTTCCACCATTTCTTTGGCAGCAGCGATGGCATCTTCAAATCTCTTGTTTCTGTAGGCCACAACGAAATCAAGGCAGCTTCTCATCAAAGTAGTAGCAGTGTGATGTGTGTTGACTGAGTTTGTAATGCCTTGCTTACAGCAGTTACTTGGAACAGAATATCGTGCCAAACCACAATTGAGACCAGTAATCTGGTTTGCCAGACTTTGCGCCTCTTGTTGGATTTTGGCCTCAGCTTTACTTGACTGCACCAGAGGGCATCATAAACCTCAGTCGCTTGAAACTTCACTGGCCATACGCTGTCAATGCAGCTCTCCCAGCGAGCGTCACTTAGCAGCTGCATGGTCGGATTTGTAACATTGTCCCTGAGGATCTTCCACCTGATAGTTCATGCTGAAAACAGGCTGTATTTTTTTGCAGTAGTCTGAAGAGAGATACTGAATCTAAAGAAGATGACCCCTGCATCTGACACAACCAAGTTGAGGGAATGGCAGCCACAAGGCATGTCAAAAGCTCTTGGATTCAGCACAAGGATCTTTGCCTGGACGCCACTGTTTCTTCCCTTCATATTCACACCATTGTAGCCTTGGCAGTCTTGAAGCTTTATTTTATTCTCATTCAAAACATTCATAAACATGTGTCAAGGTTCCTTCCCCACTCTGAACTCTAGGGTACAGATGTGGGGACCTGCATGAAAGACCCCCTAAGCTTATTCTTACCAGCTTAGGTTAAAAACTTCCTCAAGGTACAAACTTTGCCTTGTCCTTGAACCCTATGCAGCCACCACCAAGCATGTTAAACAAAGAACAGGGAAAGAGCCCACTTGGAGATGTCTCCCCCCCCCCCCCCCGCCAATATCCCCCCCCAAGCCCTACACCCTCTTTTCTGGGGAAGGCTTCATAAAAATCCTCACCAGTTTGTACAGGTGAACACAGACTCAAACCCTTGGATCTTAAGAACAATGAAAAAGCAATCAGGTTCTTAAAAGAAGACTTTTAATTAAAGAAAAAGTAAAAGAATCACCTCTGTAAAAATCAGGATGGTAAATACTTTACAGGGTAATCAGATTCAAAACATAGAGAATCCCTCTAGGCAAAACCTTAAGTTACAAAAAGACACAAAAACAGGAATATACATTCCATTCAGCACAGTTTATTTTACCAGCCATTACACAAAAGAAATCTAACACATTTCTAGCTAGATTACTCACTAACTTTTTACAGAATTCTGAACTGCATTCCTGATCTGTTCCCGGCAAAAGCATCACACAGACAGACAGACCCTTTGTTCCCCCCCCCCCACTCCAGCTTTGAAAGTATCTTGTCTCCTCATTGGTCATTTTGGTCAGGTGCCAGCGAGGTTGTCTTAGCTTCTTAACCCTTTACAGGTGAAAGGGTTTTGCCTCTGGCCAGGAGGGATTTTATAGCACTGTAGACAGAAAGGTGGTTACCCTTCCCTTTATATTTATGATAACATGTCAAAAGAAATAATAGTATTTCTTTTATATTGTTGCATAGATAGGGGTTCCATAGGTATTTCTGATGTCATTAAATATATCCTTTATTAGTCGCTGCTTACACTCATCAGGTCTTAAAACACAAGTACACTTTTACAGTCACACAATAAAATGAGGTTCACAATATCACAGCTGGGCTCTCACCTCATTTATCTTCATTCTTATAGCTCACTGACGATGCTCGGTCCCTTATATAGCCGCGAGAGCATGGCTGAGAGCATTCTAGGAGATTCATGGAAAATGTAGTTCTCAGAAAGTCTGGAAGGTTCCACAAGATTCTACAAAGGTTCAGAACATTCTAGGAGGTTAGAGAAAAATTAATCCACATACAGAATACCTGAAACATTTTACTTCAAACATTCTGTTTTCCCTTTCGTCACTAACAACAAAAACAGCACCCCGAGCCCGGTACCCTCTAATCCCGGCACCCCAGGTGGTCGCCTGGGTTGCCTGCCCCTAAATGCCCTGTTTTTAGGGATACAACACTTGTTTCTAGTCCTGGAAGATCCTCAGAGATCTACTGTGAAATTCCTGACTTTTTGTCTAACAAAGCTAATTTTGATATTTTTAAAATGCGTTTTTATCTTACATACTTCAAGAGGAGGAATGACCAGACTCGCAGACACTGAGGGTGCCTGAGGAAGAATGCATGATGTGGTGGTCTGGTATAGACATTTAATCAGCATGAATTTGGGCTGGCCACATTGCAGAGATGCAATTCTTTAACGGCAGAACACTGACATACAATTGGATACAGAAAGCTCAGAGTTATTTTTAGGATACATTTACCCCTAGTTTAGCTCTCTTCTGCTTGTGCAACCCAGGAGGCAGGGATCCCCATGGCAGAAAGTTGTCCATAGAAGGTGCTGAAGTGTAAGGTGCTCACAACCACACCCTTTGCCAGTACTCTGTCTCCTCTTACCAGTATTGGATAGTGCAAGCAAGTGACCAGGGATCAATGTGTCTGGTGTGGACAACCTCTGCTGGTGATGCTCCATTTAAGACCACCCACCTCTGAGCCCATGTCTGCTGATCTTTGGATGTGAAGCCTCCTTGGATTGCAGCCGCCCTTGGTGGTACAAAGCAATATTTTATATTGTAACATGCTGATTAGTATGGATTTTAACATTGCCCTCTAGTGGATAATACCTTTATAAGCAACGATAAGTTTCAGAGTAGCAGACATGTTAGTCTGTATCTGCGAAAAGAAAAGGAGTACTTGTGGCACCTTAGAGATTAACAAATTGATTTGAGCATAAGCTTTCATGAGCTACAGCTCACTTCATCGGATGCATGCAGTGGTTATGCTCAAATAAATTTGTTAGTCTCTAAGGTGCCACAAGTACGCCTTTTCTTTTTATAAGTAATAAGACTCCTGTAACTCGAGTGAGTGGAGCCTGTGCTTATGAGGCAGAAGACTTTGGATTCTACCTCTACTGCTTCCACGAAGTTCTGAGTGGCCATGGTGTGTAGTATAGTGACCCAAGCTGGCCAAGGATTTGTTACAGAATCTTTTCTCTAATGTGGATTTACACTTAGATAAAACCAGTCAGGTTTAAAAAAAATCAGAAACCAGACAACCCACCACCAAAACCATTATTTATATCTGTCTTTGCCAGTTATGTTTTTTCTTAACTGAGCATCAGTTTAACCATGACTGGAGCCGTCAGTTAAGTGCGTAAAGACCAGACTCTGTTTGGTAGTGCTCACTATTCCCAAAGCCATTTCTGAAGTACTGTTAGGTTCACCTTTGCCATTACATCATTGTAACAGTTTCTCTCCTAATTTGGAAGGAGCTCACTGTAAAGTATCCATCTCAGGGCATGTCTATACTACAGTGCTACATTGGCACAGCTGCACTGATGCAACTGTGCTGCTGTAGCACATCCGGTGAAGACGCGCTATGCTGACAAGAGAGCGCTCTCCCCTCAGCATAATTACTCCACATTGAGAAGAAGTGGAAGCTATGTTGGCGAGAGATGCTCTACCCCCAACATAGCACCTGTGTGGACAACGCAAAACTTGCATCGCTCGGGGGGGCAGTGGAGGCTTTTTCACACCCCTCAACGATGTAAGTTATATCAACTTAGGCTGTAGCATAGACCTGCCCTCAGATGCATATCATGTCTGAAAGTAAACTCTGACTGGATATTGAATGATGATAAATTATTCAAGCCATGGCCCAGTCAGCAGGAAACAGGGGTAGGGGAAGGAAATTGAAAATATGTTCACTCCTAAATGCCCGCTACTCATTAACTTGAAAGCAGGCAGGATTCACTTTAATACTTATTTAGGAGCAAATATCAAATTCTTTTCAAGAAAAATTAAATGGCATAATTCTAGCAGATTTCACGCTTGTTTTAGGACTTTACTGAAATGTGGGGTTGAGTAGGCATTCAGTCAAATTGCAGCCAAATTTCTGATATTCATCTGAGTAATTTTTCAAGCCTCTTGTTTGATTTCAAGTAGGTGAACTGGGCTTTTCCCATAATACTTGTGGAGTGGCTGACTGGCTGTGTTTTTCCAGTCTCTTATGGCAAGGGTCTAGCACAGGTCAAGGGAAGGAGGGAAGGTTATCAAGAGGTTCCTTACGCTTTTGGTCACTTCTTGTGATACCAGATGCTGCTTCTGCCTTTTCTGCTTCTGGCCAGTTTGTCCAACCATCTATGAAAAAAATCCCAGTGGTTTGGTGGAAACCATTGTTTAGATAAGATTCTGATGGTTTCTGGCATTTTTAGTGCTATTCCTCTATTTTGAACAGATGCTGCCTGAAAATGGTAAGGTTGTACAGGTGCAATGGAGGGCCATATTTGGCTCATGTTATGGAAATTTTGTTGCCCAATATTAAAGTGTGACCACTTCTAGGGCGGGATGTGGCACATAGTAAACTTTGAACAAAATTTAAAATACTTTGATCTGCTGTATAGCTTGTCTAAAATCAGAAATGTATACACAATATAAAATAGGAAGAGAAAAATAACTTACATTGTTGTTTATTTTGCCGTGCATTTTGCTGTTTGTGCTTTCATAGCATCCAAATTATTTTTATTCCTTTTCATTCACTGCAGTTATTGCAAGCTGCTCTTCAAATGCTATCTTTTCCAACAGAGAGCTGAAACCTGGGGCCTCTCTGTGCTCTGCTAGTATCCCAAGATAAGATAAGTAGCCTGAAGGATCCCTAGCCACACTTCTTTCCCCATGGCCACACCCCCTACACAGGCCACAGGGTTGCCAGAGTGGGGTAGCATAGGAGCTTATGTGGTGACACTGTCACTTGCGGATCCTTATATGCATGAGAGATCCTAAAGGACCAGTTTTGTTTTAGGATATCCAGAGCTTTTGGCTGCACAGAATTTGGTTGGAACATGTTTGAGCCATGTTATCTCATATTTCTACGTGTCATCTTGTATGTCTACATCATACGCTGTATACTACTTATGCCTTATGAACACAGATATGGGCGGAGGCTTTTTTGTCCCATAGCTTTAAGAGGACAGAGGAGGAAACAGGCACTACTGGAAGGCTTGATAAATATAATTTTAATGTCGACTTTGGTTCTTCCTTATTTTACCCAGCTTTTTAAAAAGAAAAAGAAGATACCTTCCCAAGGAAACTAAGATCAATATCAAGACATTGGGTGAAATTTGATAGTCTCTCTTTACTCTTAATGGAGATATAAATATCTATTTTAAGTAAACCCAAGATGGGCCTGGAACATATGAGTGTGGCCCATCTTGGGTTTACATAGGATTTGAGCAGAAACCATCTGCTGAGATTTGAGTAAAAATATGTAGGGCCTGGATCTCTGCTGCCTTGCACCTTGTGTAGTCATCCAAATGTGTGCAAAATAAGTATAAAATGTTACTAATTCAGAATGGTAGCATTGTATACCGCACAGCTGCAAATGACAGCATTGGCAAACCAGACCTTCATAGGAAAAACCCACAAACAAACCATTACTATTGCATCTTAGTTTCCTGAAAGGAAACTGTTGATGTTGAATATGCAGTTAAAACAACAGATTGGATGATTAATCATTGTATTCTCTTTCAAATCAGCTCCAAAGCCAAATTCTAAGTGATGCTGAGTTCCTGACTTCTGATAGGGTAATATGCTAAGCACCTACTTTGAGCTGTTGAGTGCCCTCAACTTTTATTGACTTCCCCACTGAAGTCAATGGGAGTAGTGGGTGCTCAGCACCTTTGAAAAGTTCAAATGCCTAAATATGAATGTCAGTGACTAATTTTAGGTATCCTGAGTGCTCTTCTATCCGTGATACATATCTATTTGTATCATCTATGTCTGATAGAATGCAGTGTAACTGTACTAGCTTTAAACTTTAATTTCTAATTTTCTTTGTTATGGGTTAAATCCTATCACCCAGTATTTAGGGTCAGGCCTCATCCTATCAAAGTTAACAGAAATGTTCCATTGATTTATATGGAACAGGTGCTTGGGCAGAACTCCAGGAGATCTTCTGTACAACTCAATAAGGACAGCAGCATTTGGTACTTAATACTATTAATTACATTCCTGCAATTTCCTTGGAGAAAATAAATGTATTGGAAATGTGTGGGATTCTGCTATAGTTTTTGTTTCTGTTGGAAAGGTGTCTTTCTGGGAGCATACCTGGCATACAGTACCAGAGGGATTGATCTAACTTCACGTGAAGCCAACTGGAGTCTGTCCAATGACTTTAGTGGAAATTGGATCATTCCCTTAGGCTGGTATGTGAACTAGCCATCTTTTCTGCCCCATAATTAGTTCTCTATATTCTTTTATGTTTCATTTGAACATGACTGAAAAGGAAAAGATGAATGTGTGTCAATAATGTCAAACCCATAATAGCATGTAGTTCCAAATTCTCCCCTTGGATGTGAACATCCACTGGAGTCAGGAGGAGTTGGGTATACTTCTCTGAGGGTGCACTTTGGCTGTTCACATTTTAAGTTCTCAAAATAGCAATTATTGTTTGAATTCTGCAAAAAAGGGCCAAATAAAGCACTCCTTAGTGTTTATTTGGGTAACATTCCCAGTAGAGGATTTACTTTAGTAAGGACTGAAGGATATGGTCCATAGTCATTAGCATAGAAGCAGCCCTTTAACCTAGTGAAGCTATGAAGGCATCTTCATGCTTTCATTGCCTAACATAGATTCATAGACCATGAAATAGTTAAGAATGCTGAAAGAATATTATAAGATATACTATACAAATGTTTGTGGTGTTGCCTAACAGGAAAGCTTCTGCATCCACCTGCTGTATATTTTCTGAACACTCAGTTATAATTTTGTGCTTTTACAAAAAGGACTCAATCCTGAAAACTCTGACTCATGCAACATCAACAGGATGCCTTGTCTGAGTAAGAGCTTGCATGTGGAAGAGTTTGTGCCCTTAGATTACATCTAAAAATATTCTTATTCAAACAGCTTTAATCCAATTTGTACACTTAAAATAACACATTTCAACATCCAACTGGAAAGGATTCACAGTTTCCTTGCCAGCTGAACACTGCAACAGGAAATATGGGAAAAAATGAAAAGCAAAATAAACATTAAAAGAAATACCAGGCAATGACCTACTGAAGAGTTATTTTCCCTGACTGTTGTGTTACATATTTTCTTTTATCAGCTTTTTGCCTTTCAATTTCATTTGCTTTATCTTTTTGGAGATGAGAACTGAACAGTGGGTTCCAAGCAAGGGGTATACAAATACAACTTTAACAACTTTTAAGGTAATAGTTGAGTACCTTCAAAAAGAAAAAAAGAAGGGGTATTTGTAGTGTTGTTGTAGGCAGATAACCGGGATTGAGGAGTACTGCTGTCATTGAAGCTTAGCCTTCAGCTGTACAGCAAGCTCAAAGTATTCTGAATTTAGGAGTACTGCTCATATGATAACTTCTCTGGGGTAGTTGTAACTATTTTGATATCATCTTCTGTTTGTATCAAATTGTACACATCATCGTGTGGTTCATAGAATATCACGGTTGGAAGGGACCTCAGGAGGTCATCTAGTCCAACCCCCTGCTCAAAGCAGGACCAATCCCCAACTAAATCATCCCAGCCAGGGCTTTGTCAAGCCTGACCTTAAAAACCTCTAAGGAAGGAGATTCCACCACCTTCCTAGGTAACGCATTCCGGTGTTTCACCACCCTCCTAGTGAAAAAGTTTATCCTAATATCCAACCTAAACCTCACCCTCTGCAACTTGAGACAATTACTCCTTGTTCTGTCATCTGCTACCACTGAGAACAGTCTAGATCCATCCTCTTTGCAACCCCCTTTCAGGTAGTTGAAAGCAGCTATCAAATCCTCCCTCATTCTTCTCTTCTGCAGACTAAACAATCCCAGTTCCCTCAGCCTCTCCTCATAAGTCAGGTGTTCCAGTCCCCGAATCATTTTTGTTGCCCTCCGCTGGACTCTTTCCAATTTTTCCACATCCTTCTTGTAGTGTGGAGCCCAAAACTGGACACACTACTCCAGATGAGGCCTCACCAATGTCGAATAGAGGGGAACGATCTCGTCCCTCGGTCTGCTGGCATGCACCTACTTATACATCCCAAAATGCCATTGGCCTTCTTGGCAACAGGGGCACACTGTTGACTCATATCCAGCTTCTCGTTCACTGTAACCCCTAGGTCCTTTTCTGCAGAACTGCTGCCGAGCCATTCGGTCCCTAGTCTGTAGCGGTGCATGGGATTCTTCCGTCCTAAGTGCAGGACTCTGCACTTGTCCTTGTTGAACCTCATCAGATTTCTTTTGGCCCAATCCTCTAATTTGTCTAGGTCCCTCTGTATCCTATCCCTACCCTCCAGCGTATCTACCTCTCTTCACAGTTTAGTGTCATCTGCAAACTTGCTGAGGGTGCAATCCACACCGTCCTCCAGATCATTTATGAAGATATTGAACAAAACCAGCCCGAGGACTGACCCTTGGGGCACTCCATTTGATACCAGCTGCCAACTAGACATGGAGCCATTGATCACTACCCGTTAAGCCCGACAATCTAGCCAACTTTCTATCCACCTTATAGTCCATTCTTCCAGCCCATACTTCTTTAACTGGCTGGCAAGAATGGTTCCTAGATGTGAAGGTAGACTGTCTTATAAAAGTATATTTTTGCACTAAAATTGTTGCTTTGTTGATTGTATTGCTATAAATTTGTAGAGCAGCTGGATCTAAACAAGAGCATGCTGGAAAGTGCAGGATATTCTTCCATTTAGATTCTTGTATTGTGCACCCATTTCTGTGATATCCAAGTGCCTACTCACTTATTCCAGCTAGGATGTCTGACATTTACAATCCACTGCTAATGAATTTACTCTATTTTATGTTGTTCTGCATGTTCTTGTATTATGTGATAAGCTAAATACAGCGCTCCCAATTTATCCCACTCTTATTTTACATACATCTATCACATTCCCTGTTTATCTCCTCTCCAAATTAAACTGAATATTGAAACCTGAATACATATTAGTGGCATTTGTGTTCATAATACATGAGATAGAAGTATTTTCTACATATCAGGTCACCTTAACCTTCCAAGACTGCTTCAGTAAGCAGAGAATGAAGTGGGGACAGGTATGTGTATATGCTTTCTTTCTTGTCAGCATTTTGTGCAGAATTACACGACTCTGGTAGAAAAAGGGGAAAGGTTTGATATTTTTAGTTAGGTATTTATTTTTCTGTCTAAAGGAACTGGTACCTGGAATCAAAAGGATAAAAACATCTGTTCCATGCAGATATTAGCTGCCTGGGATCATTCAACAGTATCAAACCTTTAAAGTGTTCAAATAACCCCCAGTTAAGAAAGAGGTGGTGGTTTTGCTCATCAGAAGTGCTAAACAGTAAGCAGTCCATCCTGGGCTACTCTCAAAATAAATGGATATCATGTGATCCTAAGATAATTTAATTTAGTTTAGCTATAAGTCTCTTGTTGGTTTTGTAGGATCTAGCAACGTAGCCAGTATTAGCATCTTTTCATTTGACTTTTCTGAGATTGTAAGCTCTTATTGGCATAGCCTGGCCCTAGCCGCCTTGTGTGTTTGTACAGCCCCTTGCACAGTTGAGCCCTGATCCCAGTTGGGGCTTCTGGGAGCTACCATTATGTAATTGTTTAATAATAATAATTAACAGTAATTTGGCCTAAGTATGGATTTGCTTCCATCTTGATGATTGCTTCCTGAGCCAAAACTTATCTGAGCCACACACCTTGAAGCTTTGTCCAGCAAGCCTCTATGAACAGAAAAGCAGCGTGTTCAGTCCCTAGCCTAGAGGGAATTAATGACTTGAATCGCACCATAGCAATTGAGCTTATTAATGCTTCTGAAGGCAGGCTTATCCTGCCCTTCTTTGCTGTGACAGGGTGTCTGCAAGCTGGATAGTATAGTTCAATAGACAATAAGGGATCTTTTGAATGAGAGGGACCTTCCTATTCCTAATTCCTGATTCTTTGAATGTGTTGATTAATAATTACGTAAATAATTTTGATAATAGACACAAGAAGCATAAAACCTCATTCCTGCTTCTTCCCACTCCAGAAATGAAGTTCTCTTCTTTTCACACTCTTTTATTCCACTCCATACAAAAAGGTAAATATAGGGGAATGAGCTATACTGCTGTAGGCACCTGTATGTCCGTTCACATAGTGGCTGTACCGTTATAATTATACCAGTTTCAAACCAATATAGTTAAAGCAGTTTAAAAATGTGTTTGAACAAACCCTCAGTAGTAGTTATTTTTTTCCCTTGATGGTGGTAATTTTGAGCCCGATTTTTCAAAGGTAGTTCAGGTGCCTAAAGATGCAGATAAGCTCCTAGAGGGATTTTCAAAAGTGTTTAAGTAGGTTAAGCACTTAACTTCCATTAAAATAATTGGGAATTAGGTGCCTAAACTGCATAGGCATTTCTGAAAATTGCACTAGGTGCCTATTTTCTTCTATAGGCACATACCTTTGAAAATCTGGCCCTTCATTGTCTAATGAAGATTTAAGCACAGTACAAATCTATGAAATGTAGTAGTATTAAATTCTGGGCTAAGGATGAACAAAGTACCAATCCTGAAATGTTCTATATTTTCAGTTTTGTAAGCATAATATTGCAGTGGCTATGAGATGAGCTAGCACATGACCAGAGTGGCACTGCACATTCTTTAAACCGAATCAGCATAATGGCAGAATTTTTGGACTTTTGCACTCCTCAAAGACATAGCTACTGGGCTCTTCTGAAAATGTCATAATGTGCACGAAGAACTGTGGCCTACATAGCCCAGATTGTATTTTTGTGACATACTTCTGATTACAGTCCTTCTTTCTTCATAATTTGCAGATGGCCAGAAGCTGCTAGAGCTAAAGTTTAAATGTCAAAATATGATATTGCCATTTTGCCTTCACGCTTTAAAAGATGACTTGGGGGAGGGAAAGGACAGAGTGAACCAAATACCTCAGTGAACACCCTTTGAGCAAAGTAATTTAAGGAAACTATAGGGGGAGAGAGAAAGAAATGAAGATAATTTGTCTCATGTGGGGAAACCATATGAAAGATTAAACCAAAAACTGAACTCAAAAGAAAAAAGTCTTTACAGGGCAGGCCAGTTTATTTGTGTGAGCTGAAAAGAAATACCTTCCAAAAATAATAGCCCAAGAGATTTACACCCCCCCATCAGTGTGAAGTGTATGACCTTAATAAGTAATCAGTAGATTGTTTGTAGTATGGTAGCCCATAGAGGACACAAACAAGATGAAGATCCACTTAGGCTAGGCACTATACATACACACAGTGAGAGACAGTTCCTGTCCAAAGAGTTTACAATCTTAAATTCTGATACAGCAATTGATAGCACACAAATAGACTGTTGCTCCTGAATGGAGCTCCATTGACTTCAGTGGGGCTCTGCATGGGTGCAACAGTCCTTCCACATCTGTCAGTTGTAGGATTAGGGCCTAAATAGACAAGGCAGATAAAGGGTGAGAACAGAATTACCCGAGATTAAACAGCCGATCAGCGGCAGAGTTTAGACTATAACCTAGATGTCCTGATTCCTACTCCTGTGCCCTTTTCAGTAGACTGTGCTCTCTGTTATTTTATTCATCAAATATATTATTTATAACAACATATACATTTCCTTATAAACACCTAACATGTTAACAATTACTGCCCCTGTTTTGCAAATAGTGAGGAAAGACACCAGCAGCCAGAGGAATGGGTGGGGGTACTTAGAGTCATGAGATATCAAGTTGTAATCCTTGCTCTACCACTGATTTTTTTATATCTAACTCTCCAGAAGTGGCCCCTCAGAAGTAGTGTCATCCCTCTCCTTTTCTTTCCCCATCTGTAAAGTAAAGAAAGTAACATAGTTGGGTAAATACGGCATACACATTCCCATAGTAATCATTCCAGTTTTGTAAACATATTTCCTTTGGTACAGCTCACAGTGCTTCTCTCTTTTCTTTCTGTGAGTGTTCAGAAAGGAAATTTGAATCACAAATACTCATTTAAAGTGAATGTTAAATTGGCCTTCCACAAACATGCACAACAGAAACCTAATTATAAGTCTCATCTAGTGATGTAATGCAAAGGCAATAAATAAATAAGAAAGTCTATGTATTTACATGGTCCCCATCACTGTAATATTTAAGTGCCTCTCAAGTGTTTAAAAATGGAAATAACAATCTCTCTCTCAGATCCTGATCCAATGTCCATTGAAATCAATGCAAAGACTCATGTTGACGTCAGTGGCCATTGGATCAGGCCCTCAGCCCACAGGAGAAATAGCTTGATTAGTTCCTATGGTTTTTTGTTCGCTTATTGAATATTTGTGTCTGAGAGTGGGTGTGTTCCCTGTGTGAAGCAATTAGTGTCTTGATATCTTTCTTTCTTTTTCCTGGGGGACTTTGGCAATATTTGAAGGAATGGGACTGTGACATCATAGAAGGCTGAAACCTCATCTTGGTAGGAGGAGCTGTTGAGTCTCATTAGGAAGTCAAGGGAATTTTCAAGTACATCCAGTGCCGTGTAATTAAAATAAATGTGTTTTGCTCCTGTCTAACATAAATATGACATTTAATTTCAAAACCAGTTTTGAAGAAAGTTATTTAAAAACATCCTTTAATGCTGTAATTATTGTTTCCTACAGAGGATAGAGTAGTTGCTATGATATATAATGTGATTTTCAAAAGAGGAGGAGTCTTCAGAGAGAGAGAGTGAACAAGTACAGCATACAAAGCAAGAGCTGAAATGTAGGATGCGATGTTGAAATCAATGAAGGAAGATTTAGAAAAGCCTGACAATATTTCTGTGGAGCTTTTATTGCTAAATTTTAATGATTTGCTACTGCTTCATAATTACTTTTCCTGATGTGACTGAAAGTTAACTTCAAAGTTTGCTTCCTGTTGTTTAAGTCTGATGTGGATTCCTCATTAGAAACTGCTCCGACAAGGAGATGCTTTTTAAATTCAGATGCATTTCTTTCTGCCCTGTGAAAAAAGTTAGGCTTGCAGCGTGACTTTCATATCAGTACCTAAAGGAAACAAAGCTCTTCCCTGCTCAAGATGAATGATTTCCCTTCAAATAAACTCCCACACATTTTACTAGCTTCAGGGGGAAAAAAATCAAAAGCTAAAGTGGAATACAATATTGCTTATTTTAAGCACTATACAGTAAAGGGAAATGGAGACCAAATTTTGTGAATAAAATCTTTGGGGCTTAGCCTTGGGTTCCTTATCCTTGTTGCTCATTTTTTACTCAGTACCTGCTCACACAATCTTCCAGTGCAGTTACTGGTCCAAACTCTAGTGTAAATCTGGAGTAACTACATAGAAGTCAATAGACAAGAGTCTTGCTTCAGTAAGGATTTCAGGATCTAGCTGCCTTAGTTCTAAATATGAATGCATCATCTTCAGTGATTTTTGGCTTATGCTAGCTGGGAAGATCCCCACCCCAGTAAGATCTGTATTTTGCCATTCACAAAAATCATGTAGGCAAAATTTTGTCTTTAGACCCTGTTCAACTATCTTGAAATTCTTGGGGTTGAGAATTTAGGCAAGATTTGTCCAAAACACTTGTTTTTGTTTTGAACCTTCAAACTTATAGTTATGTGCATAAAGTTCTCTGTTATATATTAGAATATTTTATTTTGTATATTTCCTCAGAAATCATAGGTACTGCAGTCCCTTCATCAAACTCCATTCCCTGATATGCAGTGTTTACTACTGCTGCTGGGGAACATGAGGCACAGAGGTGAAATGATGTGCCCCGGCTCACATAGTTGGTCAATGGCAGAGTCTCTTGTCTACAAAATCTGTACTCTAACCTCTGCATCACTCTGCCTCCCCCACCCTGTCAGATACAGTACAAAGCATTGAGTGTGTCTCACCAGGCCCCATTTTCCTTTGTACTCAAACATCAAACACTAATACACACTAACAAAATGTAGGGGAAGTGTAGATGTGTGTGTGCTATATAATCCTTTGAAATATTTATGCAGCAATTCAAAGTCCATGGTTTGAATACTTTATTTGAGGAACATTATAAATGGAAGTCAATGGGACAATTTGCATGTGTGAAATTAAGCACCTGTGTGCAGGTTTAATGTACACATAAGCGGAACCACTTATATCACAACATGAAGTGAGAAGGAAAGGGTTAAATAGAAGTGAATTAAAGAGGGAATTTAAAAAGTAATCAGAAGCTGTGCTGGCATAGAGAATGCAAAAATACTATGAAAACTGTAGCCAAGTCATGAAAAAATAATTTGAATAATGAGTGAAACCTGAATAAAAGAATTGGAAGAGCCACACTATCATTTATTTATACTCAAGGAAACTAACAAATACAGCACTTTGAACACTTTGAATGGTTTTGGATATCAGTAGAGACAGGTGGAAGTTGTGCATATTTGACAAATCTTTTTTTGTGGTAAGGATTTATCAGGTTACATGTTGGACTCTTCCTAGCGAGGTAAGTAAGAGGTTCGATATATTATGATAAAAAATAATTGCACAAACGACACTGAGGTCCTTCTTCTCTTCCTTCCCTGGAGGCCTTTGTCATCCTCATCCTGTGCTGACATCAGGGAAGGAGGTAATATGATTAGGGTACCCTCATGGTTATCTCTTCGGTCTCGGGCTCCCAACATTACAAGTCTTGGGCTCCCTTTTCCTTTGTCCCTTGACCTAAAGGAGAGGTTATAATTAAAATTAATGGAATAACATTAAGAAAAAGTAAATGTAGGTTGCTAGCTCTGTGACAGGGTATACCAGTCCCTGAGGCCCCCTGCTGGAGGCTTCATGATCCTAGCACACCCTGTCCCATTAGTAGAGTTCAGGGTCAAACATTTAACAAATAGAAACAAGGGCTAAATTTGCCAGATAACTGAGTTGCAACAAATAATGCGACCAACTCGAACTGTAATTGACATTTGCTCAACTGCTTAATTTCCCATCCGTTTGAACCAAGGTTGACCGTGGTGTGAGATGAAGTTTAACTTTACAATTATGGAATGTATAGTAAAACTATCCCCTTTTGCTACATTAGAAGGAATAAGCTTCTGATGGGAGTTTATGTGCCATGCTAACAGATTATAGAAGATTAAAAGGAAATTTTAATGAAGTGAAAAGCAGCCTCTAAACCTCATGATTAGAGGAGCAGAAGCAAAGGGATTTAGCAGGGTTTAGCAAGATGAGGTTGATGGGGTAGGGAGATTACTACTTGCGGTTGGAACCAGTTGTTTGTCTAACTCATGTCTCCTTAACTAATATATATTTTAGGGCTCCAATTTATTCAGGAGCATCGGGGAGTATAGCCTGTGAGAAGCATAGGAAATATAGGCTGTAGGAATAGCTTCAAGGGTCAGTTGATCAAAATGAACAAAGTGGACAGCATTTATATATGTGTGTCATCTGCATATGCACACATTATGTATATTTCTAACAAAAGAATTCAGAAAAGTTATTTTGTTTTCATATGATAATACCTAGCTCTTATACGGTACTTTTTGTCAGTAGATTTCAAAGCACTTTGCAAAGAAGGGCAGTATCAGTATCCCCATATTACAGACCGGGAAACTGAGACACAGGAAGGAGACACAACTCCCCCATGGTTACCCAGCAGCCAAACCAGGAATAGAAACCAGGTCTCCTGAGGCCCATTCCGATACTCTGTCCACTAAGCCACACTGCCTCCCATAAAACCAAAACTCTTGACTACCCCTTTCTAGATAGTAGCAAATATTTTGTGATAGGAGAAAAGTAATGTAGTTTTCACTATAAATAAAAACATTATTTAGCATATACAATTGTAAAACATTTACAGCAGTGTATTTGCATCGCTGGTCAAAGATCTTTCCTCTTGTTCCTCCATGTTACTGTGATGATGGAGGGGAATGTAAAAGCTGCAGGCTCAAGAAGTTATAATGAAAACACCAAAGGATGGTGAAGGATGTCATTAATGTTGGGAAATGAAGAATGACTTAAAAAAGCAAGTCACTGTCATGATACAATCTGTTACCATAAAATAGGCTTTATACAGGAGTTGTGGGTGCTTGGCACAGAGGAGAAAAAAATAGAAAACTGTTTTTATGCCAGTGTCATCAGTGTTTTATGCCAGAGCTACTCTCCTAATCTAACTAGGAATTTACTCTGTTCTGAGGAAATGTCATGATTTTGACAATGAATACATCCTCTGAACTGCAAGGTATTAGCACTCAGGCCTGATTCTGCAAAGCACTTAAGCATGTGAGTAGAACTACTCATTTGCTTAAAGTTAAGCACATGCTTAAGTGCTTTGCTGGATTGGGCCAGAGTACCCATCAACACCTTGTAGGATCTGATCCTTGACCATTGCAAGAGGCTGTCCTTTCATCCCCCATTTCTTTGCCAGGTGGATAAGAGGATTAGTATAAGATCCTGGACTCTCAGTTTCAGGCTTCATAATTATTATTTCAAATATTTAATTTTGGGATAATTCCATCTGTTGCTTCCATTTTGTCCTCAGTAGAATGATATTCCTTAAACTATAGTGCAAGCAGTATTTTAGTATACACAGGATTTAGACAGATCCCTGGGAGTTTTCATTCTAAATAGGACAGGTACATTACAAACCCTTTGAATGACAGTCACAGATACTGCATTTTACAATATTTCTCTGACCATAGTTAATAGGATCAACTCAGACAAAGGATTCTATCAAAGCTAAGAATAAGCCTACAAACTGATCTACTCTTTTTGTTTTACCTATTTGCATACACCATATAATTCTTTGGATTTTCTTTGTTTAAAATAGAGATTTTAGTACTTGTTTTTTTCTAAAGTAATTTTTAAAAAAGTCCAACAACCCTCATGCAGCCCTCCCTGCAATAAATTTAAATCATTATTAAAAACAGATAACCTAAGAGACGAGCATTCTGTCAGCAATGCATGTTGATTGTTTGCATCCTTAGTTCCTGCAGCAGTATCTGTAGGTCTACCAGTGGCAGTGTTTGAGTGGAAAACCTCAGGCTTACAAAAAGAAAAGGAGTACTTGTGGTACCTTAGAGAGGCTTACAGTGGCTTTAACTGATAAGGGATTTGTCACTTGGTAACACTGCAAAAAATGTTCCATGGAGATTCGCTGGAGGCTTTAAATTTATTTGCTTCAGTTACGTTTGCTTATTAAACATTTTCAGCATTTTGCTAGCAGCATTTGGTAGAACTCTCCCCTGCCCCCAAGTGTATATTGGGGTAAACAAGAAAGATATGCCTGAGAATAAAGAGTTTAACATATGAGGAAGAATGTCAATTTCAAACCACAAAAGTTAGCCCTTTTAGAAAATCTGGTTAGTGTAAAGGACACTAAATTCCTAAAGATCCAGGTGGGAGGAGAAGAGCTTGACTTTTGATTTTGTGACTGGAATGAGTAAAGCAAATAAATGCTTTGATCGATTTCACAGATACTTGGATCATTCTTGGTTCTTGTGTTAGTTTATAAATATTAGAATTGTATCAAGGACAACAAATGCTCAATACAGATATAAAAGTGTTATAACACTGTTCAGTGTGTGGAATATTAATTCTGGCATTCCAACATCAAATTATTGTATATTCCTTACTATAGTCTGTAACACATTACTTTTGTTACATAGGTTGGACAATATTAAATATTATAAGAAATTTCCCCCGATGAAATACCTAAAGTTTGAAATTCCTTTCTGAGCTTGGTCATCCTGTGTCACAACGTTACATTTGAGCCTAAAGAGCCAAACTTTGCTGTCTTATACTCAAGTCAGTGCAGTGCTTTGAATTTAGATTGGTGTAACTGATAGAATTTGGCACGTCTTTCAACTTGAGCGTACTTTAAAATTAAGGAACATAATCATGCAGCTACAGACATTGGCAGAAACAATTTTCAGTTCCGTCTACTCAGGGTAAAAAACAGGTTATACATTTTTGTCAACTTCTCTCCTGTTAGCTACATTTAAAGGTTTTAATGGTAACAGCAGACCTCTAGAGTAAGTCACTGAAATGTTATTCAAAGAAGCTATCTGTTATGTAAGTGAATTGAACTGTATCAAACTCAGCAGTTTCACCTGTAGGGGTTTCATGCAAACATTTTGTCCCATTTTGATCTACTTGAATTCATTCCCCACTGAGCTAGCTTTGAAATTCTGGACTGGACAAAATCTTAAAGTAAAACTCAGCTGAAAACACTGGCAGCCAGTTTTGATTTGAAACAAAGCTGCTTTTTAAAGGTAAGGTTTCCTTGTAGCATGTGGCTAATAAAGCAGAAGGTTTACATAATATACGCTCATTGAGAGAGAGAGAGAGAGCTTGAGATCATGGAAAAGAAGACTAGATGTGGGCTAGAACATAGCATCTAAAATAGTCTATGACCAAGACACACAGACCCTAGATCTGATCACAGTTTGAGGGGGATTGGAACCATTGGTCTGGTCTGGCCCATTTCAACTGGTAGCATTGGGCGCGTGGGTGGGGGGAACAACAACAAATTGGACCATTCATTTAAAACAAAGGTATCAGCGAGATGTGGAGATATGGCATAACCACATGTACCTTCTTAATTCACGCAGTGCCTTGGCTATGCACCTTAGAAATGAACAAGGCAGAAACATTTCTGATGCAGCCCACAGTAAATCAGTTTGGACAGTGCAAGAACCTCCTACTTGTTCGAAGAAAGAAAAAAGTAAAATAGTATGTGTATAAAATTTGTGATGAATCCATAACTCTGTAACAACCTTGCAATAATTCACTGAATACATTGAAAGAAATTATGGCCTGGTCATAGGGATTTCACAAGCACAATAAGAGGCTAAATTTCATCAAATAAATTATTCACTATAAATTGTTTGCTCAGCTCTTGTTATACAACTGTGAACAATGCTGGATACTACAAATGCAGCAATAAACTACTCTCGTGGTTTGACTGTCCTTGTGCAAAGTCATTATAATTTAATCTGAAGAATATTCAAAGGATACACAGAGGCACTATGTAAACTCACTAAGCCCAGAACTTGCAGGTTTCCTTTTTTCCTTCTTGTAGTTGAATTAGTGTGAGACGAACAGTGTCCATTGTTCACCACCAGAGGTCTTTAAAGAACACACTATAGACAGCTTTTTAGTTAACTGGAAATGAGAGGGATGTCTGACAGCCACAGCTGACAGGAATGGATAGGAAGTAATTTACTCAAGTATTCCAAGTAATTATCAGTGATGTGCAAATCTTAGACAAAACATTTGTGCTAGGTGGAACTCCTGCTAGAAAATCAGAACAGCTCTAGTAGTTTTGCTTTATGGTCTAGATACACTGTTTTCTATTTCCCCTGCTTGGTGAGGTAGGGAATTTTTTAATCTTGACAATGATTTTGCAATTGCGTCTCAAATCTGTTTAGAAATAGGGACATTATTTTGGGGCAAATGCCTAGCATTACCTATGAAGTCTAGGCAAGGGACATTGGGGATTAGGGGTGAGCATAGGGAACATAGAGTTGTGTGCTCGCAATGCCCGGTACAATAACCATCCTGTAGTTGCAAGGCAGGATATTTTGGGGCAGGCGGCTACCATGTGCTGCTGCTGCTATTTACTGCTACTCCAGCATGCAATACCTGGCTGACCCTTGTTGCAGACTGTACCCTTCATGACAATCCACTGGAGCCATAAACATGCCCTCTAACCAAGAGACTCTGGATTGTCATGCATGGGCTGGTAGGCCAAGCATACTTTCCTGAGTACTATTTTAGCGAAGTGTGGAAGATTCTCCTTGCTTACATGCTCTTCCATTACTTAAGGAAGGATTTAACCTATGTCCCTCTTTACTGGTTTTATATAGCAATTGTGGTTCTATTGAAAAATAAATCCCCATTGAAAATATGTGTCATAGCCCCATATCAATAAAGAAAATATATAAAATGAAAGAAATCACTATTTCTAGGGAACAGCAGCATCAGCATGTGTGGAGTTAAGTATTTATTTCAGGCTTAATGGCTGTCTTAAAAGTATTTAAAAACAACAACAAAACTTGGTTGCATTAATGGAGAGGTTTTTTTTGGGAAAAAGTCAGATTGAAAGCCGAAAATCGGATGCACTTTTTCTCATTGTTCCAGAATGAAAAGGCCAGGGGCTAATGATGGTTAAGAACAGGGTGTTGTGATGTTTTAGCTCTGTTTGCCAACTGTATAATTAAGAATGATGGCTGTACAGTACAGAGAATAAAACAGAGTAGGATTAACTGATAGCTATAGCACAGTAGGAGACAGAGTAGAAATCAGAGCTTAGATACCATGGTAATGACTCGTGCTATAGAAATCCCAGAAGCCGATAATGGCAAAGTTAGACTATGAATCTGTAAGTTGCTACAAATGGGGGGAGGCCCTGCACTTGCACAGAGTCTTACTGCAGCCAGAGCGGCTTCACATTAATGGAAGCGTCTACCCACAGAGAGCAGCTTCCAGGACCAGGGCTTTAAATGTAAAATTTGAAAAAGAAGAGCTGAGTTAAATCTGCAACGGCACAATGCACCTCTGTAAAAACTTCCATAGTTTCAGATGGAATTTATTATACACATTATCTGCTATCTGGGGATTCTTCATGTTACTGGCTGTAGAGCAAGCATGTCTCTAATAGTACCTTAAGGCGTTCTCATTTTAATTTGTTGCTCTAAGCCAACACTTTCTGCTCTCTATTGTATGGTGTTCGCTTTTACTTTAGGCCCTCACACCTTCATAAGAGGATGGTGGTTTTAGTGGCTGTCCTTTAGAAAATAGGAACTTTTATACACTGGTTATTAGGATCACTGTCTAATTCAAAAAAAGCATTAGAGAAAGCATAAGGCTCTGTCTCTAATGACCCTCTTGTTTTGGGGGCACCAGTGACACCTGATAAAGAGAAAAACTGTACAGCTATTTCACAAATCTGGGAATTCTTCAACTGTTTTCAGAACAAGTCTAGGGAGAATATCTTCTGGAGCAGACAGTTCATGAAAATACCAAGTCAGCTTCAACATATTTCATCTTATCCATCAGTCCCTGCCCCTGAGGGAATAATGTGCAGTACTCTGGTTGCTAGCAAATGGCCAATGCAGTCCTCAGTCTTGTAAATCTTGAGTACCCTGGTAGTATAAAGATGTGAAAAATATTTCACTTATAAATCAAAGGTTTGATATTTTGTGTGTGTGTCTGGTTGTAGGAGCAACTGAAATCACTATCGTCGGTTTTACTTCTGCCACTTAAAACCACTTAAAACCACCTATGCAAATTCATGTGAATGTATTTATAGCAAAATCAAATTTGGTTTCAAACAAGGAAAAAATATTCTTAGGTTGAGCCCAGTGCCAAAACACATTTGGCGTTGGGCACCAAATAAAGAAATCATAATCTTGTATGCCAAATTTTATCCTTGGAACAAATCCTTCCAGATGGAGGAGGGCAGGTTTGGATTATAATAGAAACTCTGATAGTGCTTCCTGTAAAGCATGTGCAACCTTCAACACCCATCCTACAACTGGGCCCGTAATGTCTAACAAGACATTTAATGGGTCTTTTGTTGTTGTTTCTAGACTTTGAAGAATATGGGACAAGGAACCATTTCTTTCTGCCTTCACTAAGAATTTTGTGCTCACCTCTGCTTTGAATGGAAAGGCATGTCTCTGATCATAGCAGAACTGAACTTTTTAGATGTAAAGAACATGCACAGAGTGCTGGTCAACAAGTAAAGAAACTTGTAATGAAATAATTGAAAATTCTTTTTCTTTTTTCATTTTGAAGTGTTCAGTGTTTTTCAAAATCCTTTTCAACTTCTTAATTGTATTGAAATCATCATGGAAATTTTATGTTTACTGAAAGCCTAGTAAAAAAAATAAAACTTTCTTTAAAGCAGAATTTTTTTTATGAAAAATGAATTTTTAAAAAAAATATTGACAATATTTTCAGGAAAAATATCATTGTTCAAAAAGGCCATTTTCATTCAAAAAGGTGAACCAGCTCTACATGTAAAAACAAATATGCCTATGGATTTTAATCTATACAGAGTAAGTATACAGCGGGAAAAGATAAATTCAAACTTATTTATTCTTATTTGCCTGGGGTCAAGATTTAAAAAAAAAACAACAAATGCCCAAAGTTAGGTTCCTATATATATATTTAGATCCTAAATCAGCACTTTTGAAAATGAGGCCACTTATTTGGGGACTTACCTATAGACTTAGGTATCTAATTTTAGATACCCATTTTTGAAAAATCTTTACCTGGAAGTTTAGGTGTCAAAATATTAAGTGCACTAATAAAGGTTATAGAGGACTTATCTTCAAAGTAATCTATGAATATTAATTAATTAGTATTACTATAGTACATGTCTAGCAGAGCTGTGTCATAATTTGTTTTAACATATCCCTCAAAATCTTTACTGATGTGTTGCTGACATCGTGTACATAAGTATAATTATAATCTAATAGGCTGCTCAAATATAGCTATATAATCCATATATGTTGGTGATTAATCATCACTTTTGAAGGTTAGAAAGGCTACAGTGCACTATCATAAACCCCTTAGGACAGAATAAATGCGTTTATTCCATGTGCATTCAGTAGAAAATCAAAAACAAGAAAATTGAAGCATCAGCATCATAATTCATTAATGGAGAGTTTTGCTTTTTCAGTGACTAATACTGACAAAACATCTGTTAATTCATTTAAAATGTGCTTGAGGTGACCTAGTTTATGTAATAAATGTGTTTGGCAAATCTGGATTGAAACTAAATATAGAAATTATAAATGACCAACAGATGTACAGTCAAAGAACAATAATGACAAAAAACCCTGCACAGTAAGTGTATAATTTGAAATACAGCATTGTATGCAATGATTCCATAATTAAATGCTAGAGATGAGCATATATTGAAACACTTGAGCCATGTGGGTTCCTGGATATTAGCAAAGTAACCACAAGTAATTCAGTAACCTGTTCCCAGAAAAGTGCAGGTCAGCTTTTGAGAGGAATTAGTGGAAAAATAACAAACAAACAAGGAAATATGAGAGTAGAAATCACATGGCCTCTTCTTAATTCTCACCCTGCTCGATCAACTAACTCCTTTCAACACATATGATCCATCCATTCTCCTGGGTTGTTCTTTTGTGAATCTATATTCTATTGATTCTACTAGATTCTTCCTACCTCTCTGACTGCTGCTTCAGAATCACCTTGAACGGCTTCTCCTGCTTGCTCCAACTCTGTCCACATCATTCAGCGTTCTTTCCTTGATCCCCTTCTTTTCCCTCCCTGCTCTTTATTTCTGAATGACCTAAACCATTCTCACAGTTTCAACTATGCAGATGATTCCCAAATCTACCACTTCACCCCATTCTGTCTCTCTCTATTTAGTTTCACATCTCAAGGTGTCTTTCTGGATGTTCCACTCTCCGTTCAAACCCAATACGGTGAAAGTGAATGATCTTTTTTCTTCAAACTATCACTGCTGCTCAGTTCTTCATCCTAGCTGGTAGTCTTCCTATCCTCCTTGTGACATAGCTGTGTAGCCTCAAGCATCATATTAACGCCATTTTGAGACTGGATTTTCCATTCCTCATCTCCTGTTTCTTATGGTCTGAACTGTATTGTCTCTCCAACTTAATTCACAAGTCTCATATTGCAGGGATTATGTTTTTCTCTATGTATTGTACAGTGCCACATTCACTGGCAGCTCTTGGTAAATAATAAAGATGGTAGACAGAAATATGCTGTGGGCTTTCTCCCTGTGTAACAGATCTCCACTAGTCCTGTCCAAAGTTAATGTACTAGCATTTGGTATGTTCTGTAGATGGAGCAAAAAATTGTCATACTGGATGACGACAGTAGTCCTGTCGTTGAGTTATGGAATAAACTCCCCTCATGGAAATTGTCTCCCTAACCCCTTCAGTTACCAGATGACTTGTGCCTTGAACCATGTGGGATTCCTTTAATACTTAACATTTACAGTTACATTACATTAAAAAGTACTCATTCTCCATATGCATGTCAAATCCTTCTGTGAAACTTACTAAGCTCTTGACCTTAATGATATCTTGTGGCAATGAGCGTCCACAGGATAAGTATGTATTGTGTAGAAAGTTTTTTTTTTATCTATTTTAAATTTATTGCATTTCAGCATTATTGCATGTGTCCTCCTCTTCTTGTTCTATGAAAAAGGTAGAGTGGCATCCCGATTTACTTCCTTATGTCACTCAATATTTTTATAGCTCTGTCATGTCTCCTCTTACTTGTCTCCTCCATCAAACAAACAGTTCCAAGCTTTTCAAGTTCTCTTAGTACAGACCTCTTTCCATGCCTCTGATCATTTTCACCATTTGTCTCTGAACCCAACCTGATTCCACTGAATCCTTTTTGAGACAGGTTGACCAGAATTGCACACAATATTCCAGGTGATGATATACCATCAGTTTATATATGGCTTTATATAATATTTTCAGCTGCAGACGTATATTGTTTTCATAGCTCATCTCACCTTATATTGTTCTAGATAGTAGACACTTTTTATTGAGTGTGTGGAAGAATAGATATTCACAGAAAGATAGGTGGCAGTCTATTAATATTGCTTCTCTGTAAGAAACTCAAGCCATTATGCATACTCCCCTTCACTTGACTCTAGGTTATCTGAGTCTATTTCTACTCTTCTGCACAACTGGACAGTAGATTGCTTGGGCTTGATTTAAATGGCCAAAAGGTAGTACATACCATCCGTTCCTCTGTTAAAACTCTTGACCTTGGTATTTCAGCATCTGACTCTCTTTCTTTTCTCACATTGTCAACAAAGGGTATTTTGGTGTAGATTGTGTTTAATGTCATCAATAATTCTTGGTATATCTAAAGTATACTGAAAATAGAGCAAACAGCTCTGAATGTTTTTATCTGTTAGCACATAGAATACTTCCTATTACATAAAAGGAAATGAATAAAAAGTGGAAAGGAGATGCAGCCTGATTTCTGAAGTAGCTGAACTGTAAGTTTGCCATTAAGGCACTAAAGTTCTACATTGATTGTTGGCACTCTCTGAAAGTGCAACCGAGCTGGGCACCTGACCTTGCCATCCTAGGCTTCTCCTGGGAGTTTGTTCTCTACATGGAGACATCTGACATTGGCCTGGGAGTGGTAGTCTCCCAAGACTTTGACGGTGAAGAGCATCCCTACCTATATTTGAGCAAAAAGTTCTTCCCCAGGGAGAAAGCATATTCTATTATTGAGAAGGAGGCTCTGGGAATCAAGTGGGCTGTGGACTCTCTCAGGTATTACCTTCTGGGTAGGCCCTTCTCCCTAGTCATAGACCATGTGGCTTTACAGTGGCTACACTCTAAGAAGTACTCAACCTTACGGATTACGTACTGGTATTTGGCACGCTGGCCCAATAGCTTATAGGTGCAGCATCGAGCCAGGAAGGAGATTTTTTTCCCCCCACAGAGATTGGGTGGAGGTGTATGTGATGGGACATTCTAGTCTTGAGAGGGAGGGGTATGTGATGGGACACATCCCCCTTCCACTGACAGCAAGCCTGATGAGCAAACTTGCACTCAGGCAGTGCAAGTTAGATGCATCTGCAGAAGGGGAGCTTAAAAAGGTGAAACTGGCCACAGAGAAGGGGGGGAAGTTTACCCAAAAGGAGAGGCTCCTAGAGAGTCCAATAGCCAGGGGAGTCCGACCTTAGGTAGTGACTAGCCTTCCCTTTTTCCCTGCTTTGTTTACAGTAGACAGACACAAAGAGAGGCTCTGGTCATTTGCTCTCTGTCAGTGCTATGGACCTGAGGAGCAGTGCCTGGGACTGGAGGTAATTAGACTCAGAAAGGACCCAGACAGTGAGCTCAGCTCTCGTAGGGAACTGTAAGCTTGCCTAGGTGCGGGGGCTCTGGAGGGGACCCTGGGGCAAGAGCCATAAAGAGACAGTGGCTGAGTCCAGGCTGAGAGCTGGACAACTACAGTGGTTAGTGTCTTTTCTGCTGAAGTCACAGCTGAATATTGCCTATCCTCCCATTGATATACATATAGTACTGAAGTTTTAAACAGTTAACTCTCATTAAAGCCAATGGGATTTATACACATAAACCAGAGCGGATCAATAACAGACTAGAAACCTGAGTATTTATATACAGAATGTCAGAGGCCACTAGCTAAAGGGCAGGGTTTTTACTGAGACATCACTGCAAATTGAGAATGATGTATGAAGTTAAATGGCAGTAAAAGTGTCTACCTGCAACACCATAAATAATAATAATTAATAATAAATAAGCTTTATAATGATGTTATATTTTTGGTTCTTTTTTTAATGGAAAGAGGCACATTTGCCAAGGATTTCATTTTGCTTTGATGTCACAAAGTATATGTGAAAGAAAGTCATGACATGAGTGTTGGCATTAGTTTGGAGCTAGGGATGCTTAAAATGCCTGTACTGTCTAGGTACACTGAGCACTAATTTATTTATCCGTGAGCTGAAGTAGTACTAAATTCCCACATCCTTCACTTTATATTATCCTTAACAGTGTACGGCCCCAAGAGTCTAGAACCCAGGCCTGTAGAGTACTAGGTAGCTGGTATTCCAGGCTGGCACCCAGCAGCAGCAGCAGCTGTAACCTACTTGTGTCCCACTTCCCATGCCCTGCTGTGGACACAGCCCATGGGAAGTTCCGCCTCAAGAGTTTGACAGACAGCAGCCCCATGACTTCTGATTGGCTCCCTGCCCTATATAAACCCAAGGGGTGGTCCAGGAAGTGTCTATGTAACAGTCCAGAACTTTTTTTAATTGCCATGACTGTTCCTTGCTCTTGAATTCTTGGCTTGACCTCAGCTTGATTTGGACTTTGCCTTCTGACTTGGACCCTGAAACTTGACTCTGACTCTGACCCTTGGTATCAATCCTGGCCTGAACCCGACTACAAACTCCTCTCCTACTCCCGGCTTCAGACTTGCCCCTTCTCTGACCCTTGGCCCTGACTGCCCTTGTTGGGATCCTGACAAATACATTGTTATGAATGGGCTGAGACACATATTGCCCTCTACTGGATGGAATCAGACCTGTTCAATATTATATTATGTCATGGAGTTTACACTACAGAGCTATCAGAGAATCTCCTTTCTGTGTTTTTTGGAACAAGAGGATCTAAGTGCTACAGTTGATGAAAAACTGAGGCTGAACTATAAATAATATCCCCAGGCCCAGGAAGCAGTGTATCTGTCTTCTGGTCTGTGGTGCAGGGCAGCAGTTAAATCCGCTCATTAATCTATCACCTGTTTCAGAGGAGACCTCCTCCTGTCTGATACCCTACATAAGTCACTTCTGTCACGGCCCAACTTGGCTGGGGTAGCTGTGAGGCTAGCCTCTGGTAGGGAAGTCAATACTACTTTTAGGTGATGGAGGTGGTCTTCCCACATATGGCTATAGATTACAATGTCTTCAAGGTAAGCCACAGTGGTGTTGCTGATGGGGTCCGAAGATTTGATTCATCAGGCAGTGGAAACTAACTGCAGCCCCTTGCAAGTCAAATGGCATGATTTTAAAGTGGAATTGGTCAAAGAGGGTTGAGAATGTGGTCTTCTCCTGAGAGAATGGAGACTGGGATTTGCCAGTCGTCTTTTGTGAGATCCAACATGCTGAGGTATTGTGCTGGGCCTAATTACTATAACAGCTCATCTGACCAAGGCATTGAGTAAGCATCAGGCATTGAGATTCCTCATCCAGTTAGATACAGTCATTCTACTGCCAGTATCTCCTACCTGACTGTTAGTGTCATTGGTATCAACACTATCTGTGATGGAACTAGTTTTACAAAACTCAATTCGGAATCAGTGTGCCATCCACATGGAGCTTCTTCAGTCATTCTTGGACTCCTCAATGACCTCCATGTGAGTTCCGCTTGCCTGCTGCCCGCTTGCACACGGTGCCTGCCCGAGGCCCCTCGCTTCTTCCCACACATGGGACCAGCCTGAGGCCTCCTCTATCCCCCCCTACCACATGCACACGGCTGTCCCGGCCCAAGCCACTCTCCCTAGCCCTCCCTCCCATGCAGGGCCGGTGTTGCCGCATGCCATCCCCCAGCATGTTCCTCTGCACCCTGCTAGGGGTTGCACCCAACTTTTTTGGCAAAACTGATCATCAGTTGGCAAAAGCAAACGGGACAAATGCCCATTTTGTCAAAAAAGTCAGGATGGCTTAAAAAAGACAGGACTTAAAAAAGAGACTGTCCTGACGTATGGTCCTTGAGGCTTTGTATCAGGCATAGGGCACCATGCCCACATTCTCCACCATTTGTAGTCAGCCAGCTCTCAGCCTGGGCTTGGCCATCATCTCTTTACATCTCTTGCCCTGAGGTCCCTTCAGAACCCCCATTCCTGGGCAAGCTTAGGGTTCCCCATGGGAGTTGGGCTCACTCTTGTGGTCCATTCTGAGTCTAACTACCTCCAGTCCCTGGCACTGCTCCTCAGGTCTAGATACAGGGCACTGATGGAAAATAGATGTCCAAAGCCCCTCTCAGGGTTGCAGGGTCTGTCTGCTCTAAACAAGCGGGGGGGAGGAGAGAGGGGGAGAGAGAAGGCTAGTCACTAGCTCAGGCTGGGCTCTTTAGCTCTTTAGCAGCCTCTCCTTGGGCAAAAACTCTTTTCTCCCTACACCCCTTAAAATTACCTTTTTAAGCTCCCCTTCTCCAGAAAGAGCATGCTCTGCAGGTGTCCCTAATTGGCATTGCCTAATACAGGAACACTTGTTCAGCTTGCTGTCACTGGGATAGGGTGTGTCCCATCACAACCACACCTTGTGCCCAATTGTGATCTGGGGACTTCTTAGTGCCACCTAGCAAGGGGCACAAAAAGGTTAAAGAAGGATTACAGCGATCTCCTGGGTCTGGCATGTGCATTCAAGTTCACCAAAAAGTGGCATGTGAGGTCTCAAATAAAAGCCAGTGTCACACTGGTCATCAATATTGTGAAACGCGTGTGTGGATATTGTGTAAGGAGTTATGTATATACACTGAAAATCATGTTCTTTAGGGTTGTATTTAGGGACTGGGCACCAGCAAAGGTGAAAAAACAGGTTTTCTCTCAAACAGGACTATATCTGGCTGTTTGTATGTAAATAAGTACTGTACGGTTCATAATGGGTCTCCTCTCACCAGTCTGAACCAAATGCTAATAAAGGACTGTGAAAACTTCAAAGACAGAAAAGTAACAGGAAAACACAAACAGGGTTCCTTTCCCCTCCCCACCATCTTGTGGTGCACATCAAAGGTTTGCTCTAATATATTTGGGGGACAAAGAAGATACCATGGCAGCCTTCATCTAGGAAGTAAACAGACAGCGAGTTTGCTTCATGAAAGAGAGGTCTCAACCAGATTTGGTTGAAAATGCTGGAGACAACTTTGGATGAGATCAGCTTCTTTAGACTGGAGCATAACTTGTTAGTTAAGATTAGTCTCTTGAAAGCTTGTTATGATTTTGCTTTGTATGGAACCATTTGTTTCCAATATTCTTACTCACTGTCACTTGAATCTCTGATCTTTGATGATAAATGTATCCTTGTTTTCGCATGAAATGTAAGAGCTGTGTTCAGTGAAGAAGGGGCTGGATGCTGCAGGGAACACTCTGAGGACAGTATGTGCCTGTTGCTACCTGTACAGAGACGCCAAGGCCTACGAAGGCCTCGAAAGT
Organism: Chelonia mydas; assembly: GCF_015237465.2. NCBI lineage: Eukaryota > Metazoa > Chordata > Testudines > Cheloniidae > Chelonia > Chelonia mydas. Next base: position 30,380,355 of record NC_051245.2, read on the forward strand.
AGTGCTTGTGTTGCCAGACGCTGGTGGTTTCAGGGAGCTGAGCCATAGCAGGCACCAATAAGGCTTCCCCATGCTAAGAGAAGGTGGTAATGAGGTGCCTTACAACCCTGAATACCCTTGGGGATTGTCAGTCTCAGAGTAACTGATTTCTAAAAGTTTTTTCCCAGTCTGGAGGCTAAATTGAACACTAGTGTAACACTATTGTCTTCAATGAAATCATATCCACTTATACCATGTCTTAAATGGATCCTTACATTTTTTGTTTTTTGTTTTTGTTGCAAGGTCCATATTTTCAAATAGGTGCACGCCTCAGGGCTGATGCTTTTAAGAGGGAGTTGAGAATGCTCATGCACTTCTTCAGTGCCCTCCATTTAGGGTCAAAGCCCTCCCAAAAAGCCAGGAAAGGCCTAAATATACACAGAGCTATGAGTTATGAAAGATTTAATTCCATTTAAAAGCACTGATTGTCATTTGTCTGAAACTAAAGTGAATAGCAAATCCAACACAGACTGCATTTCAGTGCTGCATCTGGGGAGGCATTTATAGTTGCTCTCTGATGTTAATTCAGCTGCACAATGCAATATTCATGACCTTCTGTAACACTTCTCCACAAAAAGAAGGAAAAATGCATAACTGAATCTAACTTGTACAACATTCATCCACTAGCAGGTCACACTTGCAAACCAGTGTCTGGAATGAATTATGGTGACAGATGTTGGGGTTATGTAGCACTCTTTCAGGCTATTAACAAGCACCTGACAGATGTTGTAACCTTGGTGCTGGTAAAGCAATTATTTCAGTATAAATCGTTATTTCATTTGATTGCATCAGCTTTATCATCTCACTCTGAAAGTGGAGGATTCTTTTAAGATGGGGATTCCTGGTGCTTTTAGGCTACTCTGGTAAATATGGCTGAAGCCCTGAAAAAGAGGGCCTGAACCAAACTTTGGGTGTGGTGATAAATGCTTTGTAGGCAGGGGAGACAGGCCAGCAGTGTGCATGTGTGTATATATTGGGGAAGACAGCTCACCAAGTTAGGCCCTGCTTCAGGAAGGTACTTAAGCCTGTGACTAACCTTTGCATGTGAACAGTCTTCTTGACTTCATTATGATTATATTTTCATTTATTTATTTTGCACTACAAGGAAAAGAATCTTTTTAAAAAACAGAAGCTATATGTGCAATGCAGACCATATAACTACCTCAAGCCAACTGGATCAGGTCTGTGAATATCAATACTCTAAATGCTGCAGGCAACCATGTCGGTGACGCACTAGAATGCACTCTTCTCTCTGAAGCAATATTAAACCTTAATGCTTTATAGTGGTTTGTGATGATTGGATAAAAGTCGCTATAGAAGACCAAGTACTACTATTAATTAGTAGGTCCTTGGTTTCACAGGCTATTGTATTCTGACTCAATTTTGTTCATGTCAGACTTTAGCCAGGAATGACTCTGAAGAAACCTGCTCATTAGTGTAGTAACATAATTCAGTAATAGCTGAACATATTGTAATCAGTCTGTGGCTAACGAACACTTCATGCTTGTTGCTATGTTGCACATCAGGGCAACTCAAAACTTCACAACTGTAGCAAGGTTTGTACTCAGATCTTCCTATTTTAAAACACAGAGCCTTAAATGTTGATATAACTGAGAACTGCCAGTAAGTGTTAACAATATTGGGCTTATTGCACACAGTTGACCTCAGTGTTCCTTCCATCCAGCAGAAGACAATGGTACACCTTAGCCAGTTCATTACAATGACATGGAATCAGTAAACTGAAAATGGAAATGGCACACATAGTACCAGCATCCACAAAAAGGGCTACTCTTGGACTTCAAAATATTTAATATACTGATTCCAGTTTGTCTACTCAACTTTTACCTATTCAGCAGTGCATCACGCAGAGAGCTCCTGAATCTCTGTTGTCTGACAATACATTTACAGATGGATTGCAAGAGGTTGGTTTAAACTTAAGCCACAACTTGTTTGGCACCTAGTTCTTTGAGAGGTTTCAGAGGAACAGCTGTGTTAGTCTGTATTCGCAAAAAGAAAAGGAGGACTTATGGCACCTTAGAGACTAACCAATTTATTTGAGCATAAGCTTTCGTGAGCTACAGGTCACGAAAGCTTATGCTCAAATAAATTGGTTAGTCTCTAAGGTGCCACAAGTACTCCTTTTCTTTTTGCAGTTCTTTGAGAGATCACCTCTTTCCCTGAGATAATACCACAGCTAGGATCAGCTGAGATGCATGAGTTGGAGCCCCCCTCAATTTAAAGAGGAGGGATGCACTAGCATGTCAGAGTTATGAACACCTTAAGAATGGAGGTTGTTCAAAACTCTGAACAAAATGTTGTGGTGGTTCTTTCAAAAGTTTACAGCTGAACATTGACTTAATACAGTTTTGAAACTTTATTATGCTGAAGAAAAATGCTTCTTTTAACCATCTTAATTTAAATGAAACAAGAACAGAAACAGTGTTCTTACCTGATCAAATCTTTTTTTAAACTTTCTCTTTATTTTTTTAGTAGTTTCCACTTAACACAGCATTGTATTGTATTTGCTTTTTATTTTTATTTTTTTGGCTCTGCTGCTGCCTGACTGCATACTTCCGATTCCAGATGAGGTGTGTGGTTGATTGGTCAGTTTGTAACTCTGGTGTTCGTAACGCTAAGGTTCTCTGTACCAGCCTGGCATTCTCCACTTTGCAATTTGCTTCCCCCTGGCATTCAATGGAACCAAAGTTGGTTAATCTTCTAGGTTTAGTGAAATGTCCACTCTTTTTTTTCACAGGTATTTGGAACGGAAGGAGGCTGATGGACTAAGATTTTAAAGGGATTGATGGGGGAGCCAATTTAATAACTGATTTATTCATCGATGATAGTTATATGGCCCTCATTTCTGAATTATTTGAGCTTTTCAGAATCTTAATTTTATTTATCCTCAATATCCCTGTAAGGCAGGAATTATTATTATTCACAGATGGGGAACTGAGATACAGAGAGTCAGAACCAGATCCTCAAAGGTATTTAGGTGCCTGTTTCCCATTGATTTCAATGGTAGATCTGTAGCAGAGCAGGGAATTGAAGCCCAGTCTACCAAAGAGCATAGACTACTGCTCTAACAACTGGACAGTCCTTCCCTTATAAGGGTTATTGTTGGGGTACAGGTCAGCTTTCAAAGGTTATGCTTAATTTTTTGTGTAAAAGAAACAATTAATGTTTGGGGCAGATCTTTTGACTGATAGTTTTCTTTTTTGTGCTTTGATGTGCACTTTAAATGTTGTGAATCGTACCAAAGAACCAGAGGCACATTTAAAATTTAAATATGAAAACATAAATAAATTAAGATAAATGACCAGTCTGAAAACAGTTGAAGCACAGAGTGACTAAAAGTTTGTTAAACTACGTGGAATGAATAAAACTATCAACATAGGATAATCCAAGAACAAAATATTCTAGAGTGGTTTGAATCATTACAACTAATACATATTTGTAATAGGGGTATGTGATGGGGTCTACAGGCCCCACATTGAACAAGGGCTAGGAGTAGGACAATACTGGTCTAGGGAGGCCCTGCCACTCCGGAAGTTCAAGGCATGTTCCCAGTGGAGCAAGAGTTTAAAAGGACACTGGTAGCATAGTGGGGGAATAAACTGCATGTGGCAACAGGAAGCAAGGCTGATGCTGGGCCAGGAGTGGAGATAGCTTTGTGAAGGCTACTCTGGCAGCCGGGACATGGATTCCTCCCATGGGAGTCAAAAGCCCAAGGAGAGATTGACTGCCCCAGACACGACAGAGACCAAGACTGGGGAGAGACTAAGCCTAGTGACCTTGCCCCAAACTGAGGCGCTCCAGACTGGTAGGAATTGACCCAGTGGGATAGCTTAGTAAATGGGCTGAACACTTTGGTAAACCCCTAGGGCCCTGAGTTGGGACCTAGTGGAGTGGGTGGGCCTGGCTGCTCTTCCCCGTGCTCCTTAATAGTGACTGAACTCTGGAGAGGGAACTGGAGCATGAGGGCGGTGATTAAGGCTGCAGCCTGAGCCTCCTCTGTGACGAATAGATAGGCAGAAACTGTAAAACCATGAGCTTACCACTAGACCAGCTGGCCATCAGACCTTCCTGCTGCAGGGTGTAAAACTTGTATTCCCAAGTTTATGTAGTCTTGTTGTTAAGGATAATTTTATTCTGAATAATTTGTGAGATACAATTAGACTTCTGCAATCGGCTGAATAAAAAATATTCTGGGCCATATGTGTTTTCATGATTGTTGATTTTTCAAAATGAAAATGTCTTTCTGAACTCCATTTCAATTCTTTGATATGCTGAATCATAACCAAAACAGCCTTTTTGCAAGAGCTATTAGTGAAATGAGTCAGCAGAAGGAATGTTTTCTAGATCACCATTGGAGAACGTTTATTTTATTTTTGGAAACATATTTTTTTATTTGAATATATTTTTCTTACCTTTTTTTAAACTGTGAAATTGTTTTTGTTTCCTGTGAATTTTTTTTATTGTCTTAAGGGTCCTGCATGATTAATTTTTCATGTGTGCTGGTAAGTACCATTTGTCTTTTGTACAGATTACATGTGCCTGTTCACTCAAACTAAATAGCAGTCCCAGTTTTTAATCTTTTTCTCTGCACAGTCAGTTCCATATTCTCGCCATTTGAATGAAGTGGAGTTGGGAAGGGTCATAGCCCCTTAGTGAATGGCATTTGAATTATTGAACTGAACTGATCCCTTGCCATCAGAACTGAGTAAAAGGTCTTGATTTTACTTTGGGAACCTTTTACTTTTTACCTCTGGCAGTCAATGCAGCTGTTGTTATACTTATGTACAAAGAAAGGACACTTGGGGAAACAAGCAGTTGAAAAAAATGGAATTAGGAACTTCAGTTAATGGAAATGATTTTTTGAGACAGGGTCATTCTAAAGTTTCATAAAAGGGGGACAGAAGACTGGCTCCTACATTCTCATGCCCAGTACAATTCTAGTCTCTCTGACAACCTTATTTTGCATTAGGTACAAGATGAGTTAAAGATACGAAATACTGCATTACTTACAGAACTGCTGTTGGGGTATTTTTAGAACGTTGAGACAAAGCCTCTTACCGTGCCAGCTTGCTCACTCTTGTGGTGTGCTGTGATAGTTCCAGAATATAGAGCTCAATTATGCCAGGTACTATGCACTTTGGCACCAATCCTACAAAGTACTGAAGCACATGAGAAGCGCCACTGAATTCTCCTTCTGCTGTTCTTGTCACAGCTGCATGCAGCTGAGCCAGATCTTCCATTGAGTTGCTCCTCTTGTGGCAGGAGGCCTAATGGCTGCTCTGTGGAGAAGCCAGCTCAGATGCAGCAGCAGACCCGTGTCTGGTAGAGAGCTTGCTGCAGCCAGCTATAATACAGTCAGATGCATACAACTTGGCCAGGAATCCGTTGAGGCATCTCCCCTGTCTCCCATCCCAAAGTAAGGCAACTTACATCTAAAGGGGTTTTCTAAAAGGCTGATGGTGGGCAGCTATGGCCAGTTTATTTTTTATCAAAAGTTGGAAGTACTAAATAAAAAGGCTTAAATATATTTACATTTTGTAATGTTCATTTAATAAATGCATTTACAGTATCATTTTCCAGTGGATTATTAGCATTCCCCCTCTGCATTTCCTCTCCGCACACACATACTTCGTTGGAGATATAATACATGTTTATAATGCAATAGGATCTACTCAGTTCATACCCACTTTTTATCTTTTAGGGCAAGAAAATTACATGCCCTTATAGGAAAGTAAGAAGGCACAAGGTTCCACTTTGCTCCTCTGTACAGGGTACCTTCATTGTAGACACAGCGGGGTGAACAGCTTCCATAGGGATGCTGTCCCCTCCCATAAAGGTGGGAAGGCACTAGAAGGAGTGGAGACTTGTGTGACAAATATGGCAAATTCCTGCAACATCCGTGAAAAGCCTTACTGTAGTAAGTTTATGTATTATTGTGGGCCAGAATTGTATGTAACCTCTCTAGGGCAGAGATGTGACTTATGTAACAACTGGGAGTTCAATAGATTATATTGAAAATGTGCCAGATAAGTATGGACGTATGGGACAATACTGTTAAGTGAATTTCCTGGAAATTACTTAGGATGGCGGTTCCCAAACCATGGGTCATGACCCCAAGTGGGGTTGTGTCATCAGATGATGGGCTCACAATCCTGTGTGTGGAGGATACCATTTTACACCACAAAATGGCAACCTCCATGCTGTCTGGTGTCACAGAAACCAATAAACACTGAAAATGGGGTCATGCATGCAAAAAGTTTGGGAACTGCTACCCTAAGGAGAGGTTAAAACAAATTACCCAACTGCAGTTATGCAAAAACCCAGCCTTGTGATGCTACACCCAGGGTCTCTATCTCCTCATTGCCTGTCACCAAAGGCCTAAGCTGTATAAAGAAAAGGCTCTGGTTCTGATCTTTGATGATTTTCCCTCTGGTTACAAAGTTCATAACTTAGTTGTGGATATTGAAGGACTGACTCCCTGTCAGATCCTGGAGTTGGGGTGGCCTCTGGTAAGCTATTTAGTATGCTTGTAAGTTCTTTTTATTGGTTTTAATGTTTTCTCTATAATGCTTTCAATTTAAGAATAAATGTGCTTGCTTAGAAAAGATTATGTGGTAACTTATAACTCAGACAATTATACCCTTCTTAACCTCTGGAGATGCTGGTCTTTTAGATAATGTGGCTTTCTGGGGCTATCACAGTGTAGGAAACCTGGAAAACCCCAGTCAGGGGGGAGAGACATGTGTCTCTCCTCAAGAGATGTGATGGCTGAGAAGCCAAGAGTCTAGCATGGGTGCCCTAGACTGGGAACCACAGAGGAGGACTACAGGTGTAATTATCCTGAAACTGTATCACCTTGGTTCCACCTCGCAATGCACCTGCTAGTATGGCTGAGATAGAGTGGAGCAAGTAATCTGTGCATCCCATAGGGGTGAAGCAAGTGGGGAAGCAGACACTAAACAGTCACAGTTCATTCCCCGGTCTGCCCCTGGGGCAGAGCAGCTGTGAGATTATTTTTGTTTACAAATTAAGTGCTTGTTTATAATGAAAAAAATAGAATTGGAAAGGCAACAAAAATTGACCAGGCAGGAGCTATGATAGAGGTCCATAATATCATGAACGGTGTGGAAAAAGTGAATAAGGATGCGTTATTTACCCATTCACATAACACATGAACCAAGGGTCATTAATAGGCAGCAGGTTTAAAACAAACATAAGGAAGTATTTCTTCACACAACCCACAGTCAACCTCATTGCCAGGAGAAGGCCAAAAGTATAACTGGGTTAAAAAAGAATTTAAAAAGCTCAGGGAGGACAGATGGTCAGGGATGCAACCCCATGCCCTGGTTGTCCCTTAAACCACTGATAGCCAGAAGCTTGGACTGGATGACAGGGGACAGATCCCTTGAAAATTGCTCTGTTCTGTTCATGCCCTCTGAAGCATCTGGCACTGGCAATTGGTTTGACCCAGCAGGACCATTATTATGTTCTTAAAGACAAGAATCAGTGGGCCTTTCAGGGCAAATCAGAAAGGTTTTGTATTTATTTGCAGTCTTAGAAAACTAGAGTAAAACTTCTCCAGCATAGCTCAAAAGAGAGAGCACCACAATTTGAGTGTGATAAAGCATGATTAATCCCTATATTTGAAGAAAAAAATCCTACTTGAACTGCAAGATTGCTAAATCCAAAAATATCTTTGCCCTCTAATCTACTGTTATAATTACTGAGCTTTATTAAGGAGCAGTATTTAGAACTGTGGAGCTGCAATGAATGCACCATTATAGCTCCTCTGGGGAGGGGAGAGGGAAACAAGTCTTGACTCACTGGAGCCTTGGGTCAAGCCTCGGTGGCTTTGTATTACTGTGATAAATGCATTTCTAAATAAATTGTATTTCTTGTTACTGGTAGACATTTTCTGATCTATTGCTACTAGTACACATATATCAAAGAGTTTACACACTGCCCAGGAGCTTTACTTTTCCTTTGTTCTGGCTTCTTAGCTCAGGTGGAAGAATCTGAAAAACAGTGTATTGAACAATATGTAAGCACTAGGAGAAGAAAGTGAGATGTAATTTTGTGAGAGATTGTCAGTTGCTTCCCAGTTTAGCTGGCTTCCACGTAGGGGACTAGTCTAGAAATTCTGTCTGTCGTTCTGTCTGTCGTTGTAGGGACCGGTTACTCTGACTCATCTACACTGCTCCAGCAAGGGGTAGTGCCATTAATAGTTTATGGAACTTAATTTTTTCATAGTTCTATAGAATTTAAGTCCAGAAGGAACCATTAGGTTCTCTAGTCTGTCCTCCTGTAGATCACAGGACATTAAATTTCACTCAGATACCCCTATATTAAGCTTTAGTGATACCTAAGTGTTTCAGGCCTCAGAAGTCTAAACTATTGTATTCTGCCTGTGAGAGACAAAGGAGAGACCAAGGTGCCACCAATGCTTGAGGGGACTGATTAGGTGACATTTGCCCAGATGATCCTTGCAGCTGAACCATACCCCATACTGCTGAGGAAGGTGAAAAAGTCCTTGTCAATCTGACTTGGGGGAAGATTGCTTCCTGACCCTAAATCTGGCAATCTGAGCAAGACTCACTACCAAGGCATCCAAATAAGAAAATCTGACCATGTCAGAACACTGGCCCACCCCATCTGGTGTCCTGTCTCTAGTTGTGGCCAATCTTTGATGCTTCAGAAGAAGGTGCCCCCCCCATACATTTGGCCAATTGTGCATTGGGGGTAAGGGTAGGAAGAAATCTTTCCTGGCCCTGCAGACTGGCTGAAGCCTTGACGCCTGAGATTTGATTAGTCATTATCTTAATGCAGAGCTGCAAGTATTATGAGTGTGTTGGGAACAATGCAGAGCTTCTTGTCCCCTCCCCCCTACCCCCATGACCCATGAAGGAAGGGAATGAAAAGGGAGATTCATAGATTCTCCTGAGAGAAAAGGACCAACACAACCATCCAGCTCGACCCCCTTGCACAGGCCATACACTTTTTTCAAAGAAACTGTATTGAAATGTATCTTTTAGAAAGATATTTAATCTTGTTTTAAAGACCTTGGACCCAAGTATGCAGGAGCAAGCAGGTGTGTGGTGATTATTTACTCTCCCCTAAGCAGGAGGCTGGGACCAGAGGGAGGGAGGCTGAAGACTGGATGGAGCCTTTGTTCTGTCCCCTCCCTGATACACCACCCAGCATAGCTAATGTGGGGGTGTCATAATTTCTTGCTTGCACAAGCCACCAGTGAGTTAGTACCCATGACCCCTTTCTAGAATAAGAGGGAAGCAGGGAGGGAATAGTCTCTGAATCACAATGCTTTGGGGAGTCATTCCTGGGATGGTGTAGTTCATGTATCACCCCTTGCGCAGAGGACTACAATTTGACTGCTGGAGAGACAAGTGTTCTGTGTGATAACAAAAGGCTGGTTATACTGAAGTATTGATTTGTAGTGGGTAGCCCTGAGCTATCCAGTGAATATGCTACCTTTATAAACGAAGCAATTGGATACACTGCTTTTTTATATGTGGGGGTGATTAGTGTGTGTACATCCAAAAAGTAAAATCTTAATGTAATTTGTCCTTTGCTTTGATGTGTGAGTGAAGGGTTTTTCAGGACATTTCTATTTTTAAAGGGATGTCCCAAACCAGCCTGTGTTCACTGAATCAGGTTTAATTTAACAACATTCCCTTTAGAAAAAAATCCTGCAGTTCTTCAGGTTCTCAAAAGTAGTCATGATTACCAGGCAATGCTGTTGCATTTGTCATTGATAACAAATGGGGAGTATGATAACTTCTTCAACAGCCATGAAAACAACTAGATAAATACTAGCAAACCCCATAGCTTGAAGTGGTTTCCATCATATACAGGGTTTACAGTTTGGTTCAAAGGTTCTCAGCACATCCACTACACAAATTGTTCCAGCACCCCTGATCTCTGGGGACTAAACACAGCACTTCTGAAAATGAAAGCATGAGCCTCTACCATCTGAACTAAAGAGCCAGATCTCATAGCATGGAAGTAGTAGCAGTGTCATAAACCTCTATAAGTGCTCTAGCTACTAGAGGGCAACGCAGTGTATTGTAGATTACCCAAACATCTAATCTGACACATTCCTTCTGACAGACTACGTGGCAAAGTGGATGAAGCTTTGCTCTGTTATATTAGTGCCCTTTTATTCCCGATTCTGTCTAAAGTGATCTTGTGCAAGTTCCTGGTGATCTTGTCTGTGAAACTGCTGAAGGCTAGTTATTGTCTTTCATATGAAGTCTTGGCTTATAATTAGGACAGTGAACAGCACAGATTATGTCGTGCTCCTGGAGATTGTGAGTTAAAACCATGCTGTAGGAATGAAAAATATACACAAACACACACACACTGACACTAGTATATATAAAAGGACCCTAGAATAATCTTACACTGAAAAACATTGCATTATAAATGCATATGGATATTGTGCTAATTGTTTTCATCTTGCATTTTTATTATTTGGATTTGGTTAATGAGAGCTTTCCCTTTAAGAATAGGGTGTGGCAGACTTGCAGATATGCTTGACTGAGAGCAATGTGTGGGAGATTTTGCCTGCGTGGCCAGAGAGTGGGAGAGCCTGCCTATAAAAGCTCCTGAAAGGTCAGAACTTGATTTAGTAAACTTATATTTTCAGAAAGCATGCCTCATTCTCAAAGGTGTAACATTAACACTTATGGGGGACCAGCTGCGTAAGGATATTGTTAATCAGCTATGGAGCCTATCACCTGATGGTTACCAGTGAATCCTGTCCGGCACAGCAGGGATAAAAAGTAGTTCTTATCTAAAGAATTTTTGGTAGAGTCCATATGAGCTGATGTTGAGTCCCAGTTCCTACGTTACACACTCACAACCACCTCTTACTTATTGTTTGTACAGTGCATAGGTCAATGGGACCATAATCTCCACAGGAGCTCTTTCTGGAGAACCCAGTAACATGGCCAAAATGACCTTACTTACTATAAATCTCAGACACTTACCAACACTGTCACACACACCCATCAGAGATGAGTTCAAAAGTCAGACGAAAGAACAAAACCATTATTTAATCTTTTTTTAAAAAAACAAAGCAAACCCCTCATGGTTTTGGGTCCAATCTCATGATTTTTGGGGGGTATCTGACTCATAATTTTTGAACTCTTGGGATTGGCAATACTGATTCACTCATTTGCAATGGCGTCTACTGAATATTTGCAAATATGACTGTTTATATTTCTTTACAGTACCACATCTTTTCACAGCTGTGTGAATTACACAATAAGCCTAAAGAAAAGGAGTACTTGTGGCACCTTAGAGACTAACCAATTTATTTGAGCATAAGCTTTCGTGAGCTACAGCTCACTTCATCGGCCTAGTGTATTCCAGAAGGGGACATGGGCTTGATCCTCATCCCATTGAAGTAAATGACAAAAGAGCCAGTGACTTCAGTGGGGGTGGAATTTGTCCCAGTATTTTCCTTTTATATCTCGGGGATAAAACAGAACACTGTATTTAGTTGTTAGCTTTCTTTACATTCATTTCCCTCCTCACATTTTAGAATTAAGTTCTGTGAGGTACATGCACTAATATGCACCCTTCAGATAATTTTCAGAGAGAAGTATAGTAGCAGCCCCAGCATACATCTGTTGAGAATGATTTTTTTTTTTACTGGGCCCTGAATCATGAGTAATATTTCAGGTTTTAATTCTCTGTGATATGAATGGGGGTGGGTTTGAAAGCAGCTTGTGAACATGCATCATCTGGTACAATTGAAAGTCTAAGTTATTAAGCTTTTTTGCTGAAAGAGTCATTTGAAATGATCACGTTCAAGAGTGCTCTCTGTTATGTTCCTTAAGAAGGCGGATTTAAAGAAATAAAATGGATCAGACAACCTGGTTCACAATGTAACGTTCTATCAATGGAGCTCCACAAGGTGCATTCCCTTAGGGCTGATTATTTGCTATGAATAAAGGGCATGTCACTCAGTTGTAGGTTTCCTTTTATGTGACTTGTCATTCAAAGACCCTACATGCTGCCTCAAAACTACTTATGCTGACTTGTACCGTCTACAAAATTATAACAAACTGAGGCCTAGGGAAACAAAAAATTTAATTCCTTAAGTTTTTCAATAAAAGTTTGCGAGATATGAAGAGTGCCTGATTGCCTCAGGCAGGACATTTTCATGTGGAAAGAGAGTCTGATTATTTCAGCATTCTATCTGAAACCGCTATAATATGTCTTCCTGCTATGGAAAACAGGTGCCAAAAAATGTGAAAGTTGTGGGGGAAGGGTATTCTGAGGGCCTTGAATCTATCAAATAGATTCAAGGACCTGAATGCCATTTCTACAGTAAGTGTACTGAAAATGGCAGTAAAAATGACCTGCTACCCAATGGCAGTGCCTGCAGTAGCAACAATACTTCCCTGTTCCCAGTAGTGCACGTGCATAGATGAGAAATCCCTGTGTTGCCATTTTCTTTTCATTGACCACTGTGTGTTCATCAGATGTGGGACACATATCCCCCATACTTCTGAAGACTAGACCAGTGATGGGAAGCGATACAGTGCTAACACATTGCTTTTCAACACTGGCTGCTCTGTACTAACTTTTTTCTAACCTTTTGTAGAAAGTTATTTCTGTTCATCTATCAGATTGGATCAGACCCAGTGCAGGTACAAAGTCATGTAGCTCCACAGATACACATGTATCATCTTCCCAAACCAAAATACTCATCTGCAGCATTTTTGTACATACACATCCCCTGAAAGTTGGCACCCATTCAACCATCTTGAATGGCTGACATCCACTACCCCACATCATTGACCACCATTGGTGACACATCCAAAATTTAACCCATGCCATCTACCTTTCTACACTCTCACTCATTCATGCATTCTTTGCAGTTTTTACTAGACTACACTAGCAGAGGATCTGGCCCATAATGTAGCATAGCTATATTGAGGACTGGGACTCTGGAGACCCTGTGACTACTGGCTCTGCTACTGATCTTCTTGGTGGCCTTGGATAAGTCACTTCACCTCCCCATGCTCCAGTTTCCCCTCTGTAAAATAGTTATAATGATATTGATATCCTCTGATGAAAAAAAACTATATAACAGCTACATATCTTTATTTTTTTTTTATTATTATTACTCAGTGACTTTAGTGGAATTCAGGATGTTTCTATTTATGAGAAGTTGGTATAGAAAACTGCCAATGGCATTGGAAGATCATATGGATAGATGGATGGCAGTGATCTGCAAAGGTAAGGTTGGAAGAATAATGGGTGTGACTATTCAATGACTTGCTGAATTCAAATGGGCCACATCTACTCTGATTGAACTGTAATTGAAATTACAAAAAGTAATTTTCCCTCAGTTGATATTCACCCCTTCTTGTCAACTGTTGGGAATAGGCCACATCCAACTTGATTGAACTGGCCTCGTTAGCACTGACACCCCACTTGGTAAGACAACTCCCATCTTTTCATGTGCTATAATATATATACCTGCCTACTATATTTTTCACTCCATGCATGTGATGAAGTGCGTTTTAGCCCATGAAAGCTTATGGACAAATAAATTTGTTAGTCTCTAAGATGCCACAAGGACTCCGTGTTGTTGTTTTTTGAATGGCTAGAGATTCCAGTATATCAAATGATTGAGATGCCATTTGTGCTGACACTGTTTTGACAACAATACTACTTGATTTACTGTAATCATACTTGACCTGGAAGCTGAATATGTACTTCCAGTCAACTTCAAAGGGAAGCTGTTGTTAGAATGACAGTTGTAAGACACTAGCATGTCTAGTTCTATCTTGAAATTGTGACCAAAACACATTTCACAGCTATTTTTGTCACCCATTTGTAGGCAATATATAAAGGGATATGGATTATTGTTCTCACAATTCTAATTGTGATTATCTTAAATTTGAGCAGACATTCAATCCCTCTCCAAAACAATTTTAGTCAATGACAGCATTTCAATTGCTTGTTTCATTTTTCAAATCCAAAGTAGCTAAGCAGACCATTTAAAGTCTGAACTGACACATGCAGCTGCACGAATAAAAAGAGTAAAATCCATATGTCTCTATATGGATGCTTTGGAGGCACAGAATCTTCTGCAGGTTGCTTTACAAATCATAATCTAGTTTTTTTTTCTGGTCTAGCCATACTTGTGAATTCCTTATTAGAGAACCTCTCTATTCTCTGGCACTTGTTTCTATAGGCAAGGAATTTTCTGTCATCCTTTCTCTGAACACAAACATTACATGCACAGAGAATCAGGGACTGGCTGTTGCATCACTTTCGTTATGAACAACAACTTGAATGAGTAGGCCTCACACCCCTTAGGCCACTCAGCTCTCTTCATGCACACACATGCTCATGCCAGTTCCATCTGGGGACAGGGAGTCAGAGCTCCCTTGCTTTTGACTTTGTGTCCAAGGTACTATCTCACTCTTCCTGACTTTTCTGAGGCTAGAGTTAGTTTCCTTCTCAGTGGGGTCCCCAGCATAACTGTTCATACCATTCTATAAGTCTTAAACAAATACAAACAGCAGCTGAGGGAGCTGAGAGAAAGGTGACTTTGCACTGCTGTAGAGCTCCCCCAGTGCTCAGGCCAGCATAGTGGAGCTCTGAACCATCTCATTGCTGCTTGAAGTTGTACCCAGCTGAAATGGCTCTCAAGAGTCCATTGTGTAAACCTGGGGAATAGGAAGAGCAGCAGAATTCAGGCTCCACCCACTTTCCCACAGCCATGCCCTCAACTTACTCCCTGTGCCAAGGACTGCAAGGGGAAGTAGCACAGAGCCATTAGGACAGCTTTGCACTACCTGAGGATTCCCCTTGATTTTGTGAAATTCAGAGCAGCGGAACTGCTCTATCTTGTGGGCAACCTGAATAGCCCAGGTTGCCTTGCACTGGTAATGGAGTAGAGTGAGTCTTGCTGTGATGAATTGCCCATATATTTGATAGGTAAATTAGATTTGATTCAAGTTGCTCCTCCTTTTGCGGATCCAGCCCCTGCTGAAATAACTGCATACTTCCATATTGCATACAAATAGGGAAGTGGGTCCTTAATGTCCCCAAATATATATATAATGGACCAGAATCAGTCTCTTTCTCTACATAACGCTCACTTTAAAATAATAAAAAAAAGTCTTCCCCCCAAATGAAAGAGGTAGCCACCTATGAAAGAAATCAGGTAGATTAGATAATATGAAATGTCACAGATGTGTTATAGACAGTAATTTGCAGACTGCCTTTGAGATCATCGGAAGAAGCACGGGGATATTTGAAGATAGAATTTCATCGTGCATGTGCACAAGGATAGTTGGTATGATTGGATACAAATTGGCAATTCTACACAGCAAAAAGAAACATCTGAATGTATCCCTTCTGTAAGTTTATATTTATGTCATTCGATCAACTAATAGTTTAAAATATTA
Source organism: Chelonia mydas (assembly GCF_015237465.2). Taxonomy (NCBI): domain Eukaryota; kingdom Metazoa; phylum Chordata; order Testudines; family Cheloniidae; genus Chelonia; species Chelonia mydas. Next base: position 30,395,867 of record NC_051245.2, read on the forward strand.
CCCATCTCATGGAGTTTTCAGCTTTGACTTTGAAAGTTCTTTCAATATTCCCCTTATAAATTCCCCCATCCGTTTTTGCAAGTTCCTTTATCAGTCAAGTAAGGTGTTTTCCACTACATGTTATGACTGGCTGGAATTTTTTTAATACTAGATTGTTGGCCCTGATCCAGCCAAAGATATTATATAAAAGGAATCAGGAGAGAGAGACAAAAAGAAGCAAACCATTTGGCTTCATTTCAGGCTATTAAACATTGGGCTTCATGCCAGCCAGCTTTTTAATTTCAAATAAAGAGTATATTTCATGTTCATCTCAACTAAAACAGAGAGAAAGAATGAGAGTAAGATTTCCTTCTTTTGTTTCCCTTTGGAACAGAACTATTTTTAGCTGATCTGAAGTTAAAAATAACAAGGTTTTTTTCTTCCTTAATATAAGAACATTTGTTGGCAAGTCACCAAAAAAGTCTCTGCAGCTATCTTGATTCCCCTAAGATAGCCTAGCCAACAAGAGGGTTTGTGCAGCAGATTGCTGAATCTTGGCCTCCATGGATTTCAGTTTCATTTCTTAAATGTTGTTCAGTAGCACTGACAGCAGAAGCTTTATGGAGCACAGCATGGCGTGGCCCTGGATAAAACTCATCAGTTTTGCTATGCAGGAATTCATGTAAATATTTCCTTTGTTTTTTAGCTGTGTGGGTTTGCATCCCTCACCCCAACCTTTGATTTGCAGATACTGCCGGGATAGTAAAGACACTAGCTGACAGTTCGCAACATCAAAGAAATAATTAAACATTAGTGTTTGGGGCTGTAGAGTTTATCTAAATCCCATTTCAAGGCAAAGTGTAGCACAGGGAATTTAAATGATTCTGATACTTTTTCATTTACATATCATGGAGTTCATTTTCCTGGCCTAAGAACGTTCCAATATCTTTTCTGATTTTGCATGGAGTCTTGAGCCTTAGAAGGCATTTATATGTCATAAACTGACCTGTGGTCTCAAGGAGCTGTTGTTGTACAAAGGCAATGAAAGATAATAGCTTGGCCTAGGAGATGGCTGACTAGAAAGGAAATGTTTTAGCCAATATTATTCTGGTTCATTGAAGGTTACACCTGAAAAGATATTTTGATGGAGGCTCACATCCAGATAAGTAGGACAACAGATTATTTAAAACAGATCAACAAGAAATTTGTTGGTTAGGATAACATAGCACTGCCAAATGCTACTGTTGACTTGGCAGTAAATCGCTTTTTATCCAGCTTAATCTTTTTGTCAAAAAATATCATATCAAATCCATGCTGAAGAAAGAAAACATTCTTTTTGGCTTAAAACATGAAAACTAATCAAAATTTTAAAGCAGTGACCTTTCACAGAATCCAGGTGAATGAGAACCACCCTGAGAAACTTCAGGAGACACATGAAAAGATACTGAAGAGGAAGCCAGACTATAACAGGATTCAAAAAAGAACTAGATAAATTCATGGAGGATAGGTCCATCAATGGCTATTAGCCAGGATGGGCAGGGATAGTGTCCCTAGCCTCTGTTTTCCAGAAGCTGGGAATGGGCAACAGGATGGATCACTTGATGATTACCTGTTCTGTTCATTCCCTCTGAGGTACCTGTCGTTGGCCACCGTTGGAAGACAGGCTACTGTGCTAGATGGACCTTTGGTCTGACCCAGTATGGCCATTCTTATGTTCTCATGTACCTACTGAATCTCCAATACCCTTTCCTGGGTCTCCTGAAGTTTCTTAGGATGGCTTTCATGCACATGAGCTGATGAGACATGAACCTTCTTAAGTTTAAGCATCTGTCTCTTTCAAACTGTTCTGTACAAACTGTAGTATTGTTGTTCCATAGGAACACAATTATTGTTGTTTCATAGGAACACAATTATTGTTAAAATAAATGTGTTGGGTGGTTTACTCCAGGTCGAGATTTGGCAATCTGCTGATCCATTATGAGCCAGAATATTTATCTTCCCTCTGGACACCCTAGGAAAGTTACATTTTTAGTAATTCCTAGATTTGAGGGCAATAGTTACAGGCAACCTCAAAAAGAAGAAGCAGCAACAACTGAAATCAGCCCTTGCATTTTGGAAGAGTATGCTTAGGTAGTTTTAAAATGGCAATAAAGGTAATTTTATGCCCACTTTAAGGCCCTTTTGTGTTGCCATAGTGTGAGAAGCAAGCCTTCTGGTCAGACAGCAAAAGCACAAGTTACTTGCTAACATTCTTAATGACTGCTGTGAACTCATTGGAGAAGGGATTGTGTCTTACTGTAGTAGGCATGCAATGGGGCGCCATCTTGATTGGGGCCTCTGAGGACTGACACAATACAAATAATAATTGAAACTCTATAAAAATATAGAACATTATAGATGGGATCAGACATATTTTGTAAACTGTATTACGGGGAACCTTTTTTTTTCAAGTTTCAGAGTGGTAGCCGTGTTAGTCTGTATCAGCAGAAAGAATGAGGAGTACTTGTGGCACCTTAGAGACTAACAAATTTATTTGAGCATAAGCTTTTGTGGGCTAAAGCCCACTTCATCAGATGCATGCAGTGGAAAATACAGTAGGAAGATAGATAGATAGATTGATATATACAGAGAACATGAAAAAATGGGGGTGGCCATACCAACTCTTAACGAGACCAAGTGGTTAAGGTGGGCTATTATCAGCAGGAGAAAAAAAACAAAAAACTTTTGTAGTGATAATCAGGATGGCCCATTTCAAACAGTTGACAAGAAGGTGTGAGTAACAATAGGGGAAAATTAGCATGGGGAAATAGTTTTAAGTAGCGTAATGACTCATCCACTCCCAGTCTTTATTCAAGCCTAATTTAATGGTGCCCAGTTTGCAGATTAAATCCAGTTCTGTTGTTTTTCATTGGAGTCTGTTTTTGAAGTTTTTTATTGAATAATTGTGACTTTTAGGTCTGTAATTGAGTGTTCAGGGAGGTTGAAGTGTTCTCCAACTGGTTTTTGAATGTTATAATTCTTGATGTCTGATTTTGTGTCCATTTATTGTTTTGCGTAGAGACTGTCCAGTTTGGCCAATGTACATGACAGAGGGGCATTGCTGGCATGATGGCATATATCACATCAGTAGATGTGCAGGTGAACGAGCCTCTGATAGTGTGGCTGATGCGATTAGGTCCTGTGATGGTATCCCTTGAATAGATATGTGGACAGAGTTGGCAACGGGCTTTGTTGCAAGGATAGGTTCCTGAGTTAGTATTTTTGTTGTGTGGTGTGTGGTTGCTGGTGAGTATTTGCTTCAGGTTGGGGGGTGTCTGTAAGCAAGGACTGGCCTGTCTCCCAAGATCTGTGAGAGTGAGGGATCGTCCTTCAGGTTAGATTGTAGATCCTTGATGATGCGCTGGAGAGATTTTAGTTGGGGGCTGAAGGTGACGGCTAGTGGCATTCTGTTACTTTCTTTTTTGGGCCTGTCCTGTCCAAGATATCTATCAAGCATTCTTACAACTATAATACCCACCTGCTGAAGTGAAGAAACAGATTGACAGATTCAGAAGAGTACCCAGAAGTCATCTACTACAGACCTAAAAGTCACAATTATTCAACAAAAAAACTTCAAAAACAGACTCCAACGAGAAACAGCAGAGCTGGAATTAATCTGCAAACCGGACACCATTAAATTAGGCTTGGGAGTGGATGAGTCATTACGCTAATTAAAAACTATTTCCCCATGCTAATTTCCCCCTACTGTTACTCACACCTTCATGTCAACTGATTGAAATGGGCCATCCTGATTATCAATACAAAAGTCTTTTTTTGTCTCCTGCTGATAATAGCCCACCTTAATCGATTGGTCTCGTTAAGAGTTGGTATGGCAACTCCCATTTTTTCATGTTCTCTGTGTATATGCATCTTCCTACTGTATTTTCCACTGCATGCATCTAACAAAGTGGATTTTAGCCCACAAAAGCTTATGCTCAGATAAATTTGTTCGTCTCTAAGGTGCCACAAGTACTCCCCCCCCTTTTTTTTTTCAAGTGATTCTACTGACTGCCACTGGACTGTACACCTTAGGTGCATGGCAGAGAAGTCACCAGGCATGATATGGCCATAATTAAATTTCCATTACAGTGCATTTCATTCATGGGGGAGAATAGGGGAGGGGCTTTCACTTTCTGTATTCTTCATTTTTGACAGTTGACTCTTGGAAAAACACTGTGAAATATGGAACCATTCAGCTGCAAACCAGGAGTCTTCGAATGTAAATTCTAAAACATTAAATGTTTTCCACCAGAACAACAAACGAGAGTTTTACCCGTACTTGCTATTGTAGGATCATATTTTAGCTCACATTTTAACGTCAGTTTTGCCTGAATAAGGAATGCAAAATCAAGTCTAATCATGCATCTGATGAAGTGAGCTGTAGCTCATGAAAGCTTATGCTCAAATAAATTTGTAAGTCTCTAAGGTGACACAAATACTCCTGTTCTTCTTGCGGATATAGACTAACACGGCTGCCACTCTGAAACAAGTAGTTTTATGTTAACTTTGATCCAACTGTTTTTCTTTTCATAACTACATACCTGTTTTTGACAGGCATGTGGGAAGCTGGGATTGCTTATTCATTAAGCATGATGGCCCAGATCCTTGGCTGGTGTAAATTGGCTAGCACTGTTGAATGATTTATACTATCTGAGGATCTGGTTCAGATCCCACCCAGCCCCTAGAGCTGACATTTGTTTTTTTCTTCCGCCTGTTGTGTCTTGTCATTATCCTGGACTGTGAGCTCTTTGGGGCGGGAATTATCTTTATGTACAGCACCTAGCACGAAGTAATTTAAATGATAAAATGGTCTGAACTTGTATGTCAAGGGCAAAGTTGCACCACATGCACTAGTTTGGCATACAGAGATATTCAGCAAATTTAAAAGTGTAATAACCTATTCCAGATGGGACCGAGAAGACTAAGAAAATGATTCTTTTTCAAATAGAATTTGTTTGTTTGTCTGATCTAGAAATAGGCTTAAACTGAAACAGATTCCCTTCAAAATTTCAGGATGTCTAAAATCAAGAAGCCAGATTTTCCCTTCCTGTGATGATAAAAGCCAAGGGAAGGCTGTCTGAGGAGGAAATCTCTGCAACGGTCCCCTTGTGAAGAACATTTTCCCATAACACTCCTCCCCCTCCCCCCCGAGAAGGCAGGAATTTCTCCCATGCAGAAAAGGCTGCAGTTTTAATAAGCCAATAGGTCTTTATGCCTATGAAAGGCATTCCTCCAGCTGGGTACTCTCACAACTGAAAGCAACGCATGAGTGGGATGCTTGTCTCATTGCTATTCTTGCAGGGGAGCAGTAAACAAACAGGTAAATTGATTAGTCATTGGCTGTCTGGTTTGATAACTCTTAAACACAGAATGAGGTCTTGCTCTGCCACCTTTGGAGTCAATCATCTGACCTTGAAGTCATTTATCTGGTCTCTAAAGAGAATTAGAGTCTGTACTACAGCAGCTGGTTCTAAAATAGCACATTAACTTAATTTTATTATGTATGCTTAAGTAATCACTCATTGCACAATCTGTCCAAGAAGGCAGTGCTTCAGGCAACTTGGGTCTTTCAAATAAAGATAGACGATGGATTTAAGTCCCTACATTTGTAGTTTAAAAAGCCTGGGTTTTGCATCAGTTTTGATTTAAGACTGCATAGATAAGTAAGGAATAGTGGTGGTTGTGGGAGGAGGGGGAATGTTTGAGACGATTTGAAGAAAAGGTTCAAAATTTGGGCATGCTGAAAGACAGAAAATGTATCTGAAGTCTACAGGTATCTTCAACTCTTTGTGGAAATATTCTTCAAGGAAATAGAAGCCTTTGCTCGCTGAACAGTATGTGCAGATGAAAATCGATTCCTTCTCTCTTGCTGTTTTCATTTTACCCAGAATGCCACAGAAGTATGGCATGACAATGTTCCAGTGTTCAAATCAGTAAAAGACTTAGCCTGACCTCTTAAATCCAGATAATATCAAAGGAACATATAAGGCCTGCCCTAAGAAATCAAGAAATATAGGTGAATCAAGCCAAATTATCTTGCATAGAATACTGAGGCCCAAATGTTAAGACTTAGCTCTGACAGGCATACTGAAGCCATAGAGTCAGGAGCTCTGGGTGCTTTTGTACACACGAGCAACATTCAGATCAAACTTTCAAAAAAACAAAAACAACCCAACAAACAAATAGCCCCCCCACCAAGTGGTTTTTCTGCCATGCTGCAAGGTTGATGGTATTGGGGACAGTGTGTAGGAAAGGTTGCTTGTACTTCAAATTAAAGGGCCAAACCTACCCCAGCTGGCGCAGAGAGGTATGCCGTGCATTTCCCTTCCACGGTTTTTATTTTTACCTCAGGCCTCACTAATGGAGGTTGCCAAGAGGATTCAATGAATTATGCTCCCTCACTGGCCAGGGATTTCTGCTTCAGCAGCTTCCTCCCGAGTGGAGTCTCCACTACTGTGGGTATGGCTACCCTGCAATCTAAGGTGTGATTGCAACTCACAAAGACGTACCTGTAGTAGTTTTACCTGTGCTAAAAATAGATGCAGCGGCCTGGGCTTCAGCAGCTTGAGCAGGTACCCAGGGTTCCAGCAGGGCTCGTACACTTTGAGACCATCAGTATAATTTAGGTGTGAATCTGCCCCCAGGACTGACAAAGGATTACCAGTGAATACTGGGCTTGAGCTGATGATTGGGTGCTTCAGAGAGCTGGGTCCAGCCCCATTATTCTCAAGGCTCTGGCAGGTCCACTCCTTGCCCCCAACACACTGCATACACCAAGGCCTAAGGTACACTTGCCCTGCCAGAAATTTCTCTCTAAGGGGGAATGCGCTATTGGACAGTTGGAGCCATTTTCTGGCTCCTTTGTGCATCCTGAGTGGTGCAAAGGGGACAGATCTGATTCCTGATTCCAGCCCTCTGTCTACAAGCAGTGGCTGACTACAACAGTAACAATGTAATCTAAAATGTACTTCTGGGGGGGTCCTTATCACCATTCAATGCATATTGCATATGTCCCTCTAAGCTATTAGCTATTCTAATACAAGGCAATCATTGTACTAGTATATCTGCATCCACACTAGGAATTATACTGGTCCACCTCTAACCAAAATAGTTACACCAGTACAAAAACTGCATGTTGACCAGGCCTTGTTTAGATCATCCTTTTTAAGTACAGATCTTAACATTTTTTCATACTATCCTGTAATTTATACAGCACGTGAAACTCTTGATTATATGAAAGGGTATATTGAGCTCAGATGGCATATGTTTGTCTTTTTATGTTCTTGTGAAAGGATAACTTGCAACCCTAGGAGATTTTAGTCCTAGGACATTACAGAAAATAGCTGACTCTTAATGTTAATACATGTCTTTCCTGCTCTGGTTAGTTGTCCTTACGGTGACTCCTGCAGATACCATCTGGCCATCCTCATGTGACATTGAAAAAGGCAACAGCACTCTCATGGCCCTAAACTTTGTCTAAGCACTGAGTTTTGTTGTGGTTCTCTCTTATATCTGCAAATCCAGAACACTTTGAAATTTTCCTTCACTGCTTTTAAACTGATCAACACAAAATAATCTGGATGTCCATAACATTCAGGTAGTTGGCCCAGTTTGTTTCCTTTGCACTGCTAAGCAAAGGGAGTGGGGAAACTGCTGCATCTCCTCTGCCCTGGGGAACCCAACACAGCCATACAGCCTGTGTAGTCAGCTCGTAGGCCTCCCTCCCTCCCCACTGCAACTTCTGGTATAAGTGGGAGGCTGCATGGCTGTAGCATGCTGTTTTGGTTATCACCAGCTAGTAGATGGCCACTTGAGATAGGAAGTGCTAAAGGACACTGCTTCAGGGCCTCGTCTTGCTCTCCGAGACCTGACATACTGAATTAAGCAGCGAGTAATTTGGCAAAAAGAAAAGGAGTACTTGTGGCACCTTAGAGACTAACAAATTTATTTGAGCATAAGCTTTCGTGAGCTACAGCTCACTGCATCGGATGCATTCAGTGGAAAATACAGTGGGGAGATTTATATACACAGAGAACATGAAACAATGGGTGTTACCATACACACTGTAATGAGAGTGATCAGGTAAGGTGAGCTATTACCAGCAGGAGAGTGCCGGGGGGGGGGGGCAAACTTTTGTAGTGATAATCATGGTGGGCCATTTCCAGCAGTTGACAAGAACGTCTGAGGAACAGTGGTGCGGGGGGAATAAACATGGGGAAATAGTTTTACTTTGTGTAATGACACATCCACTCCCAATTTTGCAGGAGCCGATTGCCCAATAGGCACAAAGATGGGTGCTATGCACTGAAAGGGAGGAACAAGCCTTCAGCAAGGCATGTAAGTAGTTATATGCAGAACAGGTTTCAGAGTAGCAGCCGTGTTAGTCTGTATCCACAAAAAGAAAAGGAGTACTTGTGGCACCTTAGAAACTAACAAATTTATTTGAGCATAAGCTTTCGTGAGCTACAGCTCATTTCATTGGATGCATACAGTGGAAAATATAGTGGGGAGATTTTATATACTCAGAGAACATGAAACAATGGGTGTTACCATACAGACTGTAACAAGAGTGATCAGGAAAGGTGAGCTATTACCAGCAGGAGAGCGCGGGGTGGGGGGGTACCTTTTGTAGTGATAATCAAGGTGGGCCATTTCCAGCAGTTTACAAGGACAGTAGGAGGGGAAATAAACAAGGGGAAATAGTTTTACTTTGTGTAATGACACATCCACTCCCAGTCTTTATTCAAGCCTAAGTTAATTATATCCAGTTTGCAAATTAATTCCAATTCAGCAGTCTCTCGTTGGAGTCTGTTTTTGAAGTTTTTTTGTTGAAGAATTGCCACTTTTGGGTCTGTAATCGAGTGACCAAACATAAACACCACCCTATACCAGAAACCTACTGACCGCTATACTTAAGTTTTGTATTCTCTGCAAACTTTGTCACTTTACCGTTTACCCCCTTTTCCAGATCATTTATGAATATGTTGAACAGACAGATCCTAGTGCAGCTCTTTGGGACCCTGCTGTTCACTTCTCTCCATTGTGAAAACTGATAATTTATTTATATCTTTTGTTTCCTATCTTTCAAACAATTATTGATCCATGAGAGGACCTTCTGTCTTATTCCATGGCTACTTAGTTTCCACAAGAGCCTTTGGTAAGAGACTTTCTGAAAGTCCACTATATCAACTGGATCACTTTTATCCACAGATTTCCACAAAAAATTCTAATTGATTGGTGATGCATGATTTCCCTTTGCAAAAGCTGTGTTGACTCTTCCCTAACAAATTGTTTATCTATGTGTCTGATAACTGTTTGTTTTTTTAAATATAGGTTCTACCAGTGATGAGCTGCCAAAATCTTAACAACCGGTTCCCTCCTCACCGCACGAGGGGGTTGTGACCCGCCCCCGCCCCCCTGGGAGCCCTGCCCCAACCACACCCTCCCCTGTCCCCTGACTGCCCCCCGGAACCGGGCAGGAGTGGGTGCCCACCCCTCCCCTAAGAGCCAGAGGGAACTGCCAGGGGCGAGATGGGAAGTCCCGGTGGTGCTTACCCGGGGAAGCTCCCAGATAGCATCTGGCAGGTCCCTCTGGCTCCTAGGGGCTGCTCCCCGCACTGATCACATCAAAAGTGGTGCTGTAGGCACCGACTCCATGGGTGCTCCGGGGCTGGAGCACGCACAGGGAAAATTTGGTGGGTGCAGAGCACCCACCAGCAGCTCCCCGTCCCACGCCCGGCCCCAGCTCACCTCCGCTCCACCTCCTCCTCCATCTCCTCCTCTGAACGCCCCCCACCCCAGCTTCCCGCGAATCAGCTGTTCGTGCGGGAAGCCTGGGAGGGCTGAGAAACAAGCGGCGGCTTTGCACTCAGGCCTAGGGAGGCGGAGGTGAGCTGGGGCAGGGAGCGGTTCCCCTGTGCGCCCCCTCCCCCCCCCGGTTACCTGCTGCGGCGTGGGCGGCCCTCCTCGCACCCACCACCCGAGCTCACCTCTGCTCCGCCTCCCTAGGCCTGAGCGCAAAGCCGCCGCTTGTTTCTCAGCCCTCCCAGGCTTCCCGCACGAACAGCTGATTCGCGGAAAGCCGGGGAGGGCGGAGAAGCAGAGTGGGGTGGAGCGTAACTCGGGGCGGAGGCGAGCTGGGGATGGGGATGCGGAGGGGAGCTGCCGGTGGGTGCTCTGCATCCACCAAATTTTCCCCGTAGGTGCTCCAGCCCCGGCGCACACACACAGTCTGCGCCTAAGGCGCCACTTTTGGCCGGTTGTTAAATTTAGAAGCCTTTTTAGAACCGGTTGTCCCTGTTCTAAAAGAGCTTCTAAATTTAAGAACCAGTTCCAGCGAACCGGTGCGAACTGGCTCCAGCTCACCACTGGGTTCTACCATTGTGCCTGGTTCTGAAGTTAGGCTCACTAGCCTATAATTGCCAGGATCTCCTCTTGAGCCTTTTTAAAATATTTGCACGATATTAGCTACCTTCTAACCATCTGGTAGAGAGGCTGATTTTGGTGATGGGTTACATACCACAGTTAGTAGTTTTGCAGTTTCATGTCTGAGTTCCTTCAGAACACTTAGGTGAATACCATCTGGTCCTGGTGACTTTTTACTGGTTAGCTTGTCAATTTGTCCTAAACCTTTTTCCATTGGCATATCAATTTGGAGCAGTACTTCAGATCTGTCACCCAAAAAGAATAGCTCTGATGTGGATATCTCCCCACATTCTCTGGGTGAAGACCAATACTAATAATTCATTTAACTTCTCTGCAATGACCTTATCTTCCTTGAGTGCTCCTTTAACATCTTTGTCATCTAGTGGCCGCACTGCCTGTTTAGCGGGCTTCCTGCTTCTGATGTGCTTAAAAAAAATATTGTTCGTTTTTGTGTCTCTAACAAGTTGTTTCTCAAATTCTCTCTTGGCCTGCCTTATTATACTTTTACAATTTACTAGCTGGAGTTTGTGCTCCTTCCTATTTTCCTCAGTAGGATTTACTTCCAAATTTTAAAGGATGCCTTTTTGCCTCTGATGGCCTCTGTTCCTCTGATGTTTAGCCATGGTGGCATTCTTTTGGTCTTCCTACTGTCTTCTTTGATTTGGGATGTACATTTACTGTGAGCCTCTATTATAGTGTTTTTAAGTGTTCTCCATGCTGCTTGCAGACATTTTATTCTTGTAACTGCTCTCTTTATTTTCTCTCTAACTACCATCCTCATTCTTGTGTAGCTCCCCTTTTTAAAAGTCAATGTTGTGGTGGTGGGTTTTTGATATTTTTCACCTTATAAGGAGTTAAATTTAACTACATTATGGTCGCTATTACTGAGCAGTTCAGGTACTGGACTAGTTACCTGTTGGACTAGATGCTGTGCTCCACTTAGGACTACATCAAGAATGGCGTCTCCCATTGTGGGTTCCAGGAAGCAGTCCAAGAAGCTGCTCCAAGAAGCAGTCATTTATAGAATCATAATAACCTGCTCAATGCTGTGTACCTCCTAGCAAAAGTCATGTGGAGGGGGAAAGGATACACGGCTGGAGTTACACTGTGCTTTGGAAATCTCCCATTGCTGGAGCAAGGACCATCACAACAAGATGCAGCTTGCAGCAGCCCTGAGGCTGCTATAAATTGGGTCAGGGATTGCAGTGTACAGAGGTTCCATAAAGTCGCCATTTGTCTGCACATTCCCTTCTCTGCTTGCAAGGTGCACTGAATATCGCACCAGTACGACTGCGGAGCCTGACCATCTGAGCTGAGTGCTCCGGCAGTTAATAAAAGTGCTGCTTTTCTCTCCTAACAAACCTGCTTCTGTGTACTTTAAGTGGCAACTTCATTGATAACTTGCCAGGAGTCAAAGAGCTATCCCTAATCTGCGGAATGTGGGACCAGATTGCAACTATAAAAAGGTACAGCCTACAAAGACTTAGGATCCCAACATGCAATTCTCTCTCTTGATCCAGGCAGCTGTACTTTGGTCACCCACGTTGGAATGAGACGGAACGAGCATTTGAATCTCCAGATTTCCTCCAAAGCGTAACTCTTATAAAGCAATAGTGTATGGTACGTGTCATTTCTCCACAAAAAAATAGCTTCTGCTTTCAACTCTTTTTTGTACTGACTATTTAGTAATGTTCGCTTTCATGTGATAGAGATACTGAATTAATCTCTAACTGGTGAAAGAAGAGGAATGGACTTTTTATGAGGACATGCAAATCAGATTCATTTATTTAACTCCAAATATATAGACAAACAGGAAAAGGTTACATTCACAATTAAAAGAGCAACCTGTATACAGGAAGACAAGATTTTTTTGATCTAGACAATTGTTTGTGTGCTGAATTGATCCACCAAAGTCAAGGATTTTGGCTGAATCTGAGATCTAAAGATGCAAGATGACATTTTACATAACATGATTCCAAAATGAGTATTTCTAAAAACCTAGACTTAATATAATCCCCAAAATATCAATTATTTGGCTCAAACGTAATGAGAGCCATTTGATGTGTTCTTTATGGCCTCTCTACTAATTATATTATGATATATACAATCTATCTTACCTTTTCAATTAAACTCTGTAATTAAAAAAATGCCCTCATTATCCAGTCAATGACTTAACAAACCTCTCTCTCTCTCTTTTTTTTTAAGGTAACAGCTCATCCACAGTTTTTAATCACGGTGGAGCAGAACTGTATATTTTCCTAAAAGCATTTTGTTAACCTTCAGTGTCATTTTTAGTACTCCATCCTGCCAGAATTATATTGACATACTTCACAGAAAATTGGCAGGAGTATAAACAGCGACCTGTAGTTTCTGTTGCAGAGAAAGACCTTCAAATATTTAAGCACTGGCAACCAAAAGGCCCAACAGATTTATCTGGAAAAGCCTAGAAATGTTCTGATGCTCTTCCATTATCAGCAGGTTCAACAAAGAATGTAAATATCTGTTGTAGCTCAACCAGAAGTTACGGATTTAATGCCGTAAGCAGTTGCTGAAATTCTATGATCTGTGGTAATGCAGGAGGTCAGATTAAATGATCATATGGTTCCTCCTGGATTTAAAATATATGAATCTATGATGTGCTTAAGGTCATCTCAGTTATCAGAGCACTTGACTTAGGTATGCGTTAAGTCCTATTAAAGTTAATGTGACTTGAGCATGTACTTAAATGCCTTGTTGAATAGGGAGGGACTGTTCATCAGGGCTTATTCTTGGGGTAGAAACTAAACCTCACAATTATTAATTTTAGGAGACCCAATTGTAATCCCACTGCTTTGAAACAAACAAAAACATTTTTAATCCAAAATTTTCAGTTTGCATTTTTTAAAAGGCAAAAAAGGTGGGGGGGGGGGCTGTTGGGGGGAGGAAAAATTCATATTCAATGAAACACCAATTTTTTATATTTTTTTCTAAAAAAAAAAATTGATCATCCCTAATGTAAATTCAGGGTGATACAAGCCCATGACAATCCCACTGTGCTTTGCAGTAGTACTGAATATGTGAGCTCTTTGTAAAGAAGAATGAAGCCTACAAAAATATCTACAAATATTCCTGTCATATTTTTATAAATAAATTTGCTTCAGCTGTGTTCAAAGTCCTTTTGGGTTTATTGCTACTACTCCCTACCTCTGTAGACCATGGAGGTCTTCAGCCACTCTTACAACTTGTCTCCACCTTTTTCTGTCTCATACATATTTTTCCCATTAATGGTAATTCACACTAAAAGTTGTTAGATCTTGTTTAATATTATCCTTCCATCTTCTCATTGGTCAGCCACAAGGTCCAACACGATAAGAATGTCCTTCCAAGAGATGCTTAGCTGATCTTTTTTCTGTCATCCTAAATACATGCCCTGCTCACTGAAGTTGTTGGGATTTAACTGTGTTCACTTGACTTGGCTGTGTCCAGACCTACCGTGGTTCCCTTTTAGATCTTCTATACATATCATTCCCCCTTACTGGCTCCAAAAATTCATCTCAACACTGTATTTCTGAAGGTAATGTGCCCAAGTCTCACCTCCATATAAGATAATAAGCCTTATAGTGATCTTGAATAGCTGAAGTTTGGTCTTTCTCAATAGCTGCTTGGAGCTTAAAAGTTTCTGCAGAGAAAAGTAAGAGGCATTCCCTCAAAGTAACCATGCTTTTAATTTCCTTTGTCACCAAACCCCTTTGACTTTGCTTTTTACAAATGTTTGGCAAATGAATTTACTGGCAGAAATATTCATGCAAATAGCAAATTTGAAATGAATATTTTCTTTCCACAAATACTTGGCAATTTCAAGATTTTTTTTAGCAGTGCTACGGAAAGGAAGGCTTATCTTGTGGTTAAGGCAATAGACTGGCACACAGGAGATATGGAGTTAACACCTGGCACTTTTAAAAGTTTCCTGTGTGCCCATGGGCAAGTCACTTAATTTTTGTCTTAGTTCCCCATATGGAAAATAGGAAATATTGTTATTCCCTTCTCCTACCCTTTGTCTTGTCTGTTCAGTTCTATGCTTTTCAGGGGAGGGACTGTTTCTTAAGATGTGTTTATATAGTTACTGGTACAATGGGACCCTTATTTCAATTGGGGCCTCAAACTGTACTCTGTCTGTGTGTGTGTGTGTGTGTGTGTGTTCACACACTACATTAAAAGAACATTACGGCTCCAAAATCATGTACTGTAACAATAGGAATTCCAGAATTAAGGTTGCTCATACAACCTTGTTGGGTCTCCTTGTGCATATTCATTATGATACAGTCTCTAATTACCTGATCATGCTATTATTTTTCCACCTGTCTCATTCAATGTGTAGGAAGGATGGTGCTTGATGAGAAGCTATTCAATATTTTGTTTAATTGTTATTGTTCCCCAGGTCTTATTTACTGCACATTATACAAACCCTGCTCTGAAGAATATAATTGTTTATTTTCTCATGAGCACTTCTATGGTGCTTATCACTGTAGCATCTGAGTGCTTCAGAAACATTAATGAATTTATTTTCACAACACCCCTGTGAGGCAAAGTGATATAATTAGTATCATTTTATGGATGTGGAACAAAGGCATAGACCAGTGGTTCCCAAAGTAGGGGTGCTGCTTGTGCAGGGAAAGCCCCTGGTGGGCCAGGGCGGTTTGTTTACCTGCCACGTCCACAGGTTTGGCTGATCGCAGCTCCAGGTGGCCGCGGTTCACTGTTCTCAGCCATTGGGGGCTGGAGGAAGCAGTGCGGGCTGAGGGATGTGCTGGTCTCCCTTCCCGCAGCCCCCATTGGCCTGGAGCGGTGAACCGCAGCCAGTGGGAGCCGTGATCGGCCGAACCTGCGGACGTGGCAGGTAAACAAACCACCAGGGGCTTTCCTTGAATAAGCGGGGCCCCTAGTTTGGGAACCACTGGCATAGACATTAATGTCAAAAGTGTATATATGGAATATATAGTGAAAACATATTGACTGTAATATTATTTATCAGCAAGGTAGAGAGACCATTTAGATCCACAGCACAAAGCTCTGCCATTTGAGCTCATGGAGTAACTGATAGCAGTAGTAGGCTGTCATCTTTTTTGTGGGCCAGATACTAGAGGAGGATGAGATTTTTTTTTCTGTGGGTTTCACAGCCATTTGGTAACAGCATAGGAATGATGAGACTCAGGCATACTGGTTTTATTAGGGGTTCTGAGGGAATGTACTCCACTGGATAGAATCCCTCCTGTCCTACCCACTCCCCCTCCCCATCCTGACTCTTTCTGCTTCTAGCTCCTCCAGCTTGTCCCAGTCCACTCTCCCCTGTCCCCCCATTCCTTCTCCCAGTCCCAGTTTCCACCCATCCATGCCACTTCCCTTGGCTCCATCTCATTTCCCCTCACCACTTCCTTCATCTTCTTGTCCCAATTCCTGAGGCTTCCCTTGGCTTTTCACTGAGTCTTTCCAGCTTGCTTCTTAGCTCCTTATCCTAGAGCTCTTTGTAACAGTTTCCCTTGCTTACCACCTCTAAGGGGGTGTAGAGGAATATTCTTGGAGGGAAGGGGGTGGGGAGGGAATGCTACCCAGTCCCGCTCTGCCACCAGCTCTGCTCCACCCGCATCCCCGGTCATAGCCCCGGCCCTAACCTATCCCCAGCTGCAGCCCCGGCGTTGGCCCCTGGCTCCTGGCCTGGCTGAGGCTCTGGCTTCAGCCACAGTCCCTCTCCCAGCTGCTGCCTCAGCCCTGACACAGACAGCCATAAGGGGGGTGCAAGATAAAAAGTTTGGGGACCATAAGCGTAGACAGAGAGTTCAACTGTGGATACAATCTAAACCACACTTTCTACAAAAATACTCATAGATGTGTGGCTTAATGAGGTGTTAACAAGGAGGTGAATATCCATAAATAAGGAGCAGTAAAAGTGTGAAAGGGGGTAGGTTAGTGAAAGGAACAGTTTGAACATGGGGTGCAATTATTCTGATAACTCATTTTCACTTTACTCATTGGCACAGCGGTCTCTGAGGCATGCTTGCAGATGATATTTCTGGAACATATGGAAACCTGCTGGCTCTTGATTGCAGTTTTACTGTGCAAATATTGAATACAGAAACCAAGAACTCACAAAGAAAATGTCAAATGAAGAGGATAATTTGTTTTCTCACAGGTAATATTGTATGATGTCGTCTTGATTTCTGTGATAGTTCCTCAACAAGTATGTGACATTAACTGAGCTTTGATGTTGCCAGGTGGATAACAAAAGGTTGCTAATATAGTGGGTAATTGGATACCCATGCTAGTATCTGACCAAAGAGTAGTGTGTTTTGCTTTTAAATAATTCTTTACATGCTGTCTCCAGAAGTATCCCCTCTATAGCTTTTCTTTACCTCCCTAAAACATAAGATCAGATGCTTGGGGAGAGGGCAAAGTAAAGTGTGTTTAATTCTCTCCAAATTCCATTTTCACAAAAGGATCAAATTTCCCTCCCTTTTGTGAGTGCAAATCACATCTGAAAAATTTGCATCCACATCTTTGAACATGCAATTGAATTGCATGTGTAAATCTGGTTACTGGTGTCGAGCTTTAGGTAATGGTACCTTTAGTTCCCCTTTGTGGTTGTCTCAAGGAAAGCCCATTCAAATCTCAGATAGCTAGCCTTCACTTTTCTCTGGGCAGGGACCCATGCCCCACTGCCTTGTGACTGGGAGTTTAGACTGCAGCTGCCTGTACAAGCAGGTCTGACCAATTGTCATGTTTTGGGGTGCAAGACCAGTGAGAGGTTGTGTCACCAATTGGAATGTCTTAACATGCTCCTCTGCTGTATCTCCCTGTCTGGATGCTCCCAGCCAGCAGACAAGCATGAACTGAATATCTGTGTGATAAGCAGCCCTGGTTCAGCATGTCTGACTCCAGCAGTCTGCTTGTTACACCACAGCCTCTGGTCTCCTCCAGCCTTGGTTACCACTAGCTAAGTGACCTCAACACACCCCAGTCCCAAATTACCCTAAAACCATCTGTCCTGAAATGCCCATACCTCTACTGGAACATTTAGAGAAGCAATAAAGTCCACTGCTCCTTTAAAGAGACAAACACAGCAGGTTGTTGCTATAACTATCACTGTAATTCAAATACAGCGCTGGGTTCATTTAGATTAAAAGTAAAACTAATTTATTAATAAAAAGATAGGGTTTTAAGTGAGTTCAAGTGTAAGGGATAAAGTCAGAAATGGTTACAAGCAACTAAATGTGAAAAACGCTTTCTAGGGACTAAGACTTAACAAAACTGCACTCTTTGTTCAAGGTAAGATTCTTAACACACTTCCTTCCAGCAAAGTGGCTGACCACCTCTTTGGTCAGGCTCTCCCACAAAGTCCAAAGTGCTCTGTTCTTTTATCTTTTTAGGTGAAAGATCATAGAATCATAGAATATCAGGGTTGGAAGGGACCTCAAGAGGTCATCTAGTCCAACACCCTGCTCAAAGCAGGACGAATCCTGCTTGGGATTCTTTGCCCCTTTCTTTTATAGTCCAGTGAACCTCTGAAATGTATCCATCTCAAAGCCCAGGGCCCCTGCTGTGAAGAAGGGTGCCATGGATTCTGATGGAGAAGGTTCCATGCTGATTTCTTCCCCCACTGGTGCTTTCTACAATGCACATTGATCTACTCCTGCAGCCTCCACTATGCCAACAAATGGCCACTTGACTGTGATTGCCCCTGGATGGAGGCATTGGCCTTTCCTTTGTCTGGTTCAAACACATTTTAGTCCCATATTTCCTTCACATTTGTGCAGTCCTTTGGGCATTTACCATACACGCACCATGTGAGAATATTAATGATCAGTGTGTTACTGGTTTTCCAATGGTGCATTACATGACACCTATTAGATACAGGTTATGACATAAGTGAATTGGGGCACCTTGAACAGGTCAGGCCAGCTGAAACTCACTGCCTGATACCAGTGAGCCTCTTGCCCTATGTGATGGGGATGCTTTTAGGGTCACCCCCGTGTGCACCCCCTGCCTCTGCTTTCTCTCCAAAGACAGTGATGGTGTTCTTACTAGTGATCATAGAGCTCTTTCAAAGCAGAGTACATTTATTTAAGGACAAAAGTGTACAGAGAAAACATGTAAAACAACAAACAGGATCTATATGCTCTATTAGTAGTTCCCCATCAGTCCAAGGGAAACCCTGTCAGGTTCCAGTCCTTTGAACTTCAGCAGGGTCCTGCCTTGGACAAAAACTCATGTCCACCTTATGAATCAAAAAGAAGGCCATGTGTCAGTTCAAGGTCACCCTTTATATCCCAAGTTCTTTCTGTTTCCTCTCCTCTCTGACTGCCCTGACCTAGTGCATGCAAACCATCCCAGGGGATGATACTTTCTCTGGAGCTGCTTATGAGTCTCAGCAACATGCTGTAATCACCCCTTGCTGTTTTCACTTCCTGGAGGAGCTGTGGTAACCTCGCCTGCCCAGAAAATTCAATTCCCTAGAGATATTACGTGTGGTTGTGATATCTGTCACAACTTCCGTGTCTAACTACCCAAATGCAAGTGCAAAAAGGGAGATGGGAACCTCAATTTTTAAAACTGTCCCAATTTTCTTAAGGTTCAGCTTTCTTTCATGCAGCCTGATAAATAAGATTAATTCTGAGTCCTACAGAGATCTGATAAACCCCATCTACCTAGATGAAATGCTACATAATAATTGTGTGTATATGTGCTTTCCCATATTCTCTGATAATCCTTTTAGGGATGCTCTGTTTTCTATGGGGAATTACAATAATTAATACTAGAAATACATTGTACTCACACAGAGATTGACTATAAAACTGCATAATTTAAAACAGTTGCTATTGGTACTTTGTCTTTTATCTGATAAGGAGAGATACCATCATTCTTTTTCTCATTTTGTCATGGGATGGGTCTGAATTTTAGTGTCAAATACAGAGTTTGCCTTTTTCCCCCTCTGCTTGTTGAAATTCAAAGTTCAGTTAGATACCGAATTTCTCGTTACTGTACTTCACATATTGCTGTTGTCATATATTTAAATTATAAGTCACTTAAGATATTGAACTATTTTATGTTATGCAAAGGTCAGTTTCTGACATCCAAATCCATTCTATCAGCCAAACCAGTGAACTGGTGGCCCTGGTCAGCACAGTAGGATGATAAAACCCAGCTTTGAAGTATATAATCCTCTTATTAGTTATATAAGGCAGGAAATTTCCCAAATGAGGACTTAAAGTTGTTTGTTCCCCAGTCATTCAAAACCACGCTTAGAATTCCCATCAAAATAATGATATTTCAGGCATTTCCCTGGACAGAAAGGATTCAACACAATATGTGATATCTATTTTAAAGAAAAATGTGCCCCTCACTTCTTTGCTCCCTGTAACAGTCTTGTTATGCTTTCGTTTGTTGCCACAGAGTAATTCCTTTTGAAAATGCTGGGGCCTTAAAGAATTAGGCTCTATTTTTCCTGATGAGTGACATTCTTACCAATAGGAAGAAGGACCCACCTACAGCTTATTCTTTCCTTAACTTTTGAACTTACATTGGTGCATCTCTACTGGATCTGAAATATTGTGCATGGTGCCGTGAATGCTTTTGGCTTAAAGACAGTTGTTTAGATTTAGAGGTTCTAGAGTTCACTTCTCTTGTTTAATGCTTTAAAGCTTCTCTCTCTTTTTTTTCACAGAAGGGTCATGCTGTTTCAGCTGATGATAATGGTTTCTATTAATTCCACATGCTGCACCAATTAAAATCAGAGCATGTAAATTAAAATATTTGTTGTGGGTGAGTGGAAGATGGGGGAGATTAAGAGCACAAATACAATTATTTAAAGTGTGCTTCTATTCTGAAAATTGTCTCTAAAAATTACACTTGGGGGGTTCCATGTTTCTTACGTCTCAATGAGTCCTTATCAGATGTGCTCACTTTACAATAAAAAGATTTTTATTTCCTTAACTGCCAGCCTTCATGCTCAACCAGGTCTGTCAGAGTCAGGCTGGGATCTTTCTATCATGCATTACAACACCAGTAAGAATGATTTGTTAGGTCAAAATCTACCCTTAGTTTCACCTCTACAATTCCACTGCTTTCATATTATGGTCTCAATGACACCTGTGCAAATCCACCCTAAGCACAAGGGTGCACAAAAGATAAAAATATGGAAACGATTTTAGCAAAATCTTTTTTGCAAAATGTGTCCAGATTTTTCACTGAACATTTTCAACCAGCTGTATTGCACAGCTTTAACAGGCTGGAGTGTAGTAAACAATTGTGTTGATGATGCACAAGAAAGCATTGTTTGGATTTTTGCTGTTCTGGTAACTGGAAAACTAAATTTCTTGACGGTTTTCAATTTTTATTTGTTCATTGTGACTAGAGTTGGCTGAACTATTGAGAATGAATATTATGAATTTAACATCTTTTTGGGTGAACAAATCATCCATGACCTGACCCTGATTTTTTTCAAATGTACTCATTGCTCATAAGTAACTGTTCAGAGAAGTTTGGATGACAAATTTTAATACATATTGAATTGTACACTTCAGCTCTTCACTAGTCATTATTTGTATTATGTGTAGGGCCGTACCAAATTCATGGTCCATTTTAGTCAATTTCACAGTCATAGGATTTTTAAAATATTCAATTTCACAGTTTCAGATGTTCGCATCTGAAATTTCAGGGTGTTGTAACCGTGTGGGGGGGTCCCAACCCAAAATGCAGTGGTGGAGGGTTGCAGGATTGCCACCCTTACTTCAGCACTGCTGCTGGCATGGACATTGCCTTCCCAGTTGAGCAGCCAGAAAGCTGTCCCTGCTGGCCTGGCTCTGAAGGCAGCACCCCCGTGAAGCTTCCTGCAGCTGGGGGAGGTTCCCAGAAGTGAGTCTGACCCAGCCCTGGGAGTGGCCCCTCAGGGGAAGAAGAAGTCCCATCCCTCCCCAGCCTGGTCTGGACTAGGAGCTGGAGTGCTCAGTAGAAGCTCTCCTCCACTACAGTAGCCAGATTTCACTGGGGAGATTAGATTTCATGGTCCATGACACACTTTTCAGATCTGAGAATTTGGTAGGCTCCTAATTATGTGGAAGGTGCAGCTCCCCACCTTCACACTGAATCTGCATCCAGTTCAGTATTTTTATTTGTTAAAACATTTACAAATCAGGTTTTTTGTTACATGATTAAAATTGCTCAAATAGTATGTGAACCAGGGACCAAATCCTGGTTCTACTGAAGTCAACAGAATTGCTTCAGTGGGCTAAGATTTGGTGCACAGAACATTGGTGCATAACAAAATACTTAAAACACATTTCTAATCATATAAATAAGTGTATTGATTGCTGAGGCTTTAAGAACCAGCAATTCTATTTCCCAAAAGAATGTTATAAACATAAGTTTGAATTTATATTTTTATATGGCTACAGACACAGGTGATCTCTGATCTTTTGTAGTACAATCATTAATTGGTTCACCATCCATGGATTGAGTTTCTGCCTAATGGCATGTTTTAATATACTATCTCACTACAAAATATTACATACTCTTTATACTTTTAGCAAAGTTTTTTGTTTTACATCATTACTAGAAATAAAATTTTGATGTTAGATAAGTTTCAGCAAAAGAGCAATGTTGGGGGGAAAAAAGAAGACCCTTGCTGAGATGGCTATCAATTTTTCAGAGAAAATGTAAGTAGCTTTATGAAAACTAGAGGTTTTCACGTATTTTGAGAGCTGCACTTAGATAGATTGTATTCTGAAGATGTTATCCATGTCTTCTTCACTTGAAAGAGACAGATAAAGTCTTTGTTGACAGATAGATTAGCAGAATTCACTTCTCAAGTGGTTTATTGCTACTATAAAACCTATTTAATAGATGGAACTATAGCCACAAGGGTAAAAGATTGAAGAAATTCAATCAACTTTCCTCTAGTTCACTTTTTAAATCAATAGAGGGGAGATAGTCATATTGAAAATTTAATTAGAGACTCTCAGATATGGTTTTATCCACAGGTCATCAAATATCAACAGATCCAGCAGAGCTATCCACCCTGTTACTCTCCATGGAGTGTGTGTATGAAATTTTGAGATGTTGACCACTTCTGTTCTGAACGTAGTCACTGTTTGTATTAATAAAATGCAAGTACAATACCAGATTAACAGATAAAAATTGCTAAATATCAATGATAGTGAGAGGTTCATCTGTCAGAGTGATTTATGAAATATATGTAGGTTTAATTTGGAAAGCCTAATGCTGTATGAATACCAAACACAGTTTGACTTACTATCTATGCTTTCCTGTAGTGATATCTGCTCATCCTCTAATCTCACTTCTGAACATAGGGTTTGCTTCTCGTTCCTAGATGTCATTCTAGTGGATGCACATCAATATGTTGTGATAGTCTAATTATTTTTCCATCTTGAATTCTGAAGGGGTGAGTGAATACTTTGAAGTAAATCTGAGGGGTTTATTTTTCATTCATTTTATTATTTCTTATGTATTGTATTCCTAACTCCCATGGTTGAAAATTCCTATTGCTTTCTTGAAGAGGTACCTTGAAGAGGTACTGTAGGCCTTTGAGAAATTGACACACTACTTCAGCATTTGAGGCACTTTACTCATGGCACTACTCTTTCTGATATTAATTTCTCTTGTTGCAGAGGCAAGATAAACACTTCAAAAATGATTCTACCAGTCAGATCACTTTTTCATTCATGTCCCAGTCTGGAAAAAATCTTTGTCTACATTTATGGCTAGTAACATCCTTTTGCTTCTGCTGTCTCTTCTGATCGCTTCTCTGCACTTCTAATACTGGTAAAAGTCTTGTAGAATTTACATGTAAAGAAAAAATTGGCAGCATGATGAACTTCAGTACTGTATTGACAGATTGCTGTACTGACAGATTGCTCTATCTCTAGTCAAACCTTAAAATCATATACAGAAGCATAGAACATACATTGGGACTTTTATGTGGATATAAATAACATTTGTGTCTAGCCCTGGATGTGTGAACTGGTTGAGGGGTTGGTCCCAAAGTTATTGATCCAGACTCACTGAATTCAGTGGGAGTTTTGCCACTGACTTCAGTGGGCATAGGATCAAACCCAATCCTTTGCATTCTCGGTAGGGCTAGCCAGCCTGAAGAAGCATGGCCAGGCACCAGCAAACAGAAACCATTTGCCTCTGTGACAGACGTCAGTTTCTTGAAATATCCCAAACCTTATTGAATTACACTTGGAAAGTTTAACTTAATTATTTTAGGAAACCACTGTATTGAATGCAAATATGTATGTGCTATTGTGGGATTGTATGGAACTTCTTTACGAGGAAGACAGGATTAATACAATGTCTGGGAAATACTGTGAACTTCAAAAGACTATAGTGAACAATGTAGCAGACAGGACGGATCTTTTGGGACAATATGTGTGAAGTGGAATTCATAAGAAGTACTTGAGAGGAGGGGAATTGCGAACTCCCACCTATGGACTGAGTCTTTGAAGCTTCTCCCTGAGAGGGGGCCCATTTGTCTGCTGATCATCTGTTATATGAGGACAGTTCAAAGATGCAAACTGGATTCTCCAGGGATCAACAGACAAAGGAAGGACTTTTGAATAAATAGCCTGAGTTTAAACTGACTTGGCCTTCGTTCTAATCCAGCAAATGGACAGGAACTTCTGTCCAAGGGGAAGGCCCAGTCCTTAGGATGGGGTGGAAGGACGAACACCAATCAGAGCCCTTGTGGAGATGGCGATGGATCATGATGGACTCTGGTAAACTTATTAGCATGCGTATAGGTTCTTCTATTGTTTTTTCATACATCTTCTCTGTAATGCTTTTACCTTAAGAATCAAATATTCTTACATGGTAATTTGTGGCAAATGCACTGTGCAGAGTCTCTGAGAAGAGAAGTGAAGTAGGTCTGCTTAAGCTGACTGTCTTTTGTTGGGAATAACACAGTGAATAACACAGGGCACTGTTCAGCCTGGAAATACCCTGGTCAAGAAAGAGAGAGATGTGGGTCTCCACTTAAGAGATGCAAGAGCTGGGGAGCTGGAAGCCTAGAATAGTGGGGCCCTTGCTGGACCACTGGAGGGAGGAAATACCTGAACTGTGACACCCTCTTTCAAAGGACATAGTCTATGTACTTGCATGGACCCCATTGCATCTGAATACCTTCCAACTTCTTAAAAATAGAGATTGTAATAATAGTGGCCATGA
The DNA here is from genome assembly GCF_015237465.2 of Chelonia mydas. Taxonomy (NCBI): domain Eukaryota; kingdom Metazoa; phylum Chordata; order Testudines; family Cheloniidae; genus Chelonia; species Chelonia mydas. The sequence goes on from NC_051245.2 coordinate 30,420,524, forward strand.
TACCAGAAGTATCATTACTGCTTTAGACACAGTGGTGCTTCCATACTAGTCTGTGATTTGAAAGCAATGTAGACTTTTCTCTGAGCATAAATTTCTGTCTTAGAGAATCTGTACAGATGCACTAAATTACTGCTAGTTTTTTGTTTTTCTAAGGGCAAGAATAGTGCTAGAGAGTTCACAGACCAGTGTGAACATCTTCCTAAAGGAAAGTAGACTTTATAAGTGTCTTCCTTGGTTCATACTGAGTATTAATAAAAGTGACGTTCCATCTGCTGCTATGGTCACATTTATATATGTTTGCCATGAGACATAGCCTCATAACACTTTGAACAAGGCTGTTGATCATATCTGGGATAATTGCCAATCCTGCAGTATAAATGCCAAAGAGGAAAGAGGAGTTTGAAAGAGAACATAAACGAAACTTATGTTAATTCTTTGATTGCTCTTTTGAAGCTTAGTTGATATCTCTAAATAGGGTGACTAGACACCCTGATTTTAAAGGGACAGTCCTGTATTTAAGCCCTCTTGTAGGTGTCCTGACTTTTTGTTAAAAACAGGAAAATTGTCCCATATTTTCTGTCTCCCCCACATCAGTAGTTGCGGGTCCTGCTGCTGGCTGGCTCCCTGCTCACCAGCCACCCGCCCACCAGTGGTGAGTTGGGGGGTCCAATGGCCGATGATGGGGGTGGGTGTACAAGGTGGTGGCGGGGCAAAACTGCAGTGCACAGGGCTGTCTGCCCCCCGTGCTGGTCCATCAGCACAGCCCCTGCTGCGTGCTGGCTCTTGGCCAGCGGGGCCCCGTCCCGTTTCCAGCTGGCACAGGCTGCGTGCTACGAGCTGCGGTGGCTGGCGAGTGCGGGCAGGCACCAGGCAGCAGCCGGTTATTTGTTGCCTCTGCTGCCCACCCATTGGCCCTTTACATGCTCCCCCTCTCGCTGTCCTCTCCCTGCTTTACCCCTTCATTCCCCAGCCGCACTGCTCCTCCACACACACCCCTGGCAGGGTGCGTCCTGCTCCAGCGTTGTGCAGAGAACCAGTCCCCAGTCAGAGCGCTCAGCACTCAGCTTGGCAGCAGCCTGGCCGGCAGGCACCTTCCTTCCCCCACTGCCTCTGACTGGACCGTTGCCCTGGGAAATCCCAAGACCCTCTGGCCCGGGGCGCTGGCCAGGAGGAGCCGAGCCCTGCAACCTCCAAAGCCCCGCACAGCACTGGCATGGGGAAGCCTCTCCACCCCTCAGCTAAGCTCTGGAGTGGCAGGGGGGAAGCAATTTCCAGCCTGTTCATGCTCCAATCCTGCAGGCTCCATAGCAGCCCCCCAGGCAAGGACTTAGCTTAGCACTCTCTTCATGCCCCCCCTCCCCTGCCCTGGGTCATGCCCCCAGGGAGCGTGGGGCTGCCCCATCCCATAGGCACACTCTCTTGCTGAGCCACCTCTCTGGCAGAGTTTGCTGAAGCCCCTGCAATCAGGTTCTCTGGGCCCTGGTGCACAGTGCATCCTTAGGGCTTAACCCCTTCCTGCCCGCGCTGTAGCCAGGGGACCGGAGGCAGCCTGGTTATGTCAGTGACCAGTAGCAGCCTGGAAGTGTTAGCTGCCTTTTGACACTGTGCTGGCAGGAAAAGACAAGCTGCTTTCAGCCATGGGGGTGGGGCTAGGGGGCGGCAGCAGGAAGAGATGACCTCTGCAAAGACACAGGCCAGGTTATCCCTTCTCCCCCTCCTCCCCTGCGCCTGGAAGCAGCTTTCGTCCCTTCCCTCCCACACAGTGCTGAAAGGCTACTGCTGGCCAAATTCTGGTATGACCCCTGGCAAAAATCGGGGGGGGGGCATGTGACTTTGCATGCCCCCCCCCCACATGTTGCCTTGGGAAGATGTGGCGTCAGGTACTAGGAGAGGCGGGTCCATCTCAAGGGCCCAGCCAGGCGTAGAGAGTGGAGAGTGCTGGGCAGGGAGGGTCGGGTCAGTTGGTCACCCCCACAACCCCCATGCGAGAGAGGTGAACGGGAGTGTGTCTGTGTGTCACCGCTCCCTGTGTGAACCCTAAAGCTTTAAAGATTAAAAAGGTAAATAAAAAGAATCCAACTACACAGTATTTCTTTTTAACAGGGGCTTAGTCACCTTGATGTAAATTTGAACGTGTGTACTGCATAGTTCTGATTAATTGCTGTAGAACTTGCTTGAATATGAGTAAATTTACCCGTATTCAGCATAGGGAAATATGGTCAACCTATCTCTAAAGACGTTGTAGAAGAAAAAGACGAGGATTGTTTTAAGAAAACATCCATCACGCACCCCTTTCAAGTAGTTTTCAGGCAGGAACTCTTTCTTCTTACATATACATAATGGGGTAGACAAATAGGTAAACATTCCCAGAGCTTAGAATTCAATATATAAGGTGCTGTGATGGGGCAGCTGCCCCTTACTGGCAGAGAAGGGGTAAAAAGTAGCCCTAGGGAGGCTGTGTTGGAGGCAGACAATTAGAGGAGGGCTGAAGGAAGCCTCCAATCAGGTCCAAGTGGGCTCATATAAAAAGGGAGCTGCAAGGCAGGGGAAGGCAGTTCTCTGCTGAGAGTTAGGAAGGACTGTGTTCCTGAAGGGCCAAGAGAACTGCCAGCACCCTGGACAGAGCAGTGCTGCAAACAGGTGCTGAGGGAGCCAGAGACAGCTCCTGACTGGCTGCCAGGGGGTTGCTGACTGAGGCCCTGATACAAGGGTAAAGAGGGTGCTGGAGCCATGCTGGAAGTGGCTAATCTGTGGACTGGAGTTTGCCACTGGTGGGAAGTGGCTGAACGGTGGATTTCAGGTCCACCGGAAGGGGGAGCACAGTCTTTGGCATGTCCAGAGGGCTGTGTTGCTGAAGAGGATGCCACACTCCTTGGAGAGACATGGGGCCAAGAGTGCGAATCATGGCAGCAATACACCACCCGAAGGAGGTGCACTCAATTGCTGAGCTAATTTCCAAGACAGGCTGAGGAGGTGCCAGAATGGTAAGCAGACCCTGTTTCAGGTGCCTTATGCAAAGGAAACAAACAAACAAACAAAAAACATAAAAGGACACAAATTATTTGGCAGCAGAACTGAAATGCATTATATGAGCTGGAGGGTAGTGGAAACAGTAGGGAAGTAGAGCGAGTCATAAAATCTAATATTGTCCAAACCAATAAACTTTCTAGACTAAAAATCTCCCCCCCCCTTTTTTTTTTCAGGAAAAACAAAACAAAAAACTCTCTACTATAACTATACCCAGAGGACACTTACAATTGAATTTGAAAATATCTTATTCTTGTTCTGTTTGGAGCATTCAGGAGACATCCTCTAATTCAATTAGAAGCACCCTCTGGCACACTTGTTTGTTTCTCACATATCTTGTATGTGTATTTACACAGGGTTGCGGGTTGTGCTAAAAGGGCTGGCCCTTTACTTTTTGGGGCCTTGATGTATATGAAATATGATATGCTTGGCCCAACCAGCCCTCTGCTGTCCTGTAACTGGGCCACACAGAGTCACTCCTAGAAGCCTTTTTCTTGGCTTCCTCTTGCTTACAAAAATCAATTTCAGGCTTAAGTGATGCTCTCTTCGTCCAGAACCTACACGGTCTCTACTGACTGGTTTTGTAGAGAGCAATAGAAGGTGACTGTGGAACAGCATAGTAGAAGAGAACTCAATCCAGTAATTTATGTAAAAAAATAAATTGTGAGTCTTGTTGAGTTTTTTCCCCTTAAATGGTTGTAATTTGACCACATTAAAGAGAAAAAGTTAGTTACATGTTTCATGTACCTGGCTAATAACATGAAAGGAACACTTGTGAAACTAAACTGGCTCTCTAGTGAAAACTTTTACAGGGATGCTGCTACTGTAGCCAGCATTCTAGCCATGTGCACACAGACTGGCTTCCTGGACTCATCCAACTTCTTCCCTTCTCCAACCTGAGGTCCTCCTTCCCGGTTGCTAAAACACAGCTATTTGTTTGTAATAGCCAGTTTCTTCTCTTGTCATAGTAATATGAAGAGTTCCTGTCAGTTTCAAAGTGCCTGAGAGGCTGACTGCTGGTGTGCAGAGACCACTGCATATATGCTGATCAGTTATTGTTTACTTGTACTGCTTGTGTGTCTGTATCTAGCTGTTGACTCTTGTCTTCTACTTAGATTGTAAGGGCAGGGACAGTCTTGTTCTGCATTTGCACAGTGCATAGCACGGTGGGGTCCATATCCATGACCTGGGGCCCCTAGGTAATGCAATAAAACTAATTTAGAATTACTAAAGGTGGTAAAGTTCCTCTGGTGTCCTGAATTGGACCCAGAATTAATCATAAGGGTAAGGAAGAGAATTATGATAGTACCAACAGGAGGACATAAAGCCAAATACCAGTGGAAGAAACTTGAAGTTCCTGCACAGGTCCCTTGCCAATAGTTCATTTAGCTCATTTGAAACTAAATATTAAAATTAAGTGATAAATTCTTAGCTCTTTCCCCTGTTAATTTTTTCACTAACTACTCTTGCCTGAAATATTTTTTCATGGTGGAAGGATGTTAATCAAAATATTTTTTGCTTCTTATTGTTTGTCCATATTTTTTTATTAAACAGTTTTGATAACCTAAATAGAAGACTTTGCCCCTGATTCTTTGTCCTGCCTGATCTACATTCACCGCAAGAATGCGGGCGGGTAAGGGGGTTGCTTTATGGAGAGGTGACAGGAGGTATATTCTTGGCTCTGCCAAGGCCTGGTGATCCCCACCTCAGCCTGCTTGGCTGCAATGGCCCCCTAAGGTCTGTTGCTGCTGTGAAAAACAGCAGGAGTGCAGCTGCAGTCTGACTACCCTCCTCCTTCCCAGGCCACCTTCTTATTCTGGAGAATAGAATCCCCTACATCGCCTCTGATACCCAGAATCTGTTCTAGCGCTTTTACAGTGCTATACTGCAATGAAGAATTGGCATTGTGGTCTCAGTTTGCTTTCTGATAATTCCTACTTCCTGAAGACGTAACTGCTCCTCTTCACCCTCATGCTTAACATTATACTGAGGCGTACATTGTTGTGCACTGATTGATGCCTTTCATGTCTAAATGTTGTCAGATACCCAAATGCAATCTATGGCAAATGCTATTGAACCCCATTGCTCAGTGGAATGAATGTAAATAGCAACACTCCCGAGACCTTATTAAATTAAAAGACTGCTCGAATGGGAAAAACGAGCAGGAGATTAATCAGTTTTGGCACCCTACCAGATGGAATTGTAAATGGAAGTTATCAAACAGATTCAGCCATAGTAATATATCGCTAACTAATTATCTGACTGTGGTAGACAAGAGCCAGGAATTGCAGGTATTTGGGTCTGAAGTTAACAGTCTGCTTCTGGATACCTAATGTTTAAAGGACATGATTTCTGGATGTGGCTATAAAGCTTTCAATATTTTGGTAAAGATTGCTTGTGCTAGAGGGTGTCAGTACTATACAAGAGATTCCACCCTCTGCCCAAAGTGTTTTTTCACTTAGGCTCATTCACAACCAGGAGATGTGAAGCAAATAAAGCTTTAAAACTGTGCCCGTTGATTTAGACTCTGCTGCTTTGACATCTTATAAGTGCATATGCAGTATCACTTAATGAGAAGGTTATTTACATTTCAAATCAGATTGGGGGTATAGCGAGTGTGATGGTCCTATGTTCTTGCAACCATCTGTCACTAGGAATCTACTTAAAACTGCATCCTCCATAAGAAGAACAGCCAGGTCCCATCATCTTTCTGAGCAAAGAATTGAGCATAATGCCTGTTGGGAACAATTTTTGAATGAAACTTTCATAGCAACCTGAAATGCTTTATTCAAGTGCTGCAAGAGTAAATGCCTTTGAAGGAAAGGAAATGACTCTCAAATCAAATCACTAAATGGATTTTTCTTCTCAGTCAGAAAAGTCATTTCCTGGCTTCCTGAGAACTACCATGACACCTTCCCTCCTGTGCAGGTGTATGTTAGTCAGATAAGTATCCATGTCTATTGAGAGGCAGTGTGGTCTAGTTGATAGGAGACTGGACTAGGACTCAGAGGGCCCAATCCCAGATTTGCCATTGTCCTCCGGTGACCTTCAACTATATTTCCCCTTTCACTATTTGTCTGTCTTGTCTATTTATACTGTAAGCTCTTCAGGGCAAGGACTATCTCTTGCTATCTGTTTGTACTGGGCCTACCAGGACCTGCTCTTGGTTGAGGTCTCCATAGTATAAATATCTGGTATAGCTGTTTTATTTCATCTATCCAGGTCTTAGCATTATGTTAGTAGAGAGGGTCTTCTAAATATACATCTATAATTTGAAATCTAAGCTTTGTTATACTGATATATTTTTGAAACACAAAAGCTTCTAAATTGTTTCCAGTTTCTTTCTATTGTGAATCTGGATCTCTTATTAGCTATCGTTATTACTAGTAGTCAGAGAAAACCACCTCCGATCTGTTTGTTGGGTATTTTTTTTGAATAGATATTAGGCCAATCTCTGAATAGCTTTGATATGCTAATGAGGATAGACCTGATGTCTCTAGAAATGTACATAGGCTATCATATAAGATATAAGGCCATCTAGGAGGTAAGAATAACATGATCACATGCATCCATTATCTATATTAGTGTAATCTTTACAAATAAGGAGACATTCTCCACCACTTTAATGTGATAACCTGTGGTGCTGCAGTGATATATGAAATGAAAAGAAGTGGGGAGCAAAGCTGTAATGTTCCACCTGCTGCCTTAGCTACAGAAGTACAAAAAGAACTCTGTTAATTCTATCCTGTCCCCTAATCTCCAGCCTCATCTATGTCATGATCATTAACAAAATTAGAACAATTTCTACCGCTGCTCCTGCCATCACTAACAGGTCTCATGATACTTTGATATGACTTTTTGAAATAATATTCTGGTCTATAACTATTGCTATCTTTCTTCCTACTAAAATGAGCCTGCATTGCTGAAACAGAAAATGCATATATGCTCCCAGCCTCTTCAGTTCCTTCCATCCTCCAAGTTATGTTCACCCCTGCCTGGTGAATTCATTGACTTCCTGTCAAAAAGACACTTCCTTCCTGCCAGATAACAGGCACTTCAGGACCATAATACAGCATGAGTCACTTAACAATCCATTAAATAATCACCAATCAAAAAGTGATTTTAGTGTTAGCCCCAAAACAGAAGTATATTTTTAACTACTTCCTTCACAATTGTACTCAGTTTCAAAATAACTGGACTCTTATTAACACGTGCCTTTTATTACTGTGCTCATATTTCTTAAAATTACAGGGCCACAGTCTGTGCTGAATCCCTTGCAAACCCATTGAAGTCAAGGGATGTATATCAGAGAAATTATGTCCAAAGTGTCATGCTGTATAGAAGACTGACTGAGTTAAATCACGGAAAAACTCAGACTGTTACCATACCCTAGACTAAAGTTTCCTAACTCTGAATTTTACTTCCAGTAGGATAATGAAGTTGTTCCACTTATGGTATACAACATAATACTACAGTCTTCAATATTATGTCTCCTCCTTCAAATTCTTTTTGATGCATGTTCAGTTACCACTATGTGCTAGCTTTCTGCTCTCATTAGAGTTTCAGGTTTAAATAAAATGCACTGTCTTTATCTATTGGCCTCTGTTAGCATTTTTATTTAACAGGATTCAAATCTAGCAATTTCCATATTAAATATTTGACTGTCCCCATAACAGTCTCTGCCCCATCATGCCACTCTGCCACTTCCCACAATGGGAGGCAACGAAGAGATGCAGCCTTACCCCAATGACAAACACTTCATGCCCTCTTTTGCGCCACAAATCCAAACCACCCACAGCTACTTGGGTGCTAAAAGTTTCACTTTCACCCTCCATACCCTCCAACTTCTATAGAAAGATCTCTGGCACAATCAAAATTGAAAACCAGGATAAAATCGAAGAGCTAAATTTTGTATGACCCTACATGGGGGAAAGTATGGGCACTCTGTTATACTCAAGTGGAACCACAGTCCCTGTGATTGGAAAATGCAGGATCTGCTAGTAAGTTGCTCCTCTATAGGAGGAACTCATCAAAAATGAGGCAGGGAGTACATAAGAATGGCCATATTTGGTCCGACTAAAAAATGTCCATCTAGCCCAGTATCCTGTATTCCAACAGTGGTCAATGCCAGGTGCCCCAGACGGAGTGAACAGAACAGGTAATCATCAAGTGATCCATCCCCTGTCACCCATTCCCAGCTTCTGGTAAACAGAGGCTAGGGACATCATCCCTGCCCATCCTGGCTAATAGCCACTGATGGACCTATCCTCCATGAATTTATCTAGTTCTTTTTTGAACCCTTTGAGTAAGCCAAATCATGGCTCTGTCCAACCCCCAGTACTCCAGCCAGAGGAGAGCTACTTGCTACACTGGGAGAGGAATATGCTGCACTCACTAAAGAGCTGGCATACATTACTTTCATCCCAGTGTAACCTAGAAATTCTTGGTTCCAATGGTACTCTTCATCCCACCCCTTGCAATGGGCTATGACTTAAAGGTTTGATCTAGCCCCAAATAAATAGCACAATGAGCAGTGTACAGATTGTATTATTCTTTTTCATTCATTTAAACACTTTTACTTTTTGAATTTACTTGCAGCTTCCATGGAATTCCTACTGTACTTCAGAATTCAGCACAGAATCACTGCAGGTGCCCTTGCTCCAGGATTTATGTTTAGCTTGCCTCAGGGTCCATGGGGCTGTAGTTATGAACAATATACAATGAAAAAGGATACTAGGCATTAAGAAAGATCTATAAGGTTGGGAATAGGTGATTAATACAGTGAGCAGAGACAAAGGAAGGCATATGATGGAAACTACAAGCACAGATTAAAAACATTAAAGGGGAGGTGAGAGAACTCCATGTCCACTACTGATCAGTGAAGAATGAGAAAGAAAGCGATCATCATACCCACATGTTTGAATGAATAACATAGCCTGCGAGCTCTTTCAGGCAGTAGAAAATGGCAGATTTTAAATGCCTCATAAAAATGTCATTGCTCCCAGTTCCATCCGCTGTGGCAGACATTGGCACTTTCAGAGTCCGTGATCAGAGTTTCCACTACGGAAAGCAGCCAAGAATATTGCTACCTGATCCTCTGCTTTCAGAATTCATTTTTAATAGGTCAGTGTTAGGTTTGTATGTTAATTAAACTCAAACAAATAACAGTCACACACATGAATGTCGAGGTGATCTTCCAGTTCTGCCCCAGCTCCCTCACAAAAACAAAATACTGGTGGCAGCAACCACTCCAAGAACAGTGACATGATTGCACTGCAAGAAGTAATGCCTTTCTGACGGCCAGCAATTCCAACATATTGTCTCTGACCCTGAGGAGGCAAATGTAGAAGCCCATGATATCAATCTGACCCTTGTTTTTGGAGTAGAATTATATACTGGTGAGTAAATTTTTATTTAAGAAAGAATTATTATAGTATAAGGTAATTTTTAATATAAGTATTAAAAGCGAGGACAAAAGTTAAGGGGAGAGAGCAGGGTTGAGGTAGAAGTGGCTTGCCCAAGGCCATGCAGGAAATCAGAGAGAGAGCTAGGATTACCTGGCTCCTAGCACCAGACACTAACCCCTGGAACATGCTGACTTCTTGATGCAGCCTGCTCTGACATCCCCGTGCTAGTTCTGATTGAGCTAGTGCACTAAAAATAGAGTATAGCTGTCGTAGTGCAAGTGCCAAGAAGGAGGCTAGCCACCTCGACTATGTATCTCTCTGAGATGCTCAGGGTGAATAGCCCCGCCCACCACTTAGAAGATTAGGGATGGAAGAGACCTCAGGAGGTCATCTAGTCCAATCCCCTGCTCAAAGCAGGACCACCACTTGTGCCGCCACAGCCACATTCTCTATTTAGCGTGCTGGCTTGATCCAAACTAGTGCAGCTATGGCTCTTTGAGCTGGAATTCATACCTCCAGCTGAAGTGTAGACATTCTCATGGTCTCTGCAGGGCAGATTTTTGTACCTCAAGAAGCACCAGCTCTGCAATACAGCATGATGCAGCACTGCCTCCTTGCAACACACCAAATCTGTCCTTAGGAAGGAGAACCTCTGTAATCCGGCCTGTAACACTGCTTGTCTGGAAGCAGCACCTCTGTAGTGCTTGACTGGGAGGCTCAGGAATATAGCTGCTCAGATGCTTTTCCATCATAAAATGCTATTTGGTTGAAATCCCACATCTTTGTGGACACGTTAAAATTTACACACTTCATTTTGAAACAAAATATCGAACGGGAGTGTACTAATATTTTTCAAACAGCGCAATTTTTTTTCCCATTTTTGAAATGACTTTTTCCCCCCAATATTATTTTTATAGAACATAAAATTTTGAAATAGTGTTTGTTGGGGGGGGGGTTGTTTTGTGTTTTTTAAAGTCAAAATTGGAATAAGATATTTCTACTTTGTTGAAACAATGTTTTGCTCTACCTGCAATGAATTCTTTTTAAAAATGGTTGGTTTTCATTCCAATTCGGAGTGACTCAGGAGTCTTCTTCTCTGAGTCAGAAAATGGTCCTAGTGCACTCACTCTGAGCACAGGCCTATTCAGAAGCAAGAGGGATTTAATAGGAAGGGCCATGAAGAATGGGGGTGAAAGAAGAGAAAAGGGGCAGATAAGGAATGAGTGTAAAGGGACAAGAAGAAAGTAACTATTTTGTACAGGGGTGGAAGTGAAGGAGGACAGTGAAAAAGAATGCTGAGAAACAGAATGAAATAGTCCCAGGGTGGGTTGATTTCAGCATCCTATTCAGAAAGATCGTTCTGCAAAGGTTCCATAGACTATGTTCCATCAGTCTGTTCCCATGAAGGCCTATAAACTGTTATTTCATTAAGTTTCTTGGGGCCAGATGCAGTGGCCCCCTGCCTTCAGTGTGCAGAGGAGTCATGCAAGGGCAAGCCTCCCTTCTTGCTCTTGCCCACAGTTGTGATCGTGCTGCCAGAGGTATGTGCAGGGGCTACTCTCTGTGTGAGACATGCACACCAGAGAGGAGTGGGGGATGATTGTCTGTGTTCCCCTCCTGTGCATCAGGATACTTGGGGAATGACTGTGTCTGATTAAGCCCTAATCAGGCACAATCCCTTTCTGAGCCGTAGTGCTAGCTCACACTACCCACCATACAGGGCTGTGCCTGAAAGACAAATCTAACCCTGTGTATTTAGACATGGAAGGAGAGAGATTCACAACTGCCTAGGTGATTTGGATGCCAACTTAATTTTAAATTGGAAATGAGTGTCCAGATCCCTTAGATGGCTTTGAAAAAATCTCAGCCTGAGTCTGAGTGATTTGAAAAAGAATAGTGATAAAGCAGCCTTGGTCATCAGGCTGAAGAATGACTAAGTCCCATCACTTCATTCTACTTGCAGCTTCCATTACACTTCAGAGTACTTATTACTTGTCTTCTCTATTTTCCCTCCAATTACTTATCATGGACAGATTTGTTCAGGATCTGGTAGAGAAAACACTTCCTTCAAGGACATTTGAAAACAGAAGACTGTGTACAGAGCATGTCAAACCATGTATTTAAATGCAGAAAATGCATAGAAACACAGAAATAATAATGCTAAACTTTGTACATTGATTTGCTGCTTGGTTTGTCACTAATCACGCATTGCACCACATATAATCATTTCCCAAAAGTACCATCAATTTAATGAATTCATAACCTTTTCAGCACCTGGAACTAAGCTATTCTAAAATACAATGGTACTACAGACAGCATTCTTCACTAGTAGGGAGGGAATAAGATTTTTTCCCCCCCTAGGTCTAATCAATACGACTTTCCAAATCACTGAAAGAAAAATCCTACATACTCACTTGACGCTTGCACTAATAGAAGCAAAGAAAATCGTTCATCATGTTACGTACAGAAGCATTAAAAGTCTTCTGTGTACTGTGGACATGCCATCTGTTATCAAACATCAAGAACAAAACTACACTGGGCAACTTTCTTTTGTAAAACCAAAACCCAACAGATGAGTTTTTCAAAAATGAAACAATGACCTTAGCCATTCTCTAGGCCCAATAAATATTGCATTATATTCTGTCTACCAACAAAAACCATTGCGAATGGGAATGTACCAGGAGGCTGGTTTCTCTCCTCCTGCTAGTCTGGTATTTTGTTTAAGGCTATTCAGTTAATTTAAAATCAGCTGGGTAACTTTTTCCTGAAAACATTTAAACAATGTTTAAATCTGATAAATCAATCTTCAACTTTGATTTTTCTCATAAGCTGCATATTTATTTCCATCTACATTAAGTTGAAGGCCGTAAATTTCATTTTGGGCCACTTAATTTAATTAGCTGTTTTTGAATTGTATATTTTGTTTACAGTTTAAATGATGGGTCAGATCTTCTGCTGGTGTAAATGGGTGTAATTCTGTTGAAGTCAATGGTGTTATATCAGTTTATACCAGCTGAGGATATGGCCTGCTGTGACTGATATGGATTTTAGCTGCTTTATTCATAAAACCACTCACTTTCTATTATAGTGGTATGTAAATGGGAATCCCAAATCCAAACTCCTGTACAAACCATTGTGAAAGTTGTGATATAGCTACAAACCATGATTTGGCTTCATGGCTTGGACCTCTGTAGTTTCTACACTATGTGTGTCTATCTTGCTCAAACTCTATCCCCACTCAAAACACTGCCAGTTTATTGCTGTAATTCCAATTATCAGCCATGTACAATCTGTTTTCATTAGGTTTCATCACCCTTTTCCATTTTGTTGTTTCCTCAGGCCTCCTGTAAACCTCACTTGCTTTATAGTAGACTTTTACCAGCTGTTTCATTTTCTCTGATGTGTGGTACATTGCTTGTCTCATGCTTACATAAATGGCGCTTTGTTTGAAATATTCAGCAATGAGTGTTGCAAAGTTCATATCATAGACAATTATTATCCCTGATTTTCTTGTGTACTTTACAGAGCCTATGTGCAAATTGTCTAAACAGTAATTTTTTATACCCAAACTTAAAGCATAAATTGAGAGTTTAAGGAAATGAAATTTTCATACTTTGGTAGGATATGCAGACAAATTATATTACTCTTCCTGGGGATCTGTAGATCAGATTGTAAAGTAGGTAACTATGGCCACCTTAGAACCAGATCTACTGTAGGGTTTTTTAAAAGCGGCAAAGAGTCCTGTGGCACCTTATAGACTAACAGACATATTGGAGCATAAGCTTTCGTGGGTGAATGCCCACTTCGTCGGATGCCCACTTTGTCGGATGTAGGGTTTTTGTATTTATTGCCAACTCTGTCTTAAATATGTGTTGAGTACCCATCACTATAGTATTGCATAGCCTGAGTTACTGTACATTTTGTGAATAGCAGTGCACACCAAAGTGCTGAGTTGTAACTGCTGTATGTGGGTGTGAACGGAAAGGTTCCCAGATCACAAAAATGTAATCCTATTTCAAGAGGGCTACATTAATGTGAACTAGGAACCTTTAGTTCATGCCTACAGCACCCACACTGGGGAGTTACAGCACAGCACTTCGGTGTGTACTGCTATTCACACCACTGTAGTGTGACCGGCAGGACAGTGTATACAAGTCCTTCACATCATGTTAGTACTAGAGAACATTATAATGGACCCTTTTCTTGACTCTCCGTAGCTCTTAGAAAGCTTTGCTTGCTATTTTTAACATGAGTTTGAGGTTACTTGCAGCCTTGATAGGAAAACAACAGTATCTGAAGTATGCTCAGATTGGTTTTAGTTCAATCTTGACTTCTCCATTAGTTCATTCGAAGCTAAGTACACCGTACTGAGAACTTCATTCTAGACTTTGTTAGCTACATGGTGTCAGTGAACAGTCCTTGGGTGAAGGGCTCTATGACATTCTATACTTTGAGGGAGTGCCCTGTAATCCCCATATCCCTCATTTACATATAATTGTGATCTTGAATATAAAGCATGCCATGTGAGGTATCAAGGGAAAGGTTATGATCTGATGAAAGTCACTCTTCTATCTAAATATGTATATCATTAGTGTATATGAAGTGATGAGATTGTGTTGTATGGTTGTCAGTAAAACATGCTGTAAGTTGGGGAATCGGCCAGATATTAGCTCCCCAGAGACAACGTCAAGGAAAGTAACCAATGTCCAGGCAGGTGTCAAGCAACCACTAACAGTGATTGTCCAGCAAGGGAGTTACAATTCAATGACTCATCTGCACAAGGCCACATCAGGGGAATTGCTCAGCCTTGCCTGGTGACTCAGAAATACCCATCAGACATGCCTGGACTTGTGTTCTCCAAGCACATGGACTAAGGGAATAAAACTGAACTCAGGCCAAGCAGTGGGCCCCTTTCTCCTTCCTCCACCTATACTGCAAGCAACAAGGACACTCAGAAGACTGAAGACTCCAACAGAGGAGACTGGCCCAGGTTTCAAGGGTGAAACCTGTGTTCTCTGAACTACAATATTCAGTGGGGTGAGAAACCGCTTAAATCTAGATGTTCCCCAGTCTAACAGGGTTAAGCGTTTAGACTGCATGCTTATATTTTCTTTTGGTAACTGACTTTTTTTCCTTATCACTTATAATCACTTACTTAAATAAAATCTGTTTATCTTTACCAGTGAGTTTGCCTGAAGTGTCTGGTAAATCTGCTCAGGTTTGCAAAGGCTGGTGTATGTCCACTTTCCATTGACAAAGCGGTGAACCAATTAATAAATTTGTGTTGCTCAAGAAAGGGTCTTGAGCAGTGCAGGATGGTATATTCCTGAGGTACAAGGCTGGGAGCTGGGGGGCTTTGGCTAGTGCCTTTCCCTGTGATTCATGAGTGGCTCTGGGAGCATTCATGCAATCTAGCTGGGTGTGGGGCTCCGCGTGCAGTTGTGCTGATGATAACAGTGCCTGGAGGGCTTTGCTGCTTGTCACTAGCAAAGCATTGTGAGAGACAACCCACCCTGGAGAGTTAAGGGGGCACAGTGGTCCCACAGTCCCAAGCTGCACCTCGGGGATCCTGTCACAGGCTCATCTCACAGAAACCTTCCAGCTGGTACTGTTCCTGGGAGGGAGATAAACTGCATCTTCCACTAGCCACATATGATCTCTGCCTCTTTAATGCATTTTAACCAAACTGGGAAGCGTGGAGGCAAGCCTTACATCCACCCAGGGGAGAAAGTAAGTCGAGTGATTTACCGGTATGCTGGGGCCAGCTCTGGCCCCCGGAAGAGGCGGGGCCTAGGGCAAAGGGGCAGGGCTGAGGGGGTCAGAGCCAGCCCCAGCCTACCCTGTAAGGTAAGTCTCCTCCCTCCTTCTCTTCCTCCTCCTTCCCCCCCCACCGGGGTAGCAGCAGCAGCCCGGGGCTCCCCTGCTTCTATTGCCCCAGTCCATTAATTAGCCACTGGAGCCCTGGGGAAGCAGTGGGGCTCCAGCGGCTATTTAAAGGATGGGGGCAGCAGAGGCAGCTGGAGAGCTGGAGCCCGGGGCTCCCCTGCTTCTATTCAAAGGGCTGGGGCGGTAGAAGCAGGGGAGCCCTGGGCCCTTTAAATAGCCGCTGGAGCCCCGCAGCTGCTACCCCAGGGCTCCAGCAGCAGGGCTCTGGAGGCAATTTAAAGGGCCTGGGGCTCCAGCCACTGTTGGGAGCCCCAGGCCCTTTAAATTGCCCCCTGGGGAAGCCGGGCTGCCCCAATAGGGTGCACCGGCTCTTGCCGGTATGCTGTACCGGGGCGTACTGGCTTACTTTCAG
Organism: Chelonia mydas; assembly: GCF_015237465.2. Lineage (NCBI taxonomy): Eukaryota > Metazoa > Chordata > Testudines > Cheloniidae > Chelonia > Chelonia mydas. The sequence goes on from NC_051245.2 coordinate 30,436,256, forward strand.
CTCTGCATCCACCTAACCCTTGACATCAAGGATCTAGTGCAGGGTTTCTCAAACTTCATTGCACCGGAACCCCCTTCTGACAACAAAATTACTACATTTTGGCACTGCTAGGAATGGAGATCCCAAGGTTATTCTTAAACATTCAAACAGCTAAGATATCCTGGATGAATCGGGAGGGCTCCCATGTTGGAAACTAGCCGGAACTATTAAAATTCCTACATAAGACACCCGTCCTTTTCAGAGTGTTCTTTCTTGTCTTGATGTTTTCAGTGTGCTTCCCAGAAGACAGATCCCTGATTATTTAAAGACCTCAGCCTGGTTGTCACTAATGGTCACGATATTCTTCACATGGTATTACACACAGTCTGCCACAAGAGAACGCAAGTCAGTTAGTATGACTGAGCCTTCCCTAACTGATAACAGGTGCTATTCTAAGTAGTCCTGTTTGAGGCCTGTCACAACGGAGCAACTAGCGGCTGACACATTCTTCAAATCTTGCTGCTGAACACACAGTTTTTCTGGTATGTTCCCATTTTGTATTTTTAGCTCAATTGTCCCATATTTTTAGGCATTTATATTTCTGACACCTTTCCCAGAGAATTTACTGTAAAATCTGCACAAAGGTGTCATACACTAAAATGGGAAAATGCCCCACACAGCATATTTTGTCCAGTCTCACTGGATTGTTTCAAATTAAGTTTCATGTTAATTGTTCAGTGGCTGAAAGTGCCTCATGAGGACATAGTGGATTCCACTACTTGCTGAACAATACTTTCAAACTCCTTTTATACTGATGAATAAAATCAAGCAATATTTTTAGTGCAATTGGTACCTGATTTACAGTCAATAACTAAGCTAGATTTTGGAGAGTCAGGAAACAGGGAGAAGGAGGGGTTGCATGGGGCAGTGGGGGGGCAGTCAGGGGCGGTGGGTCCAGCGGCGGCCAGGGAGCAGGGGATGGTGGATGGGGCAGGAGTCCCAGGGGGGCTGTGGAATAGGGGGGGTTGGATGGGGTAGGAGTCCCGGGGGGCCATCAGGGCGCAAGAAGGAGTCAGACGGGTCAGGGGCCACGCCTCACCTGGCTGTTTGGGGAGGCACAGCCTCCCCTAACTGGCCCTCCATACAGTTTTGGAAACCCGATGTGGCCTCAGGTCAAAAAGTTTGCCCGACCCTGAGGTACAGTCATCTTACTCCTAGGATCACCTACCTGACAGTTACTGTCATTAGTGAGACAAGATGGGTGAGGTAATATGTTTTAGTGGACCAACTTCAGCTGGTGAGAGACGAGCTTTCCAGTTTGCAGCGAGCTCTTCTTCAATAAACTCAAAAGCTTGTCTCTTTTACCAACTGAGGTTGGTCCAATAAACATATTACCTCACCCACCTTGTCTCTCACCTGGCACTAACACTGCTACAACAACACTATATAGCTAGTATTATTGGTATTGGCACAATCTTTCCTCTTGTTGACCATTCTCTTACCTTCTATTGTTCCCTTTTCCATTGTTGTATCCTGTTTTACTTGATTTTCATCCTGCTCAGTACTAGAATCAGGCACGGAGATTACATGAGCCTCTCTGAACTAATTTCCCCAAATTACTAATTTAAATCTCTTTTAATCAGTTGTGTCTGCATCTATCTGAGCAGTCTATTTCCCTTCCTACTTGGGTGGAGTCTATCCCATGTGAACAGTCCTTTGTCTCCCAGTAGTCAAACATCCCAAAGCCCTCCTTATAGCACCATTGACCACGTCATCTTTGGATCATCATAATCTTTTCTCACCTTTGCTCTTCTCCTCCAGGGACAGGTAGAATCCTACTGAAAAGCACCTGAGCATCTATTTTTTAAGTGTCTTCCCCAACCTGGCATAGTCATCCTGGATTCTCCATTAAGAATCTAGCAGTATCATTTGTTCTTCGTGTGGGAACAATCAGTGGATTTTTTTTCTGTTCCTATTCAGATCCACTTCAGCCTCAGGTCTGCATCCTATGTTAGCTCCTGGCAGACAGCACACCTCCTGTTCTCCAGATAAACTCTGGTGACAGACCTGTCTATTCTTCTTAGTAGAGAGTCCCCAGTCATGTAGACCTGCCTTTTCCTGGTGTTGGTGCAATTCTTTGGCCTTTCTCCTTCTGTTTTTTTTTTCTGTCTGCAAGTCATCTTGTCTTCTGTTCTCACTTGCAATCTTTTTGGAAGTCATCCTCTATGCTCCTGGGCCTCTGACTATTTTCACTAATTCTTCCCCTCTTCTTGTAGGACTAATCCTCTTCTCTTCTTTCTTGCTCTCTGATCTTCTGTTACTGCTTGCCTCTCCCTTTCATTTTCCAACTCAGCAAACCTATTCCTTAGCTGTACTTCTCCTTCCCTAGTCAGTCTCTTCCTCTGCCTTATTCTCATAGTCACATGCTTCCACTGGCTCCTTTCTTCATCCAGCAGTCTCCGCTCACAGTTCTCTGGTCGAGCATGCATCTGCAAGCCTTGAGCTTTCCCTTCAGCCTCCTCTCTCATTCCCTCCATCATCTACTCAAATCCCCAACCATAGTTTCTAACTGCATCTCCAAACCTCTGATCTTTTCTATCAGGTCTATCAGGTGGCACTTTGTACAGATGAAGCAATTTTCAGATACCCTCTGATGCATCCGATGAAGTGAGCTGTAGCTCACGAAAGCTTATGCTCAAATAAATTGGTTAGTCTCTAAGGTGCCACAAGTACTCCTTTTCTTTTTGCAAATACAGACTAACACGGCTGTTACTCTGAAACATCTCTAGAATAAAGTACATCCTGCAGCTTCCACATCCAGTCATCTTCATTGGCACTTCCATTCCTCAGGTCATTACCACTGTTGCCTCTCTGGTTATCGTAGACTTCTTTACTAAGCTTCTGTGAATAAGGAAAAAAAATGCAAAATCAAACCAAAAACAGCACACGCATCGTCCCCTTTCAAACTCCCCTCTTTTCAGCTCTGTTTGCTGGCTTCTGTGTTACGGGCTGGCCAGCTGGCTGCCTTTAGAGGCCTGTTGACTAGGAAAGCGCCTCCCCCTAATCAAGATTCAGTTGTGGTCAAAGGCTCTGCTTCTTTCACAACACACTGACCCCTACCAGACTTTGCAAACTGAAAACAAACCAGCAAACAGACAAACACACCCCCGAGAACTCCCTCACTTCCCCTAAGGAACAGGGGTTTGCCTCCCTGCTCCACTAATAGATCTCCACTCAAACTCCCCTGTTTTCAGCTGGTTGCTGGCTCCTGTGCTGCTGCTCCTGTTGTTTATTTAGGGCTAGATTTTGGCATTAGACCCCTGAGCCAGGAGTGGTGTATAAACTGCACCACCAGTCAGAGTAACCCCAGGACCTCCTGTGACCCAGTGACTCACCTCCATGTCACCATGCCTCCCCTGCTTTCTCATTGCTATTGGTGAAGGGGGTAATAATGTACAGCACCAGCATTTCTTTACTATCCTTCCCATTCTGACTCAGCTACTCTGGCCACAGAATAAGGGAATGGGGAATTAACCCCACTGAATCCTATGTGCCTGGACCTGAGGTCTGGTTAGTACTCATTGGAGTGTAATGTTAGGGTTTCTTACTTCCTCTTACCGCTTTGAGACTAATCTGGGTCTCACTCTAGCCATGAGAAAGGGAACTTGTCTTACTCTTTCTAAAGCCGCAGGCACCACAGAATAAACAAGGGTAATAATTCGTAGAGAAGGTGGAGATTATGATGAAAGATATAATTTCATTATGGAAGTCAGGGATTCTATGACTTTAAGAGACCTCTGTGACTTCTTTGGCTTCCGCTTCAGTCGAATGCCCCAGAGCAGTGGGACCCACAGCTGTCAGCCACCGCAGGTGGTGGGGGTCCTGCTGCTGTCAGCTGCCACAGCGGGGGGGCTGGAGCTCCCCAGGGCATTGGGGTTTGGGTTGTCAGTCCCCTCCCATGCAGGGCTCAGGCTTCAGTTCCCCTGGGCAGTTGCGATTCCCCTCCTCCCCCCCCATTATTTTTAGTAAAATCAGACAGGTCACAGCTGCCGTGAATTTTTGTTTATTGCCCGTGACCTGTCTGTGACTTTTACTAAAGAATACCTGACAAAATCTTAACCTTTAATTATGATGTATGCGCTATGTGAAAATCACTCTTTGAATGGTACTTTATTTTAATTACAATGGGTTTATTTACACAGAAATCACCAGGTAAACATTTTATTGTTCTCAATGCTATTTATATCTTTTTAATTAAAAACAAATTGAAGCAACTGCTTCTGTTGATGGTTGCTAAAGCATCCTGGGACGATGGGAGTAAATGGGCTGGATTCACCACCATCTTACTCTAGTTTTATGCTAAAGCCAGTCCATTGGTTACACTGGCCTAATGCTGAAGTAATGCAGCAGGGATAGCTATAAGCATATAGGCAGGTCTTGTATTAGGATTTATAACCACAAATTAGAGACCTGCTTCAATGAGGTGCTGAGTGCCCTCAACTCTCAGCTGACATCCATTCTCCTTCAACAGAACCTTAATCCTCAACATCTTTACTAAAGTGATCTCATCCATGGCATCTTAACTACGGAATATAAGATTTTTGGTTAACCAGTCACATTCCCCTAAGGTACCCTCTCCTCAAGCTCCAAATACACATATTCGTGTGCTAAATTAGCCACAGGAGAGAGATTAGCGAGTCCTGAACATCTATTCAAAATAAAATGAAAGCAGGAAAAAAAAGTTAATTAAAACATTTTTATATGAGGGTAACAGATTTCAGTCAATGTGCACTCATTAATTCATGCTACTTTCTATTTCCATGCAGTAGTTCATTAATTTTGGATTTAATTTATTGTATGTTTAATTTTCTCACCCAAAAGAAGATAATGAAGAGCAATTTGAGTGTTTCCACTTTTTCATTATTAAATATATATATATATATTTTCTGTGTAGACTGCTAGACTGAATAATTCTACAAGAAGACACAAAGAGTGGGATATTTCACCATAATAAAGAGAGAAAAGTTTTATAAACTAACTATCTTTAACTAATTTACATAAAGCTAAAAGTTCACTATTATCAATTAAAGACAGGGCAAATAATCCCCATTTCTCATGGTAATCTAAGTAAATCATGTGATAACTCAAGTTCTTATTTATAATACTTGACATATCAAATACTTAAAAAAACCCTACAAAATCCATTAGGAAAGGGATAGCTGATAAGACCATAAATATCATAAGGCCACTATATTAAATCAATGGTACACACACACCTTGAATAATTTATGCACCCCATCTCAAAAAAGATATATTAGAATTGTAAAAGGTACAGAGGAGAACCACAAAAATGATTAGGGGTATGGAACTGCTTCCATATGAGGAGAGATTAAAAAAACTGGGACGTGTTGGAAAAGAGATGACCAAGGGGGATATCATAAAGGTCTATAAAATCATGAATGGTATGGAGAAAGTGAATCAGGAAATTTACTTCTTCACATAACATGCAGGCAGCAGGTTGAAAAAAAATATAAGGAAGTGTTTCTTTATATAATGCACAGCCAACCTGTGGAACTTGGGATGTGCCAAGGGATATTGTGAAGGCCAAAAGTATAATGCGGTTCAAAAAAGAATTTGGTAAGTTCATGGAGGATAGGTCCATCAACGGCTATTAGCCAAGATGGTCAGAGATCCTACCATGTGCTCTGGGCATCCCAAAGCCTCTGACTGCCACATACTGGGGCTGGACACTGGGATGGATCTTTCAATGATTGTCCTGTCCTTTTCTGTTCATTCCCTCTGAAGCATCTGGCATTGGCCACTGTCAGAAGATGGCATACTGGGCTAAATGGACTGCTGGTCTGACCCAGTATGACCATTCTTATTTCTGTTTTGTTCTAAACGGTACCCCTCCTCACAACTACAAATATTAGGAAGAAAACTGTAATACATGGAAAAATATCAGAACAATAAGACTGAACAAAGCATGACCTGAATGAAACACAGAGGTAATAAAAAACATGAGGCTTAGGGTTCCATCCTACAGTTCTTACTGGGGCAAAACTCTCATTCATTCATTGATTATACTTTTGCCTCAGCAAAGACAATGGGACAGATTCTCTGGATGATCCAGACAGATTCTGGTGCAAATGACTCGTGGAGAAGTCCCTTTGAAGAACTGAGCTCCCTAAGCATGTAATGTTGGCCAATTTCTGTGCGAGCCACCTGCCCAATCCTGGCATGCTTGGGGTATGGTGGAGCTCATCTAAACTATGCTGATCATCCACTGGCAGTTCCCCATGGACCTCCAGGCTGCTCTAACTGACTTGGAGCTCAGACACACGGGAAAATTGATCACTGAGTGCTCTGTTTTGCCTGGCACATATACAGGTTCATAGTGGAGGTGAGAGCAGTCTTAGTGAAGTCAGTGCAGGAGCCAGGCAGCCTTGCAGACCCTGCACTCATGAGAGCAGTGCTGTCTCCTCCTTAATCCACCAGGGGTTCATGGAAAGGGAGGTAGAGGAGATAAAGCAGAGCTGACCATCCAGATATATGGAGGAGACAGCTGCACCACACGCAGGGTTGTAGGTATGGCTGTGTGCAGCTTGTGAGACAGAGGACTTCCTAGTGCTCCCCCTCGGGAGAGACAACTCCATGCTGTCTCCTACAATTGGCTGTGCTGTTGCAGGAAGTAAAGCTTCATACAGGTAAAATAACATGGAAATTAGAAGGGAAACATTTCTGTTCTAGTGCATCAAGCAGCCGAATGTTCCTTTTCACATAAAAACACACACAATTTGGTATTACAGTATGATCTTACCGTTCCTATTATCACAAAAGTAACATTTTAGAGCTGGGAAACAACCCCAAACAAATCTTAACATAAAATGTTAAGAATTTTAAAATTCAATGTTTCTGCATAGGCCTAGTAGCTACAATTTGCATGGTAACGGATAGGTGGATGAGTAGATAAACACATGACTGGAGTATGTGAATATTAGAGGTGACTGTCATTTCAAAGACATTATCTGTCTAAATTGCTAGCTGTGAATTCTAAAAATAAGCTTCTGTCTGCATCTCTGGTTTTCACAGAGAGTGCTCCGCAGTCAACATATTGCCAAAGCTTCAAATCCCATAGACTTTCCCCTCATGTCTGGAAATACCAGCACTAAGAAACTAAACTGATGAATGTTGAGTTTATAGAATATCTGACTCTTTCATCAAATGCATGTTTAGGATGATGTACAGAAATAAATTACATCTAAATATACTATACCTTTATCTTCAAAATACTGTGGAAAAACAATAACTCAGAATACAAATATCCTATAGAACTCCACTGCCCAGAATGTACATGCCCCTGTGAACTCCTGGATGTCTTTTTGCTGTTTCATCAACTCGTTTTGAACTGAAAAAGAACTTGTCAGTCAAACCAAACCTTTTGTTCTTGATTTGATTTGGAAAAAAATATTTTTACCTTGCAGACAGCAATGAATTACATGAGAATAAGATTAGGTGTGCCTTTTTTGAACCTCAGCTTCATGCTTAATATGGCTTCTACCTGATCTTTTTGAAATCCAGGCATGAAAAATGCACCTTCGTTTTTATAAGTCATTGTCAATGGATTAACAAGATATTTAACCAACTGCAACTAGAGGTGAGGAATAGGGGCAGAATTTTATTTTGTGAAATATGATGTTTTTTATATTTTATCCATTTTTCTGTTATCTGCTTTTCATCTTTCAACATTTCTAATTTATCTGAATTTTGGATATATCAAGCTGTCTGTAATTAATACACATACTAAAAGGAGTTACACAGAAAATTCATTTTCTTGCTTGAAGATAGTATCCAACTTCAAAATTGCCAAATTTTGCCTGAATCCTGATTTGTTTGCCAAAATTTGCCTTAGCTTTATTTGCATCATTCCCGTTGAGTGTTTGTTAACTTGTTCACATATGAATTTCAGACTTTTTTGAACTGTAACATTCACAAATTTATGGTTTGATCACTTATAGTCACCTATAATATGTGAATGTATTTATATTCATTCTGACTCAGGTTTGTTTTATTAAGTTATATTGGTCATGTAATATGGCTAGTTATATGAACATACTCATATATCCGGTTGTATTGGGGTATCCAAGTGAATGAGACAAGACAACTTTTAAAGTTTAATCAATTTCAATACAGCAGAAGTCTTCACACCGCAATGTGTGAGAGTCTCTATGCACCGAACTAATAATAATTGCCTTCTAAAAATGTTAGAACAGTATCACTTAGGAGGCAGCATCAGGCACCTGAAAGTTAAAAAATGCCAGATTTAAAATTTACCATGCAACCTAAATTCTTCCCCTTTATATGTCTGTGTTGTGCACTGAATGAGGCAGAGGTTCTGTGGAAAAAATAGTATGTGAGCATGTAATTAAGGATTATATTATAATGCATACGCACATGGAGGCAGAATTAAAATTGCACAGACAACCATAAATCTAGCTGAAATAACTTTATTTTAGCCTAAATGTTTTGTATGTAATTGCCTAGATTTTTTTTTAAAGGTAAAAATAAATTCTGTTATGTACATAATAATAATCACCTTATTATACATGAAGAGCATGGTTTGACTCCTGAATCTTCAGTTCCACAACACACACTCCTTTCACTTGAGCTACAGATCCAACTTCTTTAGCTGACTGCAGAAGAAGGCTGTTATCCTGGGGAGAGTGGATGGGAGATGGCCATTAGGACCAAGTTCAGGGTCCAGGAGACCTTAGTCTGGCTCTTGGAGGACTTCCTAAAGGAAGGGATAGGCTGTTGGGGTCATGTAATGGGTCTGGGGGATGGTTGGTGGGAGTGCAGCCTGACTCTCTTCTCCTAACCTTGCTTCAACAGCTCCCAGGGATTCCCAGTGCCGTATTTGCTGCAGCTGCTGCTTTAGCAATGTAAAGGGCCTGCCTGTTGAGAATACTCATGTTATGATTTTATTTAGGGCAGGCTGCCAAAATTTTCCTGAGGAACACAATTAAGAAGAGGGGGAAAAGGCCATTTTTAACTATTTATTATCCAGTAAAATCTGAATGGAATGTCATGGAACAAAGACAAAGCACTTTGCTATCCTGCGGGCTTGACCTCACAGATTTTCAAAGGCCAGCTGACTTCAAACTTGCATAATGGTATGAGTGTGAGGCAACTTAAATAGATGGGTTGCTTCCAGCACACTCCCTATAATAAAATAATTAATAATTGAATAGAGAAAAAGGAACGGGAATTCCCACAAATGTCAATAGAAGTTCTATAAACTGAGAATTGGCAGTATCAAGCCCTTAATTCATTTATTCATGCCTTTGTCACCTCCCAGTGGACTACAGCAATGCCATATACTGGGCATGAAAACTTTAGCATGTAGGAAACTCCAACTAGTACAAAATGTTGCAATGCTTCTCCTTAGCAACACAGGCTACTGTGAGCACATCACACCAGTCTTCCGCTCTCTATCCTGGATTCCCATAGACTTCAAATCAAGTTCAAGGTTGTGGTCCTTATCTTCAAAGCATTCCATAGCCTGGGCCCAGGATACCTAAAAGACCTTTTAATGCTCTGGGACAAAGACTGTGGTTGACAACTTTGCTTCTCTGGCACAGTGGAACCCTCAACAATCGGAGTAAAGCTCTCCTGTGTGAGAGACAGAATGTTCTCCAAGGGTTGCCAAGACTGGAATGAACTGCATAGGGAACTATCGCAAACCTCACTGCTTTCCATGCCAAGTGCAAGGCACATTTCTTTGACCTTGCCTTCTCTAATATAAACACATAGCAACAGGTATATTTAACCAAAAAACAAACCAAAACCCTACCATAACAAGACACTCCACTCCACATGCTTCTATCTCTGGGGAGAGGATGAGAGACCAAACAACATGTGACAGATGTGTGGTCATGTAGCTTAATGCGCTGCTGGAAGGTGCTCAGATATTCCAGTGATGAGCATGGTATAAAAACCTCTTCAGGACAGAATTGCGTTTGGAAAGTGCTTTGAAGATGAAAAGCTCGATGTAAGTTCTAAGTATTATTATTGGCATTACCTTGTGCTGCTGCTACTCATAGCTTAATTAATAATAGAGATGAGCCATGATCTGGAACTCTAGCTGTAGATTCACCTTTCTTGGTTTTGCATCCAACCATATTGAAAAGAAAAGGAAAGGCCAATTTCTACTATTTGTGGTGCAGTAGCACCTACAAGCCCCAGTCATGGACCAGAACCTCATTGTGCTAGGCACTATATAAATACCAAACAAAAAGACAAACTCTCTTTGGAGCAGGAACTTTTTCTATTCTATTCCATAGAGGTTCATATACGATGCTCGTCACTTTAGTATCGGAGTGCTTTCCAGTAGAGCATTAAGCAATATGGCTAACATCTGTTATGTGCTTGTTCTCTCATCATCTCCCCAGGAGGGAAAAGTGCACTGGAGTGTTTTGTTTAACAATTTATATTTGTTTTGTGAAACATACACACGTGCTCTGTGTCTGTTAGAGAAGGCAAGGTCAAAAAAATTCAGCTTGCACTTGGAATGGAAGGTGGTGAAGTCTGTGATGGACCCTAGTTTCTGGGGAGTTCATTCCGCAGTCTTGGGGCAGCTCCTGAGAAAGCTCAGTCTCCTGCACAGATGAACTTTACTTCCTGAATGCAACCCCAACCCCAGATACCTTCCCTTCTCTTGTAGCCCCCACTTACAACCTTCTGCAAGAAGAGTCTATAGGCTTCCACCTCTTTTTCGAGGTGGAGGTGGGAGCTGTCAGGTTAGGTCTATGCACATGCACTCATCTGCAAACAGATGCAAACTCTATTTTTCAATGAGATCACGAAAAGCCATGATGCAGCAATCTCATATGAAATGCTAATCCAAATTCTCCACTGATTTACATCATGTGAAATCGCATGAATGATAATAAGGTCGATTAGGCTGTAAATCTGCTCAGAATTTAGCCTGGTATCTTTATGGTACTAGTGGCATCAGTGTTTCCAAACCTTGAAACCAGATGCAAAGGTCCATCTTATTTATTACTTAAATAAAATATGGAACATACCATTAATTTCAGGAGCAAACCAAGGAGGATGTTAGCTGGAAAAAAAGGACAGAACTGAGTGGCAATGTGGCAAACAGGTAGCTCAAAATTTAATTATTTTGTTTAATGTATCAGTCATCTTCTTAAATATATGTAAACAAATATATTTTATTTACTGCATTACAATCTATCTCAAATAATTGATGAGACTGTTTTCCAACAAGCTCTTCATCAAAGTTGTCTTCGTTGTTAAATCTGCAAACCATTCAGAATACATTGCTTTATGCCTTGGAAACTAAGGGCATGTCTACATGGTGTGGTAATAAGCTCTGCAGGGTGTGATTTCTAAAGCACACTAATGTTTTGTGCATTAATTGATTCCATGTAGATCCTGCTGGTGCACTTTACCATAGTGCTGTTTGAAACAGCACATTTAACACACACCAGCAGGGTCTACATGGACCAGTTAATGTGAAACATGTGAGTGCGCTTTAGAAATCACCCCCTGCCCCACTGTAGACACCATTGGTGCCAGCTGACAAAGAGTTCACTGTTCATTACAAGCAAATCCTATCTCAGACCTGACAAACTCACGACATCTAATATATTGCTTTCATGGTATTTATTCATAAAGGGTCGCACATGAGATCTCTACTGAAAGTTTGTAACTTATCAATACTTAGAATCATGGCAAGAAGTGTGTATGGATAATATTTAAGGAACAATGTAACTCCATTGAAAATGATGCCCTTATGGTGTTGGAATGAAAATGTGTCACCAGGGACAAATATGTCTCAGTGATGGCCCATTCAAGCAGGAGGGAGATCTCACCAATCCCTGGCTAGCCAATTATGTAAAGTATTGCTCCATTGTCTACCAACCCAGAAAAGCCAATGGAAAACCATTAAAGAAAAACTATAAATACTGAAACCACTTAGAAGTGAAGAGGAATGATAGAACAGTGAGGGGAGCACCCTCTCTATGAATGAAGACAAAAAACTGATTCGGCATATCACAGGGTAGAGAGAGACTCTCTGGACCCATTCACTGAGGAGGTCCCTTGATGAGCAGGGTGTTTCATGAAAGGCTGCATCCTAACTCCTTGGGACTAGCAAGTGCTGCAGAAGACTGAACTTTGGGGTAAGAATCTGCTCTATTAGCGAGTAAGGGTAACGGTTAATAAGTATAGGCTCTAGTTCATGTTTTATGATTTTATTTTATATGTAACCATTTGTTTCCGTTGGTCTTACAACTCTACTAAAGCAAGTGTGGTAAGCTGGCCAGAGCAGGACATCAGGAATCAGGACTCCTGGATTCTATCTCTAATTGTGCCAGTAAATCACTGCATGCTCTTGGACATGTTGCTTAGCATCTCTGTAGCTCAGTTTACCTACGTATATGTGAAATAGGTAATCACATTTTTCAGCCTGCCAGGGCTGCTCCAACATTTCACTTCTGCATTGTATATTTCTAAAGCGTTTTGAAATCTTTGAGTGAAGTGTAAAGTAAGAATAAACCTTTGCCAGACTTTTGGGCAACTAATGAATTTGAAGTAGATTAGATGATGTCGTTGTTGCTAGTGGCTTAAGTCAGCAATCACCTCCTTGTTCTAAGTTTTGACATGTTTTTGGTAACTGCAGTACACTGTATGCTCTGAACTTGTGGTTTGCAAGATCAGGCCAGATCATGTTTTGCAAGGGTGGCAATATAGACCTTTCATGAGCTGTTGTACTTAGTGATGGGACAAAAAAGTAAAGAACTTCTAAGACTCAGCATATACAGTGGCTTGCAAGCTTTATATTTAATTACACAGATTGATCCTGAATCCCAACAGTTTACATGAGAGAAAGGGGAAAAAAGTGTTTTACCTTTTTTATTATGAAATGTACACACTCCTTTGTATTTGAACTATATCTTAACTTTACTGTATATTATAATCAGGTGGTTTTAATAGCTTATCTAAAGTGATCACTCTCCTTACAATGTATGATAATCAAGGTGGGTCATTTCCAGCACAAATCCAGGTTATCTCCCCCCCCAACAAACACTCTCCTGTTGGTAATAGCTTATCTAAAGTGATCACTCTCCTTACAATGTGTATGATAATCAAGGTGGGCCATTTCCAGCACAAATCCAGGTTATCTCCCCTCCACCCAACAAACACTCTCCTGTTGGTAATAGCTTATCTAAAGTGATCACTCTCCTTACAATGTGTATGATAATCAAGGTGGGCCATTTCCAGCACAAATCCAGGTTTTCCAGGGGTGGTATGGGGAGAAAACCTGGATTTGTGCTGGAAATGGCCCACCTTGATTGTCATACACATTGTAAGGAGAGTGATCACTTTAGATAAGCTATTACCAGCAGGAGAGTGGGGTGGGGGGAGAGAAAACATTTTGTAGTGATAATCACCCATTTTTTCCTGGTTTGTGTGTATAAAAATGTCTTCTGTACTTTCCACAGTATGCATCCGATGAAGTGAGCTGTAGCTCACGAAAGCTTATGCTCAGATAAATTGGTTAGTCTCTAAGGTGCCACAAGTACTCCATAGAATTCATGTAAGGCAATAAAAATGCTTGGCGAGTATAGAAAAGGGACAAATCCCTTTAACTCTAGTTAAATGTTTCACAATTCATATCAGTCATGTCACAAATAATTTTTTCAACATTTAGCACACACCAGGCAAATATAAGAATGTTCTTCAACCATGAAACCACATTACTTTGCTCATTACTTAAAAATAATAATTCTCTATATACATGGAATCTGAATTGCTTTTGAAAACACTCCAGAGGAATTTTCAGCTAGCTCCTTAGGCATGTATATCAGATCTGGGCATTGCTAATTCACAAGAAAAAATGGGACATCTTTGTTCAAATAAAAGTATTATCATAATCCTGGAATGATGCTGCCAGCTATGCCATTTTCAGCATACAACATGGTTGTCTTTTGAAACGAATGAAAACCTTCCCTAATATGATTACATTTTCAGGAACATTTGTCAGATAGAAGGCAAGCCAATTAGGGATTGCTTTATGATCATCTATTCTAGTCCAGTCTAAATCATCTATAAATATTACCAAATAGTTCCATTTAAATTCTTATCTGCTACTGTCACTTTAGGTCTTTCACAGATGAATTTTTTCCAGAATAAAGAGTTGAAGCCTTTAAAAAAAACAACTGAGTTATAGCAGTTGAGGTTATAGTCTGTAATTTGCAATGTCCTCTCATAACCTTAGTAGCTACTAAATGAAAACTGTTATCTAATTCATTTGTCACTAAAGTCTGCTTTGCACATATGAAGGTCATAAACAAAACAAAACAGATAGGCCAGCCTAGCAAAATTTGGCCAGCGTGGTCTGCTTGCTGTGGTTTTCATTAAAGCATAGCTGTTCTCACCGCTATTGCTAGGGTTATGCCAGTGTATCTGAGGAGTTTATAACTGAAGAGAAGTGCAACCAAAGAGGTTATTGTACTGGGTTCCTCAAAGAGACTGGACTCTTTGCCAGATGGAATAATTCAAATAAGAGCACTAGAATACTAAGCACTTATTGTAATGGCAGGACAAATTAATAAGGCTTTCAATTTTTTAAGAGTGATTGGTAAAGCAGAGGGGAAATTATCAACCCACTGATGGCCACTAACGACACTCCACTGTCTCAAACCAGTAGCTGAGTCTTGTCCACACCACAAAATTCAACTGTTGCTGAAAATGGCTGCTAACAATAGTTGCAGCTGACCTGATGCTACTGGACACGGTTCCTTCCCTATACTGAACTGTGCTCAGCACCAGATCAGCTGTAATCATGCTGCAAACTTCGTTAACAACCATTGTTAGCAGTAGTTCTACGCTATAGGGTAACTCAGCAATGACAATGTTTTCACAATTGTTTTCCATGGGATTGTGTCTCTTGCTTCTCTGGAGTTAGGAATCTGACCAGGCTTAATTTCCATCCATGAATATATTAGGGAAATAATATATTAGGGAAATACTGTTATCAGGACTTCAGAATTCCAGATTTTTATTCATCAGTAGAAATAATAATCAAATTGTTAAGAATTCACCAGTTTTTCTCTTGAGTATTAACTTTATGGAGGAATTTTTTGTTTCCTCCTTTTCCTTTCACTGTCTTACAAGACAACCTTCAAGACTAGCAAAAAACATGGGGAAAGAACAAGGGGTGGATCTTCAGCTGGTGTATATTGTCACAGCTCCTTTTAAATTGGTGGAGCTATGATAGTTTAGATAAACTGAGGATCATTCATCTGGTGACAAGGATTGTGAACATATGTAGTTACAGGCTTCTTCCTGCCTCTGGTTAAATCTTAACCAGACAAGAAATTTCAGGATTTATACTTTAACAGTTGAACAATATTTTCAGCCTGCATAATATATTTTAATGTATCCCCAAATATGGCTCTGTATTCTAAAGATAGCATAAGAAAGAGAGTTTTGTTTAATTTTTTTTTGAAACACATTCAACAGTGTAACGCTGTTGCAAAAAAAATGTGAACATCCTTCTGGGATGTTTTAGCAGGAGTGTTGTAAGCAAGACACGAGCAGTAATTCTTCCACTCTACTCTGCGCTGATTAGGCCTCAACTGGAGTATTGTGTCCAGTTCTGGGCGTCGCATTTCAGGAAGGATGTGGACAAGTTGGAGAGAGTGCAGAGAAGAGCGACAAAAATGATTAAAGGTCTAGAAAACATGACCTATGAGGGAAGATTGAAAAAACTGAGTTTGTTTAGTTTAGAAAAGAGAAGACTGAGAGGGGACATGATAACAGTTTTCAAGTATGTAAAAGGTTGTTACAAGGAGGAGGAAGAAAAATTGTTTTTCTTAACCTCTGAGGATAGGACAAGAAGCAATGGGCTTAAATTGCAGCAAGGAAGGTTTAGGTTGGACATTAGGAAAAACTTCCTAACTGTCAGGGTGGTTAAGCACTGAATAAATAAA
This sequence comes from Chelonia mydas, assembly GCF_015237465.2. Classification (NCBI taxonomy): domain Eukaryota; kingdom Metazoa; phylum Chordata; order Testudines; family Cheloniidae; genus Chelonia; species Chelonia mydas. The sequence continues at coordinate 30,452,257 of NC_051245.2, forward strand.
TTGCCTAGGGAGGTTGTGGAATCTCCATCATTGGAGATTTTTATGTACAGTTTAGACAAACACCTGTCAGGAATGGTCTAGATAATACTTAGTCCTGCCACAGGTGGAGGGGACTGGATTAGATGACCTCTCGAGGTCCCTTCCAGTTCTAGAATTCTTTTGCAAAACATCCCCACCAAAACCATACAGAACAGTCCCAGTTTCCTCCCACCTCTTCACCCCAATAATTTTCAATGTACCTAATTTAATCTTATATATTCTAAGAGAAACGATTCCTCTTTACAGAGTATATCCTTTTGCTTTAATGGCCATTGGATCAGGGCCAGTATAAACTATTAATTTTTTGAGCATTTTATTAACAATATCTCCCTTCTTTGAAAACAATTTGTGAAAGTGTTTCTTTGTTACAGTTATTTGCCAAAGTCCTTTGTTTTGGACCAGAAGGCTTGTCTATGTATTTGTAGATAGCTCCTACCACAATTCAGTCTACGCACTATCCTTTCAGCAATAAGTTTACTGGAAAAATAAGGCTACTTCTTACAGTTAAATATATCAGCAACCATGAGTCAGCAAATGTCTACATGCAAACAATATTACTGCATATGTCGCTTAAATTTCACAATCCAGTTACAGACAAGTTTAATTAGTCAGTGCCCACACTCTTCAACAGCAAAGATCTGTCAGTCTAGAAAGTGGAAATATTTTCCACTAAAAAGTTGTTAAGGTTTGAAAGAGAAAATGCCTGGCTATATTATTTTGCATTGGTATCTTCTG